>NC_030678.2:135045296-136541546 GCF_000004195.4 Xenopus tropicalis | reverse complement strand
AGCCTTCAAAGCAGATAGGCTTGCATAGAACTAAATTGTTTGAGCCTTATTGTTATCTTTTCCTTTCTGACTCTCTCTTTACTGTTGGCTGCACAAGAAAGCGTTAGCAACAAAAATGATGTAGAAAGCAGGCGACCAATTTCCAGGAAGTACGGTTCTGTGTGCAAGTGAGTGACGCAAGTGACCAGAATCCAAAAAGCAAACTTTTGCCATCCCAGACTGCAGTAGGCATGAAAGTAGTTGTAAGTGTATAGGGTATTAAAGGAACATGTTGCATTTAGCCTTACACAGTGATACACTCTTTCATTCTTTGTGCTTTATATTGGGAATTGTTCTCTTCATCTCCCAGCATAGAACTGAATGCCCATCTCAGAACTGGGGTATACACCAGTTATCCCTGCTTAGAATTTGGTTCCAAAGGGGTGGATCTTCATACGATTTAGTGTGTAAGCAATCCAAATCATTCTTATCTATCAGGCCAAAGACACGAGGGCATATCAGGGGATTCTGCATGCTTAGCCAAATGTAAGAGTTTCTAGGCTTTCTAATGCTATCTGAGTGAGATCCAGTCAGATTCTGTATAAGGTCATTATGACCTTACACATGGGACAAAAAGCTACAAAGTTGGAATGGGAAAGTTACCAAATAATATTAACTCATGTATCACTACCTTATTTTTTATATTAATATTAAAAATATTTTAACATACTCAAAAGATATAAACGTAACTTTATTTTATCTATTCCTTTGCAGATCTGCACCTTGCTATTCTCCACACTTTACCTTCTCTCATATATAGTCATCACCAAGTTTAAAAAGCATGCTGACTTTGCCACAGGTGAGTCCCTGTAATGAGATTTATGTTGCTGAGTGGCTTTTAAATGTTGTAAACCACATTAATGTATTAGTATATGGCACATATATAATCTACATATAGGACTGTGTTGCCTTAAGCTTGCATGCTCTCTGCTCTTTTGACTTTTTTAGCTTAGCTTTTGTAGAGACACTAAAAAATCCATTATAGCTGTATAGAATATATAATAAATGACAGAACTGAGGGGACTACAGCCACCAAATGTTTAATTAATCTATCCTGTAGTCCTTTAACTGCTGTTATATTTTAATCCTGTGCAGCCTTTAGGGACTGGTAGTTTAGCAACATATGGAGTGACCGGATGTATTTGGTCAGTCAGTGATCATTTTTCCAAGACCAAGAATCTTTACAAAATGTTTTTAGCGTGTCAAGTGGCAAGGAAGGCTAAATCCACTGATAGATAATTTGGGAGCAGGGAATTTCTTTAGACTGCTAATTCCCTGCTGTTTATTGCAATGTAGCTAATTGCTTTTGTACAAAATCAAGTCAAAAGGGATCAACAATAACAAAAACATAACCCCCTTCCTTCCCTCCTTCCCTCCCACCAGCAGATTGATGAAAAGCAAAGCTTTGGCAGACTACTTGGCCCCCGCAGATCTGTAATGTAATGCTCCAGTGCATGATCCTTTGAGCAATGTTTTCTAAGTCTCAGTGCTTACACCTACTCAGCACATCTATTTATAGGTTAACGTGAGCCGGCATCTAGTAGGGCTGCTTCAGTGCCACGTATGAAAGTGTCACTCAGGGCTAGTGTCTTTAATGTAGGAAGGTTGTCCAAATTACAGTCCTCATGCTGTTAAACTACAGCTTCCATGGATAATTTATGGAATGAGACTGAAGGGAATTTCAGTTCAGAGAGTTGACACTTGGACATTCTGATTCAGGACCATTGGTGCTGTACTGTCGCTGCAGGACATTAAGGGCAGGGCACATGTAGCGGATTGTCTGCTTGCTTTTTATAAATAGGTGCATCCGCTTTCATGTGCTCACTTCTGTAGCTACACTGATAATAATGTGCTGTTATTTCTTTGCAGTTGACGTTGAAGATGCTGCCGTCAACAGAATTGCGTAAGTGCCCTTTATTTCAATCATAGAGGTCATTTCTTATTTAAAGGGCAAAGAGGCCGGTGGCGTTTTCCTTATCAGCAACAGCTAATGCATCGATCTGAATCCATTATATCTCCATATATAGCATGAGATTTGAAGGGATACTATAGTGAAATGTGTTCCAACTTGCTTATAAGAAAGTAATAAAAGCATGACCGCAGTACAGGTATTTGATCCATTATCCAGAAAACTCCATATTACGGGGCAGCCATCTCACATTTTTACAAATGGTTACCTTTTTTTCCTCTCTAGTAATAAAACTGTGCCTTGTAATTGATCCCAACTAAGATATAATAAATCTTTATTGAAGGTTGGGAAAAAAAGGCGCTTGCGAGGGGACATGATTACTCTGTACAAGTACATTAGAGGGGATTATAGGCAGTTGGGGGATGTTCTTTTTTCCCATAAAAACACCAGAGGTCCCCCCTTTAGATTAGAGGAACGGAGCTTCCATTTGAAGCAGCGTAGGGGGTTTTTCACAGTGAGGGCAGGGAGGTTGGGGAATGTCTTTTGGAGTGATGTTGTGATGGCAGATTCTGTTAAAGGGACCTGTTACCCAGACATAAAAAGCTGCATAATGAAAATCCTTTTAAAATTAAGCATGAAATTTTTTTTTTTTTCACTTTCCACTCAACACTTTCCAATATGTCACTGCACTCCTCACTTTCCTCCCCCCTCCTCACCATCTAATTGTGTAGCCTGTGCATAGGCATTCTGGCACATAAACAAGATTTTGGGGCGATACAAAGCTTGCCAAAATAAGTGTCCACAAAATGGCACCTGCCTTATTGCTGTAGTTGTGTAATTCCAAGACTGAAGGAAACCAGATTTAAATAATATTTAATTATTTCAATTAAGTAAAACATTTTTTTAATTAACAAACACAAAAGAAAATAATCTGGAATTATTTCTTAGGGTGAAAGGTCTACTTTAATGCCTTTTAAAGGACATGTAAAGCCTACGTTTGCCTACAATGTATATCAGTTGGGAATGTCTCCCCCACCCAAATGGCATTATTTGTACTGCATATATCCCCTCCGTTTGCCAGCACCATCACATTTTCCTAAAGCAAATAGCAGCTTTCACCCGGTGGCCATTTTTCCACCGATACATAATCAGTTACATTTAAATCTGCAAACAGCATTCACACACACACAAACCCTTATTCAGCATACATTTAATTGAGAATACAGACTCACACAGGCAGAACTGTCTTTTATAAAAGTTCTGCTTTGTTTGAGCTGAGCTCAGGAGAGGAGGTTAGGAGAAAAAGAATGAAGCAGACCGCTAGAGCTGAGTTTCTATGGGAACCAGCAATGCCATCTCTTTACTGGCTGCTAGACTGGGGGCATGTTTAGTAATGTGAGCTTAGAACAACTGAGCATGCCCACAAGCCAAAAGTCAAAGCAAATTCCTGAGGGGGGGGGGGTCAGGAGGAGAAGGAAATCTAAGTAACTAAGGAGATGTTGCAGCCTTACTATTAACCTCTGGACAACCAGTGTGGCAGGTATTGAGAGATTTCAAAGAGGCTGTTCACTGATTACATTTTTGTGTGTGGGGTTTACATGTCCTTTAAGAGTGGTTTGGATGATTTCTTGGACAAGCATAATATTCAAGGATACTGGGATAGGTCAGTATAGGTTTGGGGGGTTCACTTGTAAGGGTTAAACTTCATGGTCTTTGGTCTTTTTTCAACCCAACTTAACTGTGTAAATATGTAAGGCAAAACAATCCTCTTGGGTTTATTGAACGTTTAAATATTTTTTTGTTGATTTAACCTATGGGGATCCACATTATGGAAATATCCCTTATCTAGAAAACCCAAGGTCCCAAACATTCTGGATAACCGGTCCCATACCTGTATATACAGTTGTTCTCCAGACAGAAACCACACTTCTAGCCTGTGCAGTCAGTTACAGTTCTATGACTGTAAGGGTATAAAATTAAATATTTGCTAACCCAACTTAAAGTTTATTTTTAAAAAGATATTTATAAAATGCTGGCCTGATAAATCACTTCTAATGACAATTTTCCTTAATTCCTTTGATGTTTTCAATTCATACATCAGGCAAAATGATTTATTATGCAACAAAACCATGAAAAACTGCCCTAGGAAAATTGAAACAATCTTTGTTTATTTGAGGTTTTTGGGATTTTTTTTCTGCTTGTAAGTCCACGAAGATTGTGGTTTTCATGTTTTGGTTTTTTTTTTTTTGTTCTGCATTTTAATTTGTGTTTTTTCAGCTTGGATCTTTTAATAAATGCTATGGATTTGTGATTTTAAAACTCTTTAAAACCATGAAAATCAGAATGTTGATAAATGTGCCTCCATGACTGCTTTGTGCGACCTTAATATTAAGTCGCACGTTGACCCATTTATCTGCCAGTCTGACCTATAAGCACCAAATAATTCTAATCTTCTGTGTTCTGCATTTGTTGGAATAGGTAAATAACAACTAAAAGGCTTTGCTTTTATATAAAACCTACTGAAAACATTCAGATTTGTTTATTTTATTATGCACTAAAGTAATTAGCATGGCTACAATTTCATTTCTGTTCATCCATGCTAAGTGCATTTGTTATGACAGTCCCTGATTTTCCATCTTCTAACCTTAAAGGACATTAACCTTTAAAGGTGTAACTAAAGATGTAATTCCCTGGGAGGGTATGCATTCTGGCACCACCCGTTAAATATAATGGCTAACTTGGACTCTGAACCATTGCTCCTCTTTACTGAAAAATACATTATGCTTTCAAGAATAAGGTGGGTGGGGTACTTTACCTGTCAGTACAGCACCATGATTAAGAATTCTTAGGGCTTAGAAGTCCAGCACCATTTGAAGGCGGTGCTACCAGAAAAGAAACCCTGGACTAGTCCTTTTTTTTAGCAAAGACAAAAGCTGGCCAGTGCCACCCCCTGTGCATATATATGGCACCCCGCAGCACTATGTTGTTGGAGGGCTGTGACATTCTTCTACATTGCTGGAATGGAGTTACATGTTGTCCTAATAATATTACAAGGTATGTGTCCAGTCATTTTACAGTATGGGCTTCTCTTTCAATACCTTTGGGACCAGCGGGCTCTTTAACACACACACATTCCATACGGCTGATTTTATTTTACTCTCCCGTTTGGCTCTGTTTAAGTTTTATTATGGATCTTCAGTTCTATGTGTCCTCATTTGCCTCTCCCTTGGCTTGTTATTCGTATAGATGTGCCGCGCATGAGCTAATTACACTGCAGTTTCCCATGCCTGGCCTTTGCTCCTCTATGTGAGGACTGCGTGGCGGAGCAGAGTTCTCCTTTCTTATACTTTAACCTTGCAGTTCTGTTACAGCCGGGCCTCGGCCTCCCTTTCTCAGTCTTCGATATTGCAGATTGTTTATGGTACAAAGTACAAGTTTCAAATCATCATGTTATGTCACTTATCTTTGCAGCTTGTCCATAGACTCCCGTTTTATTGCCTAATTTGCTGTTTTTAATGATTACTTTGGCCTTTTCAGCAGATTTTTTGCCTGTGAGTAGGAACTGACATAAAGCTTTTTTTAGATGATTCAGTTTTCATAAACTGTGTCAAAGGTGACCATCAGAAAGCTTTTGTTGTAGTCCATTATGGATTTGCCTCTACCTTGGAAGTAAAAATTTGCAAGCCCCAGTTATGTTAATTCATAAAGGAAAACACAAGCTAGACCTTTATAATACACTCTGGTAATATATAAATGTCTGTAGGGTGTGCTTCCATTTAAAGAAAAACTAAATCCTAAAGATCAATATTTCTAGAAATTCCATATTTTATAAACTAAACTAGCCTAAAGTTTTATCATCTCTATAGTAGTATTGATATGGGTCTTTACAGTTGTCACCGGAGCTCCCCATCTTGGATTGTCGAAATCCAAAAAATAGGAAAAAAGCTTCAGCAGGTTTACTGCAAAACATTTATTGTGGGTAGTGGTAACAAATGTTTTGCAGTAAACCTGCTGAAGCTTTTTTCCTATTTTTTGGATTTCTACAATTGTATTTGGTTGCAGCACAGAGCAACAACAAGCTTTTTTTTTTTTTTTTTTGCAAGTATTTTATACAAAGTTCACCAATAAGTTTTTTTATTTTTGTACGTGTGTTCCATCTTGGATTGTGTTAGAGCTGTCCAGGGCAGGGCACATGCTCAGTGAGCTCTGAGCAGCTGTTGATCAGCTTAGGGATTGCAAATTATCAAGCAGAAAATTAGGTTTGCCTGTCATATAAGCAGATGCCATGGGGCTGATTATTAAATTCTGATGCTTATTGCACTGATTTTAGAGCTGCCATATAATGTGAATCTGAATGAATCACTAGTCAGCCTTATATTGTGACATTTATATTCTATATATACAGTATATTGTGCGTCGTCCCTAAGCTCAGTAAGTGACGGCAGCACAGAGCATGTGCAGGGAATCAGCAGAAAAGAAGATGGGGAGCTACTGGGGCATCTTTGGGGGCACAGATCTTCCCTGCTAAAGGGCTGTGGTTGCCTTGGGCTGGTACAGGAGCCCAAAATATAATTTACAACATTCCTACCTGCTTCTTTAGTTAAGCTTTAGTTTAAGCTCCTTTAACGGAGAACTTGAAAGAAATGCTATGTGTTTTTTTTATTGCAGAAGTAATGCTGCATGCCTATCCACAGCAGTTTACAGCTTCTTCTGATCTTGTTAGGTCATCTGTTGTGTCAGTGACACTGCACATGCTCAGTGCACACCAGGATGCTGTTGAGAAGCTATGCTTCGCAGCCGTCTGACATTATCAAAACATTAACAGAAAGGTTATATATCTGCCAACTCTACTATTTTGGTATTCACCCAAACCCAGAATCCTTTCTAAAAGATTTGCCAAAAAAGGGTGAAACCTTAACGGAATCCTGGATTTGCTGCATCCCTTTCTCTTACAAAAGCCCAAAGCATACGGTGTTGCATTTCTAGACTCATTATTTTTGCTGGACGTTAGTTCTCTTTAAACATACAGTGGTGGTGCCAGAAAGCACTGAAACATGAACCTTAAAGGACTGCTAAACTTTCTTGATGAATTGTGCAGAGTATGAGGAAATGCCTTTTCCTTCTCTTTGTACCGCTATGGGGAGGTTTCTGCTCTACAGGGTCTCTAGGGATAGGACTATATCCAGAAAGGAAGATATTTAAGCCATATATGTGGCTAAAACTACAGAAAAGGGTTATAAGTGTCCAAAAATGCACTTGAGCATTTTAGGGCTTGACTTACTGGCACAGATGGCATGGGGGATATCACTACAAAGTATTTGTGCCTTATAGATACTTAGAAGTATTTGGGTTGGAAAGCACTATTGCTGTTGTGGCCAGGCATTCCCTATTTAAGTAAATGAGAGGCACCAGGGACAGTTATAGGGGCAGCTTCCTTTAAAGTTTTAGCCATGCAAAAAGGCTGACTTCTTCTATGTTACTTATTTTCTAATCTGTATTGTGATAGTAAGTAATTCTTCTGGTAGCGGCGAGGAAGCATTCTTTGATTTTTAGATATATATTTTCGAAATGTATTCCTCATGTGGTAAGGGGACCCTGCGTAGAGTGAATCCATTGCACAATTGTGTATTGCCTCAGTGACCAGACAGTTTGGAAGTACATATTGCTTGCACCATCACATGAGGCACCTTTGTGTGAATAGGGAGACAGCTGGAATAATATAAAATAGAATTTTAGATTTAATTGTTGGTATCATTAGTGGCTTATTGGGTGTTCCATGTTTGCTTTCCTCTGAATTTCACTCCCATCCCTGATGTCAGGACTTTGGTTGATACAGCTGACACATCTATCCAAGAACTGCACTTTCAGGCCTAACAAGTTCATTGCTTGAATATGGTGAAATCCCAGGAGCCTGTTGGCTCAGCTCAATATTTACTTTTGTTAGGTATGCTTTCCATTACTCCTCCTTGTTGTTTTTGCACATGCCGGATGTTATCACTATCACTTATAAACTGGTGCCTTGCTGTATGCATAAACAGGTTTTTTCCTCCTTTTTCTTTATCTTCTAATTTATTTATTTGCACAAGCTTTCATAATGCTTTTTGACTAAAGTCCATTGTGGTAATATAGGGAGGGGAAAACCATATTTAAGTTGGAGATTTGATGCAGAATAAGCCATTTTGTTACTGCTTTAGGATGTGGATTAGAGCAGAATTAGAGAAAGCTGCAGCCGCTCCCTGGCTGCAAGCATACATTCCTCCTTCAATATTCCATAGGCTGGAACGTGCCATTATTGTCTTTTTGTTTTTCAGTGTGCCCGTAAGTTATCTTCCCTATAAATCCTGACTGATTTATTATAATTCCATTTCCTGACTGATATTTTATGGTGAACTATTCCCATATCTCTGTTAATAATGTTGCACTGTAGTTTTGTTTCAAGACTGATAAAACATCTGGTGTGCATGATTATGCTGGCTTGGTGATGTAGAAATGGGGATATAGGTCACTTCCTGTGTAGGGAAATGAATGTTGATGTTCCTGTTTCTAATTTGATATCCTTGGTGTCCGTACACAGGTGACACCTTGTGGCCATTGTGGATATTACATCATTTTACTGCTGCATATTAAGGGCTTGATTCCATTGCACAGGAGAATTTTTTCCCCCACAGATTCAGTAGCACTTACCTACGATAACCCACAAGAAGGTGTTTTGATGCACTTCAGTCTATCTCATAGTTACATAAAAAAAGTAAAATAGGGGAAAAAATTAATTATACTATATATAAACAAGCAGTAGTCCTCATGCAAATTCCACCCAAAAAGCCGGTTGCCTTGATATATCGGAACATTTCTGTGTGCGTGTGTTACATTATAAGGCTTGAGGAATTTGTGGTAGAGATAAATTTGCACATGAGTCTCGTAGGAATATTATTGGCCTTGCTGTGTGGCTCTTAAAACATGCGCTTAAGTTTCTCTCTCGGTTGCTCTCTCCCTAGGCTCTGGATGTGCACCTTCACACTGGCAGTGTCCGTGGGTGCAGTACTGCTGCTTCCCTTCTCCATCATCAGTAATGAGGTGCTACTCTCGGTGCCCCACAATTATTACATCCAGTGGCTCAATGGCTCCCTGGTCCATGGTGAGTAATCAGTGCTGAGCCCTGTTAAGGGTTGTTGTCTGCTATTGCGTCACGTTCATGCTGGGTTTTTTTTTTCATGGGAAAATGAATTTTGTGTATAAGCAGGGTTTTAATTCTAATAATTGACCACCTAAAGCCAAAGTTACACATGGAGAAGAAAATGCCATTCCACTGCAATCTGAAATCCAGCCTGTGTGAGCACTGTTAGATACTGGAGATGAATGCATGGAGATGCCATGCCTACAAGTAACACAGGAACACGTATCTGTCTGTTACCCAGGGTCAGTGTTTTGTCCACAAGACAATATTCCAGGTCTTCGTGAAACACAGACACATTCTATACTTATAAGTGTGTTTCTTTTCCTAATATCCATTCTGACAGCCACAAACGCTCCTTTGGTCACTGTGAGCTGCGCTCAGCGAGCCTGTTTAAATTTGCTATGACCTATATAGTCATTGTTCCTTTGAGTAGTTCCGCTGCTCAAGCTGTTAGATCTTTGCCCCAGCCTTTTTCCTACAATGTCTCTCCTTTTCTACAGGACTCTGGAACTTGGTCTTCCTTTTCTCCAACCTGTCATTAGTGTTTCTGATGCCTTTTGCCTATCTCTTCACGGAGGCCGAAGGATTTGCTGGATCAAAAAAGGTATAGCTGGAAGGTGTCTTAGAGGTTTTGAAATATAAATTGCTTTATTATGTGCTTTCTCATCCTAACCAACCATGTTTCAGTAATGCATTGCTCATGCTGAAATCAGCCTGTTAAATGGCTAAGTGCCCTTTTTAATTGGAAACTATCATCAAAACAAAAAATTAATGTAAGATTCATCAGTGTTGTGAGTTGTAGCTTTTTATATGACTTAACCTTTCTTATTTAATGTTTTGGATGTAAGATTACATAGTACCTAAAGACCCTAGGGGGCTGGTTGCAAGTAGATATTTGATTTACCAAGAGCACCTGCCTTCTCCCAGCTGGGTATGAAACCTGCTGGTGTGCAATGGAAAGGCTCTGACTTTTTTTATACAGGTATAGGACCCGTTATCTAGAATGCTCGGGACCGAGGGTATTCCGGATAAGGGGTCTTTCTGTACTTTGGATCTTCATACCTTAAGTCTACTAAAAAATCAATAAAACAGTAATTAAACCCAATAGTATTGTTTTGGCTCTAATAAGGATTATTTATATCTTAGTTGGGATCAAGTACAAGGTGCTGTTTTATTTCTACAGAGAAAAAGGAAATCAGTTTTAAAATTCTGAACTATTTGATTAAAATGGAGTCTATGGGAGACAGGCTCTCCGTAATTCGGAGCTTTCTGGATAACTGGTTTCCTGATTAGGGATCCTATACCTGTACCAGCTTGTGTCATTTTTTTTTTTATTGCTCAATATATTCTGTTATGGATGTTTTCCCACTAAAAGTTAGCTTCCCCATTTAACACCCTTAACTGCAGTGTAAGACTGTTCTATACTCCTTAGTAATGGCTATTACGTGTTTTACAGGGAGTCATGTCTCGTGTATATGAGACCTCTGTGGTACTGCTGCTCCTCACACTCCTCGTATTTGGCATTGTTTGGGTGGCCTCAGCAATCTTTGATGATGACTCAGCTGGCCGCGAATCTCTTTATGGTAGGTACGCCTAGGGAGAATAGTTCACCAAAATGGCCTCTCAATAAATGGGTTCCTGAGTGTAAGCAACCCTTCTGTAAACTGACACACATCTACATTTGTTCATGTTATTTATATTTTGCAGAAGTAGGCGAAACCCTGGGACAAAACCCATATTAACGTGCTTATGTTTTCTCTGCAGACCTCTGGGAGTACTATTTACCATACCTCTACTCTGGCATCTCGCTATTTGGGGTTCTACTACTTCTGTGTAAGTGCAGATGTGTTGGGCACATTTCCAGTTACATCATTAATGAATAATTTGCACCTAACCATGACAGTTACTCTAGGGGAGTTATGAGGTGTGTGCCTTCTAATATTCCCTTCTGTTTGTGTGTATCTTACTGACTCATATTTGTTTCCTTTTCTGCAGTGTGCACTCCCTTTGGCCTCTCTCGGATGTTCTCTGTAACTGGAAAGCTGCTGGTCAAACCACGGGTACGAGATCCCCTGCCCCTTATACCAGTTCTTTAGCTACTATATCTGTAAATACAAACATTTCTCTTGAGTGCATTTTCTAATTGTTCAGTTGTTTCTGTTCATCTGTTGTCAGTCACTAGTTTGTTTGCAGAATGTTAGCCATGTTTGTTAGCTTTAAAACATCAAAAAGGATCTCACATGGCATAGACTTAATGGCTTCTTTCCCTTTGCAGCTGCTGGAAAACCTAGACGAGCACCTGAGCTGTACAGCCTTTGAGGAAGCTGCCATCTCCCGCAAAATATCCAGTAAGTGAAAGGCCCATAAGACATTGTGCTATGAGCGTGTTTTGCCTAATTACTGCCCTAACATGCTCCATGTATTTCACTTTTAGCCAAAGCATCCTGCTGGCTGAACCTTAACATGGAAGCCTTGCAGAAACGGTTGCTGGCCATCCAAAGCCACAGAATAACTCTAGGTAAGATGCATAAAATGGTGAAATAAAATGGAGCCATCTATTCCATTATTAGGAATCCATCTTGTTCTCAGCTCACTTTCTTTTGTTGCCATTCATTGAATAGTTATCCATGATGCTGTGTACACAAAGTAAGACTGAGTTTAGCCAATGAAAACATTGTATTTATACCTATTCATGTAAAGCTCTGAAGAAATGCTATAACTGTGTATAATGTTATTGTCATTTATTTATATAGTGCCAGCAAGTAATACAGCACTTTACACTGATACATTTTACACTTGATAGAAATAGTCTCTCTGTTTCCTTTTGTAGTAAACTTTTAAAGCCATGTTCAGCACCCAAAAATGAATTTTAGCTGCATAGGTTTTTCTGTAGACTAGGGATGTCCTTCTGCAGTCCTCCAGCTGGGCTTACACTGGCATCTGTTACTGTGAGGCTATAGTAATTGTAGATCAGCAGCTAGAGATTCAGCATCCCAGGCTTAAGATGGCTACCCATAAACAAATGTCAGAATTCAGACAGCTTCTACCAAAGTGACTAGGCCTCTTGCAGTATGTGCCTCTCGGTTTGCAGACTGACATACTGGAGAATCTGGAAGTTGAATGGCCATAGTATGTAAGTGGCAGACAGTTTAACTTGCCTGTTGCATAAAATTGTTTCACTTTATTGCTGCCTTGAGAATGTTCCTTGTCAAACAATACTTTCCCCCCTTTTTATATCAGAGATGAGGAGGAGAGCATCCCCCTGGCAGCGTAACCTGGTTTATCCCCTTGCCATGCTGCTCCTACTGGCTCTCACAGTAAGTGCCCATATTGTGAGTGTCTATTGGTGTGCATTTATTAAACTGGATGCTTAGAAAGTCTGGTGTTCTTTACTGATTAATTAACTGTTATGTTTTTTAAGGGAATTACTGTGCTGATTGTATGTGTGAATGTCTTAGAACTTCTCATTGATGAAGCGGCTATGCCAAAAGGAATACAGGTACCAGTCTTTCCTCACTTCCCCAAAAGCAGTAATTGTGGTTCAAGGTTTGTTAGATCTGTCAATATACTGCAACTTAATTTCACCACCTTTTGTCTATGATGCAGGGATCTCAGCTCGGGAAGGTCTCTTTCTCTGTTTTTGGTTCGTTTGGAGCAGCTGTACAAGTCATCCTTATTTTGTATCCTTCATAGTTCGCCATGTGTTGAAAGGAAGGTCAAAATGGCCTTTGTTCCATAAAAGGCAATTTTCTATAAAATATGCCCTGCTTTCTGGATATTGTGCATCTAGAGTGTGGGGTTACCACTTTTCTATTGTACATGCCAGGTAGGCAATACCAAATAATAAGTGGCCTGTTATTCTGAAAGGTACAGTGACATGTATGCATATGTAAGTCACAATAATGGGTGATGTGTTTGCAATAGAAACTTGTGTGCTTTAGTATGTAATCATTTTTATGTAGAGTTTAGGTGAAGCATTTATTTGTACTAATGCATTCTGTAGCCACTCAGTCTCGCTGGTCAGGTTTGCTGTATGTACCTGGCCTATGTCATTCTAGTGCTTTTAATGTTCTTGTGAGTTTGTATCCTTGACTAAAGCCCAGCTATCTAATGGCCTCTTCTGTAGTGGGGTTTTACAGTTCTCCTCTTTTCATTTGGCTCCTGCCTCAGAAACAGAACACAACAATGACCAAAGTAAGAATGCTGCAATATTCTTCCGTGCTGCCTGCATGTCTAGTGAACTGTAACTGCTGTACATAGCTCTGCAGTCACAATAACATCTGTATTTTGTATTTTTCTGCTAGATCATCGGGAACTGTGTGTCCCTCCTCATTCTCAGCTCTGCTCTCCCTGTTTTTTCCCGGACTTTAGGTAGGTGTGCGGGTACTCCTAGGCAACCATGGGGCTCAAAGGAGAAAGCTAGATATTTATTTGGCTCTATGGGGGCATGTGATCAAGCAATGGGCAGATATGTTTAGTAGCAAATGATAACAGCATCACAGCACCTTTAAGTTAACGTTTTAGTATTTTATAGAATTGCCTATTCTAAGAAACTTTTCAATTGGTCTTCATTATTTTTTGTAGTTTTTGAAGTCCCTTTTTCTTCTGACTCTTTCCAACTTTCACGTGAGGTTCATCCCAGCAGCCAAAACTTTGTGAGGCTACAATGTTACTACTTATTTTACTATTCAGGCCCTTTAATAGAAATATAGCAGTCTCTCATTCCCCGGTTGCTAGGGTAATTTGAACCATAGCAACCATTTAACTGCTAAAATACCTTCAGACCCATTCGGCAGCTTATCTGCTTGGGCCTATCTGACAGATATCTGCCAGAAAATGCTGTTCTTATCTGATTGTGTGGCCCTTTAGCCTGTCCCCCTGGCATATTGGGGCGAAAGATCCACTAGTTTGGCAACCTCACCAAATACATAGTAAGTTAGGTTGAAAAAATACGTACGTCCATCACGTTCAACCATAATGCCTATATATAACCTGCCTAACTTCTAGTTGATCTAGAGGAAGGCAAACAATGAGTGAATAATAGTGTGTGGCCAGCTGGGACTGCCTGACTGAAGTTGCAGTTAGGCCAGAAGTCTGAGCTGTAATTCCTGGGAATGCTTACTGCAATCTTGCACCAGACTTCAGTGCCTGTAAAGCTGGCCATACACGTGGCGATCTCACGATGTTTCGTACGACCGTCGGTCGCACGAAACGTCGTCAGATCCGCCACACACCATTCAGGGCTGAATCGGCAGGTAAGGAGGTAGAAACAATAGGATTTCTACCTCCTTCTGCCGATTCAGCTCTGAAGGGAGAATTTTGGTCAGGCGCCTTCTATGGCGCCCGATCAAAATTTTCTAACTTGGCCGATCGGCGAGCCGACCGATTTCAGCAGCTTCCTGCGATATCGGTCGGCTCGCTGACATGCCATACACGCACCGATTATCGTACGAAACGAGGTTTCGTACGATAATATCGGTGCGTGTATGGCCACCTTAAGTTGTGCAGCCCTGATCCATGCAGTCTCATCTGATTTACTAACAGTTGAACCAACTTCAGTCACAAATTGAAACTGCTAGCTTACTGACACTCGCTATACTCCATCCAGCAAGGGTAGTTCACTTTGGGTGTTAACCATGTAGTGTAAAAAAAAAAAATGGCTGCACTCACGGTAGTACTAACAAGTGGGTTTACAATTTCTTCTATATGAAGGTATCACCAGATTTGATCTTCTTGGGGACTTTGGGCGCTTCAACTGGCTGGGAAACTTTTACCTCATCCTCCTGTACAATATGATGTTTGCTGGTCTTGCCACACTTTGTCTGGTGAAGAAGTTTACCTGGGCAGTACAAGCCGAACTAATCCGTGCATTTGGTAAGAAAATGTTCTCCTGGTGATTTGTATGTACTTTATTTGGAAAAGAAAGCTCAATTGCTTTTGTATGTATTTTACCTGAAAGGTTCAGTGGTTTGAACAATTTCTAATAGGGACGAGGATAAATTGCAGCATATACGGGTGACCCTAAGAGACTGGGTACATCTTCCCAGCTTTATCTTTCTTCTCCCAATCTGTTAGATTTGAACCCACTTGCACTGCTCTTGGTTAGTAGAGATGTAGCGAACTGTTTGCCGGCGAACTTATTCGCACGAACATCGGGTGTTCGGAAGTCGCGTATGTTCGCAATTTGGGTTTGCCGCGTTTTTTTTTTCTCGGCCTAAAAACGCCGCACAAGCCACACATGGCGTTTTTCAGCCTAGTACTGGTGTAAGCAAATCCCGTTTCCATGGTGCTAATAGTGCGAAATAGCAAAAAACACCGCGTATTTCCGCTATGTCTGCCAGCTGCCTTTGCGGTTTTACGCAACGCTGTGTCAACAAAGTATTTTTCAGAGAAATTTTTGCCCTTGATCCCCCTTCTGCATGCCACTGTCCAGGTCGTGGCACCCTTTAAACAACTTTAAAATCCTATTTCTGGCCAGAAATGGCTTTTCTAGGTTTTAAAGTTCGCCTTCCCATTGAAGTCTATGGGGTTCGCAAAGTTCGCGAATATTCACGCTTTTTGGCGTAAGTTCGGGAACTTGTTCGCAAACTTTTTTTTTTTTTGAGGTTCGCTACATCCCTATTGGTTAGTAGTTACTTAATGAGCAAACGGAGCAGAGTTTCTTTGCAAAGGCCACTTATACTACAAAATGATCCAGCCGTAATGTGCGTAGGGGTGTACTGACAGATCCAATACACTGTACCACTGCAGCACGATAACCAGCAGTTTGCTTTATCTTTAGCCATCCCCACTAGGCCCTGCTCCTGCTGGCTTCTGTGTCACTCTGGAAAAATGGTAGCCGTACATTTATCCGACCGGTTGCCCACATGTAAATGCATAGCATCTAATATGGAAATTCCCATAAATGGCTAAATGCTATTCTTCATTAGTTTAAGCAGATTTTGATGGCAGCCTGAGGCATTATGGGCTGTTTCTGATACATCCTCACTACACAGAGATGGGGCATCAGCCCATCACATTTTTCTTGCAGCCTAATTAGACAGGCTGATTGAATCATAGCACAGTCTGTCAAAGCTGAACCCAAAGAATAGTACGATTTAAATAGGGTAGACTACCTGTTTGGATTTCTCCACATGTGGTCAATCCTTCCAGCCAGCTGCAGAGAACAAAACAGCTGTAATATATACTTTTAATTCTTATAGACAAATGTAAGGAACATTTTTTTAAAAAATGAGGTCTAGTGGCTCTTTAAAGGAGACATATCCTATAAAAATTATGAATGTTCCAGTGAATTATACGCCTCCTAGATATAGAAGGATTGTGCTTAAAAATGTTGTTTCAAACTGATTTTTAGAGAAATTCCACCAAACCCCACTAGCCCCGCCCATCTGTTCCACTTCCTGCTGATTTAATTCTCTGGATGCGCAGGGGGGGCGGCGGCTCTCAGTACAGGCACTGTAGGATCCAATCAGCAGCTAGGCTGACCTGATAGGGAACTGAAGCCTGTCTTTGCTTGTGTGAGTGCAGGGCTGTGATTGGCTCTCCCCCTTCTACTGTGCTTCTGGCAGGGACTGTTAGGACACGCCCACTCTTCATTTCACACACGGACAGAGAAGCCAGAGGATCTATAGGGAGCTCCAATAAAGGGGCCATTTTTACAGGTAGGATTAATGTTTAGCCCAAAGGGAAACCAGCACCGTATATTATTCATAATTGCCTACAAAATTAGGGTTTTCCCCATTTATCTAATATGTCTCCTTTAAAAAAAGACAGTCTTTCTGTCATTGATTTTTGTTTTATATATTACAGCTGCTTAGCAGTCATAATTTTTGTTTTTTTTTCCCCCCCAAGGTCTGGACCGCTTACCTCTTTCAGTCAAAAAAATTCGCAGTCAAGGCAAATCTTGAGTTATCTCTGAAGTCTTTGTTTTTGAGACAAGCACTTGGAAGGGATCAGCCAGATCATCTCTGGATCCACGAAGGATGGAATAAATATGCTCAGAGGATTTGTATGTGGATATAAACTGAGTAGAATTGCTATCCCATATGTCTTGGGATGGATATGTTTGGCCTGGGATCCGCTTGCCATGTGTGTCCATCTGATGGTCAGTATTTGCAGGGCTTTCTGGGCCCAGTGAACTTCTTGGACACAGAGAAACTGTACTCAATCTTTAAAACCAGCTGAGCCTGCTCAGGGGAGAATAAACTCCCTCCCCTGGCCATTGCTTGAATAAAACGTCTGCTGCTAAAGAGGGGAATTTCGTGAAGAAGAGTGAGATGATGCCAATGTGGCCATCGCACAGATACTGCATTTTATGATGGATTCAGTTAAAAAAATCCCCCTCGGGATCCATCTCTGCTTGTTTACATAGACTTCACTCCATGCTTTGGGACCTTCTGTTCTCATCTTTTTAAAAACTGTGCAAAGACTCACCAGCACCATTACACATCCCATGCTCCCTCTTTTATAGAGGGCTCCAGGAGCCTTGCAATTAAGGGATCTTAGCTGTGATTTTAAATTGTGTGGTGCTTCCGACATAATGTTAGTGTCTGTTGTGTTGTTCTGAGTGTCTGTGAGGAAGTGATTTATGTAAAGCATGTTGTTCACTATAGCAGGATTGGGAGTGGATGTCATGTAGTCATTTTAGTTAAGACACAGTCGTTGCTGCTTTGTTTTATGTGAACTGCAGTTTGTCTAAGCATACAGTATTTCATAATGTAATTTATTTTGTGTTTTGTCTGTGGCTGAAACAGAGCGAGAAGTTTGTAATATGTTGTATAAAAAAAAAAAAAGGCATGGAGTTGCAGTGGTGGTATTGCATGAGTCGCATTTTACCCACTGAAGCGCAGCATGATAACCAGATTCCATTTTCTTTGTTACTGTCACTGCCTTATTCTGTGAGTTTGGTTTCTAAATGTCATGGCTTCTGCTAGTAAGTAAGCTGTGGTGAGCTGGGAAGTAGAAGGAATCCTATGTGCTCTGTAGATATGGCCCATAGTGTAGGCTGATGCAGAGCCCTGTTCTTTACTCCTTCACAGTTGTAAAAAGAGATTAGTGTTACCGACTGCAGCAGGGATGTCCAGCCATCCGCTTTACCGTTTTATATTGATATTGGGTGAACAGCCAGTGGTTACCTATAGCTGGACCAAAGCTGCCTGTATCGCATCATATGCAGCTGTTCCCTACCTGTAAGTTGGGGGGGTAACACCTCCCACATACACCAGTGCATTAATCAATCAAGGTTTTTACAGTTGGCCTTGCTAGTGATATTCTAATGGCAGAGGATAGGTGAGAGAAGTTAATACACAGGTCTAGGATGAGGTTCTGTTTAACACAATAACATTACAGAAAGAGATCACATAAGCACAGCACAATCACAGTGGTATCCTTTTTAGCAAATTATTTGTTTAGTATTACATTTGGGAAGGTTTTAAAAATGTGGGTAGGGGAAATGTATTAAAAGGTGCACTGGTTTTTTCCTGGTCTACAATCCCATAGGAATCTGTTGGAAGTTTGCTTTTAAAAAGCTACCTGCTTATTGGTTACTGTGTGTTTTTTAGACCTGTAGTAAACTTTGTACCCGATATTTCACTACTTCCCAACCCTTTTATGTGCCATATTCACTACTGTGTCTTGTCTTGAAATCTCAAACCTCATCAAGTGGACTGCAGGGTGATATTTTAAGAGATGCAATAAATACCCCCCCCCCCCCACACACACACACACCAGACTCTTCTGCATAGTGTGTGGTTTGCTACAGGCACTGGCCTTTCCCGCCGCGCCTATAGAGTAGAGCCAGACCACTCGCGTCATGCAATGTCTTATGAGCACCAACCACCCACTGCACTGACTCACGTGTATAAAAGAAAGTTTTACTGAAAAAGAAGCATATAACGACTTAGAGTTGTCTGTATTTATGATAATAATTACACTATTTTTAATTAAGTTAAAACATTGCTAATTATTTTTATACAGAATTTCTAATTGTGTTACCAAATAGCCTCCAAAAAAGGTGTATGGTAAATGTCTCCATGTTTATACATGTTGCCTTGTCTCTTGCATCTGCTGGATTTAACATGGTTGATATGCTGCTTTACAATATTTGTTTTTGGAAAGAAAAAAAATGAAATTCTGAGCTATAAAGCTGTCTGTTTTAATTGTTTTTTTATTCAGTGTGAAACTTTACCATATTTTTAATATGTTTGGGGGGTAGCAAGAGGAATTATAGTATAAATATAAATATATAAATGGCCGAGAATACAGTTTATATTGAGACAGGGTATGGTAACACCACTTTAAAATGACTACTAACAAAGATAGTATTCAGTTATTAGTGGGCTGTATGTTAACTGTGAAAATAAAATATGACAGCGTTTACTGTCATATTGTAAATGGCGTTACAGAAGATTAGTGCTTATGTCACAGGATGGTCACCTCATGTATTATCAGGTTAAAGTCACAGCAACAAAACCCCTGGGACTTTTTATCAGTCACAGAGAGAGATCCATTTGTTTGGTCAGTGATCATATCACACAGAGGGCCAGTGCAGCAGAGCCATTGGCTGTGAAACAGACCTGTGCCCATTTGATATCTGAGAGAGCCATGATCAGGTGTTAAATAGGAAGAGAATCAAATGTGGCCAAATTGATCCTGATTATCTTTTTTTTTTTTTTTTTTTTTTTCTGGAAATAATAATGGCTAACAAACTGTCATGTGACATAAGATTACTCTGTTTTTAACTGAGATCTCATGGCCCACCCAGAAGCAATACATAAATAACTGCCAACCAATATTACTGTTTTTTTTTACCATAAACCAGTCAGTGGTGGGATTGTTGTGAAAGGGGGTGAAACTATAATAAACTTGACACATATACAATGTATGTATGGAGAAAAAAAGAACCAGAATATTGTTTTTCTTATCATTAAAGACTTCTCTTGTTTTTAACTGGTTTGTATTCCTTTCTGAAAAGTGCACACAGTCTTGAAGTGATACTGACACGAAAAAACACTTTTTTTAAAAAATATGAATCTACATAAAAAGTGACCTATAGGTCGTGTTGATCATTTTTCACTGATAGAGCTGCTTTTGTAAGTAATTGTTACTTGAAGTTCCTAAACCTGTTTTGCCAACCTGACTGTCCCTTCTCAGCCTGTCAGTTACAGCTTCTAATGCTAACGGCCTCCTGATGCACAACTATGGCAGCCTCCTCATAGAGGTACATGGGGGAACAGATCGGTAATGTAAAAGCCTCAGGAAATACATTTATGGCAAAATTATAAAGCTTATGCAAAGACAATGTTATGAAAAATGTAAAAAAAAGGTTTCATTTCTGGTGTCAGTACCTCTTTAATAGTGATCTGTCAAATTTTCATCTGACTTATTTTTCAACCATGTAATACTTAGCCATGCCTCCATTTACAAACTTTCCTATAGATCAGCCCTGTTCAACTGATCACATGTAGTGGGCCCATACAGCATTATGGAGCGCCAGATTCAATTACAATGATTAAGTCATACAGTGATGTCTATGGAGCCTCTGAGCAAACTGGTGGATATAAAATCCTTAGTAGGGTCACATCCAGCCTGGGGGCCTCTAGTTTAACAGCCCTGCTATAGAGCTGTTAAAAAAAAGATATTGAAGAGTCAACCTCTGGGGATTCTCACAGAAATGGTATTATAAAATGTTAACTATAGCAGCACATAAGTTTTTTTTAATGTAATAGAATGTACTGTTGGCCATCTCTGGTAAAACTGTTTGCTTTAGAAATACTACAGGTATGGGATCTGTTATCCGGAAACCCGATATCCAGAAAGCTCCGAATTACGGAAAGCCTGTCTCCCATAGACTCCATTTTAATCAAATAATTCAGATTTTTAAAATTGATTTCCTTTTTCTCTAATAATAAAACAGTGTTTTGTATTTGATCCCAACTAAAATATAATTAATCCTTACTCCATGCAAAATAATCCGATTGAGTTTAATTAATGGTTTATTGATTTTTTAATAGACTTAAGGTGTGAAGATCCAAATTACAGAATACCTTTGGTCCCGAGCATTCTGGATAACGCATCCTATACCTGTACAATACGTGTTATATAAATGAGCTGCCGTGTAGCCATTGGTGCAGCCATTCAAATTGGAAAAGAGGCACAGATTACATAGCAGATAACAGATAAATTCTGTAGAAAAGAATGGGTTTAGTTCTTACACAGGATTCTAAACTCAATGGGGCACATTTAAAAAAGCACGAACGCTCGAGCGTTCATGCGAACGATCCGATCGTATTTTTGCCGATTTTTTCGGGCGTCCACACTACTTTTTCGTACACCGCACTACTTTTTCGGATGTTTGCATGAAAATATCGGAAAGGTTTACCGCTGAAAATTTCGTGACTTTCGGATCGCCAATACGATATTATCATGACTAATACGATTTTTTCGTAAGCATTTTCGTGATATTTGCGATCTTCCGAAATTTTAGTTTCCAATACGATTTTTTCCCATTCATGATTCGGATTCGTGGATTAGTAAATGTGCCCCAATGTGTTCTACAGATCTTATCTGCTTTGTAACATGTTCCTTTTCCAGCTTGAATGGCTGCCTCCATAGCTATACAGCAACTTATTTATATAAACTATAGCAGTCTTTGAAGTAAACACATCAGTTTTACCAGTGTAGGTCAACAGCACATTATATTTAAATTACTTTAACACACTTTTTTTTGTTACTGAAGTATACATGATGAAGTAAATACTGGAAATGCATATTTTGAAAGAAAGACTAAAATGGAATGAGTTTATATGTAATAGGTCCATCGATCCCAAATGAGAAGGTGAAGCAAGTAAGGCCTTTCATTTGTATCTGAATTATATTTCTAAGTTTATATGTTTATAAGCAGTGCCCCCTACAATGGCAGAGATAGTGGAGCCATCACAAGAAAGGTACCTTTTAAGAAGTATCTTATCTACCTGGAAAGGAAAGGCCAGGGTAATTGTGTGATCTCTGTAAGTATACATTTTAAAGGAACAGTAACACCAAAAAATAAAAGAGCTTTAAAGTAATAAAAATATAATGCACTGTTGCCCTGCACTAGTAAAACTGGTGTGTTTGCTACAGTAACACTACTATAATTTATATAATAAGCTGCTGTGTAGCCATGGGAGCAGCCATTCAAGCTGGAAAAAAGGAGAAAAGGCACAGGTTACATAGCAGATAACAGATAAGTTCTGTGTATAGTGTTTTATCTGTTATCTGCTATGTGCCTGTGCCTTTTCTCCTTTGAATGGCTGCCCCCATGGCTACACAGCAGCTTATTTATATAAATTATAGTAGTCTTTCTGAAGTAAACACACAACTTTTACCAGTGCAGGGCAGCAGCACATTATATTTTAGTTACTTTTATACACTTTCATTTTTGGTGTTACTGTTCCTTTAACAAGTAGCTGCAGTTGTTGTTGGCCAAGGTATATTCATTTTGAGTTTATGCATGCATTGCATAGGCTTCAGTATGCAGAATGCCTCTTGAAGTCAAGAACAGGACCATCCAGCTGAAGGCCCATGGCCCTCAAGGATTTTTATGGCCCCCAGTCTGCTCAAAGGGTCCATAGACTTTAGTATATGGTATCATTATTTTAATTTAATCTGTCCCTTGAACATGCTTTAGGAGAAATTACTCACTTGTTTTAATAAGTTGGACAGTTCTGCTTTAGAAGAAATACCTGCTTATAAATAGCGTGTTCTTTCCGTGTAACTGTTGTCCTTTATAAAATATGCAATACATAAAGGATTACTTTTGAGCTATTGTCTATCTAAAATAAAGGCTGACTCCATTTGTTTAATTATGTCCCAAAGGAAAAACTGGTTAGCCATTTGAAAGTGGTGTATTAAGTGCTTTTGTGGCTATTGCACCTGTCACTATTTATTTTTGTAGATTGGGCCAGGAATATGGTGTGAAATAATAGGTCCCTCACCTGTAGAGCTGCCCTTGTGACACACAAAAAGTCTAAAGCTGGTCCGTGGTTTAAAGTGATAGTGACACTTTAAAACAGGAAGGTGTCACTATCACAATTAAATTGCTTCCCCCACCAGAGGCACAGGCTAACAGAGCCCACACTCTGGTTGGGGGAAACAATAGTTTTTAAAAAGAAAAAAACAAACAAAAAAACAGCCCCCACTGGAGCTAGGCCCACCCGGCACAGGTGGCCTGTTGCTTAGTGTGAATAATGAGTGAAGCTCCCAGCTCGCTCATTATGCACATGTGTGTGACTTAGGAGTAGTGGATGCGACTCAACTGTTTGTCACACACACACACATGTGCATAATAGGAGAGTTGTGGCACTTGCTCCTTATGTGCATGTCCGTGCCACAACATCGCTGCCCACCCCAGGAACTCCATTACGATGTGAGCAGCCTAGCAGAGCCCAGGCTCTAATAGACTGCACCTCTGGTGGGGGACGTAATTACAGGGTGATAGCTGCCCTTTAAGCCAGCCTATCCAAAACAACATCAATCACAACTTTTCTGTTGTTGAAGCTGTCAGGCATTGACACAGGTGAGCAGGTAGGGGGGCATCTTTCAAATTCAGGATTAGTGGTGGGCACCTTTATATAGGCATAGTGACACATTCCTGCTAAAACTTTGAATGTTTGATCCCTGTAAAGGCAATGACGTGTAATCAGTGCAGGCTTCCCAGGATCAGAGTCTGGTGTTGTAAGAAGAAGTTGCACTATTGTGTGCAAATGTGGCTATTTTAACTGACTACTGGTCTTTGATCCAATTGTAGTCCAGAAAGGTAAAGATCAATCAAAGGTGATTGCTTTAAATAAAAATCTTACCCACCCATACCCCCCATCAAGAGTGTGGGAGATTCTTAACTGACTGAAAAATAATATTCACCACAATAAAATCATATTTTGGAGTAAAAAAAATATAAATCATGAAAAAAAAAGTAGTTTGCCTTTTCTTTGTCTTTCTTTTTTCCTCTTTTTCCTTTTAATTGATTGTGGTTTTATATCACGTGATGTCATTTATTAAGGGGCTATTTAAACCCCGTGTGTATGTTGAGAAGTAAGCCTATGATTAAGTGCCCATGCACGAAACGCATCAGGCGTAAAGGGTTTTATGAAGATGAAAATTTTGTAACTCAACATACAAGACAAATTGAGTACAGGTATGGGACCTGTTATCCAGCATGCTCGGGACCTGAGGTTTTCTGGATAAGGGGTCTTTCTGTAATTTGGATCTCCATACTTAAGTCTCCTGAAAAATCATTTTTACATTAACAACCCCATAGGATGGTTTTGCCTCCAATAAGGATTAATTATATCTTAGTTGGCATCCAGAACAAGCTACTGTTTTATTACAACAGCTAAAAAGGAAATCTTTTTTAAAAATTGGAATTGTTTTCTTATAATACAGTCTATGGGAGATGGCCTTCCTGTAATTTGAAACTTTCTGGATAATGGATCCCATACCTGTATTATCTGACTGATTGACTAAGGAACTTGTTGGCTACCAGTTACAATTAGGGCTCGGGTGCCCATGCCCCAAGCCTTTCACTTGAAATGTTTACTACGTTCAATTAGCCACACAACTCAGCTGAGCGCACACTTGTGACAATGATACCTATTCAATGGAGATTGCACACAAAATTACATCGTACCATAACACATTTCCCTCTGGTACTAATTTAGTTGTGAATTTAATTTATTTTATTCAAAATACTTAATCAATTTCTATCTTAATAATTGAGTTTTTAAATACCAAATTGGTATATAAATACCAGTAAATGTGTCCTTTTACATCTATTACCTCAAGCCACCATTTTGTGATGGGCTGTGTGCTCCCTTATAGCTCACCTGACAGGAAATAATGCAGCTCTAACTGTAACAGGGAGAAGTGTGGGAGTAAACGAATTTTGTCCATGAATTGGCTGATGTGACCTTGGTTTGTGTGTGAGCACGGTACCAAATACACGCCAGCGGGCAGACTTCAGTTCTCGAAATGACAGTTTTTCTATATGAAAATATAGACCTGCCCATATTAGAAAAGTATATTTATATGAAACAGTGTTTTACATATGGGATGTTTTAGATAATGAATGTGTATAGAGACCTGCAATGAACTATAGTTTACCTTTAACTGTTAAAAAAAATATTTGGCAGCTCTCTCCCACATTGTGTAATGGGAAAAAATGCCTGGCCTTGCTCTTGTATGTCCATACTCTCCCTCCTTGTGATCGGAAGTGCCCTGGCTGGGCCACAGGACTATGGCTCCTTCTCACAGGCGCATCCCCCTCACTGACTGCCACTGTAGTTTTGTTCATTTTTCCTGTTCCCTTTCACATGTCTCGGCACTAAAATGGAATGTTTATGCCTAATGCTGTGAGTAATAGAGAGAGCAATGCTGCTTTGCTATTTTTCCCTCACACTTTGATAATAGAACACTTTTTTTGGTGGTGGTAAAACAGTTACCTCTAAGAACTAGAAATAGTGCTGATTCTGCTGTTATTTTTGCTTCTAGTCAGAGACACTCAAACCTTGTATAGACCCCTCCGGATTTCAGTACTCCTCTCCCTGTGTTGGATTTCATTATTTTATAGTTTTTTTTAGTTATTTGCCTTTTTTCTTGCCACTTTCCAGCTTTGAAATGGAGGTCACTGACCCTGGCAGCCAAAAACTATTTCTTTGTAAGGCTACATTTTATTATTATTGTTCATTACTTATCTTTCATATTTCCATCTCGTGTAAACCACTGTCTGGTAACTAGGGTAAAAAGACCCTAGCAATTAGATAGCTGCTAAAATACTAAATGGAGAGTTGCTGAAAAAAAGCTAAATAACCTTAAAGGAATACTGTCATGGGACAGTCAGTTAATAGAGCTTCTCCAGCAGAATCCTGCATTGATATCCGTTTTTCGAAAACACAAACAGATTTTTTTATATTTAATTTAAAAATTTCACATGGGGCTAGCCATATTCTTCATTTCCCAGGGTGCCACAGCCATGTGACCTGTGCTCTGTTAAACTTCAGTCACATTTTACAGCAGCCGATCAGCAGAACAATGGGAAGGGAGCAAGATAGCAGCTCCCAGTAGATATCAGAATAGCACTCAATAGTAAGGAATCCAAGTCCAGCTTGGGACTCCTCCAGTTACATGGGAGTAGTAGAAACAATCGGTTACCTGAAAGCTCAAACTCAGGCACAATGCACTGAGATGGTGCCTACACAACAATATTACAACTAAAAATAATACATATATAAATTTGTTTGTTCAAGAATAACATTTTAAATGGTAGAGTGAATTATTTGCTATGTAAATACAATTTAGAATTAAGCAATTTAGAAATAAAAATCACAACAGTATCCCTTTAAACCCCTAAAAAATGAAGACCAATTGCTCATTGTCTCAGAATATCAATGCCTACAACATATTAAAAGTTAATTTAAAAAACTACCCCTTTAAAGGAACACCAAAAAATAAAAATGTTTTTAAGTAATCATAATACAATGTACTGTTGCCCTGCACTGGTGAAATTTTCACATTTGCTTCAGAAAGACTACTATAATTTATATAAATAAGCTGCTATGTAGCCATGGAGGCAGCCATTCAAAGGAGAAAAGGCACAGGCACATAGCATATAACAGATAAACCCCCATTGTATTCTACAGAGCTTATCCGTTATCTGCTATGTAGCCTGTGCCTTTTCTCTTTTAAATGGCTGCCCCCATGGCTACACAGCAGCTTCATTTACTAAACTATAGTAATGTTTCTAAAGCAAATACACCAGTTGCACCAGTGCAGGGCAACAGTACGTTATACTGTAGTTCCTTTTATACACTTTGATTTTTTGGTGTTACTGTTCCTTTAAGGGACAAACGATCCCTTCAATAGTTTTTAACAAGTAAATCCAACAGCTTCTGCTATCAGTCTGTAACCCACAGTTTGCAGAGTTTTGCAGCAGAAAAACTTTCTGAGCTTTCTAATAAAATCTATAGACAAAGTAAAGTCTAATTATATAATTGAAATTATCCTTAAAAACTGATCAACGCAGTCTTTAAATATTAGTTCACTGATGTACAATGCATTCGAATTCTGTATTATTCAGAAATGGCTTCCTTGTTAATTGTGCCTTTGAATCTCAATGATAGGCAGCTGTACGAGGCTGTACAACTTGTGTATGTTTCCTGCCTTTATCTCATATTGTCTGGGTAGGGTGCGGCTTTCTGCACTGACAGCTGTGTCCATCCGCCAGGCAAGAGGCACGGAAGGAGTGCAGGACACCATGTCACCTTGTCACCGACAGAAAAAAGCCACAAGAATGCTACGTATTGCTGAGGGATTTTTTACACTGATGAAGAAATGTTACTAAAGTGCAAATAATCCCTAGTATTAATAGGGTTAAACTGCAAATACAAAAATGTATTCTGCACTCAAGTATTAACATTTAGAAAATTGTTTATTAACAGTTATTTATTAAAGCATAATTTAAAACAAACATCATTTAGTCTATGGCCTAAATAATCATTTAAACATGTAATAAACCCAATAGGAGTAATGATATAAAGTTAGGATCAAGTACAAGGTTTTTTGGCAATTAGTAACCCTGAGTGTCTTCACCCCTAATGCCAATAAAAAACTCCTCTAAATGAAAGTAGTTGTGATGCATTGATTATTGTTCACAATGTAAAACAGTGGC
The DNA here is from genome assembly GCF_000004195.4 of Xenopus tropicalis. Classification (NCBI taxonomy): domain Eukaryota; kingdom Metazoa; phylum Chordata; class Amphibia; order Anura; family Pipidae; genus Xenopus; species Xenopus tropicalis. The sequence goes on along the minus strand of NC_030678.2, from coordinate 136,513,724 downwards.
ATGGCACACCAGCACAAAGGCAGCGGGAAACTACCACACTTTTGCTTATGATAGTCATTGCCAAAAGCCCCTACTAAAAATGCATCTCAAGGACCACAAGCAATTATCGCCACTTTTTGTGGGTTCAAAGAGCAGATCATGAGTGCCATATTGGACATCTGGAACTCTTTTCCTAATATTTTTCTTATGGAAGGAAATGTAAAGCATCAGAGGGATTGCTATTCCCTGTTGCCTCACCATCCCACTAAACTAATACAATCATTGTAACGCCCAAGCACTCCTCTCTGTGTGCCTCCTGTAATCATGAAAAGCAGGAAGCTCGGCTATATGCAAGGAAATAGCTGCCCAGTGGATGCACTTTTACAAATATAAGAGGAAACACAAACAGAGAGCAAAGCATTAAAAAATGGTGGCTTTTTCAAATGTTGCTTTACCCTCTCCCTAGAGTTCAGTTAGAGGTCTCTTATGTCAGCGTTTTTCAACCACTGTTCCGCGGCACACTAGTGTGCCGCGAGATGTTGCCTGGTGTGCCGTAGGCAGGGCACCAATGTACTAGGGGGGCACTGCTGCTGGGCACCAATGTACTAGGGGGGCACTGCTCTTGGCACCAATGTACTAGGGGGGCACTGCTGCTGGGCACCAATGTACTAGGGGGGCACTGCTCTTGGCACCAATGTACTAGGGGGGCACTGCTGCTGGGCACAGAGTTAAATTTTTTAACATTTTCTAATGGTGGTGTGCCTCGTGATTTTTTTCATGAAACAAGTGTGCCTTTGCCCAAAAAAGGTTGAAAAACACTGTCTTATGTGAAGCCTACATCCCTGCTTTAAACCTATTCATTTAGTAGTAAGTACCATATGCAGTGGCAGCAGGGGTAGGATACTCATTGGTACATAGATGCATTGGAAAAAGCCCAACTCTTTTACCACTCCATGACCTTATAAGTAAAAGCCAATATTTAAAAACACTGCTTCCATCATTCTTTGGCTAAAAAAGCCAACCACAAGTTTGGTGCTTGGGTTCTTACTGATTCTTTTCAATTGATCCTTAAGGACAGAATAAAACATTTATTTGGAAGATTCTCGCAAACCTTCACTCCTTTTGCAAGGAGACTGGCACTGTATTTATTCTGAGATGTCCTGCAGTCATATCATCTCGTTCATACAATCTCAGCTGAAAGGGATACAGGGATCACCTGATTTGGTAGTTGTACTCCATACCTCCCAGCATTTTGAAAATAGAAAGAGGGACAAAAAGAAATGCAGCGCGCAGCATGGTGAAATTTTTTGACTACGCCCATTTTGTGACCAAACTCCCTAAATACCACTCCCATTTGACTAAATTTGGCAGTTTATTTAAAGTTTGAACACATTTCTGGGGGGTTTGGGGTCTTGATTTTATGTGTTATTACAGTTTTGTTACAAAAGCTGAAATTCTCAGTTCCCCCAAGAGACCTGAATAGCTTATTAGTTCCAGTTGTATCTCAGGGCATGCGTGGCTTTTTCTGGGCTCTCTGCCAAAAGCCCACTTTTTTAATTAAATGTGAGAAACAATGATTTAATTAATTAATTTTGAGGAACATTTGTATCTAAATGCAGGTGAAGCTTGTTTAACTTTCTGGGCTCTCTGCCAAAAACTACTTTTTAATTAAATTTGTATCTTTTTTAGCGTTCAGTGTAGGAGATCAAAGGGAAATGAGGGACTTTTCAGTAAGAATCTGGGACTGCGGGTTGAGCTGTCAAAAGAGGGACTGTCCTGCGAAAATCGGGACAGTGGGTACTCCCTGCCTCATGGGCCTTGAGGGTGTATTCTATCTCCTTAGCAAACATTTTTGTTTTTAAAAAACAGACCCACACTCCATTGGAGCACATTTAACTTTAAAACAGATGATGCATCAGCAGTACTGAAAAAGTGGAGCACCCATGCCTGGATTGGGATTCAAAATAGGCCCTGGAATTCCAAGTACACAGAAGCCCAAACAGCCCCCCATAGGCCCAATAAATAGTGACTTCCTATGGCATCTTACAGCAGCCCCTCTGGCATTTGCCAGAATCCACAGATTGCCATTCCAGGCCTGGGAGCAGCTACCTCTGTCACAGGTCAAAATGCAATATCAATGACAGTAGCCATGAGCCTTCCCAACGCATCAGCAATAATATCATGAAGGCTCAGCCCCAACAGACAATCAAACCACTACGCCACCACCACATCAGATAGGGCCATTTCAGCAAAGTTTGTTACCCATGTGGCTCCTGCTCTAAAAAGGGAAATCTATGAAATACCCTAGATATTTTTAAAATGCACAATATATTGTTTGTGAGAGTATTTTTAGAATGTAGGCTGACTCTGTATACAAATCACCTTTGAACCTCCCAGCACAACTGACCAATCACAAATACAAAGTAAATACTGGTAAACAATAGTCTGCCACCTGGCAAGTGTCTGGACAGGATGATGTAAAAATGAATACAATGGGCAGAAAGTGGCCCAATGCATCAGTGCCTCTGATTGCTATGATACTCACAGATATACAACTGAGACAGTTATGTTAACTCAGAAACTAGTCCACATATAGAGTTCATGTTATATATAGTTCATATGTTAACTTTTGAAATCACTTATATCATTTAGTGTTGATCCAGGGACTGCTTTGATTAACATATGCTCCATACATTTTTGTTTGCCTTTCTGTGGATCAGGTAGAAGCGAAACAGAACTTGTAAATGGTTGAACATTTAGGACGTGAATCATTTATTAACTCCACACACTGTTATATGGATGAGTTCAATACTCTAAATGTTTAGAAAGCTTCTGTGGCAACCAATTATGGCTTCTTGTAACTATAGGAGCCAGATTATTCTTTTCAGCTCACGGCTACAGTAATTCACAATAGCTGAATAGCTACAAATTTGACCTGGGGTTTTCCGGATAAGGGATCTTTCTGTAATTTGGATTACGATACTTTAAGTCTACTAAAAAAATCATTTAAACGTGAATTAATCCCAATAAATTAATTTTATTTTCATTGGGATCTGTTTTATCTTTACAGAGAAAAGTCATTTTTAAAAATGTGAATTATTTGATTAAAATGGAGTATATGGGAGCTTTTTGGATAACAGGTTTCCAGATAATAGATCCTGTACCTGTAATACATATTTCTACTCTACAAAACAAATAGCATTTTAACAATTAAAAATACTAATAACAGAATTTGGACTTCTGAAGGAAACCTAAATGATACCAGGTGCACAAAATGACCTTGATCATTCACACTATAAGGTGAATGACTTGTGTCTCTGGGCAATAACTTGGGCTTTCATGGTTTCAGAATAAATACACCTGTGTCTGTGGTCAGTCCCTCAGGTAGGGAAGTTCAAGAACTAATTCGAACAATGAGAGCTAAGATGTGAATCTCCGGGACTAATAAATGTCTGCAGATCTGGAATTTACAAAACCAAAGACAATACATATCCTGCTGAGCAGAAAGAAGTACAGGCCTCAGTCCAATGTGAGCAGCCAAACACTTGCACAGATCAATGTTTTATTCAGAGCACTGCATAGTTTTATAACACAGGATTCTATCATTTAGTTATCCAAAGGTATCAGGAAAATGATGAAATATACAGAAAGGCACACGTGGAGGCAGATTTACTAAAATTTTTTCTCATTTTTTTTTTTAATTTCAATAAACGCATTTCCACTAATGTCTGACATTTAGTGAAAAATCTAAACTGAAAAAGCACTTTCAGGAAAAAGTCATGGAAAATTTGCGAAAACTGCAAATTTAACGACTTGTCACATGATAACTGTGACATTTTTCGCACAAAAGCCAGTGTCAAAAAACCTTTAAAAATTCAAAGCAAAGAAAGATCTTCCAGGGAAAAGAAGGGATATCTACCACTGACTTCTACATGATCCCAATAATTGTCGCAGTTTTGTTGCATAGTAATTCTCAAAAAAGTTGCAACTTTTTTTGGGGGGAAAAAAAAATCAGACAGTAAATGGTCGCCGCAGTGATGGTCTTGGAATTGTTTGTGTGCAGTGGGCAATACATTATGCTTTTACTTCAAATTGTAGAATTTAATTTTTTTCTATATAATTCATTCATCAGTGCAATAAAGTTTTAAAATTAACATGTTTTCAATATCTGATTTTACCTCAAAATATTTGTTCAGCTCTTGCACATCCTTTCATCTTCATCAGATTATTACCACTGTTCCAGTAGTGGCTGTTGCTATACCAGCTATTGGTTCTGCATCAGTGATTGTTCCCTGAATTCATGTGGCTGTAAAGTTTTTTTTGAAGCATCTAGGAAAATATCTGACTCTGCTAAAATTGTCTTCACATTATTTATATGTATCAAGGAACGATTTTTTTTTCTATTGACCTATCATGTATTCAAACATTCGAATTAAAACTTCCCCATCTGAGCACTGAAATATGTTTGAAGGAGAGCACAGGGTGTGTTGATTGATAATGTGTGCAGCTCCTGCTAGGCCCACATGCTCTACCTTATACAAGTCATCTTTTATTTCTAATATTTTACTGACTGTATCAGGTGCATCATTTTTAGTATGGTTCAACAGTACCTTATATTTGTTGAACAAATGCACCAAATGCAGGATTCAGTTCAGGACATGGACAAATCCTAACCCTTTTTGAAGGATTTGGACAAAAAAGGTTTGATTTTGGGTTGGTTAAACACTAAAAATGACTTAAAGGGATACTGTTGTGATTTTTATGGTATTATTATTACTATTTATATAGCACTATCAATTTACGCAGCGCTTTACAGAATAGAGGGGTACAAAAGACATAAGTTAACATGTACATATAAATAATACACAAAAATGGTTTGCAGTTACATTGGATGAGGATCGGAGACACCAGGGGGAGGGCCCTGCTCACAAGAGCTTACATTCTAAAAGGGAGGCCTGAGACATAAGGTCAGGGTAACTAGCATGGCGTTGGAGTACATGTAGGTGTGTAAAGTGACAGTAAGTGGCGGAGTGAGAGGAGGAAACCAGTAGTTAGTAAATGTTTGGGGGGTTTAGGTTATAGGCTTGAGTGAAAAGGTGAGTTTTAAGAGACCGTTTAAAGGCTTGGAGAGTCTGGCAGTGCCTAATGGGACAGGGAAGAGCGTTCCAGAGGATGGGTGCAGCGCGTGAGAAGTCCTGGATGTGAGAGTGAGAGGAGGTGATGAGTGAGGAGGAGAGAAGGAGGTCATGTGTAGAGCGAAGGTTACGTCTGGGGATGTATTTGGATTAGGGTGGTTAAATAGAGTGGTGCGGCACCAGTGAGTGCTTTGAAGGTGAGTACAAGAATCTTCAACTGAATCCTGTACGCGACAGGTAGCCAGTGCAAGGATTGGCAGAGAGGGGCGGCACTTGTGGAGTGGGAGGAGAGGTGTATGAGTCTGATATACATTTTATTCATAAATTACACTGTTTACTATTGAAAGCTATTCTGATATCTAATGGGAGCTGGGATCTTGCTACCTTCCGATTGTTCTGCTGATCGGCTGATGGAGGGGTGATATCACTCCAACTTGCAGCGCAGCAGTAAAGTGTGACTGAAGTGTATCAAAGCACAAGTCACATGGCTGTGGAACACTGAGAAATGAAGAATATGGCTAGCCCCTTGTGAAATTTCAAAATTAAAATCCAGAAAGTTCCAAATTATGGGAAGGCCTTTTACAAAAGACTGCTTCCTATGCCTGTGACAGAGTGCTGCAAATCTAACAAACAGTATGTTATATATAGGAAGAAATTAACCAATGACATTTCTATTTATGCAAGTGGTTTGAGTGCACAAGCAACCAATGAATTGGTCCAGTAGGAAATAGTAAAGGCAAAGTCTGGATGTGATAATGTCAGCATATAGGAAGTTCTCAGTGTGTCAAGTTCATAATAGGCCCTCCCATCCCTTCAGAAAAGCTTTTACTGTGGCCTTTTTACTTTTTTTTTTTTTTTTTTTTAATAGAAAATGGATTTTATAACAAGCTGAGAGCATTGTTGGTGGTTTAATACGATTTGAACATTGAACAACCTTTAAGTTACATAACTGGATACAATATATGGCCGTTATGACCAGGAACTGATATAGAGCCTAGGGTTCCCCTTTTCTGGAAAAAAATACCGACTTTCCTATTTTTTTTCTTCCCTGTTAATAACTGCTATTGGCATTGAACTAATTGGCATTAAGCATGATTTTTACTTGTGGCAACATAAGACATAAGGCAAGAATCAACTTTATGGCAAATGAAAATGTGGCATTAGTATGGGCTGTTTGCAGGAGTAATTGTCCCACAGACCTGACTGGGCCCAGGGGTACCTGTCACACAGTAGCAGTTGGTAAGCATGGCTGCCATTCTCCTCACCCATAGGGATCCCTACTTTCCCAATAGTCACACATTTGCAGGCAGTACATTTGCACTGACAAAATATTTGGGCAAAATAATATTTTTGGGGGAAAACTGGAAATGACCTGACATCAGCACCCCTTTGACTCTGAAAACCCTTCCAAAAGAACGTCCGTTTAGCTTCCAGCTCTCAAGCCTTTCTCTAGTACCAGAACACTACTGCTCTTTCCCCTTTGCCCCCAGCTCACCGAGCAGCCATAGGCGGGCACTGCTGTGTGCGAGAGCGCGCTTTCAGGCAGGAGGGGCGTGACCGGGGGGTGTGAGCTGGGGACGCGCACTGTCCCTGTCCCTATATGAGGGCTTACGATGGCCGGGGAGCGGCAGATAACCGGTGCTGGGATACACTATGGGACGCGCTATAGAAGTGTTCTAGAGGTACATAGGAGGGGCTCTGTAGGGAGCATTGGAACGTACAGAGCCCGGTCGAGGAGACGGAAAGTGGTCCGACTGAGTGTGACAGGTGCCGGGAGAGGGACATAAGCCACTTACCTACCTGCTGCGTGTAACCCTATGGAGAGCGCTGCCAGCTCTGACTGACATTAATTGCCTTGGTGCTCTCACCTTTTAATGGACTGCCTGTCGCTTATTGTCACAGCGACTTTATCTCTGCCCCGGGCTGTTCCATGCTGAGCTGCAGCCTAGCACTCGGGACTGGACTGTGCCTCGGACTAACCCTGTACTGATCCCCAAGCTTGTAACGGACTGTCACCTGTACACCTGGGCTCCGCAACCTGTTCTCAAGCCCCTGGGTCCTGCGTGGGCACCCCCTCACCTGTACCCCTGGGTCCTGCGTGGGCACCCCCTCACCTGTACCCCAGGGTCCTGCATAGATAGTTTCTGTCATTTACAGTTGGAGCCAAGGCAGGTACGACCTCACCTGTATCTTTGGGTCCTGCATAATGTCTGCCATTTACAGTTGGATTTCAGGCAGGTAGGACCTCACTTGTACCCCTGGATTCCACAGTGCCTCACCTGTACCCCTAGGTTTCACAACAGAGTGTCTGACCTATTCAGCAAAAGTGGTGTCACCTGTGCCCTGGCTTTCCATACAGTGCCTCACCTGTACCCCTAGGTTTCATAACAGGCAGTCCCTCAGCTGTACCCCTGGGTTCTGTGCAGGCAGTCCCTCAGCTGTTCCCCTGGGTTCTGTGCAGGCAGTCCCTTACCTGTCCCCCCCCCAGGGTTCTGTGCAGGCAGTCCCTCATCTGTACCCCTGGGTTCTGTGCAGGCAGTCCCTCATCTGTACCCCTGGGTTCTGTGCAGGCAGTCCCTCAGCTGTACCCCTGGGTTCTGTGCAGGCAGTCCCTCATCTGTACCCCTGGGTTCTGTGCAGGCAGTCCCTCATCTGTACCCCTGGGTTCTGTGCAGGCAGTCCCTCATCTGTACCCCTGGGTTCTGTGCAGGCAGTCCCTCAGCTGTACCCCTGGGTTCTGTGCAGGCAGTCCCTCAGCTGTACCCCTGGGTTCTGTGCAGGCAGTCCCTCATCTGTACCCCTGGGTTCTGTGCAGGCAGTCCCTCATCTGTACCCCTGGGTTCTGTGCAGGCAGTCCCTCATCTGTACCCCTGGGTTCTGTGCAGGCAGTCCCTCAGCTGTACCCCTGGGTTCTGTGCAGGCAGTCCCTCACCTGTACCCCTGGGTTTTGCAAAAGGAGTGATATACCTGTACCCCTAGGTTCGACAAAGGCTGCTGCCTTGCTAACACCCACCTAACCATTTGCACCCTTGGCTACTGTGGTCCGTGTGCCTTTACCGGGATGCCCGGCTACCAGTGACCAGAGGGGATATGCCAGCAGTCCGGATACTGACGCTGGCTGTCTGCTGCTGGCTCCTCCTGGTCCCAGTTTGCTGTTGTGGTCCTGGCCGGGGGCCGGTTGGCCGTCGCCGTTACATGCGTAAGCTGGTCCCACTGCGTTACAAGCAGTTTGTGCCTAATGTTCCAGAGAAGACACTAGGGGCCAGTGGCAAGTCAGAGGGCAAGATCCGACGGGGCTCAGAAAGGTTTATTGAGTTGGTTCCCAACTACAACCCAGACATCATCTTCAAGGATGAGGAGAACACAGGAGCTGACCGACTCATGACTGAGGTGGGTAAGCCAACTAGGAATGTTGTATATCTATCTGTGGTCTAATAGTGGCTCATTTACTGCTTTATTTGCCTCTATGCCACCCATTAAATTAGTGGAAAAAGTTATAGTTAGAAACAGTGCGCATAGTACCTCTGCCTTAGCCCATCAGTCGCCCATGTACACATATCAATGCACAGCAGCCAACCCACAGACACACAAATATGCACACAGCATGCTGAGGGGAAACGTAGAATGGTTGGGGGGAAATCATGGCAGTCAAGAGTGACTTTTTCTTGCTAGAACAACTTGCACTACAGCCCTTATAATAAATCAGCACCATTATCACAATCTGTGATGATAGCCAGGACTTGCTTTGGTAGGAATGAAGGGGTGAACTTGTTGGAAGGCGTAAGGCAAAGGTAGGTTTACTTAACTGCAGCATTGTTTTCAAATCTGTGTTTAACCTCCGCCTACACAGCTCATCTTGTAAATAAATGTTAATTAACTGCAATTTCTTCAGAGTGAAAACTACATTCACATTGTGCCCACTTATGTTTGTGTGTTGGACAGTTACATTCCAAGGTCACACAGAGCCACAGTAGTTTTCTTCTTATAATCGTACCTATGCCATTGCTGAACCAAGTTAGACTACCCACAGGCAATGCATTAACAGAATAGTGGCAGGGTGCCTAGGTGCTGTGACCACTGGTTTTACTTGGGCAGCACAGAGGTCTTGGTAAAATTACCTTTTTATTTTATGATGGTAACATTCAGCTAGTAATTATGGGCTGTAAACGGTCACAAAAAGTGAACAATATTTGAATTCCTGTATATTAAGCACTAAAAAAGCATTCCGTTAATATCAAAATTGAAATGATATCAACAAATCATCTTTGTGAAATCCGATTTCTATAATACCGTATCAAGGACTTTGCCATTTATTTCTGATGAGTTAGCAGATACCAGAGATTTTGCATGTAACAGTTACAGTTGATCTCATTGCTTGCTGCAGGTTGTGAGGACGTCATTATATATGGACTGAGTTTTAGATTCAGAAATAACATTTTTATCATTTCAATTTAATGGCACTCTGATTTGAAGAATTTCTTCGTAGCACAAGGGCAGATTTATGTGTTGTGTTTGTGAGTTGTGGAGCCTTAACAGAACGCAGGACCTAGGAAACGCAGCTTTGCAGGAGCTCAAAGGAAATCATTAACTTTTGCATTCGCTTAGTTTTGTCTTACAGAAATCCCTTCAGTCTGGTAATATTCAGGGAGAACTATGCCCTTTTAGCCAGGAAATACAAGGAGATGTAAAACTAAAAATAAAAGTTTTCCTAATGGAATACAATGTCATTCTAAGCAACTTTTTACTTCTAGTGGTTTTAGTAATTGTTAAATGCAGTTGAAAGCAGCTGTTGTCCCTTTCTGCATTGCTGCTTCTGTAAGAGCAGCTAGTTCTCCAACAATTGAGCAACTGCTAAATTGTTTCAAGAGACAGAAACAGCAGTGCAGAAAATTTCTTCTTTCAACTGCAGTGACACTAACAAGGAACTTTAAATGGAAAATTAGTAATGTATTTAGAATTTTTATTCATAATGCAAAATTCAAACACTTAGACAATTTCTTTTGGATCTAATTATGGATTAGAAGTTAGCACTGCTGCCAGGGCTGGAACTAAGGGGAGGCAGAAGAGCAACGTGTATGGGTGCAACAGTGGGTGGGGCGCTATGTACCTACCTCATCTGTCGCCTACCTCTAGTATACTATTTAATGTATCATATTTCACATCTTTATGAATATATCGTATGCAAACTGCCAGCTATAACTGAACACTGCTTGTGACTGCCCACATGGCAGAACAACCAATGTATGGCCAGAAAATGCAATTTGTTGGTGTAAAAAATACACTGGGTTATAATGGTATCTTTAATATGTACTCTTCTCACTGTTATATGTTAACCATGGCAATGATAGGGCATGAATAGAAAATACACAGCAGTGCAAGAGGTAGAGAGATGGCTATGTCTATGAGAGTACTAATGAGTCCTTATAAATGGTTAAATTAACAAGATATTGTTTATGAAACGTGATGTCAAAGATCACGAACACAAGTAATTAAAAGGAAAAGGTAGATGCTCCCTGTCAAGTAAGGGGTAGAATTATACTGATTCTTATGAGGAGGTAAATGTTTTGGCAGCCACTGATCACACAAGCATTGTATGTGACTTGCCTGTCATTTATATCTTCAGGGGCTCATTGACCAGTAAATCTTTGCCTTTTTCCCAAGCAGTTTAGCAAGTACATTGATGTTAGCAGAAAGAAACAAGGATAGGAGAAAAATAGCGAAATGGCCAGTGTGCCCAGCATGATGAACTGAGAACAATAATAGCTTGCTTTAAAAAACATATTGAACCTGGGCAAAAGCCAACTTCACTCTTTGGGATCTCCTTAAAGACAACAGTATTGGCATCACAACAAGCATCAGCTTTATGGAGAGTATTCCTAATGGATTGCCAGGTGTGGGAATGCCCTGGTCACAGACCAGAAGGGCAATAGCAGTGATACCTTAGCCTTGGCATGTGCTAATATTTTTTTATGCCAGTATGATGTCACTAAAACAATCCAACATTTTGTTTTTAAATTGCTTATTAAAGTAACACCTTCTGAACTTTGACCCCAGTCTTCAAGGAATAGCTGAACTTCCAGGGGACAATAGCTTAACGGCTTATCTGTTGTCTTGATTCCAAAAAGTTTGTGTTTAGATTGGTATCACATTGTAGGGAGCCATGTTAGTTACAGTTTAATAGGAGTACGAGCAAATACATTGTGTGTGCTGAACATGGCTAGAAGGTTCCATCCATCTACAAAGTCAGGAAGGGTCATCATTCAGCCAAAATCTGATTCTAGAGAGGAAGGAAAAGACCCAGACAATATGACAAAAGCCAGAGACATCAATGCTTTAATTTATTGTTAAATAGCAAAACAGGGGAGCACTCACCAGATGGGTTGAACTGCAACTATGTACTCCGTGCTGCAATGTCTCAAACACGCCCCCCGATCCAGGCAAAACTCAGTGAAATATAGATAAATTGTGGATGGAGCACAGGAACATCCTTCCATAAAATATCACTTTTATTCAAATGATTAAAACCATCACGGAGTTAGGCACCCACAGCTTCTGATGAAGTGGCGAGAAGCCATGAAACGCGTAAAGCTGTGGGTGCCTAACTCAGTGATGGTTTTAATCGTTTGAATAAAAGTGAGATTTTATGGAAGGATGTTCCTGTGCTCCGTCCACAGTTTATCTTTAATTTATTGTTAATGGAAAGCTTATTAAAAATCAGTGGTGCAGCAGCATCAGATGCATATGACAAAGTTGCATATACTAAACAAACCCAGTTTACTTTTTGGTTATGTACTGATAATTAATAGAGATATTTTGAATGAGTCGGTGGCACAGAGATATCTGTGCCACCAAGATATCTTTATTCTGATAGGTGGCACAGCCACCCCCAATGCTCCACAAGCTGGCAGTTTATTTTCATTTAGTATGTCTGTGTGAAGTTCAACAGAGACCCAAAGGTGACATCATGCAGTGAGACACTAATCATTCTTATGGCACTGGCTTTATGAAACTCTGATTGGGCTTAAAAAGTGACTCCCACCCCCCATATTTTGTTAGCAGTATAGCTACTTAATTCAGTGAATGCACTGTTGGCATCAGCCTAGATGCGGCATGCTCTCCCACCCTGTTCAAAGGGACTTTATGGATGCTCAGAGGGTGGAATGGTGTATATGGCAGTCAGTAATATAATACTGGTGCAATGGCCACTGCTAAGGCTCTGCTGCTTAGGCGACAGGATATACTTATTTGGTAACTGATCATAGCGCCACCATCTCAGCCAAAACTGATTAAATTGGGCTTTAATGAGTATCAGTTTATCAATCTATCAACCTTTTAAATAAAAGTTCAATCAGAGTGTCCTAAATTAGCGTGTGATTTGCTGTTGGTGGTATTAGTTCGGTATTACAAATTGGGGGGTAAACTTATTGAATAACTCCGTCAAATATTTGAGATGGGACTACTATAATATATATATATATATAATATATGTGTGTGTGCGTCACCCAACATACATTTGCAAGCGCTTATGTTACCTGTTTATGCTTTGCTTTCTACTTTATTAACCAATATTTTTTTAACCACAAGGTCTAGGGGTAAAATCCTAATCTTTTCCTTTCTTTTGTGATTTTTTTAACTGGATACCTGTGGATATGGTTATCCATTCTGGTCATTATTTAGCCACTGATAAATACAACTCTAAAAATCTTATAGGAATTAATAGAGAGCAGTGGATTTTTACTGTAGTGAGCACCAATCTCACATTTCCATAAATCTGCCCCATGTGCCCCATAGACATTTGTGCATGTTTCACATGACGTGGATACTTTTGTTGGTAATTGGGTCCTACGAGCAGACTGTACGTAACTGCACTGTGCTTGGGGCAAGCTGATAGGCTTCACAGTTAAGTCCATTGTCTATGCTTGTTAATAGGTTTTCAATAAACTAAAGGGGGATTTTCATTTGTTAAGAAGTGAGAATATTGGTATGAGTATACATTGTTGATTTTCACTGCTCAAACAGGTGGTAATTAAATTAGAGGTGTGGTACAATGCAGGAAAAAACGTGGCATATTTATAAATCTGTATCCACTGAATTGAAAGTCAGGGTCTGTCTATAGCTGATTTTATTGCCCTGAAAAAGAACATGGGTGGGACTTGCACTTTGGCGTAACTGTTGAGGGATATGAACGGTGCGTAATCTAAATATAAATCAGAAAGGTTTGAAGCTGTAAACTCCCTACACACATGGAAAGATAAATATGGACATACTAAATGTGTAGAGAGGGGCATAAGGATGTCCTTCTGCTAAGAACCTACATATATTCCTTTGTACAGTGGTTCCCAGATTTTTTCACCTGGTAATATACTTATGCCATCTGGCCTCCATCATGATATCTACCTTAAAGGAATACTGTCATCGGATTTCTCTATTGCTGACCACTGATCAGTTTCCAGGGGCAACTTTAAGTCTCATATAGTATTACTAGATGTGATTTATCAAAAAATGCAAAAGCCATTTGGCATTTCACTTTCATTGGTGCTTATAAAAAGTCATGCTTTGACCTAGGAATTCCATGGCTTGCTTGACCTCCATTTATAGGTGTTGCCATATTAAACAATACTCTGCTGTTTGGACTTTGATCAAAACAGTTTGATTGGTTAGTTATCAGCTTGTGTGCAGCATCTCATAACTTTATGGAATCTGTTACAGTTAAGTGAAAATCAATGTTCCACATGGCATTAAATTGCATATGATCCATTTTAGAAGCCAAAATGAGTTGGCCATACACGATTAAGAATTAGAAAGCAATGTAGATATTAGTGTACATACACAGGAGTGGCTCAAGTGCCCTGATCTATTCACTTGTACTTGGAAGCATTTTGTGGCTGGCCTATGACTATGAATATTTAGCAAAATCTAGTGCAGAAAGGCACCAAAGATGGCCATGCAGTTTGGTCAAAACTCAGACATCAATCTACATTCATTGGTAAAACCTAGACTGAAAGATTTGGATAGTTCTGCATACAAACCTGCACCATTAAGGAGCATAAATAATGTTGGAAAAAATAGTTTGCCCCTTTCCTGTTGCCCGCCTTCACCATTTTTACTCAGCCCCCTCTAACTGTACCTCCTAATTCCAGTTTTAAATAGGATCAAGGTTTTTGGTGATCCTTTGGGAATGTGGCGAGTCATGTCAGCAGTGAGCTGCGCAGGGTGGCGTGTGGAATCTTTAGCCCCACTGGAACTAGGAAATCCGCTCAGGGCACGAGTTGTCTAGTTTAATACTTCTGGTGTAAGGCAGTGACCTGCACCCATGGTAGAAAGCCTTTGTCATGACTCATGGGGAGGTCTTCTTTAACCCCAGAGCTGCAGGGCAGAGTGGGCATCAAATTCACTTGCCCTAGAGTGTTGTTTAAAGTGGCGTGAAAAGGCCCACATTTTGACATCTATATACATATAAGGAACATAGTTCATAAGTATATTGTTGGAAAAAAGACAGGAATGGATGGAATGCTTTTCTATAATAATCCCCTTAGCAGCACAGGAATAGAAAGTGTAAGCTGGAAAGAAAAAACTGTGGGGAATTATACAGACAATAGTTGTTCTGTGGGAGTAGAAAGAAAAATGGACAGGGGAAAGAAGGTGGTGATCCTGTGGATTAAATAATATAGCCATGAACTTGAAATGATGAAATGACACAGTGGCCAGGATTTGGAAAATGTTCTTGGTCTGGACTTTCACACAAATGGCCACCATACATGATATAGCGAGGTGCATAGCTTTACCATGGCATTATCCAAATAGGCATTGTTGTTGCTAAACGCCCCATCATGCTTAGCATCAAATACAAAAAAAAAACATATTTGGAAGAAGGAAGCATAGACCTTGCTATTTGGAGTACTTTTATAGGGGTTACTTGCAGAAAGGCTGCTTAGCTTGTTCACATTGTTCCTAGTGCTTAATAATATAGAGAATATGGAAGTCTGAGGGATCTGGGGACAACTGTAGGCGAAACAGCTTTCTCGTGACTGCGGCGTCTGTGTATTTGTTTGACATGCAAGGCATAACAGACAAGCTACTCTCTATCAACTGAGTGCAAATCTCAGTCCCATCTCACAGGCAGCATTATTTGGGCCAGGCTTTCAAAGACCTCACAGAGCAAGATTCTTTGTAGCTGCTTTATTATCTAGCTATAAGTAAAAAGTACTTTTTGGACTGCAAGTTGAAGAGCTAGACATTACAACCTACATGCCCTAAATATTGTCTGAGCACTTATAAGTAGGGTTAATATACTTTGTTTCTCCTTCATTAGACTTGACTGAATTAGGACATAGCTTGTTTTGTACACAGAGCATCATTTCTCTCTCTGCATATTTGCATTTTTATCTTTATAGTGGGAATGCCTCATCCATTGCCTCCACTGAGAAAGTTAGTACAGGTATAGGATCCCTTATCCGGAAACCCATTATCCAGAAAGTTCCAAATTACGGAAAGACAATCTCCCATAGACTTCATTATAAGCAAATAATTCTAATTTTTAAAAATGATTTCCTTTTTCTCTGTAATAATAAAACAGTACCTTGTACTTGATCCCAACTGAGATATAATTAATCGTTATTGGAGGCAAAATTGGGTTTATTCAATATTTAAATGATTTTTAGCATACTTATGGTATGGAGATCCAAATTACAAAAAGATCCCTTATCCGGAAAATCCCAGGTCCCGAGCATTCTGGATAACAGGTCCCATACCTTTAGTAGAATGGCACAGCTACCTGTCAAATACACACGTGCTACTGTCTTTTCTGAGACAAGCAACATGACATCTCCTGCTTGGGCTTACATTCATTTTAGACATTTAGCGCCAATATATAGTACTACTATCATGCTGTGCCAACCATTTGCCCACAGAAACTTCTTCACGGCACAAATGAGTGAAACACCAAATGTTAGGCACCCCCCCACCCAAAAATTGTAATCACTTACCTGATACCCCTGGCCAGTGCTCCGGTTAGCAGAAAACTGCACCTTGGGTACATGCGAGCAAGGGTTTTTTTCCTCTTTCTTTCTGCTCACAACTTGCATATGCGCAGTAGAGTGAAAAGAACTTAAACAAAAAAGCCAGCTTTCTCACTCTACTGTGTATGCATCAGCCCTGGGATTCTGTAGAAAGAAGATGGAAGAGGATCACTTGCTTGCATGTACCCTGAGCCAGTACAGTTTTCTGCTAAAAGGAGCACTGGCCCACGGTATCAGGTAAGTGATTACAATCACTGGGGGCGCCTAATATTTGGCTCCCCCCCATAACTACACACATAACTACTTTTTCCAGTAGCACCCTGGCATTTACCTAGTATGGAGTGCACCTGTATGTGAATATATATATTAAATTATTAGGGATGCACCGAATCCCGGCTTTTTTTCTTAAGGATTCGGTTTTGGCCGAATCTGCGGTCCCGGGTGAACCGAATCCGGATTAGCATAAATTAGCATATGCTAATTAGAATTTGGAAAGGGTTAAATGGGCAGTGAAAAATTTTTTCCGTCCCTTCCGATCCTAATCAGCATATGCTAATTAGAATTTGCATTCGGTTCGGGATTCAGCCGAATCTTTCTGGGTGGGTTCAGCCGAACCTAAAAAATTGGTTCAGTGCATCCCTGTAAATTATGTATACTACATAATCTCCATACACCAGTTGTGCACTGTGTAATGCTGGCTCTGTTGGAATTAGCTTCACTTCATTTATACCACAAGAACATGTAGACTTTGCACTTAAAATTCCATTTTCTCACTTACCATAGGTAGGTACCTAACTATAGGTAACAACATTGCACTGCAAGACACATACATCTAAAATGACTTGAACAAATACCGATGTTTTTCGATTTAGTTATATGACAGAATGGTTGCGCAGCCGTTAGTATACAGTATGTGCTACGCAGAGCTGGGTTCTTGGGTTCATTTCCGGCCATAGCTCTTTGTTGGTGTGGATTCTTTCAGGGTTCACTTGCATTTTCCCATAATATAGAAACACAAGTTTCTGATGGAATAGCCCCATGTAAATTTTGGGTCTGAGGTATGGGAATGAGATACGTTCCACTGTGGCAGGGATTTCTATGAAACATTGTGCTGCAATGACAGTGCCATATAAAGAAAGCAGCACACTAGTAACACTGCCTTCTGTTTGCTTGTTGATAGGTGCCCTAGGCCTAGGCATTTCATTGCATAGGCAGAAACGTGCAGCGCTTTAATCGTGCCATAGTGAATGTCCCTTCTCTTTACAGAGCCCTACCATACATTCCTCGGAGGCCAGTGGAATGGCAGACATTTCAAGGATTCTGAAGTGTTATTTATTTTTTTCTTTTTTATGGGTGATAAACTCTAGGTGACCCAGCAGCACTCCTTGAACTCACAATGTGCCACCCCTTCAGAAAACACTGACCCCCCCAACACACACACCACCTTCTATTCTCTTGCTCCAGGTACGCACCTTGATCTCTCTCCCCTCCCCTCCCAGCTATCAGCTCAGTCCAAGGTGGCTGCAGAGATCTGGGGGGCTGGGAAGGTTCCTGATCATGTTGGACCGTCTCTATTCCAACACCTTTCTTTCTCAGAATTGTGCATTCTTCATCAACTCTACTGAATGATATAATTGCTCTTCTCACAGGTTGTTGTCAATATACACATCAGAACAATAGATGGGCTAGTAAGAATGCTAAAACAATTACCATAAAATCTGAGGGTTTTCACCTGACCCACAATTGGTCCGTATGAGTGCAGCACTACTGAACACAGGCAGTGTTGCATTTAGCAGGGTAGGCAAACTCTAAACCCTGTTTTGGAGTGAAGAGCCATATGGCAGTTCATCTACAGGAAGGGCAAGATGGAAAGCATGAAAAACACGGTGGAACGCGTCCTTTTTTGCAGGTTGTACCCTGCCCTTCATGTTGTAAATTACTTCTTAATATTTTTAAACAATAGGGGGCAGATTTATCAAAACATGAGTTCGAATCCCGAATGGGAAAAATTCGGATTGGAAACGAAAATTTCTGAAGATCGCAAATATCACGAAAATGCTTACGAAAAAATTGTATTAGTCACGATAATATCTTTATATTATATTATCTAATATTTTGGTACCACAAGGCTCAGAACAGTGTGGATTTATTGCTATAAAGTCATATCTAACTAACCTGGGTATTTAGTGGTTTTAGAACTATTTTGGTCTCAGGCACCCCACTTTGTGCTCAGGGATCTCTTTACCTTATATGAATATCACAAAAATGTGGTTTTTTTAGGCTCCCTAGAGATTGTTTTGCAGCCTCCTAGGGAGGCAGACAGACAATTTGGTAACCTAGAAACTAGAGTAATAGATCATAATGTACCAGTAAATAATGTATCCAAGCATAAACTGTACCTGACTGCAGTACTGTAAAGCTATATTATGCTTCATGTGGAATAGGCAGAAAACATAAGTTATTCAACTGTATGGCTGGCTCACTTAGGAGGCACAACATAGATTCCTAAAGTGTGGGGCTACTGTAACATTAAGATAATGGGGCCCTGACCAGATACTGGACCATCAATGCAGCCTTTTAACAGAAATCTACTCAAAGGTAGCAGACTGAAGATAGTGGTTTCAGTTCAGAAGACAGCTGAATACTGAAGGCTGTGACATACTTTAGCAGTGTCAAACTGGGTTTCCAGGGGCCCACCTGGAAACCTTAAGGTGGCAACACACGTGGCGATTTGCGATCTTTCGTGCGACCGATGGTTTGTTAAATCCGCCACTAACGTTCAGGGCTGAAATGGCAGATAAGGAGGTAGAAACAATAGGATTTCTACCTCCTTCTGCCGATTCAGCCCTGACGGCAGATTTTGCTCAGGCGCCTTTTATGGCGCCTGATCAAAATCTTTTAACCTGGCCGATCGGCGAGTCAACCAATATCAGCAGCTTCCTGCGATATCGGCCGACTTGCCATACACGCACCAAATATCGTACGAAACGAGGTTTTGTGCGGTATTATCTGTGCGTGTATGGCCAGCTTTAGACTGCAGGCCCAATCTCCAGACTAATTTTCCTTCTCTTTTACTCACTTCATTCTCATAATCGTTTCTCCTTACTTACTATCATTTAAACTTCCTTTCATTTCTCCTCTTTGTTTTCATATAGAAATGGGGAATGGCCATAGTATAGGCATACAAGGTAAATGGTTGGGTGAGCAACAGGGCCCACCTGAAAATTTCCTGGTAACCCAAAAGGCTAGTCCAACACTGTATTTTAAGTTAATGGTAAACTTACTTTCTACCAATGGCAACTATGTAGAGTGGCACCACTAGGACATTCCTGTTACAATCACTTGAAACCACATCAGATCTGTGGGGGACAGCACTGATATAGTACAAAGGGTATGAATGGATTAGAGCACAGATACTTGAATTTATGCCAGTAAACTGCAAAGAGATGCATATGGGCCACTGGAATTCACATGCAGAATACAGATTGAATGGTAATTTTCACTTCACAATAGTATAGCAGAGAGAAGAAGGAAACATAAATTGAAAGCAAGCAAGTAGTGTTGTAAACCCATGGGAAAAGCAAACAACACCATGTTGTATAGGAAGTTGTATTTACAGCAGAAAGAGGCAAGTTATATTGCCATTTTATAGGTGACAGGTGAGACCTCACCTTTAGCAGTGCATTCTCTCTAAAGACATTAAACAGTTGCCACTATAATAGTAGCCAAATATATCAGGAAGAAGTTCAGAGGCATAATATTACAGCTTGGGAAAACAAACAGGGAAAGCTGACATGGAAGAGGATTTACAGATCTAATAGGGTTGTGAGCCCCAAACTTTGTGCAAAGAGGCTTTATTCAAACTGTATAAACGGACACTCTATAAACACATTCCATGCCAAAATCACGGTTGCCATCTGCCCAGGATAAATTGATGCCATGATAATGGAAAGAAAGCTAACAAGTGTGGTAGGGCCAGAATTTTATTGCAGAGAAGGTGGCAGCCTTGGTCAATAAAAATAAATGACAAATTATAGGCACTCACTGTATATTCCACACTGAAAACAGCATACATTCCCTATATATATACAAACAGACTATATTACTAAAAGCATTTCTAATACCTCATTCCCAAACCCTTTACTGCTTTACTTGCTGCCTGTATTCTTCTGGGAAGGCTTTCCACTAGATGCTGGCACATTGATGGTGCTTGTAGACAAGCTATGGAACCAGGGTGTGGTTTTGTTGCAGAGGTGAAGAATCTGAAACACTGCTGCAAACTGTTTATCAAATAAAGGTGGTTGTTAGCCAAAAAGAGTGCTGCTATAACTCTTTATTTGCTACAATGAAATGGGCAATATGTCATGTGCTTGTCCGACTCACTCTGGCGCAATCCCTATATCTGACTGGCAAAGCAATGTGTAACTATGCTGTGAGTTGATGAGGGGAATGCAGTGTTGTGGGCATTTAGGATGATGATGCATTTTCCCAGGGTGAGGAAGTTCAGGTTAGTAAAGTAGATTTATCCCACAAGGAATCATTTGTGCCTGTTGGGGAGTAAGGGGAGAGGGAGAGGATGCACACAGGGCACAGAAATCTCCGCAGTCCCACGTTGCCCTTTTCTTGTTTGCCCCCGTTTCTAACAGCAGTGACGTCTCTGAAAAGCTCCTTTGTGGGCGCAGGCTAGAGAGCTTGTTGGTATGTTGCTTCTGAACTCTGTGCTGGCAAATTCTCACCCTGTTAAGTCATTTGGAGGACGGAAAATGGTTATTGTTTGGGCTTGGCAACAAGTCCAAGGACCATTCCACATGTAGACCTTTTTCCTACATCAACATTCTTAAAGGTGCAGTTATAGATTAGGAAATGATTCAATACAGCACTGAACATATCACCCTATTGCCGGGATTAGTTCACTTGTGCCATTTCTCATTTCGTATGTCCCCCTTTTCCTTTGTAGTGAATGCCTCCTCAGTTTCAGAATCCTGAGATCTGCAGTTTTGTTTTTATGGGCCTTGGCACTGGGGGCAGAGGGTCAGCATCCGCATCACTGAATGTACAAGTGAGGGCGGGAGAGGATGTGTGAAACGCAGCTAAGAACCCAAAGGACAAAACCTGTGGCTCGCGCAGAAAATCACAGATTAGCACAAAGACCATTATTGTGCAACAGAATAACGATGAAAAATCAACAGCCACCAGTGCTCTGCACTTCTGCCTTTCTGCTCACAGAAGGCAATTTCATCTTGTAGAAAGAAAGTGAAGCAGCACAGGGTGGGAGGATGGAATTATATCTGTTAGTTCCTATCTGACTCATAGGTTGTACCCTAACTTACTGCACTGCTGCATCAGGCACCTTTAGGAGTAACTAATACTAGTAATCTATTTTCATGTGTTTTGTACAAACTATGTCTGTTTCTACAAAGCCAATGAAAAAAACTCCCATGTTTTGGAGTAAAAAAACACACAGAGGCCTTTTTTGGGTTTAAAAATAGATTACATGTGCAGATTCCAACAACCAATACATGCATAACATTTTTTGTTACCTCTTGCCAGACTGTCATTGTGTCACCTTCACAATACCAGTGGCTTAGGAGCAACATGTTCCTCACCAACACATTGGACATTGCTCCCAGTGGTCTCAAGAAAGGTGTTTATTTTTGAATTTATGACTTAGAGGCAAGTTTTGCTTACGTAGGTGTACTGCCAAACAGAGTCTTCTGTAAGCTGCCAGTCCACATAGGGGCTACCAAATAGCCAATAAAAGCCCATATTTGGTACCCCCAAGTACATTTTTAAAAGGTTGGGGACTTTATGTGCCATGGATTATGTTGCCGCTGTACATATAGTTGAGGGGATAGGCTGAAATGAAGAGAAAGCACTGAAATAAGGGGCGGCAGGATGAAAAACAAAAAAAAAAGGAAAATTAATCAAAAACTTGTAATGTTCATCAAGATTACTGAGGATTTAGAGGGTTCCTCTAGTTTACGGCAACCTATAGAAAAGGGTTAAAGCCATGATGGCTAAATTAGGGCCAAATTTAGATGGAACCTATTCCCATATGATATCTCTGGTGACCCTGATGAGGCTACAGGCTGGCAGCCACATTGGGCCCTGTACAGAGGCTTCACCAGCTTTATAAAACAAACTACATATATTTTCATGTGTATATACTGAAATGTTTTCTAACAATATCTAACCAAATCTAATATAAGAACCCTATAAATCTTTGCATAATGACCACCGCTAGCACCATTGCCCTCTGCATTTTCCCCAGCTTCCCCCTGAGCATTTGCATTGTTGTTGACCCCAAGGTATCACATGCTTTGCATTGTCACCACCCAGGCCCTACCTATGTGACACAACATTACTACCAAAATTAGAATATGGGTTACAGGTGTGTGCAAACATTACCATTATATACATATTTACATTGTGTCCATAGAGAAAGGTCATACCCAGAACAATAGAAAGCAGTATTGTGCCACTTTCAATGCAATGTTGAATGCCATGGCCATGGCTACTGGCCCACAGCAGCTTCTATTTTAGAATCCTTTATAAATGAAGCAGGCTCTTACAGCTCTGATATGCCTTTGGCACGGAAAGAACATACCTGTCCATGATGAACAATTCTATAGCTTTATAGCTCCTATGGGCTCTATGGCAAACCAGTGCCCTCAGTATCATTTGCTGCTCTTACCAGACAAAGCTACAAGGCCCCAGATAGAATATGCCATTCAGTTTTGGTCTCCAGTGCCCAAATGGACATTATTGAATTAGAGAGGGTACAGAGAAGGGCAACTAAGCTGGTAAGAGTGAAGACACATGGAGCTACTTAGTAGCAGCTACTATTTGCCTCTACAAAAACACACATAAAGACAATTATCAGTAAATGATCAGCATTGTCTATTTTAGTCGCCCTGCGACAAATCTTCATTACCCCGGGCGACTAATCTCCCCGCAATGCCATCCCACTAACCTCCCTATCTGCCATTGCTCTAAAGGGTACAGAAAGTCTCAGTTATGAAGAAAGACTGGCAAAGATGGGTTTGTTTACACTGGAGAAGATGCGTTTAAGGGGTGATATGATAACTATGTATAAATATATAAGGGGATATAATATAATTATATAATAATCTCTCTAATGCTTTATTTACCAGTAGATCCTTCCAGCTGACACAAGGGCTTCCATTCTGAGAAGAAAGGAGGTTCCATTTAAATATTCAGAAAGGATTTTTTAATGTGAGAGCTGTGAAGTTGTGGAATTCCCTCCCCGAATCAGTTGTACTGGCTGATACATTATATAGCTTCAAGAAGGGGTTGGATGGCTTTTTAGCAAGTGCGCAGGGCCGGAACTAGGGGTAGGCAGAAGACTACGTTCACAGTCAGTCCTGTATAAGAACTGGGGTAATAGATCCCCTTTAAAGAAAGAGGTGTCTTATTTATTATTAGACTTTTTTTCTTTTATATACAGATATTATTGATCCACATGCATGGATTATATTAGCAAGCCATTATTTAGACTAACATTGTTTAATGCACTTACATTTCCTTTTGGGTAATACTGTATTCTTTTAACGTAGCAACATGGTTAACTGTCAGCAATGTAATGCCCTGTAGGCATCTTGTTTTACCAAAGTAGCATTTTATATATTGGTTTGTTAAGGCAAGTTGTACCTTTGTAGGTTCATTCCAAAGCAATACTGATGAAAAGATGAAGAAGTGTGTGCCCTATGGGGCCCTAATTAATGAGCAATTTCAAAATATAATGGTAGCATAGTTCACCTTACAAGTTTTAGGGGGGCCCGGTAATATCCAGTTCCACCACTGTGCAGTAACACGTGTTCAGCTCAGCACCCAGAGAGCCAGGCTATCTGCCTTTGGCACAGGGCACTAGCCGGGTAAGAGAACAGATGCAGCATATGTGTGGGGTGTCTCAGGACAAGTGCCAGCAGTGGGAGAGCAGCAGGAAGCAGCATTTGAAAGTTCAGAATTTTTTGCATTCCAAACTATAAATTTGCATGAAATTCTGGTTAATTAATTACCAGCTATTAAAGTGAAATCATTCAGCCATACACTATAGGCTCTTGGGAGTGGCAGAGCTGGGTGCAGGGATTACTCTTGGCATGTACAACTGTGTATTTTCTGTCCACCCGTGAAATGTTACATGCTGTTTGCCCATTGTTTTCAAGCAAGCTACTTTAGTGAAAATAAACTTGTACCCATTATCCAGTGCCTATGCTTTGCTCTCGGCTATTTCTGACTGAAGAGAATACTGGGAGTTATGGTTTGTAGTGGCACGGGTTTAAAAACTTGCAACAATAAATGTGTTTACTAAATAAAGCATAACTAGAATTCCTCATTGCTGTTTGCATTCCCATGGATGAACTATTAAAATGGTTGTTAAAGGGCTTGCACTCGATTTATAGCCGCTATGACACTTATGTATAAAAATGAGTAGTCATGCACAAACCAGCTGCACAGGATGTAATGCACCGGCTTCCTCCTTGCAAGTCTGTGTAGTTAAAGTTAGTGGTGATTATCTGCTTGAAGAGCTAGGTTATTTCCAGTATTAGCACTGATTAACAGGATAATTAACCTTGTGCATTATTGACAGGTGCCATTTCCCTGTATCATGGCTCCATTACTCAGCAAGGAATAAGGAATTAGGGCAATGGTAACAGACAATCAGAGGGTTGGAGGCCTCAGTTGGCAGCCACATGTGATAAAATGCATTGCTGAAGGGTTTTATTAGGTTCCAGCTTTTAATCATTTTTTGGTTCAGTGGCTGAGGACTTCCACAAGGAAAAGTGACTAGCACAGTTCATCATCTGTGCTGCACCTAAAGGGTTAAATGACAGGTTATAGCTTTTATTGTAACAGAATATGCCTGCCTTGTTTCACTTAGTTATTTTCTTATCAGCTCGGGTTTTGATGCAGAATTTTTAATGTCTGTTTAAACCAAAGTTCTGGTAATGTGCCAAGGCATGCATAACTTTCCGAATGAGCAAATGGAGGGAAATATGGAGGAGCGGAATGAAAGAAACATTGTGTGTACCTTTTAATTATAATCTAAACAAAGTTATCACTAGTAGATCCTGAATGTAACAATCCAGGGACGCAACATTTACAGCCTCTGCTTCGTGTGTTACTTTTTTGTAGCTGAAATAATCTGGAGAATTTCTATGAATGTTAAACCCCACCAGCGGTTCTTTAGAAGCTTTATCTGTAGGTCTCTTTAAGCTCCTCTGAAGGTATTACTGACTCTACTTGTGTAATATTTCATTGTTTCTTGACAAACGTTACCATTTTTGTGCAAAAAAAATGCAGTTTTTGCGCTTGCATTTGTAAATAAGCCCTGTGGTTTAGAGGCAAGGGGGGGTCTGGCCAGATGAACATAGAGTGGCCATTGGTATTCATTGTTAAATGAATAGCAATGGAGGAAGATGTACTAGAACCTTTAGGGAACACCATAAACCACAAGCCTATTTCAGAGCACCCATTTGCCTGAGAGCTGCAGTTTATGAGATAATGGGAGCAGACTGAATAAGGCATTGCATGGCAAAATGGAAGGCTCTGTGATCGCTGTTAGAATTGTGCAAAATCCAGTTCTTATGAAGTCTCTCAGTGCCAGTGGATAGATTCAGACAGACGCAGGAATGTCCCAGGGCACTGCCTGCCGAGCTGGCATACCAGAGATAATTGGCTGTGCCCGTGGGTGCTGTGTGGGGAGGAGAGGGAATGAAGGGACTTGGGCACAATATTTTCTAAAACTGGATACAGCTATAAAATGTAACCACCTAGCCGATGGCTAGATAAAAACACACATTGTCTGAAGAAAAAACACAAGGGGGAAGGGGAAAGAAACCATGGGGGCATTAGAGGACTAGGGAGAAACAATATTTTTTATGGATATCATGGATTCATGATTTTTATAAAATTATGCATGTTTTATAATACATCAGCCACAAGGAAGAAAAAATAATCAGTAACACTGCAGTAGTAAAAACCGTGCTGCTACCCAATATCATCTCTAGGATAATCGCTTTGTTACTGCTGAGTATATGTAATAAAAGGCACTAAGTTTGCCCAGGAGCAATAACCCATAGCAACCAATCAACAGGAAGCATTTACTAGTCACGTTTTTAAAAGTAAACATCTTATTCGTGGCTATTGGTTACTGCTTCTGGTCAAACATAGTGCCTTTTATTACATATGGGGTTAGGGCTACAGTAAGGAAATACATTTGTGCCATTTTACCATTGAAACTGCCTTCTCAACATATTTTAGGTAGTCATATTTTGGGGACCCCTAAATTTAAAACCACGTGTTTTATTGAACTGCCATGTCTTAGCATGTCTTAGATTTAAGGGTGTATAGTAACAATGAGCAGGGACAATTCCACCTATTAAAGTTTTAGGTGCTCGTAGAAATTGCTATAGGGTTTTACGATGGATCATTTAAGAAATGTTGAAGTAAAATACTGTAAAGTACTGTGATGTCTGATTCTTATTGGGTTAGGGCAAGAGTGCCATAGGCATAAGTGCAAACTGACAGGCTGTGGGTCAGTTAGCACTGGTTTAAAATTAAGTCCAGGTCGGTACAATCACATTTTATTGAAGGCTTATTTCAGTACCATTAGAAACTATATAATAGTGGCTTTGCTGAGTAAAAAAGCAATGATTCTCTTATCTGTAGTTATCTTAGTTCAAAAGATAGTACTTGCTTTAGCCATGCATGTGTTCTACTGATCCATGTGATGCATTCATTGTGTATGGCTCATGTTCATAGGGTTTATTTTCCTGTGGTGCCCACAGGGTAAATTGTGATCTAACAGTAGATATTGTGCTGCTGGCCAGTTCTCCAGTGTTGACTTTAAAAAGCTCCATTAGATTATCCTTCTGTGTATGTGCAAAGAAGTATTGGTAGAACCTTGTGTGCTAACATGTAGAGCCCTACATTGCTAAAGTGGATATATTATAGACTTACTCATTTGTGCAACACAGACTGTACTCACTCCTGATTGTCTCCTGGTTACAGCGCTGTAAAGACAGAGTCAATGCCTTGGCTATCTCTGTGATGAACATGTGGCCAGGCGTGAAGCTCCGGGTTACCGAGGGCTGGGACGAGGATGGACACCATGCTCATGACTCTCTGCATTATGAAGGGCGCGCATTGGACATTACAACATCTGACCGAGACAGGAGCAAATATGGCATGTTGGCACGCCTGGCAGTGGAAGCTGGCTTTGACTGGGTGTATTATGAATCCAAAGCACACATCCATGTCTCTGTGAAAGCAGGTACAATAGTATGAGGAGCACAGTATTACAATTATAGTTAAATAGAGCCTCTCCTTTCTGAGGCAATACTTCCAGGCTAAGGCTACCTTCTGGCACAGTGCATTTTACTACAGCTTCCTGGCCTACATGATAGTAGTGGAATGTGCTTCACCCCAGCCTGTAACAGCACATGCTCTTTGCTCACAAGGAACTCTGCTTGTCAGGAACTCTCAAGCATTTCATTCAGTGCATGGGATGTAGTCGAACAGATTAAACTGCCACATTGTAACTCCATTTATACATTTTAAGGAAATTTGACAAAGGAAAACTATACCCCCAAACAATGTAGACCCCTAGAAAAATATATTGCATAAACAGGCTCATATGTAAAACCCTGCTTCATCTAAATAAACCATTTACATAAAATATACTTTTTTAGTAGTATGTGCTATTGGGTAATCATAAATAGAAAATTGCCATTTTAAGAATTAAGGGCCGCCCTCTGGGATCATATGATTCACAGTGAATACAAACAAGCCAAGGCACACATACATGCTAGGCCATATCAGCCAATGAATGGACAGAGTTCTGCCTTCTTTCTGTTACAGTTAGAGCTGCATTATTTCCTGTCAGCTGATCTCTGAGGGAGCACACAGCCCATCACTAAATGGGGGCTCAAGGGAAAGGATGTAAAAGGGCAATATTTACTGATATGTATTCCAGTTTGGTGAGATTGTTTAATAGGTCATTTAACATAATATAAACTATCTGTTGGTTAAGTATTCATTCTGGGGGTATAGTTTTCCTTTAACTAAAATGATATTATGATAATAAATATCAATAAAAGCATAGGAACAGTAGTAGAAAGCCACTGATTATTTGCCTGCTTTGGTTATCTTTGCTATGGACATTATTATAGTTAAACCTATTGTAATTGGTTAATGTTACTTAGCTGCTGTTAGGTAAATCTCCTCCATGTTTTATGTAGTACTGTCATCACATGGGGCCCAAATGATTTACTGTAATGGGCTTGTGAGCAAAAAGTGGGCATCTGTTAGTGGCTCTTCAGGACGACATGGCATGGACTGCTCTGTGAGACTTATATCAGTGCTGCAAATGGCCAGTTTTTATAACACTTAGATATGGTTATTTTCTTTTCCAGATAACTCACTGGGTGTCCGATCTGGTGGCTGTTTTCCTGGAACAGCTATGGTTATGATGGCGAGCGGTGAGAAAAAGTCTCTGTCTGAACTGCAGCTTGGCGACACTGTCTTCACTACAGATGAAACAGGCCAGTTGATCCCTTCAGTGGTTCTGCTCTTCTTGCACAGGGATCTATATAAAACAGCTACGTTTGTGCTGATTGAAGCTGAGGGGCACACATCCAAGCTCCTTGTTACACCCAATCATTTGTTGTTTATAAAAAGAAGCTTATCAGCAGGATTTCTACCAACTTTTGCTTACAGAGTTCAGATAGGAGACCTGGTTCAAATCTATGTGAATGGCACTCAGCTGCAACCTTCTAAGGTTGTGAGGGTATCTGTAGAGGAACAAACTGGTGTATATGCCCCCATGACAGAACATGGAACCTTACTTGTGGATGGGGTGCTAACATCCTGCTACGCTACTGTGGAGTCACACACTCTGGCACATGCATCTTTGGCCCCACTTAGACTCTTTAAAGGCATAGCTTCAATGCTCCCAGATTTAGACCTGAGTGACGGGGTGCACTGGTATTGTCACATACTCTATCTGCTGGCCAAGTATGTTCTTTGGTGGGATATGCCTTAAATTAAGTACAAATTACGGTGGTATGTTTCTGAATGCTGCTGAAAATGGGGAGAATCACAGACACAAAGAGATATATTTTATTATCAACTGGTTCCTCCAACTGACCTACATAAAGAAGATGCTTTTCCCTGAAATGAATACTCTGCAGTCTATTCAAAATGCCCCATAATCCTTCCCTTTGACTGGATCCCAGAACACCCCACATCCAAACTCTATAAAGTTTATGGTTAGGTGAAAGTTAAGGCTTGGTTGGCATATAATAAGCATGTAAAGAAAGTAGCTACCTTCTTTCATCATATACATTGTGTCTAATCTATATGTGGTATAATGAGAATTATATGGTGTGAAAAGGCATAGACAAGGACTTACATGAAAGTTAAATGACTACACATGTGGGAATGGGGCTTGCCACTCTGTGCTGTTCCAAGTTTACCATTTCCCAAGTGGAAAAGTACTGTAGGCTTCAGTTAGACCAGCTCCAAAGAAACATTTTTTTCCAGTCTTAGCCAAAGATATCAATATGAACAGTAAGCCTGAGCTTGGCAAGGTTCGTGATAGTGAGGCTTTTCCATGCTGCTAGAGATTGCATGTTGAGTGGGTTTTGCTTAAGTTGTATTTATCATGATCTCTGCCCATACGTCGCAAATGAACTCCCTCCACATCTCCTGTTCATGTGGGAATTCAACAGTGCATGTCCCTAATGAGCAATATACATGCACATACAAACCTTAAAAAAACACTGGACCCTAAAGCTATGAGGGCCTGAAAGTCACTATGCACTGATTATTTATTTTTTTCTTTCATAACTCCTAGTTTAGTGATTTTTTTAAAATAGCTGTCCCGAAACTAAAAGTTCAACAGAAGCAAAAGATCAGAGTCCTACTGAAGCTCCCGCTGCTGTAAACAACGTACATACTCTCAACTCTACTGATACAAAGGTTACCCAAGAGGCTTATGATATTGTACTGAAGTCAGCTGTTCTTCTATAGATGCAGATGTATTGTGTTTTGCTGTGTCTTATTTGTCCCAGGTGCATAAAAATAGCCCCAAACAAAAATAAAGAATGTAACGTGCCATAGCCCTTTATAAACGAACCAAACAGAGACTAAAGAAATCTGAGTCAACTATGTCCAACAGCAGGTGCGGTGTGTGGAGAAATGACACCAATGGAAATACATATTCCTATTTCAACTTTTCAAATATTTGTTTACACCCGAAAAAGTGGACATTTTTCAAATAGTCAACATATTTGCAACCTTTCAGATGCACAAAAATTGATATATTTATCTCCCTATAACCCACTGTTTGCATTAGAAAACAAAGCACTCCACTCAGTGCTATCTGTGCCTTACAAATATGTGATTAAAGCTGCTCATCTACTGGCAGATTTAGTATTGACTGATACAATAACTAACAACCAGGCTTACTCTGATTAAAACTATATGCATAACACATCTGCAGTGCAAGCAATGTTTACTGGAATCGGGCTCAGGGCAAGGGAAAGAGCAAAATAATTCACCTAAACAAGCTCAAAAGGAAAAACACTACATCAGGACCATGATCTCCGCTTTAATTATATCATGTTTCCAGGGCAGCAGCAGCAGGAGGTACTTTAGTTTGGGGTCCCATGAGACAAGAAGAAAATACAGGCCACGAATGGGGTGTGGCCTGCAAGCAGTGGGGGCAGGTTGGGTGGATTATTGGCAGTGTTTTTGGTGTGTGGCCAGGAAAGACCCGTGGCAAAATGTGTGCCAGGCGCAAACATTCTAATTGTCAGCAGGGCTCAATGACAAGTGGCTCCTGGTGGGGGGAGCCCAACTAACATACCAGCATGGGGCTCTACAATTACTGATGATGGCCCTGCCTGGTTCTTTTTACATAGTAATACAGAAAATTAGGTAAAAAAACACATGTTCATCATGTTAAACCTTTTATGTCTAGATAGATTTAATATTGGAAGAGATGAAATGATGGGCACCCAAGAATAGCTTTAGGGGACCTAGTAGGGCAATTAGATCATACTTGTCAGTATCCCTAGATACAATTTTGTTAATATTTGGCCATGCCCAGGTATATGTGTCTTATCTCCCCAATCTCCCCTAATCTGCCATAGACCTACTTCTGTGAGAGCCACACCTGCTTTGCCACAGCATTATGATCTCTCATTGGTAAAATAGGACTGTTGGCAAGATAAGGGTGGGAGGGGCAAACCATTCAGAGCCCAATTTTCGGATAATTTCTCTTCCCACAGCAATTGTTGCATTGCTACATTGTTGCTAGGGAGTCAGCACACCAACTGGGTTTTCATTGTCTAGCAGGTTGCTGGCAAGTGGCTTCAGCTGGCATATTTTAAATGGAGACTGTGTGGGAAAGAGGTGGGGCATGGACCACTTTGGTCCAACTAGCGCAAGACTCCTATTCAATAACACAACATTGAACTTAAATTATGTTATAAATACCCCATGCCCCGTCACCTGTGCGCTGCCAGCTCATGGTGTAAAGCTTGTGTGAACTGGGCTCTAAAATTGCCGGAAAACACAATTTTTTGTATATCCCTCCTAAAATAAAAAAAACCACAACTTTTTTTGTGTTGTTTGTGAGTTTTTTTTCCACAAAAGTACGAACCCCATCAGTTGTACAAGCTGCCCTAAGATTCCTCTTCTTCTATTCTCTTGCTAAAATCTTAACTGCTGTGGCCCGAGGGGGGCAGGGCACCCAATGGCGACTTAACCTGGCCATAAAAGATTTTTTCATTATCGTAGGACCAAGCTGACCAATGCTGAAATGATTGTTTAAAATTACGATTTGTCCATCAACGAAAATGACCATTTCAAGCGATATTGTCTATCTAAAGCTAGGAAAACTACCTGCTTGGCCCTGCAAACAGTTGGACAATTGGTAAATGCCATAGTTAATGACCAATGTTTTCAAACCTGCCCGATTGATTTTTGAACGATATCGGATGAAAAACCACTAGATGTACGATTGTACGGTGCCCACTAACCTTACAATAATTTGACAGATTTGTCAGATTGCACTAACATTGGTTGTAAGGGAGAGAAAAATCATAATGTGTATGGCCAGCTTTAGTGATGAACAATCTTAATAGATATTTGTGAAAAAACTAATCTTCACAAATCTGTAGGGGCTCTAAAAAGACTTGGAGTGGGATAAACTATCTGTTGTATTATAGATGTAGTGGAAGCTAGGCCCAGCGGTGGGCTTTGGTGCATATGCAATCACTGTGGTGCTAGCGCCAGCCATGCCGTAGCCCAATGCACCAGTTTCCTTGTGTATGTGAAGAAGAGATGGCATATTAGGCTACTTTTAGATAAAACATCTCACACTCTTTTCATTATGCTGTTGCTATCAGCTGCTTGTTCTGAACATGAGAAATGGAAATATATGAACCCCTGTACATCCCAACTGGCTGATTGATTGAGCTGCCACCTAGCGGGACTGGCCTAGTCAACAAAATGCTGCCAGGGCAGTTATTTACATTTTACTTGCCAGTAAAAATAGGCACCTCCAAAGTTACAATTTTGGCCTGCCCATTTATAACCTTGGCCTTCCCAGTTATGCCCTCGCTCCAACCCAGTCCCTAATAATTCTGTCCTTCACTCACCTCCTTTATGTCAACACCCTGTGCCATTTATGCCACAACTGCAATTTTATGTAAAAATGGCAACCCTACTGAGCAGTGCCGCACACTAACAGGGCTAAGTGCCTAAATCCTGATGGGTGTCAATATCCTTGAATAAAATATCTATTCTTGTTTTTAGATAAGATGTTGTTATAATGTTCAGAATGAAATCTGCTTTAACACCGCTGCTGCCAAATCAGTCTTAGAGTATATTTTTCTACTTATAAATTGTAATTTAATTTTTTTTTTAAACTGAGCTTCCTGTAGATGTGAAACAATGAATGTTACAGACAGAATTTAATACCATTTTAACAAATAATCTTATTTAAAGTGTTTTCTTAAATAATAAAACTGGTTTTAATGGCTCTTTGCTGTTTCATTTCTTTCTCTGAAAGACACAGAATAGCTGCAGGAGGCCCATACACGGGGAGACTTCAGCTGCCCTCACCAGTCATATTGACTGACCCCAAATGATTGCCTCCACAATATCCATATGTTAGGTGAGGATCGTGAATGAGATGTCCAAAGACATTTTTGCACATTACTCAGGATCCCGTGAGGCCCTACTTTACTCCACCAATTTATAGGTTGGTTATTTCTATTGTTACTCCCCTAAAGGCAAGGAGATTAATGGGCAGAGTCAGCATTACTAGGCTTCTACAGCTTTTCATCTTGAAGACATTTCGTGCAGATAAAAAAGTCTGCATACAAAGGCCTTGGGTTGAATAGCGAATAAGGACTGGCAAACAAAGGCCAGGTATCAGTTGAGAAAGAGAATCATTAACTGGGTAACAATCATAAACTGTTAAATGTTAGCAAATATCACATATAGATAGCATGGCCTACTCCCTTTCACGGACTCACAGCCCTGGATACAGCTCTAGTGTGACTCACGTTATACATTCATACAACTACACACAAACCTCAGTACCAGGCCCCCCAGCAGTTGCAGGGTCTGTTTCCTCTGACTGCAGCTGACTAACTGGTTAGCTGACTGCAGTTCATAGCAGGCCCGGACTGGCAATCTGTGGGCTCCTGCAAATACCAGAGGGGCTGCTGTAAGAAGCCATAGACAGTCACTATTTATTGGGCTGGTGGGGCTGTTTGGGCCTCTGTGTACTCTGGGCCAGGGCCTATTTTGAATCCCAGTCCAGACATGCTCAGTGCACAGACATAAGCATAAATACAGCCTTATGTAGGTACACAATGAAGGTAAAAATACATAGACACACAGATATGCAATGACTACAAATGCAGTTTAGCACACGTGTAAACACGGACTTCTATGTGCTGATGAGCAAAAAAGAATTTGTGACTAGAATGGACATGGCTATGGAGTCCACACATTCCCTTATTGTTGCATAAATATGTATTCGGGCGAGGTGGACTCTCATTTTTTTATGTAATTATCTGGCATACAAACCTTTGGAATTTGAAGATAAATGTAACAAAGAATTAGACTTTTTTAGTTCATGTATTTATTTATGGGGTTGAAATTATTTGCCTGTCCAACTAGGATAAATACGTTCTCTGTCTGGGTCACGTACTGTTAGCTTCCCCTTAGTAGTATAGTGTAATAGTGACTGAAACGTCCAGTCATAGCTTTGGAGGACAGAACATTGTGTTTGCATATTTGTTTTAAAACAACAGTCCTTGCCATGCCTTGAGGTATATTTAATAATATTCAAAACAATAAAATGACCAGTTGCCATTGATGGGGCAATTAGTAGTTGTGGCACTGATTCCCAGAAATTGTTGGGGACATACAGGCTGTTTGGCTTCTGCTCCATGGACCTGCTAGGCTGTACATTTCACACTATGAATATAAATAACATGCCCAATAGAAGGGTTGCATCTTGGGGACAGCCTGCATCCACCCATTTGGTTACCCAATATGAATTACCCCTAGAAGTTATGAAGAAGTTAGAAATTAGACAGTACCTCCTGACCAGGACCAAACTGAAATTCAAGCTTCATTTCAAGCTCACAGAAGCCCACAAAGGCCCAAAAAAAGTGACTCTCTCTGGCATCTTACAGCAGCCCCACTGGCATTTGCCAGAATGTACAGATTGCCAGTCCGGGCCTGCTCCTGACATCAAATCCTGGTTCTGGGCTGAGTTACAGCTACTTGCAGCCAGTCTGCTTATTAAGTTTAATAGAACCTGCAAAGTCTTTCTTAGTGGTTGCCTGACAACTGCAGGGGTTCCGCAGAGGAGAGCAACCTCCCTATATAGTACATGTGCCCTAGCACATAGCCTGCTAATTATGCTGGAATTATCTTCATTAAGCCCATGGCTGCTTAGCATAGTAATCCTCTGGGCTCCCCTCAGATAAACACATTCCATGCATGCTGCTTGCTGGGAGCTACAGTAGAGCTCTCAGTACCAAGCTTCTTTCAGGTTCTTTTCCACTGATGTTGGTGATTGGCAGTAAGCAAGCAAATGGGTTGTAAGCAGGCGCAAGCTGGATTGCAAAATATAGGCCCCGGCAATTCAAGTACACAGAGGCCCAAACAGCCCCCCACCAGCCCACGAAATAGTGACTGTTTGTGGCATATTACTGCAGCCCCTCTGGCATTTGCCAGAACCCACAGATTGCCAGTCTGGGCTTGGTTGTAAGTATAAAACAACCAATCACTCATTACACAGCAAAATGTAAGGCTATTTCAAGTCAATCCAGGGTCGGCAGGCCCGACCCTTGCCGGCACTCCCCCGGCCGACCGTTCCCCCCCAACGCATCAAACTTACACGCACTAAGGGGAGGAAGTCGGGTGGGGGACCCTGCGGGGGGGGGTTAGGGAGGCTCAGCCTGCGCTATAGTGGTACTAGTGACTTCAATCTCTCATGATAAGCAGTGTCCAATGAAAAAAACATAGTATTCAAGAAAAAGGTTGGCATGTTTAGGGCAGTGGCATCCCTCCGGCGATTTACATTCATGCCGATGGGATGGCATTTCGGGGAGATTAGTCACCCGCAATAGCAAAGATTTATCGCGGGCGACTAAGCTCCCCATGTGCCACTGCCCTAAGGGTAAAGACACATAGAGCTACTTAGTAGCAGCTACTAAATGCCAGAAGATACCCTGCTATAGACAATACTGAGAATTGCCTCTGCTAAAACACAGTAGAGACAATTATCAGTAAATGGTCACCATTGTCTCTTTCAGTAGCTGTGACAAGTAGCTGCTACTAGTAGCTCCATGTGTCTTTACCCTTAGAAATTAGATGCCCTAGTGACATGCCTCCTTTCCCTTATAGTTAAATCTGCCCTGTCCAACTTGCTGCAGCCTCTCAGTGATCCCCAACCAGTGGTTCAGGGGCAACATGTTGCTCCCCAACCCCTTGGATGTTGCTCCCAGTGGCCTCAAAGTAGGTGCTTATTTTTTAATTTCTGGCTTGGAGGCAAGTGTTGATTGAATAAAACCCAGTGTGAAGCCAAACAGCGCCTTCTGTATGTGACCAGTCCACATAGGGGCTACCAAATAGCCAATTATAGCTCTCATTTGCACCCTCAGGAACTTTTTCCATGCTTGTGTTGCTCCCCAAAATGTTTTCCATTTGAATGTGGCTTACGGGTATAAAAGGTTGGGGATTCCTGCTCTAAGCCTATATACAAAGCCCACATATGCAGTTCCAATGCAGTAACACCCCAAACCCTGCTCCCATATGTTCTACCATCCCCCCCTATGTCACCACTGGTATTTTCTAAAGAAAAGGTGCCAACCTTATTAATTACAATACTAACATTTGCTCCATGTAGTGATCTCTGTGGTAGTACTAAGGTAATGTTCCAATCGGAAAATGTTCTGCTACAAGTATTCTAGATCTTTCTTACTTAGCTCAGTAGCAAGTATACCTTAAAGTTGTTGTTTTCAATTTCAGTTCAGGAGCTCTTCAGTTTGGAGTATCAAAAGCTGTGTGGTTGCTAGGGTCCAAGTTACCTTAGCAACCAAGAAATGGTTTGGATGAAAGACTGGTGTATGAAGAGGGTCTGAATAGAAAAGTTACAAAAAGTAACAATAACAATAAAACTGTAGCCTCACAGAGAAATAGCTTTTCCACTGCTGGGGTCAGTGACCCCATTTAAAAACTGCTAAGAGTTGGAAGAAGGCAAATAATTAAAACTATAACAAATAAATAATGAAGACCAATTGAAAAGTTGCTTAAAACAGGAAATTTTGTAACATACTAAAAGTTAACTTAAATGGAAAGTTTGCCAACTTATGTACTCCCCTATCCCTCCCAACACACTGAGTGGGGAAGCTGTGGCAATGGCAGGGGCTGACACCTGGGGCTTCATTCATGAAATCACAAGTTAGAATCCCGAATTGGAAAAATTTGGATTGGATACGATAATTTCTGAAGATTGCAAATATCACAAAAATGCTTACGAAAAAATTGTTTTAGTCACGTATTGGCCATCCGAAATTTTTGTACCGAGCGATTGTAAACAGCAGGAAAACCTTTCCAACTTTGATCCTTCTGTGCATGATTTTGGAAGCCTCCCATAGGACTCAATGGCACTCTGCAGCTCCAACCCGGCCCAAGGAAAGTCTCCCATAGGGCTCAATGGCACTCTGCAGCTCCAACCCGGCCCAAGGAAAGTCTCTCATAGGGCTCAATGGCACTCTGCAGCTCCAACCCGGCCCAAGGAAAGTCTCCCATAGGGCTCAATGGCACTCTGCAGCTCCAACCCGGCCCAAGGAAAGTCTCCCATAGGGCTCAATGGCACTCTGCAGCTCCAACCCGGCCCAAGGAAAGTCTCCCATAGGGCTCAATGGCACTCTGCAGCTCCAACCTGGCCCAAGGAAAGTCTCCCATAGGGCTCAATGGCACTCTGCAGCTCCAACCTGGCCCAAGGAAAGTCTCCCATAGGACTCAATGGCACTCTGCAGCTCCAACCCGGCCCAAGGAAAATCACGATACCGAAGCTTGAATGAATCCGATACTTTCGTACTCGGCGCGACAATACGATTTTGGTGCACAAATTTTATCGCAAAGTACGAAAAAGGTATGAAAAAGTTGCGCAAGCGACAAAAAAGTCGCAGAAAACACGCACGGAGTGTTCAAACGAACGCTCGGAGCGTTCGTGGATTAGTAAATCTCCCCCCTAGTGTGAAGAAAGGAACTGGCCTGCAAATTTATTTTGTTGTTGCTGATGGAAGTGAAGAACTTTGTAGGGAATTAGGGAATAATCTAAAGGGAATTTGTACTACACAGTATTTGGTCTTTCTATTATTTTTATTGAGGTTTAAACAGTTTTAACATAAAAGTATAGTGAAGTATCAAGTAAAGTTATATCTAATCTATAAAGACACTGCTCATATCAGTCAGTAAGCTGCAACATTTTTGTTTTTAAGCTTCAGTCTCTGGTGTGCTTACTCCAGGGTTGATAAATGAAACCACTTCTAGGCCAAGGATCAGCCAATATAAAACAAATAAATAAATATAAGATATAAGATATAAATAGGCAGGTCTAGAGTAGGATGGATACACACTTCCATCCATAATGTGTCTTCAAACTGATCAGTAAGTGGCATCCAATTCCTGTACACTACATTACAAGTCACTGCTAGTTAGGATGTCCGGCTGCCATGATGGAGCTGCTGCTCTGGGATGTGGGCTCGATTCCCCCCATTGGACAATGAACCTTCCTTGCCCCCCCCTTGACCTACAGCCTTGGTACATCGAGCACGTCTCACTCGGGTGCTGTTAAAAAAATAAATAAAAAATGTTACTAGATCAAAAAGTTAATTTTAAAAAAAATCTAATATAAAAGTATTTTACATAAAAAATAGGAGTACAAGAATGGACTTTCTAACAACATACAGTATGGGTTATTTGTATTTACAAAGTGCATAAGCCTGTAGTATTCACAATTTACCACAAGATGTCAGCATCAAACACTTACTCTATGAAAACGGTGTTTCAGTTATAATGACAATGTGTAATAATGATCCCTATTTTGTTCTTACCCCTCTGCTCCATATGTGAGTTAACGGGGGTGAGGAGAAAGGGGACGGCCTCGGGGCGCCATAATCAAATCCGGCCCTGGTTGCAGGGAAATGTACCTGATTTAGGTGTTTGCAGAAGAGCATGTCTAACAATCATTTTCCTCAGGCTAGAAGGTTGTCTAGAAGACATAAGAGGTAGTTCAGGGAATATCTCCTTTAGTCTGGTATCTGTATGGAGCATGGGTTGCAGGTCTCTGGCTTTTTTTTCTCATAATGTTCAGCTGTGGGTTGTAGAAGACTTCAACTAGGGCTGTGCACTATAAAATGGGAGCATTACTGTTCAGGTAAGATGCAGACAGTACCTGCATTATACCACCATATTTCTTTGCAAAGAATAAATACAATTTATATGATGATTCTTCCAAAGATCCTAATTCTGCTTTGCATACTACCCATACTAAAGGTCCCCAAACACGGGCCGATTCTAGCTGCCGATATCGGTCACTTAGACTGATTCGGCAGCTAATTGGCACTACCGACGGGCCTGCCCAACCGATACTTGGCCTGAAATCGGCCAGATCTCGATCGGGCAGGTTAGAAAATGTAGTCGGATCGGGGACCGCATCTGCTTGTTGATGCGGCCCCCGGATCGACTTTGCCTATGCCCATCATTATAATTCGTCGTAATTCGAATTACCATGGATTCTCCCGTAGGTGGGGGATATCGGGAGAAGATCCGCTTGCTTGACCACATCGCTAAGCGAGTGGATCTGCCTGTGTATGGGGACCTTAACACTTTTTTTCTTTTGTTTGTATTCCAAGAGCGTGTCTCTGATTATATGAATTGCTATGTGGATTTGATCATCGATAACCTGTGGATGGTAGCCCTGAAGTTTTCTGTAAGGGTTTTTTTTCTGTCATCAATATTTGAGCAAATTTGGTTTGTATCTCAGAGCCTGGCTAAAAACAATTGATTTTTTTAATGTGATATGGATGAAAACTATCCAACCTAAGATATGCACGATGGCTTGTTGGTTTTCGGTATAGGGATGTTTGTATGATGCCATTATTAATGTAGATGGAAATCCAGGAAATTGATGTGTGAAGATGGTTAAGGGTAAGGCTGATTGTGGGATGACATTGGTTAAATCTCTGGTGGAATGTCAATAGTTCCTTTTCTGATGCTGTCCATATGATAAGCATGTCATCTATATACCGTAAATAAGTCAAAGGCTTGGTCAAAGTGCTCATTAGGAGGTGCCATTTTGCTTCCCATAACACTTCCCATCAGTTGGAGCTATATGGCATCTCCCAATAAGTAGTAGTTGTCTTAGTATAAATCTGTAGTTGTAGAGTTGGCACTATGAGCATATGACATTTTTCAAGGAAATATTGGCAGGCTGCAATACCATCTTCATGTGGGATGTTGGAATAAAGTGACTCCACATCCATGGTGGCTAGAATGGTGCCCTCTGGAAGTTGACCTATGGTGGCCAGTTTGTTTAAAAGATCAGTGGTGTCCTGTATGAAACTGGGCGTTTTTCTGACAATTGGCTTGAGAATGTTTTTTTTTACCCAGCCGGATATGCCCTTTGTTAATCTTCCAATGCCAAAGATGATGTGTTGTCCTAGGGTTCCCTTCCTTATGTATTTTGGTTAGAATGTAAAAGGTACAAATTCTGGGGTTCACTGGCATCAAATCCATTAAGTGTGTCTGTGGGGGGGGGGGGGGGGGGGGGAAGAGGCCACTGATGACTTATTTAAATTCGCTTGTATATTTATGAGTTGGATCCTCTTCCTTATAATATGTGGTGTGGATGATTGTCTATTGGCTTCATTCATGGGTGATATACAATCAATGTATTGGCCCAGTTTCTGCTTTTGTCCTGGTTGTGGGGTCCAGTTGCTACAATGTGCTCACTGAAGTCAACTGAATACATGAGATGTACCAGGGTGCAGTGATGTAGAAGATATCGGCTTCCACTCCTCTGAACAAATGAA
Organism: Xenopus tropicalis; assembly: GCF_000004195.4. Taxonomy (NCBI): domain Eukaryota; kingdom Metazoa; phylum Chordata; class Amphibia; order Anura; family Pipidae; genus Xenopus; species Xenopus tropicalis. The sequence continues at coordinate 136,472,930 of NC_030678.2, read as the reverse complement.
ACAACAACAAAATGCTGTGAATTATGGCACCGTGTAGAAAGCCTTAGAAAGTATCTTTTACTAGTAAACTGCCGTGAATGTAAAACATATAGGACAAAGTTGCCCAACAATAGTTGAAATGGTTTGCGTACCTGCTGTGGGTAAATGCACTTCTAATGCTGCTTTTCTCTCTCTTAGAGCTATCTAGGACAGAAAAAGGGGATCCGTGAAGGCAAAAGAGTAGAAATACAAAATTCAAAGTTAGTTTCCTGTACTATATTGTTATTTTGATCTACATGTGTCATGCTGTGTAAGGCATTGCTGTAATGCTTGATAGAATTCTTATACGGTTCATAATGTTACTGATTGCCTTTCTTACCCCCTGTATATGGCTGAGGTATATATGATTTCATTGCATTCATAAGCATATCTTGTAGTTTTATTTCCAGTACATACTGCATGCCCTTTAGGAGAATAAGACCTTTGGCTTGTGTATTGTTTGCTCTGTATTCTTGTTAAGGTTTATTAGTGTCTGATCTGCCTTGGCATCATCTTTATGTTGGCGGCCTATGTGATTTGTCTTCATTTACTGTGCTATTTTCTCTTTAGAAGTGTCTCTTTAGATGCTCCCAAATAAAGTAGACAGGTGGCTACAAAGCAGAATTAGGATCTTTGGAAGAATCATCATATAAATTGCATTTATTCTTTGGGCAGAAATATGGTGGTATAAGGCGGGTACTGTCTGTATCTTACCTGAACTGTATGCTCCCATGTTTTAGTGCACAGCCCTAGCTGCATGGCCGTGCCCTAATCTGTTTCAGAAGATCTCACTTATTCTCTCCTTCTTAGTTTTGCTTACTTTTATTTTCTTTATATGAACAGGTGCAAATAAATCAAATTTACTGACATGATCAATTTGAATGAAATGCTGAAACAAAATGCAATTTTTTTTCCAGCACTGGCTACCCACAGTTCTCTCTCTACCCATGGGTAACTTTCCATGAGTATATAATTTATACAAGACAACACAAATTTTTATTAATGTAATGGTGGGGTGGGTTCTAATTAATATCAATCTGCATCAAAAAAGTGTATATCATGTGCACTGGAAGTCACTCCAACAGCAACAAGCATTCTTTATTATCTTCCTGTTATTTATATGGCCAAAACATTTTTTCCGTTTTTTTACCTAGATTATACATCATTCAAAGGCTACATCTCTAAATCCCACAAAATACTGGTTGATAATGACATTTATCCTTCCACCCTAGAAAGAAATTCTAAGGAAAACTCTACCTATCAGTTACTTCACTTCCAACTTGTCCTCTCTGCTGGTCAGGCAGAACACTATTGTGCCCGATGCTGTATTTTTAGGCACCAGCAGAGGGTAGTCACAATCCTGCTTTTATTTACAGTAAAAGCAATCTCCAAATAACGCTAGGGTTAGACCCTGGCAAAAATACTAGAGATCTTGTAAAATTTTACTTTTGGGGAGTGTTGTCTAAATAATGAATTATTGAACATTTGTGCTTCATTATTTGTGTATCAGTTTTAAGTCCAGGTGTTTTTTTTTTTTTGTTTTTTTTTAAAAGTTCACACACAAGTTAGGGGGTAGTTGGGGGCAGGGCAGGGGATCCCTATATTCCTCCTTGTGCTGGGCACTTGTGAATACATCACTCCCTTGTGGGCATTTTCCTCTTTGTATAACTATTTTTTTCATATACACAACTATAATGTAATTTCCCTTTTGGAGCATTGATTACCGCTCTCTGCTCGTTTTTTGCAAGTGAGCTTTAACAGTCAGAGTTATTAAATCAGAGCTTCCTCTTTGATACAAAACACATTTAGTTTTTGCCTTTCCTGACAATTAAGTATTTGCTCATTTAGTGAGTGTCTACTCCCTTCTGCTAAAATCAGTGGCATGGAGATATTGCTGTACTTTCCCCCCAGAAACTCATTGTCCCTCAGTTTCCACTGTTATCAAATGATAGCACTGTAGGATACCATTGTATTGTCATAGGAAATCTTTACTTTTCTTTTATATACCATTATTGCAAAAGCAACAATAAAAATGGAAAGTGCATCTGTAAAGCAGTTTCTTCATCTTATTTTGCAATCATAGGGATATCCAACCCCTGCCACATACATAATTTCATCAGGTCATGTTGCATATACATAAGTATGTTTCACCTTGGCCTAATATTATGGATAAGCATGTCTACACTTAAAAATCCACTGGCTGCTTGTATTTTCTGAGTGTTTATAGAATTATAATATCAAGGAAAGTTCCTGCATTAGAGGAGATTAATTATCATACACAATTGGCTATGCTTGTGACAGATACTGATAACTGCTTTAACTCATAAGAAAGCTGACAAAAAAAAAATTCCAGCCTCAGTACAATATGTTAGCCCACCTCAGTTCTTCTAACACCTTAAAAACAAAAATGTTAAACTTCTGACCGTAGTCCCCTCTGGATCTTTCTACCTACCGCTTCAACATTACCATTTTAGCCTTTTCATAAGTGCCACAGAAGGCTCCAGCCACTGGCATTTATTCCCATGAAACAACACAAGCATGCTTGGAGCTAGCGAGGCAAGATACAACTAAACCTAATGGTAAACCAGAAATCTACAACTTCCAACCCAAGTATTTTGTAGAAATATTTTGAAACTTAGAAATTTTTGTAGAAATTCTCTAAATTTTCAGCTTTTTTGTTATCTGTGTGTATCTACATGCCGTAGTATCTGTACTTTGCTACCTTTCATGCTGAAGGAAATGTAATTTCTCACGGTATCTATTATTTTTTTTATATAAATACAATAAATATTATACAACACGGTACGACACGACACCTTAGGATTGGTTCCTTCAACCAGTTAGGTAACATTCTGCCCATGTGTTTTTTTTCCTCTAAAGTGCTCTTCCTTTTCCTTCGAATTCTTGGAATTACATGATAAATGCTCCAAGTTCCTTCTGCCACCCTACCCCCAACCTCTTCATTTAGTAACTGCCCTAAACATTCCTTGGTCAGTCTAAAAGGGTATAATGTTAATCCATCCTAAATTCGGACAACCCCTCCCCACCTCCCTCAGGCACACACACCCGGGGATACCACTCAAGACAAAGACAGGAGACTATGAGGTCAGGCCACCCTCCCCCTCCGGTAGGAAGTCAGTTACTGGGTGGCTTGTAGAAAGACATTTGTTTACCAACAGAGAGACTGGTGTGTTTGTGTCTATATTGGTGTCTGGGTAAAAAAGAACTACTTATGGCTATAAAGTGTGCTACGTGCACTCTGCTACCAACTTTAGTGTCACGTACTACTTTGAAATCGGACACCTCTTAAACCATCTAATTAGATTATTACTATTTGGCCATTTCTTAACACTAATTCTAATTATTCTAATTATTTTTTTTTCATTATTTCTTTTTCACCTTGTACTTTATCCTAAGATATAATTAATCCTTATTGAAGGTAAAACAATCCTATTAAATGATTTTTTTAAGTACACTTAAGGTATGGAAATCCAAATTAAAAAAGACCCCTTATATAGAAAAGCCCAGGTCCAGAGCATTCTGAATAACAGGTCACATACCTATATACACACACACACACACACACACTTAAAAATAAAGCACTAATACTGGAACGGTTTCTGTTAATTATGATTTGTTCGTGAATTTCCTTCTCATATCATTTGGCTAGTGTTAAGGTGGCCAGTCCTTCAGACTGATTTGGCAGCCTCTGTGTATGGGGTTCTTCCATGGGCCTACTCAAACGACATCTGGCCAAAAAAACAGCCATGCCCTCAGATCGAGGACTGCATTGGCTCATTGATGCGGTCCTCATTCTGATGGCCCACAGTGCCATAGTTGTAATTCTAGCATTTGGCCCTAGGGCAAAATGATCACATTAGCCCGATATCGCCCACCTTACAGTGTATGGCCAGCTTTATAACGGATGTGCAACCATCAACCCCAACCAGCTATTCAGCTACTGAGAGAATACAACTCCCAGAGTATCCTGACAGCTGCACTAGCTACACTACTATAGTAAAGGTGAAATGTTTTAGGCCCCACTTGCTACTTGATCTCGTAGATTGCACAGGACAAAGTCTGTATAATACAGACACCTTAATTGGGGCAGTGGGGGTTCCCATATGCTTTATTTTTGTGTCTTGTTGGCTGGTTTGGCTGTGTGATATGCTTACAACAAAGTCCGAAAACACATTCTGACCGCTGGTAACAAGTGACCTTTCTTGAGGTTATGCGAGTTTGCCAGCACTTGTCCTTAGGCTTGTTAGTTCTGTGTTTATGAAGCTTTTTAATCACAGTAACTATATTGGCTTTAGGCAATATAGCAAATTTCTGCGGGTATCTGTGTTTATGTGATTAAAGTGTCAATACTGGTGCTGAAAAAAAAAAACCCATAACTTTTTCCCCTCAAAATAGAAAATAGGTTATAGAACTCTTCCAACCAATTTAAATGAGGGGATCTGTCATTTTCAGTAGATGCCTTGTTTAGAAACCAAAAGCAGGAAAACAGCTTAATAGTTTGTCATCTGCAGTCCCACTTCTTACCTGGATGGCAAATTCAATTCTTTCCACGGGCAGAAACATATTAGGGCCCTTTCTTTTTTTTGTTCCTCCAGTTAAAAAATAAATGCTGGAAATCAAATAATAATGAAGACCGATCAGCTACAAGAGTTTTTTTTTTTCATTAGGAAGTTGAAGATGCACCAGACTCCCAATTAAGGGCATTTGTTATCTTTGTGAAGCATAGGGGCACTCTGAACACCAAAAGGTTATGTAACCGCTGGCTGGCCTGCAAGGCTTATGCTTATTCTTGCAATGTGTTGATTGCTTAGCATTCCCTCCCCCATGTCAGCAAAATGAATAAACTGCTCTTCAGGTTGCTCTGTCAGTAAAAGTAACTACCTGGAATTTTCATTGCTTTCCCCACCCCTCAGTTTACATTCCAGGCCCTGGGAATTCCTGTCTTTCTGCTATTAGCATCACACCATGAGCAATTAGGTACCGTAGAAACAGCTACTGGCAGACACATGTCAATAAATGCACTCACTCCATATTCAGTGTCATTTCTCAATGAACTGAGTGGAAAAGCCACAACAATCCATTCCTTCATCTGCAAATGAACTGAGCCAAGTGCCTGAAACCCTTGGACTTTTTTTAATCACTGTGAAAGCCCACAGCTCCCTGACTTGCACGGACCCACACCTCTTAGCTTGGGAATGTGTCTCTTTTCAGTTGTAAATTATTTGGGAAAGCACTATTCAATGACAACACACATCCAAAAGAATCTAACAAATACAATCTGCCTTTTTGTTTTTATTTATTAACATGACAAAGTAGGCATGCAGTGTTGCATATGAATTGACACTGGGTTGTCATTTATTGTTGGCTATATATAGACTTGATGTGAACAAATGCCTATTGGTTTATCTGCAGGACCCAGGAAAAGACAAATTTAGCTGATCAACCAATCTGATATTCTAACTTTGGGGTGAGGACACCCCCATGTTCTGAAAATCAGCTCTTGTATAACCAACAAAAGGCTGTAATCCCAAAATGTATATCCTGTATTGCATAAATAATTCTAAGCAACTTTCCACTATGCAGTCATTATAAAGTGCCAATGGGCTTAAAGTTGTATAATAAACAAACTGTGTTCATTAGGCAAAACTTTAATAAAATGCCACCTTAAAAAATCTTAATGGGCATTTAACCCCAATAATAGCAAACATTACCTTTTTAAGAGACAGTCAGCTTCTAATCAGTTGCATTCCATATGAAACCGGATATAAAGGTCCAATACGGCCCTCTGCTCAAAATAAATAACACCTAAATGGATATTGAATCAGATTTAACACGGATAATTATGAATTGGCAATTTAATGCTATAGGTTAGTACTAGTACTCCGAGTGCCCCAGAGAGTTGAAAAAGGACAAAAGATAAAACAAAATTATATTCAAATGCCAAATACAGGTTTTACAACCAATTCCTATAAAAACTAGTTATCCCACAAACCCACTGGCCCCAACTAAGTTTTGAAGTGTACCCTGAAGTTAAACAAATCAATTCCTCTTCCCTATGACATTACCTAGCATCTGGAAGCCCTAGGCTAGTATTTATTTCATTTCAATGTATTCTAATTCCTTTTGTTTTCATTTGAATAAAGCTCCCACCAAGCTCTTTTGTACAAAGACCTCATTATCCTTTGGCTACTGTTTGCAACACCTGTTATCATGCTCATGCTTTCATTTAATTCCAAAAAGAGCACAGAAGAGCATTATATTAGCAGTGTAGAACCCAGAGCTGGCCTTGTAATGCTAACAGCAAAATTGGTGGCAAGTTCAGAAAAGGTTTCAAGAAGCGGATAGATTTGTAGGACACTCGCAGGTACTTTGTACAAGGCTATCCACACGGGGTGTTTTGTCCACCACTGCCATCCAGCAGAAGAAAGTGATGGCCAAAACACCCATGGCCACCAGCCATTGCTCCTTATAGCAGTGAAGAAGGCAATATTGGAAGCAATCTTCCCTCTAATTTCATCTCTGCGTGTGCAAAAAAATCTCTTGTGCACACTATTAAATTAAGCGCACAGTTTGGAGGGAACTCCAACTCATTGTAAGCACACAGATCAGTAACAGGTGGGCCTTGGCTTCAAAATGCTTGCTTGAGCCAAGGCCTGTCTGTCACCACCCTGTGTGTTTTTAATAGGGTATTTTACATTCAGTGCTATTAGGATTGATGAGAGAGACAGAAGTGCTTCAACATTGCACATGTGCCATAAGCTTTATTGAGACAGTCAAGAGGCTTGTATGTTCTCCCCTTGTCTGCACTGACTTTCTCCTGGCATTTTGGGTTCTTCCCACACTTCAAAAACATACAGGCAAATGAATTGGTTCCTACTAAAATTGGCCCTAGTGTGTGTGGGGGGATAGGTTAGGGACATTATATTTTAAGCTCAGTTGGGGTATGGACTGATGTGAATGATGTATAATCACTGTAAGGGTGAAGACACACAGAGCTACTTAGTAGCAGGTACGGCTACTAAATTCCAGAAAATTCTGTGCCATAGACAATACTGAGAATTGCCTCATAAAAGCACACATAGAAACAATTATCAGTAAATGATCAGCATTGTCTATTTTAGTAGCCGTGACAAGTAGCTGCTACTAGTAGCTCCATGTGTCTTCACCCTAAAGCACTGTGTAAATGTGTCAGCGCAATATAAGTACTAGGAACTAAAGAGTGAAGAAACCTGAATAAAACAGCTTAAGGGCTCTGGCACACGGGGGAGATTAGTCGCCCGCGATTAACTCCCTGTTCGCGGGCGACTAATCTCCCCGAGTTGCCTACCCCTGCCATCCCACCGGCGAACATGTAAGTCGCCGGCGGGATGGCAGACGCGGCGGCGCGATTTCGCGCCGGTGGGATGGCAGGGGTAGGCAACTCGGGGAGATTAGTCGCCCGCGAACAGGGAGTTTTATCGCGGGCGACTAATCTCCCCCGTGTGCCAGAGCCCTAATATGCTCGAGTTTCAGAATAATGCAAAGTATAAATGACAGCTATGGTATCTTTTATCCAGAAATCCATGATCTAGAAAGCTCTAAACTATGGCACTGCCATTTCCTAAAGTATTATTAAATAAATAATTCTTATTTTTTCACTGATTTGTTTTTTCTCTGTTACAGTACTTGGTATTTGAATTATGTCTGCCAAGCTAGGATAAATCAATGTTGATGGCAAAACAAATCTAAAATCTAATTAGCTTTTTTTCCCAATATTCACACATTTTAGTAGCCTTAAGGTATTGTACTTTAAATGACCGAAAGGCCCCTAACCCCAGAAAACCCCAACTGCCCAGCATTTTGTACGAGCAAAACAATTTACACTACCTCATGTTTTACTGCCTCATAGGATAAATTGATTGAACAGAGAGAAAGGTATGAGAAGCTTACATTTATCCACCAAACTTTCTCGATTACCAATTAAATAACACTGCAGACCTTATGGAGGCCTACACCTTCACAGCTTTCTGGATTGTTAGGCCATTGGTTACATGGCTTCATTCTCTGTGTAAAATCAGGTATATCTGTATAAAAAAAATATTTATATTAACTTCTGATGGTGCAGACATTGTTGAAGCATTTTTCTACATAATCCCAAATGCAATAGCTCACGTATAAAAGTGGGCATGTTTTCTATATTTTATTGTCTTCTATTATGTAAAATCACAAAAATATATTAAAGAGAACCCTTCAGTGTGGGAAATAATGTATTTCTGCAATCCATAGTTTAACAAAGGGCTGCTTAGAAGATGCCTTGCTATACATGTGGCCTTTTGTTACATACTGCACTGTAAATCAGTCATTCCAAGGCTTTAGGGTAAGCTCATCTTGAGAGTTTGCAAATAAATGCTACCACTCACCATTCAAGGAGCAAAGACAACTCAATAGGTTCTTTTCTCTATTTGTAACTATTCTGGAAATCAAAGCAGTCATTACCACAAATATGATTTTTATCTATGAGCTGTCTACCTGTGAAATCTTGTGCAATTCAACATTAGATTATGATATATACAGAATAAAATGATGAATATACATGTGTATATTCATCATTTTATTCTGTATATATCATAATCTATGAATATGTAACAGTTTAGTGAGAGAGGAGTGTGCCCTTAAAGGGAATTATTATATAGTAGAAACAAGATGCAGTATTTTTCTAATTATTAAGAATCACTCACTTCAATATTTTACATAGGGTGCCATTTATCTTTAGGTTGTTCCTCTCATAAAGTCAGTGTTGGTAGCAACAACTAAAGTGAACGGGCAATGCGTGTGTTTTTGAGGAAGTGATGGGTTCTTTGCTTTGAGGATGTGACAAACACCTCCCATTAATGCATGTGTCAGGAATTATCTGCTCTACACATACAGTAAAATAAATTAAATATATCAATACATAACAAAACAAAACAAATGGTTTGCCCATATATTGTAGTATATTCAAGCAGGCCAACTTAAGGCCCCCATACACGTTGAGATCGCCAAGCAAGCAGATCTTCACCCGATATCCCCACCAATGGATGGGCGATATCGGGGAGCGTGTAGGGCCAAACAATCGAATTATATTGGCGTCAATGGGGCAGTCGGTTCGGGGACCGCATCAACGAGCCGATGCGGTCCCCGATCCGACTGAATTTTCTAACCTGGCCAATCGATATCTGGCCAATTTTAGGCCAGATATCGGTCGGGCAGTCCCCTCGCTTCTGCCCCTACACAGGCCGATAAGCTGCCGAATCGGTCCAAGGGACCTATATCGGCAGCTACTATCGGCCCGTGTATGGGGACCTTTATTCAAAGCCACCCCTTGTCTGCCCCTTCGAACACTCACTGTAATCTGATTCATTTTAAATTCTAGCATTTAAATGTATAAGGGTTTAATTTTAGCTGCAATTTCTGGCAAGACTTCTTTTAGTGGGCAATCACTGTTTTGTTTAAAGTGGAAAACTTTCTTATTTTGGGACAGAATTTCCTTAGGCCAAGGCACATTTGGGCATTTTGTTATCCCAGTTGTGATTTCTACCTTCACAGTGGGGACAAATCATTCCTTGTTTATTTCAATAGCAATCACCTATACCCGTTGGTCAAGCAATGGTTACTCAGAAATGCTGACTGCTATATTTTTAAGCAAGTATTGCATGGCTTGAGTCTTTGCAATTGCCACTTATGGGGACCTTTCTGACTGTTTTGTAACCCATTGAGCTGGATATCACCCTGGTGACAGCCATTTGCTCTTAATGTTAAAATTTTATTATTCATCCATTTCACATTATTGGGGGGCAGATTATAATAAAATGATGTCATATGAATAGGTAGATGTAGATACTCGGTATGACAAGGGCCATAAATATTTCTTGCAGACGTCCAGCTGGATAGCCATTATTTAATATATAAATATTAAATTATGGCTAGCCAAGTAGAGGCCTGCTAGAGATATTTATGACCCCTGTCATACTCATTACATGATGCAAAAATGGGCAAAAATTGCCAAGCCTCTATGAGAACCATTTAAAAGCACTTTGCCTGTTGGTTTAAGAGAGCTGCATTCAAACAACTGGAGGTGCGCAGGCTGAAAACCCCTAACAAACATACAGAAAATATCTGTATGTAAGTAATACGTGTATTCTTGGGGCCCTGGGCAAATTCACCTTCACCAAATTCACCTTCTGCCCTACCACAACCAGCCCTGCATTAGATAAAAAAACATTTAAATGAGCTTAAGGCAGGGCTGATCAATAGTCCAAATGCTGGAGGAGGCTTTGAGCTGTAGATCAAGATAATGTAGAAGTTAAATAATTATAGATTTGCAAAAATGCATATTAACATATTATACCTTTTATCTCCATTATTTCCTTTTTGCCAGAGTATCAATGTTCTTTCTTTTTGTACTAGTCAGTAACATATATCTGCTTCCATTTGGTAAAAGCACCCTCAGATAAACATGGATGTGCACACAATGGCATTGTTAGAGTGACAAATAAGTCACAAGTCTATTTCACAGGCAAAGTGCTGATTAATTAGGAGGTTTGTTGACATCACATCCTCTGATTGATTGGTTTCCCGGTGATAGCTTAGAGTTTTTAATGAGATCTGTAAAGCTATCCTTGTCAAATGAAAGGGTGATATTCTGCTTCTACTTATTATTATGGCCTCTGACTGGCCATAATAAATATAAAAACAAATTAGACTTTTAAGGTGCCAATTTGGCAGCTTATCTATCCATGTATGGGGACCCCTGATGGCCGACTGATATCTGGCCTAAAATTGGGCACATGTTGATCGGGCAGGTTTGATTTTTGTCAGATCAGGGACATCTCAAGGCATTGAGACATTTGACCCTCCGTTGAGAAGAGAAACCTCCATGACCCTAGCTGAAAATAAAGTAATCTTTACATCTTTAACTAGCCCACAATCCCTGCATACCAGATCTGATTATTCCCAAGCACAGGCAAGGCAAGTCAAAAATGATGACAGGTGATCCTCATTGTGGCTTGGGAATAGGGTCTACTAGGTGACAAACTAATAATATGTTTACATCAAGTGTATTAGTTAACCAAAAGTTTTAACCAGAGAAGCTGTAAATAATCAGCCTTCAGTTGATGTTGCAGCATGCTGGAGGCTGCATTTCACCAATAGGAACTGGACAGAAGGATAATGATTCCAAATAAAATGCCAGTATATTATGGTTAGGTTTTTGGTCATACATTGTACCAATAAAAACCATATGGAACAAGGTTAAATATAATTTTAAAATGTGTATCAGTTTGTTGATCATGTACTTTATGCGGTGGTTCACTGATTGGGTACCATCCCAAATGAACAACAGATAAGACTCTATCCATCAATCTAGGCTGCAGGCCACAATACCACTAGAGCAGCAAAAGGTAAAATGCCCTGCAATGGCCTAGTCATTTCCTGATCTCAGATGATAATTTGACTAGCGCAAATTTGCCTGGGAAAAACATGCCCATATCAGAACTATGTGCAAAGCTGGTATATAATTATTTATACTAAAATACTTCATATTCTTATTGCTGCAACGTTGGCATTGAATAAAATGTCTCAGATTTCGCATTTCAATCAAGGACTGGTTAGTCAATAAATAATTAGGTAAAATGAACTATACAAATATTATAGATTTTTTAGAGTAACTTTCAATCACAGTAACGGAAAATTTCAGCTTTACTGCCAATGACTGGCAATCTTTTGATTCTGCCAAAACATCTGCTGTTAGATACCATACACCAGGGATCACCAACCTTTTTTTACTTGTGAGCCACACTCAGATGTAAAAAGTGTCGGTAAGCCACACAAGCATGAAAAAAAGTTTTTGGGGATGCCAAATAAGGACTGTGCTATTTGGTATCCCCATGTGGACTGCTAGCCTGCAGGAGGCTCTGCGCTTCCAAAACTTGCCTTCAAGCCAGAAAAGTAAAAATGGGCACCTATTTTGAGGACTCTGGGAGCAACATCAAAAGGGGTAGTGAGCAACATGTTGCTCCCAAGCCACTGGTTGGGGATCACTGCCATAAACAGTCGCTATTTATTGAGCTTCTGCTTACTTGAAATGCTAGGGCCTATTTTGTATCCCAGTCAGGACCTGAATAACAAGCTGTCCTGTGCTCTGTTACATTGGCAGAATTCAAATTCAAATTCAAATTTTATTTGTCACATACACAGTCATACAATTATGATATGCAGTGAAATGCTTAGACGACTACTATTAATGACCTCAAATTAGAATAATATAGAATATAAGAAGTTAAGAATAAAAAGAATAAAATAAATGAACACAATAATGCAATAATTGAAATGTATGTAGTGCAATGTAGAACCATGGCCAAATAGTTGGCATGATAATGTGCAAGAGTTACAGTTCAACTTCGCAGTGTGCGAAAAGTGCAATGTGCAATTGTCCCACGTGTGCAAAATAAAAAAGACTTAATCCTTGACAGAAGCTCCCAATGGTTCCTAGATCCATGTGATGTTGTTATGATTGAGAGCTCGTATGGCCTGCGGGAAGAAGCTCCTTTTCAATCTCTCTGTATTGGCTTTCAGTGAGCGGAAGCACCTTCCTGACCGCAATAGACAGAACAGTCCATTGTCAGGATGACTGAGGTCTTTCATTATCTTCCTGGCCTTGGTCCAGCAACGTTTATTGTAGATCGATTGAAGGTCAGGGAGCTTGATACAGATGATACGTTCAGCTAATCGTACTACCCTCTGTAGGGCTTGTCTGTCCTTCATGTTACTGTTCCCGAACCAGGTTGAGATGTTTCCCGTCAGGATGCTCTCTATGGTGCAGGAGTAGAAGTTCCTAAGCACCCTAGAGGGCAGCCTGAAGCCTCTCAGGCGTCTAAGATGGTAGAGACGCTGCCTCGCCTTTCTCACCACGGTATTGATGTGACATGACCATGACAGGTCCTGTGTGATGTGAACACCGAGGTATCGAAAGCTATCTACTCTCTCCACTGGGCTCTTGTTGATGATGGGGGTCTGGTAATTCCTCACCTGCTTAGTACTAAAATCCACTATCAACTCCTTTGTCTTACTGACATTCAGAAGAAGATTATTCCTCTGGCACCAGTTCACCAGATTTCCAACCTCCTCCAGGTAGGCCGTCTCGTCATTATCAGAGATCAGGCCCACCACAACAGTATCATCAGCGAACTTAGTGATGGATGTGGAGTTTGTGGTGGCTACGCAGTCGAAGGTGTACAGAGAGTACAACAGGGGGCTTAGAACACAGCCTTGAGGGGCACCAGTGTTGAGAGTAAGGGAGGCTGAGACCTGACCCCCCATCCTTACTGCCTGTGGTCTTCCAGTTAGGAAATCGAAGATCCACTGACACAGAGATGGGCTCAGACCTAAGTACTCCAGTTTAGTGATGAGTGTGGAGGGAATTATGGTATTAAATGCTGAGCTGTAGTCAATGAAGAGCATTTTCACATAATTCCCCCCCCTAGTGTCCAGGTGAGATAGCCTTGTGTGGAGAAGATGAGAGATGGCATCATCCGTAGAGCGGTTCGAGCGGTATGCAAACTGCAGTGGATCCAGTGAGTTGGGTAATGAAGAAATGATGAAGTCCCTGACCAGAAGTTCAAAGCACTTCATCACTACTGAGGTGAGGGCTACAGGACGATAGTCATTGAGGGACGTAGGAAGGGGTTTCTTTGGAACAGGGACAATAATAGACTCCTTAAAGCATGTGGGAATCACTGACTGAGATAAGGAAATGTTGAATATCTCTGTGAATACAGGTGCCAATTGATCTGCACAGGCTCTAAGGACTCTACCTGATATGCCATCTGGTCCTGCCGCTTTCCTGGGGTTCACTCTCTTGAAAGCTCTTCTCACATCATACTCGGAGATGATGAACGTGTTACCGGTGCTGACAGATTCTTCCTTTCTGCAGCCAGAGTCGTCAGTATGCATTATACCATATGCATTAGCATCGCTACCGACTTTAGCTGCAGACTCGAAGCGAGCATAGAATGTGTTCAGCTCATCTGCCAGGGTCCCGTTCGCAATCTTCATACCAGATGTTGGTGCCTTGTAGTCAGTTATTAACCTTAAGCCCCGCCAGAGGCTCCTAGAGTCACTCTGTTGGAGCTGTGACTCTAGTTTCCTCCCGTAGCGTTGCTTTGCCTAAGAGAGGGCCAGAGTGTTGTTCTTCTATAGGACCTTACTGGTAAGGAGAAGTTAGGACCAAGGAGGAAGCTGTGTACAGAAAGTCCGATTTATTGCATCCAAAGTGTAAAGATACTTGTAGACTTATCCAGGCAAAAGATCTGGGGAGGCAGTGGTAAGCATAGTCAGAATTCAGACAAAAAGTCAAAAGCCAAAAGATCAAGCCAAAACAACAATTTAGGAGCTCTCAGGATTTTCAGTGAGAACTCTAATCTTTGGCAGGTGGCAGTGACAAAACTAGCAGACTACAAGACATTTATAAATAAAATGTAGCAAACAAGCCCAAAATCTACTGTGCTCCCCTGGACTCCCAACTGACTTGTTTCAAGGACAGCAGGATCATTAATCCCCGTGGGTGCAAACACAAGTGCCCTTTGTGAGTGTGTGGAGTTGGTTTATATGGATCAACAATCCTTTATCTTTTTGCAGATGTTTAGGGGATATCAAGTATATCTGGTGCACATATAAAAAAAGCAAGCAAAATGTTTTTTTGAGCATTTAGTCCTGTCAGATAAGACTTTTTATCCGTCATTTGGTGTTAACTCTACAAACGCACAAACTTAGTTACAGGTGTAATAATTGAATATAGATAAATAAATCTAGATAAATCTTTAAGGGCTCTGGCACATCCCACCGGCGAAAATGTAAATCGCCGGTGGGATGGCATATGCGGCGGCGTGATTTCAGTGAAATCGTGGAAGTTGCCTTGCGAGGAAACTTCCGTGATTTCAGTGAAATCGCACGGCCGTATATGCCATCCCACCGGCGATTTACATTTTCGCCGGTGGGATGGCATTTTGGGGAGATTAGTCGCCCGCGAACAAGGAGATTTGTCGCAGGCGACTAATCTCCCCGTGTGCCAGAGCCCTAAAATGTTTAGGACCTTATATTAATTTCCATTTGTGCTTTAAGCAGACGATAAGCTTAAAGGAACAGTAACACCAAAAAAGTGTATAAAAGTAATAATATAATATACTGTTGCCCTGCATTGCTACAACTAGTGTGTTTGTCTCAGAAAGACTACTATAGTTTATATAAGTAAGCTGCTGTGTAGCCATGGGGGCAGCCATTCAAAGGAGAAAAGGCACAGGTTACTTAGCAGATAACAGACAAACCCCCATTATATGGGGCTTATCTACTAGTTATCTGCTATGTAACCTGTGCCTTTTCTGCTTTTTTCCAGCTTGAATGGCTGCCCCCATGGCTACAAAGCAGCTTATTTATATTGTAGCTTTTCTGTAGCAAAAACACCAGTTTTTTGCAGAGCAACAGCACATTATATTTTAATTACTTTAAAACACTTTAATTTTTTGATGTTACTGTTCCTTTAAGATAGGGGTCTGTGTGGCCCTTGCTAATTGGAGTCCAAATGTCCCTTTAGGGACCTAGATAATAGATGCAAGGTTACACCTTACTTATTAACATGAGTTTAGATATAAATGTGTAAGTACCACGTCAGTTTTAAACAGTAGAGCCCACACTGAAGTTTACAGAAGAACAAACTTTGGCATTAAAGCGAACACTAGCAAACATTATCCTACGATACGAACATCCAATTTTAAGACATAGAAACCGATACACTAATACAGGCGGTAAAGATAACCGGTGTTGTTTCCAGCAGCAGCCAATGAGATATTTTCTTCCATTTTTTAACTTGTAGTAGCCCGATTAATGCTACCTGCCATTTGGCTGTAACTGAACTAATGCTATTGAGCCCATGTTAGTAAACCAACTCCATAATTTGTTTCCCAATATGTGTAATTATTATTAGATAGTATATTATTCATTTTCACATTTTCATAACATTTTCTTGAAAAGCACTGTTTGTATAACACATCCTAGACTTGTTCTATATACACACTTATTTTCCATCACAACGTTATGTATTTTTAGACATAAAAACCAAGTCCATAGTCACTAAATTACATACCTGTTATATTTAAGCCAAGATGCAAGATTGCAATCATAACAGAAATATATTCACATTATGCCAACTATACCACTTTGTAATTTAGAGAGGGAAATGCCTACCATGTGAAGGTTGCTCTAATTCCAATGCGGCTGTTCCTCCCCCATACTGATAGCGCAAGAGGCTCTGATGGTGCTGTCACTGTGGGAGGTAAGAGCTCATTGTTTTCCACAGCCTATGTAGCAGCTCTCTAACCCCTGGGCAATGTCTCAGGACTGGGATCCCTGTGGTATGTACTCAATATCATCCCCATTTACGTAAAGGACAAAAGCCACCTGAAAGTCAAAGAAGTGTTACCCAGAGCAGTTGGAGGAAGACAAAACTCTTGTTAATCACAGTTGCACTTGCAAAATTAAAGCACACAAAGTGGATTTTGAATTTTTCTGAAGTTTGGGATGTTTTGTTATAAGGTCCAATTCCATTTATTACCATCTTGTAATGGAGCCAGTCATACTACTGCTTTTTTTATCCTGTTTGTGAAGTTCCACATGAAACAGATGCTGAAAAGCAGGCCTGAGTCAAGTGTCAAAGTTCTTAATGGGAATGACAAATAATGTAAGTATTACAAATCACAAAAACATTGCTTAGTAATGTCATCTGTAGGGAACACTCACACAAAAGTACAGTGTAAAATGAGTGGAAACAGGGTAAGTAAAATATAGGTTTCACTGGATAACATTTACTGTCATTACTGGGAAGCCAGGCTTCAGCATCCTGATAAGGAAAAACAAAGTAGCATGATTGCCTGCAGCCTAGGAAAGCATGTTATCGCAGTTTTTTTTAAATATTTAGCAAGTCACATACAAATAAAACTTTAAATGGCACAGCATGTGCTTCCAATAAAGCTTAGTTTGTAACCAATAGACCTCAAGCCCATGATGTACCCCCTGTGAATGTGCTAGCTTTTGTGAAAATGTCCATTTGAGCATATGTATAGCTTGATGTGGGGTCTTTAATTGCCTTTACAATGAGTGGAAACATACAGAACAATGGCTTTGAAAACAGGGTAGTAGGAGTTCTGCCTCACTGCAATTCTGCAACTTCCTAGAAATGAAGGCATTTAAAGAAAACATGCCAGTATCAAACATTTTAGTCCAAGCCCCAATTCTGCAAACTGTATTTACTCTCCACCTCCTTAGATAGCAGGCAGCCCTGCTGTGTTTAAGGAAGATAGCAACAAACTATTCAGTATGTACACAGTTTCTTGATAATTCAGAAACAATGACCAATTCCAAAGCCCAAAAGTGATTCAGTAACAGAGCATTGCCCTTAGACTAATGTCCCACAAGAAGATTTAGTCGCTGCGATTTTTAAAAAGCATGTTCAAGCGTCAAGTCGCTCGTCTTTTTCTAACAAGCGATTACTAGAGATTTCCACAACGGAGTGATTCTATTTCCCACAAATCCAGGTGTCATATTCCCGCCCACAATGCGAAATTACATTCAGAGCATTGGGGAAATCGCAGCGACTTCCCGCTCAGTGGGTTTTACTTTCAGCGATTCCAATAGTTTTGAATGACATTGCTTTCTTTGTTAAATCGCTCAAGTGATTCAGAACGATAAGTAATTTGAAGTAGTATCGTCAGTTTAGGTATTGCCGATTTATATTCTTCTCTATGAAGAGACAAAACAAGCGACTTGCTGTAACTTGCTTTTTAAAAAAATCGCATCAACTAATCTCTCTGTGGGACATTAGCTTTAGTTTGGAAACAAATTTGGTCAAATACAATAACTTTTTGCAAGATTTGAATTATGATAGATTCTTAGCATTCAGCAAAAACAAATCTGTACCTCAATGTAATGTGACTTTTTTTTTTTTAAAGGAACAGTAATACCAAAAAATGAAAGTGTATAAAAGTAACTAAAATATAATGTGCGGCTGCCCTGCACTGGTTAAAGTTGTGTGTTTACTTCAGAAAGTCTACTATAATTTATATAAATAAGCTGCTATGTAGCCATGGAGGCAGCCATTCAAAGGAGAAAAGCCACAGGCACAAAGCAGATAACAGATAAAACACTATTGTATTCTACAGAACTTATCTGTTATCTGCAATGTAACCTGTGCCTTTTCTCCTTTTTTCCAGCTTGAATGGCTGCCCCCGTGGCTACACAGCAGCTTATTATATAAATTATAGTAGTGTTACTGTAGCAAACACACCAGTTTTACCAGTGCAGGGCAACAGTGCATTATATTTTTATTACTTTAAAGCTCTTTCATTTTTTGGTGTTACTGTTCCTTTAAGTCTGAACTAGTCAATGTTTCACATTTGTATTTACAGATTGTACAGTTTAATTGATTGAGCTAATATGTATGTATGTAAATTAGGATCCTGTCCACCTGAACCTTTTTGGGAAAGATTCTAATCCAAAAATTGTGGTTTCAGTAAATCTCTATAAAAGTACTTTGTTTCTGAATATAGTTTTTAAGCTAGTAGAGTATGTACCCTTGGGACACCATATTCTTACCTGTGAGCCACAGTCAAATGTAAAAAGACTTGGAGAGCAAAACAAGCACCATAAAAGTCAATGGAGGTGACAAATAAGGGCTGAGTTTGTCTATTTGGCAACCTCTATGCACACTATCAGCTTATATGAGGCTACTATCAGGAGGCTTTATTTAGTAGTAAATCTTGTTTTTATTCAATCAAAACATGCCACCAAGTCAGGAATTCAAAAATAACTCCCTGGTTTGGGGACAATGAGAGCAATATCAAAGGAGTTGGTGAGCAACATGTTGCTCACAAGCCACTGGTTGGGGATCACTGGTCTAGACAATAATTTTTTTACCTATTTTATCAAAATAAAGATATACAATTAAGATATTTTGTAAATTAAGGGATTTGTGCAACAAAGAAATGTGGCCTGTGAAATACTGATACAGACCACCAATACAATAAAAAGAAAACATACTCCTTGGAACCTCCATGGAAGTAACCTTTTGCTAAAGATTTTACAGTATGTGATCAGACCATCTCACCTTACAGCTATGATCACTGTCAGCTGTGTAAATGCTTAAACCTTCTACACCCACTACATTTACTGACAAGACAGATACTTATAGATCTGTCCTGTAACTTCTTTTTCACTGCCAGGAAACTACAAAATAGGAGCTCCTTACTGAAAGGCAACAATGGCAAAGGGTGTTTTAATCTTTACTAAAAGAATGGACTAGAAGGGAAGTAATTTACATAGGAAATGGTGTGGCATGTTTAACTTTATGGGGAGATGATATGTAATTTACAGAATTACCTCTTATCAGGACAGTCTTAGAGCAACGGCATAAGGTGTAATTCTAGGCATTTTGCTGCTTGAGTGTTAAATAAATTTGCAGAATGGACCAAAAAACACAGGGTTTGCCTTAACTAGTTATCAGTTAGAGGGAAGTATACACAGATTAAAAAAAAAAAGTCAAAGCCAGATTTGAGCTAAAGATGTTTTGGCTGGTTAGGCACTAGAAACAATTTTCATGGGGTATTCTCTGGATCTTCTAGACACTCCTTCTGGTGCAGTAATAGTTCAAGCAGATTTGTTGAGTAGTCTTAAAACCATGCTCATTAAGTATGGATTCTCTAAAGACAATTACACAAGTAATAAGATAAAAAAAAAAAGTGACAACATATTTAAAACATGTTTATGTGCACATGCTCATATTAGACAGTCACCAAACATATGTAGAATTTGGTGTGTTGGGTCAATAGCAACAAGCTTAAAACAGGGTGAAAGAGAAGTACATTTTCTGTGCACCGTGACCCTAATAAGACCTACCAAGAAGGAGGATACTGGACCTTTACAGGGTAAAGGGATCTATACCAGAAAGGCTTCCATGTGATAAACTATTATTTGGAACAACCTACTATAGTTTCATGGCATTCCAAAAAAATACAAAATGGAGACTTGTATCCAGATTTTATTAGCCAGGAGCAAAATATAAAGATGCGTTTATCCAGCAGTGGAACTAAAGGCTGGCCCTTGCTTGAGAAGTCATTGCTCATAATAGACCCCTGACAGCTAAGGAGACCCTGGTCCCAAAGTAGTGGGACAATGAACTAGTTCAAACATTCCAACTATCCCCTCCCCCCATATGTGTCTGCTTACTGGAAATTCCATTAATTTCTAATTAGAAGCACACACTCTACATCCTCAAATGCCAGAGCTTTAAAATATCTCTTGAATGATACAACAAAACATTTTCAACTTCTTTATAAAACATTAATTCTCACCGTCAGGCTAAATCACAGCAAAAGCTGTTGCAAAGCAACATTAACCACAAAAACTGAATTTTGGTTCTCCTTCCTCCTGTTTTTTTTTTTTCTATAGTTTAGTGTCCATGCATACAGACAGTCCTACACACTAGTAGCCCAACTGCCCAGGTACATTACTCAATCTAAAGTGGACAATGAGGGGGAGGATAAGACACATAGAACTTGCTTTAAAGTCACCATAGACCTTACTGACCTTTTTTTCCATAGCCTATGGCTCAGATCAGAAGCCAAAAATGGGTTTCTACAAATTATAAACACTTTAATGAGACAGCATCATTGAAGACGTACCAGGCCTTAATTACTAACACAGTCGGTACAGATCACCTGTGCTGCCAATCACCGGCAGCCAATTAGCTTTAATCAGCCAAATCCAGTTTAGAAAATAACCGCATGCATTAATTGCTGTAAATTACCACACTTTGGCAGGGTAACACCCACAGATTAAAGGAGTATATTCTAATTTTGAAATAATTGTATTTGTTTTATTTACAAACAACTGAGCTGATGTGAAACAAATGGAGAGAGTAAATGATAACTATTTAAGGCTATATAGCACAGGTTCCAGAATGCCCCTTAATTCAAGAGAGAATTTCCCCTTTGGCCTCACAAATAAATACACGGTCGCTTCTGGTTTTGGACAAAGACCAAGGATTCCCTGTGCTATAAGTCAGCAGCTGCTCACGGCGTTTTCTTTTACGAACCTAAATACTTGCTTGCCCGTGTGTCGCACCCCTAGTAGCTACCGGGAGCCAGAGAAGGGCTTGCCCGTGTGTCGCACCCCTAGCAGCTACCGGGAGCCAGAGAAGGGCTTGCCCGTGTGTCGCACCCCTAGCAGCTACCGGGAGCCAGAGAAGGGCTTGCCCGTGTGTCGCACCCCTAGCAACTACCGGGAGCCAGAGAAGGGCTTGCCCGTGTGTCGCACCCCTAGCAACTACCGGGAGCCAGAGAAGGGCTTGCCCGTGTGTCGCACCCCTAGCAGCTACCGGGAGCCAGAGAAGGGCTTGCCCGTGTGTCGCACCCCTAGCAGCTACCGGGAGCCAGAGAAGGGCTTGCCCGTGTGTCGCACCCCTAGCAGCTACCGGGAGCCAGAGAAGGGCTTGCCCGTGTGTCGCACCCCTAGCAGCTACCGGGAGCCAGAGAAGGCAACACGTGAGTTTGTTTCCATGTTTCCTGCGTGCTAAGCCCAACCCACTCCGAAATAGAAAGCGCCAATCAGAAGAGCCGAATTCTCCACATTCCTCCGTCGCAACCCAAACAATGAATAAACGCGCCTTAGCGTCTGCTTGCCTTTCATTGGAACTCGCGGGGGAAACCTGGCCAATCCAGATCACGTACCCAATTTTCCACTCCACTGATTGGCGTACAGCATAGGCGGGCGGGGCTAGCCTGCTACAACCCGTGTATTTGATCTGTGTGCGGAGGATTTGGCTATATTCCAAGGGGTCGCAGAGTGCAGGCATTTGTTTTGGGATTTTTGGTTTCCATAGGGTGGAAGTCCGTATTTCGGATTTTGTTTTGTTCTTAATCGTCATGGCGCCTGTCAAACACCGCAAGATTGTGATGTTGGGGTACCCTTCAGTAGGTAAGTGCTACCCCTCTATTTGGTGCAGTACAGACAGTTGCATGCTGTGGAGCTGGCACCTACGGGTGGGGATAAGTTACATTGCAAAGATGAACATCACAGTTTATGGGGAACCCGGGAACTACAGTTCCCACTGTCCCCTGCGGAACCAAAGTCTTGTTATCCAGTATATTGGCATTTGTGTGTCTAATTAAATGAATAAAAAGTAACACTGCGTGCAGTGCGATGTGGGAGTACTACTGTGGATGTGCTAGTGTTACACTAGGGAGGGAACTGCTGGTGATCTACCAGGGTCGGAGTGTGAGGCTATAAGGAGATAGTGGGGTAACTAGAGATTTGACATCAATTCTTTTGTATTGTGCATCAGATAGGCAGAAAGCAATACAAAAATGTATTATGTAATAGCATTTCCTGCGCGATTTGGTTGACCGGCGGCCAGTGTGTGTGTGTTGTGGTGACGATGGTGTGTAGTAGTGCTTCCCTGAGCAGGGGGGAGGGGGGGTTTCTGTGGATGGGCTCGGCTGACATGTTTTGTTAATGGGTGGGGGTGGGGTACTAGCAGGATTGTTCCAGGCACATGGCTCTGTTTCCTGATGACTCTGCGCAACGTGTATGAGGCAGTGATTCAGTAGGGCTATCTCCATGCTAAGTGCACCTGGCCAAACACAGCTGCCAGTCCTGTTTCACACACTCTATCAGCTCCACAATCACTTGGGTGGGGGGGAAGGAGCTCACTGAGTTATCTGTGTAAAGTGGATTTTCTGCTCAGCTTGTTCTTTAATCCCTGTGATTTGGCTGTTCATTCTCATGGGTGTTACCAGATGACTTGAAAGATAATGCAGTGGTGCTGATAGTAGCAGTAGATATGACGCAGGGCTTGTCATTACTTCTTTTATATGTGTGTAATGCATTCTTTTAATATTTTCATTTTGTTTCTTCAAGGCAAATCTTCCCTTGCACTTCAGTTTATTAAAGGAGATTTTCCTAAGGACTATGAGCCTACCATTGAAAACAGTAAGTGAAAGTCTGTGCTGAGATCCCTGACTGGCTGCCTGTATATTCTACCCCCATAGTAATGAATTCCCTCTCCCTGCAGCTTGGAGCAAGACCTTTGTTATGGGGAGTGATGAGTTTGAGTTGGATGTGGTGGACACAGCAGGGCAGGTGAGTTGTTTTCCACTTTTAGGAGCTTTTTCACATCCTATTGTTCAACAGCAAACTAACCTTTGTCATTTTTTGTTTTAAGGACGAATACTCTTTGTTGCCTCAGTCATTTATTTTTGGGATCCATGGATACATTGTAGTATACTCAGTGGCATGCTCCAGAAGGTAAGCTCTTTTTTTTTTTTTTTTGACTGTTATATATTGAGAGAGTGCGCCACCTACTGATGACTGAAGGTAATTGCCAGATAGACAAGTGTGATACAGGGTTGTCAAACATAGTTACTCCTACTCTGTTAAGCTGTTAGCAAAAGAAAATTTTAAAAACAAACTATAATATAAATATAAACAAATTGTGAATTACAAGATCATTTTCTTTTAGCTCTTTTGATAATTACTGTTAATAAATATGCATCTATAACTCCCAGCATTTTTAAAAAGGTGTTTGATGTAGTTCTTGATTTTAATTAAAATTCTTTACTCTCAGCTTTCAGATAGCACGTGCCATTCATAGCATTCTTGTGGACAGGAGAGGGAAGTGCCTGTAAGTATTGATATTTTTTTTTTTAACATCCCCTAGTTTCCTAATTATACCATAAGTACTGACATATTTTACAGCACTGTTCAAATAAAGATGGTATATATCGAACATTTAGTGATGTGTGAGCCAGCCTGAAACCCGCAGTAGCCATAGGTTACCCAGTAGAGATTTTGTTTTAAAAGACAAAAATTTGGCTCATGGCAGGAGCAGCCCTGGGCTTACCCATGGGTCAGGTGGGTTCAGGCCAACATCCATACAGCTTTTGGATGGGTTCCATGCTCCCTTCCTGCCTGCGATCATACTATGCCCCCCTTCAGCCCTGAGAACTCACTATTTATAGATCCTCACCTGAATGTCCCGCCCATTTTTTGACATCAGAAAGGGGCACGTCAGACTTTGGTTTATAAATGCCGAGACTCGCAGGGTTAGGGTTGGGTGTGGATGTGAATCAGGCGGGTTAGAGTCAGGTGTAGGTTGACCCACACATCACTATCGAACATATAGATTATATACAAAAATCAAAGAAAACTTTACACAACTTTGGAGTGTTGTATATGCCTTCCCACCGATGATTAACTTTATTGCTGGTAGAAAGGCATGTTGACTGCAGGAGCCAGGATGTAACTGTGGGTGACTAATCTCCCAGACAAAGATGTGTATTTTGGTGACTTCTCCATACATGTAAGACTTAAGGTGGCCATACACGGACCGATTTTTTACTTACAAACGACCGATTCCCGAACGATCCGATGCTATCGTTAAGTTATCGTATAGTTGGTGGTGTACGAACGATCGTCGGCCCACTAAACGAGCCGACATTATCGTCCCCAAAATCGATCGGCCAGGTTTAAAAATTTTGGTCGTTTAACGATAAAATCTGCCAGTTGGTGTGAGTGTCAGACATTTGTCTTTCAACGATTGTTCTCTGCGCATGTCACGATTGCCAGCAGCGGAAGTCAACGACATCGATCGTACGTAGATGTACGATCGTAGGTATTTTACGATAATGATGCGACAAAATCTTTCCCGAATTATCGTTGCCCGTGGATGGCATATCGTATGGGAACTCGATCGCCATACGATCGTTTGTCGATATAATCGTTCATCGCACAACGAGCGAAATCGCCTCGTGTATGGCCACCTTTACTAAGTACTTCCCCAACATCACAGTTTGCCCTTGTGAAGCCAAATGCCTTGAAGCAACAAGTTTCCTTGAAGCAATGTGTTTCTGCATCTGCACCTGAACAAATATAGCTTTAGGTGATTGGTAAAATTTTATATCATGAAAACTTCATGAATTTTATATAGATATGTTTGCTAATTTAATATTTTTAATGTTTTCCTTTTTTCTTTACAGCATGCCTATAGTCCTTGTTGGGAATAAGAATGATCTGCCAACTCACTGGTATGCTTTCAAATTACTCAATTATTTTGAATATTTAATTTAGTTTTTGATATATTTTTCAGTAAAATCCCACTCGTGTTTTGGTTATAGTGATGATTTTTGTTTTTCAAGTGTCTAAGGTCTGTCCTGAGGTGTAAGCAGCTAGTGCATATAGGCTATGTATGATGCATTTTTCCACATCAGTGCGCTGCCAACAATACAGGTCACCCTTTGGTCGCCATTGTCTTTGATCCTGCTGTGTCAAGTTACATTTTACTGTGTTATAGAATGTGTTATTCTTAGCAACTTTTCAGTTTGTCCTCATTTTCATTTTTTTTTGTAGTTTCTGAATTATTAGTCTTTCTTCTTCTGCCTCTTTCCAGCTATCATATGGGAGGAGGGAACTGACCCCAGCAGCCAAAACAATCTTTTCTATTCTTTATCTTTCTATTCAGTCCCTCTGATATTCATATGCCAGTCTCTCATTTAAACCACTGCTTGATCACTAGGATAAACTGTACTCATGCATAATTAAGAAACCATATGAAAAACAATTGCAAATTGTCATATAATTTGAATGTCTACATTATCTTCAAAGTTCACTTATAGGTGAACCACCCCTTTAATAACTCCTATGGCTACTGTGTTGCAAAAAATAGGGTCACTGTAAAGCCAATACAAGTGAATCAACTCTTTTGATTACTAAACTACATGGCATGTCACATGGTATAGCTGAATTACTAGTACTGCTGATGTTTTGCTTTGAGTTCTGATCTGAGAAGTTTTTTTTGTAACTTTTTTTTTCTTAACCTATTTTTGAGTAGCCGTGAAGTGAAACCAGAAGATGGGAAAAAACTAGCAGAGTCTTGGGGAGCTGCATTCCTGGAAGTTTCAGCAAAAGACCCTGAGGTAAATTGGTAACTATTTACATGCTTTCTTAGGCGTAGGCGCCTTATAACCAAGGGCCACATAAACAAACTGATGCTGTCCCTAATCTGGTGGGAAAATTAAACCTGCCCCATCGAGACCTGGCTAGTTTTAGGCGAGATGTTGGTCGGGCAGGCACGTCAGGGGTGCCAATACATGGGCGGATAAGCTGCCGGATCAGCCTGAACCCATATTGGGAGCTAAAATCTTCCTGTGTATGGCAGACTATATAATATGTGTATGTAGGTTTCTGTGCGTGAAGAGGCCATAGAAGTGGAAAGAGCATTTTCGTTTCTAAATAATCATTCCTTTGGCTGAATGCAGCTAGAATTGGTGTGTAAAAAAAAAAAATAATTTAATAAACCCCCTTCAACTTAGCTTAGATGCCCTTAAAATTATTGCTGCTCATTGCACATTTGCAATGTATTTCTCATACACAACTTAATTTCTGTTTTTTTGTCTGTTTTTATAGAGGAGTAAGCTGATCTTTACTAAAATGATCGAGGAAATCGACCGCGTTGAGCGATCCTTTGGTGAAGAGAAAAAATGCTGTGTCATGTGAAATTAATTTTATCCTCCTGCACCATCTGATTGGAGGAGCAGCAGAACTAAGTGTGAAGCCTGGTGGTTGTGACATCCCTCTGCCCAGTGATGTTACAGCAGCAGACCTATGCACCAATCAATGCAATCCTTTTTGGCACGGCAGAAGATTACATGATGTTTCCTTTGCTGGGTCAGATGACACCTTCCCTACGTTTTGATACTTTCAGTATGGAATATGATTTATCAAGTCTTGAACTGATTAATCTCACTTTTTGGTTTTCAAATCTGTAGCTATGTCATGGACGAGCACAGACTGCAACAGCAGTTGAATTTACAATATCGAGCCCTTTTTATGGATGCATATAATGCAGTTTGCACAAACTTTGCAGCAGTGCTGTTGCTATGTACATATATATTGATTTTTTGGACTGTGTAACCTGTTACAGGGCCTATTTATGTTTATTTGTAAAAAAAAAAAACAACTTGTATTTGTTAAGGGGTGGGGGTAGGGAAGGGAGGGAATTAGAGTATTTATATACTTATTTTCATTAGTACCTCTCTCTGATGATGAGGGGTTGCCATTGCAGTAATGTGAAGAGGGAATGAACTTTTTTCAGAATGTCAGGGCTTTTGATTGTAATCCCTGAAAATGCTGCAGTGTCTCTGTTCCTTTCAAGATTAAAAGGGCAGAAGCATTTATGAACTGTTTACACTAGATGTCTGATTTGCTTGGCAGGTCCTTAAGGTTATAGCTAGAGGTGTGAATGAGAAATTCACAATATTATGATGCAGTTGGCACTCCCTAAACCACACACGTCTTGTTTGGAGACCTGCCTGTTGGAAGTTTCTATTGTTGGCTGTGGATGCAATGACAGATATTGTTTAGGCTAACAGCAATGGATTGCACCAGGAGAGTTTGGTGTAGCCAGTTGCAGTAAACCTAACTGGGACCTAACGGCTCATCCTGCCAACAAGCATCTTGCCTATTGCAGCTAGCTTTCCTTTGCCTTTTTAGCAAGGCCTTCGCCAGAGCAGGCAATCTAGCTGCCCATGTGGCCCCTGGCCTATGTGTGGACAAGTTTACTTGCTGTTTAGTAAGAAGCTAAATGGCTTTATATTTGACTATTTATGTGCCTTTCCTTATTCTGGCCAGCAGTGTATGGTCAGAAGAAAACATTTAGCTGACAGAAAGAATGTAAATGTGTAAGTTATTATTAATATTTTTTGGCACAAAACTGATTTTTTTCTTGCTTTGATTTGTTCCTATAATGAATTTCATATTTTTTGTATTTATATTTTGTGATACTTGTGATGCTTTATTTTTTTTTTTTCTTATAACCGTGAAACTTGACTTGCTGTTGCTTTTCAGCCATACCTCAGATTAATAAAATGGAAAGTTAAAATGAAGCCTGTCAGTGTGCTAATCAGATGCTTTGCAAAAGGGCAATTATTGATATTGTTTCTAAGTAGAGCTTATTTTCCATATTTTGTTCTTTTTTCAGCTTAAAAACAACTTTAGCATTTTGTAGACATAGATATTTGTAAAACATTTTGCAGTCTCTTTAAAGGAACAGTAACACCAAAAAATGAAAGTGTATAAAAGTACAGGCACAGGCACATAGCAGATAACAGCTAAAGCACTATTGTATTCTACAGAACTTATCTGTTATCTGCTATGTAACCTGTGCCTTTTCTCCTTTTTTCCAGCTTGAATGGCTGCCCCCATGGCTACACAGCAGCTTATTATATAAATTATAGTAGTGTTACTGTAGCAAACACACCAGTTTTACCAGTGCAGGGCAACAGTGCATTATATTTTTATTAATTTAAAGCTCTTTCATTTTTTGGTGTTACTGTTCCTTTAACATGTGCAGCTCTCCAGTTCCACTTACCCTAGCAACCAGGATGTGGTTTGAACAAGAGTGTAAAATGAATAGCAGAGGGTCACCCAAATAGAATGATAAATAGCATACCTTTCTTGGCTCTGTACTGGTCTTGTTTGCATATTTGCCTCTATTCCCAACTGTGAGCCCCTATGCTGCTTGCCTTGCCAGTAGTATTCTGCTTCTGTAACAGGCTGGTACATCTAGTTCGTATCACAGTTTGATGGTAATATATTGAGGTCTGTTAGAAATACTTAGCTTCTTCATAGCATACATACACATGCATACTTGAATATACATACACTCTAATAAACCTTTCATATTTTTTAATCTAGTGATTTCCCTGCTTTTATTTACATTTAAATAGATTTAACATTTTATACATATTTTGCAAATTTGAAAACATAAAACCATCCATGAAAGTATATCTGTTATAATATACAATATATATATTTACACAGTGCTTTTTAGGCATGGTAGAATTATATATGAATGTTTTTGTTTTTACCATTTTGTTTTGATTTTACTGTGCTGCTTTAAATTGAACCAATTCCCATGTGGCATTGGTTTTGTATTGTAAATTCTGGTAACAAAGATTGTTAGATACTTTTAATAAATTGATGGCACAGTATCAGATATTTGTTATTTAAATAATTCACATTGTGTTTGAATATAGCTACTCTTCAATATACCTGTTACTTTGGAAAAAGCATTGTTTGTGAATGATAGTATTGTGTCCATGTTGGATTGCTGAAGAAAACTAGAAGTCACTAACAGGGGCACTTGTTGAAAAACTTTCTTTCATTTTAGAAAGGAAGTGACTTGCTTGCTTTGGCTGTGCATAGCCACAAAATATGTCTGTGGGTTGAACACTGACTAATATATATATATATATATATATATATATATATGCTTTCTGTTCAATTCTAGAAATGCTGTTCATGTTTCAATCCTCTGTATTAACCCAAAGCCACCAAAACACTTTAACTATGAAGAGCCATGCCTTCAAAGATGTCCCCATCTTTCTCTGGCATCCAGCTAATATTTGATTTATTACTAAACAGTGGTTCCCAAACTGTAGAGCTAAGCTGGAGTCTGTGCAATAAAAGGATTTCTTGAAGTTTTGTCAGGAATGTGTATACAGTGACTACCCGTGCACAGTGTCGGACTGGCCCACCAGGATACCAGGAAAACTCCCGGTGGGCCCAGGTGTCAGGGGGTCCTCCTGCTCCTAACTATTTGGCCAATTGCATGGTCATTCCCTATTTTTGTATGGGAAAAAAAGATGGAAGGATTAAGAAAAGGGACTTGGATAATAAAGAGGCTGAGGGAGGAGAGAAGGAATAATAGTTTAGAAAGTGGGCCTATGGTCCAATGTTTCCTGGTGGGCCCCTGGCATCTCAGTCCAACACTGCCCGTGCAGAGTGATGGGATGTGAATGTAATTGTGTGTATAATCTTGTGTGGTGCTGAGCAGTATTTTTCAGTATCTACATCAGGGATTCCCAACAAGAAGACCTTCAGTTGTTGGTCTGCAATCAGGTTCAGACTAATATTATAAAAAAAAATAATAATAATAATGCCTGGCACGCAACCCTTTACTTATTTGCCAGAATCTACAGGTTGCTATTCTGGGCCTGCCTGTAACCCTCAGCATTCCACCAGCAGCCAGTGAGTTAAGAAAACTGCAGTTCAATAAAATCTAGAGCCCTGGGGGTTGTAATCTCTGATGTAATTTTTCTGCTCACCTATTAGATTTTGAACTGAACAGTTTGGTTTTTCATTGGGCTGTACAGCTCACAATTAGGATTGCCACCTTTTGAATTGAGTGGGTTGAGTGATGTGTGTGTGTGTGTGGGGGGGGGGTGACATATGGAGGCAGGATGATGATGTTTATTAGGTGTACTTCTGATGTAAGGGGGGGGGGCTATGATGCAGTGATTAGCTGATTACTACATAATTCAATGAAGAGTCCTGCCCTGATTTCCTAATTTTGAAATCTGGACAGATATGGACAGGCCTAGAAAACCAAGCTGGCTTTATCAAAACTGGCTAGGTGGCAACTAGTGATGGTCAAAATTTTTGCCAGGTTTTGCTGCAAAAAAGTTGTGATTTTTTTTTGGGTAAGCGAAATGGTACAGATTCACTCATCACTAGTGACAACACTGTTCACAACTCTCCTTGCCAATACACATCTCTGATGTCACAGCTCTAACCCTGCATGTCACAAACATGCACCCATATGTCACTGCTTTGCCCAAGATGTCTTCAACCCCCCCTCCTAGTCTGGTTCTTGAAACAGTCAAAAGCTGGGAATCCTGTCTCTGAAGGGAGTCACAGGCTTCCTAATATTCAGGGGCAACTCCAATCCTGCAGAACATGTATCACTGATAACGACATGTTGCACATAAACCTTCAGCAAATCCACCATCCACATGCTTGCAGACTAGATCTTAGTTTATATGGAGAAACTCTTACCTTTAGCTGCAATTTTTTAACCCAGTATACCATTTAAGTTGACAATTCCAGGTTATATTTTAGCAAAGGTTAGATAAAATTATTTTATTGGACAGCAAACATGCAGTCAGTCAGTGTTGTCAGGAGAAATACTGTCTTTACTAAAAATGCTTTCAGCCGCTGATACCATGGCAATATAGTAGTGACAGATGGTTCTGTAAGCTGGTGGCCTTTAACCCTATTTCAGTCTCTTTCTAAAATGAGGTTTTATTTTTTATCTCTAAAAACATGAAGCTGCTCTTATTAATACTGTTGTATATTGTTACTAGGTTTACTTATCACACATTATAAACACACACTATATATGATGGTGAGATTATTAGCCTTTTAAAGGAATACCTGCCAAGAAAATAATACAGGTTTTACAGGTGCCAGTATTTTTTTCCTTGACTATATACATACAATATTTTTATTGTTGTCTTTGTACAGACCATAAGGAGCAGTGTTTAGCATTGCTGACTGCAGTGCAGGCTTTAGGTTTGATTTCAGCCAGGGCACTATGTGCAGAGAGTTTGTTTCGCCTTTTTCAAAATAATATGTGTACAAATACATATAACATCAACACAATAAAGGTACATCAACATGGTGTTTAGCCTGCAATTATGTCTAAACTTGACTTGTAATACATTCATTTCCCCTGTGACCAAAAGAGGTTATTCCAATAAATAGTATATAAATTGTAAATTGTATGTGGGACAAACATCTTGGATGGTAAAAAAAAATGCATCCAGGAACATATTCTGTATATACGTTGGCAAAAGGAAACTAATGTGGCAAAACACATTTCTTACTGTTCTGATGTAAACACGACTTTGTCTGTTATAGGCATAAAATGGTTTGTTTTAGGTTGAAGGGAAGGCAGTTTGTTCAGCCTATTAAATAAAAAAGAAATAAAATGGATTTTTGCTAAAAAAAAAAGGGAATGGAAGCAGATCCGCATTCCTTCACCTGTGCGCAAAACCCAGGTGGAGGGAGGTGGGCATTCCGCTACGTGTACTTCTTCCCTTAATTTGGTCAAAGATTACTCCCAGACAACATGCCACATGTTCACAGGTGAGGCTGCCATCTGACCTGTATTTTACCAGCCTAGCTGGTAAAACACCTGCCAAGGCCAGTTTTACACATTTACTGGTAATGTAGTTTATGGTAAATTTGTAATACTCTTAATACTGGCCTCTGTCTTGCCCCTGATCCACTCCAATCTGCCTAGAACTTACCTTATCTCTTCCTGGATGGGTTCCATAACCCTCCCTCCGGCACTCACCATGTCATAGCTCTGGTCACTATGCTGCATCTCCCCATCCATTTGATGTTATCATGCTGCCCCTTTTTTGCCCGCTCCCCAGCTGCAAGTTAAATATCGTCAGAAAGGTGGCAACCTTATTGACAGGGGTAATGAGTGTGCTTATTAATTGAGACAGTAACGGGGTGAGTAGGACCAGGTTTAGGTGGAAAAAATTATTTTTTTTTTTGTTCAGTTTGAGGTGGCGTTGATTCATCCATTTGGAGATTGCTAGGAGGCAGTTAGTGCGCACATAATGGTGAAAGATCCACACATTATAAATAAGACCAGTCTACATTTATCAGAGAAGCAACCTCATTAATTCTTCAGTTCAGACTCAGCCCTACTATAACTATTGCAAAATACTGTAACCACTAGTCTAGTCATATAACAAATATGACCAGTAGAAGTGAGCACTATCGGTGTAGAGCATGGTGCTGACTATCGATGTTTGGATTTCCTTTTTCTGTGGCCGATTTTTTCCAGTCATAGTAAACCACTAGCAGAACTCTTGCAACACTCAGTGAATAATTTGTGGATATCTAAAAGAAGTTTTTATATAACCGTCATTTCCATTAATACTGGGCTTTTATGGTAATGTCCCATGGGGGGATTAGTCCTCTCCAATAAAGCTCTGCAACCGCAAGCGACTAATCAACCTGAAAAGCCTTTCCACTGGCAATAAAGAAAGTCACTGGTGAAAAGGCCATGCATCGCTTTCGGTCAAGCGAAGTTGCCTCCAGAAAGAAACTTTGTGTGACTTCAGAAAGCCAAAGTGACGCATAGGCCTTTCCACCAGTGATTTCCTTTATTTTTCAGGGAGATTAGTTGCCCACAGTAGCAGAACTTTATTGCGGGCAACTAATCTCCACATGGGACATTTAGGGCAGTGGCAGACGGAGAGATTAGTCGCCCCGCGACAAATTAATTTTTAGTGTGATCTGACAAATTAGTTGAATTATCGTAAAGTTGGGGTGCACCGAACGATTGTACATCTAGCAATCATTTATCCATCATCAGTCAGAAAACTGATTGGACAGGTTTAAAAATGTTCATTCTAAAATGATGAAATTTGTACATTGATGGGATGGAGAGATTTCAATCGTTAAACAATTTGGAAACTGTGCATGTGTGGGGCGGTGCTTAGATGACAAAATTACAGGTGTCAATGAGATTGGCAAATAAATAACAGCAGTAAGTAGTGATAAGCAAATCTGTCCCATTTCAATTCACCAAAAAATTTGCGAATCTTTGAAAAGATTCGAGAAACGGCAAAAACATTGTGAAACGCTTAAAATAACATCAAAAAAATTGTTGCACATGCTGTTTTTTTTTACACGCAAACCTACATGTGCATGGCCACCTTAAAGACATACCGTCATGGGAAATTAATTTTGAAATTTCACATGGTCATACTCTTCATTGCTTCATTGTTATGTAAACAGTGTAATTTAGAGATAAGAAGTACACAATAAAAATCATGACAGAATCCCTTTAGGGCTGAGCCCCCACTGTCCAAGCCCCTTCAGGAGGTCCAACCCTATTGTATTGCATTTGGGTTTATTAATCAAAGGGTGAAAATTCCCTCCAATTAAGAATTGTCTGAAAATTAGGAAGTTTGTTTATAGGCTTTGAGGAAGATAATAAACATGTTAAAGATAACAAATCAGTCTATATTAACTTTAAGATATTAAAGATGTACATTCTAGTGACATAAAAATGTGAGACTTGATTAACTTATACCAAAACATCACTTGGGCTTATATTAAGTATCTGTAGGATAATCCCAAAATACCAAGGAGTTTGTTTACATCGCAGCTCTTTTAATCGCAGTATTATAAATCTAAACTACTAAGATTTCTGTTGTTGAAGCTCATGCAATTGTGTAGTGCAGGTAATTTACTATCAGTTAGTTTTATATACAGTGTGTTTGTATATAAAGCCACACTAAATAAAGCCATGGTGTTTTCAAGATATCAGTGGCGCTAAACTATTGTTGCAATACCCTACTGACTGTACCTTGTTATCTGTACAGGATGCACATTCTATACAATCACCACCCTTTTTGTACAGAAACACTTCCTGTTTTGTGGCCCTTATCTCCTCCACTTTCTAACTTCCTGATTTCTAGTCTTCCCAATAATAATCGTTTATTCAATTTTTAGCTCTGAGCAGTTGCAAATTACTAAAAAAATGAACAATGATGTTATGGGCACAGAATATACCAAACACCCACAAAGCACAAGGGAATGCGCAAAGCACGTGAAAAAGAGACATAAATCCCACAATGATTATTATGAAAAAGACCTGAAAAGTCACACAATTTGTATGGTGTAATTTTAAAACCTAAAAAAAGGGACAAAGACAAAATATTACAAATGCAAGTACAAGAACAAAGCACTGGATGTGATGTAATTCCAACACAAATGCGAGGAAAAACATGCACCATAACTTGTAAATGATTTACCAACACAGAAGCTAATTTGTGAAAAAAAAAAAGATTATTAGGTAAGAGCGTTTTTTAATATGCGTTTGCAAACGCGTGCTGAGTGCAAAAAAATCCCCACATATTGCGGTTATATGGGTTTTGTTTTATATACAGTTAAGTACGTTTTTGACAGTTCCAAATGCAACCCTCTATTCTACTGAATTTATGAACGCTTGTCAAGCGCAAAAAAATGCAGCATGTTGCGTCTAGAAAAACAGGATGAAACATGAATGGAGTAAAATGCAACTCTGAATGGCCGTGAGTAAAACCAGGCAGAGTTTAATGGAATCAATTTTCAAATGCATTTAGATGTTTAGATGCGCTCAAACCTGCATCTCAAACGCACGCATAAAAAAACGCTTGTGAGTTCGAGCCCTTATGCAGACACACTAGTGTGTCACCCATAGGGATCCCAGTAGACAGATGCAGAAAGCTCATTTGTGGCGTTTGCACCTGGGTGGATTTAATGCTTCCGGGTGCAAACAAGGTTTCTTTGCACAGTTATGAACATTCTTAGGAGTCTCCACATTAGCTTCTCTGGCAAGTGAATGCAATTTCAGACTTTAATAAAATAGTTCCATCTAGTGGCTAGTCTGACACAAAACATTTTAGAGAACAATATTGACATTCAGTCAACATTGTTGTGGTTATGTTGTGGTTATGTATAAATGGTGCATAAACTGAACTTCCAGATATATATAATGTCTGTGTGTTTGCTAGTTCCCTACCCTCCAGACTCTCACTGTAATGCACTCCCTGCCCTTACCTTATTGCATTGTGAAGTGATGGATTCTGGGACTTGAAGTCCCACTGCTCTCCAGAGAATCTGTGCACCCTCACTAGGGAAAGTAGAGCAAATTCACATACCAGAATTCATCACTTCACAAAGGAATAAGGTGAGGGTTGGGGTTGCATTACTCTTTCAGAATAAAGAATCTAAGGAAAAAGCTTGTGGGAGCTACCATGGTTTCATTCAAGTTAAGTGGAATCAGGTATGACTGTGCAAAAAAAAAAAAAAAAGTTTAGATACTGTTTATGTGCCTTTTGTACTCTATATTTTGTACCTATATTTTCTTTTTAAGTACCTCTTGCACATGAACTACAAATTAGATTTTTTATTTTGAAAATAATTGCATTATAATTTCCAGGGCAAATAAATAAAAGTTAAATGCCAGTTATAAAAAGTGAAGTTTCACTTCATCTTGTGAAAGTCTTAAAAACTCTGAACAGAAAATACTTCTTTTTGACTGCCTGATATTTATTGATAAATGTTTTAAAACAACAATAACAATTAACACTTTTTTAACACTATTATATATTAACAATTAACACTTTTTTAACACTATTATATATTAACTAATTTCTCAGTACTACTCCTGACACTTGGATTTTGAGTTATGCAATTTAATCTGTCCATTTGTGCAGTAATCTTACCGGCATGTCTGGGGTTAATAAAGTTCTCATTGACTATTTCTACAGTGTTCTTACTTGAATGTCTGGGGTTAATATGCTTATTATTTTCTGCTGTGATTATACTGGCAAATCTAGGGTAATATGCTCATCCGCTTTCTGTAGAGATTGCACTGAAATGTCTAGGGTAACATGCTCATCCACTTTCTGTAGTGAGTGTACTAGATTGTCTTGGGTAATATGCTCATCCATTTTTTTGTATTGATTGTATTGGAATAACTGTGGTAATATGCTCATCCATTTTCTGTAGTGATTATACAAACACATTTGTGGTTATTATGCTCATTATCCATTTTCTGTCGTTATTATACTAGCACACCTCTATTCATTTTCTGTAGAGATCATTGTGGCATAATCCAGTAATTATGGCTAAAGGGAGAGTGCCAAAGTGGGCACTGCCTTATGCTCTGAGCATTTTTTGGAGCCCAAGCTTCCCTTTAATATTAGGCCCCATATGTTGTTTCTATGACCTTGTTTGTCCGTGTATATATCAGGGTGCTCAGCGAAGATGGGTGGGGGTGGTTTAAGCCATCTCTACGGTTCTCCCTCCTTGCTGTTAATTCTGCATCTCAGCTAAACACGGGCAGTTGATAAGCACATACTTTAAATTAATATCTTATAAAGGAGCTATTTCTGCTAATGCAAAACATTTGGAAAAAGTTTACTTTGCAAAGTCCTTTTGTTGCACATTTTTGTTTCCAGCCAATCTATATGAAAGGCAAGATACAATTCAAGTACAGTGGGCAAAGTGCAATTTCACATCCAGATTGCCACATTGCCACAGATTGCCACATTTTACGCAATTTACACAACTTCTGCAAGAACTGCTTAGAAAGCTACGTACCTTGCCTAGAACTTAAAAGGTACCTGTCACCCAAACATAAAAAGCTGTATTATAAAAGTCTTTTTCTAATTAAACATGAAACCTAAATTCATTTTTTTAACAAATCCATACCCATAAAAAAGCATTTAAAAACCCCAGCTGTTAATCATATATTGCCTGCCCTGCAGACAGTTAGTCTCACTTTCCATTCAGAACTTCTTAAATGTCACTGCCCTCCTCACATTCCCCCTCCCTTATCACCATCTATTTGTGTAGCCAGTGCATGGGCCTGGGCATCAGGTCGCCCATTCTGGCACAGTAACAAGATTTTAGGGTGATACAAAGCCTGCCTTACTAACAGTCTCCACACAAAATGGTGCCTGCCTTCTTGCCGTGATTATGAATTCCAAGGCTGAAGGAAACAAGATTAAAATAATTTATATAGTGTAAGTAAAGTTTATTTTGCTTGACAAACACAATGGAAAGCAATTTGGAATTATTTCTTGGGGTGACAGGTCCCCTTTAAGTAACCTGTGTATGAAGCAAAAGACAATGCAGAGAAGCTTTGCAATGACAAACTCCACTGACCCCCCCAATTAATTTAAAATACTGACTGTTAGGTTCCAATGGATAATTTGTGTTTAATATCATGAATCCTGTGACAAACAGCAACAGGGATATGGATTTTGAAGCACCTCTAATAAGTTTCTCTTTTCCGGATAACAAGACAGCAGAAACATACAGGGAAGTTATTCTGTTAGTGGGAATATTGTCCTTAGAAATAATGAGGTATTAATGACCAATTTGTTCTTTCAGGTACCAGTACAGCAGGAGCTCAGAAGGTAAGTATAATTATGATTGTGTGGGAATGATTCAATAATGGAAAAACAAATCAAAGGAAAGGAGAACACTGTGCTTTTAAAGTGTGAGAAATGATCCATCAACACCTAACTACTTTGAACAGCCAGCTAGGTTAGCAGTCTTGTGCTGAGTTTGCAGATAGAGTAACACAGCCAGTAAGGCTTAGCAATGACTTGTCTTTGTACTGAGTTGTCATTTAGAGTATGGCACAAGCAGCAAGGGTTAACAATCTTTGTACTGAGTTGCGGATAGGATAGGCACAGACAGCAAGGGTTAACAGTCTTTGTACTGAGTTTGCAGATAGATTAGGCAAGGGTTAACAGTCTTTGTAGTGAGTTTGCAGATAGAGTAGGCACAAGAAGCAAGGGTTAACAATCTTTGTACTGAGTTTGCAGATAGAGTAGGCACAAGCAGCAAGGGTTAACAGTCTTTGTACTGAGTTTTTAGATAGAATAGGCACAAGCAGCAAGGGTTAACAGTCTTTGTACTGTTTGCAGATAGAGTAGGCACAAGCAGCAAGGGTTAACAGTCTTTGTACTGAGTTTGCAGATAGATTAGGCAAGGGTTAACAGTCTTTGTACTGAGTTTGCAGATAGAGTAGGCACAAGCAGCAAGGGTTAACAGTCTTTGTACTGAGTTTGCAGATAGATTAGGCAAGGGTTAACAGTCTTTGTACTGAGTTTCAGATAGGATAGGCACAGACAGCAAGGCTTAACAGTCTTTGTATGGAGTTGGCAGATAGAGTATGGCACAGGCAGCAAGGGTTAACAATCTTTGTACTGAGTTGGCAGATAGAAAGGCAGCAAGAGTTAACAGTCTTTATACTGAAACAACCAGCGTTTTAAACTTTTGTTTGTAGGAACGGACAGAATAGGCAAATCTTTAAAAGCAAGATTGACTCACAAAACCATTCAGAAGAAAACCAGGTAGTTACCAGGAGAGTGAATAAGCCGACCAGGATGAAGAAGGGAGCGTAGTCCAGGAACGTGCGAGTCAAACCAGAAGTTCGAAGGGGAAAATCAGGAGCTGAAGAAGATTCAAGGGGATAGCCGAAGCCCAAACAAAAAACCAACCAAGTGCCACAGCAGTAGCCTTTTCTGGAATGCTGAACAACAACTGCGCAACCAACTGCGCATGCATGTCCCTTTAAAAACCTGAGGGAGCAAGAAGCAAACTCTGAAATTATTAGCACATTAATTATTCATTTTAACAATTCATATTATAGAGTAACAACAGCTGTTTATATTGGGAGCTATTTACTGAAGTATATCATGATTATGGACATTTCAGCAGGGGAATGACTGGTTACTGGGTCCCACAGCAACATCATTGGGCGCAATATCTGTAACTTATGCAACAACTTAAATTACTTTCAAAGATTCAAAGAAACTTACTTAACTTAACTATAAACTTCACTGACCCCCCAATTAAAATACTGACTTATTAGCACATCAATTATTTTTACTATTTTTATGAATTACTACTGACTAGTTATTTGGCCCCACAGCAAGATCACGGGCCCCTATACTAACACAGTTAACATAACTTATGTAAAAACATAAGTAACTTCCATATACAATGACAGCGCAGAGCAGGGGCAGGTAGGTGGGAATGGGTTAAACTTAGGGCAAACTCTACTGACCTGCAATGAACTGGCTGAATTATTAGCACATTAATCAATGGAACTCTGTATATGAACTGTTTATTATAGAGCTAGGCCAAATTTTGGTACTGTGTGTTTGTGTCATGGGGGGCCTCCCTATAAATAACTTGTGTGGGGCTCCAACGTTTCTGATGGCTGCCCTGCTTGTGTCTGATGCAAATGTATTCCCAAATGTAACTGTACTTGCAGCTAAAATATTCATAGAGGAGATAAGAGTAACTGCCGGCTTTCTGAATTTAAATGGCATTAATGCAGGATTCTATATGTGCCTACAGATGCAGCATTCTGAGGGAACCCTGAAATTACTCCATGGTTGTCCAGCGTCAACAGGCATTTGATTCAACAGAGGCGCAGGGCAGACACAATTATGCCAAGTGCAATGTGAAAGAAGTGCAAGAAACGTGTTAAGACCCAAGTACTTTTAATAAATAGTGTCAATACACACAACTATTTGTGTTCCTTTAAGCATGACTGCAGTTGCAATTTATGTTAGTAAATGACCCCTTTAACTTTGGGATAAAATATGTATAAATATGTATACAATATGTATAAAGGTGTAGTAACTACCTACACTAAAGTATAAAAAGTCTGGGCTGTATCTACAGTATGTGTGCAGCGCCTCTTTGGAAACAGAACATATAACATTCAAAATTTCTGTCATCTCCTAATTTTTACTAGGGGCTGTAGATTGCCTACTACACAGACTATATATTATAATTTTAATAATTTGCAGTCCCCTCTGTGCTTGCCTAAGAATTCAGTAATAAGCCACCATGCATACATTAAGGCTAATGTCAGACGAGGCGTCTGGCGCATATTTAATAGCGCCCTACGCCCCCTACCTGTGCCTGCACCTGAATGAATGGAATACAGTCGGGTGCAGGCACATGTAGCTGAAATATGCATAAAAAAGCGAGACTTTGCATTCGCTTGCGTTTTTATGCATATTTTGGCTACATGTGCCTGCACCGGAGCGTATCTCATTTATTCCGCACAGGCACAGGTAGGGGCATATGGCAGTTTTTTAGCAATCACTTTTTCCGCTTGCCGAAAGTATACGCCAGATGCCTTGTCTGACATAAGCCTTATAGTTTACTGACGTTGTCAAGTCTTGTTTTAATTTTAAATATAACTTATTTATAAAAAGATTTTATTCTATTGTTTGATTATATTTCTTGTATGTAGACAACAAAGAAGGCAAACACTTTTTATGCACACTGAATATTCATTATATTAAAGTGCTGGCTTTGGAGTTCTTGAAAGCATTCAGTACATTTGTGCAATCTTTTATTTCACCACCAGATGTTGCTCTTTCTTAGTCTCAAGAAAAAGGTTCTCATTTACCAACACCTTTGCTTTTATTTTCTATTGTGTATAATTTGATTAATTGAATTATGTATCAGTAAGGGCTGTAGTTCAATGTAATGCTTAGGTTGCCAAATTAGGCCTATGTTTATCTGTCACAGCAAGCAAACATGGCAGCTGTCACCTACAGTTACATAGTTATAGAAATCATCAGTGTAGTAAACAGTCTGGCCACTTGTGAGTTAGGCAGCAGTTTGCAAAAGGGATGCACCGATCCACTTTTTGGGACTCAGCCCAACCCCCGAATCCTTTGTAAAGGATTTATCAAATACCGAACTGAATTAGCATATGCTAATTAGGTTTTGGAAGGGTTAAATGTTGGAAAACTTTGGAAAAATTTTCAACTTCCATGTTTATGTGGCAAAAAGTCAAGTGATTTTTAGGATTCAGATTTGGTTCGGCCAGGACCATAGATTTGGCCGAATCCTGCTGAATCTTGGCAGAATCCCAAACCAAATCCTGGATTCGGCGCATCCCTAGTTTGCAACAATATTATAACAAATAGAAAGACATAATGCATTTATAGAAATGGGTTGCAAAAGATGAATATGTAAAGGGTCTGCTAAAACATCATTTAAACGTCAAATAAACCCGATAGGATTGTTTTGCCTCCGATAAGGACGAATTATATCTTAGTTGGGATCAAGTACAAGGTACTGTTTTATTATTAAAGAGAAAAAGGAAATCATTTTTAAAAATGTGAATTATTTGATTATGGAGAGATGGCCCTTCCGTAATTCAGAACTTTCTGGATAATGAGTTTCCGGGTAAGGGGTACATGTACATGTATGGGACCTGTTATCCAGAATGCTCTGGACCTGGGGTTTTCCAGATAATGGATCTTACCTTAATTTGAATCTCCATAACTTGAGTTTACTAAAAATCATTTAAATATTGATTAAACCCAATAGGATTGTTTTGTCTCCAATAAGGATTAATTAAATCTTAGATGGGATCAAGTACAAGGTACTGTTTTATTATTACAGAGAAAAAGGAAATTATTTTTTAAAATTATTTGCTTATAATAGAGTCTATGGGAGATGGCCTTTCCGTAATTTGGAACTTTCTGTATAACAGGTTTCCGGATAAGGGATCCCATACCGGTATTTGTAAAATCTCCACTTTAACTAAAAAAAAAAAAACATTTATTAAAATAAAAAAGCTGCCCACAGTCTACCATATGGCTTTACCTTCCAAAACGTAAGCTCACATCACACAATTCCCATTTCCAAACTCACAATTTTGGTATATCACTCTCAAATTGGCCATGCACAGGTCGACCAGCCACACTATCTGACCTACTGGCTTGGGGCTGAAATGGCCAGCTGGAGATATACACAGATTCCCTGTGCTATTGTATCATTCATTCGAGCTGTAAAACATTTGCAAATGCAGGAACTCCGAAGGGCCTGTGGCTCCTCTTCATTTTCTCATCTGCTGATACCCCATGCGGCTAGTGACAGCATTGTGGCAAATTACATTTTCAGTTAGACAGATAATCTGGGATCTGGTCCCCAGATGAAACTGACCCCTCTATATGGCATTCAAGCACAGGGCCGATGCATATATTATTCTGTGCCCTGGAAAGAGATGTACTTGGGAAATCCTCAGTGATTTCCAGTGAGATTAATACCCAGGAAAATGTTTGCACGTGGATCACACTATGGTAAAGCTGCTGGGAAAGGGCTGATGACCTCTCCACCTCTGATACCCACAGTCACAGTAAGATATAGTGAATTTTCATTTACAGCCTCACACCCCACATCACAGCAAAGAGTTACACATTCTGCTCTGGATTGAAACGTTCTCTCCTTGTGAAACTAAACACCTCTCTGAAGGTCAAAAGCACAGTTCAAGTATTGGCTACAAACTAACTGTTTCACCTAATCTTTTATCATATGCTTAAACTAGTAACAAACTTACGCTAAGCTCCATGTTTTATGTATTTTGTCTTACTCAGTTTGTGGCATTTTGTGGCAACTCACACAAACGCTTTGTCATTAAGAGCCATGTACCTGGCCATAATGGTTAATAAAATGTCATTATATGTGGTATTAATACCCTATTCTTTCTTTGTAATTTAGTTCTAGGAATAATGGTATCTGCTTCACTAATTGTAATTGCTAAACATTTGCCTTTATTTGTATCCTGACCAGACATTGTGAGACTTTACCAACTGATTAGATATTATCCTGTTTTAACCATCTACACATTGGGCCAACATTTGGATTATACTGCAGGCCTAGGGAGACAAGTCAGGCAAGAACTGCATCAATGCACTAATGTGGGTCTTGCCCGACAGGATTTTTAAACTTGCCCAATAGATCTCTGGCCTTATTCTCGTATAAATATTTAGAGTAGCTTACATTTGCCCATACATGCCAAAATTCGGTCAGACAATTTGGCCAAGTATTTATGGCCAGTTGAGAGGGCCATACAGAACGATAATCATGTGAACCTTGTCGATTGAGGATTATTCGTCCTGATGGAAAATTTAATCTGTGAGCCGAAAGGAAGTGGAGAAACATCTCTAAAGGGGCTCATTTATCAAAGTACGATTGCTTATTTTTTGCGACTTTTTTGTTAATTTGCACAACTTTTTCTTACTTTGCAACAAAACGTGCAACAAAATCGCATTTGTCGCACCAAGTACGTAAGTTTTGGATTCATTCAAGCTTCGGTATCGTGACTTTCCTTGGGCCAGGTTGGAGCTGCAGAGTGCCATTGAGCCCTATGGCAGACTTTCCTTGGGCCAGGTTGGAGCTGCAGAGTGCCATTGAGCCCTATGGGAGACTTTCCTTGGGCCAGGTTGGAGCTGCAGAGTGCCATTGAGCCCTATGGGAGACTTTCCTTGGGCCGGGTTGGAGCTGCAGAGTGCCATTGAGCCCTATGGGAGACTTTCCTTGGGCCGGGTTGGAGCTGCAGAGTGCCATTGAGTCCTATGGGAGGCTTCCAAAATCATGCACAGAAGGATCAAAGTCAGAAATGTTTTCCCGCTGTTTACGATCGTTCGGATACGAAAATTTCATGACTTTCAGATCACCAATACGATATTATCGTGACTAATAAGATTTTTAGGTGATAT
The DNA here is from genome assembly GCF_000004195.4 of Xenopus tropicalis. NCBI lineage: Eukaryota > Metazoa > Chordata > Amphibia > Anura > Pipidae > Xenopus > Xenopus tropicalis. The sequence continues at coordinate 136,428,864 of NC_030678.2, read as the reverse complement.
TTGCAATCATAAATTATCGTATCTAATCCAGACTTTACCTATTTAGGGATTCAAATTCGTACTTTGATGAATCAGCCAATCAGCCCCTAGTACGGTATCTATTTTTTTTTTTTGCCCACATCTTTGTATGGTCACCTTTGCACACATCTTTTCCAAATGACAGAATAAACCTGTATATGAAAACGTTTAGATCACAAGAATTCCAAATAACAGATCCTACACCTCTATCTGCCAACTAAACCATCTGCACCCCCTCAACACATTCCTGTGGAATACAGGAGGGCCCTTTTTGAGTAGATTTTAAAGGAGACATATTGGATAAATAGGAAAAACCATAATTTTGTAGCCAATTATGAATAATATATGGTGCTGGTTTCACTTGGTTTAAAATTGAATACGGTCTGTAAAAAATGCCCCTTTACTGGAGCTCCCTATAGATGCTATCAAGTTTCACATGAGGGGTGGGTGTGTCCTAACAGTCCCTGCCAGAAGCACAGCAGTTGGGGGATAGCCAATCACAGCCCTGCACTCACACAAGCAAAGACAGGCTTCAGTTCCCTATCAGGTCAGCCTAGCTGATGATTGGTTCCTATCCTACAGTGCAGTGTATTGAGAGCCACCGGCTCCCCTGCACCTTCAGAGAATTCAGCCAGCAGGAAGTGGAACAGATGGGTGGGACTAGTGGGGTTTTGGTGGAATTGCCCAATAAATCAGTCAGAAACAACTTTTTTTTTTTTTTTTTTAAATTTTTTTTAAGCACAATCCTTCTATATTTAGAGGATTATAATTCACTGGTACAGTTTTAATTTTTATATGAAATGTCTCCTTTAAAAGGCCATAAACTTTGTGGGTTTTACAGGCCATAAACAAGGGGCTGCAAAATCAGCAGTACCTTATTCATGACTTTTTATATTACAATGGGCAGTTCACTCTGAAATGGATGGTTATAATGATGCCACAGTGGCATTTTGAGACAAACATCAATTCTTTTTCTTTTTTTATATGCTTTGTGGCTATTTTTTTTACTGGGTTGTTGTGTTTTGCTGCTCTCGCTGTAAGCTCCGCTGAAACAGGGATTTGTGTCAATGTCTTATTTCTGTAAGAAGCTGTAAAATATTTTTTGGCTCTATGTAAATAACATAGTAACAGACATTGTGTGCCAAATAACCATAACATCGGTATCACAATGAAATATACATTAATAATTTTATGTTTATTTAATAATGCATAGAAGTTCTCATGTCATTACATTATTTCAAATTAGCATGGTTCAGGTTCCTCCCCCAATGTCTAGCTCCTTCTCCCAACCATTCTGCTAATTACTCAAGTTAAACTCACTACAGTGCAAAGCCCACATTCAGGGGTTGCCAGTTTTGTTGAGATCATGTGAGGAGCCACAGTGAACTTTCAGTTCAGTTGACACATGGCACCATCAGGGAAAAAGGGCCCAGGAGCCAAATGAACACAGTTTAAAACCCAAATTGGCTGCTGCAACCTGTAACCCAAGTCAAGAGGCCAAGCTAAGAAGCCCAAGAGCAAACCAGAAGCCAATACAAATGCACACTTGACATTTTTCAAAACCTCCTTATTCAGAGCTGTTTGGGTGGGTGCTTTCATTGCAGATGTAAAATAACTCTAATAAAGCTTATTCTGCCTTCCAATTTGGAATAAAGTTTAATGTTATCCTAAAGAGGCTTCAGAGACAACTCTTGGGATCTCATGACACGCTGATGTTGGGAAAAGGCAAAGTTAATTAGTGATGGAGTGATGCATGAGGAATTCTATGAAGCACTGCTTCTTATCTTAGCATTTATATTGGTATTGAGCGCAGTCTTTGGCAGAAGTGGGGTCTCTATTCGAATGTAACTCGTAGGGGAGGGCGGCTCCTTAGATTAGGGGGCCCCCATACTGGCGAATACTGCCCTTGCTAAGGAGATATGCGAGTTAGTAGAAGAGAGAAAAGCAGCCGATTTAATCAAATTCTTTCCATGTTTTGACTGGCGTTTTTGTCGTACGTCTGGCAGTCGCGTCCTGCCCAGGTGAGTGTGGCTGAGACCTCCGCCGAGCGAAGCATTGGGTGCAATTACTAGGAGTGTAAATGTAAGTACGTTCCCCAGCCTGGAACGCCGGGAATAAAAACAAAAGAATACAATACACTTGCAACACAAGGCTCCTCGGCGCCCACAAACCCGGCGCAAAACCAGCAGAACAGAATTAGAGGCAGCACAGAGTCCCGCTAACTGCATTCGGTTTCACCAGCCCAGCCTTCCTATAGCCCGGTAACCTTAATTCCAAGCAGACTCCGGAAATGTAGGTAGAACGTGAGGCGTTTAAGTGTGCGTATCTGTTGGGGAGCGCTTTGTGGCGAGGCCTCCTATCGCTACTACATCCAGCGGCAGTATTGCCCCAACCCCTCCTGAGGACACCTTTCCCTCCCACGTGCTTTCATCGAGAGTGGCGCGGCAGTGAAGTAGTTAATCTCCTGGCGGAAGCATCCTGTGCGGAGCCGCGTCACTGCAGAGTCACATCCCGAGCGGTCGCGCGTATCCCTCCTCCTCCGCTGCCGCCGCAGCGCTAATAAATCCCCGGTGGTGTTTGCGGCTGTAAAAGCCCGGTACGGAATATCTGGTGAGCGTCGCTAGGCCGCAGAAATCGGATATTTGTTGTCTGTTTACCCGGACTTCTCTTCAAACGCTGCAAGTAGGGCCTGCGGCCTGAGCGCTCGCATCAGAGATATCCTCCCGGCTCAGCTGGACTACTTTTTCTCCGGGCAGGGAAGATGGCGGCTATTCCCTGAGCTAAGTGGTAGCTAAGAGGCCTAGAGAGGGAAAAGCGACAAGAAGAAGAACGACTTAGGAGACACCAGAGTGAACTAAGCCAGGGCATGGACTGAAAGAGGCCGGGACCACAGCTCGGGGTGCCCAGGTTCCCCCTGCCTCTATTTCCCGGACTCTGTATCGGGTGACGGGGGTGAAATGCTACCCCGGTGGGGGTCCTGGCTGCCCCGGCAATTGTAAAGGTGAGCGCGGGAGAGCGGGGTGGGACCCGGGCAGAGCTATGGAGGAGGCGGTGGCTCAGGTTGGCCTGCTGGCTCAGATGTGGCTTTGTGCGGCCCCTGTAACCCTGGCCTGCCGGCAACCTGAGCTCTCCCGCTGTACCCCGTGTAGGCAACGCTGAGCCCCCGTGTGTGGCCTGTTCTTATCCAGAGCCGCTGCTCCATGCTGTCTCCATGCCTTGCGCCCCGCCACCCCCAGCACTTACTACACTGCGTCCCCCACTATCATGTTGCTGTTTGGGGAGAGCAGAATTCTCAGCAGCCGGAGGCTCCCTGGGAAAGGCCTATCTGTAAACACACAGGCCTAAACCCTATTTGGAAATCTTTGTTCAGTGGCCGGTGCTCTAATCACACACACACACACACGGCTTGTATCGGTTATTGTTGCCGCAGTCTTTGGCTACTGTACTTATTTGTTCCCCAGTGACCTACACGTTCATAGCCAGTGCCAGTTTGCTGTATTTCCAGGCATGTATAACGTCTGCTCTGAGGTAGCAGCTACATAAGTCCATTACTGTATGGGCTATCCAGACCTGAGCAACCCCTGCTATTGTTCTAGGGGACCTATTACTGAGTAGAGAATGTGATGGCAAATGCTCATGTTGTTGTCTTGGCTGAGATAGGCTATGCCTAAATGTGATTACAAGCTTCTACCAGGCACTAATTATCTAACTCTTTCCCTAGAATAACATGCCATATGTTTTAGTGCACTTTTACAGGGGATAAATAGAATGGAAATCCAAATTGCATTTACCCATTAAAATGAGATTGCCTTCTAGCCCAGATTTTTCTTGGACACTTGATCGTGCATATCTATAATAGTAATGTTTGTGGAAATACATACCAACCTGAACAGATGGCATTCATTCACCCTAGTTGCAGTCAGCAGTGCAGTAAGTGACTTTAACCATAAAGTCCCAACATAACATATTCCCATTTCTTAGTTAATATTTCTAGGGGTTTCTTCCCACTGGCAATAGAACACCCTGAAAAAACATCAAAATAGTCTTGTTCAGGACCACCTAGAGGGTCACAGATTGGGCATTTCTATTCTAAAGGGTACTACTCTTGGGTGGGGGGGGTTGTACCTGTATTGTTTGTTAGCATGTAGCATTTTTGCATTAGACTGATTTACCTTTCAAGTGTTGATACATTTTATAATTCCTTTCCTTCTCATGGCTGATAGTGCTACAATGTTCTTTCTGTAGCCATAACTTCTATAATAGACTTTTTCTACTTGCGTTGTCAAAAAAGGGAAGTTCATTTGCTGGTCTCCCATGTGGTCCTTTATTATCTTTTGTATTTATGTTCTGTGATCATGTAGGTTCTCTGGCCTACGGACCAACAGTATTATTCTCATCATGGATCCACGCCAATACTTTAATTCTATTAAGTTTAAAATTATATTGCCTTTCCCTCCTTTTTCCTGTTGATGTAATTGTAATGGTTTATATCTGACCTATTCTGCTGTAATCCATATCCTACAGCTGTATAGGGCCTATTTATCAAGGGGGGTGTAAAATAGATAGGGTGCTTATGAAGCAGTGTATTTTTTTTTTTTTTTTGAGTGATTGTACACCTTCCATTGTGATCAGTTAAATCCTCCACTGGGAAGTATTTACTCTGCCAAATCTCTGTAGTTTTTACACCATTATTTTATACCACCTCAGATATGGTGTTGTAAGAAACGTTATAAAATATGGCAAAAAAGCAGTTTGCTGGTTTATCCACAGCATCTTTCAAGCTGCCACAGCTTTTTTATGCTGTAATTTCACATTGAGCTAACCAGTATACAGCCTGATAAATATGCTAGAGCTAATTCCTGACATTCACATTGTATTTGTTTGCCTTCTTTTACACATAATAAATATCCATGTTCTTGCCAACTTTGAAATTACCTGAATATCACTTTTATTTCTGTTATTTGTCAGAATTTAATGACCTTTTGTGCTGACTTTTTAGATCTATCCTTGATATCCCAACAGTCTTGCAAAACTGTATGAATCTGGGAAAGATTTTGCTTAAAAGGGTAGTCCTTAAAGTAACTTTGTATGTTATAGAACATCCTATGTGTAGCAACTTTTAAATTAGCTTTTTTTTTTTATATAGTTTTTAGATAATATGCCGGCTTCTGTCTCACTCAACTTTCAAAAGACTGTTCTGTGAGGCAAAAATTTTATTACTACATTTAATTGTTTATCTTTCCATTTAGGGACTGCATCTGTTAATCTGTGTTCAGATACTCAGATGCCATTAGGTATTTGTTAAAAATCTGTCACTGTGTGCACATGCTGTGGTTCTGAAGAACATGAATTCTTCCTTGGCAATTAGAATTAAAACCATCCTCTGGGAGTAGCATATAGGGGTATCTTCCATGGTCTCTGTGTTTGAGAAGGACATTAGAGAGGGCCGTGCTTTTGCAGAATTGCTTGGTTATTGACAATTCCATCAAATTGGGGGGCCCACACTGGATAGCTTGATCCAGGCCCTCAACATGTTATGACCACTTTAACTTGGTTGAATATGTATGTAGTTGTTTTATTTTCAGGCTGTGCATGTATCGGAATATCATTTGTTTTGGTTGCAGATGCAGAGACCTGTCAAGCCCTATTTGGTACTTTCACATTATGATTTACCTAAGGGTCAAGACTGAGTCAATGTTGATGTATTTGGTAGGTTTTGCATGGCTGAAAGGAAACGTAAAGTGGAAAATGCATTTTATCTGTGATTTACATCATAAATAGCAGTGGACTGAAGCATTTTTATTTGAATTTTTTTTTTTTTGTGATGTCTTCTAGGTGCAGTCCAATCTGCTATAGACTAATGCCCCATGGGGAGATAAATCACTGCTACCATAGGCGACTAATCTCCCCGATAGCCATCCCACCAGCAATAATGCGAACCGCCGGTGGAAAAGCACACGCATTGCTAAATTGCCTGAACTTTCCTCAAAAAGGAAACTTCGGGTGGCTTAGCAATGCAAATGCTTTCCCATCGGCAGTTCAGGTTATTACTGGTGGGAATGCGTTTTAGGGAGATTAGTCGCCTGCGATAAATCTTGGCTTGTGCGGGCGACTAATCTCCACTTGGAGCACTAGCCTTAATCTGCTTTATGAGAACATGAGATATGCACACAGTGTTTTGAGTCTTTCTGAAATGATACTATTGTTGCAGATCTGGCCTTATGGATGGCCAGCATGGATGGTTATACTGCACTTTTATGAGTCCTACCAATGTGTACAGCTCTTTCAAGAGTTAAGCAAGTTAACTATTTTTGTGCTGGAATGAATTGGGGGGAAAATTACTGTATGAAGTCCCCCCACCCACATCTGGTATGCATTGGTAATAATGCGCAGAACTGATGCTGAGCACTACCACTGAATAGATCAGAATGGCACTCCGCCGCTCGCAGCACCTGCCCCCCCCGCTCAAAGCAGTAAGAGAATTTCTTAAGAACTGGCACAGGTATTGCATTTGATAAATAGTAAATATTTTCCTGGCAGTCAAAAAAATGTTGATAAATTAGAAACACAGAACTAGGGAATCCTTAAGAATTTCCAGCAGTGTTATCTACTCGCAGGCTGAAATGGATCTGTAGAACCCGATCTTATTGTAAAACAAAAATTCATGGTGCAGTTCTTCACTGAACTTTTAATTTCAATTTCAATGTTTTTCCTTTCATGAAAATTCTGTAAACCAGGTCACCAATTCTCTAAACTGTTAACATTTGACACATTTCATACAATTGTCATAAAATTTCCCAGTTAAAACTTTAAAGGAGAAGGAAAGTCAAAATCTATTAAGCACACTATTAAATAGTACTACTATTGCTGTGTAAAAACACTATATTCCTGGCTTGCCTAATGAAAGATTTACAGAGATACACATACTAGAACTTACATACTTGTTTCAGTGAACAGTGCCGCCATCTTGTCCAGCGTGTCTGTATGGGCTGAAAAGCACCAGCCAGCTCCCCGCTCCTGTCACAAAGATTCTGCAGCTCCCCACTCCTGCCACAAACCCCCCAAGCTCCACAAACTCCCCCCGCTCCTGCCACAAACCCTCCGCCGCTCGCAGCACCTGCCCCCCCGCTTCCCCCACCTGCTTGTCACAGAGTTCGGCGATGCTGCGTCGCCATGGCAACCGGACGCTCCTGCCCTGTGCGCATGCGCCGCCTGCAGTAACAAGTCGCTAAGTCTTGAAGGAGCGATGCATTATGGGAATCTTTTTTACCCAGCTCAGCGTTATTTTTTTTTCTGTTTGGCTTCTGATCTTCTGAACGGGTGAAGTATGGGGAGACTTAAGGGCACTATTGAGACAACTGAAGGTATGCCTGCAGCTTGGGATTAACTCTTTATTAGCCTTTCCTTCTCCTTTAAGGAGCATTCTCAGTTGGAGATGAAGCTGCTGAGGAGTATTTGTAGCAAATGTATCAACAATTGTTGCATATCAGAAGGTCCGCTCTGGAATTGGAATTGATTTAATTTTAAAACTTACTTTATAGAGAAAAAAAAAGTACATAAAAATCCATTGAAAAAGATACTGTTTGTGGTGCTCCATATGAAAACAAAATTGAAATTTAGGGCCAGGGCACAGCGTATTCTCCACTGGTGTAGAATCGGCCTATCCCTGTGTACATGAGACGGCATTGCCACCATTGGTCGTAGGAAAGATTGTTCGTCCACTCTATTAAAGAGCTGATTCATTAGATATGCAGGTAAAACCAAAGCAATCCTTTACCCCTATCTAACGATTCAGCAATAATGTTTAGATGTTCAGGCACCTTCAAAATTTGTAGTCCTGCCGGCTGGACTATTGGTTGTCTCGCCTTCCGCCATACACACACTGATTATTGTACGAAACTTAGTTTGGTACAATAATATTTGTGCATGTCCACCAATATTTGTGCGTGTCCATGGCCACCTATACTCTTATTATATAATTGAAGCCAGTGCCTGTGCTTAATCTGTCTCTCTGCATGCAGCCATCACAATTAGTATAGGATTGTTATTTTGATCTAATGAAATATTAGTCATGGTCATCGTCATGGGCTCTTCTACCTCTAGCTGCCAGAACAAAGGTACAGGGCAGATTTTTATGTCTGGGGTACATAGTTGTTTGTGGATTCACACAAACCATATACTAGCTATACACTAGCAGATTTTGTCGCCATCCTGCAAACGATCATATTGGCTAACCAATCGTTTTAATGATTGATTCATCCATGATTGGCTAACAATATGTGAAGAGACTTTTATCATATATTTGTTGTGTTGGCTGCAACATCATACAAATATTAACCGATGGCTATCGGTTTCTTTGTTTACTTTCACATTTAACCCAACCCTTCAAAATAAAGGCATTCACAGTGAAAGTTTGTTTAATGATGATTATCTGATCATTCCATCCATCTATTACCAAATGCAGACCATGGAGTTTTGGCTAGCTGGTGTGACTGTTTTGTCTTGAAATGGCACATAATGACATTTGTTTAAAGACAAAATTAATACTATTTATTCTTAAGACCGATTTGGCAGCTTATCTGTGTATGAGTGTATGACTCCCTCCTACAGGCCTCCCCAACTGATATCTGGGCAAAAATTGCCAGGTGTCGATCGGACAAGCTTAATTTTTCATCAGATTGGGGGCCGCATCATCTCATTGATGCGGCCCTCACTCCGACTTTTCTTATCCCCTTCATTGGCCCTAGGGCCAAACAAACCATGTATGGCCACCTTAAGAATCTGCAGTTTCTCAAAAGATGTAGTGATTTTACAGCACGGCATCCTGCAATAATCTAATACTTAACCTGAAAAGGAAAGGATAGGTTAATATGGGCAGCATACCTTAATCCACTAAACCTATAAAATATGTAAATAAATGAAATCAAGCTTTCCTAATAATTTTTCTCTGTTTATCCCTTGATCTTGAACATATACCAAACTGTAGTACTGTATAAAAAGCTGCACACAGTGGAAACTGACTACAAAATACCCTTTTGCATCTTTGTAAACTGACAGCTGACATTACCATGACATTAATAAAGAGAATAGGTCCCTGTTTTTATTGTGGAAATGTACCCACCTGCAGATTTTGGTCCTTTTGAGCCTAATTTTTCTGTTAAGACATATTTTTAAACTTTTCATAGTTGTGTATAAATTCATATGGTCTGCTCTGTCAGCTTTGTTTGAGAATGTTTTGTTTTTCCCTGAATTTACCCCCACTCTCCCTCTAAACAAAAAATGAAATGTTACAAACACTTCCCTTCCCTTAGCTGCTGATTTGTTAAGATTTCAGAAAAGAAGCTCATTATACAGTGGTTTTATTTATGGACTGGTAATTTTATTTTATCAACTGCTGATGCAAGCGGTAACTCTGTAGAACTAGGAAGTTACAAAGTGAAAGTTGTTTCATTTTCTGTATGCAAAAAATAACAAACCATTCTCTTCGGCAAGTGGTTAGATATGCAGCAGTCACTAGTGCCAAGCTACAGCTAAAATTGCATATTTGAATAAAAGGCAATAAGCTTATATGCATATAGAGCAACTACATTTATTTTCATAATTTTGACATGGGACATTTAGCTCAGTTTTTTAAAAAAATGTCAAAAACAGCATGGTAAGAATGCTCATAAATCAGTTTTTTTTTGTTTAGCTGTAATAGCTGCAGTATTTCATTTTTGCATTAGGTGGAACATGCAGTCCAGTTAGAAAACAGCGTTACTGCAATGGCTCCAGACATCATTGAAACAAGGCATTTCTGTGTGCTTGTCACTATATTGTAGATAAACTGCTACACTTTTGGAACATATTGCCTCCATATACTTTTTAGGATTTTATACACACAGCATTTTGACCGTCATACTGCTCTCCGATTACCATAGGGCCTGCCATCCCTACCATTCAAGGCAATGGGAAATTCTCTGCATACAGCAGCCAATTGTGGTAACTGGTTAGATGTCTGCAATTCTTACTCTTACTCGGTTTGATGCTTTTAATTTATCCTGTCTGGAGCAAGCTACAGTTGATTATTATTATTATTATTATTATTATTATTATTACGATCCATATCTATGTAGTGCTGTCATTATCATTGCAGAAAAGTCTCCATAAAAAGCTTTTTGTGGTTAATGACTGAAGGTGGATGAGGAATTGTCAGTTCAGAGACCTTTCCAAATGTCCCAGATTTTGTTCTTCCATAGTTGCTGCTGGGTTAGCGAGATGTTGCTATCACTATCCATAGGCCACTGCTATGGACTGATGAGCTAAGAGAAGGTGGCCGTGTAGCTCCTAATAAACATGCCAAATCTGATGTCTGGAAGGCTCATATGCTGAAAATCGCCTGATCTGTCCTAGCTGTCTAAATTATACTATTCTTTAGAATGTGTGTAGCTTTTTCTTTACAAAACCAGCATCAGCTAAGGTTGCCTGTCACCCAGGCATAAAAATAAAATTCCTTTTCAAATTAAACATGAAATCCACATTCCGTTTTTTATTAGCACATTCATACCCATTATAAAGGAATTTAAAATTTCCAGCTGTCCATCATAAATTGCCTGCCCTGCCTCTATGTCTTAGGCATAGAGGTGGGGCAGACAGTTACTTTCACTTTCCATTCAGAACTTTTTAGAAGTTGCTGCAATTCTCTCGTTCCCCGTCCCTCCACACCATCTTATTTTGGAACCAGTGCAGTGTTTTTTTTAAAAACTATATTCATTTTTCAGATACCGCAATACCGGGGTGTCAGGGTACTCACCCGAGCGGGCCGGTCTCGCGCACCTCCTTGCATGCGCGCATCCCGTTGTCCGCGGGACGTTGCGCACGCACGTCCAGGTGTGCGTGCGTCAAAGCGCACGTATATGTCAAAGCGCGCACGTTCGTGACGCGCTGACAGCGCAGGTTCTGCGCATGAGTGGGGGGTATTTAAAGCTATCGAACGCCTCCTCCTGTGCTATGTTGTCTGCGGCCTTGCCTGGGAAACTAAGCCTGCCTGATTTACCTTACGACTTTCTGTTGCCGATCCTTCGCTTGCCTGACTCTGATTTTCAATACTGCAGTAATTATTCTCTAATTTATTAGGAAATGGGGTAAACACCTAATCATGCATGGAAAAAAAAAATACCGTCAAATACCGTGACACCGATATAATTTTGAAAAAAACCGTGATATACATTTTTGGTAGAGACATTTCAGTGATGTCACTGTAGTCTTCACACTGCTGTAGGCTGCCAGCACCATATCTCAGAGAAGCAAGCAGGGATCTGGGAATTTAGATATGCAGTAAGTACTTAAAAAGAATGCCTTTAGACTTACTTTTAATTTATATTAACCTTTCATTGTCCTTTAATGCCTGCGGGGTCTTCTATACTTATAGTAATGCCAGTGGGTACAACTATGTTAAGTCAAACCAATGAGTGTGTTTTATCAGTAATAATGTATAATTAAAACAAAAAAAAAAAAAACTTTTGGGTTCTAAAGAGCACTCTTAAAGTAGATCTCCACCCAGTTATTGATTTGCATATTGAAATAAAATGTAATTTTAAGCAACTTTCTAATGTACGTTACTGTAAATTACAATTTTTCAGTGGTTTTAAAGTCATTTGTTTCATATGTTAATGTTAATGGCTATGGCCAGCCAATATTAACTGACTCTTGACAAAATGTAGAGGAAGCCAGTTCTCCTCTGTTTGCTATATTGTATCAGGAGTCAGAAAAAGGAACGCAGAGAGTCTCAACAGCCATATATATACTGCTATCAATAGCAATTTAATTTACAAATACCATTAAATAATTGCCACGTATTGTTGCCACTTAGTTGTGCCAGAAAACCTTTTTGAATTTTCTTTTGCTATATTAAAGGAACAGTAACATCAAAATATGAAAGCGTATTAAAGTAATTACAATATAATGCACTGTTACCCTGCACTGGTATAACTGGTGTGTTTGCCTCAGAGAGACTATTATAGTTTATATAAGCAAAGCTGCTGTGTAGCCATGGGGGCAGCCATTCGAATGAGAAAAGGCACAGGTTACTTAGCAGATAACAGATAAAATGCCATTGTATTCTACAGAGTTTATTTGTTATCTGCTATGTAGCCTGTGCCTTTTCTCCTTTTTTCCAGCTTGAATGGCTGCCCCCATGGCTACACAGCAGCTTATTTATATAAACTATAGGAGCGTTCTGTAGCAAATACACCAGTTTTACCAGTGCAGGGCAACAGTACATTTTAATTACTTTAAAACACTTTCATATTTTGGTGTTACTGTTCCTTTTAAACAGGTTTTTGAGTGGTCAACCCTTTAAATTCTGTGGCATTTCCTCCAAGATTCAGTCACTCAGAAGGGGCCCTATGTCTGCTCAAACACCTGACTCTATCACCGACAACCAATTTATCCCTATACTTTTGTCTAATTCACGAAAGACCCGCTAATGCCCACTCCACCTTAACACCCTTCTCAGTATTATTAGAAATATATAGTCTTTGCATGTTCTCCATATAGACAGTTTAGACTTCTGATGTGGTTTGAAATATTTTTGGCTTTAATAGTAATGTATCAGATTTGAATGTCTGAAAGGCAAGTTATATCTACCTGATGCGTTACCAGTTCATTTTGAAGCAGCTGTGCCCAAGCCAGCTGGCACTCGGGGGGGAGTTTTTTTTTTGTTTTTTTTGTCAGATTGCTTAGACTCCAGTATTTCTGACTTAAGGTGACTATACATGGCTTTATCACAGGGAAATGTGAAAGATGGTAGTGTTCTATGATTTAGCTGGATTGCTAAAATACGCTGTACTTGCTTAGATCCAACAAATCTCCCAAAAATACCTTTTACTTTGCCTTTGGTAGTACAATTTAAATAAACGCTTATATACACCATTTTTCAACATGAGTAAAATAAGACATTACTACCTCACCTGTATTTAAATGAATTAGGTAACTAAGCTTTGTATAAACTGCCCCCCCCAACTCTTTGTTGTTACTGTATATGTTAGCAGAAGTCGAATATGCCAGGGGTTTAACTGAACTGGTAATCTGGTTATGTACCACACAAGTACCAGGATTTTAAGGGCCGTGACACACGGGGGAGTTTGGTTGCGCCGTGACAAATCTTCATTGCTGTGGGGGCGACTAATCTCCCCGCAATGCCGTCCCACCGGCGAGAATGTAAATCAACAGTGGGATGGCATACGCGGCACTGCGATTTGCCAAAGTTGCCTTGAGAGGAAACTTCGCAACTTCTGCAAATCGCGGCACCGCGTATGCCATATCAGCAGCGATTTACATTCCAGCCGGTGGGATGGCATTGCGGGGAGATTAGTCACCCGCGACAACGGAGATTTGTCGCGGCGCGACTAATCTCCCCTTGTGTCATGGCCCCTAAAGAACATGGAGTAGCTTCAGTTTCTCTGATTTTCCCATGTAGCTCTGGGAATTAATTGAAATTGGTGTATTATCTTTAGTACAAGTCCTATGAACATATGTTGTACATGGTGGGTATACTGTGGGTACATTGGCCTTTTAACATTTGAGAAAAAACTCCGGTGTGGTTGCTTCTAAAATACTACATAATTAATAAAACAATGAATGTGGCACATCCACAGCCAAAAATGGAGAGAAAGCGAGAGTGAATGACAACCTAACATTATCTAAATATTTATTAGTGATTCTTATGCTATGGCTCTTTTTGACAGGTCTCCCAGGACGGGAGGATCACAGATTTGGAAAAGGAATGGATGAACAAAAAGCATCCAGTGAGGACAAAGAATCTGAAGCATCCGGTATGCTCCTGCACTTTGTGGGTTAACAAGCCTTCAAATGGCTCACAGCTGTGTTCTTTATCTTGTGCCTAGTATGTGCAAAACAATTAAAATAGAAAGAGGAGAGAAACTGCAAGCTTTAGAACGCTGAATATTAAATTTGTATGTGCTAAAAAAATTAACTTGCAACCGTATGTAATACTCATTCAGGCCTTCTCTGGTATATTATTATTGTGTACAGGAAGATGGGCCCTGTTTGAGGGCAAGATGCCTGCAGCAACAAATCACCTTTGAAGCCTTTGGATCTTGGCTCTTTGAATTATTTTCCTCCTCTTGCTTAAATGGGACTTAAAATGTTAGATAAAATACATGCAGTGAAACAATCCATTTTGTAATCTACATTATTTTAATTTATTTATTTTTATAAAACTGCTCATTGTTTTATCTGCATTTGGTGGGTAAATGCACTTTTAATGTCTTGTATACTTTCTAGAGTTTTCATACATCTGCATCTACAACTTAATGAGCCAATTTGGGGTTGGGCATGGCCACAGAGTTGTCAGGGGCTCAAACACAGTTGTCTAAAAATCATTGTATAATGTCTCCACTAATGCTTTGTCATTTCTTGTCCTCTATTTCAGCTGATGAAAATGCTTCTGATGGGGCTTGTGAAGCAGAAGGGGATGAGCCCATCCAACCCGTGCAACCAAACCCAACTGATGTGGACGAGGAATCTTCAGTCCCACAATGCATCAGGTACTAAATAACATTTTAAGTGAGTTTTCAATAAATAACACATACCACACAAGGGCTTCTAATGCAATATGGCCATGCAAGTGAATGGACCAATTCACTAATCTTGTGTCAGTCTCTGGCCAGTCTTATTACTTAGTGTGGGGCTGCTTTTTTCAGTTTGGGTGAAGAGAATAATGATTTAGAAGATGTCCTCAGGTATCATAAGTATATTTCAGCCCTGATTTTTGTATCCAAACTAGCTACTAAAACAGAAACTTTTACAGTACATCGCCAGATCGCCACGTGTGTGGCCACCTTTAGACCGATTTGCCAGCTTATTGACCCGTGTAGGGGCAGCAATGAGGGGCCTGCCCGAGCGATATCTGGCCTGAAATCGGTCAGATATTGATTGGACAGGTTAAAAGATTTAGTCGGATCGGGGACTGCATCGGCTTGTTGAACAGACTGTGCCCATTAGCGCCGCTATAATTCGATCGTTTGGCCCCAGGGCCTATATTCTCTAGATATTGCCCACCCATAGGTGGGGATATCGCGAGAAGATCCGCTCGCTTGGTGACCTCGCCAAGCGAGTGGATCTTAAGGCCACCTTTACACACTAAGCCCTGGCCTTGCAGTAAAAAGCATTGACTTTCAAAGAAAACTATCAAAGATAACTTCCAAGGTTCTCCAGGTTTCAGAGCTTTTCATGATGATGCCAAACACAGATCACACAGTGTTGATTCCTTACATAGATATTTGGAATTTGGTTGGTCCATCACATTGCGCATGTTTCTTTGGTTATGTCTTCTCTGTATGCAGCTTTATATGAAATAAAAATTGATATTGTGCTATGGTTAGGCAGTCTATCAAATACTCATTCACCTTGGACCTCGTGAAAAGAGGTTAGCTGGGTAGACTGTTATAGCTTTAGAATGTATGTTCCATAATTCTCTTAAGAAGCAATTGTCTGTAGTTTCCTGGGGACTATGTGTATGGAACTGTGTTTACTAATTTTCTTGTTCTGCTTAGTGATTCCAAAAACAGGAGCTGTGCTCTTTGCAACTGTGGAGAGTGGAGCCCTCAGGGCCAGAGGGAACTTCTGCGGTTTGATCCTTCACCAGATCACCCAGTGTTGGTTCCTGGCCCCATTCAGGTGCAAGAAACTTCCACACAGATTTCAGACCCCACTCTAATTGGCTTTGCAGAGGGTGTGTCATCTACACAACTTTTTGAACCTACAGGTAAAAAATCAGTTTATAAAGTGCTCATGAAATATATATAGGTCTTTGTGTGAAATCTGAGTATAACTTGATTGTACATTACTTTTTTTCACACAGGACACTGTTGGGCTCATCATTGGTGTGCATCTTGGTCAGCAGGAGTCATACATGTTGAAGGGACTGGACTGATCAATGTGGACAAAGCTGTATACTCAGGGATATCACAGGTCTGAGTTTGCCACCATTTGGATTTGTTTACTTTCTCAACCGTAGATAAGTGGTTCTTTAATTGTGCTCTCTCTTCCTATAGAAATGTGAATACTGTAATCGGATGGGTGCTACCATTCAGTGCCACTCGACAGGGTGTTTGCGCCGGTACCATTTTCCCTGCGCAGCTGCGAGTGGATCCTTCCAGTCCATGAAGACCTTAAAACTGCTGTGCACTGAACATCTTGGAGAAGCTATTGCAATGGGTTTGTTTTAACCTGTATAGTTCTTATTTTGGGGAGAAAAGCTCATTGGTTAGTCCTAGGAGGAGTGCCCAAAACATGTAGCAAATCACAAATAAGCAGCTGTTACTGGGCCTCCATTAAAGCTAAGAATAGGCTTATGTCAAAACTAACAGAGGCACATTGTCTTGAGCTCAGCTTGACTTGAAAACGTGCAAATGCCTCTTATGTTTTTCCAACCATTTTCAGTATTCCTTTTTACCTTAGATGACTCTCGTTGTGTGCTGTGCGACAAGCCTGGTGACCTCATAGACCTCCTCTTCTGCACCAGTTGCGGGCTGCACTATCATGGCACCTGTCTGGAAATCACAGTCTCGCCACTAAAACGCTCAGGCTGGCAATGTCCTGAATGTAAAGTGTGCCAAACCTGCAGGTAAATAAAGATTTTGTGTAACTTTATTACTTAGATTTAGCTACCAGGCAGAACTTTCTTTTGTAACTTTTGTTTACTTAGGCTTGTGGTATAAATAAGTCATAAATACTAATTATTAATATTATATATATTTAGTTTACTATGTAGTAGGAGACACAAGGAAGGAGCTCCCTGTCATAAACCGCTTACAACCCAATGTGTAGATAACATACAGGCACAAATAGGTGGGCTAGGGCATAAAGGGTGTTATGTAATAAAAGGGGCTAACTTTGCACAGAAGAAACTAATTGGCAGTTACAATTTTCTGCTACGTTGTATATAGCAATGGTGACTGCTCTCACAGGATTTCTACAAAAACTCAGTTTAGTCAGTTACGTTGATTTATATTTTCTAATGAAATGTAATGAAAATTAATATCTTTCCCTATTTTAGGCAGCCAGGGGAAGACACAATGATGCTTGTATGTGATGCCTGTGACAAGGGATATCACACCTTTTGTTTAAAACCAGCTATTGAGTGCTTGCCCACTGACTCATGGAAGTGCAAGGTTAGTATGAGCTAATATACTTTTATACGCTTATGTACTTATGTACATTTGTAATAAAAGGTCATTTTAAATATGACAAACTTTTGACTTGGAATATGGGTCTTTGCCCCTTTTGCAAATTAAACCCATTTTAAGTTCATCTGGAGTACTGTCCATTGCTATTGTGAATTAAGAAATGTTAAGTTTGACTTTTAGTTTGAAATCATGTTTGAACACACATTGGTAGGGAAGAAAGAAATGTGCGGGCAGTAAGGACGAGGTAGCCAGCTACCCAAGTACAGCCTTGGGAACCACTATTACTTGCCCTGTCTATGGTTGGCCATATTCCATGCATAGGCCGCCATTTGCAACGTGGAAAACAAGCTGACTGTCCTTTCTTGCACCCCATGACAAGCAAGTTTAATGGTTTAACACTTCGAGCTTAATACATAAAACTCACTCATGTTCTATTCATTTTTAGATGCATATTTATCAATTGGTAAAAGTTAGAATTCACCAATTGATAAATACGCTTCTTAAAATGCCATGGGAATGAATAGAACATGGGTAAGTTTGTATGTATAAAGCTCTAAACCCACATTTTGATAAATCTGCCTCTTGATATTTAAGAGTGCTTCCAATTTCTAATTTGCCTCTTGCTATTTTGGTAACTTAAACCTCCTTCAAAAAAGGAGGAGTAATCTTGTATTTATATCAAGTTATTTTCCAAATGCTCTCTTCCTTTACTACTTGCTTGTCTTTGCATTACTCAGACCTGCCGTGTTTGTCGCATATGTGGGTCTCGGACAGCACACATGGAACCTGGCAGTCAGTGGTATGACAATTATTCAGTGTGTTCAAAATGCCAAGAGAAGAGGAATCGGGCAGAAACTTGTGTCTTGTGTAGTCACGCTCTGCCAAAGGAGAAGTGTCCCAATTGTATCAAGTAAGTACTGACTTCACCTTCTACAGGGTAGGTGCTTTTACAAAACTTGCAAAATACAGTGGATTTACTCAGGAAGAGCTCAAATGCTGTTCATGGCTCTCTATAGGACCTTAAAAAGCTTTGCATATGAAACTTGGCATTTGCTGCTGAAAAATAACTGTGGGTGCTTAATTAAAGGGTGCGGACATTAAATGTAGAATACTACACATTTGTGGTGTAGTATTAAAAATATTGTTGAAGTAGCTGCATGATAAAGATTAAGTACCATTCTGTTAGGGATGCCATAACAAATAGCCAACATGTTATATAGAAGGATGCACTGAATCCTGGATTTGGTTCAGGATTCAGGCCGAATTCAGCCTAATTAGGATATAGATTTGGTTCGGGATTCAACAGAATCAGGGTGGGTTTGGGGGCTCTGCTGAACCCATAAAAGTGGGTTCAGTGCATCCCTAGTTATATATGAGGAAAACCTTGTATTAAAGGAGACATATTGGATAAATGGGAAACCCCTAACCCTGTAGGCAATTATGAATAATATCCGGTGCTGGTTTCCCTTTGGGCTAAACATTAACCCTATCTGTAACAATGGCCCCTTTATTGGAGCTCCCTATAGATCCTCTCACTTCTCTTTCCAAGTTTGAAATGGAGAGTGGGCGTGTCCTAACGGTCCCTGCCAGAAGCACAGTAGGAGGGGGAGAGCCAATCACAGCCCTGCAGTCACACAAGCACAGACAGGCTTCAGTTCCCTATCAGGTCAGCCTAGCTGCTGATTGGTTCCTATCCTACAGTGCAGGGTACGGAGGGCCGCCGGCTCCCCAGCTCATCCAGAGAATTCAGCCAGCAGGAAGTGGAACAGATGGGCGGGGCTAGTGGGGTTTTTGTGGAATTTCTCAATAAATCAGTCTGAAACACAACTTTTTTAGCACAACCCTTCTATATCTAGAGGAGTATAATTCCCTGGTACATTGTTAATTTTTATAGGATATGTCTCCTTTAATGACAGCTGAGCTACAGATCTTATTTTTATTTATTTATTTATTTACAGTGTCCATCAAACCGTTTGTGCACAAGCTGATTACTCTACACCGTGCAGTGCTAATAGCCCATTAACTGATAAAAGGCAATTGCTGCAGGAAAATGGCAGTGAGATCTCTAACACAGAGCTGTCAGAATGTGAAGCCAAACCACTAGGTAAATTAATTCTTTTCTGCACTGTGGCTGCATAGCTGCGCAGAAGTTAATAGTTGGGAAAAGAAGGCAAAATGTTTACAATTGTCCTATGTTTGTAGGGATGTCAGAGATGAATCTGGATCCCCTTCAGAAGAAAGTTTCATCTGAAACACTGATGGAGCCTATATCGGATTCTATGTCTCTGGAGGGTAAGATGATCTTATTTATGTTGTAAGTGCTCCTCTGTTCCTGTAAGAACCCCTTATAGCTTTTTCACTGCCTTCTGATTAGCATCTGAGCAAGCAGCAAATTCTAATGAGTGATGTCATTGGAGGGTGAGAAGTTTGCAGTAAAGTTGGCTAAACAGGAGTCCTTTTACTATCTGTCAAATAGATTGATATAATCTATACACAGTGAGGCCAACGTCTTAAACTTTTGTATTTAAAGATTTTTATTAATTTTATTTTTTACTATGAACCAATAGCTTACTTAATATATTCGTCTTCAATTTCTCTAGATATTGTAACAACGGAAGAAGATGGTCCTTCCACTTCTGACAATGAAGCTGCTGAGGCACCTCCTATAATGACCGTGCCGTTAAGGGAAAAAAGCCCACCCCCTTTGGAAGCTGAACTGCCACCTCTAAACACCATGTCTGATGCTTGTGATTTACTTGATGAGGCTCCTGTGCTGGTCACTGTAGAAGATGAAGAAATGGAAACCGAAGATACAGAGACTGAGATTCATGAGGTGCAAAAGGAAGTGACTGGTTTAGCGCTTGTTAGCTCCAGCATTAAGACTGCTTCCCCTACTTTAGTTTCTGATACATCCCAGGCATGTGCCTCAGTGATTGAAGGCTCTGACATAAGGTTTACAGACACCGTACATCTAACTAGTGGGCCTTGTCAGAGTCCTTCAAAGACACCTAGCTGCTCTCAACAACCATCTCTTTCAGACTCTGAAATGACTATTGAGTCCGAAGATCCTCCCTGCCAGCCTAATACAGAGATGTTGAATAATGACAATACATTTTGTCAAGAACATTTTGGGGACTACTCTGTTAACAAAGATCAAGGGCCACTCAGGCCTGGTCTTATAAAGTCTGACATTGTAAATGAGATCTCTAATTTGAGCCAGGGGGACACCACAGGTAGCTATCATGGCTCTGATGCACTAGGTTCCCCTGACCCTGAGGGCGGGTCCCTCTCTATGGAGATGTGTTTGCATAAAGAGGATGGATCTTTGCGGTTGTGCAATGACTCTATAACAGAGACCGATGATTCTCTGCTCTATGATCCCTCTGGGGGAAAACTAGATGCTGAAAAGACACGTCGAAAAAGCTCACCAGGACGCTCAAGGGTTAAACAAGTAAGTATTAATACATTTAGTGGCTTACTGACATCTACGAATGGGAGATTTGTGTTTTTATCTGTAAGTGCTTTGTATCGCAGTAACACTTGGTGGGTGAATTCATAAATTTGACTTGAGATCTACACCCCCCAGTTATAAAAAGCCCCCTTAACTGGCCTGCCTCAACCCCCTTCCCCCCCATACCTGTCCCTTATCGCATACTCTATAACTTAAAAAACTGCCTCTGTCACAAACCCCAATCTAAAAATACAGAGCAGTGCAGCTGCTTACCTGGTGCCATCTTCTGTTCAATTGTAGAAGTTTCGGGTCTTACCCACTAACACAGACCCTGCTTGAGCATGTGCATTTGGGGCTATCCGGAAAGCAGCTTCAACTTTGCATGCTCATGCAGGGTCCATGTTGGCGGTGAGACCCAAAGCTTCTACGATTGAACAGAAGTGGCACCCAGCTGCGTTGACCTGCAATTTTAGGTTGGGGTTTGCGACAGTGTTTGCTGCAGGCAAAGGACTGTTCTTGTGATTTATGTTTCCATGGGTGCTTTATTCATTTTGTTTTATATATTTTCTTCAAGGGTCGAAGTAGCAGCTTTCCTGGAAGAAGACGACCCCGAGGGGGAAGTGGTTCTGGAACTAGTCGAGGTAGAGGAAGATCTCGACTAAAATCTACAGCTTCTTCCATAGAGACTCTTCCGGTAAGAAAAAGTAGACTGGCATCAGTTACCATGAACAACACCAGACCTTGATTCTGGAAGATTGGCAAATGCCAGAGAAAATTAGTGTAAAATCACTCGATATTTATTTAAACTGA
Organism: Xenopus tropicalis; assembly: GCF_000004195.4. NCBI lineage: Eukaryota > Metazoa > Chordata > Amphibia > Anura > Pipidae > Xenopus > Xenopus tropicalis. The sequence continues at coordinate 136,407,393 of NC_030678.2, read as the reverse complement.
GGAATTTGTCAAATTTCATACTCATCCTAATTATGCTTCTGTTTAGCTGTCTGTGCCATACTCTGCTTGTCCTATGCTGCCTGTGTGTGCCATACTCTGCGTGCCCTATGCTGCCTGTGTGCCAAAATCTACCTGCCCTACCCAGCCTGTGTGTGCCATATGCTGCCTGTATATGCCATACTATGCCTGCCCTACCCCCACCTGTGTGTGCCAAACTCTGCCTGCCCTTAGATGCCTGTGTGTGCCATACCCACAGGCAGTACATACAATGACACTATGCTGGCACTATTCCTACAGTCTGTCTGAGGTGTGAAAAGGTGAACAATGTGGGGTTTAAAGTCTGAGCCTGTGGTGTGAACAATGCAGGCCGCCAGTTGGACAGCACTGATCTAGAGTTAACACACTGTTGTTTGGCTGTAGACGTGACAATCTTGAGTACAGTGATTTTCTCCAGGTGTTTTGATGGTGGTGCCTACTGAGCATGCTTACTGCCTTTTCTCTATTTACAATCAGGCATGCACAGTAGGCACTTTAAAGGAAAACTAGAGATTAACTAAAGAATTAGGCTAGAAATGTTGTAAACCAGTGCTGTCCAACTTCTACAGTGCCGAGGGCCGGAATTTCTCTAGCATACATGGTGGAGGGCCGCTAATGGAAGCCAGTTTTGACCACTCCCCCTTTTGAAACCACACCCACTTCAAACCACACCCATTTTATCACAATGGTGGTAGCACAGCAAAATCCCAAATGCTTGGTCCTTACTGTGGGGATATCAACCATCATTCATATGTGAAAGAATTATGTCATATTAAGATATACCCTTAAATTCCATATGCCTCCTCCTCCCCTGTGGATAGCAGAGCAACCCCCAGTACATAATTACACACCTTAGGGACCATTTAATGGCTATTTCCAACTGCTAACAAACTCCCACAACAAACCCCTGCCAGGTTCACCTCCCACAAGCAGCATAGGGCAAGCAGAGTATGGCACACACAGGCAGCACTCTGCCTGTCCTATGCTGTCTGTGTGTGCTATACTCTGCCTGTCCTACCCTGCCTGTGTGTGCCATACTCTGCCTTCCCTATGCTGCCTCTGTGTGTCATACTCTGCCTTCCCTACCCTGCCTGTATGTGCCATACTCTGCCTGCCCTACCCTGACTGCGTGTGCCATACCCTCCCTGACCTATGCTGGCTGTATGTGCCATACTCTGCCTACAGTACCTATGTCTGAGGTGTGAAGAAGTGAACAATAGGAGTGATTACAGGCTGAGCCTGAGGTGTGAACAATGCAGGTATTAAAAGGTGTGAAAAACACAGGGGATTACATTTTTAAAACAATACAGAGGGATTACAGCCTGAATCTGAGGTGAGAACCATGCAGGGGCCCAGTTAATCTCAGTACTGATACCATTTAATGCTTACTCAAAGGTAAGCCATCAAAGCAGCCAGACAGGTGGGGGGCAACACAGAGGGGGGTCGCGGGCCGCCAGTTGGACAGCACTGTTGTAAACTATGTTTAGGGGTCCTGTACCAGCCCAAGGAAACCACAGCCCCTTAGCAGGGAAGATCTGTGCCTCTGTAGATGCCCCCAGTAACTCCCCATTTTCTTTTTTGCTGATTCACTGCACATACTCTGTACGGCTGTCGGTTACTGAGCATAGGTACTGACTTACAATGTATTGTATATATAGAATATAAGTGTCACAATATAAGGATGATTAGTAAATAATACAGATTATTTCTACACGACAGCTCTGAAACCAACACAATTGGCATCAGAATTTAATTATCAGCCCTGTAGCATCACCCTCTGACAGGCCAATGTTATTTTCTGCTTGATAGTTTGCAATGACCCCTAAGCTTAGCTTCTCAACAGCTGCTCAAAGCACAATGAGTAACAGATTTTAGTATGGTGACCCCCTGTGAAAACTTTGAAAGCTTGGATTATTACTACTTTAGAGATGCTGAACCTTTAGGCTGGTGCAATTGGTTCTGTATATAAAATGTAATTTCTAGCCATATTTATTTTTAGGGTTTAGTTTTTCCTTAAAGTTCTTCGTAGAAGGAGTTATGAGGATTGTTTAAAAAGCAAAAGGTGGTGGACCGTCACACTAGACAAGGAAGTAACTAAAAACAGCTGTTCAACAGCTTGTAATAGAGAAACAAAATTTAATCTGCAAGCAGGGAGAGAGCTATGGTATTCTGGGGGCTTTTTATAGTAATTTTAGAGTATTTTAAAATAAAAGGCTTACTTATGCTTTAATTGTTCATGAAGACAAGAGTTTATTATGATGTTTTTTGTTCTTCCTTATCAGGTGGTAGATGTGGAGAGCTCTCCCAGCAAAGAGGAGGAGGAGGAAGAGGATGATACCATGCAGAACACAGTTGTGCTTTTTTCCAACACTGATAAGTTTGTTCTCATGCAGGTAGGCATTTACTATAAAAAGCAATTTATTAATGTATATACACTTTTTACATTTTTGGCAATGGACTTAAACTCCTTTTCTTCCTTTAGGACATGTGTGTTGTATGCGGTAGCTTTGGTCGAGGCTCAGAAGGGCATCTGCTAGCGTGTTCTCAGTGTTCTCAGTGTTATCATCCATACTGTGTAAATAGCAGGGTAAGTACAGATATGGATCAATTGATACTCATACAGATACCTGATACATGTGTCAGTATAACTTCAGATTAGTCCCTTGATCTCTCATTTACTTGAATGTCAAATGTCTGACCATGCCAGTTATGGTGGCACTTAACCCAAAAACATTTAACAAATGCTTCTTTATGCTCAGTGTTTACCAGTATTCACCAACCCCTTCACCCTTTGATGGGACTGTTTTGTCTATATTCCATTCGTTAACGAGGGAGACTATCTTTGCCCTGATGATCTAATTATGTATCTCTGAAGGATGAAACATAAAGTTGCTTCAGTTTTCCTGTTTAGCTGATACATTTTTTTTTATTTAAGCAAAAATTATATTCAGCATAAGGCCTAAAGTGTTATGTAGGCTGTTTTTTTTTTTTTTTTTTAAAGAAGTGCTACCTTCCCTATACTTAAACCACAAAAGCCCAACAACACCAGAACTAGTACACATTTTTTGCCAAAAAGGGTTTGAGTTGTTTTGGCCAGAGAAGCTACTGGTATGATCATACATTTCCTATAGCCATTAAATCAGGTATATAAAACAATTTGTGGGTTGTGAATTTTTTGTTCTATTTTTATTGTCCCCTGAAACAGTTACACTGCTTTACCCATATGTGTCTGTCATGTAATGGACTACTAACTTGCTCTTGTGTAGTAAGTTAGTATTACTAAATCATGGATGCATTTCTTGTGGATTCTGCAGTGTTTGTTCTGATGAATGCAACTGAAGCTATCCCCTCTTTGTTACAGGCTTATGCTAGAAATATAGCCCTATAAAACACTAGCTAAAGGTGTAGCAGAACTTTATAGATTGTAAGCTCTACGAGGCAGGGACGTCCATCCTCTTGTGTCTTTGACTCTTAACTTATTACAATTGTATCTTTTATTTATTTGTGCTTATTGTAATACTTTGTATTTATCTATTTTAATACCCCCTGTTTATATTGTATTCTACTGTACAGCACTGCGTACATAAGTAGCACTTATAAAGATATTCATCCATATAAGAATCTAGATTCTAACTTCCCTTTAATGTTTATGTATTCACTTCTCAACTTTGCTGAAGCTACCCCCGAACATACATTGGACAAGCTTTTTTTTTTTTTTTTTGTGCACAAGTCTGGTCCTCATTTCTGCTTCTGTTAGTAGTGCTTCTTGTCTATAGCTTGGTTGCACTTAATGTTGAATTACTTACCTCATTTATAGATCACCAAGGTGATGCTTCTAAAGGGCTGGCGATGTGTGGAGTGCATTGTCTGTGAAGTGTGTGGGAAAGCTACAGACCCTTCTCGCTTACTGCTCTGTGATGACTGTGATATCAGTTACCACACATATTGCCTAGATCCACCACTACATACAGTGCCCAAGGGTGGCTGGAAATGCAGATGGTAAGTGTTTGTATTATAATGGAAATCTAAGTTTTAGTTCACGATAATTTTTCTCTTAATGTATAGAACGAGTAATATGACATAAGCGGGAAAATAATGTATTTGGGGCCAACTGTACCTGTTCTAAAGCAAGCATTCTGATCTAATTCAAAATGCCCTCCCGTGACAAAGTTTCAGGGAAAATTGTTCACTGCTGCCTCTGAGCTGAATGAAAACACTTGTTAAGCAATTGTAATGAAAAATTGGGCTATTGCCCTACAGAGAGAAACTGGGTGCATCGTTTAATGTAGATAAAGAAATTGGCACCCCAAGAAAGACGCAACAAGCTTTTATTGAAATTAATATGGGAAAATATCACCCATGAAATGTTGTCCCATTTTTATATCTACCCCTAAAGGCAATAATATGCAAAACATAAGGAAAAATGTGCTTGAGAAAGGAACATTGTTTATCTAATTCTTATGTTTTATGTCTGAGTCTTTATGGGTGTGCTGTAAAATACTTAATGTTTCTTTTGTTTTTTTTTTTTTTACATTTTACAAGTGATAAGTTGAGGATTTGCACTTGATCCTCACTGCCTTACTCTATCCCCAGGTATCAGTTGATAGTTTGGCAAAATATAATTCTTTGCTGTGTCAGGCTTATAGACAATGAGTAGTTTCATTAAATACCTTCTCATATGGTAAAGGAATACTTATGCATCTCTCCACTGAGTATGATGGAAACTACCTGAGCATTTACGGTCAGACCAGGCTGTTTTTTGGCCTGTGAATAAATCCAGGCTTAGAAACAGCCTGGTCTAACGACCAGCCTTACAGGGCTGTTACTGTTTGTACCAGCAGTAACTCAGTTTCAGGGCACATGGAACTTGCATAGCCGATTCAGCAGCTTAGTTAAGCAGTGGTTAAGAAGGCCTTAGTCATGTGCTACAGTCTGAAGACAAGCCTTTATTAATTATATATATATATATATATACTATAAAATATAGTTGGCTTATGCCTTCCCTTATGTTTCCTGCAGGTGTGTGAGCTGCATGCAGTGTGGTGCAGTCACTCCTGGATTTCGTTCAGAGTGGCAAAATAACTATACACATTGTGCACCATGTGCCAGTCTGGTAAGCTGTCCTGTTTGTCACCTTAAGTACTTGGAGGGAGATCTTCTTATCCAGTGTCGTCACTGCGAGAGGTACAGACACAAAAACTAGCAAATGAAAGGTAATTCAAATGCAACCTGCTTTAAAGTTTCCCTGCAAGAACACTTTGTCTTTACTTTCCATAGGTGGCTACATGCTGTGTGTGAAAATTTGTTCACGGAAGAAGAGGTTGAGCAGGCTGCAGATGAGGGCTTTGACTGCTCATCATGTCAGCCATTCATCCCTAAGCCAGTGGGTAAGTGGTGAATTATATTGTTATATATGTCTGCTCTGCTACTGGGCTGGCTGCTGAATTCCCATGATCCAAAGCCAAATACATGTAGAATATGTGCCAAGACCATTGCTAATAAAGCATGATGCACCAGGTCTCTGAGTACTAATCTGCAATATTTTTGCCATACGTGTGCATTTTTAAGATGCAGCATTAGCCCTTTTAGACCGACTTGGCATCTTATATGCAGGCTCATATGGCAGGCCTACCCTACTGATATCTGGCTGAAAATTGACCGGCTGTCGACAGGTTTGATTTTTTCCACCAGATCGAGAACTGCATCTGCACGTTGATGCAATCCTTAAGGCCAAAAATCATAATAGTGCATTGCAGGAAGTGGGATTAAGTCCAAACAATTGGATAAGCCTGCTGTTGCCCACCTCAACATGGGCATAGTAAAAGAACCTTGCCAAACAAGCAGATCTTCACATGCGCAGCCAGTTTCATCTGTAAGCCTTTTGTATATCCTGTTCAGACAAAGGGTTGGGTCCAGAGTAACCTATTTTTAATGTGATTGCATGGATCATAATTTTTTTTTTTTGTGTTCACATTTTTCGTTTTAAAATCTGTTTGTTCTTCCTCAGTTCCAATTGTCATTCCAGAAAGTCCAGTAAAGCTTAAGGAACCAGGTAAATGAATACGTTTTTTTTTTTTTTTTAAAGGAACAGTAACACCAAAAAATGAAAGTGTATAAAAATAATTAATATATTATGTACTATTGCCCTGCACTGGTAAAAATTGTGTGTTTGCTTCATAAACCCTACTACAGTTTATATAAATACCCTGCTGTGTAGCCATGGGGGCAGCCATTTAAATTGAAAAAAGGAGAAAAGGCACAGGTTCCTAGCAGATAACAGATAAGTAGCATAGATTCCCATTGTATTCTACACAGTTATCTGTTATCTTTTTATGTAACCTGTGCCTTTTCTCCTTTTTTCAATTTAAATGGCTGCCCCCATGGCTACACAGCAGCTATTTCTATTAACTACAGTAGTCTTTCTGAAGCAAACACACAACTTTTACCAGTGCAGAGCAACAGTACATTATATTTTAATTATTTTAAAACATTTTTATTTTTTAGTGTTACTGTTCCTTTAATATTTAAATGCTGAATAATAATGGATTTGCTATACAATCCAATATTTTATTTTCTTATTTGTCTAATGAGAATGGTAAAAAGTAGTATAAACTATTTCCTTTCTCCTGGATTATTTAGTCTACTATCCGTCATGGGATAACTTTTCTGGGCTGCCAGCAAACACCCCACACATGCACTCAATCATGGTCTGGTCACACTTGACCCCCCCCCCTTCCTCCATGGGGCCCCCTGTGTAGAGGAAGCACACCTCCATATCAACTACCATGTCCCTTTAAAAGTCCAAAGGGATGTGGCTTGTAGTCATAGGGTAGTGAAAGTGGTAAAATTCCCCAGGCTAAACTATCCCAGAATAAGTATAACAATGCTGCAACATGTTAAGATATGGTAGACCTTTTAAAAGTGGGGGGGGGAGAGCATAAATTTACCCCTGTAAAACTTAAAAATGTAAGTTTTCATTTGGGAGTCTGTCATGCTTTATTACCAAGCTATTCAGACTCATGCATTAAAGTCATGTTCATTTATGTCCATTATAATTGGTGATTCATGAATTAAAGGGAATTTTTTACCACCTTTTATATTAACTGAAAATGCTATCTGGTTGTTTGGGTCAAGCAAAAAAAAAAAAAAAGGTGGTGTTATGTTTCGGTCCTGACTTTAAAAAAATCTGTTTGCTAGGGTAAATAATCCCTATCAGTCAGATAGCAGTTAAAATATAAAATATTTATAAACTACAGATATGGGACCTGTTATTCAGAATACTTGGTGCTTGGATTTTTTTTCCCGTAATTTAGATCTCTATACCTGCTAGTACAACTTTTTTTTTACCCCTAGCTGCTTCTTCTGCAGAACCCCAGTACTTCCGTTTCGATGGAGTTTGGTTAACTGAAGCAGGCATGGCAGTGTTGAGAAGTCTTTCTCTGTCTCCAATTCAAAAAAAGAAGCCCCGACGTTCACGGTTATGCACAGGAGGAGAGGTTTTTATTGATGGCCCTGACACAGTAGGGACAGAAGAACGCAAAGAAGGGGAAGTTGAGTGTGAAGATCATAAATCTGACCGTAAGTTGGGCTTTTTTCCCCTCAATGTTTGTTATCCAGCAACTGGTCCGATTGCCATCTTGGAATCAGAAAGGATAATATTTCACCCTCTGAGGCAAATCTCGGAGGCCTTCCTCTGAATCAACTAGCAGTTTGGTAGGTTGTATGTAGACATACATAAAAGGTTGAACTTGATGTTTTTTTTTTAACCTTTGTTACTGTTATTGGAAGTCTAAATGTATGTAGAAATATTTATTCCCATGCTCTTTCATCCCAGACTGCAATGTGGAGCCCATGGAGTGTGATATAAAGACAGAGGCAATGGGCAGCCCCGAACGGGAAGCATGTGCAGAGACAGAACCAGTAAAAGGCATGGAAGATGTTGAAGATGTTAAAAAAAAGAAAAGAAAACCCTACAGGCCAGGTTAATATTTTTTATGGGGCAAAATGCTGTTTTTTTTTTTTTTTTTCCCTCGTGGGAGGGTCTCAAAACAACTGGGGACAATATTGTCTTATAATGATATTTCTTCCTCTAGGTATTGGAGGTTTTATGATCAGACAGAGAAAAACCCATACGAGGACAAAGAAGGGACATGCAGCTTTTCTCGAGGCCTTCAGAGAGAGCCAAAATCAAGATGTTCATCCAGATGATGGTATATACATAATAGGATTTTCTCTTAGTAATATTGTTTTCAAATTGTGAAAAGGCCTGCTAAGCCACACATGGGTATAAACTCTTTGTGGGGGAATTGCATAAGTCAGTACCAGTACAACTCCCACACCTCCTTCTTGCTTGCTTTGTTTAGATAATACCATTAAGAATGTCATCTGTCTAATCTGGTCTTTTCTAAGCATACCAACATCAAAATAATTTTGTCTTTATTTCTTTTTTTTGACTGTCAGGCTAAATGATCACCAGGTGGCACTATTGGTTTAATGTAATTATTTTACCATGTATTGACAACAGTATGTACAAAGGATCCCCTTTTTTTGCATACTAAAATAAAAAAACTTTTTTTGCAGCTGCCCCTCCTGAAACCCCTACAGAAACTGGTCCAGAAACGACAATTACAGAATCTGATGACAAAAAGAAGCGAAGAGGCAGAAAAAAGAGCAAACTGGAGGATATGTTTCCAGCATATCTCCAGGTCAGACACTGTCTATAATTCTTTCTTTTTTTTTTTTTTTTTTTTTTTTTTTTTTGCCTTGTATGCTATATTTTATTTGGGTTTTGTAAATTGTATAAAGAGGGCCAAGTTACTTCTTGGTCATTACCTTTGCTCACTCAAATTGTCAACCTAAGTTACATGCTGTTCATAAACTAGCTGCATGGTGTAAAGTGATTCAAAGTCAAATTAGTTTTATGTTAGCAGATGCCAGGCCAGTTGAACTCTTGTAGTAGTGGGTGCTTGGACTTCAGTTCCAGCACTCCTTTGGTCCAACTTTTGTTTAAACATTAAAAATGGGTTATTAATGGGTTGTTGTTACTCCTATACATATCAACATTTGTTATATTTTTATTTTGCTACTTGGCATATTTCGAGCTACTAACTTCTTTTCTACTGCCCTTTTGATTTTCTGGTCCCTCTAAAATAATGCCATTTTTTACACAGGAAGCCTTTTTTGGTAAGGAATTAATAGATCTTGGCAAGCAGGCCCTTTTGGCATCCCGTCCAGTTTCTCACAAGCCAAAACCAGCACAGGGTGCTACCTTGCCACCACAGGGCTCTGTTCAAACATCATTGCAAAGCACAGGTAAGGCCACTTAATTTCACTTGTGTAATTTTTTTTATTTATGGTGTATTTTGCGAGGTATCTCTTTCCATTTTAAACAAATATTAAAAAAGTAGTAATGTTCTGACATTTAGGGGTTTTGGAGATTAAAAAATAATTAAAACAAAATTGTTCTCCAGCTCCCTCAGCAGAGCCTGTAAATGCACCTACTCCTGCAGTACCAGTGGAAGAGTCGGACAGCAGTGAAATGAAGGCAGAGAAATCAGGTTGGGAAATGTCTCTAGTTATAAGATGTTTTTTAGTGTGCTGTTTTTTTTTTTTTGTTTTTTTTTTTTTTTTACATTAGCCCATTTATTGTGAGAATAATACATAGTTTTTTTTTTTTTGCTTCTGGTAACATCCAGTCCCATGCCTTAGCATTTATTAGGAAATGAACTTCCGTGAAGGAAAACCGTGGGGCAAAAGACTAGAAATGCTTTGGTCGTTGAGAGAGTCAGTGGTGGGAAGCCTTGAGTTGCCCCTCTGCCTGGCGTCTTTCCCCTTCCTTTAACTACATTTATTACTACTTTTTTTTGTAAAAACAAATGAAATCTGAAATTATAATTTGCTTGACGTTTGGGTTCTCGTCTGGGTGAAGCCTTTTTGGATAGAACAGTAGTCCTGAACGGCTCTTCCTTAATTTAAAGTAATTGAAAATAAAGTCGCCTCAGTGATTTACATGGCACTCCACTCCCCGCAGAGGATGCATCCGAGGCAGAGGTCCTGAATGTTGCAGCAGTTACTCACATGGAAGAGAGAATTACAGTTCTGCTCCCAGAGGGAGCCCTCGGGTCGGATCTGGATAAAATCTCCATGGAGGGTTGGTCTCTCCTTTTCCCCACCCCTGCTTCTCTGTTGTGTGTTGGATAAAAAAGTATAGATTATTCTTCTACATCAGTTCTCTAAAATCTCATTGTTAATCTTCCGTTACATCCTTTTTCCAGTGTGCTGTAATGTAATGCTGCACCTTACCAAATGTGTATAGCAGTGTGTGGAATGTTTTTGTCTTAGTGGGATTCTCTTAAGTACACATACGTGGGACTGCTTTTGTTTGTCTGTTACAGACTTTTTTTTTTTCTTTTTTTTTTTTAAATCTCGGTTTCTTATTACTAAGTGTGTTAGTGTACATTTCCTCAATACTTAAATTCCATTTTTTAAAAATCTTATTTATCACTGTATTATCACATGAAGTTACGTTTTTTAAAGGAACAGTAACACCAAAAAATGAAAGTGTATAAAAGTAACTAAAATATAATGTGCTGCTGCCCTGCACTGGTAAAAGTTGTGTGTTTACTTCAGAAAGTCTACTATAATTTATATAAATAAGCTGCTATGTAGCCATGGAGGCAGCCATTCAAAGGAGAAAAGGCACAGGCACATAGCAGATAACAGATAAAACACTATTGTATTCTACAGAACTTATCTGTTATCTGCTATGTAACCTGTGCCTTTTCTCCTTTTTTCCAGCTTGAATGGCTGCCCCCGTGGCTACACAGCAGCTTATTATATAAATTATAGTAGTGTTACTGTAGCAAACACACCAGTTTTACCAGTGCAGGGCAACAGTGCATTATATTTTTATTACTTTAAAGCAGTTTCATTTTTTGGTGTTACTGTTCCTTTAAGTGTTTCCTCACTTGTGATGTAATAATACAGTTTGCTAAATTGATGGGATTTATTTTTTTTGTGAGCTTGTATATGCTGTACTTTTACCTTAAGGCCTTATTAATTTGCTCCACATTGGAGTAGTGTAACTCTCTTTTTTCCTATTAAATTAGTAGGTTAATCTATAGGCCCCCATGACTTAAGTGTTGGTATCCCATGCATGCCTATATCATTTGAGCTTTAAGCCAAAACCAGCAAATTACCATGCTGTAATGTTTACCCTGGGAGCACAGCAGAAAGGACTGAAACTTTACCAAAAACCTCAATATTCTTTAGGTTGCAGATTGTGGACAACTCTTGTATGTGACACACTCTATCTGTATAGATGTACATGCATTGCACAGTTGATGGTTTTCTCATTAATTGTAGTACTGCTAGCAATACTATATACCAGTGCTGCCCCCCCCACCCCCATCTGTCTGACTGCTGCAAATTAACTGCCCCCCCTGCCTTGTTCACACCTCAGATTCAGACAGTAAGCCCTTGCATTTTTTATTTTTACACCTGTAAGCCCTTCCATTGTTCACACCTCAGAACTTCCTGTATCTGCCACACTTTGCCTGCCCTATGCTGCCTGTGTGTGCCATACTTTGCCTGCCATATGCTGCTTGTGTGTGCCATACTTTGCCTGCCCTATGCTGCCTGTGTGTGCCATACTAAGCCTGCCCTATGCTGCCTGTGTGTGCGCGCCATACTCAGCCTGCCCTATGCTTCCTGTGTGTCCCATATGCTGCCTGTGTGCCATACTTTGCCTGCCCTATGCTGCCTGTGTGCCATACTTTGCCTGCCCTATGCTGCCTGTGTGCCATTCTTTGCCTGCCCTATGCTGCCTGTGTGCCATTCTTTGCCTGCCCTATGCTGCCTGTGTGCCATTCTTTGCCTTCCCTATGCTGCCTGTGTGCCATACTTTGCCTGCCCCATGGAGCCTGTGTGTGCCATACTTTGCATGCCCTATTCCTGTGGGGGGTGAACATGGCAGGGGTTTGTTCTGGGGGTTTGGTAGCATTTGGACATAGTTATGGGGTCCCTTTTGTGTTTAATTTTGTGCTGAGTTGCTGTGCTATCCACAGGGGAGAAGCATTCATATGGATTTAAGGGAGTGGCTTAAAGGACATGTAAACCCCACACACACAAATTTAATCGGTGACAGCCTCTTTGAAATCTTTCAATGCCTGCTACACTGGTTGTCCAGAGGTTTATAGCAAGGCTGCAGCATCCCCTTAATCACTTAGATTTCCTTCTCCTCCTGTAACCCACTCGGCCCCCTCCCTCAGGGATTTGCTTTGGCTGTTGGCTTGTGGGCAGGCTTAGTTGTTCTAAGCTCAGATTACTAAACACGCCCCCCCAGTCTAGCAGCCAGTAAAGAGATTGCATTGCTGGTTCCCATAGAAACTCAGCTTTAGCTATCTGCTTCAATTTTCTTCTCCTTTCTCTCCTGAGCTCAGCTTTACCATTACAGTGCTCAAACAAAGCAGAACTTTTATCAAAAACAGTTCTGCCTGTGTGAGCCTGTATTCTTGATGAAATGTGTGCTGAATAAGGGTCTGTGTGTGTGTGTGTATGCTGTTTGCAGATTTAAATGTCACTGATCATGTAACAGAGAAAAAGTGGGCAACGGGTGAAAGCTGCGATTTGCTTTAGGAAAATGTGATGGTGCTAGCAAGTGGAAGGGATATATGCAGTACAAATGATGTCATTTGGTTGGGGGAGACGTGCCCAATTGATATACATTGTAGGCAAATCTAGGCTTTACATGTCCTTTAATATGGCTCAATAAACTTTTTTCACAGTGTGTGATGGGTGATATCCCTACAGTGAGCACCAACCATTTGACTTTTTTTGGTGTGCTACCACCATTTATGTGGATACGGTCTTAAAAATTAATGTGTGTTAATATTTGTGGTTTAAAATAGGGGGTGGCCAAAACTGACTTGCATTATCAGCCCTCTACCATGTAGGCCAGAAAAATTACGGACCTCCGTACCACAGGAGTTGGACAGCACTGCTATATACAATTACAGATTATCATTCAGTGGGATATGTGCAAAATAAAAACATTTGCCTGGAACAAACGTTATTATCAAAGAACAAATTATCAAATGGAGTGTTTTTGGGGATTGGTTGGAGAGATCTCAATGTCATAAGGGTTACATGTTTTAATTGTACAGCAATATTTATTTCCTCTTATTTATATAGCACCAACATGTTTCTGCAGCACTTTACAGAGATTATTTATCATTCATATCCGTCCCTTACCTATAGGAGCTTACACGCAATGCACACTCTCACTCAGAAGCCAGTTTACTATCCTGTATGTTTTTGGAGTATTTAGGGAAATCGGAGTACCCGCAGGAAACCCATGCAAGACAGTAGGACAGCATACAAACTCCTTGCTGTCCCACTTTTGCAGGACAGTCCCTATATTGACAGCTCAGGCCGCAAGTCCTGGATTCTTTCTTAAATGTCCCTCATTTCCCTTTGATCTCCTGCACTGAACGCTAAAAAAAATATACAATGTTTCTCGAACTTAATTAAATAGATAGCTTTTGGCAGAGAGTCCAGAAAACTTAACAAGCTACACCTGCACTGAGATACAATTGTAACTAATACGCTAAACGGGTCTCTTGGGGCAACTGAGACTTGCAGACTTTCACCTTTTTTAGCAAAACTGTAATAACACATAAAGCAAGACCCCTAAAACCCCCAGAAATGTGTTCAAACTTTAAATAACCTGCCTAATTTTCTAAAATGTGGTATTCAGGGGATGTGGTCAAAAAATGCTCGGCAATTTTGTCCCTCCTTGCATTTTTCAAATGTTGAGAGAGGTAAAAGTAATATCACGAAGGGCCAAACCCCCGATATCTGTTGGTTTCATATGTTATTTCATTGTGAATGGTGGTTTATATATATATAGATATATTTTTCTCTGTGTAACTATTTAACAGTCACTAAAATTGCCAAATAATCATACTGGCCCAACTACTGCTGCAATATTGCCATTAGCGATAACTCTAAAATGTAAAAAACAGGCCAACAAAAACTACATGTACATTTTCAGTCACTTGCACAATATCTCTTTGGTCAGTCTGTGAGCTGGAGATTGCCCTGTGAATGTCTTGCTTACATACATTGTTCATGTACAGTGTACATATTGCACAAAGCCATTATTTACATGTGATCCCATGCGGAGGCTTTTCCCCCCATTCTGCCATGTGTGAACACATTGATTAACAAACTACTCTGTGGTCTGTACCGAGAGGGTCATGCTGAGGCAGTATCCCATCGGTCCCTTCAAGTCAAATGGTACTGCAGATTGCAGATCATCTCCCCCACAGAATTGTAAGTCAGTTTTTGTAAATTTGGCATGTAGTATTCACTCTATAGTTAGTTAAAAAAAAAAAAGCATGTTGCATAAAATACCACAAAAGAAACTAAAACGCTACAATGAGTTCACATGGGTACAAGAATAGAATAAATTAGATGCAGGAAATTGCATGAACAAAGTGCCCCTATAAAAGCCATAATTCACCCATTACTCTTAAGACCATGCCTGCTTACTCAGCTACGTGGGCTTTTATTAAAAGTTGGTCTAAGGGAAGACTTAAATATATAAACATTTCCCATGCAGTCCTAACAGTGACTTAGCACTAATACAGCTGTTCCTGTTATTCTTTAGCAAACATTTGATTTTTTTGTCTTATGAAGTACATTTCTGTAGCTGTTATTGTTATATGGGATGCATTCCAAGGATAGACTACTAGTAATAATGATCAAAATGCCCTCTGCCTTTTGCATGCCACTCTTTTTAGTTAGATAACAATTACAGCAAGTTAATCTATACACACATTTTCTTTTGGATTCATATGAAAGCATCGCTGTATCAGTCATCCAGCCTGTGGTTTGAAGTATACCGAAGACTGTGAATAATTGTTCATCCCAAATGTAAAAATTGCCTCCCAGGAGTTTCTATAAGAGCTAATAGGCATTCTTCTTACATCATTCTTAACTGACCTTCAGGCTGACTTCCTCTTCCAACACTGTCTTTCTCTCTAGATTAAGCCAGCCTCACTGTTTTGATCCGTTGGCTTAAAGAGAACATTGGCTAGGTTGTTTCAGTGCTAGCAACTTAACTTTCAAACAGATTCTGTGCTTTATGGTCTCTATTTAGGTCTTTAATATCATCTTGGAATAACATCTATAGAGGCTGCCTTGATCTTCTGCTATAAGTGCTAGCAGGTGTTATATCCATTCTTCCCTTCACTTCAGTCATGCTCTATGTTCTCACCTTTTTATTTTTGTTTTATCACTAAGGCTATAAGATTCTAACACATGGTACAAATGTTCTTTCTGTTTACATGGCAGAACTTCCTAAGATGGAGAACACAGACATACAGCAAATGCTAAAGGATGTGCTAGGGCCAACAGACCAGGAGCCGACTTTAAACAACATTGGTGGCAGGATGGATAGTTCAACTTCTGGAGCAACTAGCCAGTCCCCGCAGACCTTTCTGCAAGGTAAACTTTAGTGATAAACTCATATTCTCAGTATGTAATGTGCACATAAAAATTTGGGTCATTATATATAGTTTGTAGAATTTTAGATCTAATATCCTTCGAACCATCCCGGGACAAGAGAACCTTTTCCCAAACCTCTGCTTTCAGGGCTACAGCAGCCAGACTTCCTAGTGCTTAATGAGTGCTGTTCCATGGTCACTGTAGCCTAGTAGTCTGAACTAATGAAGGCCTAAAAATAATGCTGCATTTGTAGTAAGCTTCAAAAGGTTGTGGTCTCATGGTGGTATAAATTGGCAGTGCTGATTGTGGTGAAGTGGTTTGTGCTGAAGTGGTTTGGTTCCATACCCACCACTGTTAAAAATTAAAAATGGTTTATAGTCCGTAGCATTTGTGACATCACTGCCCACATTGCACATGCTTTCGCTAGTGAATTGTTCCTAAAATAACAATGAAAAATATATTTTACTGTCATTTACCATCATTTCCTTTTCAAATAAATCTATATGTATTTTTTATAGGTGTGTCCCATCCTACTACTTCTTATGTAGAGTCTTTTTCACAGTCTGGATTCTTGGAGAACAGGTATACATAAACTTTTCGTTATGACATCATAAAACGATTTTTTCCCCTGAACTTTTACGTGTACTAAGGTGTACACCCAAAGTATCAGTGGCTGGCAGTACCATGGGCTTGCACAGTTTCCAAACGCAATTGGATATTTGCTTTTGAGTTTCTCAATTTGCCAATTTGGTTGTTATTAGTGTTTCTATATGTAGAATTTAGTGTGTATTGCGTTAAATTAGTCCTGGTCTGTTTTGATATACTTGTACACATTTATTTTTTTAGAATTTCTTTTGATTATAATGCTATACTAATTTATTTCATTATGAGCAGGAATTCTGTATTCAGCCCTGAACACTGTGATAGTGAGAGCTCTTGGCCTACAGCCTCCACTCCAACTACACCTACTGCTGAAGGAGAGGCTGATGGCCTGTCCTACAACCAGCGTAGCCTACAAAGGTGGGAGAAAGATGAAGAGCTGGGTGAACTTTCAACCATATCACCTGTCCTTTATGCTAACAAGAATTTCCCTAATCTCAAACTGGAATACCCGGGTAAGAAATATATTTCACAATATGAATTAGTTAATTTTGTGTTAGACCAGTGTTTCTCTGATGTAGAGACTGTCATTTGCGAGTTGTCTAAGGGTCAAGGAGATGCAGATGCAGATTGTGTCATGCAGTGGGATGCATGCAATTTTCTGCTCAGCCATGTTTCCAAGCATTTTGACCCCAAGATGGAGTAGGCTTATGTTGTTATATTACATAACGTTTCTAAAAAGCTGCTAGCTCCAGTGTATACAATTGTGTAGAGTGAAAGTGTATATGCTTTGTGCTTTACTGTCTTCCATTTTTTAAATGCACATTTCTGACTAAGTTAAAACTGGCTGTTAACAGTTCTTAAAATAATATTGATATCTTCACTTTTCATTGTTTCTCACTATTGCATTACACTGGCACCAACTAAATAAAAAGACGGGAGACTTGTTTTTAATTCAGAGCTGCTTTTCTTTAGATTGGACCAGTAGGTGCAAGCAGATCATGAAGTTGTGGAGAAAAGTTCCAGCACCCGATAAAGCACCATATCTGGTGAGTTTTTGTGTAACACTGAACTGTGTTAATTTTGGCGTAATGATGTGGTAATAAATTATAGCTTTAGCTATAGTGGGCAAAAAAAAGGCTGTTATCCTTAAAGGACAAGGAAAGGCTAAGTCACTTGGGGGTGCCAAAATGTTAGGCACCCCCAAGTGACTTTAATTGCTTACCTTGTACTGGTGCCCCTGTTAGGAGAAAACTGCACCAGCCCGGGGTACCTGTACCGAGCACTTCCTTTTTCTGTGTTTCTTGGGGGTGCCTAACATTTTGGCACCCTCAAGTGACTTAGCCTTTCCTTCGCCAGTTAGAAGATTTTGTTGGAACTCTTACTATGTTAGGGATTCTTGCCTACAACCTTGTTTTTAACTAGCATAGGGGGTGGTGGGGTAGAACCCGATTAAATTTTTGAAACATTGTTGAAAAGTTACTGCATATTGATATGACTGATCTGTTTGATTTCTATAAAATATCATGGTAAGCTGCTAATTAGTAAACCAACGTAGAATGTAATCATTCATTATTTTCTTTACTGCTCATCTTTTATTACTCTCTCAAATCTGCGTGGGGGGGGGGGGGGGGGCAGCGGCGAACTGCTTGTTTATAGTTTGTACCATTTGGAGGCAGGACACCTTTATCCTAGATACATTACACCTCTCCTGGTCTGCCACAGATGCTGACATCTTTTCCCATTCACAGCTGGACAATATTGGCTTTCAGCCACACAGGCACTTTTAACACCTGAATTCCTGTCCTAAAGAAACCATTGAAACCTGTAACCTGTATTTATTGGCTTGGCTATTGAGTCTATGATTCCCTGACAAAAATTCCCAACCATAGTTAAAAAAACTCTATCTTTTTAGCTAAAGGTATGGAAGTAATACTGGAATTGGTGTCAATCACACATTCTGACCTTTCAGGACCTTTTCATCCCAGCTGTCCAGGAATTGGCACAGTCTGGCTTGGATTTGGTCTTGTCATTAGGACCCTTCAAGGCTCAGGTGTCTGCCCTCTGTGCTGCACCTGACGCTTATACTCGATGTCAAAACCTTCATTCAAGATGCCACTCCTTGAGACTCTCCCATTTCAGTCCCTGTGTCCTCCCTGGGACCTTAACTTGGTCCTGCAGACCCTTTAGGAATCATCCTTTGATCCTTTGGCCTCTATTTCCCTTTCCTGGCTTACATGGAAACTGCTTTTGCTGGTGGCCATCTCCTCTTTGAGTTGTGTATCAGAACTAGGGCAGAGCAGACCTCCATACAGTTTTATATGTACTTCCCAAAGTGGTTTTCAGTTCCACATTAATCGGGAAATAATATTCCTAATAATAATATTCCTTCCTAAACCCAAAGAAGGCCGCCTTACACTCCTTGGATGCAGTTTTTGCCCTAAAGTACTACTTTGCAGAACCACACACATCCGCCAGTCTAAGGTTCTATCTGTCACTCCATCGGGCTCTGCGTAAACAAAACACCATTGCTAGGTGGGTTAAAAAAAACCATTTGCATAGCATACACGGCTCGGAGTAAACCTCGGCCACTTGATGTTCAAGCATACTCCATACGGGCAGTCAGCACCTCGTTGGCATTAGGAAATCGAGCTTATTTATTTTTTAACCTCTGGTGTTTTTATGTTCCTGTATTTGCTTATAAAAACTGATGCTTTGTTGAGGGGTATTGGTTTGGGAGAAGGATACTTTTTCCTGTAGTGTCCTGCCTTCTAGTGGTGCAAGCTATACCCCACAATTCCTGTGTCCCACAAAAGACTGAAGAACAAAAATTTAAGACATGTAAACCCCTCACAAAAATGTAATCTGTCTAAAGCTTTTTTTAAAGATTTCAAATAACTTGCTCCAGTTGCTCAGAGGTTAATAGTAAGGCTGCAACATCCTCTACTTTGGATTACTACTTCTACTCTAACCCCTTGACCCCCCCCCCCCCCCCCCCCCCCCCCCCCCCCCCCCCCCCCCCCCCCCCCCCCCCCCCCCCCCCCCCCCCCTTAGCAGTTTACTTAAATGAATTTGACTTTTGGCTACTGAGCATGCTTACTTTGAAATTGAGGCAGTGAAACGTCTCATCTCAAATTACTAAACATGCTCCCCCCCCAGTCTAGCCACCAGTGAAAAGGTGGCATTGCTGGTTCACTGGGAAACACTACTCTAGATTTCTGCCCTATTTTTGTTTTCTCCTAACCTCGTGCCTTGAGCTCAGCTTAACCATTACAATGCTCAGTTAAAGCAGGACCTTTATCAAAGTAAGTTCTGCCCTGTGTAAGCCTGCATTCTCTATTGCATAAACCTTACACTGAATAAGGGTCTCTGAAAGCATGTTCTTTTTGCAGATGAAAACGTCACTGGTGAAGTGTCATAGGGAAACGGGCCTCCCAAACAATTTACAACTGGGTCTTCAATTTTTAACTTTGCAGGGAAGATCTGTTTTGATTCATGCCTCCTACATGAAGGGAGCTAAGTCTTTGGTTACAAAAACACATTTTAATATAACCAATTCCCTACATTTTTTTTCTATACTACTAAGCGCATCTGTAACTGGTCTTGTTAGCTGTAGGTGCTAAGATTTTTACAAAATAAGCTATTTTTAGTCTGTAGAATGTTCTCTGGTGTAATTTTGTTGTTTCCATCTTTAATCCCTCAGCAAAAGGCCAAAGACAATCGTGCCGCACATCGAATAAGCAAGGTTCAGAGGGTAAGACAATTTGCGATTCATTGGAATGGTCTTGTTTACTTGGTCAGCCTTTAAATGCTATTTTTGGTCTAGCTAGCTTTGAATTCCACAATCTTTTTCCACTCGGACCTTAATTTTGGGCATTAATTTAAGACATTGTAACAGTTAAAGTAAAGTAAAAATATGTTTTGCATTGCAGTCCTAGGGAATCAGTGACTGTATTTTAAAGTGTGCCGTTCCTTCTTTTTGTCCATCCTTAAATTACGTGATTTGCTATTACCATTTGCACTGATATAATACTGCTGCGTAGCCATGGGGGCAGTCATTCAAGCTGAATAGGGTAAAGGGGCTCAAGTGTATACCGCAGAGAACAGAGAAGTTGTCTAAAATTCAATGGGCTTAGTTCTTTCACAGGATGATAGGTGTTGCATGGCTTTCTAATGAACTAAAGAATGATAGCTTCTCTAAAATAGGGCATTTGTAAATACGTTTTTTTGCTTTTGTTTTTTTAAAACACGCAATTTAACTTGTAATAAAACTCCACTGTTTGTGCTGTCCGCTTTATAGAAGCTGAGTCTTTATGAATAGTATTCTAGAGGACAACTGTGTATGTAACATACATCCAAGAGTTATTTATTGTAATTTTCCTACAATTTTTTTTTAAATTTTTTGGACTGAACAGCAGGCAGAAAATCAGATCAACAAGCAGGCCAAAGTAGAAGTTGCACGAAAAATAGACCGTCCAGTGCTTCAGCTTCAAATCCCACCCCATTCAGGATCTCAGCCTGGTTCAACCCCAGATTTTAGGACTGGTGTTCCAACTGCACAAGATCCCTTTCTGTCTAGTGGCTCTGTTTTGTCTACCTCCTCAGACTTGTTTTTAAAGCCTTCACCAGCTGGCACACCAGGGGTGGAGTCACCTGGTGATGTTTTCTTTAAGTTGCCACCCCCTTCACCATCCCAGGAGCACATGAACAGTTCTCCTGCTTACTCTTTGGATCCTCGATACCAGTCTTCCTTAGGACAGTCTCCAGTTTCTTGTGGATCCTTCCAGACTATGTCTGGCACTGAGAATCACCCTGGACCCAATGCACAACAAGCAACTCACAACTTGGATTACCAGAGCTCTCACCAAGCCACTACCCATCACCAACCTCTTACTCCAGAGCCCTTTATTAAACCACGTTACCCAGCTGGGTCCCTTGATAACCTGTCATTGATAGGGAGTCCTGGTCCACGATTAAGCCAGTCATCTGAAAACTCTAGCAAACCTGGTGAACCAATGATGTCTCCATCACGCTATGGGGATCCCAAGAGACACTCTGATGGAATGCTTTATCAGGTGAAAAAGGAAGATGTTGGTTCTCCTGGTTATCCCCACAGTGTTGGATCTGCTGATGGAACAGCAGAGATGAAATTTGATGTGTTTAAAGCACCTCTAACTCCACGGACATCACAGATTGAGCCTCATAGCCCTGCATCATCCCACAGAGATCCACACTTGTATGCACAAGTGACATCACCTCAGCACCACTCTGACATGTACAGGCAATCATCATCTTCTGTTTCATATACAGATCCCTACTCCCAGCCACCCTTAACTCCTCGGCCCCAGTCATCAGAAGGAAGCTGTACTTTGAATCCCCGATCTATATCCTCAGATTCCTTTACTCGTGTCCCAACAAGCCCACAGTCTCAGGCCAGTTCTCAGTCCCCACTGACCCCTAGGCCACTTTCTGCGGAAGCATTTTGCCAATCTCCAGTGACCCCACGATTTCAGTCTCCAGACCCATACTCACAACCTCCCTCTAGGCCTCATTCTCGTGACCCTTTTGCACCATCTCACAAACCTAATCGACCCCAGGTTACAGAACAAGGGTTTAAACCTTCCAGTCAACTTCTGCATACCTCTCCTGTTGGATCAAGCTACCAATCATCCCAGGAGGTCCACCCTAAAGTACCAGTGAATCAGCAACAGAATTCAATGTTTTCTCGCTCTCCTGGTGCCAGTGTTTTTCCAAATGCTCAGAATCAATTGTGTTTTACTTTCCCCCATTCACCTGGGGATAGTGTTAAAAGTTCCCCCTCACACCAGCCTAACCTTCCTTCTTCTCATTCAATGAACACCTTTCATCCCAACAAGCCTCAGAGTTATGCCTCTCCCAACAGCAACACTCCCTCTTTCCATGCAGCCAACAGCCCACATTCATCTGGAAATAGCAGCACTTCTGATGTATATGCACAATCACCTCACAGACCTCCTTCAGTTTTGCCTCAAGAACAGACATTTCAGTCCCCTAGCCAACGTCAAGGCCTTAATTCTCCAGCAGAAAAGCAGAGGGAAGACCTTAGTGGAACTGCAAATGCACTTGGCACAACTCCCAAAGAAGGGCCAGAACTTCAGAGCACTCCTGATCCAGCGCTGAGTAATATGAGCCAGACAGAGCTGGAAAGACACAGACAGGTTTGATGCATATTCTTATTGAGACATTTTAAAATATATTAACGCATGTAATTGTAGTGTTTAATCTTAATGTGTTTAGAATGCATTAATTATAAAAATTCTACATGTTTAGAAATTCTCACATTTTTTTAAGTGCACTATTAATTAATGGCTCACTGGGAATTACTCTAATTTGGTCTTTAAATATGAATATAAGCCCTGGGTTTTAAAACAATGCCATTCTTTTTTTTAGGATGGTCATTGTGCTGCAGTTCTCTCTGTAAGAGCCTATCAACCCAGATAGCTGCTAAAACACCTAATTAGAAAACTGAAAAACTTTTAAGAAATAAAAATGAAAACCAATTGCATATTGTCTCATGATATCAGTGTCTACATAATGCTAAAAGTTCATTCAAAGGTGAACTACCGCTTTAAATTTTTTTTCAATTTTTTGATCTTAAGATTTTGAAATTCCAGGTTGCTCTTAAAGGGTACCGATCACCCTTATATTGTTTCCTCCACCAGAGGCGCTGGTTAATAGAGCCCACGCTGCAGGCGGCCATGTTGGTTGGCGTGCAAGTGCATAATGAACTTTCTCCCCAATCGCTAACTATGCGCATGTGAAGGAGCGTAGGAGCACTGAATGTAAATTGCCCTCCTACGTCACACACATGCGCATAATGATCGAGTTGGAGCAGGTAGCCCAGCACTGCATATATATATATATATATATATATATATATATAGCCTTGAGAAAGGTCCCGATGGGGACCGAAACGTAACGTTGGCTGTTCATGCGTTTTTAATACACAATTGATTGTTTTTTGGAACATAACTCGGTGTTGCTGGTCTTTTACCTTGCACCCCGCGTTTTGATCACCACAGGCTCGTCATTATAATATTATATATATATATATATATATATATATATATATATATATATATATATATTTTTTTTTTTTTTTTTTTTTTTTTTTTGCAGGCTCTATTAGCCCACACCTCTGTTGGGGGAAACAATATAGGCGTGATAGTTAAATACTTTTAATTTTCTGTGCTTTATGTTGTGATAGTTATTTAAACATCTTTTGTATTCTCTTTTGCTTTTATTTATTTTCAATTCCTTTTTTCTTTAGAGACAGAGATTACGAGAGCTCTTAATCAGACAACAGATGCAGAGGAACACTTTGCGTCAAGAGAAAGAGGCAGCTGCAGCTACACTGAGTTCATCCCATCCAGGGTGGAGTGCTGAGCTGAGCGGGCAAAGCTTTGATACTGTGGGGCGAGTTGGGATATACCCCTCTGCACAGGTGTGTTAGAACCTCTGTGTAGAAGCTTTAATTAAGTTCCATGTGCTTGTAAAGCTGCTACTTTTTGAACTGTTAGATGCTTTTAGACAAATTTAAGTGTTAATGTACCATAACTGATCCATTTCATCTACAGTTATAATGGGAAATCTCTTTGAAGAAGAAACTAAAAAATAACACATTTTTATTGCAGGAAAAAGCGAGTCTCTCAGTTATACCTGCCTCTCCTGGTACAAGTAAACCTTCTGCTCAGTCTTTCCCCCAAGATGATCGACTGAATATGCCTTTGCCTAATGCATCTCCTGGGACTGTTGACAATTCTGGAAGGTGTGTAGTGCTAAGTGTTTTGCACATTCCCTCTAAATGTTTTTCCTTTATAATGCGAATGTATGTGTTTGTTTTAAAAATCACACTGAAAGAATGTAAGACTTTCATACCTGTAGCCAACATAAAAAAAGAAGCTTTGTTCCTGTCTGCTTCCTACCTTCATGACTATCTCAACCGTTATTTACTAAGCACTTCATGCCAGTGGTGCTTACAGTCAAGATTATTTTAAAGTAATGCTGTCATGTGAAAACATGTTTGTTTTTTTGTTTTTGTTTTTTTTCTTTAATGCATTAGTTTCAGTTGCAGGATTCTGCTCTAGAAGCTGTTTTTTTTGTTTTTTTTAATCAAAGCACAAACAAAATTTTTAATTTTAAAATTTCATATGGGACTAGTGCCACAGCCATGTGACTTGTGCTCTTATAAACTTGCACCACCGCTGTGCAAGCTGGAGTGATATCAACTCCCTCCCTTCTCCAACCCCCCCCAGCAGCTGATCATCAGAACAATGGGAAGGTAGCAAGTCTGGCTCCAGTTTTATAACTAAAAAAAAATACATTGACTTAAAGTTCCCAATCACATTTGAATAAGTACTGGGGTTGATATCATTAAGACCATTTCTTATTTTACTTTTATGGGAGAAGTGTTTTTTTTGTTTTTTTTTTTACATTTTACATTTCTTTTGCCATTTGATTTTAAATTCTACTAATTTTCTGACTGTATAAATATGCATAACTTACAGCATACCTTATCTATTGTGTATTGCATAGCTTGTATCAGCATTTTGTGGTGCTTTTATATATTTTATCGTATATTTTGTCTGTTTCTAAAGTTCCTAAAGAATCTGCATTGTAGCCAGTACTAAACAAACTTATAAAGACCAGGCATATGCCAGTTAACATATTTTAAGGACTGCAATTATTTATTATTTTACAGTTTCGGGACATTGAGATCTAATTTTCAGCTAGAAGTCTACAAATAAACTTGAAATATAACCATCACTTAGGGGGCCTTTGAAATAAATGTGTTGGTATAGACATGATATAACTAAATCCTGATTCCCTCCCATGTCATTTGTAGTTTCCAGAGGGTTTCAGAGGGACTCTTTTGTGTGACTTTTTTTCCAGGGGGACTCTCTTGTGTTGGTAAATGAAATTATTTTGAACAGTACCACTGCTAGAACTTCCGGGTTCTGCTCACTTGGTCTGGTAGTCTGCTAGCTGCCCACATTTCACTATTCATGCAGACAGTAACCTGACTGAATCCCAAGTGAAGTTGGGTCAGCAAGTTTAAGCACCACTGTAACACAGAAAATCATCCAATTTTGAATTAAAAAAAAAAAAAAAATCTGAAAGCTAATAATGTACAAATTTTGTCACGTCTCTTCTAGGCAATCTGTTGAAACAACACAAACTTTTTATGCAAGAGGCCCCTTTCCTGATCAAGCACAGGTGTGGCAGTCGCCAGTAGCATCTCAGAGGTCTGTGACTCCAAACCGCCCTTCATTAACACCTTCATTGACTAGTGGAGGAATTGTGCGGTTTCCTTTTCCAGGCGATCAGATTACTTCCTCTTCAGTTACTGTAGGTGGAGCACCTTACATTGAGCTGCGGCATCATGCACCAAAATTACCCATTGGTACTACTTTTTCCCCTCCAGTCTCGCAAACCAGACCACGTTTTTATTTGGCAAGTGAAGGGGGAAATCCTCCTTTGATACCTGGGGTTGTTAGAACTGATGGAAACCCCATACAAATGCCAGTGATGAGAAACCCATTGCTGCAAGTTCAGAAATCACTAACTTCCACCCCTTTGACTCATCATGCAACACATATGGTTGGTGTCCAACAGCCACTTCATGCAAAAGTGGAAGCTATTCCTGAAATAACACAGCATCAGTCCAATTTGCAAACACCAGCTCCAGCTCTTTCTGAAGGAGCAAAGGAGGGAACATCTGCTGGTGTGGAGGGTGGAAGAGTTCATTGTGATGACCCCCCGGAACTTGATGTTGATTTTGACACACACAAAGATTTGGAAGACGATGATTTGGCGAATTTAAGTCTTGACGTGGCTAAAGCAGATGATGATTTAGGCAATCTTGATAACCTTGAAACCAATGACCCGCACCTGGATGATCTCCTAAATGGTGATGAATTTGACTTACTAGCTTACACTGATCCTGAATTAGATACTGGGGACAAAAAGGACATTTTCAATGAACACTTGCGTCTTGTTGAATCTGCAAATGAAAAAGCAGAGGAGGAAGCGTTAATGAAGATGGAACCTGACAGCAGCGATGCCAAAACAGACTGCCTTCCCAAAAAAATTCAGCAGGAAGTGTCAGTAAATGCAATTGTGGAAACAACCAAAGACAAATTGACTGGTGACTTGGGACTTGAATTACCTCATAGTGGAGGGGGAAAGGTAGCCCAAATTCCATCTACAGCTGAAACAAAACCTGCCTTCAGTGGTAATTTTAAACCAAAAACAGAAGATGGTGGCATGAAGTCTAGCAATTGTCAGTTTAGTACAAGTAATCAAGTGTCTGTTAAAATAGAACCTAGCCATGGCAATGATAAAAATGTGCTTGGCATTGGTTTGGTAAAGTCGGGAACTGCCCATAATGTAAACCCTACTCAAGCTACAAATCAAGGGGCTCCTGTATTCTCAAACCAAGACACTGCAGTTGCAGGCCAGAGCAGTCTAATACTTGGAAATTTTGAGTTAGATGATGGTGCTCTTGGTCTCCAGGGTGCTAGGCAGTCTCCTAGTGATGATCTTGATAAAATGGAGAGCTCCCTAGTAGCCAGTGAACTTCCCCTTCTTATAGAGGACCTTCTGGAACATGAGAAAAAAGAACAGCAGAAAAAACTAATGTCAGGACCACATGCAGAGGGAGTACCACAGCACCCTATGATCACTCATCCAACTTTGTCAGCTCAGTCAGGACCCCATATTCAACAGCATCAAGATTCTCACCAGGCAAATTTAGTAGGACTTGGACTTGTACCGAGACAGGCGATGAATGCAACTTCCCAACTTCTGAGTCCACAGCATCAAATACAGCAGAGAATTGCTGGAGCACCACTCAGCACTGTCATGGATTCTTCTCTTGCAGGGACTCCTAATCAAGCCCACTTATTAGGGGGTCAACACATGGTGCAAACTGGTATATCCCAAACTCAAGGTCTCACTCCAAAACCTATGATCGGGCAGCAAATTGGAGTGAAGCCACAGCAGCTGGTTATGCAGCAGCAGCAGCAGCAATTGACAAACAACATATTTCCCGATACAGGTACAACCATTACATGTTTTATTTTTTCTTATTTTTGCACAGTAGATGTAGAAACAAAATCTTACATAAGTGAAGATCATATGAAAATCAACGTGCACATCAGTCACAGAAAAGAGTACACTTATGCTACATACTGGCTAGCTGCAGGATTGTTTATGAAAAGAAAACTTTACCCTCAGAATGATTACTTAATATTAAAGAATCTTATCAAACTAGAATAAAAATATCAGTAAATTTTGCTCTTCTACATTGTTTACCTAGAGCAGTGATCCCCAACCAGTGGCGCGGGGGCAACATGTTGCTCACTAACCCCTTGGTTGTTGCTCTCAGTGGCCCCAAACCAGGTAGTTATTTTTGAATCCCTGACATGGGGGCAAGTTTTGGTTGAATAAAAACAAGATTTACTACCAAATAAAGCCTTCTGTAAGCTTATAGTGTGCATAGAGGCTCCCTAATAGCCAATCTTAGCCCTTATTTGGCACCTCCATGAACTTTTATGATGCTATCATTTCTCTCCAAGTTCGACTGTGGCTCACAGGTAAGAAAGGTTGGAGATCCCTGACCTAGAGCCACCATTTAGTGATGGACTATGTGCTCCCTCAGAGATTAACTGACAGGAAATAATGCAGCTCTAACTGTAACAAAAATGTGTCAGAGTAAAAGAATTTGTCCATTTATTGGCTGATGTGACCTAACATGTATGTGTGCCCTTGCTTTGCTTGTGTGCACTGTTAATTGTATGATCCCAAGGGGGAACCCTTTGTACTTAAAACGGAAACTTTCTAGTGAAATTTTTTTATTTAGATAAAATGGTGATTTACATGTACAAAAATTTGGCCTTCAACGTCTTTTGTCCAATTAAAATGGGTATAGTTTAGGAACTCAATTGAGTATCAGACCGAGGCATCTTAAGATAGAGCGGCAAGCAAAATAAGTTTGCTAATAAAGGAGGAAACAGACCTTTATCATGAGCTTTTGGTAAACAATGTTTAGGATGGTGGGTAGCACTCCTGCCTTGTGGCACTGTGGTCTTAGGTTTGGTTCCAACCAGGGCGCTGTCTGCCAGGAGTTTATATGGTTCTCCCCAATGTCTGCATGGGTTTCCTCTTCTCCACACTTCAAAAACTGATGAGAATCCTGTATAATCTTACTATATAAATAAGGGCACAAAAAAAAAAAAAAAAATTAAAGGGAAATTCTAAAAATTAGATTTACATATAATTACATATACTTTGGGTAGGGGCTTGTCTGTGTCCCCTTCTACCAAATCATGAGGCGCAAAGCCACAATGGAGGACTCTGCACTAGTGATACACTGACCCCCTCTGGTGGAGGAAAGCTAAGCACCCCTGAGTGCAGTCTCAGGGAAAAAAGTAGCGTGAAGTAATTTATGGCAATGGTACACACAGGGACACCTTTACTAAGCAATTTTGAGAAAAAGTCGATTTTTTTTTTCACCCTCCTAGTTATTTTTGAAGTTTATGAATGGATTTTTGCCAGTACATGAGTTTTCATATATATATTGTTTCCAAAAGTAACTCCCATAATTCATGATTTATTAACATTTAGTTAACTGTTTTTTATTTTGCAAAATGTTTCTATCCACAAATTTTCAAGGGGAAGTTAATCCCATCATTGTGTTTTACTTCAAGTAATGCTCCTACCTCAATGCTCTTAAAATGGCTGCTGCAGTTTAGAAAAGGGTTGCTGCTTTATGCCTGAGTTTCTGCTATTGAGACAGCTAAATTGGTTATTATAGTTTTCACAATTTACTTGTTTTATCTATTTACTGAAATTGAGTTACTTTGTAGCAAACAAACTTGCTACATATATTTATGACAGACGTGTTTCTTTTTCACAGATCTGGACAAATTTGCAGCTGATGACATCATGGATCCCATTGCAAAGGCAAAGATGGTTGCCTTAAAGGGAATAAAGAAAGTGATGGCACAGGGGAGCATTGGTGTCACCCCTGCTATGAACAGGTATAAATAAAATTGTCTTTGGACAATACTTGAAAAGTTTACCATAAATTTATTATAGTGTGATATTGGTAGTGGTGGTGTGGTTTTCAAAAATGGTTTTCCCTTGATTGTTACTGGGTTGTTCTGCAGCACCATATGCTAAATTGCAGGTTGAAAAGGAACAAAATAGAATGCAAATGGGGCCTGAAAGCCGCCTAAAACGAATGGTGTATCATTGTCATATAACTGTTATACAGGTCAATAGATACAGCAATCCTGTTAGAGTGAATTTAAGTTTAAATTGACCCCTTTTAGTTGTCTTTTTATAGGTGTTAGCATGCCTGCTCTGATGTTTACAGTCAATACAGAGCAAAGGTCGCCCGGCTGACTTTCTACTTTACTGGCCTCTTTCTCCTGCATAGAGCTGAAAAAAACAGAGAAGGAGACATCATTTATTTCTGTAGTTAAATTCTAAACTGCTCTAGTAGACTTGTATTGTATTGTATCATTAGGAAGTTAAAGGAACAGTTACACCAAAAAATGAAAATATATCAATTCATATAAATACCCTGCTGTGTAGCCAGGGGGCAGCCATTCAAAAGGAGAAAAGGCACAGGTTATATAGCAGCTTATATAGCAGCTAGAAGTTAAACAGCAGCTTATTTTTATAAACTGTAGTAGTGTTCCTGAAGCAAACATACCAGTTTTACAAGTGCAGGGCACCAGTAATTTATATTTGAATTACTTTTTTCTTTTTTTGGTGTTACTGTTCCTTTAAGAGAATGTATTGGTCTTGCACATTTCCTGTTTTTTTTCTGTTCTGTACTGAAATCTTGTAATGGGACCAAAATGGCTATTGTGGGTATGAAAAGTATTTGTTTTAGGGTGGTCTCCATCAGTTTTTGTCAGTAGCACAAAAAACAGTGAAGCAGATACTGTATTGGTGCTAGTTGTGTGTGTTTGTCATAATTCTAGATTTCGGGTGATAGAAGCTGTCTGAGAGCATTTATATAGTTTTTGTTTTTCTACTAACACCTATTATGGAAATTTGATCTAAGCAGCAGTTGTGGGGTCATTTGGAAAAGCTGGCTTGTTGTGTACCTGAGCAACAGTGACTTTTGATAATTGTCTTATAATGAATACTGTTTGTCACATTATAGCAGTGTACATGTCTTCTTCAGTGTCATTATAATTACTTTAATGTCACTATAATAACTTTGTTTAGTATATTGCAATCTGTAAACCATTTTGTCGCTTTTCCTGCTTTGTCATACAACAGGCAACAGGTCTCCCTCCTTGCCCAACGACTAGGGGTTCCTGGAGCACCTGAATCTAGCAGCCAAACACCTGCAGCTGTAGCACAGGTAAAAACTGAGAGGTAAAAAAAAACTTGTGAAATGATCTCATTTTACTCTTAGTTCAGAACTTATTTTGTTGCCATTTTATATCCAGGAAAGGTGCAGCATGGACACAGCTCAGCCACGTCCCAATCCACCTGCATTTGTTCAGGGAGTAATCAGTGAGTATTGCTATCTACGACATGTCCATGCTCAATTTTATTAAGACCTATACTAAATTCCGCCTTAGCTGTTTCTCGGCCTTTATATAAACATATGTTACATAGTAGAATGATTGTTCATCTGGTGTAATTTTTTGTTTCCTTTCCTTTTTTGATGGACCTCTCAACTACATAGATGAAGCAGATCAACGGCAGTATGAAGAGTGGTTGTTTCACACTCAGCAGCTCTTGCAGATGCAGTTGAAAGTCCTTGAGGAACAAATTGGTGTTCATAGGAAGTCCCGAAAAGCTTTGTGTGCTAAGCAGCGAACAGCCAAGAAGGCTGGTCGTGAATTTCCAGAAGCCGATGCAGAAAAGCTAAAGCTGGTCACAGAACAACAAAGCAAGATCCAGAAGCAACTTGACCAAGTAAGTGGTGGTGGTATTCTGTATAGTGCAGCACCTTCTGTTGCTCATTTGTTCAGTTCAACTTTGCTAAAGCTATATTTAACCTTTCTGTATGCTGATAATGTAGCACAAATCCTTGATTTATGTGAAATTGTTTTTTTTTTTTTTTTCTCTATAGGTTCGTAAGCAACAAAAAGAGCATACAAATCTTATGGCAGAGTATCGAAATAAACAGCAGCAACATCAGCAACAAAATTGTGGAGTTCTTCCTGTCAGTCCTAATCAGAACTCTCGTGTTCTAACAAAGGCACCTGGCCAACTCATTGCAGGACATGGTATGCCACAAGCAGGGTCTATACAACACAGTCAGCTGGTTGGACAGAGTAGTAGTCTTCGTAACCTTCAGTCAAGCATAACCATGCAAACCCAACAGGGCCCCTCCTATGTTCAACCCATACCTCAGCAGCACCAGGCTGGTAACACAGCACTTCCAGGAACTTCCAGTGGCTTTTACCCAGCAGCATCAACCCTTCACAACCTCAATCCTGATCAAAGGGCAATCCAGGAGAGACAGGTTCAACAGCAGAGGATGCAGCTGGCTCAAAAGCTGCAGCAACAGGGGTTTCAGATGTCACCACAAGGAAGTGTTCCTCAGGCAATGTTGGGCAAACAGCATGGACTAGTTGGAGATTCCCATGGATTGGTGGTACAGCAGACAGGTTCTCAGTCACAACAGTCAGTTGTGGGGAATTCCCTAGCTTCTGTGTTACAGCAGCACCCCACTCCGCAGCGACACATTTTAATCTCTCAGCAACAGCAGAGAGTTGTGGGATCCTCTCCAGTAGCTCACTCACAAGGTATAATTAATCAGAGGCTACTTTTGTCCCAGCCACAGCAGAACTTGCTTAGTTTATCCCAGACACAGCAGCAAGCTGGCGTCGGTCCTCCTGCTAGTAATTTGGTACCGCAGACGCTAATCGGACAGATCCCACCTACCTCCCAAGCCATTACTGGCCATCCTCAAAGTAATCTGAATGCCAAGGATGGTAATATGAGAGAAAACTTGCTGGTTCAAGAGGGCGAAGAGGTACAAAGTCAGCAACAACACCTTGGTCTGCAGCAGACCTCAACATGCAGTCCAGTAAGTCAAGATTCTGGTGATAAACCGTCTTGTGATCAGGGGAACAATGGCTCAACCATTTCAATTAGCCAAAAACCTGATACTCCACATTCTGACTCCATGGAAGATATGCAGCAGCCAAATGAAAACCTGGAATCTGTACAATCTCCATTTTGTGTCACAAGTCCAGTACAGCAGCCTGTGAGACAGCAACATAATTTGCCTCTTCCACCAACGCAACAAGCAGTACAAAATCTTGGTGCACATGGGAAGACTGATGATGTTCATCATGTTACACCAGAGACCTTCCATCCACCTTCTGTTGATGCACCGCAAAGTACGACTGGTGAGCAACAACAAAGTTTAATACAAGCGCAGAGAGTTGTAGGCCACATTCAGGGTCAGCCTCAAGTGAATGAAATAAATAAGGAAGTAGCTGGGCAACATCTGGTCACTCAACAGAGGCCCTCACTTGGTAGCCAGCTGATTACACATGCTCCTAGTTTTGCAGGACAGACAAACATTTCACTCATGAATCAAATTAGAGCTCAGCTTCAGGCCATAATTGCAAAAAATCCTCATTTGAGGCACTTGACTGCACAACAACAGCAACAGTTACAGGCAATCCTCATTCAGCGACACCAACAAACTCAGAATCAAGCTCTCAGGCAAGCATCATTCCAAGATTCAACCATACAGCCCACTCCAGTTCCAAGTGGATCATCTGGGGATCAAACACCACTGAGTGGAATGTTTCATGTTCGTCAGACACCATCATCTGCTACAGAACAAGCTCAGCAAAATTATGCTGAGGAAAATCACCAAGTTAACCTACAGAAATCCATACCAGAACATTCAACTGGAACACAGGTGGCTGGTTGTGGTGCTGTTCAGTCTCAGGAATCTACAACTACACAAATTTCACAGAATATTTCAAATTTTAGACATATGGGACACCAGTCCCAACCTCAGCATAAAATGCCACAGGTGCAGGGTCAACAGATATTGTCAGGTAATCATCCATACCAAATGCAGCAACCTCAGTTGCAACAGGATCAGCAAACACAAATTCAGCAGAGCCTCCAAACGCAAAATCAGCAAGGGCAGCAGCTGCAAACAACACAAATGCAACAGGTACAGTCTCTTCAGATGCAGCAGGTACAACCAAACCAAATACAGCAATTGCAGACTCATACTATTCAACAGGTTCCTGTTCAGCAGCAAATGCAACAGCAGTCAGTTCAGCAGGCACCACAGCATCAGATACAGCAGTTAAATCAGATTCAACAGCTGCAGCAAGCACAACAGCATCATTTACAGCAAATGCAGCAGACTCAGCAACAGAGTCAGCAGACACAACCACAAATGCAGCAGCAACCGGTGCAGCAAACACAACAGTTACAGCCACCACAGCAGCTATCACAGGCTGTGCAGCAGACCCCTCTGCAATTGCAGCAAACACAGAAGCAGGTTTTACAACAGATACAGCAACTGCAAGCAGCTCCACAACAGATACAACAAACACAGCAGGTTGTGCAGCTACAGCAGACAAAATTGCAACAAAATCAGCAGCTACAACAAACTCAGCCACAGTTGCTACAACAAGCTCAGCGGCAAGCCCAACAGCTTCAGCTGGCTCAGCGGCAAGCCCAACAGCTTCAGCTGGCTCAGCGGCATGGGCAGCAGCTGCAGCTGGCACAACGACAGGTCCAGCATCAGCTGCAGCATTTTCAGAAGCAGGTTCAACAGTTACAGCAGTCTCAGCAACAAGGTCAGTCCCAGCATCTGCAGCAGGCTCAGCAGCAAGTACAGCAGCTATTACAGTTGCAACTGCAGCTTCAGCTACAACTACAGCAGGCTCAACAACAGATTCAACAGCTGCAACAGGTTGAGCAGCACTCGTCTTCACATCAAGGTCCACAGCAGCCATTGCAACAGTCTCAGCAGCTGCAACAGACTCCACCTCAAATTCCTCAGCAGCTGCAACTCTCTCAACCTCAGCAACTGCATGTGGCTCAGCCACAAGCTCAGCAAAATCTGCAGCTGCAGCAGACACAGCAGCAAGTTCAGATGAACCAGGTTCAGCAACAGCAGCAACTACAACAACAGGTTCAGCAGCAACAGCCACAGCTGCAGCAGACCCAGCAACAGGTACAACAACTGCAACAAGCCCTGCAGCAGGGACAGCAGCAGCAGCTGCAACAGGCCCAGCAGCAAGCTCAGCAGCAGCTGCAACAGGCCCAGCAGCAAGCTCAGCAGCAGCAGCAGCTGCAACAGGCCCAGCAGCAAGTTCAACAGCAGCAGCAGCTGCAACAGGCCCAGCAGCAAGTTCAACAGCAGCAGCAGCTGCAACAGGCCCAGCAGCAAGTTCAACAGCAGCAGCAGCTGCAACAGGCCCAGCAGCAAGTTCAACAGCAGCAGCAGCTGCAGCAGGCCCATCAGCAAGTTCAACAGCAGCAGCAGCTGCAGCAGGCCCAGCAGCAAGTTCAACAGCAGCAGCAGCTGCAACAGGCCCAGCAGCAAGTTCAACAGCAGCAGCTGCAACAGGCCCAGCAGCAAGTTCAACAGCAGCAGCAGCTGCAACAGGCCCAGCAGCAAGTTCAACAGCAGCAGCAGCTGCAACAGGCCCAGCAGCAAGTTCAACAGCAGCAGCAGCTGCAACAGGCCCAGCAGCAAGTTCAACAGCAGCAGCAGCTGCAACAGGCCCAGCAGCAAGTTCAACAGCAGCAGCAGCTGCAGCAGGCCCAGCAGCAAGTTCAACAGCAGCAGCAGGCCCAGCAGCAAGCTCAACAGCAGCAGCTGCAGCAGGCTCAGCAACTGAAACAGGCCCAGCAGCAAGTTCAGCATCTACAACAGACACAGCAGCAGTTGCTGCAACAGGCCCAGCAGCAGCAGCTGCTACAACAAGCCCAGCAGCAAATTCAGCAGCGCCAGCTGCTGCAACAGGCCCAGCAGCAAGTTCAGCAGAGGCAGCAGATGCCGCATGCTCAACAGCTGCAGCAGGCACAACAGCAAGTTCAACAACTGCAGCAGCAGACCCAGCAGCAAGTTCAACAGCAGCAGCAGCAGACCCAGCAGCAAGTTCAGCAACAGGGCCAGCAGCAAGTTCAGCAGCAGCAGGCCCAGCAACAAATTCAACAGCAGCTGCAGCAGCAGCAGGCCCAGCAGCAAATTCAACAGCAGCTGCAGCAGCAGCAGCAGCAACAACAGGCCCAGCAGCAAATTCAACAGCAGCTGCAGCAGCAGCAGGCCCAGCAGCAAATTCAACAACAGCAGCAGGCCCAGCAGCAGCAACTTCAGCAAATGGTACAGCTGCAACAGGCCCAGCAGCAGCAGCAGGTTCAGCAACAGGCCCAGAAGCAGGTCCAGCAACAGCAGCTGCAGCAGGCACGGCAGCAGGTCCAGCAACAGCAGAGCAAGGAGCAGGTTCCACAGCAGCTGCAGCAGACTCAAGAACAAATACAGCAACATCAGATACCGCAGCTACAGCAGTCACCACCAGTAGAACATATACAGCAGCAAGAAATAGAGCAACAGAATTTGACTCAGTCATCGCCATTGCATCAGCCAAAGCAAAAAGAACAGCAGATGACCCAGATACTGGATACAAATCAGGCTGTACAGATGGA
The DNA here is from genome assembly GCF_000004195.4 of Xenopus tropicalis. NCBI lineage: Eukaryota > Metazoa > Chordata > Amphibia > Anura > Pipidae > Xenopus > Xenopus tropicalis. The sequence goes on along the minus strand of NC_030678.2, from coordinate 136,371,531 downwards.
ACAAGCTGAACAAAAGGAACTTCCTAAGCATACAGAACCGGTTATGCAAACACAGCACTGCCCCTCACAGCAGAATCCGCTTCAGCAGCACTCATCAACATTGTCACAGTTGCCATCTCATATGTTAATACAGCAGCAACTGCAACAAAAAATGCCATTGCTTCAGCAAGTGCAGCAAATACAGACTGTGCAACTGCAGGGTCAGTCTCCGCATTTGCAACAATCACAGCAAGTCTTGCAACAAATATCTATTCAAACACCTCAGACTTCCCAACAACATGTTCAACATCAGATTCAACAGCTACAACAACAACACATTCAGCAGCCTCAGAATTTTCAGCAGCATAATAAAGCACATGGACAATTTCAACATCACCAGAATGCTCAAGTGCAACAAGTACATTTGCATACTCAACAGCCAGTAAACCCTCTAGGCCCACAGACTGGCTTGCATGCACTAGAGTCACAGCAGCAGGTAGGCCATGCCCAGTGTCAGCAACTACAAATAAAAACCCAAATGCTGCAGCAGCAGTCACAGCAACTGCAGCAACTTCAGTTGCAGCTTAACCAGCCTCCGCAGATGACTATACAAAACCAAGCTAACCAAGTTAAGCATCAGACTCTCAGCAGCCAGCCAGCACAGCAGCAAACAAACCAACAAATGCCACAACAATCACAGATGAGGCAGTCACTGTCCATTCATCCACCACATACTCCGCATTTAAAGCAGAATCAAACTCAACAGTTGCAGCAGCAAAAACTACAGCAACTTCAGCCACATCAGATTCAACAGGTGCAGCAGATTCTGCAGCTGAAACAACAGATGCTTAATCAACCTCCCCAGAAGCAACTTCAGCTACAACAGCAAATTCAAATGCACTTGCAACAGTTGCGTCAACAAGCACACCTGCAAATAGAGCATCAGGAACCAAAGAGAAAGACACAAGAGTCTACGGCTGTATGCCCACAGCCTGTACCAACTTCACAGACTACAAAGAATAAATCCTCAGAGGAGCATGGCGGTATCATAAAGCCGGAGAATAATCTTGCTGCAGTCAAACTTTGTTCTAGTAATCTTTCACCACCATCCAGGGATGGTCCGAACCCAGATTCCTCATCCTCCATAGAGGCCTCTTCAGCCTCACCCATGTTAAGTAGTGTGCATGAGTCTGATGCAAAACCTGCTAATACCGCCAGCTTTTTGCCCAAAGAGCAGCCCAAAGAATCAGAACCATCAAATGACATAAGTTGTCAGCAATCTCCTGCAACCGGAGACATACATTCTGATAGCCAGGTAGAGAAACCGGGCCAAATAACAGAAAGTGATGCTGGAAAAGAATCTAACACAAAATCATTGACTAATCCAAATTCCCATTTAGAAAATGGGGAAATGGCTGACTTTCCCAAGTTCCTTAAACAGGAGCCCATAGAGCTTGGAGTATCTGTTCAGCAGGACTTGAAGAGTGAGGCAAATTGTGATAATACATCCCTTGGGGCCAAAACAGAGGCTGGTCATCTCTTGCTTCAGAAATTGCTGCGTGCCAAGACATGTCAGCTTGCTACCCAACGCTCAGCAGATCCTCTTCATTCAGATATAAATGGTCATATTGACAACAAATTAACTGTTCTTGAACAGAAACTGAAAGCTGCTTCACGGAATCAGGAGGTTAGTTTCTTGCCATATGTATGTTGTATTGTTTTGTGTTGCCTGAAAATGAAAGTACTGAGCTTGATTGATGGTGGGACATTGTGTATTACAGGACATTGCTGCAAAGAAGGCTGTCCCTAAACCTAAGAGGACACAGAAGACAAATGAGAGGGTACCTAACTCTCGTAAAAAAATTCGTAGAGAGGATAGTATCAAATCTCCCGATGCCATTATGAAACAGCTAAAGCAGGTACTTCTCGTATTTTTTTTTTTTTTTTGCGGGGGTGGGGGGGGGTTCTTTTCTGTTGCTAGGGTCTGGTTGCAGTGGTGTTGATTGATAGTCTAAAATTTATCCTCACAAGTTAATCTACATTCGGGCTGATGGGATCAGTGTCTTCCCTGTCCAGTTGCATAACTAGAAAGGAAGCAGACCCCTGTGGTCTTAGGGGGGCCCATGTATGACCTGCAGGTTGCCAGCGACCCAAGTTTGTTTTTACTCATCACAGGTCATCTGCCATTTCCAGTGGAGGGCCCAAAAAAAATATTTGCAGGGGGGGGCAGTGCTGCCTTAGTGATGCAACATTGTGATAAGGAAAATGTGATGCATTTGATTTGACTTTTGAAACATTGTAGCATGTCAGCTCTTTTCCAGCCAGAACTATTTCCCACAATGCCTTCAACCAGCAGTGTAGAAAATAACTAATTTTTTTTTGCAATTGGTCTTCATTTTTTTTTTTTACATTTTTAGTTTGTTAGCGATTTTACTTTTTGTTCAGCAGCTCTCCAGTTTATAGTTTCAGCAGCTATCTGGTTACCTTAGCAACCAGGGAGTGATTTGGATGAGAGACTGGCAAATGAATAGGGGAGGAACTGAATTGAAAAATAAGCTATTAAATGTTACAATAACAATAAAATTGTAGCCTCACAGAGCAGTAGTTTTTTTGGCTGCCAGGGTCAGAAATCCCCCATTTGAAAGCTGCAAAGAGTTAGAAGAGGAAGGCAAATAATTTAAAAACTAAAAAAAAAATAATGTAGACTAAATGAAAAGTTGCTATGAATTGGCCTTTCTATAACATACTAAAAGTTAACTTAAAGGTGAACCACCCCTTTAAGTGCAAAAAACTAAGTGTAATTGCCAAACAGAGACTTTTTTTAACATAGGGGCTATCAAATTATAGCTCTCATTGGCACCTCCAGAAACATTTTTCATGTTTGTGTTGCTCTTCAAAACTTTTTTTTCATTTGAAATTCATGTGGCTCACGGGTATAAAAGGTTCGGGATCCCTGGATTAGACTAAAGCAACTGGACTTGCTGAGTAATCTTGCAAACGTTTCAACACTTATTTGTGCAACTTGTTCAGTTTAACTAGGCAGTGTATTTATATGTCATAGTTTGTTTTTTTAATCTAGTTTTTTCTTTGTTTTGTAGGAACTATCTCTGTTACCACTTGTGGAGCCTTCAATCACAGCCAATTTCAGCCTTTTTGCTCCATTTGGTAGCAGCAGCCCTGTTAATGGTAAATGCCCTCTTAAAGGATCTTTTGGCAGTGGAGCCCTGGAGAGCATCCCAGACTACTACACACAGCTGCTTAGTAAGGTATGTGCTCTGTTTTGCTGAACTGAGAACAAATGTTAAATGAAAGAGACATATGTAAAGATTTCAGAATGCCTTTTGGAAATGTTATTCCTACCATGCTCATACATTATTCTATTGTTTTTAAGAATAATCTTAGTAACCCTCCTACACCTCCAAGCTCGCTGCCACCCACTCCACCTCCCTCTGTGCAGCAGAAAATGGTTAATGGGGTTACAGCAGCAGAAGATCTGAGTGATGCAAAGAAAGAAGCTGAAAGCAGTGCAGAAACCGAGGATAAGAAAGGTGAGCTTTTCAAAATGTAACGGCTTACATTTACATTTTTGGTCTACTTTAATTTATTCTTTATTGCTGAATCTCGCTATATATTGCTTGAAACTGTGCAAATTGACTACCCTTTGCAGTTGGTGTTAGGTTTGTCCTTACTCTGGGGCAATGTGTTTTATTGTATCCTTGTTGTAAATGTTCCATCATGAACAATATCTCTGCTGTTAAGGTACAGTTGAACGTAGCCTGGACCTGTTGGCAGCATTACCTACTCCCCCACACAATCAATGTGAAGATGTCCGGTAAGTAAGCAAAGTCATATTTTCTAAGGATTTAAAAAGGAATCTGTGCATTGCATTTCTCTAGAAATGACCTTTCAGTATTTCAGGAAGCAGCATTTTGCCTTTTTTGCATTTATCTTACACCTAGTATCCACTAGCACTTTTTGGTCAGGAGTAAAGGGCTTGCTTTAAAATTCCTTCGCTCAGTGGTTGTTCCCAAGCTCGAGACAACAGCACACATAGAATCTGCATGTTTGCAGCACCCTGAAGTTGCATTTTTGGCCTTGCAAAAAAAAAAAAAAAAGTCAGGCATTACTATCCTATCTGTCTGTCTGTCTTTCTATAAAAGATATAACACAAGCCATGAATTTCCTGTAAATTATATCCTTATAAATGGTGCTTGTTAATGTCATCAGTTATAATTGGTGCTTAGTGATGTAATTTCTGTCACATGACATGTGAATTATAATAATGTACCCCGTATTGTAAAATATGAGTTCCAAGGCCTGTATAAAAGCACTCTGCCCTTAATATCCTAATATCCTTATATTTTACAATACTGTAACATGTACATATGTATCTATTGCAAAATCAGTTAATTCTTCTATCAACCCTTTCTTATGCCTGTGTTTTGCATGTGTTTATTTGACACTTACATTTGCAAATATTTACAGGATGGAGAGTGATGAGGAAAGTGATGTACCAGATAGCATTGTGCCAGCCTCGTCCCCAGAGAGTGTCCTTGGAGAGGAAACTCCAAGGTTCCCTACACTCTGTGAAGTGAAGGAAGAAGAGGAAGAAAGAGCCTTGTCTCCTGTCATTCCTCTAATTCCTCTTTGCTCTATACCAGGTTAGTGCTTATATGTGCCTCTTCAGAAATCTGTTGCATGTGGTAATTCTAAGTGCTCAGAGGGTTTTCCCCAGAAGTTTCTAATAGAATTGGATTCCAGTTTACGTGTGTATATAGCTGCATAAAATCTTGTAATAGCTCTGTTTAACGTAACTTTTTTTTTTTTTTTTTTTTTTTGAGGATGACCCCTTTATTCTTATGGTAATTGCTGGGTGGAGCAGTCATATGTCACAGCTTAAGCGCTTCCTTTCTATTTTGGTGTTAAAAAAAGAAAATCTGTGGGTGGTCTCATGATTTTATATATTTTAAAGCTTTCTTACTACCCACCCTCATTTGTAGAGGTACAGGTAGAGTCTAGTTATGTAACCTCTACAGGATTGATGAAGGAGGAGATCAGAAATTTTAGTCCCTTTTTATAAGTGCCTCAGACACTAAGATTGCCTAGTATCAGATACTTATAGCAGCCAATAAGATGCTGGCTATTAAACAGGTGACCAGTAAATCCTACCTGCTGATTGGTTGCTATTGGTTAATGCACCTGGGCAAACTTTTATTGCATAACCCCCTGAGTAACCAAACTAAAAAAAGCTTCTTACTACTTACTAATAAACTGGAGGCATTTTCCTGTCTGCTAGTATACCTATTATCTTTTGTTTGATAAAAGGAGCAGGAGAAAGATATTATGAGCAGATGATCTGCATATATGTAGCTGATATACATTTGCTATAGTTGTTTCCAGTAACGCCTATTTTATATTTTGCAACAGTGTTCCCAGATGTGAAGCCTACTGAGACATTGGAAGCTATACCAGAGCATTCTGGAAAGACGCTTGTGACTTCTGCTGGGGGAACTGTTTCATGGGAGAAGTCAAAGGGCAGTGAAGTGTCTGTTATGCTTACAGTGTCAGCGGCAGCGGCAGCAGCTAAGGTACAAGTTGCATTATAAAACACTGCAGACTTCAATTCTTAAGGGTTTATCCATTATTTACCAGTTGATTTTTGTGCTCTTCCCCTATAGAGTTTAAACGGTGTTGTTGCAGCAGTTGCTGATTTGCTGAGTATCAAGTTACCAAGTTCCTATGAGGTACTTTTTCCAGAGAGGGGTCTTAAAAGTACTGTACAGGTAAAGAAGCCTGAAGATCCCTCCACAGATGGTAAGCAACAGGTGCTACGTAGCATTGTGTACTCAATAGATTGGTTGCACATGGAAGGTTTTTAAAGGGATTCTGTCACAATTTTTACGGTGTAGTTTTTATTTCTAAATTACGCTAATTATATAGCAAATAATTCACTCTACCTTTTGATATTTTATTCTTGAACCAACAAAAGTGTTTTGTTTTTTTTTAGTTGTAATATTTATGCATTGGAGGCCATCTCAGTGCATTGTGCCTGATTCTGAGCTAACAGAAGGAGCCAGCGCTACACATTAAAACCGCTTTCAGATAACCCATTGTTTCTCCTACTCCCATGTAACTGAAGGAGTCATGAGCCAGACCTGGATTTTTTACTAATGAGTTTTATTCTGATAAATACCACTTTTAAGCAATACAGGTGTCGGGGAGCTGTGAAAGCGTGACTGAAGTTTATCAGAACACAGGTCACATGGCTGTGGCAGCCTGGGAAATAAAGAACATGGCTAGCCCCATGTGAAATTTCTAAATTAAATATTAAAAAAAAATCTTCGTAAATAGTGATCCTCTATGTGGATATACCTAGATCTCAAATATTTCAGATAATTGATCCTATACCTGCTGTAAGTATTTTGTGAACTAATGTAGCTCTTCTTTATTCATTTTTAGGTGAGAAGGAAAGGTCTCAACTGGGGAAGGCGGAAAACAGTACCGATTGGCTGAAACAGCTTGACGCGGTGCTTCCAGGCTATACGCTAAAGAATGAGCTAGACATACTTACTTTGTTAACACAGGTATGTGTTGCTCTAGTATTAAAGTTAATGTGTTTGCAGTAAGCATAGAGGCCATGACATCTTTTTTCCAATTCTAGGAAGAGAACGCGGTTGAGAATTCTGCACATCATTGTTACATGAACAATGTGTCTAACCTAGATGTGAGACAGCTTCCAGTGCTACCTGAAGTATCTTCCCCTCCACCATCTCCTTTTGTTCCATCTCCTGCTACCCCTGGAGAGCCTTCTGCTGAACCCGATCCCCCAGTGCCTCTTGAACCATTACCTATGCCTCCAACTATGTCTCCAGATAAAGAGGACTGTAAGGACATGGCCAAAATTAAGCAACGTGCACGACCACCAGAGGATGGAATTGAGGAACCCAAGCCACGAATAAAAAAATGGAAAGGCGTTCGCTGGAAGCGACTGCATATATTGATAACCTTTCAGAAAATTGTCTCTCGGCATTGTGAAAAAGAAATATGTGAGGTAATAGAAAGACTAGGGACCACTTTAAGGCCAGAAACCTTACCTCCAGACCTACGCAAATGTTGCTTCTGCCATGAAGAAGGTGATGGACCTACTGATGGTCCGGGTCGGTTGCTTAATTTGGACCTTGATCTTTGGGTGCATCTTAACTGTGCACTGTGGTCTACAGAAGTGTATGAGACACAAGGTGGCGCACTAATAAATGTGGAAGTTGCCCTTCATCGAGGGTTGCTTACAAAGTGTAGTTTGTGCCAGAAAACTGGAGCCACCAATAGCTGCAACCGCCTTCGTTGCCCAAATGTGTATCATTTTGCATGTGCCATCCGTGCAAAGTGTATGTTCTTTAAGGATAAGACTATGTTATGTCCCATGCACAAATTAAAGGGGCCATGTGAGCAGGAGTTGAGCTGTTTCACAGTCTTCCGACGAGTATACATAGAAAGAGATGAGATTAGTCAAATTGCCAGTATTATCCAACGGGGAGATCGCATCCACATGTTTAGGGTTGGAGGACTTGTTTTCCATGCCATTGGCCAGCTTCTTCCGCATCAGATGCAGGATTTCCATAGTGTGACTGCCCTCTACCCGGTGGGATATGAGTCAACACGAATTTATTGGAGTATGCGACATAGTCATCGTCGCTGCTGCTATCGGTGCAGAGTGTGCGATAATAATGGACGCCCCGAATTCACAGTCCAAGTTATTGAGTATGGCTATGAGGATGTGATACTCACTGATTCATCCCCTCAAGGTGAGTGCCATAAATTAATAAAAACTTACATCCTGGAGTTTTTAATGTAGTGTTTTACATTTCAGCAAATGTCATTATAAATATGTTTATTAATAGATTCTACATTATGCTATTATGTGGATCCTGCAGTCAAAACTTTCTGCTTTCAGGGAATGGTAGAGCTGCAGAGTCTTCATATGTCATTGAAATTGGTCATTTTCACATATATTACTTTCCTGAAGATAAGCTACAATACATTGAAACTTATTGCCTTAAAGGACATGTACACCCCACACACAAAAATGTAATCCGTGAACTGGTTGTCCAGAGGTTAATAGTAAGGCTGCAGCATCCCCTTAATCACTTAGATTTCCTTCTCCTCCTGTAACCCACTCTGCCCCCTCCCTCAGGGATTTGCTTTGGCTGTTGGCTTGTGGGCAGGCTTAGTTGTTCTAAGCTCAGTTAACTAAACACGCCCCCCCCAGTCTAGCAGCCAGTAAAGAGATGGCATTGCTGGTTCCCATAGAAACTCAGCTCTAGCTGCCTGCTTCATTCTTTTTCTCCTGAGCTCAGCTTTACCATTACAGTGCTCAAACAAAGCAGAACTTTTATCAGTGACAGTTGTGCCCATGTGAGCCTGTATTTTTGATGAAATATATGCTGAATAAGGGGGTGTGTGTGTGTGGATGCTGTTTGCAGATTTAAATGTATCAGAGGAAAAATGGCCACCAGGTGAAAGCTGCTATTTGCTTTAGGAAAGTGTGATGGTGCTGGCAAACGGAGGGGATATATGCAGTACAAATAATGCCATTTGGGTGGGGGAGACATGCCCAACTGATATACGTTGTAGGTAAATGTAGGCTTTACATGTCCTTTACTGCAGTAGCGCGAATGACATTTTTGCCATTTTTTTTCAGCAGCATACATGAACAATTCCTTACCATCAGCCATATGCAAAGTAGTACCATTCTTTTTTTGTAGTGTTGGCAGGCGGGAATTGGGCCTCTTTAACCAAAGCTATAGCAAGTATTTGTGCCCAAGGCTATACTAGATCCAGTGCCCTGCCTGTGCACACCTCACCCCCTTGCTCTTCACATCTAGGTCCACAGTGGTCTGACCCTGCTGCTCTGCTCGCTCACTCACAAGCTGCTGCCTTCAGTTTCTGTACACTCTCCTATAATTGAACTAGGCAGGCTAAATGAGTGGGGCTCTGTCTAATAGCAGCAGCAGCTGCAGCAGAAAGATTGATTTCATCCTATAAATTGATTCTCTCTGTCCTGCAGGTTTATTGGTACTTCTTTGGTTAACTCAATTTATTCTGCTGCAGGCAGGTTTAAATGACAGAGCTGGCTCATGCAACTTCATCCCTATGACGTCCACCCATTGGTAACATACACAATACAAATTCAAGCATACTCAAAATAATATCATTATCATTATTCCTATTGGGCAGTGACCATCCACGCTTGCTGATTAGAGTCTTTAGCAACTCTCTATTCTGTGAGGGTGCATTGCAAGGTGATGGGATTTAATGTGAGAACTTCTCACAGGATAATGGGCAGTTTATTTGGGCCAAAACTTTCACCTGTCCCTGAGCAATCTATTGCTAACAATGGAAATAAAGGTGGCAGTATAATAGTTTGAATTAAAACTGTAAATATCAGTGAATTTAGAAGTTGTATATGCTTTAATGACTTGTAATTTGCAGAACCAGCATGCCTGCAAAAAATATTTATACTTTAATCAACAATCTTAACCTTCTAGCTCTCTGGAATCGGGTTGCTGAACCTGTAGCACGAATGAGGAGAGAGACTGGAATGCTTCGGCTTTTCCCAGAGTATCTAAAGGGAGAAGAGATGTTTGGGCTGACCGTGCACGCAGTGTTGCGCATTGCTGAGTCTGTAAGTCTTCCTTTCATTTTAGATTGGTATTTGTTTTGTATGGATTGATGTTGTAACCCTTTTACTACTTTTTGCAATATCTTAAGTTACCAGTGTGTTGAGCTAATTTTTCTGTTTTTTTTTTTTTTTGCCTTTTAGTTGCCAGGAGTGGAGAATTGCCAGAACTATCTCTTTCGTTATGGCAAACATCCTTTAATGGAGCTGCCCCTCATGATCAACCCAACTGGCTGTGCCAGATCTGAGCCAAAGATCATGACCCATTACAAACGGTGAGTCTTCAGTCCTAATTTTTACTAACATTCATTTTTTTTTTTTTTTGCCAACAGTCAGTTCTGTTTGTCAGAACTTCTAAATCATGCTGTCACAAAACATCCCCAGTCATCAGTTATACTATACTGTAGTACAGCTTCTATATTCCTCCAGCAAATTAAACATAAGCCCAAACATCCATACCTGTTAATGTATTTAAAAAATCTGAGCTTTCAGTCACATATTGCTAGCCCTGACTCTATGCCTCAAGCATAAAGGTAGGGAAGGCAATTACTTTCACTTTCCATTCAGCACTTCCTAGAAGTCATTGCATTGCATGTATCAGGTGCCAGATTGTGGAGCATAAACAAGATTTTGGGATGATGCAAAGCTTGTTTTAATAACAGTGGTTACAAAATGGCAGCTGCCTGTTTGCTGTGATTGTATATTTGCAAAGCTGAGAGAAACAAGATTGATATAATGTATGTAGTGTAAGTGAAGTTTATAATAAGATATAACAACTGTGGCCTGCACATAGCAAAGCATATGCAGAATAAAGTACCGTTAACTTTGTGGGTTAAAGCCATCCCTATTTTAGACATATTTTCAGATCACTGCGCTGATGACTAGAAAGAAATACACTGTAGAAAGACTGCAGCTGTGATTGTATATTTGCAAAGCTGAGAGAAACAAGATTGATATAATGTATGTAGTGTAAGTGAAGTTTATAATAAGATATAACAACTGTGGCCTGCACATAGCAAAGCATATGCAGAATTAAGTACCGTTAACTTTGTGGGTTAAAGCCATCCCTATTTTAGACATATTTTCAGATCACTGCGCTGATGACTAGAAAGAAATACACTGTAGAAAGACTGCAGCGAATGGGACCAATGTTCGCTTTAATTTCTTCTTGGCTGTGTGCGCAAAAAAATCTTTTGTGCATACTTATTAAAAGAGGTGTGTGCAAAATAAGTACAAAATCATGTTTTCTCACACAATTCTTTGTGTGCACCACAGTTTATATGTGTGCAGAGAATAGGACTAAAGGTGGCCATACACAATACGTTCATTTAGCCAAACAAAGTGGATCTTTTCCCCCTAAGGTGGGTGATATTGGAGTCAAGCAGTCGAATTACAATGATGGGGATAGGACCCGTGAGAGCAAGGACCACATCAACGAGCCAATGCAGTCCCAAGACATGTTGGGAAAATCAAACTTGCCCGATCGATATCTGTTTAGTTTAGGCCAGGTCGGGGGTGCCCATACACAGGCAGATAAGCTGCTGAAACAGTCTAAAGGACCCGGAATTGGCAGTTTAAATCTGCCTGTGTATGGCCTCTTTAAGACACACATCTACAGTATACTTAAAGTATAGCCCTCAAAGTGAACGTTGCTTCACACGGAGATGTCTGTGTATACACCCCATTTTATGCACCATTTGTTACCATCCGGCCTGACTTTGGACATTGTGGGGCCTTATTCCCTTAGATTCATTGTAAATATACTTTTACCTCCTAACTATGTAAGAAGGACTGTCAATAATGTCGCACGGGAAGATTAGTCAGCCACGACTATGAGCGACGAATTTCTCAGAAAAGCCTATCCACCAGCAAAAAAAGGGAATCGCTGCTGGAAAGGCGCCTGCATAGCTTCATTTTTCTGAAGTCGTGTGTAGTTGCCTGCAGGAGGAAACTGCACAGCTTCTGAGAAACTAAGTCATGTGTAGGCCTTTCCATCTGTGGTTATTTTTATTGATGGTGGAAAGACTTTTTAGGGTGGTTAGTTGCCCGTGGTAGCAGAGGTTTACCACAGGTGACTAATTTCCACATGGGACATTATCTTTTAAGGCCCTCTGTCTGCAAAGACAGGCAAATCATAAAGAAGAAAAAAAAACAAAAACGAAAAACTGAACTGAATCTTCAGCTACTTGCTACATTTTAATTAAAAAAGAAATTGGTGTTCTTGTTTGGATGTGGTGGTGGCATCAGTCAGTCTGGCTTAGGAGCACAGCATGATTGAGTTGTAGCTATAGAGAAAACAAAGCCTGCCTCTATCACCCCCTTCCCCTTTGTGAATTGTCTACAGCAGGGTATTTTCTGGCGCTTTGTAGTCGCGGCAAAGCATGTATTAATGCTAGGCTTTCTTGCCATATTCTGCACTGTTTGTGTGTATTTTTTCTTGCTGTGCTAAGGAATCTAACATTTGTACTTACTTTTTCTCTACAGGCCACACACTCTCAACAGTACTAGTATGTCCAAAGCCTACCAGAGCACCTTTACAGGGGAAACAAACACACCCTACAGCAAGCAGTTTGTGCACTCCAAATCATCCCAGTACCGTCGGCTCAAAACAGAGTGGAAAACCAATGTGTATCTAGCTCGCTCACGGATCCAAGGCTTGGGGTTGTACGCCTCAAAGGACCTCGAGAAGCACACCATGGTCATTGAGTATATAGGCACCATCATCAGGAATGAAGTGGCAAACAGACGTGAGAAGATCTATGAAGAACAGGTGAGCAGAGAGGATTAACAAATACTGATCTGCCTAGTATTTAAAATCATTTGCTTTCATTGGTATTTAATACACTGCAAAGTCTTTGCAAGACATTAAGGCAACTCCACTCCTAGGTCCTGTGGCAGAGATGAGTAGCTGATTTAGTGTGTTCTGTGATCTGGTGTTTTCTTTTTATGCTTCACTGATGAGAACAAAAATATCTTTGATCAGTAGATCAGTAGGTTCTGTTAACCCTCACCTTTTCAACATTGGTGTGATTAATTGGTTTTTCGAAGTTGTAAGAAGTTACCTGCAGGAGGAAACTTTGCAGGACTTAGAAAAACTGAAGCAATGCATAGGCCTTTTCACCAGTGATTCGTATTGTTGGCAGTGGAAAGGCACTTTGGAGAGATTAGTTTCCCCCGGTAGCAGAGCTCTATGGCAGGGGACTAAAATCTCTTCACGGGACAACAGCCTTAGATTAATTTCCAAGTTTTGCCCTGTTTGAGCAATGGTACATGGCAAGATTTGTCGGCTGTGCTTAAACCTGTTCTACCGCAGGTGACCAGTCCCTAAAAAATGCTATCTCCTTGACTATCATTAGAACCTTTACACACACATGGCATTACTCACAGCGATTCTGTCTTAATCGTGGGAAAATGCAAAAAGCATTTTCCCCAGCGAATAATGTAATTGAAGCAATTCTAATGTTAGCCAAGGGGATGGTATTTGTCTGTCAGCTTTTCGAATGAACCTGGGACCTCTGGATTATAAAGTATCCCCTGCTTGAATTGGGAGAAAAAGGTCACCCCTAATGTTTCAAAAGAAGTATTTTAAAATTCTTTTTTGGTCGCAGATTCAATATAAAAGTAATAAAGAAGCATGTCCCACTTTTATTCACAGCTGGTTTGTTTGTTTTACAATAAAACTGTACGCACAAAAACTGATAGAACACAAAACATCTAGATATGTATATGTATATTTAGATATGTCATAATGAATATATTTATGATTTTCTATTTTTTTTCTGCCTAGAACCGAGGCATTTATATGTTTCGAATCAATAATGAACATGTAATTGATGCCACGCTTACTGGTGGGCCAGCCAGGTAAGGCTAGTGTATTAATGGGATTGAGTGCAAATGATTAAGGGTGAAAGGTAGTGAGTAAATTGTAATATATTAAATGTTCTTTTCCTTTAATTTAAGGTACATTAACCATTCGTGTGCCCCCAACTGTGTTGCTGAGGTAGTCACTTTTGACAAAGAGGATAAGATCATTATCATCTCCAGTCGCCGGATTCCTAAAGGAGAGGAGGTGTGTGAGAGGAGGATCATACAAGTGATTGACTCACTGTAGGACAGGACAAAAAAGGTATCACCCTGTGTAATCTTTTTTTTTTTTTTTTAATCCAGTTTTTCTTCTTGCAGCTTACATATGACTACCAGTTTGACTTTGAGGATGATCAGCACAAGATCCCTTGTCACTGTGGAGCATGGAATTGCCGGAAATGGATGAACTGAATACAAGTGAGATGTTTTGAATGCCTCATCATCCTGCACATCTGCCCTTCTGCAGAGAACCTTTGGGGATAGAGCACAGGACACCTTCATATGTGTCTCTGCCATCACCTCACCCCCATTTCTGCTATTTAAGCCTTCCTTGATATGGCTGCAGGACTCAGGTAACCCTCTGCCTCTTAATGTAAGGCAAGTACAGTGACGTCAGGAGAGCACTGCAAGCAGTCTGATATCCTCTCCTGAGGTGAAAGGGATAAACCAGAAGAAAGCAATGGAGGACCGTTCACTGAATACGAACAAGCAGATGTGTACGTGTAGCATCCTTCCTTCATCGAAGTTACAAGTGGTCTATGGAGTAAGGAACCTTTTTTTTTTTCCTAAATAAATTCTGTTGACTTCTCCGAGTTGAGACGTTCAGAAATGTAAAACAAAAAAAAAAAAGAATCAATTCTTAGTTAACCAAGCAGTTTGACAATCCTAAATCTACTGGACCATCGGAGCGCAAGAGAGCACATGAGCCTGCAGACAAAGAGCACAGGAGAGATGCTTTCAGCGAGCGCCAATAGACAGTCTCAAAGACTGTTACCTGTCACAGCTACCCAATCCCGGAGGCACCTGCCAGCACCTACCTCATCTGCCTGTTGGATAATATTGTGTATATGTGACACTCCCATGGCAAGCTATAATAGATAGCACCTCATGAACAGTGGCACAGCTAACCTGAAGTTGTGCAATGAAAAGCTCTCCCACTGATACCTTTCTGAAGCTTTGTGGCCTGTCTCATGGCTGTTGAATTGTGCTTTGAGCAGGCAGAAGTGCACTAAGGGACATGCTTTCTGCAAACCACCTGCTTTCCCTCCACAACACATTTCCTCCCCTATTCTATGCCCAAATTCTCCTTCTTCTCAGTACATGTAGCTTGAGAGGTTGTGAGAAAGCCTGCTGTGTTATGGGGTAGAGGAAAATGCTATTACGGTAGAGGCATGTGCGTGTGTGTAACAGTATGGATGTGTGAATTTAAGAACCCTTTGTATACTTTGTAGCAGCTGCGTGTTTATTAAAGTACTCCCCTACACGGTATTGCTGTAAAGTCCAATATACAATTTACGGAACATTCTAGTAGTATATATTTTTGAAGAGGTGAATATTTTGTTTTAAATCTTTTTTTTTTTTTTTTTTAATGTACTGCTGTCTATCCCACCCATCCTTCAATATTCTCCACACATGCATTATTCTAAAGCTGCTGCTTTTCTCTTAGATTTTTTCTTCCCTTTTTTTTTTTTTTTTTTTTTTTTAAAGCACAGTGCTTGGGTGGGAACAGGTGAAAGGGAGTTATTTATTTATACATGTAATTATATTTATGTATTAAAGCCTTGTGTGTGAGGGAAGTACAGGGTCAATTCTTATGACTGGCATGGTATTCCTGGGGGTTTGCATACCTGAAATGTTCAGTTATGAACTTCCAGTAATAAATCAAAGGTATATAAGTGATGATTAAGCACTAGTAAAGTCCTAGGAAGTGTGGTCAGTCCACATACTGGTTCTGCATAGAGTAGGTCACAATCCTTTTGGCTTCCAAGCTAGATTTTTGTTTTAACCTGCTAGTGCTTTAAATGCAAGAAACCTTTTTTTTGTGTGTGTGTGCCAGAGCAGTGTGAAACTTGCCTTGTCCCACAGCTACATGTCTGTGGATGTTACTTTAATAACAGACACAGCAATTATGTTTGAAGTGCACAGAAAAAGATTGATGGCAAGAATAGGGCATTTAAAATCAAAAATAGTGTGAATAAGAGAGGTAATTAAGTGCTGTTGCTTTTTAACACGAGCTGCTTCCACAACTGTTTTAAAAGCTGCAAACTTGTACAAATAAAAGGAAAGATAAGTGTAAATAAATGTAAGAAAATAAAAAAGAAATAATAAAAAAAAAATCGGAATGGTGCGCATAGTCAGCACCATTTTAGCAAGAAAACCACTGGACACTATGAAAACCCTGCAAATTCCTAACGAAATGGCCCTCTTTCTCCATTTCCCTGCATCTTTCAACAGTGAATCTTCTGGGAGAGCACTGGGCTCTTCAGTGGAAGCGAACAGAAAAGTGATTCTAGATTATCATAGCTATAAATACAGTAATGTAGCTTTTAGGTATACCCTATACAGGTTTTATTTTTTATATATATATAAAAAATATAATCCAGACCCAAGCTTGAAATACTTGATTTTTTTTCTGCTTGTATTAAAAAAAAACAAAACAAAAAAAACTTGCTGTGTTTGATTTTAATTTTGGTCTTCACTTGCAAATATCCGGTTTTCATTTTATAAATATATATATATTTCCTTTTTTTTTTTTTTTTTTTTTTTTGCCATTTCCATTTTTTTATTGACAATTCTATGAGGAGCTGTAATTTGTGCGGTGAGAATTCTGTACAGAAAATTTGTCCTTGGTAGAAAATATAAAATTATTCCTTTTTTTAAAAAAAAAAATGAAAATAAAAACTTGTACGTGGCATGTTTTGTATTGAATATAATTTTGAAATGTATATAATTTATGTGAAAGGGGGCAAGTAAGAGAAGTCTCATTTGCTTCTTTTGGTTTGTTTTTAAAGGACAAATAAAATGCATTTTAAATACATTATGGCCTGTTGCATTTTTTATTCATTCATTTGCTAATATACTAGTTTTAGCATGGGCGTATCTGCAGGCCTGCAGAGTTTTACCAGGTTGGTGGGGTTTCAGTCAAGTTGGGCCAATTTTATTTAAATGCTAAATTAAAGTTCTAGCCTGTCTACTAATTTGGGCTACTTTTGCACAATTTCAAAATACACCAAATTTTATTTTGTATTTTCTGCTAACAATTTATTTTACTGGTCCCTTATTTAAAAAGTTAATTGCCGGCTGCATGCTGGATAATGTAGTTTTACTGTAGGCCCAAGGAGGCCAGTATAGGCAGGGCACATCAGTACACAATGGGCATAGAAAATGTCAGGGCTGGTCTTCAATGGAGGGAAGCCTCAGAGTATGGGCAATTTTTCATTATGAAATTTGCGATGTATATAGATATATTGTACACGCAGGGTGGTTTTTTTAATCCATATAAAGCTATATTAGGGTATATAGGAACGAAAATATATAATTTGCTTTTGTATACACTAAAAAAAAAAATAGACGGTATTATATGGTAAAAAGAAAATCGTGTGTACGGTAAGTACTGTATAAACATAATATAGCGTTCTACACAGTAAGGACGGTCATTTTATGATGCCCCAAATAAAGATGGCTTCTGCGGAAACTCAGAAGAGCATTTCCTCTGCAGCGTGACGCACTGTGGGCGGAAGCGAACGTACAAAGAGGGCGGAAGTGGTCTAAATTAGTCACGGATGCGGAGGCCGCCATGGAACCGGTGAGCGGCATGAAAGTTGAAACATGTATTGTATTAAATAGAAATTAACGTAGCTCTAGCTGTCTTGTAGTGCTTTAAAGGCTACATGTAATATTACGGCTCTGGCGTTGCTAGGCACAGCCTGGATGCTTGTCACTTTATCCCTGTGGGCTTTGGTAAAAACACCAGGGTTATGAGGAAACGCTAGAGCAGTAGAACATGGAAGTGTAATAGAGAATAGCAGAAATGTACTGCTTGCTGCTGTCCTGTTGGAAATGAATTGCAACTATCCGCGTCATCGGTCTGTCTGATCCTTAGGTTTACCGATCAGCTCAAGTTGGTAGTGGAGAAGTTATATAGTTAGAATTGCACTTTAATAACGGTTTCTTCGCTTGCATACGTGACAAGTCCAAATGCTAATTAAATGGATATATATAATATATATATATATATATATATATATAATTGTATATAATGTGTGCTTCTCCTGCTTATAAACGGGCCATTTGTTGGACCATGGCCCTTTGGTACAAGCGTGCCTACAGTTGCATTATATCAGCTTGAAAATGTTCTGAAAGCTTGCTATGATTATCTTAGTTAGCCAATAAAGGTATCACCTTTATACCCCTTTTGTTATTTTTTATTTCAAAAGGGTTACCCTGTAAACATTTTTTGACTGGCTAACACAGTACATCACCTTTTCCTGCATGTACAGTTGCATTGGAATGCACCATCAGTCTGTACATAGGCAATAGATTCCCCTGCCTTTTTCTCTATAGAAACACCTCACCAGCATGTGCTGTATTGCAAGTATTAATGTATCATAAGTAGTCCTGTTGCACAACTAATGTGCTGGCTGCCCTCATTCATTCCTCTATTTACATTGTCCCTCTGCCCAGCTGGTTCCTTTTCCTTTCCTTTTTCCTGTTTTTTTGTTTTTCTGTTAGATGTTCACACCAATTTAGAAAAAAAGGAACTATGGTTTTCTTAATATATTCCCCAAACCTTCACCATTCTTTGCTTTACATTCCTAGATACTTACTTTTTACTTATCAGCTATTTATTTTCAGTCTCTCTTTATCTTATTTGTCCCCTGAGCTTTTTCTTTTTATAAAGCTGGTACCATTTGAGAGATTTCTCCTGGGAAAGGGAGGGGTGGTGGGTTACCTGTCCGAATTAGAACCAAGTGTTTGTTTGAAGAGATTGAGCATGAGGCAACACAATAGCAGTTTGTACTTATTTTATCAACTAAGTAACCGCCATGCCTTATACATACAAACACAGAGTACTAATGGGAAGATCTGTAATATTTTATGTGAAATGCTTTATGGCACTGCTAGATAGTGAGACTATATGGAGAGCAATATGGCTATGTAATGCAAAAGTTAAACTTCCTGTGCTCTGAGTTGATCTTATGATATACTGTTGGGGTGGCTCACCTGGAATCCACAGCCGTATACTTCTGATTATTTGTGCTAAACTATAACCCAAATTTGTTTTGGAGAAATTGGAGAGGCCATTTTGGCAGTCCCCCATGTGAATGCAATGTATTCTGCCAACAGTTAGCTCCAATCTGTTGATGCCACTGAGGGACTGGAGTCTCATCCAACAATTGTTCATGTTCTGCCCTATGGATTGCTAGGTAATCCACCCTAGTGTCATATTAAGAACATGGGAGAAGTAACTTATTTTAGGCAGAGAAATGAATACTAATGACCATCAGATGAGGACATCCCTCTAAACGAACAGTTAACTTCCTAACCCTCTGACTGCCTGATGGCTGTAAGTGGGTATTGCTTTGACCATCAAATTTACACTATCCACTTCTAACTTTGGTGTCTGTAATGTAGAGTCCACTGGTAGTTAGACAGTTAAAGAGCAAGTCTGGTGTATAGGGTTATGGGAGCATGCAACATAGCTGTGTTTTATTTAAAGGGGCTCAGTTTACTATGTATACTTCTTTTTAAAGTGGCCCTGCTGTTTTTTTTTTTTTTTTTTTACTATCTCCTGGACCCTACAAGAAAGGGTATATAGCAGACATCTGAGTACTCATTAGCTTTGCCTCACCTCAATGAAAAGTGTCTATTTTTTTCGTTTCCCTCAGTAAAATATTTTCAGTTGTTCTTCAGTTTCAACTCCCTTAAATGAAGGAGTCAGTTCTTTACTTAACAGGCCAAACTGATAGAGAGCCATTTATCAACACTGGGCAGTAAGCCATATCAACTAATCTGTTATTAGCTTTTTTTTTTTTTCTTCAGCCAGCTGAAGGTAGAACAAATAGTCAAATGGTTGCCATGGGTAACTGGCCAGGTTCAAAATAAATGAGCCCCAGAATGTAAGTTCTACTCCCACAGTACTGTCATGCTTTTTGCGCCTTCAGTCTATTGATATTTTATTTCCATAAATCAGTATCTTGCCTCAATAATGAAACACTATTATTTGTATCTCCCTTTTTATTGTTACTCTATTTTAAACCTTGTACTTTGAAATAAGTGCAAATATGCATGCTATTTATTTGTTAGTTGAATGGGATATTTTTGCTGTGTTTTTTTTTTAACTTTTTTTGTGTTCGTTGGTTGGCCATTGAGATTTTCTGATATTTATGATGTAATTACTCTTTGCTGAATAAGAAAAAAAGGAAAAAGATGTCTGTGCCCTTTTTTGTGCACATGGACTATTCCTTTTTAAATGTATTTTTTAAACTTTAATGCTGTGATTTCTAAACTGTTGAGTTTGGTTTTTTTTTTATTTTGAGGTTTTTTGCACTTAAGTTCGAAATTCGAGTTAGAAACGCAAATGTCTGGTATTTATTAGCTTACGAGTTTCTATAGAAGTCAATGGGAGTTGTCCTAGGCAAAGTCAAGCCATATTGTTGTATTTGAGTTTGTAATTCGAGATTATGGGTTATATTCGGGTTCAAACTCAAGAATTTGAGGTTTTTTTTAATCGCCCAAGTTTACCACTTTAATAAATAAGCAAACAGTCGATATTCAAATTTAATTGATTTAGAAAAACAAAACAATAAAGTGCTAAGATTAAAAAAAAAAAAAAAAAAATATGACAAAGTACAATTAATACTACCCCTAGGGCCATATTGTGTGCACCACAATTTACTGTGTGTGTTGACCTTAAAATGTTAGGCCAGCACACAGGGAACATTGCAGTAGGGTAGTAACTACAGTAATGTTTCTATAGTCTTCTTTTAATATATGTTTACATTTTTCTGAATTGTAATATCTCTTAATGTTTTAGGGTTCTGTTATGATCGAAAGCAATATGCAGGAGAAATGTGAGCCTGCTTCAGATGGTAAGTACATTTGTAGTAAGCAATACAAAAACTAGAGTAGGGTGGCCATGGAAACTTTTCTAATTGTAGTACATATTTATTTTTAATTTTTCTCTATTTCATACATAGTTCTGGAATCAGACAGTGGAGTTTACACGCGGTTTATGAAGAATCACAAATGTTATGATCTCATTCCCATCAGCTCAAAGCTTGTTGTGTTTGATACATCCCTGCAGGTGAGATCATTTTGTTTTTCTTGCAGTAGAACCAGTATCATGTGTTTTGTGACCTTGGCTTTAGCTGGATGCTTCCCAAACTGGGGGGACGGCTAAGGGGGCCCAGCTTGAAGGACAGTAAGGGTCTCCTAGTTGCTCCTGGAAGTCCTGCTTCAGGGTCAATTAGGGCAAGAAAACAATTGTTTGCTGCCCTAGATGTACTTGGAACTGTGTCTAAAGGACTGATACAACGGTGTATTCATATACAGGTATGGGAGCCCTTATTTGGTTTCCTGTTATGCAGAATGCTTCTGCTGGGAAGGCCATCTCTTTCCTGTAATAATAATAATTCTCTGTAATAATAAATCAGTGCCTTGTACTTGATACTAACTAAGCTGCATAAATCCATACTGGTTGCAAAATAAGCCTTTTTAATATTTGTAATGTTTGAATGCTTTTTGCAGATATTACGGTATGGTGATCCAAAGTTAATAGATCCTATACCAGTATCTGTAACCTTGTAATGAGGAAGCTTGAATAATAAAAAGGCCACAAATCTATTGCTTTAATTATTCAAACCTCTCTTAAATTTGCAGGTGAAGAAAGCATTCTTTGCTTTAGTCACTAATGGAGTAAGAGCTGCGCCACTCTGGGATAGCAAAAAGCAAGGCTTTGTAGGTAAGTGTCTAATAAAAGTATCATGTTAGCATGAGACATGAATATCCTAACATTTCTACTAAGCTGTCTTTCTTTTGGAAGCAGAGTATTCTTTAATCAACAAAATGGCTTAAGTTTTTGATTTGTTCACAAATCACCAAATAAAACAAAGGTGTTCTGTTATTTTCAGTTATAGCTCTCACATTAACCTCTCGGCAGCAGCTGATCATACCTAGCCAAGCAAATGTACATGTTGGATATCATCTGTGTAACTGTAATTTCTACAACTAAAATGTGTTTTGTAGGTCTGTGTATTTATTAGTAATATTAAAGAATATGTAAACCTTTAAAAATGAATGTAACATTGATCAGGGTGCTTTTTTTAAGCACTTCTTTAATTTACATGGTTTGTTTTGTTGTTTCAAAGCTATTAAGCTGTTGTTTAACTTGTAATAAGTTTTGTTAAAAAACAAACAAACAGTGCCACCTACTGGTCAGTTCCTCTGTATGGTCTTAGAGAGAGAGTTCAGAAGGGAAACTGAGAACTCTCTGAAAGTTGCTCTGCTCATATGACCTTCCATTCTGTTTCCTAACAGACTTAACTATATTTCTGTAAACTGAAGGGTGGATTCTTACTTGTAGTGTTTGGTAAGCATGTCTTTGTTAAGGCTGATGCCTCGCAGAGCGATAGATCTTTCCACCAGCAACAACAGGAGTCCATAGTGGAAAGGCAATTGCTTTGGTTGCACAAAGTTGCCTGCAGGAGGAAACCGCAAAGGCCTTTCCATCAGCAATTCCTATTTGTGCCAGTGGACAGGCATTTTGGAGCGGGTGACTAACATGCTTCATGAGAGATCACCCTGATGGGATACTGCAGTCTCAGAATGATAAATCTTTGTAAATAATTGTACCTTATAGACAGACAGCTTCTTTGGATGAACATTTGGCATATGCTATCCTCAAATAAAATATCACATCGGTTTCTTTATTGTGTGTTGGTAACCTTTTCACCATTTAATCAGCGCTCCTGGTTAAAGGAGAACTAAACTGAACCCTAAAAATAAATATGACTTAAAATGCTGTATTTTATATACTGAACTTACTGCACCATCCTTAAGTTTCAGCATCTCAATAGCAGCAATGATCCAGGGCTTCAAACTTGTCACAGGAACTCCCCATCTTGTCCTCTGAGCGGCTGTTGAGAAGCTAAGCTTAGGGGTTGTTGCAAATAATTAAGCACAAAATGTGGTTCACCTGTAATATAAGCTGATGCTACAGGGCTGATTATTAAATTTGTATGCTAATTGCACTGATTTTAGAGCTGTCATGCACTAATTATCTGTATTATTTACAAATCAGCCTATATTGTGACATTTACATTGTATATATACAGTATATTGTGCGTTGGTTCCTAAGCTCAGTAACTGACAGCAGCCCAGAGCATGTGCAGTGAATCAGCAGAAAAGAAGATGGGGAGCTACTGGGGGCATCCTCAGGGGCACAGATCTTCTATGATAAAGGGCTGAGGTTATCTTGGGCTGGTATAGGAGCCCAGAACATAATGTTCAGTATTTCTAACCTACTTCTTTAGTTCTCCTTTATATCTGACCTTTCATCTTTTTAACTTTCCTAATATAGGTATGCTAACCATAACCGATTTCATCAATATTCTCCATCGCTACTACAAGTCACCAATGGTGAGTTAAAAAAGGTGCATCTAGGTATATTTTACAATCTGTTCTTTGTCATTACAGTGGTAAGAGATCCTCAAGTGCATTACTTACATTATATGATATATTATAATATTTATTATATGTTTATTAAACTTTTTAAAGAACACTCTGTCAGGTTTACATTGATCTTTAAATTACTTGCTTACAGGTGTACATTAAATGATTTTGAAAGAAATTCTGTGTTCATATTGTAAGGAAAATAGGTAATTCGAATATGTTGGTGCTTTATAAATAAATGTTAATGTAATGTAATTCACAGAGCAGAAGGTAGAGAGAACAATTCCTTAAAGATGGTACCTAGAACTTTTAGCAATTCAAAGAATGCAACACTGTTTAATGCGCCCTTCTCAGTACAGGTACAAAGGAATCTAAGTTGGAGTTATTCGTTTCATCTAATTTTTTCAAACCAGGTGCAGATTTATGAGCTGGAGGAACACAAAATTGAGACATGGAGAGGTGAGTCTGGATACAGGCGCATACACATGAGCAATACAATTTTTAGTGAATGCAGGATAGGCCTCCACTTTTCACTTATTTTACATATCTGGCATGTTGTACTGCTAGGCTTCATGAAGAAGGTACTGTATTTATTCCTGCATTTACCAAGAGGACCCACTATAACAGCCAACATATTAGATAACAGCAAGTGGCTGTTCATTTTAGGCTTGCAAATGAGTTGTTCAATCATATATTTGCATTGTGAAGTGATCAGTCTGCAAGGGCTTTTGTTTTGTTAATGTTCTGATCTGGATTTTTTTTTTTGTTTCCCCTAGAGCTCTACTTGCAGGATTCCTTTAAGCCTTTGGTTAGCATTTCACCCAGTGCCAGGTAGGAGCCAAGACACTGTTGCTGGGATGGTCCGTGATCTGAGAGCCTAATTGCAATGTTTCATATTAACTATTAAATTACCATGTGCCATAAGACTATTGCAGGGAATATTGTAAATGCACTGAGAAAAGT
This sequence comes from Xenopus tropicalis, assembly GCF_000004195.4. Lineage (NCBI taxonomy): Eukaryota > Metazoa > Chordata > Amphibia > Anura > Pipidae > Xenopus > Xenopus tropicalis. The sequence goes on along the minus strand of NC_030678.2, from coordinate 136,347,377 downwards.
CTATCTTTTTCTTCCTTTTGTCCTTAGTCTGTTTGATGCTGTCTCATCACTGATAAAGAACCGTATACACCGTCTTCCTGTAATCTCTCCTGACTCAGGGAATACTCTGTACATCCTGACACACAAACGCATCCTGAAATTCCTTAAGCTTTTTGTAAGTCTTGCTCTATTTGTATTATTCCTTTGGCTTCTACACACAGACCTCATTTCATCAGAATTTCTTATTTTATATTTTCAATGAGAAGATGTCTGAAGTTGAGAAACCTGCTTTTGTGACTAAATCCCTAAAAGATCTGCACATTGGCACTTATGAAAATATTGCCCTTGTTCGCCCGGACACTCCTGTATATGTTGCTTTGGGCATCTTTGTGCAACGGCGGGTGTCTGCTTTACCAGTTGTGGATGACTCAGGTTAGTGAAGGATTTCAGAGACAAGTTACAGTCTGTCATTTCCTCCTGTTGCTTTGTAGCTAACATGAGGTACAACAATGTTCCAGCAAATGTTCTGAATTTAGCATTATCCACTTCCTCTATAGGTGCAATAAAGAAGTAATTGATATTGAACAATATAAGGTGTAAAGGAAAATGCCTGTCTCCCAGGGCACTTAGAAAACTGGAAAAATGCTGTAGCATGTCATATATACTCTGCTTAATTAAATCATTGTAAGGATAAGGCCCCACGGATTGTCAGCTTGCATATAAGCACACACTGACACATATGCCCTTACGCTTGAAAAATCTTATTATTGTGCCTGAACACAGAAGCAATGAATCCACCTGGGTGCAGGCACACTCAGCCAATATCTGCCTACATACGCCAAGTCTCGCATTAATTGGCGGATATCGACTGCGTGTGCCTGCACCTGGGCAGATTCAGTTTTTCCGTGTGCAGTCACTATTTGAAAACGTTTTTAAGTGTATGGGCAAATTATCAGTCTGTGCTTATATGCCGGCTGACAGTCTGCCTTGTGGGGCCTTACCGTAACTCTCCTTGCTTCCTAATTTGTAACTCTGTTAAATTGCTTAGGGGAGGTATACGTCCTTATTTAACAAAAGCTCAATATATACAGTATAGGGCTTGTACTTAAAAATACTGTTTGCCTTTTTATAATTAAGAAACATCACTTTCTAAATTTCTCTAACAAATAAACCGTTTCCTGGTTTTGCCAAGCAGATCAGAAACTGGTAAAATGAATTATCAGTCCACAGAAAAGCCTTTTAATGAGCTGCTTAGGGAAGGGAGGTGTTTGTTTATTCAGGGCTCCTTATCTTACTTTGAACAAATGACTCTAGGGGGGAGTGAGTTCAGTGAAAAACAGACCAATTTTTCATTAATGCTTCTTTGTTAAAATAAGAATAAGAAAAATCTCCTATTTATAGTTCTCATTTTTTTTGCAAAGATATATGAGGGGGGGTATACTATCTCATTAAAGGAACAGTAACACCAAAAAATGAAAGAGTTTTAAAGTAAATGAAATATAATATACTGTTGCCCTGCACTGGTAAAAGTTGTGTGTTTGCTACAGTAACACTACTATAGTTTATATAAACAAGCTGCTGTGTAGCCCCGGGGGCAGCCATTCAAGCTGGAAAAAAGGAGAAAAGGCACAGGTTACATAGCAGATAACGGATGAGCTCTGTAGAATACAATAGTGTTTTATCTGTTATCTGCTAAGTGCCTGTGCCTTTTCTCCTTTGAATGGCTGCCCCCATGGCTACACAGCTGCATTCTTTATATAAACCATAGTAGTGTTTCTGAGGCAAACTCACCAGTTGAACCAATGCAGGGCAACAGTACATTATATTGGAATTTCTTTCATACACTTGAATTTTTTGGTGTTACTGTTCCTTTAACAGGTGACACTGTATAAGACATAGCACACAAGTGAGTGTCATCTAATATATTCTTGTCCCTTCCAGTCCCCTGGCAACTTCCTATGTTTGTTTTTCAGCCACCCCGTCAAATTTTTCTAGGGATGCACCGAATTCTGCATTCGGTTCGAGATTCGGCCAAATCCAGGCTTTTTTTTTTTTTTAAGGATTCGGTTTTGCCCGAATCTGCGGTCCCGGCCGACCCGAATCTGAATGCTAATTAGCATAAATTAGTATATGCTAATTAGCATTAATAACCATATGCTAATGAGGATTGGATTCGGTTCGGGATTCGCACAAATCCTTCAGAGTGGGTTCAGGGGTTCGCCAAACCCAAACCCATGTTCATGAGTCAAACTCTACTATAGGGGCTGATTTGCTAAAACCCCAATAAAGTACTACAATGCCATTACCTATAGTAACTAGTCAGATGTTGTAGCACTCATTTTACTAAACAATCCCCAAAGTCTCTTGGATTTTAGGAATCTGCTATTCATAGCCACATTTTAACACATATCTTTAAGTAGTGTTCTTATATTCAAGCACTTGCCCTCTTGCCATACTGTATTGGCCAGGAATTTAGTCACTTTTTTCTTCCCTTACAGGACGAGTTGTTGATATATATTCCAAGTTTGATGTCATTGTGAGTACCACTTAAGCTATTGCTTTTGTGTTTAATATGTGAAAAGCAAGTGTGTGCGTGTGTGTATATAAATATCTAAAAATAATATCAAATTATCAGTATATTAAGGACATTGAGGCATTTTTTGCATTAAGCTACTAATACATGCCCTTCCCTTTAAACAAAACAGGGATTGTTTTTCCATATATTGTAATATATTCAAAGCCATCCCCGGTCTGGCCAGTCCTACACTCAATTTCATCTGATTCATTAAGAATTCTACTGCTTCATTGTACGTTTTTCACAGAGACTTGCTTTGCTTTTAAGGTTAAAATTTCTAAATGGTTGCCCTTTTATTGGCCATCACTGGGATCACCTGACTGTAGCTGGGGGTAAAGGGAATTTCAATGTGGCACTGGTCACTGCTCCTGTATAAATTATAGCAAAAAGGGAAGGTTGTGCGCAAAGACAAGAGACTCTCTGCACATATCCATTATAATAAATATATGAAGCACATTGAGACATTTTGTGTATAGAAATAACCTTTTTTTTAAAAAAAAAAAAAAAAAAAAATCTTTAAAATTACTCTAAACAACAACATCCTGCATGCCGTCTGATCTGGTTTCTGACTTATAAATTGAAATCTCCAGCTCCTTTCCTCTACTTCCTGTTACAGCGTGAAGCCCTGTTCCCTCTTCCTGCTTAGCTCTCATTATTTCTTATATTCACAAACAGAAAATCTATGTACCCCCAAAAAAATTTGACAGTGTAGTGAGTTCTAGTTCAACACCACCATTGAATCAATTAAGATGCAAGTGCAAGCAATCCATCAATACAGTGATTTAATCCAATTCTAAAATCCTGTTGATTTAACTGTGGCGTTGAACTATAACTCACTGCACTGTCAAGTTGCAAACTTTTTGTACATTTTAAAGCAATTTATAGGTATTGTTGAACATGGAATGCTGGTATGTGGTTTTCAACAGATATGAATTATGATTTGAGTACATAGACTTTCTTTTTGTGAAGCACTTTCATAAGTGCATTTTTATAATGCCATGTCACGCCCTGCCTCTATGTCCAGAGATCCCGGGCAGGCCGTGACATGGCAGCCCTATCCGTGAGCCATGCAGCCATGAATAGGCACAGAAAAAAATGCTGCTGCAATCTGGCTCCTGCTTCTCTGTGCATTCCCAGAAAGCCTCTTCTCTGTCAGGCATGCCCAAAAAGCTCTTCTCTTCGACTATCCTGTAGTCAAAGAGATAAAGAGAGCTCAGCAGGAAAATGGGGATGGGGCTTTGTGCTGTATCAGGAAGTAGAGGAATGGAGCTGGAGATTTCTACTAAAAATTGCCATCCCCTTTAAACAAAACAGGGATTGTTTTGTCCACATATTGCAATGTCTCCCTCCCTCTATATATATTCTTGTATGTGATAAGCAAGGTTATGCTGTGTATGATTGACTCCTGTGAGTTTGTTTCTTGTTATTTTTTTCTAATATTCTCACAGGCTTTATGTCCATGTTCCCAAAGTGCATTCCTTATACCAGCTACCTATATACTTCTACAGTGAAAGCTCAATTTTACATACCCTAATTTTTCCTCAATTTACCCGTTTTTTGTGGTCCCACTAATATATAATGCCTAATGCATTGTCCTAATTGGACTTCTACTGTAATTTTCTTTTAAATGTCTTAGAATCTGGCGGCTGAGAAGACGTACAATAATCTTGACATCACAGTGACCAAAGCTCTGGGCCATCGTTCCCATTACTTTGAAGGTGTGCTGAAATGTTACCAGCATGAAACGCTTGAAACTATCATCAACCGGCTAGTAGAGGCAGAGGTATTATTGTCTGATTTCCCTGAATAGTTACGTAATGCTGTAATGCAAAGTGCTTTCTGCATGGCTGTAACTATGTAAATGCATTTTAATAGTTTATGAATAAGGACATAAAGAGGCAGCCAGAAAGCCAGGCAAAGAGTAGGCAGCAAGATCATTAGCCCATTTGCTTTATACAACTCGGACCAGAGTAACTAATTACACTCCTGAGCTGGTTGCTTTCATCTTCATCATGTCAACTGAGAGAGAAAGGAAAATAACTGTCTGGCTTACTGCATGCAACAGGTTCCTTCTGTACATTCTGCTTCCTATGAACAGCAGCATAGACTCACCTTACACATTGCCTTCTTGTTTATTTTTAAGGTTCACCGGCTGGTTGTGGTTGATGAGAATGATGTAGCCAAAGGGATTGTCTCTCTTTCAGACATATTGCAGTGTTTGGTTTTGACGGCTGGGGGTGAGTAGATATTATACTATACTATTTTCCATTTTTTTCTAATTTGAATTATTTAATTTCATAATTTGAATTATTTACTTATAATATATATATATATATATATATATATATATATAACATGCAAGGAAATGAATGCCGCACTCTCAGGGCTTAGTGATGAAAAAATAAGCTTGTTTATTCCAACGTCATTCTAACATTTCGGCTGCTTCCACAGCCTTTCTCAAAGTGAATAAGCACACACAGAAACCCACTGATAAACCAAATGTGGCGCCAAAATTGGACTGATGATGTCACTCAGGCCAGCCAGAGTCCTCCCCCATATGTGTACATCAAAAACAAGAAATATATAAAGTTACTTAGTGAAAAAATGTGAAAGCATATACACCCGAGAATAAACACATAAAGATAATATAGCATATAGACAAAAGAAGGGGAAAACGGAAAAAGAAATGGGAAAAGAGATACCCTGTATCCCTAAACTGCAACTCCCATACTAAGCCATGTACACGTATATTGGGCCGTACAAAAAAACCAATAAACATTAATATAATGGTCCGGTCACACATTCACGGTACCTAATCCCCGCACAATACCAGCGGGACCCCTTCTGTCAGATCGAGACTATTACATGTCCTATACTTAGCGTGTATTTTTTAAAAAAAGACGGACAACTTACCACTTACGCGGCAGATTCAGTTGTCATAGGCATGGTCCCTCCCGTTGCTTAGAGGAGCGGACCTGTTACTGTTGCTGGGCTGTAAGGGTGAAAACATCGCAAAGTTTGTGAGGATGTGCACCTCACTTCACTCGTAAGGTTACACACACTGTGCGCCCTACCCATTTGCTCCGTAGTGTGGAGCGGGCCCATGTTAATGCCCAATGTTAGTCCATTTACACACAGAGAAGAGCACCTGCAGTTGCTCATAATAACCACCAAAGCTGGCGGATCCGTTTGCACTAATCAGGGCAGAAGTAGAAATTGAATATAAAGTCATATTCTACAAACTGTTTGTAAAAACAAACCCCTCCCTGCTACAGCTTGTTGGGCTTTTTGATAGGGAGCATCTCACAGTACACAGGATTCTCAGTGGATTGCTGATTTGTTTTAATTTTGTGCTCATAGAAATAGGACGTATAATGTGACTTCTGTTTTGCAGAGATGACAGTCCCCTTCACATGCACATTTACTGATAAAGGGGACATGCACCCAGTATTATAGATTGTATCTATTTTTTGCCCATTGGTATCACCAGTTCTATTCCCAGATTTTTGGCTAAGGAGCTTACCCCATTTATTTTGCCACAATAAATGAGGTAAAAAATACGGCCAAAAATCTACAGTGTGTGCAGTCTCTCCCCTCTACTTTGCAAGTATGAACTGCACAAACCAGAGGTCTTTCCACAGGTGCTGCTGTAAGTGTTTCTATGTTGATGGGGGGCATTCAAGAGTAATTTATCTAATATTATATGTATATATTCTCCTTTATTTTTCAGGTGAAAAGAGCTTAATTTAAAGACTGAATTAATCTGTATGAAGCCCTTCAAATCGCAGCATTTACATGCAATACTGAATAAGCTGCAATATACCAGCAAGTCCTTAAACGCATTGCGAGAGTCCTGGCAGTACTAGAGTGTGACATCTAGCAGGATATATAAAAGCAATACTGTTTCCATACATATCACCTCTAAGCAATCCTCAGACTGAACATTATTACTGTTTGCATAGACTCTCTCTAAGAGATCTACAGCACTATGAAATGACATAGAACACAGGATATTTTTGCACACATTCAGTATTTTAGGGCTTAAGCCCTCCTAAATATGTATGCACTGCACAAGAACCCCAGCAACACACTATTCTTCCCCTCTCTGTACATGTTAACGTGCAATTTGGAAGAATTTGTCTTAAAATGCCCAGTTTAATGGTCATGACAGAGAGTAGGATGCCTGTTTCATTTTTTTCCAGAAAAGGAAAATCCTGAGTAACTTTTGTACCACATTATCACTTTTTTGTAGATGGTTGTCTGTTCAAGCTTCAGGCCTAGGGATGTAAAACAAGCACCACAATTCCATTGCTTGAGCAGAAGATGACTTCTTCTCCCAGATGGGATTTAGTTTTTTAATCATTGTTAATGCTGCATTTGTTATGGGCAGCTAATATTAGATTCCTCTAATACCAGGTACCTGTCACAGTACAGGGTAACTGAGACTTCCTAATTACATTCCTGTGTCCATCAGATTTTCAGATTTGGGACAATAAATGTCCATGAATTATACAGAATTTGAATAAAATTCACGTAAATTTGTTGGTTCTTCCTTGTTTGTTTGTTTTTTTTCTTGGATGTTATTTATTTTTAATACAAGAAGAATGTTTATACTACAACTGATGCAGTAATGTGAATATGATGGGGTATCCTTGCAGTCAGGAGGTGGACATTACATTGGAGATGGTCTTCTGGAATCAGATGCAGAATAACAATACATGCAGGGTTTTCCCAATGCTGGTAGCATGTTTATGTTGCACTTAACGTGTCCAACTTCCATCAGTAGTTATAAGTATTGTCCCTGTGTCTGCTAGTGAATGAAGGCAAAAGCACAGTGCATTTGGGCCCATTTATATGCATGTAGGTTTTTTGTACACTATTTGTGATCCCCAACCATGTTGCTCACCCCCCTTGGATGTTGCTCACTCAAAGTAGGTGTTTATATTTTAATTCCTGGCTTGGAGGCAAGTTTGTTTGCATAAAAACCCATTTTAATGCCAAACAGAGTCCCATGTTGGCCAGTCCACATAGGGGCTACCAAATAGCCAATTATAGCTCTTATTTGCACCCCCAGGAACTTTTTCCATGCCTGTGTTGCTCCCCAACACTTTTCCCATTTGAATGTGGCTCACACATATAAAAGGTTGGGGACCTCTGATCTAGATGAATTGGAAGTAGATGTGTGACCCTATATGTATATATTTATTTATTTCACACAATCTAAGCATTCTTCCATGTAAATACCTAGGAGATTAACCAACATTACCAATGCAAATGATTTCCGTTTTCTGCACTGTATGCTGAAGGAAATGCACTAATCAAACTGCTTTCAAGCCAGCCTTATATTTCCCTCCACAAGGAAAGTTGATGAAAAACGCAGAGGAATATTCACCTATTCATACCTATTATATACTGAATATAACATATAAAATGCACACAGAGAAAATATCATAGATACTAAATGTATTGTACACTTGCAATGAATGCATATTCCATGTAGTGTCTATGGGCATCCATACATTCTGCAGATTACACATCCATCTTCAGTTTACCATCCTGAGAAATTATTCAACTTGCAGATGAGGATGTAAAGAAGAGCCCACAGTTCCTTTTCATTTCCTGCTTCTCAGGTAAATTGGGCTTGCAGTCTAAGCAAACAAAACAATGTAAAGGTGATCATTCCGTGTATGTACATAATCTATCCATTCAGCCTGCATGCTAATTAGACTGGTCCATATGGCAACCTCTACATTTTCACAAAAACTAAGGCAAAAGGAAAATAAATACTGTATATACTCGAGTATAAGCCGATCCGAATATAAGCCGAGGTACCTAATTTTACCTAAGAAAGCTGGAAAAACGTATTTACTCGAGTATAAGCCTAGGGTGGGAAACTATATGGTATCAACAATGATACCTTAAGAGTACTACCCCCTTAGCTCAATCAAGAGTTAAAATCCTTCAAAATTATGGTTTATATAGAATATAAAGTGCAATGACAAGTGCAGAATGGGACAGGTGAGGATAGTTACATAGTTACATAGGGTTGAAAAAAGACCATTGTCCATCAAGTTCAACCCATCCGAGTAAACCCAGCACACAACCTATACTAACCAATCTATACACTCGCATACATAAACTATATATATATATACAACCAGTAATACTAACTGTAGATATTAGTATCACAATAGCCCTGGATATTCTGCTTTTCAAAAACTCATCCAGGATGGTAGATGAAGATGAATTTGGGAGTGGGCCAGGGCACTGGAGGGTCTGGTTGGGGTGTGATTTGCACACAAAGGACAGAGGGTGCTAGTCTGGAGGGACCCATGGCACCCAACTCGAGTATAAGCCGAGGGCGACTTTTTCAGCACATTTTGGGTGCTGAAAAACTAGGCTTATACTCGAGTATATACAGTATACAGTATTTAAGCATATGGGGCAGGGGGGGGGGTATCCTGTGACTTGAATGTAAAACTCCTGACTGGTACTTTTCAGCCCAAAGCACAGACTTCTCAAGCTTTTGCCACAGGAGGTGGCATGGGGTCATTTCATGCCCTTTCCGCCAGCTGAAAAGTGTCACATTCACCATAAACTTTAATATTTGCATTATGCAAACACATTGGGGAAATGAAAACTGAAGGTATATAGGCTGTTTAAATAATAGTAATAAAATGAGGGCTGTTTGTTCTGGTAAAGCAGAATAATTTTAGCCCTAAAATTAAGGTGTGGTTTTTGTACCAGGGTGCCTGGTCCCCTAGTTATGCCACTGCCTGCAGGAGGAAACTGGGAACTATTAGCAGAGTGTCTGTGAAGGGGGTGGTGGGCAAAGGGAAAGCCAGACTAGGAGGGGGTCTCCTTACATCACTGGTCAAAGCAATAATTAGATGTTAACTTAATATACGTTGTTTTTGCTGGCAGATAGTAGAGTGCTGATCTATTGATTTTGGATATATAGTTATACATTTTGCTGTCTGCTCCAACCATTTAAGAAGGGTTTTCCTTTTCAAATCTGGACAAGAGAGAAGTAATGTGGGCCCCCCTTTGTGCAAGGTTCGCTAATTCAAATAGACTCAGTTGGCCTAAGGCCAGTCATAGTAAAGCTAATTAAAAGAATCCATGCATATTTCAGCACTTAGATGTCTTTTAATTACCCTTTTTACCAGGTAGGCTGCACAGTAGTGTTTGATTAAATGCACTTATATTATAATTAACTTCTAAGTTTGCTTTAGCAGAATTTTAAGGGCAAGCATTGGATGTAATTATATCGATAAGCATATATTTTTATATATATATATATATAATATGACACCCCTCCTCCTACTCTAGTGCTCTGTTTTATTAAGCAGGGAGTTGTTTTTTCTGCTCTGATGGGGTGAGGTGCCAGCACAATTTTGCTGAGTGTGAACTGCTCTTGTACTGCAAAAATCCCTGTTTGTTCTGCTCAGTGAACTTAGCAAAAAAATAAAAAGCCCTGGTGTGGGGCTGGATTTCCGCAAAGCTTGTGAGACACACAAACAAACACACACACTATGGGACTGAGGGCACATATCTGCAAGGCTGCGCACTGGGAGGAAGAATCTCTGTTCAGGTAAGACTACAGAACCATAACCAAGTAGCTTTGGGTTGGCACGACCTGCCCATATGGATTTGGTATGGAAAGTGAACAAGGGAACAGGCTACTATATTACTGTTCTGCTTTTGTGCCATTTGTCTCAAAATACTCTATTACCAACCTCATCTGGGTGTAAAATTCTGGTTCAACTCTTTATTCCCTAAGGGTGAAGACACACAGCACTAGTAGCAGCTACTTTTTCACAGCTACTAAACACCAGAAAATCCCCTGCCATAGACAATACTGAGAATTGCCTCTGCTAAAACACACATAGAGACAGTTATCAGTAAATGACCAGCATTGTGTATTTTAGTAGCCATGACAAGTAGCTGCTACTAGTAGCTCTGGTTGTCTTCACCATTACAGTTGAAACAGCTGGTGTTAAACTTAAAGGCAGGACACGGGAACCAATAGCTGAAAACTTCCAATGGTCCAGGTGCATGCGCAGACCCTCAAGTTAGGGAAGCAAAAAACCCGGAATTTACAATAGGAATCCACAAAGACCATTAAATTGCAGTAAAAGGAAATTATTTTATTTATAACATGATCTAAAGCTTTTCAGAGGCACTTAACCATTGGCTAACATGGGGTAAATGTGGGCTTCACATGCATTCACTGTTATTTGTTCATTTGGCTGCATCTATCTCCAAAAAGCTTTTGATGTACAGTATATACTTTTTAAACTATTATCACTTTATATATAGGCCACCTTCTGTCATTTAATCAGCGGCCTGGGTTTAATTGTCGGTGACCTCCTATCAGGCAAAACAATTGCTTATCCTCTGGTAAATCTAGTCTCTGGTCTTCTAGTTGTTCAGCTCCAGTGTACTATAAAAATGGTAACATTGTATATGATAATGAATGCCTTAAAAAGACACTATTGTCAGAATGTTTTGATTTTTATCCTATAATAAATAATTTTAAAAATTTACGTTCGTTTACCATTCTTGTTTTCTCATTGTATTGTAAGCGTATTTCCTAAATCTAAATGTTTCGCCACCATCATATGGCTCAGTGTCGGCTAGACTGTATCAAAATAAATGTATATCATCTGATATGGGTCCAAATGTGGCTTTTCTATGATTTTTTGCATTGTTAAAATTGCTTGGTTAAATCGATGGGATGCTGTAATGGTGCACATTTATATTTCCAGTACTGGCTTTTAATATGTTGTTGACTCCTCACAAAAGTGCGCGGAGGAGTCTCACTCTGTGGTGACCTGAATAATGAAAAAAAATCACTCTTACTGTTTTTCTTTCAAACATTAGGCCATAATGAAGATTCCTAAAGTTGGAGGAGGGCTGTCAGCAGTAATATAACCTGCCACTGGGTCGTAGTATTAACTTAATTCCCTTGGACAGGAAGACTGGAGCCTGACAGAGAATCCTGGGCTGCTTGCTGTCTCCAGGTGAGTGTGTGTGGGGCAGGTTCTGCTCATCAATCCCAGGGACAGTGCTCACTATAATTCTACTGTTTTCCTATTTATGAAACTAGCTTAATAAATATTACAGCAATATTAGACATACACTGGAGTTGTATGCAGATGTTTATGGGCAAAAGGGCACTATTACTCACTGCAACAAAGTGCACTTGCAAAGGCATGAAGAGTAGACAATAGAATAGCCAATAGTATAGAGACTGTTTCTGATGGGGTTTTATTTATACAGGTATTGGATCCTTTATCTGGAAACCCATTACACAGAAAGCTTCAAATTAAGGCCATCTCCTATAGACATCATTTTAATAAAATAATTCACATTTTTAAAAATTGTTTCCTTTTTCTCTGCAATAAAAATGCATAACCTTGTCCTTGATCCCAACTAAAATACAATGAATCCTTATTGCAGGCAAAACAATCTTTTTTTAATGTGCATGAGTTTTTTTTATTAGAATTAAGGTATGGAGATCCGAATTAAGAAACCCACACTTTCTGTATACATGTCCCATACCTGCATATTCAAAAGCACAGTGTAAAATATGTGGCAGCTTCCTTTGTATGTATATATAACTAAAATTTATACAGAACTACGATGATTCGCAGCACTGTACAGAAGTACACACAGGGAGGACATGTATTATATTAAATACAGTGAATAAGTATAAATACACAGATTTAGTGCAATGTAGTATGAGACACAGTAGGAAGCGAGTGGGTGGGCAACATACTGGCACTAACTGGAGTGTAAAATAGACTCAAAGCAATATGTGTTTAAATGCCATTCATTTAGCACTAATCTCTAAATTGTACTGCACCTAGTGTCAGTGTGGCCCTGTGCCTATGCATTGAGTTGTTTGTTGGGCACAAGATGCAGCATGCAGAGAAGCAGGGGAGACCTATACGTTACACCTGTTCCTGAGTGCTACATTTAAGCTCAGGTGTAATTGAGGGGTGTTTAACATAGGCCTATTTTTCTTCCACATGATGCATTTTTGTGTTTTGTCACATGCAGTTGTATGTAATATTATTAATCAGCGTGATATTTAGCACCCAAATTCATTGTTATTCAGAAGGTGCAAATATGGTAGAATCGCCCCTGTTAGGAAATTAGGCCCTGGGTCTTTCAATGTAAATTTGTAAACGTTTGTGCTTGGTGGGCAAATTGTGTGAAGATTATTTACCCAATCCTGTTATAGTTGGACTTGACTATATGTTTGCTAAACAGTGTATTGTCTATTGCAATAGGAGCAGTGTCAGTGGGGCTGAACCAAGTCCATAAATGAATACTTTGCCCAATCCTGTCCATGCTGATCCACACTGAGGCAATGCTCCTTAGCCAATGTAATTCAGTGGTGACTCACTAGAAAGGTAGATTCTAAGTTAGATGATGGAACAGCAGAGCTTGTATCCCTTTAAAGCAGTGATTCTGAAACTGTGCATTGAGCAGGCCTGGACTGGCAGGTTGGGTATTCTAGCAATTGCCAGAGAGCTTGTTATAAGGTGCCTTAGGGGCACATTTACAAAGGCACGAATGCTCGAGCGTTCGTGCGAACGCTCTGAGCGTATTTTCGTCTTTTTTTTTCGGGCGTCCGGACGACTTTTTCGTACGCTGCACGACTTTTTCGGACGCTTGCACGAAAAAATCGGAAAGGTTTTACCACTGTTTACAATTGTTCGGTATGGAAATTTTGTGACTTTCAGATCGCCAATACGATATTTTCGTGACTAATACGATTTTTTCGTAAGCATTTTCGTGATATTTGCGATCTTCAGAAATTTTCGTTTCCAATCCGATTTTTTCCCATTCGTGATTCGGATTTGTGGATTAGTAAATGTGCTCCTTAGTGTAGTATTTTTATTGGGATACGTGGCCAGGCTGGGCAGCAGGATGTACTATTCTGGGAAAAAATGTTTTAAAACGTGTGACGTATTAATACATTACAAAGAGCTAATTGGTATATTAATAAAGGGGTGTATTTTTCTTTGTGTCAAGCTACTTTCTAAAATGGCACCATTCTAGACCTGGTTTAACCTATTAAAGTCACTGGGATAAATTTTCATTCCGGCAAGAAAGCAAAAAGTGTAGTAAAAAGCTTCAGCCCGCAGCACTGCTTTCTGTGCAACTGGTCTTTCAGCCATTTCCAATCTGCTATGAATTCACATAAAGTAAATACAGAGACACAGCTTTCTCAGTAAGCACCATGTTAGTCTGCATACAGTGTATTGCAAAGTCTTTTATTGTTCCACAAATCACCACTAGTTATACATACCGCTCATAACTCCAAACTTTCACTTTGTCCTTACTAGAAGCCAAAACATGCACTTTAGTAGTCATGACTGATATTAAAGGGCATCTCCACCACAAAAACTGTTTTTACATAATGAAAGAAAATGTAATTCCTAATATACATTCATTACACATTTTCAGTGTTATCTGTGAATGTAATTGCTATTGAAAGCAGTTATCTGTTTATATTCTCTTTACATTTTTCAAATGTTGGGAGGTATGTGTAAGGTGTATGTGTAAGAGTAATAACAAAGTACCGTGGGATTTGCAACTGCCACATTATTCACATTATACATGACACATAAATGGTGGGGGATGCTATTATTTAAGAGTGCCATAGGGAATTATTATTGTAACAATGAACCAAGCTACTAGGTTACCTTATGCATAGTTACCAACCAGCCCTCACACAACTTGCAATGTCTGCTCCCTACATAACCTATAACTGGAGCTGAAATTTCATAAAAATATATATTAGAAGATAAACATTGAATTCATCTGCATAGCTTCCTGCTGTGAAAAGAAGCAGATAGGGCTTAGGGTGGGTTTGGGGTAACTGGGAGGCCTTGGATGTATTGATTTTCCAAGCAGGAATTTAAAGGAATGATATCACCAAAAAATGAAAGCGCTTTAAAATAATTAAAGTGTCATGTGCTGTTGTCCTGCACTGCTAAGGGCTCTGGCACACGGGGAGATTAGTCACGGGCAACTAATCTCCCCGAACTACCATCCCACCTGCGAAAATGTAAGTCGCCGGTGGGATGGCACACGCTGTGCAGGCGATTTTGGCAAAAGAGTTGTGTGTTTGCTACACAAACCCTACTATAGTTTACATAAATAAGCTACTGTGTAGCCATGGGGGCAGCCATTCAAATTGGAAAAAAGGATAACCGGTAAGCTCTGTAGAATATAATGGTGTTTTATCTGTAAGCTGCTATGTGACCTGTGCCTTTTCTCCTTTGAATGACTGCCGCCATGGCTACACAGCAGCTTTCTTTAACTATAGTCGTCTTTCTGGGGCAAACACACAATTTTCAACAGTGTGGGGCAAGAGTACATATATATTGTAATTACTTTTATACATTTTAGTTTTGTAGTGTTACTGTTCCTTTAAGAAGGTCTGCATCTATTTGAGTCATGCCATTTGCTCTTCCCAGTCCCTGGGCTTGGATATGGAAAAATATATATGTACTTAGTTACCAGCATAAAGCAGGGTGATGGCACAGTCCTAGGGTCTTGGGGCATTATAATCAAGGAGACTCCTATGTCTGCATAGGTTACTTCTGGCAGCACCAATCCCCTCACACAGCCCACAAATATACTGATCAGCAGGGTAATATCTACAGGGAAAGCAGACCCTGCGACTGCTAGGGGACCCAGTGGGGCACTAACTAAGTAGTTTCATTAATAAAAATTCTTGTTCTCAAAGTTTAGGGAAACAAGAATGATGTTGCTGTGAGGCCCACTAGCTATAGTTCTGCTGCTGCTACTGGTCAGCTGATTCCTGATACAAGTGACACTAGCCTGTGTGTCTGGGGTAGGGCATGTAGGTGTGTAAGCAGGGCACATTTTCACTCCTATACAATATAGACAATAAAGTATCAATTCCAGCAACGCCTTCCATGTTCTGTAATTACCCTTAACTTAAACTACTGAAACTGATCATTTTTAATGTATACTGGAAACTATACATGTTTTCATTATGCAAGGTTTCATATTTTCATTATTTGGTTGGAGTTCCCCTTTAAAGGAAATGTAAACTCACAAAGCTAATGAATGTTTTTAAATAGATAATATAATAAATACTTTGTTGTTCCCTTTATACATTTGAATGTGACTCATGGGTATAAAAAAAGGTTGGGGACCCCTGGTTTAAGGTATAGCATACAAAATGGTGAAAGACTCCCTATAATCCTTATATGGCAGTTTGACAATTCTAGGGTTCTAGCTTATATTGGTTGGTTAATTAATCGTTATTGTTTGTGCCCTTGCTTGCTAAAAAGGCACCCCAGCATTGCAATAATCCACCAGTCAATCTAAGACTGCTTTGAGACACTGGTAGTCCCAAAGCAAAGATCCCACCATCTTTATTAAAGCACACAAGGCACATTTCTTCGTCTTTCTACATATATGTTAACTATATGACTACAGTGTCTACATTTCTGGGATGCTTTGTTCAAAAGATATGGTGGATTCCGATGTCCTGGTGGATCCTGGGCAATTGTGTTTTGCCCATACGGAAAGGCAGCTTTGGGTAAATTGGTCATTACACACATATGTTACTGAAAAATTCCATAACCAGATTAGTCAATAAATCATTTAGTTAAGTAAATTATTCTCATTTATGTTTTTTTGTGATATTATATATTGAGCATTTCAAAAGTGGTGAAGTTTAGATTGTGGCTCATTTTCCTTTTAGGCATTAGAATGGATGGTCGCAGATGGAGGGATGAAGACGGTGCCTGGTTCTACAACACAGCACCACGTAGATACATTGACTCCCATGGAAAGCACAGGACCTTGCCTGGGCCAGACTACAAAACCTATACTCAGGATATGGAAATACCCAGGAGGCCACACAGGGACAGAGGCCTATACAGCACAATTCCAGGGAGGTAAGTTAATCTGACTGGAAGATTCACAAGTGAAGAGTCTGAGGTAGAAGTCCCGCTTCTTGGTCTACTGAATCAATGGCATTTGACCTTATTTTAAGACTAAAAGCCCAGGTCCAGACTGGCAATCTGTGGGTTCTGGCAAATGCCAGAGGGGCTGCTGTAAGATGCCATAGACAGTCACTATTTATTGGGCTGGTGGGGGCTGTTTGGGCCTCTGTGTATTTGTAATGCCAGGGCCTATTTTGAATCCCAGTCCTGACCTGCTGAAGCCTGTATTCTTAGGTCTGTGCCATGTCATGTAACTGCTGTATCAACATGAAGGCAATGTATTTCATATTTTCTATCTCTTTCTATCTCGCTGCTCCTTACCTTTGGAACTCTATCCCTGAATCCCTCCGTAGGGAAAACTCACCCACTCTCTTTAAGAAGTCCTGCGCTTAAGGGCAAATGCCCATATCTGGTGCACTCTTACCTTGAAATTTGTGCCTGTATGTTACCCAACCACTTAGATTGTAAGCTCTACGGGGCAGGGACCTCCTTCCTACTGTGTCTCATACCACATGGCACTTATATATATACATATATGTATTTATTGTGTTTATGTATTATATCACTTGTCCTCCCTGTGTGTATTTTTGTATTCTGTGAGACTGTACAGCGCTGCGTACCCTTGTGGCGCTTTATAAATAAGGTTATACATACATACATATTTTACTATCATGTAGAGAATTATTTTATAAGACAGTTTGGAATTTGTTTTTTTTTATGATCCTTTATTTGTATTGTTTGTGCTGCAGTTTTCTGGCTTTGATTATAGACCAATATCTTGCTGCTAGGGCTTCATTACCTTACAACCAGGCAGCAATCAGGAAGTTTCAAGGTATTGTGAATAATAAAATGAAATTCTCATAGTAAGTAGTGTGTTGTTGGGGTCAGTGAATGTGACACCCATTAGAAATTTTTATTCTGAAAAGAGGCACAATAGATCTAGCTTTATTTAAAGGTAAAATTCTGCCTTAAGGAGATTTTCCTGCCAAATTTCTCTTCACCCCTCCATACATACGTGATATTATCTCCTGGGACAGCCCTCTCTGGAAGGGCCAGGGCCTTGCACATACCCTTATCAGTCACATTATCAGTCCAGGGCCCAGCTCAGGATTCTGTGCTGCAATAAGTAATTCCCAGCAAAATACAAAAAGGCCAAGCCAATTCCCAGGTACTCCTGCCATTAAATTAATAAACCAAAGATTAAGTTCATGTATAGTTGTGGCATGGTATTATTTCCAGATCATTTAATAAATTAGAAATACTTGAAAACCAGCTAGAATGGCTGCACATCATTTAAACACAATCAGCATCAGGTCTGCACTGGGAATCAGAATAGTTATGCCAAATACTGAGCAAATGTCACAGAACCATCAAGAAAGAAATCATACCCAATTGGTCAATATATTTTGTGAGAAAAACACCTGCTTTATTCTACTGTAATGTACATTATACCTTTGGTGTTCCTTGCTGGTAAAGGGGAACATTATAGTAACATTTTATTATTATTTTTTATCTTTTTTTACATTTAAGGTCAGTTGAGAGAGGACCCATGAAACATCCATACAGGGCGCTGCCTGTCTCCCAGCCTCCCCAAAGTTCAATACTTCAGGACTCTACAAACTGGACTTCCTCTCTGCCACAAGGAGCCAGAGGCCCTAAATTACTGGGAACAGATCAGAAAATAAGGGCAGTGGGAAGAGATGAGAGGGAGTATGAGGATGCACACAGGATGATTAGAAAGCAAGCCAGGGAACAGGATAGAAAACGACGGAAGATGCTTAGAGAAGCACAAGCCGATTCAGTGAAACTTTCCTCTTCAGATGGACTGATGGGCAAGCACGTGGAAGATTACAGTGTATATAGAGAATGGGAACCTGATTATTCTACGTGGGAGAAAAAAAAGGTAGCCAAACGGGATGACACTGAATCTTTCTCCTGGCAACCAAAACATTTACTTAATCAATTGACCTCTCACACTCCAAAAATACCTCTAAGGGGTTCTGAGCCACAGTTGGACAAAGAAAAGGCAGCAGCACAACATGAAGGAAAGCACAATCAAGAAAAGAAGAGGTGGTGGTTCAAGAGTCCAAAGCAGCCTAAAGAAGGAGCCTCAGACTTACCTGCTGCTAAGTACCAGGAGCCCTTAGACAACATATATACAGAAGGTGGCACTAAAATAAGTAATGAATTCTACAAAATCCAGTTTACAAAAAAAAATCAGGTTCAGAGAAATCAAAAACAACTCCCTCCTTATGTCCCACCCCCCTCATACAATTCATCTCATCGTATTCTCTCCACCTGTAGGAATACAAACATTTCAAATACCCTTCCTGGAAATAAATCTGTCCGTGGCAGTGTTGCAGTGGCTTGTATGGACAAATGTGAGAAAGGTGACCATAAAGTCCAACTGTGCAATGCAGAATCTTTAAAAAACCCCAAATTAACCATATCATCTCACATGAACCTACATGAAGGCAGTCAATGGGCAGCAACCAAGCAAAAGCAAGACCTACAGGCTTACCAAAACATTAAGTGGGACGAGAAACTTCCCCTGTTCCATAACACGTGGGGTGGTTTCCACTCCCAGCGGCAGGTCAGCCAACTGCCCCTAAAAGCTAATGAATTTAGTGACCATATATATGAAATTGTTGAAGGTGAAGGTTATCCACTTACTCCTACTTTGTCTGATGCTCAAAAATATAATTCTGGTTTGCACACAGATGAAATGACATATGGGACAATGATCATACCCCAGCAATATTTATTGCCAAGGACAAGCGAGAAAACATTGACTGAAAGGAAGGGTACAACAAAAATGATGAGAGATAAGGTAACTAAGGGGGAGCAACATTATCCTGGACTTTTTGATGTATCCCGCCCCCCTATTCCATCACATGGCTTAAAGATGTCAAGGGATTTGGGATTCAGCTATACAAGTGACAAATTCAATTACCTAAGTAAAAGAGGGGGAGCAGGCTATAAACCTTCTATACAGCCTGAAGAGGATTGTGGGCCCAAGGAGGAAAGAACCCTAAGAGTTGTATCTAGTAAGCAATCAAGATCTAGAGACTATCCTGGGCCCATGACAAGTAAGGGTGCATACAGCTGGTATAGCTATACTCTGCCCTGGAAGAAGGATGTGTCTGATGGCATGAAAACCCCAATGCAGCATAGGAAGGATCCTGTTCACTCCAGCAAACAAAGAGTGTGGGATGGAGACACAAATTTACCCAAATGGAGAGAACCTAGACAAATAAGTACTTTACCAGGAAGGGGTCGTGATCAGCATTTCCGGAGGCAATACAAGGACAGTAAGCACAGGGACAGAAATGTCCAATTAACAGAGACTGTTCCACATCAGAATCAACCACAAGGGTCCAAGGAAAACAATGGTTTGTTTGTAATTGATGCTACTTGTGTAGTGGTTAGGGCACAGTATATTCCCCCACCAAAAATGCAGCAAGTAAAATTTTTAACTGAGCAGCAAGGTTGTCAAGGGCAGAGAACAGAAGGCATTCTGGATTTTCAAGGAGCATATAGGAACAGGAAATTATCCCACTTGGCAGAACAGTGTGAAACCAACTGTGGTATAACATTGAATCGATCTGACCCAGTGCCTGGACATTCTGTGCCAACTAAAAGAGAAGCTCCAAATATGCAGGAAAGAGCAAAACGGATTTTGGGGCTGTCTGCAGATGAGCTAAATGATACTCAGTGCCATGTGGAAAGAGAAAACAGAGCTAAAATTATAGTGGAAGCACCCTGTGCCGAGAAGAGCCAAGTGGCACTTGCTAAATGCAACATGACAAAAGGAGATCATATTGAAAACTATGAGGAGACTCTTTCTTCTGAGACTGTAGGTAATAGAGAGACCCAAGAGGTTTGTCCACTGTCATTCAATGGCATTGAGCAGGTGTGTAATAGTGCACGGGATATGTGCTATGGCGATTATGCTCATAGTCTGACACCAGAAACCAATATAAGAAATATGGCAGGAGATGAGATTGACAGAGCAAGTGTAGAATTTCAGATAAAAGCTAGTCCCAAAGGCACCCCTCAGGTAAATGAGAACACAACAGCTATGATGGAACCCAAGGCATCCCCAATAAAGCACTGTGACACACACAACACAGAGGAAACCGACACAATTCGTAGAAATGGGGTGAATATGGAAAATGCTAATCTGATAACTGAGAAAAAAGTGACATCAAAGGAAAATGTGGGTTCAGCTTCAGAACCTGCTAAGCAACATGTGCAATATGAGGGTGCAAGGCTTCCAAGTCTCCATGACGAGCACCTTAGTTCTGTGAGAGGGAACACTGGGCATTGCTCAGCTGCTTCTGGGCAGATACATAACAGAAAGTGGCCCAGTGATGTGCAGTCTGTAAATGTCCCTGAGCTTGCAGAATCTGCTGATCTAAATGAGGCACAGAGGGGCCAAAGCAAACTGCTAACCCCTTCTAGGTCCCCAGAAAAACCTTATGTAAAGAAGCACAATTACTTCGCTAAGGATCTGCGAGAAGCCGTGTCACGCATTCGGCGCCACACAGCCCCTGACTCTGACACAGATGAAGACTTAGACAGATATTCCTCTGGTTCTGGTTCAGTAGAACATGGAACAACCAATGCGGAAGTAATGACCTCTTGCAGCTCAGACACATCAGACTCTGAGGTCACTGTCATACTCTCTAAAGGGGAAACAAAAGAAAAAGTTGACTCAAACTCCTTGCATGCTCAACCTTTGCCCTATGCATCTGATGCAACCATAATGAGTAGTCTACTTGCAACTGATGCAGCTGCTGAACCCTCCAACCTTGCTGGCCACCAGGAGGGGACAGGATTGGATTTAAACAGCTGCATCAAGGAGATTCTACAGGATCTCAACCGAACACAGCAAGAATTTTTCCCCTCAGTGAATGAGGGTAGCACCATGTACCAAACTGACCACACACCAGGGGGCGCAGCAAGTGATGGGAAGTCATTTGTATGAGTTGATAGCTTGAGGCCTGACAGCAACAGTTTAGGTTTTCTGGAAAATCCATGAACGGAATGAAGGAATTGGAGTTGGTTAAAGAAACAGTAACACCCAAACTGGAAATTGTTAATGGAGAATTCACTCAGATTCACTGGGTGGAGCCAATTTGTTAGGGAACCCCATTAAATAAAGTCACTTACTTTATATGTTTGCTGGGGATTACGGTATCTTAAAAAAAGCTCTGGCCCATGGTACTTTCCACCAGAGCACCAGCCCTGGGTAGAACACAAGCAATTTCAGACACTGGGAGGTGCCTATCACCTTCCCCCCCCCCCCCCCCCCCCAGTGAGTTTGAGTGCCCTACTTCTTTAATGTGAACTAACATACCGCTTCATTTTACTCTATATATAAAAATGTTTTCCTTTAATATAAAGTCCTGGTTTTGATTGCAGTAATTTGGTATCCGAGTATCCTGTGTGCATTTATATATGAACTGTTGTTTAAACAAACTGCCACCCAGTCTCTTGTGTGTATGAAACAAGGCAGGTTGTCAGTCTTCAGAATAAATTCTTCTACTTGTGCCTGCACCCCAAAGCATTGAATTCACACGGGGTGCAGGCACACTCACCCATTATACACTAACTAACATGAGACTTGGCGTTTGTTGGCGGATATCAGCTGAATGTGCCTGCACCCCGGGCGGATTCAATGCTTCCAGGTACAGGCACAAGTAGAAGAATTTTTAAGCACATGGCGGATTGTCAGCCTTATCTGCAGACTAAAACCTGCCTTGTGTGACCTTGCCCTGTGAGCTAACACACATTCATCTCCTCCTCAAAACAAGCACAGGCAATTACACAGACAAATACAGGTATGGGATCCCAATTATTTGAAGGCCATCTCTCATAGAGTCCATTTTAATAAAATAATTTAACATTTGAAAACACATTTCCTTTTTCTCTGTAATAATAAAGCAGTAGCTTGTACTTGATCCCAACTAAGATATAATTATCGGAGGCAAAACAATCCTATTAGGTTTATTTAATGTTAAAATTATTTTTTTTGTAGATGGAGATCCAAATTACGGAAGGACAAATTATCCAAAAAACCACAAGTCCAGAGCAATCTGAATAACAGGTCCCATACCTGTATCACGCTTTCTAGAAATATTGCTGAATTTTTAAAACTGCAGACTATATTAATTTACTAATGCAAGCTGCAGTGTGCAAAACAGCATCCATCCAAGTGCTATTAAAAACTGTACCTGCATAAGTACATGTTCCCCTATACTGGGCCTTGCACCAGATGGTTCTTAAAGCCAGATTTTCGGAATAAGGAACAAGGCGTAAATACGGTTGGCATCTGGCCGGTAGAAATGGTACTTGGTGCCAATGTTATTAATAGGAGTGAAAGCTACAAACATAGTAAGTATTTATTTTCAAAACCTTAGGTGCGAAGTACAGGCCCTTCTAATTAATCATAGTCATACATTAACTCCGGTGATGCTGGGCACCTGCAACTACACTTGCATTGTGGGTAAAACATGGTAGCTGAAGTGTAAATTTTGCACCTTGCACATGCTTTGTAATTGATGGCTTATGTGCAAATCATTTGTGAGTTCCTTTCATTTACTGCTGTTACTGCTCCTTTAACTGGAATGCACCATATTCTAGTACATTATGGTTTAGCACCAGTGTTTTGCATTTCATAGTAATTGACCCTGGAGAAAGTGGGTACCCGGTGGACACAGAAAGGGTGAGCTACAGCCGGTTCTTTCTGTTTTTATACAGACTCCTGATGTTACATCTGTTGCTCAGATATTTCTTTACCTTCCCAGCCCAATATTTTTTCTGCTGCTACCAACTCAGTGCTGCTGTTTGTAAGTACATTTCAAATCATTGGATCATGCCAGATTGTTAGGCCAGAAAAATCACTAGCTGACCTCTATCTGGTAATTAAAAATAGCCCCTGCTATTAGATCACATAAACAGCTGCAGCACAAACATTATAGATCCCAAAACCCCATAGGAACAATGATAGGGCACCAGTTGCCATAACGATGCCTTCAATTGCCTTCATTGGCATCTACTCCAACAGGTGTAATGTTTCCGGCTGATGTGGGGCTCTTTTTCAAGCTACTGAGAGTCAATGCTATTGCTTTAAATAAAGGCATTTATGGTTTCCTTATGGCCATTGGTGCTATACAAGTATGGAACTACTGGATGGAGAACTCTGTCGGTGGCAGTTGCTGGGGATGACAAATGGGCACTGTACTGTTACTGTAACACCAAAGTCAGAAAGGGACTGGGATATGAATTGGGCAAGTCTTATCCATGCTGGCATTTAGCCAAGTGATGTTTCTGAGCAGCGCTGTGTCTCCCAACATGATCCTCTTTGTTCTCTCACATTCACAATTTTTTGTGTGGCTTTATAATAATAATGATGATATTTATGATTGCTGTTAATAACATTTGATGCATTTATGCACCTTTTAAGTGTTTGTTTTATTCTTTATACTACAGAACCAAGCATCCAAGAAATGGATGTCATATAAATGTTTATGCCGTAGTATTGACACAAATAGATGCATCTTAACTTTCCTTAGTCACCGGCAGGACTTTGGGTTCAAGAGAAATATAAAGCTTCTCAAAACGCAAGGCTTCCGGTGCTGTCTGCGGGCTCTGCATTGTGTTCTGTTTCTCAACTAAATTCTGGCCCCAGACAGGAGCCACTTCTGGGTTGCAGCACTTGGTCAGTGTTTTTGTTCCTTACTTTTGCCTTGTACTCGCCCCAGGCATTGTGCCCTTTCTTTATTATAACACTGAGGCCATTTCATACACCACTGCAAAACACAGAATTCGGGTAAGGGCTGGGTACAAATACTATTATATACATTTTTAGGTTCCCTCCACTGACAAATATGATGTGATGTTGTAGCATTGAAATAAATGACCCCCAATTTTAGTAGTGTATGATTTCCCCATTGCACAGGAAAATCCCATTTGTCAGGCCATAGGAATCAGATTATGTAGCTCCTGAAGCTTTGAGCTCAATGGGCAGGATCAGGGCAGCTCCATTTGTTGCTTCTTTAGAAATCTGCCAGCAGTCTGGGTGGGAAGAAGACTTTGCAGCTGCACCATTTCAGCATGAATCCGATCCAAAGTTTTACTGGTACATGACATAAGGGAAGGGGAATTATCCTGACATGTTTCACACCATGAGCTGGCTAATCACAGAGGAGCTTATGTCTATGATAAAGCACCTTGTGGTGCCAAACATGTCACACTTATTCCAGCTCCGTAATGATGACATGTTATTCTATTTGCACCTCCCAGTAAAGCCTGGAATTATTTTCATAAAGTAGTTCACCTTAAAATGTTTCATATAGACTGCAGAATTCCAAGGCTATTTGCCATAGTTTATTTTTGTGTGTGTTTGTCCTGCAAAACTGCCGGGCTTGGAATTGCAACTGCTATCTGGTTGCTAGGGAATAATTACAGCAATATAGTGAGCATGGGAGATGGCCAGGAGATAAATAATAGTGGGCATAAAAATGGGATAAGGATATGCAACAAAGTTTTGGTTGCTGGGGTCAGTGATCCCCAACCACCAGGCAGGATTTTTATTTGCAACCTGGAAAAAGTAAGGAAAGCTGATCAATCAAAAAACATACAAAACAAATAGTAAAGGACAATTGAAAAGCTGCTAAAAATAGGCCCATGTATTAACAAGAAAGTTGCAAAACTCAGAAGATCCACAAGGTGGTGCTACTACATGGCCATTTAAATGCATGTTTGCTATGAAACTGTCACCATTTAATGATGTTTATAGAGAGGCTTACTACTGTGTAATAGATATTATTATTTTGGGCATGTGTCCCAAGCTGAATATAGGAACCTGAGATATGGGCTGTTCACAGTGTATATTTATGTGAATGATTCATTCAGAAGTGATTAGAGATGAAAAACACCATTTTTATTTTTATTCTAGCCTTCTTTTCTTGTCTTCTCCTTCTAGCCTTTCCTTTCAGTCTTTTCTTCTAGTCTTCTCTTCCACCCTTCTCTTCCACTCTTCTCTTCCACTCTTCTTTTCAAGCCATCTTTTTCAATTTACTCATTTAGACTTCTTTATCCTTCTCTGCTAGTCTTCTAGCCTGTTTTCTAGTCTTTTATTTTCTATCCTTTTCTTCTATCCTTCTTTTCTAGTCTTCTCTTCTAGCCTTAATTTTCAGTTTGCCCTTTCTTCTAGCCTTCTCTTCTTACATCCTATTCCAGCCTTCAGGGAAAGGTTTTAGCCTTTTCTTCTAGCCTTCTCTTCCAGTCTTCTTATTTAGACTTCTCTTCCAGTCTTCTTATTTAGCCTTCTCTGCTAGTCTTCTATTCTAGCATTTTCTGGCCCTTGCTGCCTATGTCTAGTTGAAGAATGTGCAGCCGGTCCTGTAAAACTGTCCAGCCATGGCAGTCCTTCTATGGTAAGCCTTTCAGTAATTGCCTTTCAGTTTTGATTGGCTGAAAATTTGCGAAACGGTGAAAAATCCACAAAACGCATTTTTTTTGTCACCTGCGTCTTTTTTTCCGCCCGCACCCAATTTGACACAACTTTTTTTGATGAGCGATGAATCTTTCCGTGGCAGATTTTCGCTGAAGTTTCACAAAACAATTCGCCAATGGCGAAATGTGGAAATTCGCTGCAAATCCAAGCTTGCTGAAAAAATTCACTCATCACTATTAACGACATGTCACTAAGACTCCAAAGGAAAAAGTGTACGATAATGCTCTATTTAAATGTAGTGAGATGAAAGGACATGGTTTTGTGCAAAGAGTCACTGCAGGCAGAACTGTTATGAATTTGAATCAGACCAACATGGCAGAACAATTTTTGACAATTTGACGTTAGTGTAAATGTTTTGTGTTGTGCCTACATGAGCAACTGAGCGCTTCTTGTTTGAAAACCCAATACATGTATCTAATGCACTTAAAGAACTAAAGCCTAAAAATGAATACACCTATGAATACTGTGTTTAATATACTGAACTTTCTGTATCACCCCAGAGGCACAGCAGCCTTATAACAGCAATGATCCAAGCACTCAAAGCTGTTGATAGAAGTGTCAGTGACACTGCACATGCTCAGTGAGCTCTAGGCAATTGGTGAGAAGCTAAGCTTGGGGGCTGTTGCAAATGATGAAGCTTAAAATGAGGTTCACCTGTTATAGCTGATGTTACAAGGCTGATTATTACATTTTGATGCACTGGTTTCTGAGCTGCTATGTAATGTGAATAGGAAGTTAGGGAGGGAGTAGTTAATCTATTCTGAGTGTGCCCTGGAATTATGGGAAAAAAATTATGAGTAAAAAAAACTTGGCACTTTGTGCCTTTCTTTGTGTTAAGTCCTTACTTCCTCACTTCTCTTCCTTTTGCAGAACTTTCTCACAAGCATAGCTTTGACTAATAATTTATCTCCCCGAACACTTTAAAAATAGATCCCATGTCTCTGTGTAGGTGTTCCTGGAGGGCGTGGCTTAAACACGGCTATGGAGCAAAGAGTTGCTTAGAGCTAAAAGATTTATTTTACAGACCCGACCTATCCAGACAGAGCCCCACTGAGCATGTGCAAGGACATTGCGCTTATATGGAGGGGAAAGCAGCCGGATGGTGTAGCTCTTGGTATAGAAGTTCTAAGGAACAGGCGCACCCATTTAGTTCTCTTTTAACTCTTTGCTACGTCACACAAAGGATATGAATTATTTGGAGAAAGTGATAGTATCAATGTATAGGAAAGTGTTTTTACTGGAAACTGACTGAGAAATCCTGTATAACCCTTATGGGATTGAATGCACCGCACCCAACATAAACAAGACAATAGCATCTATTCCTCCCATTAACAATATGATGTCATTCCATTAACATCCAAAAACAATATATGTTCAATTTCCCCAATATATAAGTCTGATACTTGCATAAGAACCACACCCAAGCCGCACACAAAACAACTGAAAAGATCATAAAAAAAAGTCCTATACACCGACCACACCTGGAATCCGGTCCATGCCCCATAATGCCCCAGTGTACAAGTGTATTAATCCTGTTCCACTAGCATCATGAAGGATTCTTTCGCATGTGCAATACCTGCCATTAAAGGGTCCTCTTCCTAACAATATCAGGTACAAAAGGGTAGATTAAAAGGGTTAAAAGAGCTAATCTCATTTTACCGGTCTCAGTTGGTTTGAATAGAATATTTAGGGGTATATTTAACATGCCCAGTGTTGGACTGTCCCTCCTAGGGCCCACCAGCAAACTAACACATATGGTCAAATCTCACAATAACTGGATGTAGATTGTACTAAATGTTCTCTTATCCTAGGTTATTTAGAAAGGGCTGATGGGAATTATCCTTACTGCATTTACAGTAAAGCACATATTGGAAATATTGTTGCCCAGATGCAATAACCCATAGCAACCAATCAACAAATAGCATTTGCTCACCTGTTGAAAAGCAAACCTCGCTATAAGGTACTACTTGTGGGCAGCAAATTTAGTGTCTTTTATTACATATGGGGGTTACTGCTTTGATCCCAAGCTCTTTTGCAAGATTTTGCACTCCATGAGCAAGCAGCACAAATATCATTCCTCTGTATGGACAGCAAGTATTTATTGCCATGGTATCAGCAGCTCCGGCGGGCCGAGGGCCTAAATTAGGCCAGTAGTTACCATAGGGCTGCAGCTGGGGTTAGTTATAATATCACAGCTATTTTTTTAGGAGGGCTATTGTATAGGATTGAATGATTTTGGAGATAAGCAAGCTGTACGACCGGGTTGGATGAAATAGGTCACATGGGGTTTATCTGCATGGTATAAATTGCCAGCCTGTTGGGGGATAATCTGATGGGGTCCGGTTTTGAGATTCTCCACTCACCCAACCACCCACCCAACAAGGTAGTAAGATAAAGTAAAAAAATATATATATTGTTGCAGCTTGGAGGGTTGTGTGTGTTATTTGAAAATATTTTAAATGAAGATGCTCCTGGCCAGGTATCAAAGCGGAGCTAAGAGAGTTTAAAAGGCAGCTGGAGGGTTCAGTATTTTGGCTGGCTAGGTTAACAATTATTGCAATTTATATGTCAGTTTATATATATATATATATATATATATATATGTATGTGTGTGTGTAGATAAATAATAAAACAAGCTGCTGCCATTGTTATCCACCCAGCTGTGTGATTTATTTATTTTTTAGCCCATCGAGCTTGCTAGCCCCATGCATAAACCAGTCAGTTCAACAGGACAGTCTTTCTTATAGAGAATATTCTCCCTCACTAAGACCATGTTAACAAACATGGCAGATTAGAAGCTCTTGGGGTAGGGCTACAGTCTCATCTTTGATACCTGCTGTACAACACGGGGTTTGTTTATGGAGGCCTCTCTGTGCCCTGTGTGCTCCTATCTGAAGCATAGTGGGATTTCTAAAGAATTAATGATGAAAAAAGTGAGAAAACAGGAAAAACAAACCTTGTCCAGGGCCTATGCAATGAACAGGGCAGTGGTGGGTCACAGGGTATAGATGTTATGTGCAGTCTCTGCTAGGCAGAGAGACAGCTCAGCAGGAGAGCTCAGTGCTAATGAGTTTAATGGAGCGGCACCCTATAGATCACTTGACACAAAGCGGGTTAACCGAGTGATTCATTGCAGATCTGTAACAAGTAAGAGTTAATAGAGCAGCACTTGAGTCTTCTAGTGAAGGCTTCCATAAAACATGATAGATAGACATGGCAAACTCAGTGATTTATAAGGTAGAATAGTGGTGGGCAGCAGGAGGCCATGGTGCTATATAAATGTCCCCTGTGGCCCCAAGTGTCATCTGGAGAAGAGGAATCACAACCTTGTCCCTAAACCACAAATCCTTTTTCTCTCTCCATTCCCAAAAGTCAGGGCTGTGTGACTAGAGGCCTGAGGGCCAGATGTGGCCCCTGTGAAACGCTGACAGTGAGCTGGCAGTAATAATTAGGGGAAGCTTTCCTGCAGCAGTTTAAATTTATGTGGCTCCTGTTGTTATTTTACTGAACAACGAAAGGGATGTTACCTGTGTTACCCTCATTATTACTGGCTCATTATAGGATCACAAACCAAAGCACTAATAATATGAATTTATTAAATACATCAAGTGCAGCAGAGAAATCAATGTGGGTGTTGAGTGTTTATGTTGATCTTGCTTCAGTTTGTATGAAGTTAATGTTGAAGATCTAAGGCCAGAAAGGGCTCATTTAGAACCACTTGCAGTCTTGTATATTCGCTACTGTCAGGGGCAGGAAAAATCCCATTCATTTAAGATACTTGTGCCAAAAGGTGCTCCTTGCATGTTTGCATAGTTGCTCTCAGCATGGCTTGGACCATCTTGGCCCTATCTGGTGAAATGCTGGCAGTGTGCCTAGTGACACAGGGAAACCCTGGAGCTACTGTCTCCTCTAAAAGTTGCCTGAATCAATAGATGCAATGAACTTGCACCTAAAGAATCATGTGCAGACGTAGATCCCAGTCATGTTGCTTGTGATACAAGAAGCACTTATGTTTTACTATAATCACAGCCTTACTGAAGTGCAGTTATTGGCAATGAGTGTGACGCACATCTGTACATCCCACTCAGCCATCACTATTTATATAAAATATATATTTACAGCATTACTTGTAAAATTGTATGTTATTGGCATATTTATTGTGTATTGTATTTTATATTGTGTATTTAATGTATTGCAGAATCATGGTTAAATCTATGGAGAGGGGCCGCTCCTCCATATTTCACTGCTGTTATTTTTGTAGGACATTTATGGCTTTACACTGACCCCAGTAGCATGCCCCATACTGCTGCCTGAATCAGAGTTTTAACCTTGCTAAATACCCCTGGTTACTTACTGATTAGCCATCAGTTGTAGTTAAAGTGTAGCTGAAGTTTTCCTAAATAGACTTTGAAGGAAAAGTAAAGGTAAAAACTAAGTAAGCTTTATCAGAAATACAGACATAAGCACTCACAGAAAAGCTGCACTGAGTTCTCTATCAAAAGAAACACAGGATTTCTTGACTCCTTTTTGTAAACATGTTCTTGGGTATCTGACTTCCTCTCCCTTAGGGCTCCTTCAGGTCTGGTGCTCGAGTCTGTGTATCTCTCTGCTCTCTCTCTCCCTCTCCCTTTTATTTGCTCCCCCTCCCATAAGAATTCACTCCCCCTCCCATCAGAATGAGTGATCTGAGCTAGCAATGACTAGAGCTACAGCGTGGGAGCTATGAGAGACCAAGCTAAAATGGCAGCTGCTAACTTAAACAAACAGAGGGAGCTGCTAGCTGTTTACTAATGTATGGTAAGGTTTTCTGCAGAATAAATATAGTGTTCTAGGTGCCAAAAATGCCTTTCCTTCTCCTTTAATTTTTCCAGTTATAAACAAACAATCATTTGTATGTTCGAGTTCTTCAACCTAACATTTTTTCCCAGCAGCAAACATCAAATAGTAAAGATGGCATCCCTACCTATAATCCCTCACTTCCCTGGATCTTTTCCAGATCACCCCCTTTAATATAGAGGCCAACCTCTGCCCGCCCATAATCCCCACCCACCCATCCTCCATCCATTTCTCTGCCTAGTCCTCCCACTTCCCTTCCCACAAGTGACATCATTGCACGCCCCCAACCTAGAGGCACCCATAGCAGGAGGGCACCAGTCTTGGTGGGGGAGGAGGGGAAAAACAATATGTGCCAAGCCCTCTAAAGTTCTTGCAGGGGGCATGTATTATCTCTGTGCGCTTATTTGTAAAGCACCCAGGTATATATCCAACCAAGTGTCGCTTAAGAATAGGTTGATTCGAATTGGTTGGTCACCATTGACACACAGCATGGTTAGGTTGGGGGAATATGTTAGGTTGAGAAGTCACCCTAGTAAACTATATGTATATCTCTCTCCAAACATGTAAAAAGAAACTAATAAACATATTTGTGAAAAAATAATGATAAAGTGTTCACTACAGTTATATGTCAGTGACAGTTCCCCTTTAAGCTCCCCATCAGTGTGCATATTACATGCAGAGAATATTAACTATTTTGCTGTAGCACCTTGGTTTGTTTTTGCTTGTTGCCTTTTGTATTCTTCCCCAGTGTGTTTGGACCTTGTACATAAACTCTAAGGATAAAGCTTGAATTGTGCAGATGCTAAATTGTTCAACATTTATGAAGCTGCAATACAGAGAACCATTATAAAGTGCAGCACTGTACAGTAGGAGGGGGGATATTGCTAAACATACCGATTACATATAGAACTGTACACAAGAGCTTGAAGGGCCTGCTCATTAGAGCTATTTACTATTCATTTTGATTGCATTTGATTGCATTCAGCCTCCCCATTGTGTGCAGAATGATACATATTGATGGAAGGAGTACCTACTGTTAAAAAAAAATTGTGACCCTTATAATTTGGCCTGCCCCAGGCCTTAGGATCCACTACTACCCCTCCTTTCTTATTTATAACCCAGGGTGATAGGACAGGAATCTGTGCTATGTCCCCTACTGGGTGGCTGTCCCATTGTTAGTCCCAGGCTGCATTTCAGGCCTGCAGTCTGCTGGTTCCCACTGCTTGGAGTGACATACCAGCATCGGTTGCTGTGATGAAGAGTGGACCGGCTGGCGAGCAGCGAGGGAAATGTTTTAATGGGATTATGGCAGACAGGTCAGCATCAGTCTCTCCCCTGCCGGCTCCCCAATCACTTCTACAGAACAAAACCAAAAAGATGGATGGGGCACGGTGACCAGCTGGTGAATGACATTGAAGTGGGGAGGAGGGCAGGGGTACCACAAGGCCAATTTCAGCAGGTTGGTGAGTTGCCCATTGTCAATATGGGATGCATTCACAGACCTCTAATATGGCAGCTCCTGGAAACAGAAACACCTATGGAGACTGATAAGAATCATATTTAGCCTAAAACACACACGGCTACAAAAGCCCACAAGCAAACTGAGAGGGCATGATAGCTTTGGGCTCTGTAGAGACTGGGTCAAACCTACACCATCCAATTATAGCAACATTTACTAACATTTGGAAAAATACTTTTGTACATCTTGATGTGTTGATTCCACAAGAATAAATAAGTGTAACCCTTCTGCTGGGCCAGAACAAGGGGGGAGAGGCCGAAGCAGCATGCGCTTAGGGTTCAGCGGCTATGAGGGTGCAAGGCACGTACCTTTTCTGTCTGCCTACCCCTAGTATGGGCCCTGAGCGAGGAAAATGTAGCTCCTGGAAGATCCTTGTGCAATTTACCAGTGAATATACTTGCTGTTACCCTGCTCCCCACGTCACCATGAGAGTGAGCCTTGGGCACCTCTGTGACTTGGCCCAGCCCCGTGCTTCTGTCCTGAGCAAGAGTCAGTTGTGTGACACACTTACAGTAGGAAAATAGTAGCCCAGGTGTTTTCTGTAGAAAATAAGCATCCATAGAGGTAATGGCACACTTGTGGGACTCGTATGTACATGAAATTAAAGGGTCTGTCATGATTTTTATGGGGTACTTTTTAGTTCTAAACTACACTGTTTACATAGCAAATAATTCACTATATCATATAACGTTTTATTCTCAATATATAGCAAATGTATTTTTTAGCTGTAATATTGGTGTGTAGGCGCCAACTCAGTGCATTGTGTGAGTTTCAGACAATTTGCAATTGGTCTCATTTTTATTGTTTGTGTTTTTTAACTTTTTGTTCAGCTGCTTTCCAGTTTGGAGTTTCAGCAGCTATCTGATTGCTAGGGTTCAAATTACCTTATCAACCAGGGAGTGGTTTGAATGAGAGGCTGATATATAAATAGGAAATGACTTCAACAGAAAAAGAAGTCATTTGTAAGTAACAATAACAATAAAATTGTAGCCTTGGGGAGCAATAGTTTTTTGGCTACTGGGGTCAGTGATCCCCATTTGAAAATTGGAAAGAGTCAGAAGAAGAAGGTAAATAATTAAAAAAACTATAAAAAAATAAATAATAAAGAGTAATTAAAAAGTTGGTTAGAACTGGCCATTCTATGACATACTAAAAGTTACATTAAAGGTGAACCACCCCTTAAAGTGGCTTGGATGATTTCATAAGCAAGCATAATATCCAAGGCTATTGTCATCTTAGATCTACATTGGAGGGGTTGGAATTGCTGGACTTTGATCTTTTTTTTTTTTTTTTTTTAAATACAATTAACTATGTAACTATGTAAAGGACCCTCTTTTAGATCCATGGGTCAGCAACATTCCCCAAAATGCAAAGCCTTTATCACTCAAAGCAGTGCTGACAAACTGGCGGCCCTCCCCCCATCTATCTGGCTGCCATGTCTGCTTACCCAGTAGGACCCTGCATTGTTCACATCTAAAATGCCCCACACTGTTCACACCTGTAAGACCTCAGACTTAGACTGTAAGCACCCACAGTGCCAGCATTGTGTCACTGTATGTACTGCCTGCCCTATGCTGCCTGTGTGTGCCATAATCTGCCTGCCCTATGCTGCCTGTATGTGCCATACTCTGCCTGACCTACCCTGCCTGTGTGTGCAATACTCTGCCTGCCCTATGCTGCCTATGTGTGCCATAATCTGCCTGCCCTATGCTGCCTGTGTGTGCCATACTCTGCCTGCCCTACCCTGCCTGTGTGTGCCATACTCTGCCTGCCCTACCTGTGTGTGCCATACTCTGCCTGCCCTACCCTGCCTGTGTGTGTCATACTCTGCCTGCCCTATGCTGCCTGTGTGTGCAATACTCTGCCCGCCCGACCCTGCCTGTGTGTGCCATACTCTGCCCGCCCTACCCTGCCTGTGTGTGCCATACTCTGCCTGCCCTATGCTGCCTGTGTGTGCCATACTCTGCCTGCCCTACCTTGCCTGTGTGTGCCATACTCTGCCTGCCCTATGCTGCCTGTGTGTGCCATACTCTGCCTGTCCTATGCTGCTGTGTGTGCCAATTCGAGAACTGGGCAGCAAAATGGCAAATGAGGTTTAATGTAGGTAAATACATGGATATGAACTTTGGTAGAAATAACAATTCAAGTTATACACTAAATGGTAGTGTGTTGGAGGAATCCTGTATTGAAAAGGAGTTGGGGATTTTTTGAGAATAATCTAAGAATCTAATTCCAGGCAATGTCATTCTGTGGCTACTAAGTGCTGTCTTGTATAAAAATGAAATTAACTTAAGGCATGAAAACATTATTCTGCCTCTTTATAGGTCCCTGATAAAGCCTCGCCTCCCTTCAATTACCCCCTCCTTCTGGCAACCTGAGCTAATATATACACTCACACCTGCCCTGCCCCCTCCAGTGAGTCTGACACCAGAGAGGGGCAGGTGGGTTGTGGGTAAAGATATAAGAATGGCACAACAGCCCAGATGGCTTTCAACTTGCTTAGGAGCAGTTGCTGGTCAACATTTTGCCTAACTGCACATCACTTGTAACTAC
This sequence comes from Xenopus tropicalis, assembly GCF_000004195.4. Classification (NCBI taxonomy): domain Eukaryota; kingdom Metazoa; phylum Chordata; class Amphibia; order Anura; family Pipidae; genus Xenopus; species Xenopus tropicalis. The sequence continues at coordinate 136,312,383 of NC_030678.2, read as the reverse complement.
GTAACTATAGTACAGAAGTGAAACATTATTCTTTGACTATAAAGGTCATTTACTTACACAAGTGCAGTGTGCAAAGTACTATTTCATGCACAAAATGCCATATTTTTTACACACAATTCTAGCATCAGTGCAGTTTGCACCTCATACGACCAAGATAAAAGCAATAGTACAAGTGTTTTTGTTATGGGGAAGACTTCCAGTTACCAACAGTAACACTGCATTAGTGTGTGATTTTTTTGGTCGGAAACCTGTTGCAACTGTTGACGCATCCACTGAGGAAACCATGGAATTACCCCGACGTTCAAGGTGGAAGCTCCAGTGTTCGCTTGTGTCAATAGATTCATCTATGGGCACTCACCTCAGCAACGCAGAAGTGCAAGGAGCATGTTCAAATGCAAGTATAGTGAATAGCGTCCATACATGCACAGCATTATGTCCCTATAAGCTCAGGGGCTTGTGTTTGTAAATGAGCCCTTATGTGAGCGTCTCCACCTATCTCCAGGTGGTCATAAAGAATATTAAAGGAATACTGTTATGATTTTTATGGGGTAATTTTTATTTCTAAATTACACTGTTTAGCAAATAATTCACTCTACCATTTAAAATTGTATCCTTGAGCCAACAAATGTTGGTTGAACAAGCTTTCAGGTAACCTATTGTTTCTCCTACTCACATGTAACTGGAGGAGTCCCAAGCCAGACTTGGATTTCTTACTATTGAGTGCTATTCTGATATCTACTGGGAGCTGCTATCTTGCTCCCTTCCCATTGTTCAGCTAATCGGCTGCTGGGGGGAGGTGATATCACTCAAACTTGCAGCTCAGCAGTAAAGTGTGACTGAAGTATATCAGAGCACAGGTCACATGGCTGTGGTGCTCTAGGAAATGAAGAATATGGCTAGCCCCATGAGAAATTTTTAAATTAAATATAAAAAAATCTGTGTTTTTGAAAAACGGATTTCAATGCAGGATTCTGCTGGAGAAGCTCTATTAACTGATGGGTTTAAAAAAAACATGTTTTCCCATGACAGTATTCCTTCAAATTGTATTAAGGTTAAAAAGTGGTACATTTCTATAGTCAATATGAACAGAACACACTAAGATTGAAGGGTCTCAGTTATTTCCTCTTCTGCAAAATGTTTCCCAAGGGAGCCCAGCCCAGCATTGCTTACTGTTTCCAACACTCCAACATGGCTGAGGTGCCTGGGAGCTGACAGCCAGTTCTGTCTCACTCACACTGGGATAGACAGGGGCTACTGATATGAGAAAGATTTATTGATTCTGGGATTTAAGCCAAGCCGAATTCCCAGTCTAGCAAATATAGCATTACTACATCCAAGAATGCATACTTATTGCAATGAGATATGATTTTTAAAGGACAATAAAGCAAAGTATTGTTGGTGAGGGTGGCAATAATGAGTTTTATACTCAGTAACACCTGCCCCAAGGACATGTGACATCATAACCCAATGAATAAAAAAGACAAAAAGGATCAAGCCTAAGGATGTTTCCCTTTGACATCCTCTTACCAAGATTGTTTGGTGGCATTAGGTGGAACGGGCCTATGTTGACCCTATTGAAAGAAGGTAGACCCTTTATAAAGAGGTTGCTCCCCCTTTACCCCTCCTCTATTCCCCCCACCCCAGAGCAGATTACTGTAACAGGATTGTGCAGTCATCCAAAAATGCTCTGAAATAAAGAAGGGGTGGGAGACTTAAAAACATCTTTCCGGCTCAGTTTTAACTCTACCCCCTTCCAATCCCCAGCCCTGAAAAGATCCCCACAGAATCTGTTAATCTGTTTCTAATTAAAGCTTAGGGGAGGGCATCCTGAGAATATCACTTGCTGCCCCAAGTCCATTCAGCATGCTCTCTGGGAACAAGCGTCGCCTACGAGCCATTCCTGTATGTGTGGGAAGGGACACGGAGAGGTTTCACGTTGAGTTACAAGCTGGGAGAATAATCAATAAAGGGCATTTGCTCTTGTCAACTCTTTAGAAAGATATGCATGAAACATGGGGATTTCATTTCTCATATTAATGTCACTGAACAAGAAGAATAAACTGTCTGGTTGTAGCTGTCTATCCCTGAATATTGTTCTAGCACTGATATATAGGCAAGAAAAAGATACTGGTTATTTCCTGTCCAAGTCAATAAGAACATATGGGGTGTCTCAAAGTCCCTGTAACCTGTTACTAGGGTACTAAAAAATTATTAATTTTATTAATGGATAAAAATCTGAGCATACTGCACTGCACAGTGGGGCTGTACCGGATAGCAGAGATAGTAGCGCAGTTCTAAAGAGATAATGTCCTGGGTCGGTGCACTTCTCAGCAAATAAGAGAGACGACTCGCAGGCTAAGGTAACTGATTATATTCACAGGGTGGGGTTAACCCCAGTGAATTTGACTTGCCCTTTAAAATTCAACCTGGTTTAGTGGGTAGCAACGGCAAAATAAAAAGAGCCATCAGTAGCTACTATGGGGCAGACTGATTAAATATCAATTGATTACACCCCCCCCCCCCATTAACAAAGCTTTTCTGATAGGAGAGGGACTTAACTAACTTACATTACATGTACCAATTTGTTCTGCTGAACAACATCCTGCTTTATGGGAAGTTAGATCTCAGCAGCAAACTACAAGGATTTAAGGATTCTAACAATATTTTTCCTTACTAAAGTATTCAAAGTGCAGACAAATGCTTGATATTTGCCATTGTTACAATTCTGTAAAAAATAACGGTGAAGAAAATGGTGAGAAACCAGGCTGTGAGACAAACTCTTGCCATCATTGCTGGCTGGATGCAGGAGGGGTATTGTATTATGTAGTTTGTTTTATCAATGTCATTTGCACCAAAACACTTTCTATTTTTTAAGAAAAAATGTTGGGAAGATCTAGAGCGGTGAAGGTTTCGCTGCTAATCCAGCATTTCTCAGATTTACATTAACTGTGAAACTTCTTGTCCACCTGTACTTTCCTGGGGTCAAATCATTCCCATCCACAGAATATTTACATGTGTATAGAACACACATCACTGCTAATAGAGCACCAATGACAGCTACAGAATGTTAGACACTCACTGCCATTACCTCACTCATCTCAATGGGAACAGTAACTCCATACAACTGGAGGTCACACTGCCCCAACATGTGCCATTATCAGTGCCAATCCCATTCCCAGGATGCCTTGTGTGTTCCATCTGTCAGTTACCAAGCCACAGGTAAGAAATAACATGGAATAGAATGGGTGGAAAGAGAAACCTTTACGCTGAAAAATAGACAAGAAGTTATTTCAACATTCTAAACCTTCCTCTTCTTTTGACAGTCCCTCAAGTCAGTGTGTGGGGTTAAGCCGAGTAAAGAAACCAGACCTGTTCCATATTGTTTCCAGTGTTTTAATTCTATTTAGTCACATACAGCTTACATTCCAAAATATACAAAGAAAAATATAATACCCAGCTTAAACCATACGTTCCACTTTACACCACACACAGAACAGGAGTGTGGAAGAGAGAGAGAGGACAGTTCAGAATGAGAGTGCTGAGAGCATGATGTCAGAAAACACAAGAGGTGGCACTGGGGGGAAGCAGCCAATGGCGTTAGCGCAGAAAAGGCCACCTGCGCTGTATACCTATTGCTCCTATTTGCTGGCAATGTAGGGTAAAATATAGGAACAAAACACAGGCAATACATAGGTGTACTTTCCAATTCTGCTTGTATCGCTCCCTTTTCTGGCGCATTTACTGCTTGCCCCCACTGCTTACAATCAAACCATGTCAAGAAATATTAAAAATAAAAATCACTGGATAAACAAATGGTCCCTTATGTAAAAAGTGCACAACATGAATGGTAAAGCTGAAGGCACAAGTGGCGCTTTTCAGCCGGCTGTTTGTGATACTGTCTCCTGTAGCTTCCACAGAATGTCGCCCCAAAATGTTCCCTAGAGCATTTTTTGGCTACAAATACTGCTTTTGGGCATTTCCCATTCAAGTGAAAGAGAGGGAAGAGACTGTGTGTACTTGGCTGGCTAAAATGCACCAAGTATGCCATCAGCCTAAGAGGACAATGGCAGCTCAGAAATATTAATGCCAATTCTTCCAAGACACTATACCCCAGGGCTGGAGGGGCTACAGTGAATAGCAACCAAGAGTCTGTATACCAGCAGCCCCCTCTGGATAAACAGAAATGTTCTGGGACTCAGCAAAGAGGGGAAGTAACAGGAATTTCTGTGTTACTACTCTATAAGTAAAATACTGTAGAATCCAATACATTGGGGTTTACAGCTACTCCTATTGGCCTATATTTTTAAATGACTGAAATACTTGTATTAAACACTTTGGGGTTATGGGGTTGGGAATAGACCCTATATTGCTATTTACCTGCATTCTAACATTATTCCTTTCGTCTCTGCTATGAATAGAGGGGATTCAGCAGTCTTGTGGGGGGTTAGAACAGGATTCACTGTGTCTGGGGAGACACAGAGCTGTTGCCCAACAACATCTCCCCCCCCCCCCAAATCAGGGGTGCTGGGAGTTTCAGTTCAGCTAAAGCTAGAAGGCTATGGGTGGGAACGCTGTGCTTTATATAAACAAATAACTGCCACTAAGAGGCCAGAGAAGAGAGTGAATATATACATCATGGTCCGTCAGTTCCAGACAGACCTGCGGCAGGGGAAACCCTCAGCGAATATTCAGTTACCAGATCAGCCAGACTCAGGGAATAAAGCAAATGCCTTTGAAGGCAGCCAGATCTGATATGTTTTAAAAAGAGAAAATATATATGTATGCATATATTGCAAAACAAATCATTTAAGCACCTTAATGCACCCGACAAGCAAACAGTTCTGGATGATCCCATCTAACAAGACTCTTTAGAAATGAAAGGTCACTTGGAAAAATCTGATTCAGAACATGATGCAAAGATGAAATCACCTTAGCGTTAAAACCCCATCATGTCTTCTACTTCCCAGTCAGGACATACGGACAGTGCTGCTAAATGCCCAGAGTGCATCTCCCTGCTTCCCTGCAAAGGAACACTACTCTCGGGAGACCTATATTTTCTTTTTGCAATGGAGCATAGAATAAGAGTAGGGGTCGAAGGGACGTGTCTGTGCCTAGCTTACATTTCACTTTGCACTCACTTTACATTTTAACAAGAAGATTCAGTTGAGACTGGAGCAATTTACTAGCTGGACGGCCTCCCAGTGATGTAACTGACAGATTGAGTGAGGATGGCCACATTGACATCACTGGGAGCCATTCCAGTCAGTATAAATAAGGGCGGTGTTATTTAACTGCTACACAGCAATATGGACACATGACATATTATTTCAGCATAGCAGGTGCCTCCATACTGAACAATCAACTTGCAAGTTTATGTTAAACAGAGTAACAGTTCCCCAAGCGGCATAAACCCTTTGAATAACATGGATAACACTATGCCTATTATTAAGTGCGCATGCATGAAACGCGTCAGGCGTAAAAGGTTTTATCAACATGAATGAAGACTAAGTTTTACAGAACGCCCTGGCTGTCCGGTGTGCTTTGCTAGCCGCTTTTGAAGAATTTTAACACTTGTGCTGGCCAACCTGCCTACTAAGAGGACATTAGGAATGTCTATGTAGTTATTTCTATTTCTAAATAAGGTCAGGCAAAACTCCCAATTACACAGGAAAAACAAATGTAAACATATTATTTTGTACCAGTCACCCCAGTACTTACAGAAATACTGTGAGTAAAAGCTACAAGGGCTTCCTCCAGTGATTAACTACCAGTTGCTTGAGGTATTAAAGACCCGTAAGATTCAGAAGTGAAAATTTAAATTTTGCATCTGATTATCCAGCAATTTGACCCATGTGTAAGAACTAAAACCAATTTTATTCTGTAAAGCTAATCCATATGCTGTATAAACATGAGCCTTTTGCCTATTCAGATTGAATGGCTGCCACCATGGCTATGCAGCAGTTAATTTATAGAAATTATAGTAGTGTTTGAGGCAAACGCAACCCTTTTTTGGTGTTACTGTTCCTTTGATAAGTCAATACTCACATAAACAGTGTTAGGTGGCCATGCATGGACTGCTGACTTGGCCCCTCCAGACCAAATCAGCAGCTTATTGTCCCTTGTATGGGCTCCTTACAACAGAAATGGAGCTAAAAATCAAGTAAGGACCACATCAGCATATTGCTCTAATCCTCTCCCAGAAGGCCTCCCTAGGCCACTATTACAATGTGTTTGTTGACAGGGGCCAAACGATCACATAATCTCAATCTGGACCAGTGTAGGGCCCGGGATCACTGCGAAAGGAGAAGGAAGAAAGAGTATCACTCGTCTGCATTTACCCCAGGCCGGTGCAGTTTTCTCCTAACAGGAGCACCAACTGGAGGATTCAGGTAAGTGATTACAATCACTGGAAGGTGCCTAACATTTGGCACCCCCTAGTGATTTAGCCTTTCCTTCTCCTTTAAATAACCCTGGTAAAAGCCATTGTACATTAGTATGTAGTTAGAGTACTAGCACACAGAACATTTTGTCTGGTGGGAAAACACTTGCCGCACAGTAGCCCAAAGTTGTCTCGCTGGGAAGGAAACTTCAGCTGTTTTGTCCCATGGCAAAATGTCCTGCCAGTGTACCAGTAGCCTTAGTATATCTGATCTCACTTGGCTGAACTCTACTTCTGTCCCTCAGCTTTATACACATGTAGCTGAGACAGAGAGAGCTAGTACAACAGGAGGCACATTGCGAATGTACTAGCATCACATGTAACTAAACTAAAGGTGGCCGTACACATTATAATAATGATCTTTCCTGCATTTTTCAGCATTAACCTACTGCTGATGTTTGGGCGCCTTTCCACCCTTAAGGGAGAGTATAAAGCATGCACGTACCACAGTGTGTGGGACTTTGAGAGAAAAGGGCAGGAGTGCAATAATACAATACTTTTGACTATCGACAAGAAACTAGTTTTATTGCTAATGCTTCCTAAGCCTGTCCTATGCTCAAACTGATCAAAAACTGCAGCTCATCCCGAGGGCCTGCAAATAACTCCCAGGACCCCTCATTAACTATACACTGAGTTATAGCCCAACAACAAAAGAAAGGTCACAGGCTGGACATGCTAATGTCAAATGATTAATTTAGTGACCTGAGCCTGCAATGTGAGTGTACATTTAGCTCATTTTAGCTTGATAACTGTAACAATAGTTTCAGTTTAATACCAAATATACTTGTTATCCAGTGTTTTATCATTTATTTAGCTTATTTTTGATGCTTGGTTTTTATACATTTTGTTAGACAGAGCAATGTGCTATGGCTAGAATACCACTAATATATTAATATTTGCATTGTTATAACGGCAGTTGTAAAATTGTGTCAACTCTTTCTGCTGCAGAATAACTCACTTTTCCTCAAATTAAACACTTTGTGTCTAGGATAAGGAAGGGGAGTAGCAGATGACAGTCTGCAGGCTACTAAAGGTGGTCATACGCTATAAACTATACTACATACTATACTTTCCCTTGATATGCCCACCTAAGTGGCCATAGGGCCAAATGATCAAATTACAATGACAGGAATAGCAGCTGTCAGAACAAGGACCACAATAATGAGCCGATGCAGTCCCCAATCCGACGGAAAAAAATCAAACCTGTCCGACAGAAATCTGCCCGATTTTTACCACATATTGGTCAGGTAGGCCTGCCGGGGGTTCCCTTCCATGGGCAGAAAAGCTGCCAAATCAGTCTGGAGAACCTTAAATCTGCCCATGTACGGCCAACTTAACTATTTGTGGTTCTCTACCTTGCCCTCCCAACCTATCAGTGTCTTGTATTGTAAATATAACACAGCTAATTAACCAAGTTTAAATCTTATTTACTCAAGGAAATAAGTAACTGCTACAGTTGATGCATGCAGGAGGACTGTTCCTTTAAACTGGAATGACAAAACCAGGTCAATGCTAAAGAACTATTTCAAGTTAATACTTTACTACTGGAGAGACACAAGTGCCACAGGGAAAATAAATATTTTGTATATTATAAAGTACCAAAGTATAAGCACCCTTGCTGCTGGGAGGGTTCCTCCCTCCATCACTGTTGCACAATACAGCATTGCCTCACAGAAGAAACTTCTCACTGACAAAGCAATAAAGTGTTGTGAAACGTACAAGCAAGGAGTGCCTCTCCCGGTGGGAAGCCTGCCTACACTTCTCTAGCTAAAAGAATATATTGCCTTTCTAACTTCTTTATTGCACCTTCAATTTCTCTTTTTGCTTCCCAGAGGTTTGGTCATCTATTAAAACTGCTCTGCTGCACCAAAACACAACCCTCTGAAATGATATTAGAACCCAAGCTTATTGTATCCTTTCCCAATAGAATAAAATATAATATGATCCTTGTTTAACTATTTAAACCATCTTGGATGAAGTACTGAAACGGAAATAATTTAAAACCAAATACAAGAAGCCAAAAACATTCCCACAATCATGTGCAAAGGGAGCTTCCACACAACATAAACACAAAACAGCACTGCTCCCATTCCTTCCCTCTAACCAACCCTGTCTACAGGGGGCAGAATACTCAGGCATGTACTGCCAAGACTCACTTGTCCACTCCCAACCAATATCTTCAAAGAACAAAGAAAACAGCAAGTAACAGCAGCTTGATGAACCAGGAGAAACACGGCACCCGATTAAAACACCCCAAACCAAAACGGCAACGAAAGCAAATGTGGAACCAAGAGAAGCAGGAGGGATTGTGTGGTCTGTACCAGGAGCCAACCCCAACCTGGTTTGGCTGGGGAAGCACAGTAAGGATGTGGGAGGAAGAGTCAGGCGCACGCTGGAGACAAAATGGGACTGGCACCTTCACTTCTTGTTCTTCAGTTGGTTGGCTAGCCAGTCCAGCCCTTCATACAGGCCATCGCCACTGGTGGCGCAAGTTGCTTGGATGTACCAGTTGCGGTGGCGGAGAGAATGCAGGCCCAGCTTGTCTGTTATCTCTGCAGCATTCATAGCATTTGGCAGATCCTGCAAGTAATTATGGACGGTCAAGTTTATGTTACATAGCAAGCAGAGAATAACAATAGCACTGGCAAAGGAAACGTGCAAGTGCTATAAGCCCAGCCAATGTTACTACCACAGACAAATATATAAATGTAAATAAATAATGTCATGGTGCCAACATGAATAAATCTACTTGCCCATAAAGCTTGCATGTCATACAGTATACCATTTAGCTAAGCAAAGAACCACAAACCTGTTTGTTAGCAAAAACAAGCAACACTGCATCCCTCAACTCATCCTCTGCCAGCATCCTCATCAGTTCTTCACGGGCCTCATTCACTCGTTCTCGATCATTGCTGTCCACCACAAATATTAACCCTGAAAAAACAATGAGGCATTATATTGACAGATGACTGATTCTATTTAATTTATATGCAAACAGCTGTAAAATAAGCAACATGAACTGGCTCGGCTCCTTGAGAAAAAAAATTGAGAAAAAAAAATGAAAGAAGAGGAAAGGGATAGGGAGGAAAGAGACAAAAAAGAGAAGGTCACTGTAATAAAGTGCTTTCAATTAAATTTATTTTCCAGCAATAAGTCAACATATTTATATGAACAGCTTGTAATTTGCCAATTAAAATCAGAAGACATTACTGAATCATAGCCACAGCAATAAATTCAGACATAAAATACAAAAAAGGACTGAAATTTAAATTTGGATCTTTTTAGCTGAATTAGGAGATCCCAGCCAAATGTCCCTTTCTTATTTTTGTTGAAAGCCCCTGCTTGGTGCAATTTTCATTACATAAGTGTATCATTAATTACATCTTAGAAAGGCAAATTGTGTGTGTGGAGGGGATTTATCAAGGCTTGCTCAGTACATAAAAGAACTGTCCTGGCATAGTGCATGATGGCCTGGATATGAACACTGTTACTAAACTATTTTAATCAAATGATTTGATCTTATCAACCACCTGTAATAACTGTTGGCTGTACTCAGTCCCTTTGGTTTCACCAAACATCATAAAGTTTGAGTTCCATGAATTCAGCTTTGAACCAGAGAGGATCTGGATCTCTGACTATACACTGCTTTACCACCCAAAGCAAAGTACAACAGAAACTAATACAAAGTTGTTTAAAATGTGAAGCCAATGGGACAAATTTTCCTATGCCAAGGAATACTGCCTACAGGTAACACCCAAGCAGCTATTAGAAACTCACTTTTATCCAGTGGGGACCATACAATTTGCAACAGTTTGGACCTCCCATTCCATACTGAAAATGACTACTGTAGGTGTTATTTTTCAGGACCCCAACAATAACTGAGCCCCATGGGACTGTGCTACCTGGAATCCCATAAAAAACACATAAGCAAGGATACACACTCACCCTGAGTGTTCTGGAAGTAATGCCTCCAAAGTGGGCGGATCTTGTCTTGGCCGCCCACATCCCACACTGTGAAGCTGATATTCTTGTACTCCACAGTCTCCACATTAAAGCCTGTTATAAAGAAAGAAATAGGAAGCAAACATTAAGATTAATTTTCCAAAGAAAACCCATAACAAAATAGTAACAATATCTGTATAAAGGGAGGTCACATTTCCTTGTGAAATAATTAACAAGGTAGACGTGGCTATAATGTCCAGAGGCTACAAGCCAGGGTCTTGCCCTGGTGCCTTGGCCCATGTTGGCCTATTTCGGGCAATTTAACTCAACAAAAGATGTTGCCACAGCTATGAGCAATAACTGTATGAAGATGTTAATACTCCCCACTAACAATAAAAAACACAATACACTGCTGAACCCAATTATGTGCACTTTTTCCTCAGGCATTTACCTATGGTGGGTATAGTAGTCACAATTTCTCCAAGCTTAAGTTTGTACAAGATAGTTGTCTTTCCTGCAGCATCAAGTCCCACCATGAGTATTCGCATTTCCTTCTTCCCAATCAGGCTCTTCAAAAGGTTCCCAAAGATGTTTCCCATGGTATTTTCCTAAGATGCTTTTGTGGCCACTTCTAATAATAAAAGCCAGGCTTACAAACTCTCTGACAGATGGTGTATAAAGAAGAAGTATAAAATAGAGAAAAAAAGTAAGGATATATTATAACATTGCAACCTTTAGATTTTTCAATGTAAACCCAAACAATTGTTTAATATATAAACAAGGAAACAAACCATGGCACTAAATGTTTGGTATTTTGCATTTAAATGTGGTTATATTAATTGCTTTAGCACAGAGCTAAATTCAAGTGGGTTGTGGTAGGGAAGCTCTGCCCTGCTAACATGGCACTATGTTGTTACTCAATAAACATAAAACAAGAGTAAAAATAAAACAAAAGTACATGGTTATAAATCATGTGAACAGAGCCCAAAGTCAAGCTTAATTCTGGTGGCTTGGGCACAAACAAAATCACCAGATGCCGAAAGCAGTTCTAATGCATATAGAACAACATCTGAATTCATATCTTGTATATCTGTATTCATCATTTTCCCTTACATACATATCCCAAAAAGGCACTCAAACAAACATTTTAACAATAATGTTTTTGAATAATAATAAAGTACCTCCCTGTTGCAAAATATAAGGATATTAGAAGTCACCATAACCTGTATAAATCTGGCCTTTGGCATTGTGCTTTTTTATGTGGTCATGGAACTCCTCATTGACTTATAATATCCTTATATTTTACAATAGGGGTCTGTCTCTTATTGCCCTAAGAGCTGCCAACTGAATGCAACAGACCTATGTTACAATATGGATGCGTTTGCGTTGTATTTGGTAGACCTATGAATTAGTTAAAACAAACTTAGTAGCTCTGATGTTAAATCTGAAAAAACTTTTATTTTACACCAACTTATCTCCCAAGTTAGTAGAAAGCAAAATTATAAATATAATTGTCCAGGATCCACTAAACGTTTTTATGGCCAGTATTTGGCAGGTAGAGTCCCCATAAAATAGTGTAAAACAATTGTCATGGAGAGCACTTAAGCTACTGCAAAATCAACACATTCATGGCATTTACCCCCCTTTCTGTTTCTACCATGTTGAGACCCCAAAATGAACATACATTTTTCATGGCACTGTTTTATGGGTAGTAAAAGCGGCAAAAACAGCGAATGGACCCAAGAAAACCCCCTATTTTGGAAAGTACACATGTATATTGATGGAATTTTACTTTTTATTATTTATCAATTTATGTGGTGTGGGGGCACATTATCTATTGACATGGGGGGGGTGGGGGGCATGGTAACACTTACCTGTTGTTTGTAGTGCTCAAACTACCAAATATGATATATACCAACATCCCAAAAGGACAGCTTGTTTCTATGCAAGTTGCTACTATTGTTGTGGAACTAGTAGGATCAAGCTCGATCTTTGTAAATAATTAATTGGCCTACCTGGGGCAAGCTGAAACTGAGATGCGGATTTTATGCAAATTAAGTCACAAACAACTAGGTCTGGTATTAAAGGTCTATGTTAAGTGAAGTCAGTTTTACTTTTATTGGTGCTTGGTACATGGACCAAGCATTTTGAAGTAAATAGATTAAGGGGTATAAGCCTGAGCTAATGTAACACAAGCATTTATTCAGTGTGTGCAGACAGGCAAGGTTTATCCAGTGATGCCTTTATAAGCCTCATCTATTAAACAAAATAAACTGTAAGGCCAATGCCACACAGGGCGTGCTCTTTGCCAGTGTACTTCAGCTGAAACTGCCCCTGTTGCAGCCCATTTACTAAAACAAGAAATGCTGCACAGTCAGTTCTGGACTTTTTCAGCCTGAAAGGCTCACGAGAACATATCTACTGCTGCCAGGCATCTCTCATTGAAATGAATCTCACTGGCAGAAAAATTGCTTTTGAACCACAGGCCTAAGATGAAATCTGACAAATGTATGCCATTAGCAGTTTGCGTCATTTATTTTTCTGTTCATTATCATGTATCGCCATCTGCACTATTCTGACAGATAACAGGAAGATGATAGGACCTGTTTTCTCCCTATGGCTGCTGACAGCATAAAGGGAACCCACGCTAATAACTGCAACATGCATTTGTACTGTAATTATCAAACAGCATGATGGGCAAAAGACAGTAATATACAGTGCATTCAGTGTGCGTGCATCTAATTCTGAGGAAAGTAGCCATATAGGCCTATGAGTAGAAGGTCCATATCTCATTTACACACCCACTATAGTCAATTTTATCAGGAACCAATTAACCTTTATGTTTAAGATGTGGGAAGAAACCCAGGGAGAACATACAACCTCATTGCTGACAGTGACCCATATACTGTTAGTTTTCTATGCTGCAGAGGGGCAATCATCCAACAATCCACCTCTGAGGATCAAACTATATTAAAATGATGGTGACATACAAAGTCGTCAGCACAGACCTTGGGCAGCCGTGATATAAGTCATTGACTTTGGAGTTGCAGTTAATAGAGAAAAATGTATATAAATCAGTAGATGCAAGAGAGAGAAGCTATATATGAACTTGAGATTATGTGCAGTAATTATGCTGGAGCTCTCTATAAACTGCAACACTGATAGCATAAAATGAAAGGCTGTCAAACACTGTCAACCATCTCTCTAGTGCCCATGTAGTTATAAAGATGATGCATTAGGGGCATTACGGTAAAGTAAAAATGCTGAACTAAATCAGCCTTTAAATGTACCATTCTAACATAATGTTTAAGCCTCACTGCATGAAAAAAATGGGATTTAAACCTGCACTGATAAAATCCAACCCACCGATTACAATGATGTTCCCACCAATGCATAGAGATATGGAGCACGAGGAAGCAGATTGCCGGTTTCTCCGCCGGCATAGATAAAGCCTTGTGTGACATAGCCCTTAAGGGCTAGGTGGCTTTTAAACTGCTATTGTCTAAAGATTAAATTGGCATGATGACTACAAATAAATTCTAATAATATTGAGAGAAAAGCAACACAGCATGGACACCTTTATTCTACTCAGTTTTCTATAAGCTTAATCAAGGTGTCCATGCTGTCATCTCATTTGCTGAAGTGCCATCTGTTTTGGGGCCTGAAATGTTATTTCTATAGTATTATTATTTTGCTTTCTTAAAATGCTAGGAGCTAGTCTTACAACCTAGTTAAAATGGTAAGAAATAGTCTTACAATTTTACTGGTTAGCCACTTTCAAATTTAAAGAGTTGGGAAGCAACACAAACATGAAAAAAGTTCCTGGAGGTGACCAATAAGGGCTGAGATTGGCCATATGTGAATATTCAACCAGAATTTGACTCCAAGCCAGGAAAAATAAACACCTGCTATGAGGCCACTGGGAGCAACATCCAAGGGGGGGTGAGCAACATGTTGCCCCCGAGCCACTGGTTGGAGATCACTGCACTAGACATTAGTAGACAATACTTATTTTTAGTCAGCAAGTGAACTGCTTAGATAGGGGTTAAATGCAATTATATAAAAAAAAAAAATAATCGATCAAACTCTCAGTTTAGTGGATATTTTAAAATACATAACTGCAACCATTCCCCTTTAAAGGATTTTAGCATTCCAGCTCAAGGCACCTCTACTTCCTACTGAAATCTCAAGCATGGGATGAAAAAAAACTTAAGGCACATCAGACTGTGATCTAGAAGTGATTGTTTTTTTACTATGTTTTATTATCCTGGTTACCTTGTTTTTTGCTAAGTTGGGGGGTAGTCAGGCTTTTAACTCAGTTATCTCAATTACCTTACAGACAATCCAACAGATTTTAATTAGACTAATTGTATGTTTGGCTATAGTCTGAAGGAGGACTTCCAACAGAAATATGGAATACATAGCCACGGAAAATGATACTGAATAAGAAATAGGTCAGTGCAAAAAGGAGTTAAAAGGACCATGTAAGTGCGAGGATATGCTACATGGAATGTAAATTCCCAGGATAACCATGAGTGATATATTATATATAGATAGCTATTTATAAATAAACAATATAGTGGCTATGACCCATATTGCAAGTTATACAGTGAATAACACTGTAAAATGTATATCCTTGCATGGTTATAACTATAACTGATGACATCACTAAACTGCATTTATATGGATATAATATCTAATCTAATCTTGTGTATTATGTTCTATATAAGGATATATAGCCTTATATTTTACAATAGAGGGTACATTATTCACTATATAAGCATAATGTTCTGACATAGTAAAGAACTGTTTAAAATTTAAAAAGAGATACACTATGGGGCTGATTTACTAACCCACGAATCCGACCCGAATTGGAAAAGTTCCGACTTGAAAACGAACATTTTGCGACTTTTTCGTATGTTTTGCGATTTTTTCGGATTCTTTACGAATTTTTCGTTACCAATACGATTTTTGCGTAAAAACGCGAGTTTTTCGTATCCATTACGAAAGTTGCGTAAAAAGTTGCGCATTTTTCGTAGCGTTAAAACTTACGCGAAAAGTTGCGCATTTTTCGTAGCGTTAAAACTTAATGCTACGAAAAATGCGCAACTTTTCGCGTAAGTTTTAACGCTACGAAAAATGCACAACTTTTTACGCAAATTTCGTAATGGATACGAAAACTCGCGTTTTTACGCAAAAATCGTATTGGTAACGAAAAATTCGTAAAGAATCCGAAAAAATCGCAAAACATACGAAAAAATCGCAAAATACCGATCATTACGAAAAAAACGCAATCGGACTCCATTCGACCCGTTCGTGGGTAAGTAAATCAGCCCCTATGTGTCTGCTACCAAATGGTCTGGCGCTAGCCCGCCACTGTGCACCCCCAATTTGCTTCCCTATCCTACGTCCCTCACACCACAAGTGCAGCTAGCCTTGTTCAGCACTCTTGTGCCTACCCTATATCGATCAATGGGATCATTTCTCCAACACCAAACTGAGAAGGCATATATGACTAATTATTGCTTTAATTTAATGTGCATAAATATTAATGATCTATACTATATTACAATATTGAATTCTTGAGCACGGCTTAATTCATTTACACATCATGTTCCCAATGCTTCAGTACCATACAATTCATTTTTTTCAGCACATAACCCTAATGCAATATCTAAATCTTGGGAGTATTCCAAAAAGGTGCTGGGAGTTCCATGTCACAATAAAAATGCTGGCATTGTGTGTGACAGTGAAGGTGCTGGGAGTTGCATGTCACAATAAAAGTGCTGGCATTTGTGTGTGACAGTGAAGGCGCTGGGAGTTGCATGTCACAAGAAAAATGCTGGCATTGTGTGTGACAGTGAAGGTGCTGGGAGTTGCATATCACAATAAAAGTGCTGGGATTGTGTGTGACAGTGAAGGTGCTGGGAGTTGCATGTCACAATAAAAGTGCTGGCATTTGTGTGTGACAGTGAAGTGCTGGGAGTTGCATGTCACAATAAAAGTGCTGGCATTGTGTTGACAGTGAAGGCGCTGGGAGTTGCATGTCACAATAAAAGTGCTGGCATTTGTGTGTGACAGTGAAGGCGCTGGGAGTTGCATGTCACAATAAAAGTGCTGGCATTTGTGTGTGACAGTGAAGGCGCTGGGAGTTGCATGTCACAATAAAAGTGCTGGGATTGTGTGTGACAGTGAAGGTGCTGGGAGTTGCATGTCACAATAAAAGTGCTGGGATTTGTGTGTGACAGTGAAGGTGCTGGGAGTTGCATGTCACAATAAAAGTGCTGGGATTTGTGTGTGACAGTGAAGGTGCTGGGAGTTGCATGTCACAATAAAAGTGCTGGGATTGTGTGTGACAGTGAAGGTGCTGGGAGTTGCATGTCACAATAAAAGTGCTGGGATTGTGTGTGACAGTGAAGGTGCTGGGAGTTGCATGTCACAATAAAAGTGCTGGCATTTGTGTGTGACAGTGAAGGCGCTGGGAGTTGCATGTCACAATAAAATTGCTGGCATTTGTGTGTGACAGTGAAGGCGCTGGGAGTTGCATGTCACAATAAAAGTGCTGGCATTTGTGTGTGACAGTGAAGGCGCTGGGAGTTGCATGTCACAATAAAAGTGCTGGGATTGTGTGTGACAGTGAAGGAGCTGGGAGTTGCATGTCACAATAAAAGTGCTGGGATTGTGTGTGACAGTGAAGGTGCTGGGAGTTGCATGTCACAATAAAAGTGCTGGGATTTGTGTGTGACAGTGAAGGCGCTGGGAGTTGCATGTCACAATAAAAGTGCTGGGATTTGTGTGTGACAGTGAAGGTGCTGGGAGTTGCATGTCACAATAAAAGTGCTGGGATTGTGTGTGACAGTGAAGGTGCTGGGAGTTGCATGTCAAAATAAAAGTGCTGGGATTGTGTGTGACAGTGAAGGTGCTGGGAGTTGCATGTCACAATAAAAGTGCTGGGATTGTGTGTGACAGTGAAGGCGCTGGGAGTTTAGAATGCCAATGAAGGTGTGAGAAGGTGTTCTTGACAGTAATGGTGACTGAATTGTGACAGTGACAATAAAACTTAAAAATAACAAAGTAAAAGATGCTGGGAGTTGTGTAGAGCAATGAAGGTACTGGTGGGGTACGTGTATCTGAGGAGGGAAGTAAAGTAACAAATAAAACATCTTGGGAGTTAAGACTGGGCATTTCATTTATAAAATCGTGAAAAGTCATTTTTTATTTGCCTCCTACCTAATTTTGATATCTTGTCATAAATGAACAGGTGGGATAACATACAAAAAGGCTATTGGGACGTTCCATGGGCTGTATTAAACAAACAAGTACTATATGTGGTCATGGAACCCTTGGTGACTTCTAATACAGCCATATTGTGAGCCCCAAGAGGTTCTATGAGGCTGAGGGCTTTTATACAGCTCATGGAACTCAGGGTGACTTCTAATATCCTCACATTTTATAACAGAAGGTGCATCATTTTCTTATAACAGACAGATTTTGGTGAGTCATGTGACAATGACATGACTAAGGCTATTTCTAAGGACATATCTGACATTCCAGGCCCGTGTGTATTATATATGTATTATATATGTATAAGGTGCAATACAAGCCATCGATCTCCAAGACAATGCAGGAAAACGGAGGTTGATGATTTTCTACCTGTGGCCCCAAAGCCAATGGTGAATGCTGGGATTTGCAGTCAATGTGCAAACAGAAAGCCAAACACAACATTTGCGAGGGCTGAGGGAAATCTAATGTAACATTTTTTTGACAGGTGCCTTGCTCTATGGGGAGGTCCCCATATATAGGTATCATTGTCAGCTCCTGTATGACGGATGGAGGCAGGCACCCCGCCGTTATTCAGTGAAGGGGAAAGCCAAACGCTGCTCATATACTGATGGTGATGATTGCTTGCAAAACGACGAAGGCATGTAACAGCGACACTAACGAGCGACACTCGCTGCCTGTCACCTACCTCCACCTCCTCTTCTTCTTCTTCCTTCCCTACCGCAGCGACTCCTCTGTCCTCTCCGGCCGGAAGCACCACGAAGAAATATCGCGATATCTCCCATAGCTGTGGGGCGATGCGCTAGGGACCTCTCGCGAGACTTGGCTCCGTTTCCACAGTAACAGATGCAGCAGCTCCAACCTTGCGCTGTGCTGCGGGGATGAGTGGGCAGCAGGCCTGTGCCTCATGTGAGAGCCTGATCTGTACAATGCACCCACACAGCCTCTCGCAAAAGCTAAGCCTCATCACACAGGCGCCTATACACAAGGCAGTGCCATGAAAAATATCAAAAAGGCTCAAAATCTAGCTAGTTGGGCAACACAACTTCTCTAAATCCTATAAAAATTAAGACTGTACCAGTGAATAATACTCCTCTAGATATAGAAGGATTGAGCTTAAAAAAGTTCTGTTTCTGATTTATTGAGAAATTCCACCAAAACCCCAGTAGCCCCCCCATCTGTTCCACTTCCTGCTGGCTGAATTCTCTGGATGTGCAGAAATAATAATAAAAAAACAAAACACAAATACAAGAGTATTGTAGAAATGATACCTATATTGGCTAACAATAAAAATACTAATTTGTATTTTGCCTGATGAAGGGGCCTTAGAGCTCCGAAAGCTTGCAATGTATTTTTATTGTTAGCCAATATAGGTATCATTTCTACAATACTCTTGTATTTGTGTTTTGTTTTTTTATTATTATTTTTGACACTGGCTAACACGGTACTACAGTTTTTGTTTTCTGGATGTGCAGGGGAGCCATCGGCTCTAAGTACAAGCACTGTAGGATCCAATCAGCAGCTAGGCTGACCTCATAGGGAACTGAAGCCTGTCTTTGCTTGTGTGACTGTGATTGGCTCTCCCCCTCCTACTGTGCTTCTGGCAGGGACTGTTAGGACACGCCCACCCTTCATTTCAAACAGGGACAGAGAACTGATAGTATCTATAGGGAGCTCAAATATTATTCATAATTGCCTACAAAATTAGGGTTTTTTCCCATTTATAAAATATGTCTCCTTTAACAGAAGATAAATAGGGAGGAAGGCTGAAATTTCTTCCCAAACTGTTGGCACCCAGGTCTGGGATATAAAATAGGGTCTGGCATTTCAAGTACAGAAAGGTCCATACAGGCCCCCCATCAGCCCAATAAATAGTGACTGTTGATGGCTGCACAGATTGCCAGTTCAGGCCTAGTGGCACTTGTTCTTTTTTAGGGCGTTATATAAAAGACCATACTTATAGTAAATCAGCAGGGCCACAATAACCACTGACATTTAACACAGTTATACATGACCAATAATTCTCATAAATATACTTTTTATATATTTCAACTCATTGTAAGGCATGTGTTATTTCAGTTAAGTGTTAACCTAACAGCCTAAGAGTTAACCGAATAATTTGTGTATTGGTTATTATAATTTAATGAAGTCAAAATGCATATTTAAGAAATAAGATGGAACCTCCTTTTTTCTAATTTCTCAGATTCCTTTGTGTCTGCTAAAATCAAGGAAGGCCAGTAATTTTTTCCAGAAAAGGTGGCAACCCTATATAGGTTTTTGTTTCTTATGTAAACAAATGGATTCTCCACAGACTGGGTGTCATGAAGTTAAAGAGTATAGGCTTTCCCAATACCCCTCCCCCTACAACTCACCTCTCCACAGTTCCCTTACCCTGGTTAAAAAAAACAAGTCATGAAAATTATAAGAGTGATATCCTTTTTTCTTATTTTTATCACTTATTGATATAATTCCATTGTGTTTGAACATTGTAAAGTCCAGCAATCATGTAAACAATGAAAATAAAATTTTAAAAAAAGACTATAGGCTCCAATATCTGTTTTTCTGTGGTGATTTATACTTCCATACATTTCTCCACCAAAATGTTGGGAAGTGGATATATATTTGGAAGGGGTGACCTACCAAATGGGCTTCATATGCTGTGCTGCACTACTGCCTTTGTCATAGGCATGCCTAAATGTTTCTACATGAACTCTGCAGTGCTGACTTTGTATTGGGTCATCCACATTTCTAACTTACCAGCTTGAAGTTATTGCACCTAGATGGACCAGTTTCGCTTCTATGAATTTTAATAGAGTGGGAAAGTAAAGATTCTGGTGCAAATTACAGACAGTGGGTGAAGGACCCTTTACTGCAAATGAGAAAGGGTTAAATTAAGGTGAGTTGACATGTCTGGTCATCATCTGCTGTTCTCAGAACTTTAGATGCACATTCAGAGCTGTCACCCATTTTTTTTTCGTGATTTACCTGATTTTGGGTTCTTCTCCCCTGTCTCCTGTCATCCAATAGCATTCTCCTGAATTTTTGATATTCCCCTAAATTCGTGTTTAATCTGGATGCGCATGTGCAGTAGGCGTAAGGTGAGATCATCCGGAGCATCTGCACACGCATGGGTAGCAATTTTTTTGGCTTCAATCGGGCATTAGCGCATGCACATGATGTCACTTCCGGGTATAAGAAGCGCACACCAGCACGTGATGCACTTTTCCCCTCCTAGTGGTGCTGGCAAGTTGACAGCTCTGCACATTGTTTTGGAAACCAGGCAATTTACAATCTGTCACTGAATAACATTTAATTTGGAAATACAGAATAAAGTATTAAATAGCCCCTTTAAATTGTAATGGATGCTTAGTTCCTTCTCACAAATAGATTTTATAATATTTTCACCTTTTGTCACATAAAAGGTTTATTATTGTGCTTCCTTAACCTAACATTTTTGTCTTTCTGCAAACAACTCAACCTTGCTGCGTGTCAGTCAAAAAGTAACTACAGAGTAAGCAGACCCTGCACTTGCAGTTGGGCCCAGTAGTGTAAAGGTCCCTGTAAGGCCGAAAATAATGAGAAATTTCAATATATCTTGGTAGATCAGGTCAACTTGCCAGTGTTTTAGGGCCCTAAAATGAATTTGATATGGGACCCAGTAACATCTAGTTACGCCATGGGTGTCAGTAGTTTACTGTTGCTAGAATCAGCCAGTTAGAGCAAATGATATCTGTCAGTAACTCACTGCATGTTGGTTGAAGCTGGAAAAAAATGCTGGATGAGGAACTCAAAATAAATAAATCGTAAACAGTTTTAAGAAACAAACTGAAGAACAGGTTTATTAAACATCTACTACATTTAATTTTTTTAAAATAATACTGACTGTTGCTCTTTAATATTTTTTCATCAGAGATAGTACAGCTATGACTTGACTGGATGGTAAGTTCAGGAGGAAGAAGGTAGCAATGGCAACAGGCAATAATAGTAGGGAGAGAGTATCAGTTTAATGGGCAACTTTCAAGGTCAGCTAAAAGGCACTGTAACAGGGCTATCACCCCCAGGGTAAAAGGAAATAGGTACTATGGGACTGTAAGCAACATTGAAGGAGGCCATTTTGAGCACAGATGGATGTATGGGATGACATACATGTAATTAATGTAAATGTCAAGCTACCATTTTTACTTTCCATAGCAGTATTGTTAAAGATAGATCTGTAGGTAAATTTGTCTTAAAATGAAAATACAGCTCATTCTGTGTCATTAGTAAAACCTTACCACAGTGCTGCGTATAACATTGTTATCCTCACTCGTTCCAATTAAAGGGCTTAAAGAAGGAAAGTGAGATAAGGGAAAATAGGAAGTGGATTTCCTTAACACATAGAACTGACAACATTTTGTTTTTCCCAGCAGAGAAAATGTCCAGCAATGTGTAATTACAGACATGGGAGGAATGTTGCACTTTTTGTATCAAAGGTATACATGTTTAATAGTTTCTGTGTCAGTGGAAAGAGTTGTCCTAGTTCAGGATACCTTGCCAGCCATGACATAGATGTGGAAATCCCAGTCTAACAGTCATGAGGAACAGAAAGGGAAGGGCCCGACTGTGGAACATTTCCACTGAAGGTGGAGTAGTACAAAAGTGCAATTAAGGACTCTAAAGAGCACAGGACTCCTACAGTATATCCCTTCAGACATTCCATAATGAGTGAAACATGTTATGGGCTAAGACACATGGAAATAGTGCAACACACCTTCAGATTACTTCCTGGGCAGGGTTATAGTGACCTCAAGTATTTTTTATTTTAGTACTTAATAGGTTGCCAGTGCCTCCTCATAAAGTATATTTTATTGTATTACTTAATAGGTTGCCAGTGCCTCCTCATAAAGTCTATGCCAGTTGATAAAGAAACCCACCAAATGCCAGTATGCCACATATTGTGGCACAGGTTCCCAGACTTTTGGGCTGGCAGTATCTTGATATGAGTTGAGGTTAAAGCCGATTTTAAAGTTTAGGAAAACCTTAAAAAAGTGGGTTCTGTTAAAAGGGGTTGTAACCCCAAAAACATTTAATAGGTGTATAGACCAAATGCTTTATTTAACCACTAGCTATGGATGGGGTTCTAGCTAAGTTGATACTGGTTTAAAGGAGAAAGAAAGGTAAAAACTAAGTAAGCTTTATCAAAAAGGTCTATGTAAATACAGCCATAAGCACTCACAGAAACGCTGCTCTGACTTCTCTGTCAAAAGATTTCTTGTGTCTGTAATTCCTGTGCCAGAGACACGCAGCTTCTGCTCTCTGCTCTTTCCTGCTCCCCCTCCCTCAAGAATGGTAAGAACTCACTCCCCCCCTTAGGAATGTGGATCTGAGCCAATCAGCAGGAAGCAGACTCATAGTCTTACAAACTGAGCATGTGCACTGGTCTGGGTGTCTGTGCAGAAGCGAGGCATTATGGGAACTTTCTTTACACAGCTCAGCGTTTGGCTTCTGGACATCAGACACTCTTTTTAAGTCATACATGCTTAATGATAATAACAGCAACATGAGAATAACCAATTTTAACAATAGCAGGGCAGTCAGTGTATAGTTCTCTTTTGTGAGCCTCTCCTGACAGGACCCAAAGCAAATGCAGTGCCTTTCAGTGAACCTTGTTTTTTAAAGGAATCCAGAGATTGGGAAGGAGTTCTTGTATTTTAGGACAACGTAAGTATACATTGCAAAAGTATTGCAGGGTAGGGGAATCCATTCCCTTATATTCCTCTACATTTTTGCTTGTTTCTCATCCTATTTCTCATCCTGGTTATATTCTATTTTTATCACATTAGTTCTTCTCTGTTTTCTTAAACTTTAATGTTATATAATTTTTGTATTTAATACAAAGGACTTTGTATTTACTATTGCTAGCAGATTTTCTCTAGTGCAGTACTATTATTAGCCAATATACCGTTTGTTTGTATCATCCAAGTGCAGTTAGAATAACAGAAGCTAGTGTCTGTTGTTTCCTTTGGTTACAAATTTTCATCTTTTCACTCTGGCCACACAAGCTTGTCATAGTAAATTCAGTTCTGATAAAACAATAATGTTGAGTAGTTTAAGCTGATCATACAGTTAAGTTCATTTTATATTGCCTCCACATGAACTGTACTAACAAAAACTACTATGCTGGCTTATGTAATCTGCATGTTAATAAGTAAGGGCTTAAATATTAATTTCAAGTCATTGTAAGATGTAAACATTATTCAAGGCCTGTAAAGGACATTGAATAATAATGTACCGTATCTCAAATCTAACCCTGATCATATCCTATTGGATATGATCAGCCATGTTTGAAAATGTAATCTGTTGAAACACCATGTCGGCCTGTCAGCCCACCAAACAAAACAATAAGACAACGACTTTTCATCTGTACTGCCATTGGAATGGTGTCTGTCAATTCGCCCTATACTTTAAGGGCCATTCTAACTAGTAGCAGCTAGGTGTCATGGCTACAAAACATCAGAAAATACTCATCATACTTGTTATAGACAATATAGAGAAGTGTCTCTACTAAAACACATCTAGAGACAATTATCAGTAAATTATCAGCGTTGTCTATTTTTGCAACTGTGAAAAGTAGCTGCTACTAGTAGCTCTGTGTTTCTAAGTCCTAAAGCAGGACTTCCCTTGTAGTGAATAGGTAGTATTTCAGCATTTGGGAACCACTGTTTCAAAAATGATGCAACCCTTATGATTTCCCTATGATGATAACCTTATATTTTTTACAGATAGTTCCAATACCCATTCTGCTGTATTTTTGTTTATAGGCCACTGAATATATAGGGAATCCAAGAATGTTATACTCTCTTATATACCTTTATTAACGAAATCTATAAACTGAGCTTTTTATGAGACAACTTATCTTTCATGCAAAGTATAGTTGTGGGTTCTTCAATACCAGAAGAGTCTGCAGGGCATTGTAAACCTTCCCTCTTGGCTTTGAGCCTAGCCTTCTGGTACTTGGCTGTTGCCAGGTCTTACAGCCCCTGCAGCAAAATTGGAATAGGGCTTTATACGTATTTTACTTTTTAAACAACATGAAGCATTCCATTGCCATGTAAGTTTTATTTATATCCTTCAGAATTAATTCTTGTTTAAAATGTGACATTAAAATTTCGACCTCTGTAGCTGTTTAACCCAAGTTATTATTGTGGAATTTTAGAGGCGCCAGGGTGTCACAGTACAATCATAGGTTTTTAA
The DNA here is from genome assembly GCF_000004195.4 of Xenopus tropicalis. NCBI lineage: Eukaryota > Metazoa > Chordata > Amphibia > Anura > Pipidae > Xenopus > Xenopus tropicalis. The sequence goes on along the minus strand of NC_030678.2, from coordinate 136,287,488 downwards.
AGGCACCCAGTTGTCACACGGAGGAACTTCTCTTAATACCGTAGAAGCACTGCTTTCAGGGTGCTGCACAGTGGTGTTCTGCTCCACCAAGACTGCCCCCCTTCAAAATTTACATTGTGTGTGTGTGCACTTTCTATCTCTCACAAAAGTAATTCTAAGAATGTATATCAGCTTATCTAAATAATGAAATCTGATACATTTAGGAGAGTCATAATGAGATTTTACCAGGCACTAAATTGCAAGCCTCTTAAATGTATTTACATCTGATTAGAATTAGTTGGAAATTTCAGTCCATCTTAAATGGAATGAAATGAAGTTTTATACATGTCAGTATAATATACGTGCCTGGGGACTCCTAATCATTCCAAAACACATGCTGATGCATGTATGGCAGATGTGATGGAAATTACCTGAAAATATGACAAATGACTCACATGCTTCTTATGCAGGGTTACCCAGTAAAATTCAGTGAGGAAACTCTCAAGTCAGGTGGTTCAACTAATGAAAATACACAAAAGCTTATGCTCTGCACTGATAGATATTGAAACATGATAAATATGTAGATATTTAACTAAATCATTCCCATAGCAGAGAACCCACAGTCAACTCCCTGCAGAGATATTAACCTATGCAGTTTCACAGCCAAACCTTAGCAAACACCAGTTAAACCCCACCCTGTCCTAAACTTTTCTATTCCGATCAGGTACCATAGGTATCAATTAAAACACAGAGACAAGTTTATGGCTAAATATGTTGGTTTCACAGAAGTTGCTAAAAATAAAAAGAGGCTGGACATTTCCTAACCCAAGCTGTGGCACCCAAACACGACTCAACCATAGGGCAGGGAGGGGGTAGCGCCTATGAGAAACCAACCCTTCTCCCTCTCTCTGCTCATCCACCCCTTACCATGGAAGAAGTTGAAGTGATAGGGGAGCAGCAGCTGGCTTCATGGAATAGTGGCCTAAAAAGATGATGATCCAGAGGAAGGCGAAAAACCCCCCAGTGCTGGGCCAATGTGCACTGATGGGAAAAAAATCCTTCCTGACTCCAAATGGTAGTAGAAGTAAGGAGGAAGCAGGAGGCACGGCACAAGTAAGGAGCAGGAGGAATGGCAAAAGAGGGATGGTACAAGTAAAGACCAGGAGAGACGACAATTGAGGGATGGTACAAGGAGCAGGAGGAACGGCAGTAAAGGGATGGTAGTAAGTAAGAAGCAGGAGGGATGGCAATAGAAAGGTGACACAATTAAGGAGCATTAGGGACTACACAATTAATATAGGGACAATACAATAAGGAATGGGGAGATGAGAACATAGGGCAAATCAAGTATCAGATCTCCTGATTTTTTATTCTTCAAAAGGTCCAGTCTTGGTCTGCAGTATATAAGTCATATGTAACACCACCTTTTATTCTTATACTTATTACCCAGTGAAAACCTTTCAGTTTTGGTGTTAAATAATTTTTAATAGATAAAAGCAATTGACAGGCATATGTCCAACATATGTCTTTCCGATTAGACTTGCACTGGGAAAGCCTCTGCAAGAGCACCATGATCCAGTCAGTACTATTCTCATCTGCCTGCAGGTGTGTAACTGAGGCTTCATGTAGGCATATGACATTGTAGCAAAAGGCAGATACTATAGAAGGATTTATGGATGAACATTGTTCAATCTGTGTTTATAAACATGATATATAATGATGGTATAGTTAAGAGGGTTGAATAGAGGTTGCCATTAAATATTTACATTACCCAAATCTTCCAGATCCTCTTGGAAATAACTTTTTTCAGCCTCCTCCTGAGGCTAGACCTCCGCAAATACACTGCAGGGGGATCTTCTGGCCCTGATAAATAAAATGTAAAGATAATCATTATACCTGCATTAAATGCCAGCAACTACTCAGCTATGCTTTGTGTGAGTTACAAGCAGGAATGGGCCTAACCTCAATAAGAAGGGAGCTGTAATACTAAAGGATTTCAGCTGCCGATATCGGTCCTTTAGACCAATTTGGCAGCTTATCTGCCCATTTATGGGCAACACTGATGGGCCTCCCTGACTGACATCTGGCCTGAAATTGTCCAGATCTCGTTTGGGCAGGTTTGATGTTTCCATTGGTAAATATCTAAATACATTCAGAGGTTGAATAGTTTATACCTTAAAGAAACATTTAGAGACTATTAATTGTGTCTTTGTGCCTGGTATATCCCCTGGAGCAATGGCCATAGGGGGGCCTTTTAAAATAAAACCTATTATAAAATGATAAAGATGTTTCAGATAGCAGCTGCAACAGCCCAGCACTCATCTGTGTAGAAGCCAAAGCTCCCCAGCAGTGATTTTCCTTTTTCCATATCACTTTATCAGAGAATTAATTAATACTAAACTATAAAGAGATTATAATTTCCCATTATATCATATGGGTGCTTACTATATACCCTACAACCATCCTGTTGTTCCCAGCCCAGGAGATACAGGGATTAATGTAAAGTGAGTTGAAATGGCAGTAATAATGGGTGTGGGCTGGGTGGAATGGGGTTTGGCTTCACTGGATCAAGGCAAAATAGTGTTTTCCAGTTTCTATAATAGGAATCCTGCTCTTTATTCTTTGGGTGTGAGGTTAAGGAGCAGAATGGCCTTAATAGATGTGAATCAATAAAGGATTTACCATAAAAATCATCCAGAACAGCTTTATCCACTGAGTGTTCAGTCCTGTAGCTCCCCAGGACACTGAACAACACCTGTGAATGAAAGAAAAGAACTTTAGGAACAGAATGCTTCATGGATATAAATGCTGCTATATAAATGATGCACAATAGGATTTTCTCTTTTAAAGGCTGAATGCAGTGGTGCCGCTACCAGCATTTTCCTTGGTGCACATTCAGGGTTTGGTTGGGGCAAAATTAAATGCCAGAGCTGCGTTTTGGGGGATACAAACTAGGGCCACTACCGATAGATAGATATGGAGTATGCAAAGGGTAAAAGGGAAACTTTTTCATACTAGTTTTAACACTTCTTGGGAGGGGTCCAAATGTCTGAGATTCTGGAGCTTATTTACTGACATGACTGTAAGTGTGGGTAACTGTGTATATTAAGGTAAGGAGGTGTGGGACAAAAAAAAGCTTGAACTGCGTGTATAGTAAGGCAACACGGCAGCAAGGGATGAGGCTCTAACTACAGTATTTCCTGAAGCCTCATGTCAGTAATACACAAAGCTACATTCAGGACACCACAGATCTCCTAAATAAACTTGCCGCTATAGGACACATGCCAGAGGAACCATCTTAGCTACAATGGGTGTGGAGTCCCTATACACAAACTTCCCTCCTAATGATGGAATTATGCAACATCACAATTTACCACCAGAACCAGTTATGCGCATTGTGGAGTTTCCCCTTACACACAATGCATTTTCATTTGGTCAGGATAGCTACTTGCAGCAGATGGGGGCTGCAATGGGCTGTCGATTTGCACCACAGTATACCAATCTGTTCAAGGCTAGATTGGAGGAGGAATTCAGGTCAACCTTTGCTACCAAACCTATCGGCTACATTAATAATATCATAATAATCTGAATGGCTAGTGCAGAAGACCTCCTATCCTTCTATAGGAATTACAGCTCCTTCCATCCCAACATAAAATTTAAACTTAGTTATTTCAAAACAAATATCAATTTCCTAGACCCAATTCATATAAAAAAACACTTAATTTACTGAAAACCCACAGACAGAAGCACATTCCTCAGAAATCACAGCTCCCACCTCAAACATACAAGGAAATCCATCATTTGCATCCAAGCAATAAGATAATAATTCCATGTGCTCAGACCCCACTGATACATGGGATACATGGTTGTCTGAACTCAGGACTTCATCCAACAAGGATATAGCCCTGGCATGACAGAAAGGCAAATAAAGAGAGCAGTTGCCATACCAAGGAAAACCTCCTTCAATACAAACAGATAGACAACAATAACCATACCCCCTTTTTCGTTACCTAGAACTCCCATCAGGAATTCCTACGCAAAACCATTATGGAACTGTAGCCAATATTCCTTAGGGACAAGAGGCTGCAAAATATATTTCAGGAACCTTCACTCTTAGCATACAAGCAGCCCCCCAATTTAAAAGAATTTATTGTGAATAGCTCTCTACAAGGCCCTGCAGAAACCTGTGCACACATACACGTAGTAGACCGGGTACCAATACTGCACTTAAGACAGGAACACTAGATAAAAGGTTCATTTACCTGCAAATCAAACAACATGGTATACCTAATAATGTGCTTGAAATGCCCCACTACAGGACTGTATGAGGGAGAAACAGCATAAACACTAAGCCAACGGATGAGCTCCCACAAGTTTAATATCAAGCATGGCAACACAGATGCCCCAGTGGCAGCACACTTCTGCAGCAATAACCACAGCATCAAAGATCTTTGGGTCACAATATGAATGGGTAACTTTAGGACACAACAGGAGCGTAAGGAGTGGGAATTCAAATTGATGAGACATTTCAACACTCTAGAATGTGGCCTAAACAGAGACAGGTTTTATGTTCAGAGAGGAAGTCAAACACTGAAACATCATGTTTACAAAAAAGAGACAAGAAATCCTGTGTTCCTTTTGTAAGTGATATGGTTGTATTTAAATTACCTTTCCTTCTCCTCTAAGGCTAATGTCCCACACAGAGATTAGTCGTTTAAAAAGCGAGTTCCAGCAACAAGTCGCTCGTGTTTTCCTAACAAGTGATTATTAGAGATTTCAACAACAGAGCAATAATCAGCAGGTACAACGGATGATACCACCATGGGCAGTAGCTAGGGCAGTACAAAATATCCTCAGGGTTGTCCACCTTAAGTAGTCTGGATCCTCTACAGCAGACGTGGATCAGGGATAGAATATCACCTGATACCCTTGTAACTACTGTTGTCCCTTCACTAAGGCAGCAGAGCCTTTAGGAGACTAATCCTTAACTATCCTCTCCTGGTTGGAGCCAAGTACTGACTGACTCACTTTCCTAGAAAGCGCTATGAAAAAATAACCTGATCTAGATAACCTTGGTCACAGGATCCCTGCTCCCTGACTTCTCTAAGGGTGATGACTTCCCTTAGGGCTGAACACTTCTGGGCCATGTAGATCCCAGGCTTCCTGAAGCACATTCACACAAGTCAACTGCTGAAGGCCAAGAAGGAAGGTCCACCCCTTCTCAAATGCTATATTAAAGTGTAGTAGGGAGTGGTCTAATCTATAGGCCAATTAGGTACAACATGTAAATATGAAAAATAAATACAATGGTTTTTGCCTGTAGGGGAAGTAATGAAGTGTATGGTTTAAAGCCATAGGGGCATATTAACCCTATGGGTCCCTACACCTTCTTGCTGAACTAAAGAGGAAAAGCCATAAGCGCATCATAATTGGGACTTATTGTAGCGCTGCTCTAGCTATCTTTAAAGCCACCTCAGAGATAGTATTGCCTAACTTTGGTGAAACAATACCCATTGCTAGGCAAAGCTCACAGTGGTCACACGCTCCAAAAATCTCTATATCCCTGAGCTAAACCGATTGAGTCCTTGTACTGGCAGCCTTGTCACTGCAGGGTACTAACCCTGCCACTGCTCTACTAACTACCCATCATACTGCCTCTCCTAGAGTTAACTGTTGCAAAACTATCCTGGCACTTACTACCTTATACTGAAACCTACCTCCATTCCAGGCTTCCAACACTATACCACTCCCTCCAGCAAGTGGGTAAACCAAAAGAGGCAGAACACGTTGTGGCCCATTTTATAGACTAGGTGCTTACTCCCCCTTCCAACTGTAATACAGGCCCCTGATAGCTGGCCAAGAACCCTCCTGGGGATCGTGTTATAAGTCAGCTAGCAGAAAATCCTATCATACAGGGATTTTATTTTCCTGAACTGGAACATGGCAGTGGGCACCAGTAGGTTAGCCCACTTGACATGTAAAGGACAGAAAGTGGCATCAAACAGAAATACATTTGCTTCTTGCCTCAGAGTCATCATTCTATTTAAACTGTATGAGTTGAGCTCTTCTCAACCAAGGCATGGAATCTTGCCCACTGCCATGTTCCAGTCTTGGAAAAGAAAATCACTGTAAGTAGGATTTTCCACTGTCCTGGTCCTTCACATGGTAGTGGGCACCACTGGGACCATACCAACAGGGGGGAAGCTGCAATGAGGCTAGTTGGCTGTCTCAGGGCCAAACTGAGCCCTGAGATGCCATGCATACCAAGTAGTACAGGACTAAAAGGATGCCAGAACAAAAAAAACATTATTTTTTTTAGAAATGAGCACAGAATTTAACATAGATGTTACTTTAAGAGTTAGATGACCACACATCTCATTTCTAAAACTTGATGGACATCTTTAGTGAGAACCAAACTGCCGCTCTGCAAACATCCTCTACTGACATTTGGACCTGAAATGCCCAGGACACTGCAACAGAATGGGCTCTTAAGTAAGAAGGGACTGTCGCTGTACATATTTTCAAGATACACATTGTGATCCTGCTGCCAACTGCAGATTTTATAGACTTGGTGCCAAGTTTTAGGCCAGATGTGGTTAGCAGAAAAGTGTCATCTTTCCTAATATTTTCCACTCTAAGAAGGTGTAGCTTTAGTCACTGCACCAAATCTCGATTGTGCCACAGTTATATTCTCTCCTTTTAGGAGAAGGAAAAGAGGCTGAATTCTGATAGGACTTGGGGCAAAAAAGTTATCAAACAGTACTGTTTAAGAATGAGGAGGCCATCTGATGCTACCAATGCATCCTTAGGTTTTAGTGTATCTTTGGTTAAAGCCTGAAAAAGAAAAGTCAAATCCCAAGGCGTTGTTCTATTCTTTACCACAGGTCTGAGCCTTTTAAGAGCTTGAAAAAGATGGACAATCAAAGGCTTGACCACCCAAGTTTCATTGTACAAAGCAGAAAATGCTGAAGCTTTTAGGGGTGAAGGATTTAACACTTTGTCAAGACTGTCTTGTAGAGATTCCACAATATCTTCTTAAGAGGCAGACATACGCGTCTCAGATTTTGTAGGATAGGCCACGATTTAACATAATAAAATTTAAATGAAATGTTAACCTCGCATTTTGTAGCCACGACAAGTAGCTGCTACTAAGTAGCTCTGTGTGTCTTAGCCCTTAGTGGTCTTGCATCCCTTAGTAAGCTTGCACTCCTTCCCTGGGTCTGCGTATGTGACCTCTAATGCCTGATTAGTATTACCTGCACTATGTTTATTATATGCCACAAAGTTAGAGGGTCTATGAAGGGGGTCTAATGAATATAGTGTAGATTCAAAAAAAAGTATAGTTTCTAAATCTACACTTAAAGCCCTTACGTATGAATTCACACCACGATCAGGAAGCTAAGAGGGTCTCAAATCGATCGCGAGTCTTTTCTGGCGATTTCGGGAAATCGCGCCGCCGCGTGTGCCATCCCGCCGGCGACTTACATGTTCGCCAGCGGGATGGCGGGTCATGGCAACTCGGGGAGATTAGTCGCCCGCGAACAGGGAGTTCTGTCCCGGGCGACTAATCTCCCCCGTGTGCCAGAGCCCTGAGGGTAAGAGATAACTTTGGAGGTAGCGGTCAGTAGGAAAGGGTCAGGTGTGTAAATCTGATAAGTAGCCAGTGTAGGGGTTTGCAGAGAGGTGCAACACAGGAGAGGAGAGTTGCTGTCAGCCCGTGGGGGTTAGTAGTTTTCTCCTTTTAACTCATGTATAACTTTTGATCACTGGCACAAGGCTGCTGAGCATAGGAAGGCATGTAACATTTGATGTTCTATAATAAAAGCTAGCTCCCACTACACTGATTGCAAGTTTTAGCCTACGATATTGACTGCATGATGCTGTATGCTTGACTCTTGTCATTGCTTAGCACTCTGGACCAACAGCTCTTTGAACTGAGCCATTTCATTGATTTGGGGAGATACTGTGTAATTTTAAAGCCTTGTCGGCTCTCATTGGAATGGTATAGAGCAGTGATCCCCAACCAGTGGCTCAGGGGCAACATGTTGCTCACCAACCCCTTGGATGTTGCTCTCAGTGCCCCCAAACCAGGTAGTTATTTTTGAATACCTGACTTGGTGGCAAGATTTACTACCAAATAAAGCCTCCTGTAAGCTGATAGTGTGCATAGAGGCTGCCTAATAGCCAATCTTAGCCCTTATTTGGCACCACCATGAACTATTGTTGCTCCCCAAGTCTATTAAAAAATGACTGTGGCTCATGAGTAAGAAAGCTTGGGGACTCCTGGTATAGAGTGTCTGGCAATAGTGGCATGTTTTTTCTCTTTTTCTTCTGTGCTATTTTTACATTTCACTCTTTTTTCCACCATCTCACTCTGGTGTTCACATTGCACTATTCCGTCTGCAACCAACCTGTCTGCTCTGCTTCTATTTATGAATACATACAAAATATCCTAGCTCCCAATGTGTAATGTATGCCCCTTTATATGGGTAAACATTTTCATTTCTTTCTAATTTTTAAAACACTTAGAACAAAGAATACTTGTACACCTTTTACATTAGACTTTTTCATGGGTCAAAGTTAGTAGCCAGAGGAAACAGTTGCACTAGATGCGTATAGCTTGCGTTGGCTCAGGCTTTCTTTTTAGGTTGCTTATGAGGCAACACCATGAGGATATAATCACTAAAAGTGCTGTTGTATTCTGACCTGTTGGGTATGTGTTAGTTGATAAAATTAATATTGCAGTTCCTTCCAATAGTAGTAGTAGTAGTGCTCAGTATATAAAATAAAATAGGACATAGGGTGTGTTAATATTTTGGTGTCTGTGGCTTCTTCCTCTCTGTCAGCCCTTACCCATACAGTATACCATGTGAAACTCAATATAAGCACATAGTCATAATAGGAAGCTGACACCAAACTGCTAATGGGCTCCATCTAGATTAAAAATATCAGACACAATGCCAGTCTAATCCACAGCCCCTGGCATCTCAAATCAGCCAGTTTGACATCCCTGACTGGGATTGTAAACTATCATGACCAGAGTTATTTTACCACTTGTCATGGCTTGTTTCTCTTCGATCACAATGCAGCCCCCATTACATTTTTCATGAAGCACAGCTAGAAATAGAAAAGAACCGTGTACACATTTAGCAAGAAAAAAAAATGTCTGTCAACATTTGATTGGTCTAGAATGAAATGTGTAAAGCTGTAAGTTTCAAACCCCTGGTGATGGCTGATTGATAGATGGGATTTTCCACCCTAGTATTTAGTGAGCTACGATTATTTGGTAAATCCATATTCTTCTAAGTGTGGATATTTTCACATTGTTATTATTATTATCTTTAATATACAGTATAGAGTGCCAATATCTTCTCCTGGGCATTACAGAAAATTATATGTCAGCATGCAAATACTTAGCACAGTCTTGTGCTGTTTATTTGTATCCTTTCATGCAAAGTATAGAATTAAGTCCACCAATGCCAAAGGGGTCTGGAGGGCATTGTAAAATAAGCTAGTCTTGCCTAGCCCCACAGCACTAAGTGTTCATTTGAAGAGTACATGTCCCAAAACATGATATTAATCAGTAAGAAAAACCCCAGGGGAGCGGTATGTCATGCAATTGATAAAAGCAATTTTCCTGCTATGTTGACACTAAGAGATTTAATTTCGTGTTACACCATTCAAGTTGATTGATGAAGCTGTGCATCGATTTAGCAGAGCTCAGGTCAATGAGTGATTGGAGGAGTGGAGAAAGGCAATGAAAGCAAAGTGTAATGATCTGATTTCCTAAAGATCTGGCAGTTCTAAACTGGCAAACAATTCTGTAACCTCATAAAAAGTGATTAATGTCATTGGAGTCCATTCAAAACGTGGATGAATGTCAACTTACCACAGATTCGCAGCAAGCATGAAATTACTTTGGCAAGTTACTCTGTCCATTTTCCAACTGATACTTTTGATGATCAGTGGGTTTATTTTAAATCCAGCATGGCCTAAGCACTGTCCCAGAAACAGAAAGTTGCTCTTACCTTTACAAACCATGCATAAATAAGGATTTCCTACATATATCCGTGTTTCTGTATATATTTATGAACAAAAACAGCTTTATTTGTACCACATTCTAAGGATTTAGGACACCTTAGACTCTCCAGGATAAAAATCACTCCCGAAAAACATCTGCCAAGGCTGTTGTAAAAAGCTACTTGCTTATACTGAAATGGTCATGGAGTTGGGTCAGTGACAAATCTTGGGTGTAGGCAAGTGTAAAAAGAACTTGGATTGAACTGTAGAATTGGAGAAATTCATTAGACAGATGCATTATCCCAGAACTTCTTGTTCCCTTTTGTGTTTGCACTGTAGACCTCTGACCTCAGTGTTTTCTTTTTCAGCAAGACAAGACAAGACAGTGTTTTTATACATGAAAATCAAGTACACTGTTAGAACAGGTTTCAGGTGACCAGTCTATACTTTGAATGTTGAAAGAGATCACTTTCTGAAGACAGGTAATCTAGTATAACCAGAAATAACTGCATAACCTTGCCCAAGTATGTGAATTTTTACTGAAAAGCCACAATGGAAATGTTTTGGGTGGCCCACATTTTTTGTGAACATACACTTATTTCAGTATGTATAGTACAGTGGTGCTATATGTAGTCACTCTGTCGGCTACCAGAGCTAACAAAATGTAAATATTAAGCCTATGCAGCATAAGGTACTTCTGTGGCTTTACAACCTAGGGAAGATGCTTTATGCAATCATAACTTCACATCACTGAATATTCTTATAGTGTGACATTATCAGATTTCAGCATTTCATATTTCAGTATTAAAACCTTTGTATACAAAGCCATAAAAGGTACATTATGGGGACTTTATTTGTTGTAAAAATAAATGTATTGCTCCGAAACAAGGTAACTTCCATGTCTAGTATGCTACCTGGCTCATTTTAACTAAAGGTGGCCATACACGTGGCGATCTGACGATGTTTCGTACGACCATCGGTCGCACGAAACATCGTAAGATCCGCCACACACCATTCAGGGCTGAATCGGCAGGTAAGGAGGTAGAAACAATAGGATTTCTACCTCCTTCTGCCGATTCAGATCTGAAGGGAGAATTTTGGTCAGGTGCCTTCTATGGCGCCCGATCAAAATTTTCCAACTGGTCCGATCGGCGAGTCGTCTGATATCAGCAGGTTCCTGCGATATCGGTCGACTCGCCGACATACCATACACGCACCGATTATCGTACGAAAGGAGGTTTCGTAAGATAATATCGGTGCGTGTATGGCCACCTTTACTAGGGTAGCAGAGAATCTAATCTTATAGTTCCCAGACTTATTTATTCATTGTGGCAAGCATACAAGCTTTTCTGGGAACATTCAACCCTTTTGTTGCTATTTCTTTTGCAATTGGTACTTACAATGTGGAAATCCTTTGCTTAAATTGTCTAGAGGTCAGTTCTGGCCCTGCCCATTTCAGAGATATCAGTCTTTAGCAGATGTGACCACTTAGTGTTAGTCTAGAACTTTTGACTAACTCTATGGCCAACCCAACCCAAGCGATTGCATGTAAACTAATTCAGTGTACCAAAGCAACATCTATCAAAGTCATGCTAACATTATTTTTTACATTTGGTTAAAAATAATAATCTTGTCATCCCCAGAACCAGATTTCCTGGAATCAAAACTGCCACCCCAATTTCCTAAACCACTAATATCGGGCTGCTTAGCTACAGAAATAGGGCATTTTGGGAAATTCAGGAAACTGGATCCTGAGGATGATAAGTTACATATTTATGAATACTAAAGCAAATAAGGAAATAAGGTTAAAGTTAGAAAAGAGCCTCACTGCAATAAATGAAATCTGGATCTTTCAACTTCAAACAAAAATTATGTGAGAGTATTTTTGACCATGGCCTTACTGCTGTCGTTGAACTACATCCCTTATAAGCCCACCACTAAAGCCCATTCTGTACATACAAACATTTGTTTAATAGGTAATTTTGTAGAAAAGATTTTCTCTTTGGGGCCTACTGTGAGAATGGGGCTTAGAATACATGCTCTGTCTACCCTGCCCTTGAACTGGCCCTATAGCTTACTCTGCTTCTTAAAATTTGCTGCAGATTAATGACGGGTGGAGATGAAGGTTGACTTGTTGTTGATACATGCTCTCCAGATCCAGCTCTGTAGGGTGTAAAAGTCCCTGAGGTGTTCTTTCTTCATGCACTGGCCTGCCTGTCATGTTATTAAAAAGGAATATTATTCTTCGCTCTAGTTTTTCTTTCTTAATTCAACCAATCTAGCTAATGAAGATCTTCACTTCCACATTTATGGGCATATAAAGAGCACAGATGTGCAGTTTGTGTGGTGACCAGGTCACTAGAGAAAAATGTGGTTTTTCCTTAAAAAAATAATATTTCTAGATTATGTCAGGCTGTTTAAATCCTTTATGTTATTGTTTGCTGAAGATGCAATGTTTTTATGTATCTTTATTTATTTTCAGTTTCCAGCTCCCATGATCCATAAAAATCATTTGGCCAATCATTTGGAGTTTAACTGGTAATAAAGGAGGTGGTCCACCATGATCAAACTGGGATTAGAAGGCGCTTTAACAATTTGAGCATGGAAATGCGGGGAACAGAATAGTGGCATCCTTGGATACTCCTAAAGCATTTGATAAGGTCAAAAGGAGGTCCTGGCACTTTTGGGTTCAGGTCTATTTCCTAGCCTGGTAGTTGCACGACAAGTCACAAGGCAATAATTCTAATCAACAGCCTACCTTTGGATGTTATTCAGCTTGGGCAAGGGAAAAGGCAAAGTTGTCCCCTCTACCCCCCTGCTCTTTGCCTGGCCATTAAGCCGTTGGCCAAACATAGTTACATAGAATTGAAAAAGACCAGAGTCCATCCAGTTTATCCCTTCCAAGTAAACCCAGCACACACAAATCTATACTGACCTATCTATACACTCACATACATAAGCCATATATACCAACATCAATACTAACTGTAGATTTTAGTATGACAATAGCCTTGGATACTATGCTTGTATAACTCATCCAAGCCCCTCTTGAAGACAAATTACAAACTAGGTACTCCCAGGAAGACAAGGGCCAGCCTCCAAATGGGCAGAATGGCAAAAAATAGCATATATCAATGATATGCTACTCTACCTAGCTAACCCGGAGGGGTTTTGGAAGCTGCCCTGACTCTAGTGCGGAAATGTGGTACTTACGCAGGACTGTGCATCAACTCATCAAAATCTGTAATTTTTCCATTAATGACCTCCATGTAATAACATGATTTAAATAACTAGAGATTGTTATTCATAGAGACTGCAAGAAATTTGTTTAAACAAACATCAACCCAATAGTCCAAACATTATCCTCCAAAACTGACATCTGGCAACACCTACCCCTCTCCCTACCAGGTAGAATAAACTACATAAGGATATTTTTTCCTAAATTTCTTTACAGTCTCTACAATTTAAACTTGTAGGTTGGGTCCGGTTTTCAGAAATTACATCCAAGTAGGATTCCACTTTAAAGCTAAGTTTTTTAGCACTGCATCCTGTGTAGTTTTGCATCCATTTAACTAAACAATTCCTGTCAACAATGCCCCTGGATTTTTCTGCCTGCAACATTGGGTTGAGGCATGAAGCGCCCAAAGTTTGTGGGGGAAGTGTCTGCAGGTATGTATATTGGCATTCAGTGTATTCAGTGTATGCTTGCTCCTACTGAATGTATTCACACACTTGTGCAAGGGTTCTCTGGCCTGTATACAGTTACTGGCAGGCCTTAATCATTGCTTGGTTGCCTTTGCCTCTCCTAAAAACCTAGCAATTGCAGACTGGCAATTTGTAGCTTCTGGTAAATGCCAGAGGGGCTGCTGTAAGGTGCCATAAACAGCCTCTTGTGTTGGACTGTTTTGGTCTCTGTATACTTGAAAGGCTTATTTTGAATCTCACTCTGGACCTTAAACCAAGTCTTGATCCTCTTGTTGTTTTGCCTGAATTCAACCTTTGCTTGCCTGGCTGCCTGTCCTAATGCCAGCTTGATTTTCTGTTTGTAACCTCTATTGCTTCCCCTGACTAGGATCTGCTTGACTCTTAATTTGCTCTACTCCCTGGCACCTCTTTTTTGGCTTGTGTCTCATTGACTACTGTGCTACATTGGCTATCTGTATCATCCTACGGCAAGTTTTGTATTGTGGGAGGCACTTGTGAGGCACTTCGCTTAATCTTAATCTGTGGGTTGTGTACATCTAGTAGTACCTCTGGCTTTGAAATAGGTTATAATGGGTATAAGACCAAGGACATGGTGGGCAGTTATTAAAGAGACTAATACAATATATTAATTAAAAAAAACCTTTTGGTTTTAAACCAAAACTTAGTTAAAGTTTCAGAATTAAATGATGATGCCCATACAAGGATGTTAGCGGAGACATGTGAACCTCCGACTATATAAATATAGAATAATAACAGTAGAGCTAAGCTTTATTGGTTCTTTTTACTGTTACCACTCATTATTATTTATTTTATGGTTTGCAATTTCTTATGACAATAGGACAAATACAGTAGCTTTAATATATATTCCTTAAAAATAACTGGTAAATGTATCAGCTTAAATGAGATTCAGAGTGTTATTAGTACCAAGTCTCTCAGAACAACCCCCTCCTATTAGAGCTGACACTTACAGAGCTCCATGGCCAGTGTGGGGGTGGCAGGCAGAGCAAACAGGTCATATTTGTCTGAGTGGCAATGCCTGCTGCCAGCCTGCCCACTCCATCTGCTGCACAAGCTCTAATGAGCAAAGAAAAGATGTGATGTTCAAAAGTCTTTCGGCAAATTAATCAGACCTTGTACCTAGTAAAGAGTCAGTTTAAACTGAGATTATTTAATGGCAATAATTATTTAAAGCAATAAATTGTAGGGATTTTATTCATTAGTCTGTATCCATGGCAACCTAACATTTGCTTTAACAATTCTAACTGCAGTAAACTGATGGAATGTGGTTAATTTTTGGTTTCTGTGGATTAATGTAATAGTGCAGATTTGATTTGAAGGCATCTGAGAAATGGTTCATTTGGAGCACCACTTGTTTCAGTGGCAAAATGGGTGTGACCCCACCTGGCATACTGTCACACCTCCATGCTTTTCATCAGTGTGAATTTGTGATTACCAAATGTTTTGTAGACAAAAATGACCTGTACCACAGTTCTACGCCCTGCCTTGATGGACTGAACAGGAAACAGTGCCATGAGTCAGCTTTTCTCAGTGCTCATCCCTTCTGTTAACCGATAGAGGGAACATGTCTCTCCCAACCCACATGTTTCAGTCAGTAAATGGAAGCACTTCTTTTATCTTAATGCATGATAGGTATCCCATAATTCAACAAATATCCCATACCACAAAAAAATGTGATTTAAAAAAGAAAAGTCTTCTGTGTTTGCTTAATTAAAGCTGCATAAATGGAGAAACAACTGTACAAGTGAATAGAGAACTGCGAGGTTGAAGGCTTTATTTACCCTTTGATAAAATATGCCTCTCAGGCACTAGGGATGCTGGTAGAAATGCAGACTCCTGGACAGAGTTTAGCGCTCTGTTAGTAAAGGAGTCCCAGAGGGTTCACTCAGACACTACTTTGCGTCTGTATTGGCACTTCATCATTGTAAGAAGACCCCGACCTTATGGGAAAAGCATAAATTAAAGGAGAATAAAGTTGGGAGCTGGGAGCATTAAGCACAGTTTCCCAGCACTGAATAAATCTGTCCTTTATCCCATGTCTGATTCCTGTGTCATATAATGAAGGGAAACAAATGACATAATTATCTCTATATGTAAGATAACAGCACAATGCCTGATATAGTACAGGTATGGGATCCCTTATCCGGAAACCCATTATCCAGAAAGCTCCGAATTACGGAACGCCCATCTCCCATAGACTCCATTTTAATCAAATAATTTAGAATTTTAAAACTGATTTCCTTTTTCCCTTTAGTAATAAAACAGTACCTTGTAATTGATTCCAACTAAGATATAAATAATCCTTATTGGATACAAAACAATCCTACTGGGTTTAATTAATGTTTTATTAATTTTTTAGTAGACTTAAGGTATGGAGATCCAAATTATGGAAAGATTCCTTATCCGGAATACCCTTGGCCCCGAGCATTCTGGATAATGGGTCCTATACCTGTACTGTGAATCAGCATTTTTAATTATTTTGCATTTATAATGAAGTTTTTCATCAGTAAAATTCTCAGTGGTGAATTTTCGTGCATCTATAATTATGTTTTTTGGCAACTTCTGTAGCAAAACCAGGGCATGCAGAGGGACAGCATAATGGCTGGGTTTACAACCCCTTTGAAAACATTAGGATCATTTCTAGAAAGTATGATAGGGGACAGTTCATGAAAATGTTTTATTTAGGGGTGCAATGAACACAATAGTCCAGAACTGTTATTTCTGACAGTAATATAAAATATGGCTGAACACATTTAAAGGATCTCTGCTTCAAATGACTGTTGTGCCAACTTGAATCATTTCCATATTTTAATTTTACTGGCCATTTTTTGCATAAGCCAAATAAACTACAACATGTCCAATGTGCAGTTTCAAATGTTCAAATGTATGGGATGGGGATGGATCCAGGGCTATTTGGGCGACAAGTAGGGTACTATGAACCAAATTATAGATTGGGGCTCTTATGCCTTTAGTTAAACCACAGCCCAAAATGTCAGTTACATTATGCATTTGCCCTACAGGGCATGAAATCTGTTATTCCATTTTTGACTCATAAATCACCCAAAAATATTCTTCCTGTGTAATGTGGCCTAATTTCTGCCAGGGCCTTGCCAGTAAGTTGAGAAGTGAAATAAAACACTCATTCATATATGGCTATAATTTTAATCTGCCCTGGTGATGTGACATTATGCCAAACAGGTGACTGTGGGCCACATAAACCCCTGCCAACTCCACTCTCGCCCCACTCTGTGAGGGACCTGAGAATCACACTCTCATGTCACTTGGGGCCTTGGGGCTTCTGACTGCAGTAACCCCTGTATACCCCTAATGGTGGCCCTGATCTTTGGCTTCATATCATGGTAATCAACTTCAGCATCAACTATTTATATAGTGGGGTATCTGTCAGGTTAGCTACATTACCATTGTAATAATATTAATTTGGTATACTTAATGTTAAATATTTGACATTAAAGAATATATCACACAGCTTGATATGCAAAAAAAGTTGTGCAGTAACAAACGTCCCCGCCACACTTTAATATATACAGTATATATAGACAATATATACATATATACAGACAATACATGTCATGCTATGTGTCTCTTACATACAGCATGAAGCAACTTTTTAGCTCTTTTTAGGAAACTTTTCCTGTGGGAACCGAAATGCTGGATCATACTGCTGACTTTCACAAATGTGTCGTTTTGTGTATTTGCTGTTTCTGGAGGGGATTTCAAGTTGGTCAACATTTTTGTTATAATATACTCAGCCAATAAAATTACCTAATCTATATTTTCTTAAATTTTATGTTTAGTATTTAAACGTATAATTTTCTATAGTACCCCTCTTGTTGCTAGTGGAAATAATATCATAATATGAACATTCCCACCATCTTTCAGGTATTATTATAGGCAGAAACATGGAACGTAAAATGTTCTTTAATTTAGAAGCAATAGCCATGCCCCAATAAATGAAAGCCCTTACAGCCCTGCAAACTTTGTTGTACTTGTGTCTGCAAATATGTTGTCAGGATAGAATTTAAAATAGTCAGAAAAAGGTAGTAATCCGGCATCTTCTATAAGCTCAGCTATATGCACTGAGTGAGAGAATACACAATATGACATGGATCTATATTATATTCTTGAATATTGTCTTTTATAGTAGTTTGCAAATACTGATCAGAAATACTGCATCACTAGCATCCTTTCTGCCATACACTGCCATACAAGGGGCACTGTCTTGATATAGAGAAGACTATGCAAGTAGACAGCATGATGCTATGATTAAACCAAGATTCAAAAAAAGTGACTGGATTTTGTCACTATCCCGATATCCAAGCAATTGTTCCAGTAAATATTGGACCCATAAGGCAATAAATATGTTCTTTGTTCCTCTGTGTGCTTCTGATTTGCAGACTTCTGGAATGTGCCCACTTTTTGGAGAAGGGCTGACAAATTCTTTTGGTGGAAAGGAGGAAGGTTCTGTCAGATGGAAAATGTCTGGATCCCAGCGCCTGTTGCCTATGACTGTGATCACAACCTCCAGTGCCTCAAGCTCTTTTGGTGAGTCTCACTTCATAAGCTGTATAATCCTTAAGCAATATAAGAAAATAAATTAATTCCTATACTGAGACGTTAAATGTCCCAGAGCTGCTGAGTGTGACTGATTCACTTGCAAACATTGACCAGCTGGGTGACACGGCATTCTTCACACATCACATAACAGCACCAGTGGAAACGGCAGTTGCAACGTTCTCGCCGGGTCTGCATCAGTATATTGTGTCCTCGGCCGCAGCAAAGGCTGGCACAGTTGTCCATCTGCTGGCTTGTTTTGTTGCACACTCGCCCTTGAGTGCCCGGGGAATCCACTCTGGGATCCTTTTCACAGAAATCCGGAGACTTCTCAAAATACACCAGCTCCTTTGCCAAGCGTTTCTTGTTTAACCGTGGGTGAAAGGCCCCACTGTTCTTGTTCCTCGAGTTAACAAATACAGCCCGCTGGAGCTTGTCCCGCATTAGGGTACCAACGGCTCGGAAATCAGGGGTCACATGCCAGCAAGTCTTGAACTGGCAGCTACCAGATGTCCCATGGCACTTGCATCTACGTTTCATGTTCTCTGTGACAGCCTGGCAAAAACAGTAATAACAGAGTACACTGGTGAATTAAAGCAGAGTCTGCTATGAAATCTACATCCTACTACTTACACTAAGGATCCAGCTCTACATTTTTCATAGTGTTTAGAGCAAATCAAATCAAACTAATTTCTGATACATGAGGGGTCATTTACAGCAGGAGTGTAAGTGCTCTAAGGGACACAAGATCAGGCCCCTTAGTGATCATTCAGCAAGTACTTCTTCCCCCAGCCTGGTTGCAGTCTACACCTAAGACCTGATAAAATAATCTTGTTCAAGGTGCAGGCAGTGGCATCAGGGGGCACAGACCTACCCTTTTCTTAAGGCTTAGGCCAGGAAAAGAGTTGGAGAGCAACACAAGCATGAAAAATGTACCTGGGGGTGCCAAATGTGATTGGCTGTGTTTGACAGTACATCTGGTTTTTATGCCCATAAGTCAGGAATTCAAAAATAAGCACCTGCTTTGAGGCCACTGGGAGCAACATCCAAGGGGTTAGGACAGGGTCTGTTGCAGCCTGGGTCCTCTGACGCCTACATGCCTCCCCCTACCTGTCCCTCTTGAATGCATCACTGAAAACACAGGCAGCATTGTATTCAAGGACATAGCTGCAGGCCTCTGAAAAGATGCTTGTTTTTTACATAATGCTTTAAAGGGGTGGTTCACCTTCATAATAAAATTTTCTCCACTAAACAAGCATTTTTTCAATATACAGGTATGGCATCCCTTATCCGGAAACCCGTTATCCAGAAAGTTCCAAATTACGGAAAGGCCATCTCCCATAGACTCCATTGTAAACAAATAATTCTAATTTTTAAAAATGATTTCATAAATAAAACAGTACCTTGTACTTGATCCCAACTAAGATATAATTAATCCTTATTGGAGGGAAAACAAGCCTATTGGGTTTATTCAATATTTAAATGATTTTTAGCAAATTACAGAAAGATCCCTTATCCAGAAAACCCCAGGTCCCGAGCATTTTGGATAACAGGTCCCAAAACTTAATGGAGATACAGTACAGGAGATATGAACTTGCATAATGGCAACGGTTCCCCTTTTACATGCAGTTTGGCCACAGTCTGCTTCAAATGCTGATGCAGTCCAGTAAATAGAAATCTATACTGTATGACTGACGATGGGACATGCGCATCAGCCCTTGAAGCACTTTCTGCCCAAACTACCTATGACGGAAGACGCACTTAAAAGGACCAAGAAAAAAAGGTGATCCTGTATTGCGGTCAATTTGAGTTCATATCTCCTAAGCCATTCATTTTTGGCAATGCATATATATATATATATATTAGGGATGCACCGAATCCACTTTTTTGGATTCGGCCGAACACCCGAATCCCGAACCGAATCGTAACCCTAATTAGCATATGCTAATTAGGTTACAGAAGGGTTAAATCTTATGGAAGGGTTACATTTTCAACTTCCGTATTTACGCGTCAAAAAATTATGTGATTTTTCGGGTTCGGATTTGGTTCGACCAGGAGCATGGATTCGGCCGAATCCAGCCAAAAAACTTGGCCAAATCCCAAACCTAATCCTGGATTCGCTGCATCCCTAATATATATATTTATATTAAAAAAAAGATTGTTTAGTGGAGAGAAAGCCATATACAAATTTTATTATGA
Organism: Xenopus tropicalis; assembly: GCF_000004195.4. Classification (NCBI taxonomy): domain Eukaryota; kingdom Metazoa; phylum Chordata; class Amphibia; order Anura; family Pipidae; genus Xenopus; species Xenopus tropicalis. Next base: position 136,266,995 of record NC_030678.2, on the reverse strand, counting down.
AGATGAACCACTCCTTTAAATATAGTAAATGAGCAATGAATAACATTGCTAATGTCATTCAAGATTCAAGATTCGAGATTCAAATAACTTTATTAATCCCAAAGGGAAATTGCTTATGCTCGGTTACAGGTGCTCACAGTTATCTAAGAAAAAATAATAAATAAATAAAAAAACCTTCATAAAACAGTAAATACCAACTTGTAGAAAACCACTGGTAGATATTGCACAGTAATCAAGTATATGTATGCAATCTAGACCTATACTATTGTATGAAATCTTGAATTTCATATTTTATTGAGAAGTACTATTATAAAACATATAAAACATATTATTTATGTAAATAAGTATCAATGCCCTGTTGTGAAACAATCAGTAAAAAAATCCACATACATTTGTGTATGAGTTACAGAGATGCCCTTTATATTATGATCACTCTCTGTAATTGAATCTTAATACCACACACAAACCATTATTTTCTTGTAGAATATATAGTGAATAATGTACCCCCTGTTGTAAAATATATGGATATTATAAGTCACCGACGAGTTCCATGGCCATGTAAAAGCGTGGGGCCAAAGGCCGAGTGCTTTTATACAGGTCATGGAATTCTAAGGTAACTTCTAATATTCTCATATTTTTCAACAGGGGGTACATTATTTATTATAATACACATAGTTCAGTGAGTGATGTGAAAGAAATGACATCACTAAGCACTGTTTATAACTGGTGACATCACTAAGTTCCTTTAATAGGATATAATTTGCAAGATATTCATGACTCTTGTTTATAATATATTTATGATACATGAATATCCTGTAAACTTTATCCTTATAAATGGTGCATTGTGGGTTTTTCATTATATATTTACTGCTGACATATTTTTTGCCACAGAAATATTTATAAAAAGCAGAACCTAAGCCTAAAAATGGTTAAGTATTTTAATGGAGATAATTGAATGAATTAACCATTTTAAGCAATGCCCTAAGACTGTCCTCTGTGGCAATTAAAGAGATACTGACGCCAGAAATGAAACATTTTTTACATCTATCATAACATTGTCTTTGCATGCTATTTATAAATTTGCCATAAAAGTATTTGCCCCATGCTTTTACACATCTGATCCCCCATGTTCCTCTCTGAGGGACAGTCAGGTCGGCAAAACAGTCAGGTTTAGTAACAATTATTAACTAAAGGATCCCTATCAGTGAAAAACGATCAGCATGATTTATAGGTAAATTTAATATACATTAATATTTTGAAAAGTAGTTTTTTAGTGTCAGTATCACTTTAATAGCCTATGTAGCTGTAATAAATATATTCACTGTTGCAGTTCTTATATATTAGAGCCTTTGCTGTTTGCCTAAAGCTAAGAATTTGACGTTGTATGGCTGATCTCAATCATAGATATAAATGCAAATAAGCTTAGGAACATTCTTTAATCAGAATCAGTGATATCTGCATACATTGCCAACTTTTTTTCAGCAAATTTATGGAAGAGAATTTCTATTAAATAATTGCCTAAATAATCTATTACTGGACAATGAATTGTTGTTCTCAGTAGACATTATATCCTACCTGACGTCCCACACGGTTGTTATGAATTCTCATTCTTGCATGAATATCCCTTGGAGACTCCCTGGAGTCTAGAAAGTCTCTGGAGAATTTCTCCCCAAACTCCAGCTCATGCTTGCAGCCTCCCCACTCCCAGGTATCCTGTGGGCTGGGCTCTGGTGTCTCTCGAAGAAGTGGGGTCAAGTCCCTAGGGAGCCCCTTGACTTTAGACAGAGCTTGGAGTTGCAGCTGATTCAGCTTCAGACGTATCTTCTCTTCTGTACCTCGCCTTTTCCACTCACACCCACAGCCCTGAAGCTTGCCTAGACTACAAGCTGTAGCAACTGAATGCATTACGCCAGCTGCCAGTAGAGAGAAGGCAAAGGCACTCTCCCGAAATCCTAATGAAGAGAAAGGAGAGAATCCTGAATGAAAGAATACTTAATTAGCCATTTGTAAGTTGCCCTTATTTAGCCCTGTTAGAGAGATGCTGTGAACCTGAATATTGATTTGCAAAACGAAGGGATGCCATCCTTCATTATCAGTGTAGTGACATTTATATATGAAATAAATAAATATATATATATATATATATATAAATATATTTTGAAATAAACATTTCCCTTATGAGATATCCCAGAGTTCAGGTTGTCTTGAGCTACCTTCTAACAGCAGCAAAGATCCAACACCAAGTGCAAGCAAAGTCACAAGGTATATATCTAGTATAAGTAAATCTAAAGCAACTGGATTTGCTAAATAATCATTGAAGTGTTACCATGACCTGGATGAATGAAAATCTTCATAGACATATCACAAGGTATATGTTTTCCAGTGTAGTAAAGAGTGCAGAGATCTGTATATTGGGGAGACTAAATCACCACTCAGTAAGAGACTGACAAGCGGCGGGAGCAAGGGAGCGTGGACTAGGGGTAGGCAGTAGAGGTACCTGCATGGAGCCCCCCCCCATCATTGCACCCTAGGCAGCTGCCTCTTCTGCCTACCCCTAGTTCCGGCCCTGCTCAGTGCTGAGTGGGCCCAGGGTCTTTTCGGGGCCATCTCAAGGGACCTTACCACACCTGCCTACAATCCATCTCTTTGGAAGTGGAAGGAAGCTGGTTAGGAAGGAGCAATTGTTTCTTCTTGACTATTGCAGGGAGGACTTGAAAATACTTCTGTGGAGGGCGGGGCAAAAATGCCTCTGCTGGTGAGAGGGCATCAAAAGTTCATCTGCTAGAGCCCCCCAAAAAGTTCCTCTGTCACAGCTCCTAAAACACAACTTACATCACTGAATAGATGTTGGTGGCTGTATTACCCTTAACAGGGAATTACCTATCACTAATTTGAACTGAAGAAGCCATTCAGTGAATGTTTTCAAGATTACTCAACAAGTCCAGTTGCTTAATAATTATATTTATATCATTAAGACTTGCATTTCTGTTGTTCTAGTGACACATTTTTCCATGTAGGCAGTGGCGCACCTAGAACTAGACACGATCCTTCTTGTTAATCTTTGTCACAAAAGTGAGTGGCAGTGTTTACATTGCAGAATGGCATGGGTATGGGGGGCACCATACAGCATTGCCTCCAGGCCCCCCACAGTCATGGGGTCTGCTGCACCACTAGCAGTTGCGCATGTAAGCAATATCACAGGTAAAGGACAGCAATATTTGCAAACACCTGTAACCAAACTTAAATAGGTGAGACTTTGGTGGTAAAAAAGTTGAGAATGCCTGGTCTATACTCCCAAGCCACTGGAGTGAGGGAACTAACACTGTTGCTGGACTTGAGAAACTGATAAAAACTAACAGGCCATGCAGAAATGTTAACTTACCCCTTGTTATTAAGGTGATAATGATATTTTTTTAATGCTACTTTCCCTTTACTCTAAGGATGAGGGCCCCCCAGGGTGATTTGTCACCTGTGGAAAATGAATCATCTCAAGTGCCTTTGCTACCAAGCAATGTGTTTTTCATTGTACTAGTTACTAATGTAACTTGTCACCCGCAAGTAGTGACAGATCTCCCCTTGTGCCATCACCCTAAATGGAAACATGAAAAAAATGTCTCCAAAATACCTGGACAACAAAGTCAGATCTTCAGCCTTGTTTGAGACTGAAAGGTATGTGAACGGGGAGAATGGGAGCATCATTTAATGTAATTCTGAATGCTGTCCCTAGAAATGTTTATAGCAACCATGCAACATAACACCAGCAACCTATCTAAATCTAACCATTATTTTCCAAAAGCTTAAGCTGCCCTAAAACAATTATATATCTCCTGTTGCAGCAGCTGTGAAATTGGATTAGCAAGGTTTTTTAAAAAATGTCTATCAACAAACAAAGACCTACAATTGAGCTCTGCTTTTTAAACTAAACTACCTGCAGTAAGCGTGCAGGAGGCCAAGACTCAATGAAGTTTCTACATGTAGTTGGGAATTTCCCACCTAAAGCAGCTGTGATCCACCTTCTCCCCGGTGCCTATGGCACCCTGAGCTGCAGTTCCCTTTTTTCCTGTTTCCTTGGCCCTTGTTCAATATGCTGTAAGGCTGTTTCCTATTGCTTGGGAAAGATGTTTCTCTCTGTAATTGGAATTCAGTGTGAGTCTTATCTTCAGCTCTGTAGCTGTCTTGAACTACAACCTCCTGCATCCTCTGGCTGTAATGAATGTCTGCTGTTTGGCTGGACAGCTTATTAGGTTAGTAATGGAAAACTATCAAGTAAAAAAAATAAATCAAGTAATTTGGGTAGTGAATTGCATTTCTGTTCACTTAACATGGCTCGCTCTCAACCACCCTTTAAAATCCATAAGATTTGGGTTTTTAGGAATCAAAAACAGCTGTAACACATAATGGTCAGTACTGTTAACTAAATTCCATGGTCAGTTGGACAATCTGGGAAGTAAGTGACACATTTTCACATCATAGGCATGGTTATTTGTCTATGTCTATTTATTAGGTTTCATGAAATCCTTACAGCAGCTCTCATACATTTGTATGTTCTGTGCATCCAGTTAACAACACCTTCATACAGTATTGCCATCCTTTTAGCATTGCATTGCTGTTCTGCTTCAAAGTGTAGCAGAGGTAGTAAAGTATTGTACATTTGTAGTTCTGTGCAGCACTGAATCCAGTTAACAATGGACATTCCCACAGTTCCTAAATGCAAATACCCTTTCTCAGACAAAGCCCTGATTTGTAGAAAGACCAAGATGGGGACATATGGAGAAATAGCCCTGCTCCTTAATCTGTACTATGCAGATGGGGCATATCTATAAAGGTGTGCTAAATAAATGATGTATTTATAAAGCTCCTTTCTTAATTATGCTGTAGTTGTGTTTTTTTTTTGCACAGCTTTATAAATGTAACCTGTATGTGATGATAATATAAAAGAGCCCTTACATAGCACTTTGCTCACTCTGACAGGCAGGAGTTTTGACAGGTGCTGGGGATATTTTGTGTCCTTAATAGCAGCTGTTTGAGGAGCACCGCAGACTTTACTGTGAAGCAGCTCAGGTTAATTCCCTTAGGGAAAGGAAATTCTTTAAACACAAATTCCTGTGTTCATTTTTTACTGTTTTGTGGTTTTTAAATTGCGGTCTATTCCACCAAAATTGTGAAGCTTAGTCTGGAAACCAGTGGCCACTGGAGAAGGCTGATGTGGGTCCTTGGAGATGTAGTACAAGATCCTGCACTTGCCTATCTCTAGATGGATTCAAGACTTGCCTAAATATATTATTAATTTGTAAACTGGATTTCTAACCCTGGTGGGTTTTTTTTCCCTAGGAAGGAATTGTTGGAAAAAAAACTTCCTAGAACTTGTGCACAGATGAAGAATCACATGTGCCACAGCCTCTAAGCTATGAAACCTATAAATCACTTCAAACAGAAGCTTGGTTTTCCAGAGGATGCACTGTGACTCACACTAAACCTGCTCCTGGTTTCTGGGTGGCAGAAATTCTTTTGGCTGGAAATTCATTTGAATTCAGCTTTACTGTGATGTGCCAAGAGTTTTGTGCCAAATTAATCTGAGCTATGTGCCTTGTGTACATGTACGTAAGCCCAAGGAGCAGCATGAGGGTTTATATCTGTTTTTACTTGTGTTTTGCCATAGACACGAACAACCTATTGTAATCATCTCCTCTTACTGCCTGTACAAAAAAGGGGCCAAGACCCCTCAGAACTTTCTGTCAAATGATATAACAAAACAAAATACACTTAGGGGGAGATTTACTAATCCACGAACAGAACGAAAGCGTCTGAATGCGGTTTTTCGTAATGATCGGTATTTTTTGCGACTTTTTTGTTGCCGTCGCAATTTTTCGTATGTCCCGCGATTTTGTTCGTCACCGTCGCGACTTTTTCGTATAGTTTCCACAACTTTTTCGTCGCCGTTGCGAAAAAATCGGATTGGTTTTTCCGCCGTTGAGTATCGCGACAGTGACGAAAAATTTGCGCAAAATAAGATAAAGTCGTGCAGGCGACGAAAAAGTTGCGACAAATACGAAAAATCGCGGCGGCGACGAAAAAGTCGCAAAATTTTCGTTTCCAATGTGATTTTTTCCCTTTCGGGATTCGGATTTGTGGATTAGTAAATCTGCCCCTTAGTTTTAGTTATTTATAATGGTATTAATGCAGACCCCCACCATCTAACAAGCCTGTCACTAATATACTACAATGGTTCCAAAACTGTGGGGCTAACGGATGGCTTGGAACCTTGGAGGCAAGGTACTGCGCCAAGGCTGAACCTTTAACTGGGACCTGAACCCAAAAAGTCTGGCAACCATTGATATATTACAGTATATAAAGCTGATAATCAATTAAACTGTAACTTCATTTGCCGCTAGCTTATTCCTCAGAAAGGTATAAAATTGCAAGTCAAAATTGCTAGGCAATCAAAAAGGTTTCTGAACCTAAACAGATGCACTTCTTGTTAAATTACATCTTAAAGTGATACTGATCCTATTAAAATTGATAGGACCTTGTCAGCAGGCAAGCATTGCCAACTTTAGCTAGTGGAGTACAAATCTAAATGGAATGGTACCACCTTCAGCCCATTGGATCGTGTGCTTCATGCCATCTAGGCTGTCAGTGTAAATACCACAGACTGGGCTTGAGGTGACTTGCGGGCACTTTCACAGCAAAGAAGGTCTTTATGTCACTCCTATGCCAACATTTGCGCTAACATAACCCATTAATAAATTCTGCAGTATGTACCTCTCTTCAAAATAGCGCTGTCATGGGGCATTTTACCCATGGTCTCCAATGTGGAGCAATTCCACCGTTGCCCTTTCAGCTGGTGCTGGCATTCGTGGATAGCGATCTGGATTCCCTGCAGAGCTGAGGCTGTGACATCCGGGTTACGCACACACAGACCCATCTGACGTTTGCTCAAGCCAGGTAATGTCAGACATACAGTGTTGGGAGTCAGGATAGGGTCATTTGGTAATTTTAGACCCAATATATCGTTGCACAGAACTCTGGTGAGAGAAAAATTCAAAATACAGTAAGCTGAGTAAAGAATCAGAAAAGAACACACCAAATAATACACTTACTGTGCATAAAGTAAAATATTTCCCTATAACGTACAAGAGCCATGAGCATCTTCATTATTTCCATATAAACAGTGCTTAGTGATGACATCATTTATATTCAGTGCTTAGTGATGTCATTTCTGCCACATGACTCACTGAAGCTTGTGTACTATAATAAATAATGCATGGGACCTGTTATCCAGAATGCCCAGGACCTGGGGTTTTCTGGATAAGGGTCTATCAATAATTTGGATTTCCACATGTTAAGTCTACTAAAAATAATTTACACATTAAATAGACCAAATAGGATTATTTTGCCTCCAATAAGGATTAGTTATATCTTAGTTGGGATCAAGTACAAGTTACTGTTTTATTATTAGAGAAAAAAAAAGAAATCATTTTTAAAAATTCGAATTATTTGCTTATAATGGAGTCTATGGGAGATGGCCTTCTCAAAAGTCGGAACTTTCTGGATAACAGGTTTCTGATCCCATACCTGTATCTGTCAGAATTCCATGACCTGTATAAAGCACTCAGCCTTCAGTGGTGACTTATAATATCCTATATTGTAGTGAATGCAGCTCTACAGTTAGTAGTTTAAATTATTATCTGGTTGCTCAGAATGGCATTTAAACCACAGTATGGTTGTCCTTCCAGCAGCCACTGGGTCTGCTACATCTACTGTTAGAACTTAGAGTAGACTAGTATTTAATGATTACAAGTTAGTGCACACCTCATATAGAGGGCCAGGTTCAATTTGACAAAAACTTATCTTCTCATTCAATTCCAGATTTCCCCATAGATCCAGATGGAATTCAGTAAGAAAAACTTATCTGTTTATCACATAAAAGCTCTTTTAAAGCTCGTTTAGTGTGTTATAGAATGGCATTTCTGTGCAACTTTTTAATTAATCTTAATTATTTATAGCTTTTCATTTTTCTCCTTATTCTTCTGACTTTTTTTTAGCTTTTTCAAATGGGGGTCACTGATGGCGGCAGCCAAAAAAATATTGCTCTGTGAGGCTGCAATTATATTGTTATTGGTACTATTTAGACTGTATTTTTCAATTTAGGTCCTGCCCTGTTCAAATATCAGTCTCTCATTCTAACCACTCCCTGGTTGCTAAGGAAATTTGGTTCCAAACTGTAGAGATGCTGAGTAAAAAGTGAAAATAACAGCTTTATTAAAAAATTAAAAGCTAACTGAAAGCTGGACAATCCCTTTAAAATCTATGGGCAATAACTGGAACTGGATTAGTTTAAGGATAAGTTTTCATGTGATAAACCCAAAGTTTTCCCATTCATTTGACCCAACTTGTTTTCATTTTAAGTTACTGTCCTGATGTGTGTGGTGTGCTGAATGCAAATACATTGTGAGCCTAGTGTGAGCCTATTAACCTCTTTCCAGCTACTCTACACTTGCTGCTTGCATTACAAAAAATATAAGCAAAGTACAAGTAGATTTGCCTGCAACAATTTTCATGTGAAAATCTCAGATCCCACAAGGAAACAAGAATGTATTAGAGCCAATGATGACAAATTCTCTTGACCTGTGTCAAGAGAATTTTGGTCTGGGTGTGTTGAATGACCTGTGTCCTTAAAGAACACTGGATTCTCATTGGAAACAGGTTACAACATAGTCAGATATATTTAGTAAGCATTTTTTTAAATGATCAGCCTAAATAGCACGGCAATGCCAAACTCAGTGTCTGCAGATAATAAAACTTCTTTATAATACAAAACCCGGAGCTTGGGAACCATTTTATTGTGTGATTCTACATTTTGCTACTGTTCGGCTATCCCAAGAACTTCTGTTATTCAGTGTGGTATTAACATATGTATAAAAGCATGGCTCAAATGTGTTAAAGGGCCCCGCACTGGTGAACCTCAGGTTACCCAGCTGTGCACGTTGTGAGTAGAACTGAGTACTCTCCACTCAAGATATTGCAAATCTGAGAACAACAATAGCTGATTTGTTTTCCAATATTAAATAGGTTAATATGAGTATTGGCTATTACGGTCATATGAAAATATATCACCCACAGTGGTGTTACTACCCACTGTGTGATCACACCGGGGCCCACACTTCCTTGGGGCCCACTGGCGCTGCAATAAAGCATATCACGGGCGACAGCGGAAAGTTTTCGACCCACTTGTCTGGATTTCGAAGGGGGGTAGGGCCTGTGGGAGGGCCTGGGTGCACACTCTGTACTCAGGCCCAGCCGTGGCATAGTTATGCCACTGATCCTCCAGCCCTAATAACAAATTCTTAGTTCAAATCATTTTGGTTATATGCTTTTAGTAAATTAGCTAGTTTACCATATTCAGCATAAAGCTGAATACACGCAAGGGGACATTTATAAAGTTGTGCACTGAGCTGTGCATATATGACAGTATTTGTGTTGACATGCACTCTCTATAGTTGAGATTGGCTGCCTTCCTCCTCTTTGAATCAAGCGCTGCCTGTTGACGCTGGGGAACCCTGAAGCTACCACTAACTCCAAATCAGGCTGTGGTTTCAGGGTTCCCTCAGTGCCCTGTGTCAATAGCTGCAGTGCAGAAGCCCCAAAAGAATCCAATGAACACACCATTTTGATGCCAAATGCTGACTATGATGCCAACTGAATTTAAAAAACTTTCAATGCATTTGTGCCTTATTCGCATCAAAGCACGAGCGTACATTTGATGCATCGGCTGCAACTACATCAGGTGCAACTTGCCCTTGGCGACCACATCAGTGCTGTAATTCCAGAGTGTTATGGCAGTAGGGAAAGAACACTCAAAATTGCAGTTTGCTTACAGCATTTGTGGTAGTAAATGTTATTTATTGGCTGCAGCATGAGAAGGGGAAATCAGTTTTAAGCAGTTTTTTTCGTAATGATCGGTATTTTGCGATTTTTTTCGTCGCCGTCGTGACTTTTTGTAAATTATCGCAACTTTTTCGTAGCCGTTACGAATTGCGCGAATTGTCGCGACTTTTTAGTAAATCAGCCCCTAAGGGAGATGGCCTTCCCATAATTCAGAACGTCCTGGATAACTGGTTTCTGGATAATGGATCCTATACCTGTAATCCAGGACCTCCTAAATGAGTGAAATAATGGAGTCATTGTGGATACAGTGCCCTTTCTACAATGAAGGCTGAGGCTATTAAACTACCTCTTTACAAGCAAAATTATGAAGCTAATAAACTTAAGATCCCAGCTTAGTTAAGACGTACATAAAACAATAAGTTACTTGTCTCTTCCCCTCCTCCTTCTTGCTTATTTTAAAAGTCATGTTCTTAGGTGCATTTGACTGTATTTTATTTGCAGTTGAGAGTATCCGGTCACCTTTTAGCTGTATTGACCTCAGTCTTAAAAGACCACCATAGGCAGCATGGGGAGCTTGATTGCCCCTCCTGGTTGCTTTGAACATGTAAATCAGAGATGTTGGAATTTATTCTGGCAATTGTCATTTTTTACTCAGTAAACTGTTACTAAAGGCTTTACATTTGAGCATTTATTTTCTTTTGTCCAATCTACATTGGGAAGTACAAATTTGGATAAAGTGCTGAGCAGCATTGCTGACTAACACTGAGCACTAACAGGAAACATACTGGCGTTTAACTGCTCAAAACAAACACATTGCAGGCAGGAAAGTCTTATGATTTGCAAAATAGATGTTGGGAATTCATCTGGATTCCCGAATTTGATCTATAATAAATCTGTCACTTAGTGCTTTTTACAGCGAGTCCAGAGTGCAAACTGTCAGTGTGTGGATAACAGCCAGGGTGGGATAAAGCTCAAGGCAGAGTGATCATAAAGTGGCATAATATGTATGAGCTATTATCAGGGTATTGTAATTGTTTCGTGCTATGGATCAATAGCATGATACAGTTAGGCTATCTTTACATTATGTTATACTGTAATGTGGCACTTATACTGTAATTTCACCCACTATGACCTACAGCACTTACATTTGCCCATTTGTGTCTGTTAGTTACCCCTCCCATATAGATTGTAAGCTCTACGGGGCAGGGACCTCCTTCATCTTGTGTTTCTGACTCTTATTGCAACTGCACCTTGTATTTATTGTATTTGTTGTAGAGGTATGGGATCCCTTATCCGGAAACCCGTTATCCAGAAAGTTCCAAATTACAGAATGCCTGTCTCCCATAGACTCCATTTTAATCAAATAATTCAGAATTTTAAAACTGATTTCCTTTTTCTCTGTAATAATAAAACAGTACCTTGTAATTGATCCCAACTAAGATATAAATAATCCTTACTGGATGCAAAACAATCCCATAGGGTTTAATTAATATTTTATTGATTCTTTAGTAGACTTAAGGTATGTGGATCCAAATTACAGAAAGACCCCTTATCTGGAATAGCCTTGGTCCCGAGCATTCTGGATAATGGGTCCCATACCTGTACTTTGCATTTATCCATTATCTTTTGTATTTATCCATTATCTTTAACCCCCTGTCTGTATTAATGAATTCTACTGTAAAGCGCTGCGTACATAAGTAGTGCTTTATAAATAAAGATATACATTATGTTGTATAGAGGGATACTCATTTGTAGCTGTAGCTTGATGGAAAGGATCCCCATGGGACACTGATTTCTATGCAGTTTCAATATATAGCACTAATAGGACTTTAAAAATCCTAACACTTTACAATAGGAAGGGATATTGCCTTTTATACAGGTATGGGATCTATCCACAATGCATGGGAACTGAGTTTTTCCATATTTTTTTTCCATAATTGGGACAACAATGTTACTAAAAAACATTTAAACATATGCTGGTTTTGCCCCCAGTATGGATCCATGCAGCTTAGTTACCATCAGTTTTGTTTTATTATTAAAGAGAAAAAGGGATTCTTTTTAGACAATTAGAATTATTTGCTTTAAATTGAGCCTGTGGGAGATGCCCTTCCAGTAATTCTGAGCTTTCTGGATTTTGGGTTTTCTAATAACATATATTCCATTCCTGTAATCAATAAACTTATTTAAGTCATGTGAAATGACCAATAAAAATAATTTCCATGGGGCTCTTTGTCACTGCTTATATAGCATGTTGTAACAAATGGAATCTATCTATCTATCTATCTATCTATCTATCTATCTATCTATCTATCATCTATCTGTCTGCCTATCTATTATCTATCATCTATCTATCTATCTATCTATCTATCTATCTATCTATCTATCTATCGATCTATCTATCTATCTATCTATCTATCTATCTATCTATCGATCGATCGATCTATCTATCTATCTATCTATCTATCTATCTATCTATCTATCAATCATCTATCTGTCTATCTATTATCTATCTATCTATCTATCTATCTATCTATCTATCTATCTATCTATCTATCTATCTGTCTGCCCAGTGCCCCTGCTGACAGAGCCTGTTGCTTCCACAATGAAGTAGCAGCTGATCAAGTAAAATGAATCTGAACGTGCCAACATAACTGTGCTTGTGCTTCTTTCCCACCTGAGGCACACAGTTTCAATGGAGCAGTGCCATTAAGACAGCATGTACCTCTGTAAATCACACAATACATCTTTAGTTCCAGAAGGAGTACACAACACGCTTGCTTAATTTGGTCGCTCACAGCAGTGTTTGGGAAAAGATAAATGTGCAATTGCAAATAAGCAAAAAACATGAATACATTTGAGAATGTATCCTAGTGGGTCTGTGTATGCCACAAGCTTGCTGAGGATTCTGGGAACTAATGTAAATGTACACCAGGCGGTCCCTTCTGTAGTTCTCTAATCTTGGCAGCAAGATATGCTGCATTTGCTGAGCCTGAACAACTAATCTGGATCCTAGTTTCATTAGACTTGAAATGCAGGGCTGCAGGATAGGACCTGTTACACACACAGGCAATAAATAAAACTGTAACTGTGAGTCTGAAGAAAACGACATTCCAGTGACTGTTCTTTTGTATTTTTATCCGTAAAAACCCAATTGGAAGCGCGTGTTCTATTTAATTCAAATTATTTTATCTATGAAAGGAACATGATAAATGGCAGACGTCAGGCACTAAACATGAAAAGTATGTTAAAGAGGCATGAAAGAGCTTTTACTCTGCACGTGTAACTGTACCACCAGGCACCTACAAGATTTAAGACCCTTCCTGCAAGTTAGATTCATAGCTCTACATACTGTAGCTTGCTGTAGCTAATAAACGCAAGATTCCAGCTTAGTTAAGAAGTGCATAAAAGCAACAAGCTTCATGTCTCTTCCCCACCTCTTTCTTGCTTATTTTTAAAGGCATGTTCTGAGGGGCATTTAACTGTATTTTATTTGCAGTGGAGTGTATTTGGTGACCTTTTAGCACTACTAACCGTAGCCTTATGGGTTGTGAGGGTTGCCAAAAAAGAGCCCAAATTCTGTTTTTCAGACTGGAAATTCACCTCTTCTTGTGCAGATATCGCAATGGCAACATTAGGAAGACCATTACAGAGAGTGTGGGGAGCATGATCACCCCACTTGGTTGCTTTGAATAGGTAAATTAGAGGTGTTCTTATTTTATACTGGCTCATAAGGAGTGGCCGGTGTCATCTAACTAATTCATTTACATTTAACATTTATTTGTTGCTCCAAAAATAACTGTAGAAACATTAGTAGGACTGGACATCAGCAAAAATGCCTACATACAGGCCAGAAGTAAAAATCTCATAGGCCAAGTGCCAAGAAAGCACAAAATGCGTAAGGCTGTTGTGGTACTAAACACTGTGGCTGACTAGCGCTGCTCAAAGCAAATACATTCTGATGACTGTCATAATTGAGCTTTGTTTCCAAGTTTGATCATAATATTTATGAGGTATTACCAGAGTATTGTAAGTGCATCTACTGTCTGAGTGCACCTCTGTGGCATCGCCATGGGCCTACAGAAGTATAGTTATTATGCGGTCAGGGCCAACTTTACAGTGCATAGGGGGATACTAATTTGAGACTGCAGCTATTGTTACTGCCTATGCTAAAACTGGGCTGGTACCAAGGTGATAGTTATAGAGTGTCATCATGTAAGCAATGATAGGGTCTGCTTTCTCTGCAGTTACAGTTTATTGGGCCCTAAAATTGTTTTGCTGTTTGACCCAGTAATTTTAATTATTCCACTGAGCCACAGGCTCCTGTTTTATGGAAAAACTTGTATAAAGGGAATACCCCCAATATAAAGTTCATGACAATAAAGAAAGTTCATGGCACTGTAAAGTGGTAAATTGTTTCATATAATACACACATTTATGTGAGTTATGTGACACAATTAGCACAATTGTAATTGATGATTTCACTAAGTAGCATTTATAGAATATATTTGACAGGTGTTATGCCATTTGTACATTCGAGGCATAATGAGGCTTATTCAGATGCTTCTAATGGGGTAACTGCACAGGGCCAGAGTTAAAGGATGCAGGGAATGTATGTGCCTAGGGTTGTGCCTCTTCAGTCTCCCCTAATTCTGGCCCTGCTGATGAGAACAGTGCTGAAAAACACCATGTTATGGCTTATGTCGCAGAGAGAGACTAGTCGCTGTGTGTTGTTGCTGTCGAGGGCCATAATGGACTATTCCGCTTTAGAAAACAATGATACCTATTTGGAATCAACTACAGGCAGCAAATACTAATGTCCAGTGTCACATGGACCTATGCAGAAAGCCTCTCCTGAGTAGTGATGTAGCGAACATCGCCGAAAATGTTCGCGAACCCGTTCGCGGACTTTCGCCAAAACTCGCGAATATTCGCAAACTTTGCGAACCCCATAGACTTCAATGGGAAGGCTAACTTTAAAACCTAGAAAAGCTATTTCTGGCCAGAGAACTGATTTTAAAGTTGTTTAAAGGGTGCCACGACCTGGACAGTGGCATGCAGGAGGAGGATCAAGGGCAAAAACTTCTCTGAAAAATACTTTGTAAAAAAAACGCCAAAAAAAACCGCAAGCTATTCCTATGTATATGCATAGACGATAAAACGAAGCGAAAAAACACGGCGGAAAAACCAAGGCGAAAAAACGCGGCGCCAAAAAAAAACGCGGCGAACCCAAAGTGGCGAACATCGGCAAAAGTCCGCGAATTAGTTCGCCGGCGAACAGTTCGCTACATCTCTACTCCTGAGACAGTGTCTGGCATACATACAAACCTGTAACCACTATAAGCTATGTTTCGTTTTAATTGCTAGAGATAGAGTGATAGATCGAGACATTTCTTCATTTGCATTTTTAAATGTTAAGTGTGTAAAGGCTGCTTGCCCAGTTTGCTTTCAGGAAAAGGTTATTTCTGGTCCCTTATCTTGCCCTGGGTGGGGACAGAAGCCTCTGCCTCCCTCAGAAACTCTGTGGGACGCTCCCTGCAGGGTGGGAATATATTTGTCTTCACTTCAGATCTGAACCTCAGCAGTTTCACTCTTGCTGAAGGAGGGGCAGGAAAACAGAACTATGAGCCAAGGGACCCAACGACAGATCAAAACATGTCCATGCTGAAGGGAAAATAATTCCTGTTTTATAACCTCAGTAATAAAGGCAAACTTTGGCAAAACAGGAAATAAAATGCAATAAAGCCGTATTTACATATATATTAAACCAATTTTTATAGTACTTATAGTACTTTGTGCCACAAAATGTCTTGATTTCTAAGCATTAAAGGGCAGTATACCACCTTGTTCAACATGAGTGTGACCATTGTTTTCATTACAAAACATTATCTATGGTTTTCTTGAGCTAAACAGAAAAACTGAAACCAGTGCACAGATATTCCCCCAGCATAATAAGCTTCTGCTAACAAAACAGTCACAAAGTGAGAAGGAAGGGGTTAAATACTGGTAATCTAATTATCTACCTTTCAAGGACCAAATATAGAGTAATTTCAGTTTTCCTGTATAGCTTAAAAAATAACAAGAACCATAGATACAGTAAGAATTGTATTTTTATAGGGATGTTACAGTGACCTCTGGATTATATCAGATGTCTGCAACCTTATTCTGTCCATATGTTAGCATTCTACTTCATTCTTTTGAAACCATTCATATGTAATATGAGCAGAACAGAATAGCCCTACTACAAATGATGCTTCTGAATACTGTATTTACTTAGATATTAGTATTAGACATATATTATACATGAAATTGTCTCCTGGTATAGGCCCTGCATTTATACATTTTTCTAAGCATTCTATTATGCGTTATGGGTCATTATGCATTAAATGGGCACTGTAATTATCCTGCAGTAGTGTATTGTATATGAGACTGACCATGGGATACTATGGAGGAATATATGTAGAAATTGTTTTTAATTAAATCAAATTTATATTTTCAATGAAATATAATTAAATATTAAGTGTACAGTGAGATATTAATTGCATTATTTAATAATGTGATCAAATTTGCAGTATTCCAAGTAAAATGGATCATACAACTGAAGCAATAAAGCTAAAATACATAAAGGGTGTACAAAGAACATTTAAAATCTAACTTAAGTATAAGGTTATGTCTCTACCTGATACACGTGTGGGATCTTTTATCTGGAAATCTGTTATCCAGAAAATTCCAAATTGCAAGAAGGCCATAGAGTTCATTTTAATCAAATAATTCACATTTTTAAAAATAACTTCCTTTTTCTCTGTAATAATAAAACAGTACCTTGTACTTAATGGTAATTTAGTTGTATTTAGTTAAATGATTTAAGTTTAAATTATTTTTAGCAGACTTAAGGTATAAAGATCCAAATCACAAAAAGATCCCTTATCCAGAAAGCAAACATTATAGATAATAGATATAGAATATACCTGTATCTAGGCAAAAATAAAAAATTTTGTGGTTTAAAAAGGTTACATCTACATATCCCCTTTAGATAATGGCCACTTTGGACTATCAAAATGTATCCCATTCACACATAAATAGAAACACACATTTACCGGCTGCACAGCCAGATGGCAATGGCAAGAATCCAGGGCCATGTTTCTGTACGGTTGTCCCAGGCCATCCTCTGACATTTCATTGGACAGCTGTGTCAGATGGTGAGGCTCTTTCTTCATCTCCTGGCCCGGGGGGCTTCTACCTACGTCAGTCCAACCTGCCCTGTTAAAGTGAAAGATACTCAGTTAATGCGCAGATTGTGAACCTTGCTCTGACCTAACATATTTATATATATATATCTATTTTATTTTTCACTCCTTGCTCTTGGATATGCCCTGCTGCATTATCAAAAGGTCAACTAAACCAAAGAAAACATTCAGCCATGTATATGTACTTGAGCAGAAACGCATGACAACCTAATTACAAATACATTATATTTTTAAAGGCTAAATAGCACATCAAATAGCAAACAGTGTTGGGCTCTCAATATAAATTGCAGAATCCTAAATTTTAATATTGTTTTGTGTATACGGGTATGGGATCCCTTATCCGGAAACCCGATATCGAGAAAGTTCTGAATTACAGAAAGGTCATCTCCCATAGACTCCATTATAAGCAAATAATTCTAATTTTAAAAAATGATTTCCTTTTTCTCTGTAATAATAAAACAGTGCCTTGTACTTGATCCCAACTGAGATATAATTAATCCTTACTGGAGGCAAAACAATCCTATTGGGTTTATTCAATATTTAAATGATTTTTAGCAGACTTAAGTTATGGAGATCCAAATTACAGAAAGACTACTTATCCGAAGCATTCTGGATAACAGGTCCCATACCTGTATTAAAAGAAATAGAAATGCCCTAAAATGTTTCCTTGTAATAGTTTACAGGGGTATTTTTCTGAGGAATTTTTTCATTAAGCATTCACACATTCCAACAAACCCACTGATTTATTACTTTTGCTAAAAAACATTATTACACAGAAATGCCTCAGATTAACACTTAGGGGCAAAGTGCCATTCCAGGATAATTCATGCTTAGCATGATGCTTTAAGCAAAACAATATTGAGACACTTACTTCCATATGTAATAAGCTCTAAATGTGCCCAGTAGCAGTAACACAGAGCAACCAATAAGATGTTTGCTTTTAAACAGGTGACCAGTAAATGCTGCCTGCTGATTGGTTGCTATGGGTTACAGCTCCTGAGCGAACTTTGTGCCTTTTATTACATAACCCCACAACACAAATATTTCTCTCTCACAAAAGCTATGAACTACTGGAACCTTTAACATTTTCAGCCTAAACTGAAATTATTCTACCTCATCTTTAATTTAAAGAATTCATAGATCCATAATTTTTTTTTTTGTTCTTGCTGCCTACCCTAAACTTTCCCTGTAATCAGATTAGTTTGTTTAAATAGAGATAATGAGCTTCTGCCTTCTATGGCTTATGGATATTCATTATGTGCTGGTAATTCATTAACTACACACAATTGCTCACAAGAACCAGGAACTTGGAAAATAAAAGCCATTTCAGGTTCTGTGTTTGCCCTGTTTAGCTCAAGAATAACAAAAACACTATTTGATTAAAACAATGCCAATGCTTGTATTCATTGTACATATTCCCCCTTAAAGGAAATCCACTGGCTTAACCAAAAGTTACTGAGCTCAGGGATGTTTAAAAAACAAGCAAAAGTGACACACCAGGACAGGAATATTCAGGAATAACTTTTGACTAAAGAAAATAGCAGACCCCTCAGCCATGTTAATTTCTCTTTTACTTTTATTGTATGTTGGAAAAAATGTTGCTATACGTAAAGACATTTTTTTCCTTGTGTGTTCCCATTTTTTTATTACTGATAATCCTCTTTGTTACATCTGGATATTACTTCTTGAAGCGAAAAGGGAAAAAACAAAAGAAAAGAAAAACAAGAGGAGAAGAAACGAAAAATTATGGCTGTATATATATAGTGCACTATTGTGGAGAGCAGTTGGTAAGCAATCTTTATCCTTAGGGTTTCCACCTTAATAGACCGGATCCCAGACAGCAGATGTGGATCAGGGAGAAATAATCTAACCCTGATGTATGTATGTATGTATAACTTTATTTATAAAGTGCCACAAGGATACGCAGCACTGTACAATCTTGCAAAATACAAAATTACACACAGGGAGGACAAGTGATATAATATATAAATACTATATATATATATATATATATATATATATATATATATATATATATATATAAATGCACAGGGAATAAGTGCCATGTGGTATGAGACACAGTAGGAAGGAGGTCCCTGCCCCGTAGAGCTTACAATCTAAGTGATACCCTTGTCACAACTGCGGTTCCTTCACTAAGGCAGCAAAGTCTGTAAAGTAGAATACTCCCAGCTATCTCTCCTGGTTGGAGCAAAGAAGCTGCTCTTACTAACTATAACTGACTATCTCACATTCCTATTTCAAAAGATATCCTCATTCACGAGGTCCCTGCTCCCCAACTTCACTAGAGGTGACGGCTTTCTCTAGGGCCGAGCACTTCTGGGCCATGTGGATCCCAGCCTTCCCGGAGCACCCCCGCACAGATCAACTGCTGAAGGCCAAGAAGGAAGATCCACCCATAACCAAATACTATATACCTATGTACCAATGATACATAATAAGCTAACAGCAAAATAGATACATGGCCATCTACGCAGTAACATTGAAACAAGGAAGTGGCAGGGTTTAAAACTATAGGGAATGTTAACTCTTTAGGTCCCTACACACACATATATATATGTGTATATATAAAAAATTTCTGCAACTACAGGTCTACCCTATAGGCATATATCCTCTTTCCCCACAGTCTCTGAAGCAAATGAATATGTCTGGCCTAGCATATTGAGATTAGTTGGTATGGGTTACTACTACTTCAGAGTAAAATAACCTGTTCTGTGAATCAACCTGTTTCCAAACTTTTATGATTCTATGGGGAAGAAAAATTTCCTGGAATATGTGATAGTCTCTATTTTCTACAAAGATAACAATAGTCCTATTTTGTTTTATAGTAGAGATTCTAAATATATGCTCACAAGTGAAAGTAATAAATACCCTTTTCTTAAAAGGACATTTACATTTACTGGATTGCTACATGGAGATACTTGTTGTTAATGTAGCTTGTTGTTAATGAGAGTGGAAGATATAAGGCTTAGCTAAGGCAGAGCAAACAAAACTACTGAACACTGTCAGTACATAAAGACATAAAATCTGAATAATGTGACAGAAAATGAACAGAGATAATAAAATGTGTAATTAAGTTATTGCTCCTTTTGTATTCTATCGCTGGCAGTAAGCGAGTCAAAAGTGCACCTTACAGCTGTTTATCGTAGGGTCACATTTCACCTCTCTGCCAGTAAGCCTGGAGGCTAGCCGCTGACAAGTTTTCTTTTCTACTGCTGGGAGGCCAGATGACAGAATATCTATCACAAGGATGGAGATACAGCTTCAGCCACAAGAGGAGGAGAAACCCAACACGTCTAACGTTTAGTAACATCTCACAAATGGCGCCCCTATTTACGGCTGTTTTGCTAACTGTGTGCAATTCTACTTTTTATTAAATGTGCACATCAAGCACACAAAATATAAAAATATTCCCAGAAACATGTTTCTGTTCTCATACAGCCATTGAAAGCCATTTGCCATTTAGTTGCATTGGAACTGCCCCCTGTGCACCAGACACTACAGCTATCACCCAGGAAGTGAGCATGGCCATGAGGTAACTGATTGCTAGCTCTAGAGTCCGTCAAAGGAGCACGTTTCCCATTCAAGTGAAGCTGTTTTGTACATTGAGCCCAAAGCCCTCTGTGATGTGAGAAGAAGCAACACCAATCCATTTAGCTAGATAAAGCCAAGGGGCTTACATCAGTGGTACTGTGGTCATTCTCAAAGAAGCAAACTATAGCTCTTAGGGCTGTGACAGACGGGGAGATAAGTTGCTGCGCGACAAACCTCCCTTGTCGCGGGCGACTAATCTCCCTGAAATACCATCCCAACAGCTAAAATCTAAATCGGCGGTGGGATGGCATACGTGGCGCTGCAATTTGCCGAAGTCGCGGAAGTTGCCTTGAGAGGAATTTACATTTTAGCCGGTGGGATGGCATTTGGGGGGATTAGTCGCCTGTGACAAGTGAGATTTGTCGTGCGGCGACTAATCTCCCCGTGTGTCACAGCCCTTAGAATGTTCAACAATCAAACAATGCATTATAGCTGCATTATAGCTGGACAGTGACTCCACTGATGACGGTACAGATACATTTCTCAATGAAACCTAGGAATAGGAACATATTTCCCCTTTAAATGTAATTTATCCTATCAATAATTCAATACACTCTACCAAAAGTACACAGTAACCACAGGTCCCCTAGGGCATGCCTACTGTACTAGTCGTGTGCTAAGCCTTAGCAATATTTACTAAGCTTATCAAAGGTTATATATGATAGACTGATAGATTGATTTTTATTTATTGAATTGAATGTGCCTATATACAGGTTTTTTGGCCTTATTCTCCGCTTTTCTTTTGCCAGGTTGTGGCTATTTTTTTCCAGTACAGGTATGGGATCCCTTATCCGGAAACCCGTTATCCAGAAAGCTCAGAATTACGGAATGCCTGTCTCCCATAGACTCCATTTTAATCAAATAATTCAGAATTTTAAAACTGATTTCCTTTTTCTCCATAGTAATAAAACAGTACCTTGTAATTGATCTCAACTAAGAGATAAATAATCCTTATTGGATGCAAAACAATCCCATAGGGTTTAATTAATGTTTTATTGATTCTTTAGTAGACTTAAGGTATGGAGATCCAAATTAGGGAAAGACCCCTTATCCGGAATACTCTTGGTCCTGAGCATTCTGGATTATGGGTCCTATACCTGTATATATTTTCTCCTGGTTTGAACCTTATTACTTATTTAAGGTATTATTTGGCTGCGGTACCTGGACCTATTCTCTTTTTTCTGTAACCCTTAGCAATATATCTACAAATATAACTACAACCCACATTAGTGCCTAATCTTAACACTTGCCTGTCCATACCACATGCCCATAGTGTAACATTTTGAGCAATGGCTTTGCTTATTGGATTTCTGCAGCCGATAGTCAATCACATTAAGTAACAGATATGTCATCTTTACTGAAACACAGCACTGCTAAACATGCCACCACTATATGACTATAATTATTGGGGCACCCAACATTTTACTCATTAGAAACACACTCAACCTAACTAACTTTTGGATTTTGATGTGAAAATAATAAATTAGAAATTCTACAGTTTCTACTGTTTAAACACTATGCAAGTTTAAAGATTAAAGTTTTAGATTAGAGGAACAGAGCTTCCATTTGAAGCAGTGTAGGTGGTTTTTCATGGTGAGGGCAGTGAGGTTGGGGAATGCCCTTCCTAGTGATGTGGTAATGGCAGATTCGGTTAAGGGGCCTGGATGAGTTCTTCAACAAGCATAGTATCCAAGGCTATTGTGATACTAAAATCTACGGTTAGTATTGATGTTGGTATATATGGTTTATGATGGACTCTGGTCTTTTTTCAACCCTATGTAACTATGAGTGCCAATCCATGTGGTGGATTCTCGACCTGCAGATTGGCCACATGTGGCATTACCCCAAAGAGACAATGCAAATAAAGGGAAGCAAAGCATAAAAAACAATGATAGATTGACAGCATAAACAATTATGTGACTATAGACTTGGGATGCAGGGTCAGACTGGGTCAGTGGGGCACCCGGAAACCTTGTGGGCCCTTGCCCGAGCCGCAATTCTCCTGCCTGAGGGGCCAAAGGTAAGTTTAAAGTACGCACACTCAGGGGAAAGGGTAGGGTGGGAGGCAGGGGTATTTGGCAACCCTGATGGGGGCCGCTGGGGCTGCGGCCCCGGTGGGCCCTGTACCCCCTAGTCAGACCCTGCCGGGATGGCTTATCTGGGGTGGCAATCAATGGAACAGATCAGAGGAAAATACAAAAATAAATGGGAAAACATGAAACATATTAGATATGGTTTTCAGAAGCGAACAAACCAAGGAGGCTGTTTGAGGAATTAAAGTACAACTATAATTTTTCTACAGATTTTCCATTGTTTTCTTAATCCATTATAGGGTACTAGTTACAATCTTCCACATACAAAATGAGGAAAAAGAGGTTTTCTTTTTTGCTTTCGGCTGTTGCACCTGCACTGATCTTAATCTCTCACATGAGAAATCCGGGTTTCCTTTCTTGAAATAAAGCGAGACATGTTGTAGCAGGCAAACAGATTGTACCACCCTGCCTTTGATGTTCTCTTTGCCTACTTAATGCTGAATATCATAGCAGTAAATAAAACATTAACTCTGTTCAAAACAATATGGCCTTCTCCGCCTGCCATATAACAGGGATATTTTCAGCCATGTTTTAGTAAAAGAACGCATAAAAGCCATGGGATAGAACTACATGGAGCTACAGTATTCCTCTTATTTCTGTTCCAGCAGTGCTAGCCTGGTGCAACTTGATACAGTGGAATTGTGCAGGAATATAAATAATATTAATAGGGTGGATCACCTTTAATGTAACTTTTAGTATACTATAGAATAGTTAATTCTAAGCAACTTTTCAATTGGTCTTAATTTTTTATTTTAATAGTTTTTGAGCCACCTTCTTCTGACTCTTTTTAGCTATCAGCCCCGGAAGCAAATAAACTATTGCTCAATTTTATTGTTATTGTTTCTTTGTATTACTTATCTTTCTAATCACTCCCTGGTTACTAAGATCATTTGAGCCCTAGCAACCAGATAGTTACTGAAATTCCAAGTTGGAGATCTGCTAAACAAAAAGTGAAATAAAAACAGAAATAGTAAATAATGAAGACCAGTAACAAATTGTATCAGGATAGAACTGTCTATATCATAAGGGTGAGGCGAACAACCACTTTAAATTATGTCTTCAGTGGATTTCCACAACAACAACAACAGGCAATGTCAACAGAGGCAGTAATTAAAGAGGTAGCTCACGTGGTTTTCATAGTTTTACATTTTTTTTAAAACCACAACTAAATTCATTTCCATGAATGTCAGTCATTTATCAAAACATCCGAATGAAAAAAAGCACAAACAGAAAAATATGCGAAAACCTTGACTTTTTCATATTGCCGTACAAAAGCAAGCGTCAAAAAACCCGAAAACCTCTGAAACAACGAAGCAAAGAAAAATCTTCCAGTTGTAAAAGAGATATTTACCATTGACTTCAATATGAACTCCACAGGTTTTTTGCATTTGGATTTGTCATGGGTTTGGCACACAATAAACTGGAAATCGAATTTTTTTTCCATGACAAAATATGGTTTTAGCACCAAAAAACCTGAACTAAAAAAAAGTAAATGCCCCCTTAACCTTTTCAAATTGTATTCCACACAAGAGGCTTTTATTTTCTTTCTGATTTCTATTTTTTACAGTTTGCCTAAAATGAATTCAAAACAAATTAGAGTCATTTTCCTCCCTGTCATATAAGCTCTGCAAGCATGGTCACTGTTTACTGATTTTATAAATTGTTATTAAGGTGTTAAAATCTGATACATACATTTATATGCCTCCCTACAACATTGGATAAATAGGGTTTTAACCCCTGGTTGTGTTTACCGCACATGAACCCACAACTGATACTTAAAAGTGGGGAAAGGTTAATGCATTTTAAAATAAATATTATATGTACCATATTGATTAGTAGTTACTATTTATTTGCAATTGAAAATTGTTTTCTTTCTCTTAAGGGTTTCAGTGCATATTCCAACATCATAGATCCAGTTTGTAGTACCTTAAATTGGCCTAGACCGGTTTTATTGGTAGTGTAACCTACATATCCGTTCAGCAACTTTTTCTCTCTAAGGAATTATACCTCATGAGAAAAAGGCTTGTGGCAGAAGCAACTCAGCATATAATACAGTGTTTAATGGAGGGGTGGGGTAAAACAAACAGCAAGAATTTTAACTTTTTCCCACATATTACCAGATAGCACTATACCACATTCTCTAAAATCATCCAAAGCAAAGCCAATTACAATGTACAATTACATACAACAGCAATTAGTTATGCCATAGGTTTCATTCTTATTATTCCTTATTTCAGGAGTCCCCAGTCGCTGGGCCATGGACCAGTACCGGGCCGTGAGCGGCTTTCAAGTGGGCCGCCTCAGTTCCTGCCTGCACTAAAAATGGAGGCGGCGCACATATAAAGGCATGATTTGAACGCTGTGCGTTCAAAGTTACGTGTCACGCATATAAAGACACCAATAGAGGCACAGATAAAGGGCGTGCCTAAATGTGCGTATGAACGCTGTGTGCGCACGTACCCCACCCCCCGCCGGTCCGTGGAAAAAAATTTCAGCTTGCAGCCAGCCGTGGTGAAAAAAAGGTTGGGGACCCCTGCCTTATTTTATATAGCACCAACATGTTCTCTAGCACTTTACTGATATTAAACATCATTCACATCAGCCCCTGCCCTAGTTGAGCTTACAACATAATGAGCTTATACATAATGAGGAGTCTTTTCAGCAGGCAGTTAGCCTTCTGTGTGTTCTGGGACTGTGGGAAGAAACCCACGAAATGAAGGAGAATACATACAGACATACAAAAGTGTCTGGGCTGGAATCATATCCAGGACCACAACAATCTCAGTTATTGCGCTACTGTTCTCACTATGAGATACTATCAAAAAGCAGAGGTGGAGAACACTGAATATTAAGGGAAGCTCCTATACTGCCATCTTTACAATGAGTAGCCATATCTTTATATAACAGATAGTAAAAATCTCACAATGATTATGAAGTGATTTATTAGAAAGATTTAGCCAAAGGATAGTAATTGTATTCTTACAAATTGCTTTTGCTAAAATATGAACGTAAAAATGCTTTAAAAACCCCTTTACACTCAACTGACACAAATTGATGTACCCTCATTGCCTTAGGCGAGCCACTTAAAGAAGCACTAAACACTACATTTTGTGCACTTAATTGTGCAGAGAACATCAGTTGAAAAAGAACATGGCAGGATCTGCAAACAAAAATAAGCTGGCTATAGAGGATTTGTTTGGATCTTTACTCACTTAGCTACTTTTGCCAGGACATGGTTGGCCTAACCAGGGTAATGTAAATGTTTTATTATGGGGTGGTCCCCATGGTGTAGCATGCAGAAAGGAAAGCCCTGGAGATATAAGCGCAGGGGCTGCATGACAAGGGATCCGAATAACCAGCAGCCAGATTACACTGGTTTATGTTTAGAGATTGGCAGAACCAGGTGCAACTGTGATTAGGTGTGAAGGAAAGAGTTAAGGCAGGAGAAGGCTGGCCTGGGGAGGGGCGGAGAAAGAGAGGGATGTGATGTCAGAAAAGAACTCACTTCCTTATCTTCTGAGCAGGTAGAAACATCCCACCCACCCTCCCTCTTTTTGCATATTTTGAGAAATGTCAGGAGTTTCTCTTCTTTTGGTTTTCATATTATCTATTAATAACTGAATGTGGAATTTTACCTGAATGCATTTTTATATTGTGCTTTCTGTATCTTTATATGGTATAAACTTGAGAGTCAGCTTTGTGTTTAATTCATGTTAACAACGATTTCTTGATCCAGGGACTGTTTCCGATCGCCCAGGGGGTCAGGAAGGAATTTTTTCCCTCTTGAGGCATAATTGGCACTAGCTTCAGGTTGGGTTTTTTGCCTTCCTCTGGATCAAAATAGTGGATATATGATAATATATTTTAAGTTTTATTTGTCACAGCAGCGGTAGGACCTTGCCACAGTACTGCACAGGTCATTTTAGCAGAGGGAGAAAGGAGGTTCTCCTGTGACTGCACGGTGGATTGATAGATACAGACGCTACTACTGCTTGTGCTAGGTGACAGCCTGCTTGGATTTCCTATCATCGAGACACTGCAGATCCAGGACCGGCAGCAGGGCTGCTGAACTTCTCTCATGGTTGGTAATGCAGCTCCTGCTGGTAGCAGAGTTTGGGGCCATCCTCTCTGTAGGTAGAGGCAGTCTAATACTCATTCAAGTCTTCAGCGAGGAACGGCAGAGCATAGTAGCGACCTCTTATGGAATTATGGCTTTAGAATATTGCCTTGGGTTAGGCTGGCAAGGTCCTATTTATTTGATAAAATGTGAATAAATGCTGTGGCCATTTTCTCCACCTCTGTCTCCTGGTGTTTCATTGAGATATGTAACAAGGGGGTTCAGTGGGGTGCCTCAAGGCGAAGGGTCAATTGAGGAGTCCCCTTGTCATGCATACATTAGCTTCTGTGATCCTCAGCGATAGGTAGAGAGTTTTAGAGGTATTAGGCCATTAAAGAAAATAATTTGATGCATGATGCAAACATAGTGCTCACCGTGGATTGGGTCAATGGGTTTCATGCCAGCAGACACCCATATAAATCTATGTACAATTTTATTTATATAGCTCTACTTATATACACAGTGCTGTACATTCTAGGCATTTATACAGACTCTGAATCCCCTGTGGTACCTGTGGTAGGGATCTTTTCATATTCTGTATTTTGATCAAACATGACAGGAGACTGTAGCTTGGGCTGTTTTTCATGGTTTGGGCTGGGTACCTTGGTTAAAGTAAACACTACAGAGTACAATAACATTTTAGACAAATCCATTCTTTCTGTTTTGTGGCAACAGTTAGGCCCCCTGTTTCAGCACAAGGCTCATTTTCAGCACAGAATGAACAACAGGAGGAACATAACTGGCCTGCACAGAGCCCTGACCTCAACCCAACTTAAAGTCTGTGGGATAAATTGAAGCTCTGATTGCAATCCAAGCCTGATCTCTCAGCATCACTGCCCAACTTCACTAATGCTCTTGCGGTTGGAAGCAAATCCCATCAATAATGTTCCAATAATAGAAGAGTAGCAACTGTTTGGGAATGAGATGATGGACAGGTATATCTACAGCTTTGTATAAGTATTTAGTTTCTGTGCTTTTGCTATTCTAACTGCCCAAAATAGATCAAAGCTACTTCTTAATTAAATACTGTTGTTATTGAATTTTCTTAATTGGTATCCTAATGTATAAGGACTTCCTCCTCTTTTTTTTCCTATTTTGGTCTCATAATCCTTTGAGTTTTTCATGTGTAATATAGCTGTATTGCAGGATTATCTTGTATACATTCTGGCTGCTCTGGGCCACCCACCTTTGCCCGCTCTATTTAGACCTACCTCATTACAGGCAACCAGCTATCCGTCTGGTATCTGTCTGGCTGCTCTGATAATAACATAACATAATAGAAAATACCATCTGCTAAGTTTATCTTTGAAGTGATGTGTTGCCTTTTAAATTGTAGAATGTAAGCTCTTATCCACTGTACTTCTTCTATATTCCATGACCCTTGCACTTAAATACAATGTAAGGCTTGTTAACAGCTCTGCATTAACTTGTTAGCAGTATAGAAATAAATGATGATTAAAATGACATCTTTAGTGGTTAAGTGAGTCGTATAATCTTGGTATCCACATAGCTAAAGGAGATTCCTAAATTGCCTTAAATGCCTTCGGGCATAGCAATCATCTTTGATGAAAGACTGTAGGTTGCTGTAAAAGCCTGTACAACTAACCTACCATTTTTGTCCAGTAAATAACAATGAAACTGCAGTATCGCTAACATGAGAGATGGGCATCATAAGCTTGTAAAGTCTGATTCACTGTCTGACACCATAGGGATAGGGTGGGTGAGAGGTGGGTAATCATCTCTATGCTAGTATCCCGGCACTTACAGAAATGTATTTTAGTTAGCTAGAGAGACAGACAGACAGACAGGTACACGTCTAACAAACAAAGTAGATGAAATAAGTAGATAAAACTGCTCCAGATAGTGAGAATGTTCTACCCATGGTACCTTTTGCTCAACATTAATATAAAGTTCTAGTCTAAGAAAAATTTTAATAGAATCCAAAACATTTGGTTTTACAGCAGGTCTGTATAGGATAAAGCAAGGAGTGGGACTGCCAAAGACTCCTGCACTTGGAGCAGGGACAGGAAAACTTTGGCACCAAAACACTTGATTGAGTGTCCAATGTGCTGTGGGGGCCGCCTGTCACTTCTCCGTGTACATCAGCCATGGAGCTTTCCATTCTTAACATCAGGACAGGTGACAGGTGGACAGGGGTGTTTAGTCCATCACTATTTTCTGCCAGGCAGCAGTCAAAATGCCCCATGTGCCATAAGTCAGTGGTTCTTTGATCTCCAGTATCACAATCCTGTAAGCCAATAATTTGTCCATAGAAGAAAGTAAGGGAGCTAATACAATAAACAAAACCAAAGGATTTTAGTCTATTTAAATTTTCTTTTCTTCCAAAACTTTAACAAAATTATGAGCAATTTAGTTCAGAACCATTAATCATGCTGCATTTTTAGCTATACAGACACCTAGGGGCAAATTCATGAAATCAAGAGTTCGAATCCTGAATTGGATAAATTCGGATTGGATACGAAAATTTTGAAGATCGCAAATATCACAAAAATGCTTACGAAAAAATCGTATTAGTCACGATAATATTGTATTGGCCATCCGAAAGTCACGAAATTTTCGTACCAAACTATTGTAAACAGAGGGAAAACCTTTCCAATTTTTTCGCGCAACCGTACGAAAAAGTCGTGCAGGTGTCGAAAAAGTCACGCTAGCGGCGAAAAATTCAGCGAAAATACGATCTGAGCGTTCAAATGACCGTTCCGAGCTTTCGTGTCTTAGTAAATCTGCCCCCTAGACTCAAATGAATAGAAGGAGATGGAATTCAGTGGATTCCCGTATGCACTGGAATAAGTGGCAATTAAAGAAAATGTTTTTTTAAACACTTGTCTAGATGTCTAACCCCTACTCATTGATTTCAGGTTTACTAATGTGATCTTTTTTCAGATTATAGTAGAGCTTTAATTGGAAACAAGTGTTCATTCACTGCAACTTAAAAACATTGAGACATTAAGGCCATCACCCTGATGCCTGGAGTGCGGCTCCTCTGAATGTCTCCACAACCTGTTCTACAGGAGCATAAAAGAAGTGAGAAAAAAATGTACCCCTACCATAACAGAACAATAACTTGAGCGTCTTTCTTTTAGGAACAAACAGGACACAACAGGGGGTTACATTTCAGTAATGCGTAACTAGTGAGTTAATATGCCTATAAAAGACAATGGGAAACTGAAATAGATGCTTTGCCCGGGTAACACTAGTGGCTCCTTCTACTCATCGTGCTAAGGCTGAGCAGTATCATTCAGTGTTTATTTCATTACATACCTTTTGCCTTCCTGCACTTTAGTGTAAGGGCTTAGGCTATGTAGCAGGGGGTGGTTTAATCTTGTTCCATCCAATATTTGTTTTCAGGACAGTTTGCATGGCTATAAATGTGGAGCAATTCTCGGTACCACAGTACATACCAGCATTACCATCTTTATAAGAGTAGTGGTGTTTTCTGTATGACCCCATATAAGGCAGACATTAAATAAAATTTCAAACCAAATTGTTTTCGATTTAAAGTGCTAGTGGAGCTTATTCCTTACCACTGGTGCCAAATAACACCAGTGTAGTTACCAACAGCAACCAATTGCCAGTTTTAATCGGTCTACATCTACTACATCTTAGAAAATAAAAGGGCAATTAGATTGTTTTGCTGTGGACCACTTCTATGCTACAGTATGAATAGGAACACAGACCAGGAAATTTCACTTCTCAGGGGTTAAATGTTCTATGTACTAGAGTATCATTTTCAGATCCAATAATCAGAGCCTTTGATTGGCTGAAAACATAAAATCATCCACCTATAAATAAGCTGAAACAGGCTTTTGGTTGCCATCAGAAATTTTAAGGTTGCATCCAACTAAATCTTTACAGCCCCCCACCATGATCATTTTCAGATCTAATTATTCTGAACTTGGAAAAAGGCTTCTAATTGGCTGAAAACATAAAATTACCCTCATACAAATAAGCTAAATAAGGCTCTACATGTGACCATGGTTACCATCAGAAATCTCAAGGTTGCTTACAACTAAATGGTCCCCCACCATGATCCCTCCAGAACAGCGCTGTCCAACTTCTGTGGTACTGAGGGACGGAATTTTTCTGGCCAACACAGTAGAGGGACGATAATGGAAGCCTGTTTGACCACTCCCCCTTTTCAAACTGCACCCACTTTAAACCACACCCATGTTATCACAAGAGCTTTTAAGACTATACCCCCAAATGGTTGGTGCTCACTGTAGGGATATTACCCTTCATTCATATGTGAAATAATTATATTATGTCATATTAAGACACAACCTTAAATCCCTATGCCTCCTCTTCCCCTGTGGATAGCACAGCAAACCCCAGCACATAATTACACACCTTAGGAACCATATAATGACTATTTTCAAATGCTAAAAAACTCCCAGAACAAACCCCCTGCCAGGTCCACCTCCCACAGGTAGCATAGGGCAGGCAGAGTATGGCACACACAGGCAGCATAGGGCAGGCAGAGTATGGCACACACAGGCAGCATAGGGCAGGCAGAGTATGGCACACACAGGCAGCATAGGGCAGGGAGAGTATGGCACACACAGGCAGCATAGGGCAGCCAGAGTATGGCACACACAGACAGTACTCTGCCTTCTCTATGCTGCCTGTGTGTGCCATACTCTGGCTCCCCTACTCTGACTATGTGTGCCATACTCTGTCTGCCCTATGCTGCCTGTGTGTATGGCACCCATAGACAGCATACACTGACACAATGCTGGCACTGCTCCTCCAGTCTTAGGTGTGAACAGGTGAACAATGGGGGTGATTACAGCCTGAGCCTGAGATGTGAACAATGCAGGGGGTGAACAATGCAGAAACTAAAAGGTGTGAACAGTACAGGGGATTACATATTTAAACAATACAGGGGGTTTACAGCCTGAATCTGAGGTGAGAAACATGCAGGGGGCCAGTTAATCTCAGTACTGATACCATTTGAAGTTTACACAAAGGTAAGGCATCAAAGCAGCCAGGCAGGTGGGGGGCCACACAGAGGGGGGTTGCGGGCCACCAGTTGGACAGCCCTGCTCTAGAAGGCTCAGATACTACCAGCACTGCCTGTGTGTAGAAGTTCCCAAGCCCAGTATTTCTTAATGTGCAGGCACACGCAGCTGATATGCAGCAACTAATGTGAGACTTGGGGGCAGATTTATCAAAATGTGAGTTTAGAGCTTAATACACAAAAACTTACCAACATTCTATTTATTCTTATGGGATTTTATGAATCATATTTATCAATGGGTGAAAGTTAGAACTCACCATTTGCTAAATACGCTTTTAAAAATCCCATAGGAATAAATAGAACATTGGTGAGTTTTTGTGTATTAAGCTCTAAACTCACATTTTGATAAATCTGCCCCTTGGTGTTTGTTAGCGGATATCGGCTGTGTGTGGCTGCACCCGGGTGGATTCAATGCTTCTGGGTGCAGGCACAACTAGGAGTATTTTTAAGCATAGAGGCGGATTCTTGTATCGGTTATTGATTGCTTTATATGTTACTGTATGTCCAATGTATGTAACCCACTTATTGTACAGCGCTGCGGAATATGTTGGCGCTTTATAAATAAATGTTAATAATAATAATAATTGTCAGCCTGCATTAAGTGGAGTCTGTGTGTGTGTTTTTTAAATAATGGGGATGTTTTTTTAGCAGCCTGTTTTCCTTTAAATAAAGATAAGTTAAAGAAGAAGGGCAAGCATTGGCTAAGCAGGAATAAGAGTAGTTGAGTAGTATAGTAGTAGAGGACTAGGGTTACTTAAATATTCAGGGACACGTCTAGAATTTCCTATAACTTTATTTAATCTAAATACAATCAGTGCAGCCCTGCAACATGAATTTATAAGATGTGCTCCTGAATTTTCATTCAGTAATATGATAAGTAATAAGGAGTGTGCAGCAGCTCCATGAAGCCATTCTCAGGTATCACTGCTTCACCAGCTGTGTGCAAATCCAGTTGTTACTTACGCTGATAGGTGTTCTAGCCCCGGGAAGGATCTTAACACCTACATTTTTCCCTTAAAGTGACTAAAAAGGGTTAGCTAAAAGAAAATAATCTCCAAAAGCTGACTAAAAAATAATTTGTTTTTAAGCCCCTGGGTATTCTTGATTGATGCATCTTGTGTGGTGGATTTGCAAAGAAAAGTCTGTGCAGTTCATGTGTCTTGAAAAGGGCAGATGGCTGCAGGTTTAGGGCAGGTGGCAGGCGCTTTATAATGGCAGGACGATCTTTCCTTCATGTCACATATTTTACAGAAATAGAATTTCTTGTCTTTCTGATGTGTATCCCCCCTGGTGTGTAGGATTTATGGCCATGAAGGATTACGACTGTCACTGACTAATGTCTGATTCGTGTGGATGATGAAAAACTACAGTCTGGCTAAAACTTCTCCTGACACAGGGTAAAACAGTATTCACGGATAGTTATGTATATAGTACTGCAGCAAATGTAAGATCATTGACATTGTTTGACTCAAAATGTGCTATTATTTTGTTTCCAATTATTTAATAGTTTGTCTTTGCCCTTACTTATTTCCCAATCTTTTTTTCCCAGAAATCTTTGTAAGCTTTTCAGAACTGGCTAACAATAGTGGTTAAAATGAAGCAACATTACCGCAGGTATCAAAGGGCAAGGCAACCCACAAAATTGTGGCTATAATAAAATAGTTCTAAGCAACCTTAGAATATATGTTCATAACAAATGTTCAGTGCTTTAAAATCTACTTTAAAGTTACTTTGAAATTGCTAAGGTAAGCAGCATCTGTCCCTTTCTAATGCCTGCCCTGGTGACTCAATGGTGATCCAGTGGGTCAGGTTCATTTTGTTGAGAAAATCTCCTCCTTCAATTCTAGATTTCCAATAGATTCAATTCTATGAGAAAAACTTACCTCACTGTTTATCACAAAGAAACTCTATTAAAGTCATGGGAAAACTGAATGAGGGGCATTTCAGCCCCTAGTGTTGCCCTGAGGAGGCCTAGTGGATGCCGCTCAGTGCTCAAGATCTTTGCATGGGAGAGGGCCAATAGTGCAATAGAATTTTGTCTCTTTAAGTTACTAGGAGCGTTTTTTTCCCCTCATGGCAGCAGTGCTCCCAACCTGAATTAGGAGAAACGTTTTCTTTCCTCGAATTAAACCTCAAACATAAGTTTTCATGTGATAAACCATAAACTAACATTTTCTCATGGAACTGAATCTGGTCATATGTAGCAGAAGCCAACTCATTAACAGACCTGTCTTGGCTGGAGAACCTATATCTGCTACGTTGTGTAAAAGGCCAGAACTAGGATCCCGGGAAGGGACAGACATACTGGTTTTGATTATTTTGCAATTACATTTACAAATACCTTTAAAATAACTGAAAGACTGTAAGAAATTGTGCGAATATTAGAACGTTGGTTAGAATAATAGTGTCTATTATTAGGCAACATTTTATTTTTGGAAGATTAGACTCAGTAGAGCCTTAAGTAGTCTACTGAGTTTTGCAATAGGATTATACCAATATAATGCCTACCCTAACTACATAGGGTGGGTACATTCCTTTGCAAATGTTACCCTAGGCCTGCACAGCTGAGACCTCATGAGCAGCTTTACTTCATTGCAGAACAAAATACACCCCATAAATAATCTTTTTCCCATAGCAGATTTTTGCTTTTAGGGGCTGGTATTTATTATGCAAAGTGTCAGAGAAAAAAATGCAAAATGCTTGTTTTAATAAATATCAATACAATATATATCAGCAGATCTTTTTCTGAATAGGTACTATACGGAATTAATAGAGACTGTGATCGCTATAATGGCAACATTACGCAAATTTGTAATTTAGTGTTGTTAATCTATAGAAGGTTAATAATAGAAGGTAACGGGTACACAATACACCTTATACTTTTGCACAAAACATTAAATACATTCTCATATAAAAATCCAATCAATGTGAATGTGTTTATTCTGCAAATATTAGTCAGAGCTTTCTTTGTATGCTTTAGCTAAACTGTTCTATTATTGCTTTCTCTATGATAGCTACTGTTTTACTTCTACAGCACCAGCCGGGAGAGAAATTCCATACAATAAATTCATTCCTTAGTAATAGTACAACAATCCTCTCACACCTTTTCTTTGTGTGCCAGCTCATATGGTGGGCAGGGGTTACAAAAGTTTAGGTGTGTGCTTCTAGTAGCATCTTTCAAATTACAGGTTTGTGTCAGGATAAGGCGTCTACCACCTCATCCATCACTCTTGCCAATGCCTGCACTACTAACAACTCATTCACCTGCAATCACAGGTTTGGAATTAGAAGACAAAATGCATGGGAAAATATTTCCTTTCACAGACCGGCAAGACAATTATAGACAGATGAAGATATAAAAAGAAAGACATACACATATTTATATAAGATTTAAGGTTTTCCATTAGTAGCTACCCCAAAGTAAAATTTCACTCTCCTCTCTAGGATATTAACTTGATTGATACACACACCAAAAAATACCAATAAATAACATATAGACATACAACTGGCTATATAAATAATGAACAACGAAATAGGCTGCCAGATAATGAGACAAGTGAATCGATAGATACAAACAAATGGTTTTAAATATTTAATATGAAAACCTACAGGCAGATTTATTGGCATAGTGTATGTTATGTGGTAGGGTCCTTAGGTTGTAAGCTCTGCTGATGGAAGGGACTGGTGTGAATGTTGTTTAATCTCTGTAAAAGCTCTGCATAAATGTGTTGACTATATATATTTCAGCATTGTATATTTTATATATTTGACAAATTGGACATTTAGCTTTTACCCCCTGATGAACATGGTAGTGCATCTTTTCAGAGGTTGCTTGGATCAGTTGGACAGCAGGGAGT
The DNA here is from genome assembly GCF_000004195.4 of Xenopus tropicalis. NCBI lineage: Eukaryota > Metazoa > Chordata > Amphibia > Anura > Pipidae > Xenopus > Xenopus tropicalis. The sequence continues at coordinate 136,231,146 of NC_030678.2, read as the reverse complement.
TGCCAATGAAAGTCCCTCATAAATCTCTGTGTTCTAGTTATCTGCATACATTGTACCTGTGGTCATTTCTCTTTTGGCTTTAATGGCTGCACTTTGTTCCATTGTGGTGCGGAAGGGAAAACCTTGGTTACAGCTGACGTAATTATACATTGTTATAGATGCTGTAATTTTGGTAAATGTCCCAACTCATAAAAACCAAGGACTGACAATGCTGGACACTTGCCTCCAAGACACAAAGGCTTTAATTCTCACAAGTGCGAACTATGTGTCCATTATACAGTTCCATACTGTAAGCGCACAGGTCTGTTTAACATCTACTATTCATATACAGTGGCTACACGTGTCAGTCACAAATACAGCTGTTGCTATTCAATATCTAAACATGCCTCAGCAATGCACTCCATCCTTGTTACACTCACTCAAAGCCACCTGGCTGGCAGTACTGCAAAACCCTTTACCTACAGGGTGGTGCCATGGTGTTAGTAGGGGAAAAGAAGGGTCCCCTGACAATGAGGGAAGGCTAGGGCATTACCTAATTCAGGGATTTCCAACCTGCAACCCTACATCTGTATTTGAATTTTGGCTTCCAGTGGGATGTGGGAGTTGCAGTCCAACAACATGCTGGAGAGCTGCACAACAAACACACTCACTTGTAGAAAAGGAAACATAGTACTGAAGGAAAGGGGATTTCTTTATATCCAATGCACCCAGAGCAGCCATTGTGAGGGAGCAGGTGGTACAATGATATGGGGTCCTAGCATTGCTGGGGATCAAAAAATTAAACTTTACCAGAATACTGTGCAGCATGTCAAAAGGGGCCCCAAAAGCCCATATAGTACAGGGTCCCTAAGAAAAATCTAGGTTTCTACAGGCAGCCCTGAATTTGCCAGTGTGCTGTATGAGGTTTAATTGTGATTTTAGCAAATGCTGCCCTAAGTGGCAGCTGCCAGGTCAGGCAGTTTCCCATTGCCCCCAATGCCCTGTTGCCATACCTTGCTCTCCAGTGCCTGGCTATGTGCTAGAGATGCTCCCCTGTGACCTCTGTGGGTGCTTCATGTCTCCTGGAATGCAGCTGATCTGTGGTCCCACCAAGCGTCTCACTCTGTTTCTGTGCCACTGGCTCTCCCTGTGGATCTGTATGTAGCCCTGCTAGTTCCAGCTGTGCCTGTGACACAGTCTGTGCAGCTCCTGTTTGGGATATGGGGCTGTTTCTCTGGCAGATTGGCTGCTCTCTGAAGTTGCTCTAGTCAGTGCACGCAACAGCCACTCCCTGTGGTTACTTCTCCACTCCCCTCTCTGTCCATCACTTCTACACAATTCACCTCATCTCTCTCTCTGTCAGATGTCTCTCTTTCTCTCACAATTCTGTGGGTGGGCTGATAACCAGGGATCATTGTAGGGTACCAAGGGCATTTGCTCTGGACCCCCAGCTGCACTGGGGCTCCTTTGGGGGAAGCATAAAAGTACAAAGCATGTATTATATTGTATAGCAATTGTTTGTATAGCAATATATTTTCCATATATTCACCCTTAGTTAGGGACTCTGCTTTGCTTTTTTGTTGTCAGGGGTCCCTGCCCTCTAACCCTGCTATACTCAATGTAAGTCTGACAGACGGGGGTATGGGAGGGCACAGCTCTCCACAACTGACTTTGTTTGGGGAAATATATATTTCTTATGCTAGTAATATTTTCTGCCACATGTTAGTGCTGCTAATGTTTTTCGGAAACCAGGCTGATAAAGCTGCTGTTCCACAGAATAAATGGACTTTATTTTATTTTTATATAGAATATATAATAAACAATATTTTCTTTATTACAATAGGGACATTCTTCAGAGCAAGAAGTATGACAGCCCTGCATGCATTTATACATTTTTGTACAATTCCCACAAATAAAGTTAATTCATTGGAGGTGCTGCAGGATTATAATTTGATAGTAATTTCTTTGGAATAGGGGGACAGTTGGGCTTATTCCTAAAAAATAATAATTAGAATATATACATATAGAAATACACTGTATATGTGTGTGTATTCTGCTTTGTGCCTCAGAACAGCTGTGGCCACTGCTATGTATGTGATGTGAGTTAACCTAGACAAAGTCACACTCAGGCATATCAATGTGTACAGAAATCCCTCTTTGGTCTATGTAGCAGTGTTACTGTAAAGCTAAACATGATAGATAGGCACATGGGAAGAGGCACAACGAGCCTTGCATTTTGCTAGTTGCTTTATATTTTTCTGTCAAGAACATCTACTATATCGATCTTTTATTCTAACTTTAATACTGCTGCCTGGTTGCTAGAGATACTATCTGTAATGGACTGGCTGGCACAATTGCCAGACCCCAACCCCTGTTAAGGTCTTGTGGGAAGACATTCACTGTAGAGTCAGAGAATACAAGCCCCCTGCACATCAGAGTAGAGCTACAGAAGGTGGTGTAGGTAAAATTCTACCTGAAAATCTTCAGAAACTGACAGCTAGAATGTCAAAGGTATATGAATGATGTGAAAATAACCCTGCATCCTATGCCAGTACTTGATAAATAAAGGATAATACATTTTTTTCAGCTTAGACTAATTTGGCGCTGTTTTACTGTATAACATGCCTGAGTGCTTGTACCTCAAGTACTGCATTTATTTTAATTTCGCTACATCCGGAAATGCCCTAAAAACAAGATAACAGAATTTCTGCATGCATAATGGTAAATATTCCATTCAAATGGAGGGTTGCATTCAGCAACACAAAGTTGCACTTTTTGCTTTTGAAAGTTTTTATAAAATACTTTTTTGCTGCAAAGATACCTTTTTCATTATAGAAGGTTTTATAAGTTAGGCTTTTCCTGTGCTTGTGCCTGGGTGCAGACAGGACAGATTTTGAAAATCTTTTCCTTATAGAAGACAATGGTGGATCCCATGCATGTTGATTCTGGATACTATGCACAGGCCTGGATTTGTGGAAAGGCCACAAAGGCCCGGGCCTAGGGCGGCAGAAGTTTAGGGGCGGCATGCTGCCCCGCCGCAACAAAATTTTTAAATTTGGCTCCCATACGGAGCAGTCGGGACCTCTCCCCACTGCTCCGTATGGGAGTTTAAAGGTTTGCGCATGCGCACTCGCACCTGCGCACGGGGGGGTGTCGCGCGTTCGCGCATGTGCACAGGGGGCGGGGCGACCAACGGGGGTGGCCTCGGGGCGCCCTGAAGATAAATCCGGCCCTGACTATGCACCTTATGTTCCTATATTCTTTGGGTGTTTGTGGATTTGTTTCATTGTTTCAGATTTTATTGCAGTGAAGCTGCTTGGTGGAACAGAAAAAGACTTCTGAAAAAGACTTCAGATCTATAGTGACATGTTGCTCCCCAACCCGTTGGCTGTTGTTCCTCGTGGCCTCAAAGTAGGTGCTCATTTTTGAATTTCTGGCAAGGAGGCAAGTTTTGGTTGCATAAAATTTACACTTTATCAAAAATGAGGATCCTCAATGGCCAGTCAAAAGGGCCAAAGTAAATTGGACACAGCCCCCAGATTTAAAGGGCAAACCAAGAAACAATATCCAAACGTATCCCAAACTCAACACAAAAATTCAAAAGAAAAAAATCAAATTTTTATTCAAAAATCCATATTAAAAACATACAAACCATTACATGTTTCCTACCCTATCGGTACTTAATCATAGGCAGTGACTAAGTACCGGTAGGGTATGAAATGAGTAATATGGATTTTTGAATAAAAATTTGATTTTTTTCTTATGCATTTTTGTGTTGAGTTTGGGATATGTTTGGATATTGTTGGTTGCATAAAACCAAATATAATGCCAAACAGAGCCTCCTGTAGGCTGTCAGTCCATATAGGGGCTATTAAAAAGCCAATTATAGCTCTTATTGGCACCCCAGGAACCATTTTCATGCTTGTGTTGCTCCCCAACACTTTTTCCACTTAAATGTGGCTCATGGGTATAAAAGGTTGGGAATCCCTGGTGTACAGCATGAGCTGTGACAAGTTTTGAATCCTGCCAGCTGGAAGCCTTCAAGGTATGAGCCCAAGATGGGAAACAGTTAATAAGGTAGACATTGTACTTGCTATTATATAAGTATTAATTAGATGAAGTTTGCTAATCACTTAACACTGTGTGTTTCAGTGTCTGTGTTTGTTTTTGTTTTAGCAGAATGAATTGAGAGATGTTGGCTTGTCAGACTTTTTTAATATCTGTCAGCAAATAAAAATTCATATCATAAAATCTGCCTTTATCATAATGAGAAAAATAGAAAGGGATGTAAAAATCCCAATCTTGGACAGCAGTCTATTTCCAGAATGATTTAATAGACAGCTAACACAAGGGTAATGCTGGGCCTGGAAACAAGTAGCCCAGAACTCCCTGCCCTGGTTCCTTCCTACTCCCTTCCCAGTCTCTCCCTCCCAAATGACAAAACACAGAATGCTTATGTTATTACCCAGCAGAAAATGTATTGTTTCTATGATACAGCATATAATGACAAAATATGATGTTCCTTTCTTTCCCCTGAAAATGCAAATAAGAAAAAAATGTAATGGGGCAGCTGCTATTATTACACATACTATAATAAAGGCATATTAATTATTCTGTATATGAAGCATTGCCCTAATATAGAATAGTACTGAGCCAGTGGTTAGAGGAGGCTGAGAGACTTGCACCCTGTTTAAAGACTATTTTTGATGTTTTATTGAATTGCACATAAATGTAGATCTTTCATTTTGACACCACCATGCACCAGTGTTATAGATTATACTGATTATAGGACACATAAGGCAGTCCTGCCTCTGCAACATTATTTATTGTGCCAATACACACAACATATTTTGGGGTCAGCCCTCTTTATCAAGTTCCCCACTTCCAGTTCCCTATAGGAAGGTAGGGGAAACAAGAAAGAACATTAAGGAGCTAAGAGAAAATGGAAAGCATGTGTGATGATGATCAGTAGACTCATAGCAGCAATATACAGTGGCTTGCAAAAGTATTCGGCCCCCTTAAACTTTTCCACATTTTGTCACATTACAGCCGCAAACATGAATCAATTTTATTGGAATTCCACGTGAAAGACCAATACAAAGTGGTGTACACGTGAGAAGTGGAACGAAAATCATACATGATTCCAAACATTTTTTACAAATAAATAACTGCAAAGTGGGGTGTGCGTAATTATTCAGCCCCCTTTGGTCTGAGTGCAGTCAGTTGCCCATAGATATTGCCTGATGAGTGCTAATGACTAAATAGAGTGCACCTGTGTGTAATCTAATGTCAGTACAAATACAGCTGCTCTGTGACGGCCTCAGAGGTTGTCTAAGAGAATATTGGGAGCAACAACACCATGAAGTCCAAAGAACACACCAGACAGGTCAGGGATAAAGTTATTGAGAAATTTAAAGCAGGCTTAGGGGCTGATTTACTAACCCACGAATCCGACCCGAATTGGAAAAGTTCCGACTTGAAAACGAACATTTTGCGACTTTTTCGTATGTTTTGCGATTTTTTCGGATTCTGTACGAATTTTTCGTTACCAATACGATTTTTGCGTAAAAACGCGAGTTTTTCGTATCCATTACGAAAGTTGCGTAAAAAGTTGCGCATTTTGCGTAGCGTTAAAACTTACGCGAAAAGTTGCGCATTTTTCGTAGCGTTCGCGTAAGTTTTAACGCTACGCAAAATGCGCAACTTTTTACGCAACTTTCGTAATGGATAGGAAAACTCGCGTTTTTACGCAAAAATCGTATTGGATCCGAAAAATTCGTAAAGAATCCGAAAAAATCGCAAAACATACGAAAAAATCGCAAAGTACCGATCATTACGAAAAAAACGCAATCGGACTCCATTCGACCCGTTCGTGGGTAAGTAAATCAGCCCCTTAGGCTACAAAAAGATTTCCAAAGCCTTGAACATCCCACGGAGCACTTTTCAAGCGATCATTCAGAAATGGAAGGAGTATGGCACAACTGTAAACCTACCAAGACAAGGCCGTCCACCTAAACTCAACAAGGAGAGCGCTGATCAGAAATGCAGCCAAGAGGCCCATGGTGACTCTGGGGGAGCTGCAGAGATCTACAGCTCAGGTGGGGGAATCTGTCCATAGGACAACTATTAGTCGTGCACTGCACAAAGTTGGCCTTTATGGAAGAGTGGCAAGAAGAAAGCCATTGTTAACAGAAAACCATAAGAAGTCCCGTTTGCAGTTTGCCACAAGCCATGTGGGGGACACAGCAAACATGTGGGAGAAGGTGCTCTGGTCAGATGAGACCAAAATGGAACTTTTTGGCCAAAATGCAAAACGCTATGTGTGGCGGAAAACTAACACTGCACATCACACTCAACACACCATCCCCACTGTCAAAAATGATGGTGGTAGCATCATGCTCTGGGGGTGCTTCTCTTCAGCAGGGACAGGGAAGCTGGTCAGAGTTGATGGGAAGATGGATGGAGCCAAATACAGGGCAATCTTGGAAGAAAACCTCTTGGAGTCTGCAAAAGACTTGAGACTGGGGCGGAGGTTCACCTTCCAGCAGGACAACGACCCTAAACATAAAGCCAGGGCAACAATGGAATGGTTTAAACCAAAACATATCCATGTGTTAGAATGGCTCAGTCAAAGTCCAGATCTAAATCCAATGGAGAATCTGTGGCAAGATCTGAAAACTGCTGTTCACAAACACTGTCCATCTAATCTGACTGAGCTGGAGCTGTTTTGCAAAGAAGATTGGGCAAGGATTTCAGTCTCTGGATGTGCAAAGCTGGTAGAGACATACCCTAAAAGCCTGGCAGCTGTAATTGCAGCAAAAGGTGGTTCTACAAAGTATTGACTCAGGGGGCTGAATAATTACGCACACCCCACTTTGCAGTTATTTATTTGTAAAAAATGTTTGGAATCACGTATGATTTTCGTTCCACTTCTCACGTGTACACCACTTTGTATTGGTCTTTCACGTGGAATTCCAATAAAATTGATTCATGTTTGTGACTGTAATGTGACAAAATGTGGAAAAGTTCAAGGGGGCCGAATACTTTTGCAAGCCACTGTAATGGGCTGGATTGAGGCACCTTTTGGCAGGTTTAGAAGAAGACATTTACAGAGTAGATTGAAAAGATCAAAGAAAGAAACTTGCCTGTTGAGATGAAAACTGAATAAGGCAACAAGGTTATTACATGGAATCAGGTAGGGCAGACAGGTTTTGGGAATTGTAGACACAATGCAAATATCTACAAAACAAGGTATGGACTCCACATAAGGTCAATAAATACAAGCCCCAGCAGGGCCCTGATTGGGATCATCTGTAAAGATTCATGGCATAATAAGGGGACAACGGGAGGTTTCCTCTGCCATCACACTAAACAGTGTTGTGTCCTTGGGCATGCACACAAGTTATGACACCAGCTGTTCATAGTTCCCCCCTAGAAACATTACAGGTTGAGCAATTTGGCTTCATAAAGGGCCCTGAAGGGCCCAAGACTTTGCTAGGTACCATAATGTTCTGCTCTATTATAATGAATAACTAGAGCTGATCTACTCTTTACTGTGGCACTATATGATATGTCCAAAAGTAGACCATGAGCAGGTGGTCAATATATTAACAAACTGTTTGCTTTTGAATCTGAGCTGCATGTTGAGGATCAAAAGCAATCTAACTAAACAGTTGTGTTCCATGTGGCCCCCTTAAGTCGTTGACTGACTAACAGGTTAGAGAGCTGCAAAGGAGCATGTTGGGTTCTAGCTATTATGTTATAGCTGCTTACTCCAGACATTATAGGTGACCTTTATTGGCTAACTAACTATATTAAAAACATTTTTTATTTTGCACAGCTTATTTGCCCAGTTTTATTTTTACACTGAACTTCCTTTAAAGGCATCTGTATTGTAGGACCTGAGTGAAAATGGTGACTCTTCTATGTGAAAAAAGTCTCTAACAGTCCAAGGCTCAGACTGGCAATCTGTGGATTCCGGCAAATGCCAGAGGGGCTGCTGTAAGATGCCATATAGACAGTCACTATTTATTGGGCTGGTGGGGGCTCTTTGAGCCTCTGTGTACTTGAAATGCCAGGGCCTATTTTGAATTTCAGTCTGGGCATGGACCCACATTGGGGGATATAAAAGCAGGGTTCTGAGGCATCAACTGTCTCTATTTTCACCATATGGGAGAGTAGGCACAGCTGATATCCACCACGGGCTACAGAATGATGGGTAGCACCAGAACTTGGGGGAGAACTTGGGAAACTGCACCAGCTACACCTAGCAACTTTATCAGATAGAGTACCATGGAAAGGCATTAATGGTTTCTGGAAGACCCTTTTATTTGTAGTTCTTTGGCACTACAACATATCTGAACACCTTATTTGAGGGAAGTGTTCTGATGCTGATCTAAATTTTTGTTCAAAGTCCTGTGGAGTTTCTTGAGTGCAGCAACAAGTCCTGTACATGGCATTACATTGAGGGGCCTATTTATCATACTGTGTAAAAAAACAGCAATCAAATACACAAAACATCTGCAGGTGTCGCCACATAAAAAATGGCATATTAATCAAGTTGTGTATTTATTTTCTGGGTAAAAATCCAGTGTAAAAGTAAGCAGCTGCTTGAAAATGCTATGGGTAAAATGTGGCATTCACACCTTCCAGAGCTTCCGCTGGAATTTACTTGACGCTTGAATTTTTCCCAAGGAAAGGTCTGAAGTGGTGGAAAATAAGGTGACAAATAAAATAAACACACACCTTGATAAATTCGCCATCTATTTTACACAGCTTTTTATGCTGTTTTTATCAGCATTAATCATTTTGCACAGTATGACAACTAGTCCCTTGAGAGTAGCAGAATGCTGGGGCTATAATTCTCAATAGAGGGTGGGACACTTTTCAGCTACGATTGGGCCTTGATATCTGAAGAGTTAATTGTGAGAGAATTTGTATCCTTGCATCCCCAATGCCTTTAGCACAGCACTAATAGTCATGAGCATATTCCTGACATCATTATCCAGTGCAGAGGTCTATTCGCAATCAAACACTGATATAGGCGCGGCTCTATAAGAGACTGACTGCGTCTCAGCACTGATGAGATCATTTAAGGGCTTTTCCATTATATGTGCGACTGTTCTCTAATTATTGCAAATGTTTCTGGACTTATGGGACATAACATTGTTTTTTTTTTGCAGTGAATCACCTGGCGTCTCAGCAGAAAAAGAAATGAGTTTCATATAGCACTGTAAATTTACAACAATACTTATATAAAGGTCTTCCAAGGGACTCCAGATGTATGAAAAAAACCCTCCTACAGCTCACAATATATATAGATATTAGCTTTGTGTCGTCGGGAGTATGCAGCCAGAGTAATGAAGGCAAATGAAATAAGCTATGGGTTTAGGCTGCAAGTTTGGAACTCAAAAAGTCTTACAAATGATAAAAAATGTTACTTTTAGAAACAATTCTGACTTTTCCTTACAGAGGCTTTCTAGTTTGTCTTCTTTAGGTTTCACATAAACTGCCACATCAAGCTCAAATACTTGCAGAGCCAGCAAAAGAACTCTGTTAACCAGTTCCCAAACTATAACATATATAGTCATAATGACTGCATACGTGTGTGTGTGTGTATATAAAGAATTAAGTACTTTTGGATAATCCCACTGGAGAAAAAGGTTACCCAAAGTTCTAAGAGCAAAGTATTTTCAGTGGGGCACCTGCTGCTTTTAATATAGAAATATATAGTGGGCCCAATCAGGTACACTGCAGCCAGGGAATGATTTAATGCCACTTGGATATCTACCAATGATTCTTATATGCACAACTGCATAAATGTTAGAAAAAATTTATTGGGTTACAGGGTTTATATTTTATCAAAATACTGACTTTTACTGAGTTTTATTTTTTGTTGTTGCATATTAGCATATAGAAGTACATTTTGACATGATGCCTGTCTGATCTAATGTAAACAAATATGCAGGCTCCAAAGCAGTGCCTAGGAAACTTTTGCCACTGTTTGGTGTGCTGATATTTTGAATAAATGAATATACCTGTTCTCTTCCTCCCAATATTCAGGGCCTCATTGATAAAGCTACCTTGTAGTGCCAAAATACAGTTCGTACTATTAGTAAGTTAGGCCCAGTGGCTGATCCTTTGCGGATATTGCTGCATACATATGCTACCACAGGCTTCTTCTTTTTAGCTGCATTTATAGTAAATGTGTCCCCCTAATCCTTCAACCAGTGCACCCACCCCACATACGGCACTGGATTGAGCCTTTTACACACATAAATACCTTTTATGTACTGGGGCAGATCAATTTGATGTGAAAAATGTATCTAATTCAGTTCCAGATTTACCCATAGTACCAGATGCATTTCCATAAAAAAAACTTTACTCACTATCTATCACATGGGAAAAAAATTGTACCTGAATTAGAATATTTTTTTTCTCCTCAAATGGAATCTTGCCAATTATTTTTCACATGATAAATGATAAAATAGTGTTTTCACGTGGAAACGCAAGCCTCCTTACAGCAATCAGGGATGCTATCAGGCATGTTAAGTGTGCCAGGGTTACGAGAAGCTTTCACTGTGATGATGCAGCCAGGGGTCTTTAGCTTGAGCTACAACATTAGAGGCCAATCTTTTAACCTCCAGGACATCTTCTCCGCAGAATAACGCCACACCTGCAGATACAATACATTTTGTATACTTGTTGGTAATTTGGAATAAATGCCATTTTGGTAGTATACATGTGTGCACAGGCTTTACATTTATATGGATACAGGGAACTGCGCCTCTCTCTGCCAGATCACTTAGGGAGCTCTATTGGCCAAATGTTTCACATGAGGCGGCATCCTGTATGCTAAGTCTCCCAATCCTGTGTAGCATAGGTTCTTGCTCTTCAATCATTTTCTGTAGGTCATCTGAATGTGGGTTGGAAGTGACCACTAGGGGAACACATTTACTTGAGCTTGAAGGTGCTGTGAGAAGGCAGAGGGTTTCTCTTCTAATCTGAATAACTGTTGTCCATTCTTAGTTACATAGTTACATAGTTACATAGGGTTGAAAAAAGACCAGAGTCCATCAAGTTCAACCCATCCAAGTAAACCCAGCACACCTAACCCACACCTACCAATCTATACACTCACATACATAAACTATATATACAACCACTAATACTAACTGTAGATATTAGTATCACAATATCTAGTTTTAATATAGTTTTACCAAGAGTTTGTCTTGTTCCGCCGTGTTGCACTAGATACAGTTGTATTGTTTGGCTTCAGATGGATTTTATCATGTGTTTCAGAGAAGACTCCAGTTTCTGAGATAGCTGGGCCAGTTTGTGGGTAAATGGACCTTCCTTTCATGATTGATTTATTTTAAACTTTATTGTGAGGAAAAAAGTGTTAGAATTGCAAAAAAAAAAAAATAAGGAGAACCACCTCTACGATATCATAAATATAGCATAAGTAAGCAGTTGGCTATGTGGAACAGGTTAAAGGGTATTTCAGCGCCAGGTTTACCATAAATAGTTTTAAATTATATGGTGTCCATCAAATTATGTGACGGGATGAAAGCTATTTGTTTTGTCACTGTTTCACCAGATGCAGCTACACCTGAGATGTTGCAGATTTAATCCTCATCGGGTAACGCCTCCATAGTGATTAAGAAGGTTCCCTCGGGTATCTGGCCAAGGGCCAGTTTAAGAGATCTGTGGTGTCCTGGGAACAGAAGTTAAACAAGTCTAAATAGATTAGTGCAGCAAAAGGCTGATAGGAGAGTGTTCATTTATTTCAATCCAGGCATGTCCAACTGAAGGGCCAACAAGCTGGATGTGGCCCTCCAAAGTATTTTTATAGTCTGCTCAAAGGTTCTATAGACTTCACTGTATGATGTCATCATTTTAATTTAAATTATATTAACCAGGACTGAAATTAGATCAAACAGCAGAAACGCCTGCCTGTTGGTTTCCCTTTCATCTGTTTAAAAAAAAAACACCTTCAAAGAAATTCTACAAAATATTCAAGTTTTGAGGGTAACTAGTATTAGAATTTAGATCAGATATGTACTACATGATTGCACAGAAATTAGGGGACAACCTGTGCATGCTGTAAAGCTGATATACATTTTTAATCTGATGAACTGGAAACCAGCAGATGGAAGGTAGGACTGAAGGATTAAAATGGTCATACACGCACCGATATATAATCTACACGCACCGATATATAATCTAAACCCACCGATATATAATCTACACGCACCGATATATAATCTACACCCACCGATATATAATCTACACACAGCAATACATAATCTACACACCGATATATAATCTACACCCACTGATATATAATCTACACCCATCGATATTTAATCTACACCCACCGATATATAATCTACACATCGATATATAATCTACACCCACCAATATATAATCTACACACTGATATATAATCTACACGCACCGATATATAATCTACACCCATCGATATATAATCTACACGTACCAATATATAATTTACACGCACCGATATATAATCTACACGCACCGATATATAATCTAAACCCACCGATATATAATCTACACGCACCGATATATAATCTACACGCACCGATATATAGTCTACACCAACCGATATATAATCTACAACCATCGATATATAATCTACACGCACCGATATATAAACTACACGCACCGATATATATTTTACACACAGCAATATATAATCAACACACCGATATATAATCTACACACTGATATATAATCTACATGCACCAATATATAATCTACACACCGATATATAATCTACACGCACCAATATATAATCTACACACCGATATATAATCTACACGCACCAATATATAATCTACACACCGATATATAACCTACACGCACCAATATATAATCTACACACCGATGTATAACCTACACGCACCAATATATAATCTACACACCGATATACCTGTATAACCTACACGCACCAATATATAATCTACACGCACTGATATATAATCTACACGCACTGATATATAATCTACACCCACCGATATATAATCTACACACCGATATATAATCTACACACTGATATATAATCTACACGCACAAATATATAATCTACACGCACCGATATATAATCTACACACCGATATATAATATACACGCACCAATATATAATCTACACACCGATATATAACCTACACGCACCAATATATAATCTACACGCACTGATATATAATCTACACGCACTGATATATAATCTACACGCACTGATATATAATCTACACCCACCGATATATAATCTACACACCAATATATAATCTACACACTGATATATAATCTACACGCACAAATATATAATCTACACGCACCGATATATAATCTACACACCGATATATAATATACACGCACCAATATATAATCTACACACCGATATATAACCTACACGCACCAATATATAATCTACACGCACTGATATATAATCTACACGCACTGATATATAATCTACACGCACTGATATATAATCTACACGCACTGATATATAATCTACACCCACCGATATATAATCTACACACCAATATATAATCTACACACTGATATATAATCTACACGCACAAATATATAATCTACACGCACCGATATATAATCTACACACTGATATATAATCTACACGCACTGATATATAATCTACACCCACCGATATATAATCTACACTCACCGATATATAATCATACAATTTTCTGACCATGTGTGGGCTCCAAATTATTGTCCTGATAATTTTCGTACCATGGCGATCAGTCGTTAAGTTGATCAGACAAATTAGAAAATTTTGGTCAGATAATGATAAAATCTGCGCATGTATCCTTGGGGGACCAACAATGCATTTCCAGGAAGTCACTCATACGATTGGTGCCTGCCAACTATTTCATGTTATTATGATTATTATTACTATTAACATTTATTTATAAAGCGCCAACATATTCCGCAGCGCTGTACATGTTCAGAACATCCTCCAATTTGTTATTTTTAGGGCTTTATGCTACAATTTCAGTCTGAATATTACTTTTAGTTTGTTACATTTAAATATACTATCGATATCCGAAAGTTCCTCGGAAGAAGACTAAAATCTGAATGTGTATAGCCGCTTTTAGGTTGTAACATTGTAAATTATGCCGGGGCTCTGGGTATTTTCAAATAACTGAGACACAGAAAATCCTTAACCACTAGAGAGAAAGTAGTAGAAACTGAGTACATTTACAACATTCCTTTAACCAGGGATGGAAAACATTGGATATCACCTGAAACAAATATACAAAATAATACTCAAGGCAGTAGTAATTATCATAATACCTGGAGGCTCAATGGGCTGGATGAAGCCATTCAAATATATGCTCATCTGCATTCATCAAAACCTACCTCCAAAGATTTCTTTGACTTAATAGTTCTAGTTTACGTGAAGGCCATCTCTATTTTAAGCAAATAATGTTTTTAACAATGATTTTATTTTTCTCTGTAATAATAAAACAGTGCCTTGTACTTGATCCCAACTAAGGTGCATGAATCCATATTGGTGGCAGAACAATCCTATTGGGTTTATTTACTGTTACGATTTTCAGACGGCTAAAGGGCTGATTTATCAAAGTCCGAATTTCGGACTTTTAAATGTATGTTTGGGAAAAATTTGTATGAAATACAAAAATGTCTGATGTGCATTAATTGTGTGAAAAATTGCATTGTGGTCGTACAAAATATTGTGGTATGATCTGAAAGTTCAGAAATTTTCTTATCCGAACGATTGTAAACAACGCAAAAAACTTTCTGACTTTGAACCTTCAGTGCATGATTTTGGAAGCCTCCCATAGGGCTCAATGGCACTCTGCAGCTCCAACCCGGCCCAAGGAAAGTCTCCCATAGGGCTCAATGGCACTTCGCAGCTCCAACCTGGGCCCAAGGCAAAGTCTCGCCATAGGGCCTCAATCGGCCACTCTGCAGCTCCAACCTGGCCCAAGGAAAGTCTCCCATAGGGCTGCAATGGCACATCTGCAGCTCCAACCCGGCCCAAGGAAAGTCTCGCATAGGGCTCAATGGCACTCTGCAGCTCCAACCCGGCCCAAGGAAAGTCCCCATTAGGGCTCAATTGGGCACTCTGCAGCTCCAAACCCGGCCCAAGGAAAGTCTCCCCTAGGGCTCAATGGCACTCTGCAGCTCCAACCTGGCCCAAGGAAAGTCTCCCATAGGGCTCAATGTCTCGGCTCCAAAAGGAAAGTCTCCCATAGGGCTCAATGGCACTCTGCAGCTCCAACCTGGCCCAAGGAAAGTCTCCCATAGGGCTCAATGGCACTCTGCAGCTCCAACCGGCCCAAGGAAAGTCTCCCATAGGGCTCAATGGCACTCTGCAGCTCCAACCCGGCCCAAGGAAAGTCTCCCATAGGGCTCAATGGCACTCTGCAGCTCCAACCCGGCCCAAGGAAAGTCTCCCATAGGGCTCAATGGCACTCTGCAGCTCCAACCCGGCCCAAGGAAAGTCTCCCATAGGGCTCAATGGCACTCTGCAGCTCCAACCCTGGCCCAAGGAAAGTCTCCCATAGGGCTCAATGGTACTCTGCAGCTCCAACCTGGCCCAAGGAAAGTCTCCCATAGGGCTCAATGGCACTCTGCAGCTCCAACCCGGCCCAAGGAAAGTCTCCCATAGGGCTCAATGGCACTCTGCAGCTCCAACCTGGCCCAAGGAAAGTCTCCCATAGGACTCAATGGCACTCTGCAGCTCCAACCTGGCCCAAGGAAAGTCTCCCATAGGACTCAATGGCATTCTGCAGCTCCAACCTGGCCAATGGAAAGTCACGATACCGAAGCTTGAATGAATCCGAAACTTTCGTACTCGTTGCAACAAATACGATTTTGTCACAAAGTACAAAAAAGTTGTGGAAATTAACGAGAAAATTGCAGAAAATATGCACAGTTCTAAAACTTAGGAAAAATATGAATTTTTAGCATTCTGACTCAATCATAGTTTAATAAATTGGCCCCATAGGGTCTGTTGATCCAAATTCTGGAAAGATCCCTTATCCAGAAAACCCCAGGTCCCAAGCATTGCAGATTATAGATCCATACCTGTGTAATGTTATTGTAAGAAACAAAAAATGAGAATATTCAAGCTCAGCTCGATACATTGTCCGGAGACAAAGGAGCTGCACCCTACCTGTTGTGTATAGATATGGCATCCTTTGCTTCTGTTTTTCTGACTGTTTATTAGAGTCAAAATTCTATATAAAGCACATTTGCTTTGTTATTACATATTTATAAAAGATATTAGATTCCTTTATTAACAAACATGCATAAGGGGCCATGGCATCATGTATGGAAAATGCTGGGAGATGGTCACAGGCAAAGCTGTGCGTCATTAGAGGGAGAATACCAAAAAGAGAGACGTGCCACCTGTGGCTGCATCCCTATTGAGAAAACAGATGGATGATTACAATATGGGAGTCTGTCAGTGGAAAATGAGTGAAGCTGAATTTGTATCAGTAGCAGTGTTTTTTTTTTATTATCACATAAAAGAATATTTAGACAGTTTGTATTTATACAACAAGCAGTTAGAGCATTGCAGCCTTACCATTTCCATAAGTATTAGGGGAACAGCCTGCTGTGTGTATATTGTATACTACGGCTGCATGTTCCATGGGTGTGACGCAGGGGAAACCTCCCCTTTGTGTTCCCCTTTCATGGAAAGAGCAATTAAATTCCTATTTCACATGTGCTCAGGCCAAGGGCAGAGCTGGGGCTGGCTCCCTCCCTCTGTTTATTTTGGCTGTCATGTTAAACAATGACTCATTTAAATATTGTTGATTTGCAAGGATAATGTTCCATTAATCGCTTGGCCCCAGGGCCCACTGGGGTTCTTCTCCAGCATGTAGCACAGATAAACAGTTGGGGTTATACAAGGAGTTTGATGCAGTTACAGATTTTGAGTCAATGGAAACATTTCAGATTGTTCCCAATTCCCATCCTTTTGCATTACAGCCACTGAAAGTGCGCAGCACAACCATATCACTGGGAAGATGCCACTCACTTGGGTCAGTTATCTCAATGTTTTCATGTTTTAGGGTTTTTATTTTGTTTTGTTTTTTTTTCCAGAGATTCTTTACTTAAATCCTTCTTATATACCTGCTGCGTTCCGTTTACCAGAAATGGGTTATAAGAGAGTAGCCACAGTAGTTACATTTATAGTTATCATTTATATTAAGGTCATGAAGCTGACACTTTAGAGGGACCTCCATCATCTTGTGTTTTTGACTCTTATTGCAACTGTATCTTGTATTTATTTGTATTTATTGTTGTACTTTGTACTTATCTATTATTATCTTAATAACCCCCTGTTTGTATAAATGTATTCTATTGTACAGCGCTGCGTACATAAGTAGCGCTTTATAAATAAAGATATACATACATACATACTTTGACGTAATCTGGGACCAATATTAGAAAATGAAAGCAAATATCTGATTGGTTACTATAGATGACTGCACTTTTTTCTCCTTTGTTAGCAAATTAACTCTGCTGAAGGCAAATTATGGTGCTACTCTGCCCTAGTGTAGTTACTAATAGCAACCAATCAGATACACTGTATTTGCTTTCAATGTTTAATTTGTACTAATAGTCGAAATAAAATAGTCGCTATTAGTAACTGCCTTGTGCAATTTAGCACCTATGATAGTAAATAAGCTTCCTGTGCTAGATATATAAAGATAATACTCCCCTTATATACCTTGCCTATGTACCTATACAATGGCTACCAGTAAATGAAATCTGGAAAAATAAAGTAGGTGCAAAATACAATTTCCATCAAATATTCCTCTGTATTATGTATAACTGGGCATTTTGCCTTTTATTTAGAAAAGCACAAGGGTTTAATGAATATAATTGCTTACTTTTTGCAATTTAGCATCAAGCAATAGTTTCTAGGAAGTTTGTTACAGTCAGTCAGTTACATTCCAAGAGTTCTGTGCTCCGTAGAGCGGATCCATGCAAATAGCTGTCAATGGAAGCAGAAATATTGTCTTGATGGAATTTAATTTGTAGAAGTATAGGTCATATAAGGATCGCAAACAGAGGGGCTGGCAGCACTGACATTTGGGTTTTTTTTGTTTTTTTTTTATAGGATTTAAACAACACATCTCTAGAGAACTGTTCACATATATACTTATGTTTTTGGGTCCAGGTGTTTAGAGCAACCACCAAGAAATTCAAATGGCTGCCAGAGTTCAGTCCAGTTGGAAGATGCAGCCTCACCATTAGCAGCTTCTAGCTGAGCTGGAGTATGGGATTTCAGTTCCAGGGGAACCTGTTTCAGATGCTGTAAAAGAACGGAGACTGATGTTTTATTAGGTTACAGCTTGTACTTCTGCCAGCTCTTGTGTGTGCACATATGTGAAGCTGAGAGCTTACAGAACCATCTTAACATGAAAATGTTCTCAATGGCTTTTTGGAGGAGAGTGGTAAGGTGAGAAATAATGAAACCCAAAATAACATGCAAGCAATCTGCAATTAGCATTCATTTGTCTATAGCTGTAACAATTAAAGGAAATGTGTACAGTTGCTTCATGTTGCTGCCACATCAGTAACATGAAAAATAAAGTGGATATCCTGCATTTTAAAATACCTAGAATCACGTCTGGTGTAAAGTTAATACATATGCACCAAGTCATGGAAGAATAAAATGTAATGGAATCTGCTCTTGATATAAAAGTGCAGCCTAAATGGCTTAATAATTAATTTCTTCTAAATACATTTCATTATTCTCTCTTATAGTTTTTTTTTAGATATAAGGGGTTCATTAGAGCACTTCTCCTTTTGCAAACCAACCAACCATTCTGGGTATCAGTAGTGCAATGCAAGTGCTGTGTTACGCCGGACTTATCCGGTTAGGGCAGGGGTGAGCCCCTGTATGGCGTGTTGGGAGGCCACAAAGGCCCGGGCCTGGGCAGCACAAATTAAGGGGCAGCACACCCTCCAGCCGCACCTAAACTTTGTTCACATATGGAGCACTGGGGACAGAATGCACAGAAAACGTAAGCGTGTCCTGTCCTCAGTGCTCTGTATATGAGCTACATGGATGCGCTTGTGCATAATCCGCGGGGGGGGGCAGCTAAATACAGCGGCCTCTGGGTGCCGTAATTAGAAATCTGGCGTTAGTTGCAAATGCCTTTAATTACTGTGCTTAATATTTTTTATTCGTGTTTGTCATCCTTTAAAAAAACCTGTGGTTACAGTTCATAGCATTAATCCCTTTTCCAATAAAATACTTGTCAGTCTCAATGTATCTCAATAAAGAAATGACTATATCATCCTTTAGCAGAACAATGTTTTCTTTTGTTCACAGCAGAGTTATTTTTTTGCACTAAGATGGGCTCATAAGCTTTCTTTCTATAATCAACAAACAGGACTCATCTGATAAATCTCAAGTATAATTACAGTCAGCATAAAAGGTGTCTGCTAATTTGGCTATTATATAATGTATACAGATTCAAAAGACAATGTTTGACTCCCCATTCTAGGCAGAAGACATTTAAAGGGGAAGTATATCCCTCCCCCTTTTCAGATTGTGCTGATCATACTTTTTACCTATTGTTTAAATGTAAAAATATGTATGCTTCATGCACTACTGGGCAAAACCTGATGCTGAAAGTAAACTCATATTCTTCTTGCTGTCCCTACAAGAAAGGTCAAAACTAATCAGCAGTCTCCTGAGAGCCCCTTTTTAAAACACACAGCTTCCCTCATTAGGACCAAGAAGTAGAATGTGACTTTGCTTTCATATTTAGATTTTTCCCTGTTTATTGCAATAAATAACAAAAAGCATATGCGTTAGAACTGGGGGGGGGGGGGGTGGGGGCAGGGGGCCATGAAGGGGGTATTTGAACCTCAAGCCACTGAACCACTGTTGCTGCCTTCTGTCCTAGCTTACTAGGTGCCCGACTGTGTTCTTGTGGGGGTGGGGCAATAAGAAGTAGGATAAGAAAAGGATGCTGTTGGGGGTACAATACAAAAAGAAATGGAAGAAGCAGGGACAGAAATAAAGACAACAAAATTAGGGATAAGAACAGGACACAATAGAAGGGACATGGACATTGAGAGAGACCAAGATTTGGAGAAGAAGGGATATTAATTGGGAATGAGAAATTTTCAGTCTAAATGTATTGGTACTATAGGCAGGGTGGTGTGGGTAGGGTCCATGCAAAACACTAAGCACAATATTAGAGGGATGTAAATGGCTTTAATTCATGAGTAAAATGCCTATAAATGAAAGTTGTATTAAACAGAAATAAATATAGTGTTGGAGGTAATTATAAATATACCTGCAACTCATATTTGTTTCATTTTTATTTTTTAACATTTTAGTTACAATCATTATGCTGGCAGGAACATGTAGTATAGATCCTTCTATAACGAGGCTCCACATCTAGGTTTTTTTTTAAAAAAAAAAAGCAAAAAGTAATTGTGGGGCAGCACAGAAAGAAAATGGAAAGACTGAAGAGAAGGAGGGAACAGAGAAAGAAATAAATGTGGGAAAAAAAGGGAAAGAAAATGAAAACGTATAAATATTGTAAGAAGCGGAAGAGTATGATGGTGTACCAGAGAGACAAAGAGTGAGAGACAGATAAAGGTGAAAGGAGTAGATAGATGAAAAGACAATGTAGGGAGAAAAACATAAACCATGACTCCTGAGGATGAAGTAGGGGGAAAATGAAAAGTGTGGCAGAGAGCTGGAAAGAAAAGCAAGTGGATATAAATAAAAAGAAGAAAAGAAAATGGCATAGGAGTAGATAAATAGTGAGATATTAGAGGAGAAATGAAAAAGAAGTGAACAGAAAAATGGCGTAGAAAAGGGAAAAAGAGGTGGAAGTTGAAAAGAACAAAAAAAACATGGGGACGGCTTTAAAAGATAGATATGAGGATAGCTGGCAAAGGATATAAAAAAAATGAAAAAACAGAAGTAGAGAAACAGAGCAGAAGATAAGAAGAGATTAGATCTGAGTAGAGGTGTTGGATAACGGAAGGTGAATTATACATTGGCCCAGTTGCACTTTCAGACTGATGGTGCAGCACCGTAAGTTTATAATCCAACATTGTTGTTTAACCTGCATTAGAGAGAGAGATTTGAATTTCCCACATTTTCAATGCAGTTGCTGCACAGCTTTTCCTCCTACAGGTTATACAGTGCTGCAGGGCTATAGCTCCAAATAACTTGCTTATTGGTAGGGGAAGGCAGTTTAGTAGCACGTGGGATGCCAATACCTACTGCCCCTTACTGTGAATATTATAGTTGGGTGCCAGTTCCCATTGCCTTGCTCTATATGCTGTAAAGAAGTAGCAGGAGCCGCTGCCATTGGTGGGTATAAAGTGGTCAACTCATGCTTCAACATGATTCGGAGTGACCCTTAAAAGTGAGGCGGGGCTACAGTATTTTACAGTAATGCAGTAAAATATAGCCTTAAAATACACAATTAATTCTCTAGCTTAATACAGGTATAGGAACTATTATCCAGAATGCTGGGGTTTTTCCTTAAATCTCCATACTTAAGTCCACTAATAATTCATTTAAACATTAAATAAACCCAATAAGATTGTTTTGTCACCAATATGGATTCATGCACCTTAGTTATCTTCAGTACAAGGTACAAGACAAAAGGGAAAAAAAAAAATAAAAGGGAAATAAAATCTGAATTATTTGCTTAAAAAAGTACTCTGTGGGATATGGTCTTACCGTAAGTAAGAGCTTTCTGGATTTCTGAATAACAGATCTCATACCTGTCTTGGGCTAGGGCTACAAGGGCCATTGTTCTGTCGCTCCTCAAGCTATGTATGAAGTGTATGGCAGCTGTTACTTAAAAGATTTTATTGCCTAACATTGTGGATGTCCACTGAATTGCATAAATTTCTCTTTCTCTTATCTACAACTCCAACATGACTTTCTGAGCCAGAAGCAACTGTGATCAAATATCTGCAGATTTTCAGATGGTAAGTCATCTGTGTAGGAGCGTGAAACTCTATGTGAGAGGTTTTTCGCCTCCAGCAGCAAATCTGATGTTACACACCACTCCATAAAGTTGTAGCATGTTTTTGAATATAATATATAGATATATTACCAAGAAAGAATTTTCTACCTCTTTGGTTCATAAAGTTATGGGACATGTTATCCAGAATGCTCAGGATCTGGGATTTTCCAGATAAGGGGTCTTTCCATAACTTGGATCTCCATACCTTATGTAATTCAGCGTTTTCTGGATAATGAGTTTCCAGATAATATACCGTATATACTCGACTATAAGCCGATCCAAATATAAGCCGAGGTACCTAATTTTACCTAAGAAAGCTGGAAAAACGTATTGACTCGAGTATAAGCCTAGGGTGGGAAAATATAAATACCAATAAAATTACATTAAATGAGGCATCAGTGGGGTATATGTTTTTAAATATTTATTTCAAATAAAAACTGTAAACTAGCTCTGTAAGTGGAGGGTCAACAAAAACAAATGTTTTATCAACAATGATACCTTAAAAATACTCAATCAGCAACCAAGCTAAAACACAAAGAGTTAAAATCCTTTAAAACTATATATAGTTTATATAGAATATAAAGTGCAATGTCTAGTGCAGAAAGGGACAGGTGAGGATGGTAGATGAAGATGAATTTGGGAGTGGGCCAGGGCACTGGAGGGTCTGGTTGCGGGTGGCTTAATTTGCACACAAAGGACAGAGGGTGCTAGTCTGGAGAGACCCATGGCACCCGACTCGAGTATAAGCCGAGGGTGACTTTTTCAGCACATTTCGGGGGCTGAAAAACCATGCTTATACTCGAGTATATACAGTATATAGGTTTGGGGGCCAGACCCCAAACCTGCAGCTTAGAGGAACAGATTACACCAGATGTACAAAAATAAGCTGGCACTCAATAATTCTAAAGTCAAAAATTGGATATGTATTCAGTCAAATGAACCATAGTATATACTTCTATATGGTCAACATTACTATGCAGCTGCATCCTTTTATTGATATTAACTGATGCCATGGTTGATTTTATTAAAATGTTGTATCACCAAAACAGCTATTATATTAGTAAACGGACTATTCTCCTTACATAGGCTTTCATGAGGCTCTAAAGAGGATGCTGAATTTACACCACTGATATTTGTCTATTTATTGCTGAAAATCTTCCTGATTAGCTTTATAGGATATAGGTTGTGTAATTAAAGAAAGATCTACATATTTTTCTCACCTCTGTGTACAGGTCCCAGCTTGTTCCAGCCTCTCCCTACACTCTTTCAACACTACTAAACCCTGAGATCCTTTGGGCAGTCCAATTAGAAGCAGTGTTCATTTTGTGTACAGGAACAAGTTGTTAGATTTACAGATAGATTGGGTACATTTGGCAATATGGTGACAGCACATGATATTGACTATAATGTCTATAATGGCATTCAGTAGGCTGGAGAAAGTCATTTGTTTTTCCCACACCGTATGTGCTTACCTGCAGTCTGTTATCCAGCAGTGGTGTGGATATTGACCCATGAAGCCAGATAGTAGGGCTGCAGGCCAGGTGTTCCCCTCCAAGTGCTGTGGTATGTCTAATAATCTTTCAGCTAAATGGAAGAGGTTGGACAGACATGGGCAACAATATGCTATTTTCACACTCCTTTGGTCAGAGTTGGGAATGTCGCTGCTAATAAAAGACAGAGCATGGATATAACCAGGTCCCCTGTGTTTCCCTAACTATGGAATATAAGTGTCAAGTTATACAAAATGGACCAAACATATTTTGGGTTTTTCTGCTTCCATTTTAGCAGTGGAAATAACAAGGGAGGCATAGACATTTAAAGGGGATCTGTCATCCACACACAAAAGCTGTTTAATAAAAATCCATTAAAAATTAAAAATGAAACTTAAATTCTTATTTTGTTAAAACATCCATACCTGGTATAAATGTATCTTAAAATCTATATGCCTCGGGCTTAGTTACTT
Organism: Xenopus tropicalis; assembly: GCF_000004195.4. Taxonomy (NCBI): domain Eukaryota; kingdom Metazoa; phylum Chordata; class Amphibia; order Anura; family Pipidae; genus Xenopus; species Xenopus tropicalis. Next base: position 136,207,155 of record NC_030678.2, on the reverse strand, counting down.
TCACTTTCCATTCAGCACTTCCTAGATGTCACTGCTCTCCTCACATTCCCCCTCCATCCTCATGGTCTATTATTGTGTAGCATAAGGGTAAGATCCCCCTTCTGGTGCATACACAAGATTATGGGGTGATACAAAACTTGCCTTAATAAAAGTGCCCACAAAATGAGGCCTGGCAGTTCTCTGTGACTGTGAATTCCAAGACTGAAGGAAACACAATTTTAATAATTTCTATAGTGTAAGTGAAGTTTATTTTGCCCACCTTACATGGTAGAAAAGGATTTGGCTTAAACAAAGAAAGAAAAGGTTTTTGCAAACCTAAAATAAATGAAAAGGATTTGGAACTGATTCTTAGGGTGACATTTTACATGTTCAGTTTATTTTCACCCCTAACACAGTTGTTTATCTTCTTCTATCTGTTTTTAATGGGGACAATGTAATCTCCTCCCTGATTTACTAGCTTTTCTCACGTAAGCTCATATTTCCTGATTAATTATTTTGTCAGTGAAATAATTTCACACAATCTGATTACAATGACATAAATAGAAATGTGTTTCATACGATTTTATTTTATCGCCTTGTTCAAATACAACTCAACACCTTGACTTTTTCATGATATTTACATGATGAAACATGACAGGCGTTTAATCCGTGGCATGGATTTTTTCCCTTAACACATCCCTACACCTGCAACTTTGCATCTAAATTCAGTTATTTATAATGACACAATCTTTCAGATCACAATTAATTAAAGTACATGTTTTATTCACAGACAGGGTGTAACAATGTTGTTTCAGAAAGAGCAATCAGTGCCCTCGCTGGAATCTATAATTATGCAAATCAGGCCATAGGCAGAATGACACTTGGGAAAACTCCCTCTGTGGATATGACCTGTTGGTGTCTGGTTAACCCGAGACTTTGGCATTGTAGCAGTGTAACAGGGTCTCTTGCATTGGTCATGTTAGCTTAGTTGTCCCTGTGCGGCACTGCCATGCAAGGCTGATAGCCTCCCTTTCATTCCCATTTCACTCTTGCTCTGCTCTCACCCTGTGCCACAGGATGATCCTTTTACTGAACAATCAATTCAAATCAGTTTGGATTCCCCAGACCTCTGTGCAGCAGTTCCCAGCTCTTACCTGCCTATTTATTAAGATATTTTTTAAGAGAGCATTTACTGAGGGTGAGCATGGGCAATTTGCTCCAAAGGGCAGGGGCATAACTAACAGAGGCACAGGGGGTGTGATTGCACCCAGCCCACTCCCTCTAGTGGCCCTCCAGAGGCCACATTGTATCTTCCAGAAGAGAGAAAACGCTCATCCGGGGAGGAGTGGGGGCCCCAGTTGCATGACCTGCACCAGGGCCCGGGAGGTCCTAATTACATTACTGCTAAAGGACTTTGTTAACAAATGATGTAGACAAATTTAGCAAGACATTCAACAAGGAAAGCTACAAAGAGAGGTCCCTGGTATCTGTCTTATACTGGAATTAATGGACTGCTTAAAATACTGATGTACTTCTGATGATTCTAGCCATCTGCCCCAGCAATACTTCTCTGAAGCTGTAACTCTACAATTAACCTGCTACAAAACAGCAAAGGTAAAGTTACTTGTATTTGTACTGGCATACACACTGCTCCATAGGGTAGTCTCTACCTTTAACCCTCCCATTGTCTGTCAGTATTCTATTTACATGTTGCATCAAACAAAGTTGCGGTCAATAAAATTGAGTGCATCCAAAAAGATGCGTAGTATTTGCAGCTTTGCCCATCACTATCTACAACAACTTGCATTACTTTTGTCCTCCAGTTTCTGCTTTTAACAGTGACCCATTTTCCATTTCTGATCATCATCTGTCTCACACTCTCCTTCCCCACCTACTCCTTCTCCCACTGTCCTAATTTGTGATACATGTGATATAGGCCTGCGAGGCAGCATTGCATGTAGGTCAGGTGCCACCCTACACATGATGTCACTTCCTCTACAAGTGATGTCATTTCTACCACAATGTGTCTGGTGACCCCTCAAAAAAAGTTATTAATTTTATAGGCACCTGAGGGCCGCCCGCTAAAGCTGCCACCATAGGCATGGGCCATAGATGCCAAAGGTTGCTGCCAGCCTCAGCTTACTCTTTCAGGTTCAGTCTCTCCTCCTTTAGGGATACATCTGATCCCAATACCCTTGTTAGTGAGTGTAAATGCATTCTGTCCTCCACCACTGGCTCATTGGCACACTTACAGGCTAAGCATACTGGTGCTAAAAACCCACGCTCATGCTTATGGGATGATGGTTGTCCTGGACTATAAGGACTATAGGAATGAGACCCATTGACAATTATCTGAAGTATTTGCTTATGAGAAGCTGTCATTTAATTCTGCTAGGAAGATTCATTGGATTTTATTTGATTTTATTACTTTATTTATTATAGCCCGAAGTACAATATGTTGGGCAAACATCCCATCCATGAAAACAGGGAATAAAGGAACATGTCTTAGATATAAATGGCAAAGACTTGATTGTGTCAAAACCTTTTTAATGACTAAATGTGCTGCCAGTAAAGTTTCAGTAACAAGATGAATATGAAGAATTTATAAAGTTGACATTAGGGGTGCCGATATGGTGTTTAAATAAGGAGATTAAATGATTTTTTTTTTACTTACAGACATGTAAATCTTTGGGTCTCAAATGTGACTGCTAAAACATGTTATTACTCCTGAATACATTCTTCTTCTGATATAGAAAGGAATTTTCACTATGGAAAATACAGCTATGTAGAAGTATGGACTCTCAGGGGCATTTTTGACATAAGGTGAGTAATAGCAGTCCCCTGCCTATAAGAGACAGCTGACAGAACAGAGTTGGGCCAGTGGATTCTCATTTCTGTTCAACAGTCTCCTGAGCCAATCTATTTCCTTCAGTCATCCAGAGACCACAACTTCTGGGTGACAAAATGCCCTGTGTGTCATTACCATTAAAACATTCCAAAATACATTTTTGCAGGAATCTTAATTCTTGCTGAATAATTTAAAGACCAATGAATGTCTGAATGTTCTGGAATGTTGAAATACTGTACTCTGTACTAAACAGTATTGTCATGGAACCTTAAAAGTGCACAAAGACTTTTAAGGTAGCAAAGGTAAACTAAGGGCACAGCAATGCAAATAATTCTGAAGAGCTTTTCCCATTGCTTTTATACTAGCCACCTCACCACCTGCAATTCTATTAATCAAGGGGCTATGCCTGCCTCATCCTGTCATATCTGAATTGTTTATTGTTAGATTAATACGTTTGTCTTAACACATTTATACTACTTAAAAGCAAAAAATATGAATGCTTTTTGATGAGTTGCCTATGTTGCGTGTTTGTGTTATGTATTGCATAAGTCATTTTAATAGCTTTTCTGTTACCCATACTACAGAACAACCACTTCTTACAATAGTAGCTTTTTGAGTATATGACAACTAAGAGTCCTTTTATTACTTGCCCCACAGGTCAAACTTTGCTCTTCAGATAGAGAGCAAAAGGAACAGGGTTTCCCTGAACATGGGAGTGGATAAATACTAGTCTTAAGTTGGCCATACATGTAGCAATTTTAAGTTCCCACCCTCCACTAACGTTCAGGGCTGTATCGTCAGATATGGAGATAGAAACAATAGAAATTCTCCTTCTGCCGTTTCAGCCCTGAACTTAGATTTTGCTCAGCTTCCCTCAATGGCGCCCGATCAAAATATTTTCGATTGATATCCGCAGCCTTTTGCGATATCAGTCACTTTGTTGAGCCGCCATGCACGCACCGAATATAAACCTTGTTTTGTACGATATCATCAGTGCGTGTATGGCCAGCTTTAATGTGTGGGCAGGCTGGATGCATATTTTCATGCAGGTTGACAGTTTGTCACATCTGTATAATAATTCGAAGTATAGACAACCTTCTATAGCTCCAAAAGTACAAAAACGCTCTCATAAAGGTTAAAAATTCTCATTTGTTTGTAGATATATTTGCAAGTGGTATAATTTGGGGGCCATATGCCCCTGCCATACCACCATGGTATGGGCCCATTTTCCTTGTTTCAGTGATAGATGTAAGTGTGTTGGGTGGGAACAGGATTGTGGGGGGGGCACAATTGTTACTCGGTCCTAGCTGTCTGCAGGCCTCACTGTACCTAGCTATGCCTATTGCTATTGAAAGAAGCATCTGTCTGACTGTTTCTACTGTCTTCGTTAAATGACTCCTGAACCAATGAATCAGATGCAGCTGTTCACAATTATAATTATGTTTACAAATGACTTTCAAACCACTGGAAATTTGTATTCTGAAGTTGCTTATAATTGCATTTTCAGTGTAAAAACAGTTTTTAAGTAGAGATTATATTTAATTGTGTATAAATAACCAAGCTGGAGCAGAGGAACATGGGCCTGTGTGTTGAGTGTATTTATGGAAATATTATGTGAAAGGTATATTTTACTTTTACACTTATTAGGCAATGTAGAGGAAACATAAAGACATATGTGCCTGAGGTAAGATTCAAGTGTGAATATATTTTCTGTATGGTATTTAAGAAGGTCATTAGAAAAATCCTTTGCTTTAGGGGAAAATACCTGCATAGGTTTTAGTTAATCCTTTCCAATTCTGTGCAGTTCAGACATGAATTGGATGGAAAGGGTTAACTGCACCAGGCAAATCATTTTGCTTGCAGCGAAACATGTTTCTAATTTTATACCAGTGATCATAAATATATATATATACACAACATTCATAAAGGGCCTCACCCCAAGCAAATTGCTTGGTATATATGTTGTAATACCAGAGCAAATGGGGCAGTGGTACATGCCAGTTGGACATGGACATCTAACAAACCAACACTTGGGGGGGGGGGGGTGTTATAGCAGAAGGAGAGACTGCAATCAGTTTAAACCATGCTTAAATACCATACACATAGGGGGTATGTGCAACTTGCAGCCCCAATGCTGGTATTTGATGCATATTGAACAGCCCTGATATAAATGCTAACATTTTTTATCCTTTCTGTAATTGGGCAGTGGTATAACTATGAGAGTTACACAGGGGCTGCCCCCTCCCCCTTGGGGTCCATAGCACTGTAGCAAGAAGCCTATCCAAGCCCTGCAGCGCTTCATTAGTAAGTTTATTGTATGGGGATAGATGAACAGGTGCACATTTTGCACATGGGACCATAACCCTCAGGTTACTCCACTATAAAGAATAAAGCTTCCATGGCAGTATTGCTCCATCTAATTGTTGCTGGACTATAACTCCAGCATACTTATACACATTCAATCAAGAGTTTATGTTGGTTATTGTTTGTTTCTGTTTAAGGACTCGTACTGACAAGTGTTTGGTTATGTGAACCCCCGCGGTGGCATTCTCCTGTGTTCCACTGCAGGAACAAACGCACCCAATTCTTCTGGCTCTACTCACACAGGCGCATGTAAGCACCAAACGGAGGTGGAACACAACATGGGTGCAGCCACAATAAGAAGAACGGAATATGTTTTTATCTGCGCTTCCCTGCAGTGGAACACAGAGGAACGCCACAGCAGGGGAGCGCAAATAAAAACCTTCATCAGTACAAGCCCTAAGAGATTACTGCTGACAACGTTAAATATATTTCTACTAGTTCTTAACACCTACACAATCCTATGTGCTTGAAAACTCTGTGCCCTTAACAGCTGCATACCATATTGTTCCCCTTGCCCAGTACATACTGTTCCAGGTGAAAAACACTGACTTGCCTCTTTGCTGCTAGTGCCTATCCTACTTTGTTACCAGTTAGTCATTGCCATCACATGTGCCCTATATCGTGCCTGTGTCTAAGGTCCAGGGCCCTATTTCAATGGGCAGTTGACCATTACTCCCCAGTATACGTTGATGACTTTAATGACCAATCAACAATCAGTTTTTAATAATTCACTAAAAGAAAGTTAAATTTAAGATCTCATTGGTTTCTATGGTTAACTATGCCGGTTAATTGGTAACTTAGCACTTATGTTAGTACATCAGTCCAGTAGTGTCCTGTTTTGAAGACAATGCTGAGAGATAAAATATAGCTTCAAGTATTTGTGCTTGTAGATATATAAATAATCATCTTTGTAATTAAGCAATGAATTGCTGGAGTGTACTTAAAATGTTTGTAGAATTATGTAGATCTATGTTCTGTATACTGTATTCTTACTAAGAAATACCTTGCTGGAGTGAAAACACTCTAAAGGGCAAAAATTATGTGTGTCGCACTAATATTATATTCACTGGCAAGGCGGATTTTTGAGTTGGGCAGAGAGGGCATTTGCCCCAGACTCTCATGCCGAAATTAATGAAATACGCAAGGATTTTCTAGTGACAGTTTTCCCTATATCATTCATGGCAAGAATATTGTGCAATTTGAGCCTGCCGGTATTATGCTGTAATAATGATACTTTAGAAATGCATGTTAGTAGTACTAATAATAATTAGTTGTGAACGTCAAATTGCCATAACGCTTGCATGATGGATGTTTCATCTTGGCCTATGTGTGCTTTCCAAATGAGCTACAGAGCTGACATGTAGTTCACTTTTATCTAACAATAAGAAAACCATGTAAATATTCAGATTTTTGAGAAACAAAGGCAAAATGTACTAAATAATATACAAAAATGGGATCTCAAAAAAAACAGACAATAAGCACCAAAAATTTTGTTGTGAGGGGCCCCATGATTTCTGATGGCCGCCCTGGGTGGGAATATCAGATACGCTTGGTGACCTCGCCAAATGAGTGGATCTTCTCGTGCATGCCCACCTTAAGAATAAAGCTAGGAAGAAATAACAATATAAAGGTGAATTCAAGATCACATGTTAATTACACATTGGTTGCTTCTAATACACATTAACAGGAAACAGATTACACTTTATCTGATCTTTTTTTCTCTGTTTTCCACCAGAATGGAAATAATGCAAGAACGTGAGAAAAATAGACTTGTTTTTTTGCTTGTTTTTAGTGATATTGTTTGTATTCTTTCACCCCAAAACAGTGTGACCAAGCGTTTTTATACCCAGTTCCTTACCCTTTTCCTTTGAGGTAAGCCATAACATATAGGCAGAAGTTAATACAAAGGGTCAGGTGCCTCACCTTGGGCTACGACTGCCAAGTCCCAACTGGCTGGTGAGCCTCAGGGGAAGCAATGAGAAATGCTTAGATATTAAAGGTCGGGGGTTGAAGAGTTCAATGTGATCATCTTTTTCTTCCTTTCGGCTGAAGGTCAGGGCAGGACGCAAGAAGCAGAAGCCAAAGATAAAGCACAGGTTGGGGATGGCAGCAGGCACATGTAGTCAGTAATATAATCAGGGCACTGATTTACTTCTACTTTTGTCACAGTTGTCTGTGAATATTCCCTGGCAGTGTTTTCCTGCCACAATATTTGTGCCATGACAAGGAGTGCTGGCCTTCCATGTGCATTCACCTGAACTGTGTGCACTGAGAGTAAATGGAGACTGAACAGAAGAAAGACATATAAGGTGGAACGGATTGGACTAAACTGAAACGTCTGACAACTCTGACATCGACACCAGTTCAACCCAGTTGTTAAACCAAGTTATCCAACACATAGCAAGGTATACAAATACAATTGCTATAACATGAATTTAAAATCATTAGTAGCATACTTAGTTATTGTGTTACTATTTCTCTTCATAATGGTATCTTTCAAATTGCAACTGGCCTGCTGTGTTTATCCATTTATGGCCTTTAATTGCCTTAATCAACCTTACTTGGTGGTCACTTTTACTTTCCCATTCCTAGAGGCAAAGGTGTAGGCTGATATCAAAGAGCTTAGAGCAGTGAGCATTTCATTTAGTTACATATTGAGCATTTCTGTACAGCACAGCAATACAGATTTTAAAACACACATCTTCCCTTGTAGAAGATATGTAAAATAATTACAGGCTCTCATACGTGGAAAGAAGCAAGTTTGCTAGGATGTTAGGTTGTAGGACAAAACACACAAAATGAGTTGTCCTTTAAAATTCTATTATATATTATTACTATTCTTAAAGGAGAAGGAAAGGCAAAGTCACTTGGGGGTGCCAAAATGTTAGGCACCCCCAAGTGACTTTAATCGCTTACCTCGTACCCCGGGCTGGTGCTCCTGTTAGGAGAAAACAGCACTAGCCCAGGGACCTGCGAGTGCTTCCTCCTTCCTGCTTCGTTTTGCCGGGACCCCACGACAGGCGCATGCGCAGGAGAGTGAAAAGCCGAACTGTAACAACAAAGTCAGCTTTTTACTCTAATGAGCATGCACCGGCCCAAGGATATTGCCGGCAGAAGAAACACAGAAAAAGGAAGCGCATCGCCCCAGGTACCCCGGGCTGGTGCTGTTCTCCCCTAACAGGGGCACCAGCCCGGGGTACAAGGTAAGCGATTAAAGTCACTTGGGGGTGCCTAACATTTTGGCACCTCCAAGTGACTTATCCTTCTCCTTTAATGTATCCCCTTATAAAAGATATGTAAAATAATTACAGGCTACCCTATGTGGCTTAAATAACATGTAAGGAAGCTAAAAGGAAGGAAGAGGAAAACATGTAAACACTACAAGTCTGAGGGGCCAGTTGTCTATTTAAGAACTTACCAATATTACTTCATAGGTTGTAAAGCAGCCATCAATAAGACAAAAACAGGAATTACAATTTAAGTAATGTATATATTTTTGTTACAGAGGGCCTCTGATATGTGAAATATATATACACATAAAGATAAACACAAACCAAAGAAGACAGAGTCACAGGACCCACTTTGACAGAGGATATGATACTCAAACAAATATATTTAGCAAAAGGCCCCAAGGCCTAATGGAATGCTCCCTTGAATACTTAGAGAGCTTAGTTCAGTTTTTGCCAGGACTCTTTTAGTGATTTTATCAATTTGCCGTTCATCTGGTATTGTAACGATGTGTATTTAAAAATGGATTACAATCTCAACCTGACAATTATTGGTCTCTAATTTTGACTGTAGGGGCAAGTTATTTGATGGTTTATTAAAGCATCACATTCAAAATTATGCTTTGGAGAATGTCATTGTAAGTAGTCTTCACCATGGCTTTATGAATGACAGATCATGTCAAACAAATGTATTTGCTTTTTATGATGTTATAAATAGAAACTTGGAAAGTGGGGTTGTGCTAGATGCCAAAGCTTCTGATATAGTGCCCCATAAATGTTTGATGGTCATACATGGGCCCAGCCTGCATGGCAGCTGATGGATTGGTTAATGGGCCAATACACATACATGGCTTGTATAGTTCCATGTGTTGGGACCACTGGAACACTAGGAGGTAAGGAGGAGCTGTCAGGGCCCACAAGCCTTAGTCTACCAGGATCACAGGATTAACCAGTGTGATAGGCAGCTGTAGATTCCCAGATGGTTGAGCAGTATGGTCGGACTCAACGAAACTGCCTGACAAAAGCTGAGCATGTATGGTCATCTTAAATTAGGTCTGTTGGTCTTGGTAAAGAGGTCATGTGAAGGAAAGGTTGGAGAGGAGACAACACCCTTGAGCAATATAAGTTTTAATATTTAGAACCAGCAGTGCAGAGAATAGCAAGGGACAGACAAGGTACTGCATCATTTACAAACAACTGTAAAACTATTGACAAATAGTAGTTAATGTATATTATTTAAGTTACTTAGAATTACCGTTTGATTTAATACTGGATAAAACTTTGTTCCATTTAATATATTTATAATAATTTAGAATAGCAGTTACATTTTGCTTGTCCATAATCACAAGAAACAGCTTTATGCTAGTACTTAACATCATTTCCACAACACAATAGAGGGTTCCATTTGAGCCTGGTCCTTTTTAATGGCCACCAATAAAGTGCTCCTTTATTTTCCCTTGTATTTGTGAAAAATAAGTCTAATTATTCTTTTTTTCTCCCCACCTTCTTCCTTGATATGATAACAAACAGAAATAAACATAAGTAGTAATTTTATCATGTAAATGACATTTCCATCTTGAAAAGGATCTGCCTGATGTTAGCCATTCAACCCTCTATCTATAGGATGTTTCCCTCCTGCAGAACTATGGCACTAAGCAATTATCCAGACTTCTTCAGCCCTGCGGATACCCTACTGTTTGAGGGTAGCATCTACTGACCTGTGCATAATCTTTTTGAGTCGTTAGATTATAGGACAGACACGAAGAAACAATTTATCATGAATGAGATAAAGAAAATCTTGTTGTGTGAGTTGGACTGCATTCCTTCTTGCCCCAATATGACACTTACTGTCACCGGCTGAATAATCCAGAATGTTTCTAATGAAACAAGTCCCTCTGTGAGCAGGATAATTAGAATGATCACTTGTCTTCTAAGATTAATATTGTGGTTAGCCCATAGGGTTTTTTATTGCACATTACTACAGCAAATCAGAAGCCATAGCAAGGTGTTTAAAAAGCTAATGATGCTTGGACCTCTATAAATCCATGTTTTACTCTACATTTATATATCATTTCAGGAAGGGCATGGCTTAAGCAAATCCAGGTTTATGTATGCGATCTAGAAGCTGTAAGAGATCCTAGTACCACGGAGCACATTCAACATGTATACCGTACATATATTTTCTCCATTAAAGATACTGCCAAAATTCCTGGCAGTTTCGATCCTGCTTTCTTTGCCTGAACTCGCAGGGAGACAGTCTGAGAATTCCCCCATGGCTCTGTACCCACAGGGGGTTAAATGAGTGGAACCACTGAAAGAATGTCAAGCTACCGATTGTGGAGGATGGGAGGGGAACCCAGTAGTTGGAGAGGCTGAAGAAGTTTATATACAGTAGGACTTTAAAGCACAAGCCTCTTACCCCTGCACTACCAGGAGCCTCTAGAACAACTTGATGAAAACATCCCAAGCATATTTATTCACCATATTCCAAAGCAGGGCAATATAGTATTGGTGCCCATGGCATACTACTTGGCTTAGCACCTTCATTGCTGCTGCCTCTCCCCTTTCCAACCTGTTCACACACCCTTCTGACCAATTACTCACCCTCCCAACCTGGCAGCTCAGTCTGCGCCCCACCCCATTACCCCAGTCAGCTTCTACACCACCATCATCAATAATTCTCCCTTGATGCTATCTGGCAACTCTGGTAAATTACTCCCCACTTCCAGAACTAGTGAAAAGCTTATTGGTCTGTGTCCGGGGCCAGCTGGAGAGCCTGTCTGACCAATATCTGGCTGAAAATCAGGCAGCTATCCATTGGGCAGGTTTGATTTTAATGTTGGGACGAGGACCCATATTGGCGCATTGATGTGGTCATCTCTCAGACAGCCTGCCTCAGTGGCAAATATGATCCAATCATTGGCCAGCGCATGGTGGGCACATCAGAAAATGATTTGCTTGTTTCCCACCCTCACCAAATGGGTGGATATTTAGAGGTATGGCCAGCTTAAGTTGCCCCTGTTACTGCAGCTTATGTTTATCCTATCTTAGGATAGGGCAGTTCTCCTTTAAGTAGGTTGGAAAGATCCAAAATAGTAGAAACAAAAACAGAAACATATTTGAAAACAGATAGAAAAAAGGGAACCAGGAAAATTTGACCAAAGTTGCTATTTATAATTGTTTATTTTTTAGGTAAAATCAATTAAATAGAATCTATAAAACACAGGTGGGAGGAACCTCCTATAAGTACTTTGAAGTCGTCGGAATGAAGGTACGAGTAAATATCTGTTCAGCCCCATACAAGCGTTCCTTTCCTTTTCTACATTAGAGATCATTTTTTTCTGAACTGACATTAACCTCTCAGCCCCAAGGGACTCTGTCAAACGTACCAGACTTGAAAAAGAGAAAATGGTGCTTTGATAGATGGAGCATTACTTAAAGCACAAACAGTAAGTGATTGAAGTGTCACAGTGGCTAAAGGTAAAGATAACTAATATTTAGTTTGTCCCAGATGGACCCAAGACATGGATCTGTTACTCCAAAAGTTCCACACAGGGCTCTAGTCACTTGCAGATTGTTTCAGGAGAGAGCATAGAAATCTACTGGAAATGTTATCCCAGAATCATAGCAACCAACCAGCAATGCAGAATGGACAAATTGTATTCCCAGGCCTTGTTACATAGATCTAAAGTGACAAATCTAAAAATAAAAAAATCATAAAATATATTAGGCAAATTAGGCTTTCAGGCATAAAAAACTACAACTCCCAGTGTTCATCTCATCATCTAATACTGAGAACTGGGGGCCCTGAGCAGTGGTGTAACTATAGAGGAAGCAGACCCCACGGTCGCAGGGGAGCTCAGACCGCAGGGTCTGCTTCCTCTATAGCCACAGTGAAAATTCACCTGCTCATGTGCCTGCCCGGGGAGGCACTCACAGACACACCTATACACACAAATAAAAGAGGAGAGGGGAGGCCAGAAAGATTGAAGAGTGCGTTGGGCCATTGCCAAAGATTTGTTTTGGCTGGCGTCCTCTCTTTTCGACGCTGGCCATCACCAATTTCTACTTGAAAGTGGGGATTGAACCAAAAAAGGCCAGAAACTTCTTATAGCCTTTTAAAACTCAGACATTAGACATGGTGTATAATCTTGGTGTATTGCACTTATTTCTAAGGAAATACTTGGGGGGGAGGGTTCAGGGTTTCCTAATAAATTAACAGCATTTATTAAACAGAGGGGCAATAAGAGAGAAAACAGTTTTGGTCTCCAGTGCTGAAACTAGAGCGGCCATAGATGGGGTTATTGCCTTTTTTTGGACCAGCTGCCATTTAGGCAGGTTTCATTCAGGACAAAATGGAATTTAGATTTATTTTACTTTAGTTACCATCACATAACTGATACTGCTTTGCAAAAAATCAGATCTTGTACTCCATATTTAGCCCCAAATTTGTGGGAAGGCCATAAACACCCAACATAGTTAAGGAATTTTTTTTTACTCAGGATTTATAGCAGACAGTTTCTTGTATGCAAGGAGTTTATATGTTCTCCCCATGCCTGCGTTGGTTTCCTCCCACACTTCCAAAACATACAGGTTAACTGGCTTATGATTAACTTGACCAGAGTGTATGCGAATGTGATAGGGACCATAGATTGTAAGCTCCTCTGGGACAGGGAATGATGAATAATCTTTGTGAAAATGTGTCGGTGCCATATAAATATATAGACTACCAGCAAAATAAAAGGCGTAAGTTCTTAGGGAATGTCTCTGCTTCCTGACGTCTGCCTGGGTTGATGAAGGGTTTATGGGGGACTGAAATGTTTCTGCAGTTGTGTTATGGTCCGTTCCTATAATCCAAATAAAGGTTTGTTAAATTCAGGAAAACCAATGTGGTCTGTATTAAGATTGGTCCATATTTTGAGCTGTAAGTGGCTACTGTGGGACTTGCACCATGAAAGATAAGACTGGGTTGTGTGTCAGGTAATCTCACCCTCCGCTTACAGTACCAGGTAGCACAGGTAGTTCCTCCTGTTGCCAAGCAGCCTCCTTGTTCTGTGCCATGCTCACAGAGTAAACTTTTAATTACATTTAATTACCTTTCCAAGGAATCACATCCTATCAAAACTCATTTCCAATATGTGAACTGGAACTGGGAATATGTAGTTTACCCATTGCTTCCCAAACACTCAGAGTTTCTCAGAGCTAGCAGCAGAATTAAAGGGTAAATGTATTGCTTGCTTACCATTAACCTCCATGTAGTAGTTTAATGCTCCAACTAGAGGCAATTTAGAGGAAAAACTATTCTTTTCACACGTTCCTTTGGTGGTTTTTCTTTAATAAGAGAGACACTTTTTGTGGGGAGAAAATGTATTTTGCTCCTCAGTAAACACAGTATAAAGTGGGACAGGTAAGCTAAAGTGCTCAAGCCTAAATATAGAAAGGACACATAAAAAAGAAAATGTAGTTATACCCTCTGTCTCTTTCCCATAATGCTCATTGCCTACTCCCTAAGCCCAGTTTGCTAATTCTCTTACAGAAGAAAGTGGCCCTGTTGGCAAGGGGACGCCAAAAGCAGCTGAGATACAGAGAGATCCAACAAAGCTTTTGTAAGGGTTGCTAAATATAAGATAAGAATAATATAAGAATAACAGACTTATATTACAGAGAACCAAGTGTTAAAATTAGCCATAAAACCAAGATTAGCAGTAGTTTTGATGTATATTGCAGAAACAGAACTCATTCTGTGAGGATCAGTCATGGGGAGTGCAGATATTCTGGAAAGGTGCTACTGACTTTGCAAGTGTGCAGGCAAAATACCTCATTCCACAGACTGGAGGAGCTCTGAGATCAGACAAATTGACTCTGCTGGCAGCAAGCAATGGAGTCTTACATATATTCCAACTCTAAATCCCTTCAGTTTTCTCTCTAGAAGGATAATGTGGGGCTCTTGTGCAGAACACAAGCTGTGTTTAATTCATATTTGTAACTGCAAAGTGTGCCATCTGCTTGAATTACTAAAGTATTTCATAAGGAATTAGTGGCACCATAAATGAAGAACACTACAAGCATCACACAGACGTTAGGCTGCTTCATAAAGACTAATTATTGCACAGCTGGTCTTCCTGCAGTTCGACAGGCTGCCGCTGGGATTCTGGGAGTCATAGTTCAGCAACAGCTGGAGGGCTGCAGGTTAATGGACTGTGCTTTAGAATGTGAGTGCTGAGTGATTCAGAATACTACTGCCCAGCCTTCTGGTCTCTACCATGAACAGTCAACCCAAGAATGGAGACTCCCCACTACCCAGTGCTGATACACTTTTGATTTTAAGCTATATGGTGCAGGACCCTCTAACCCCAGTTTAGTTCTGTAACCAATGTTTTTAAATTATTGTGGGTTTGTTTGTTCTAAAATATTGCAAAGTGCTGCATAGCTTGCTGGCACTATATAAACTAATGATGATCATCTCTATTAACTCTGAGACAACTTAAAAGGCCAGAAGAACCAAAAAAGAAAGGTTTTACCTGCATTTAAATATAATATACTGCACTCATGTGAGCAGCCACTCAAGCCGAGGGCACGTTTGCAAAGCAGATGACAGATAAGCTCTAGAGAATACAATGGAGTTTAATTCTTATATAAGAAGATAAATGGGGGTCAAATGTAATTTATGGCTTTCTACAGAACTATATAACAAAACTTTTTCTCATATTTAATAGGACAAATGTTGCCATGGAATAGCTTATTTTGTGCTGAATCAACAGAAATTCTAAATGTAAAAAAAAAAGTAATTACTGAACCTTTTTTTATTGTTTTTTAATTATTTGCTTTCCTCCTCTGACTTTTTCCAGCTTTTGAAAAGCGGTCACTGACCACAGCAGCAAAAAATATTTCTTTTGAGTCTCCAATTTCTTTGTTATTATTACGTTTTACTACTTATCTTTCTATTCTGATCTACTCCTATACATATTCCAGTTTCCCATTCAAACCATGGCCTGGTTGCTATGGTGATTTGGACCCTAGCAACCATAAAGCTGCTAAAATTCCAGCACACAAATAATAAAGACCATTTACAAACTGATTCGGAATAGTACTCTGTGCAATATATTAAACTATATTTTAAAGGTGAACAACCCTTTTTTACGGAACTCAATCTAGTGTCTCACTGCCTGATACAAATCAAGACTGAGATATAATTTATCTTTTGTAAGCTTTCACAGAAATATACAGTTAATTTGGGCACAGATTTGTAACACTAACCCACTGATCCAAACCATACAATCAAACCATAATCAGCTGTTTGGATTATACATCATAATGGTTTTACAGTGTTAACCCTTGGGCCTTTATGACCACCATGTGCTGAAAGTATTGTAAAATGTATCTTGTTCCTCTAATGTTCTGTGCCCATTCCTTACCCACAGTGTGTGCCATTCCTCTATTCTTTCTGAACCAAAGTCTAACAGTACTACAGAATACAAGATCCATAATTCTGATGGCAGCAGGGACCACATGAAATAAATAATACTGTATCTCAGTAGTGTAGCTATGGGTGATTGGTTATGCTAAGGATTTGATGTATTGCTTTACCTACAGTGATTTCCTTATCTAGGTTGATACCATCATGGCTGACTTTCAACAACTGGCATGGTAGAACTAGAAAGACCAAATGAAAAAGCACATTGGTTGATAACTGCAGGAAAGGGTTGAATAAGCCATGACTAAGCCTTATATAGAACCCTTTGCAAAGCAGCTGTATTGGGTGTCCCTTCACCAGTGCTGGACTAAGATTCCAGGGGCCCACTAAAAACCTTAGACCATAGACCCACTCTTCCAAATATTTTCCTTCTCACTCAAGAACTTTATTCTATTATTCTCTTTAAATACTATAATTAGTGATGAGCAAAAGTTTTAGCCAGGTATGGATTCATGTGAAAAAAAGCCATGTTCGCATCAAAAAAAGTAGTGGGCACATCGAAAAAGTTGCGCAGTAGCTGCATTTCGTGAAATTTCTGCCATTTCACGACATTTTCACAGACACCTGACAGATTCACTCATTAACTAAAATCTATTTTTCCATCTATTTCTCCTCTTAGTTCCCATTCAGAAACAGGGAATGGCCATCAAACAGACACCTGAGCCCAGCAGGAGTTTTAGTGGCATTTGGTGGGCCAGTTTAACACTTTCCCAATCAGAAAAGCAATGTCTGTGGCACAGTATAGTGCTATCTATAGCCTGCTTGGAACACAAACCAAAGCTGCCTATATTATTAACATACAGTGCATACTGAGAATCTGGTATTAAAAATATCAATGTTACTGTCATTTTTGTGTTTCAGTTTATATAGATGTGTAATGGCCACTCAGCCCAACCCTGGCTCAGAATATATGGGGACGACTTATGGATACATATGCAGATAGACAATGGTAACACATTTCTAGCCAAGCTAATGCTTTGATTTATGCTTAAACCATATGTACAAACTTGTACCCAGTTTGTATCCAGCTACAATAGCTTTATATCCTGATCCAGCTCAGCTTATACTGTACACTTGCAGTTCTGTGGGGAGTAATAACAGAAAATAGCATTCAGATGAAACCTGGCTTTTTATACTTAATTTGATACTGCTTAAAATAATTTTTTAATCCAAATACCTCTGCCTATTGTTTCTCCTGCCCTTGTACAAATGGTACAAATTTGTTCATCAGACAGAATTAGGATTTGGAATGAAACAGGCCTCTGGTTCTGAGCTCAAAGGACCTGGTTTAAGATAGTTATTAAGCAAGTTATTATCAAGGCCAATGGTTTATTCCTTTAGTACATCGGCCTTCATGTCATTTTGACTAAACAGGAGCCACTGGTGCAAGCAGCCCATAAGTATGATTGATAATGCAATGTTATAATATGATGTATGGGAAGTTGGCAGTACTCACCTTTGAATGACTGATGTCAGTTACCATTCCACCTGCCAGCCTATCCATATATTAATCTATAAGGCCAACAGCATGCACAATAGCCATAGCAGCCTCACTTCAGTCTTAGTCATTTATCTTTTCTTCTTCCCTTTCACCAACCCTCCTTTCTCTTGTTTTGCTTTTATTCCCTTGCCTCACTAGTGCCCTTCTGCACAATGGCAGCACCGTCACCTCCTTGACCTCACAGGGGCTGCCCTGTTGGGATTTTAATTTAATGTGTAAATCACTGGCTATAGATCTCAAAATAGGTTTTTAAGAGGCAAAGGAACTGAAAGTCGATTTGTGTAGAAAGGAGCCAGTTAAAGGGATTGTAGCTAATCTGTTTTCAGCAGAAGTGAATGTGTGAGGGATCCTTCAGCTAAAGCCCCTAGATTTGGGGATTAGAGGGGAAATAAACCATCCTGAAAAAGAGTCACTAATGTCTAAAACAAAGAGAATCCCATAGGCAGGGGCTTCTATCCAATACTTTAATCTCCTGCGGATTTCCTAAGGAGACTGCTCATTCCATGCACAGCCATAAAGCCAAGATTTAACTTTCCTTTCTTTGTCAGGAGCACCCATCCAGAAAGTTCCTCAGCGCCATCCAAATGTCACTCCTGCAACATGCTAATCTCACGCAATACTAACACAAATTGTTGCTAATTTGTAAATAAGAGCCCAATGAAAAAGGAAAAAAGCACATTGCATCTTCAGAGTGCAGGGAAACAGGGAACATTAGCAATTGGTATCAACATCTTTGATCAGTTTCTATATTTCTAACCATCAATATTAATAAAATTATTTTGGGTAAGTAGAGAGTTACCATCAGCTGAGATAGAAGCACCCCACTCATGAATCCAGTACAAATCTATTCCCCAGCTATAGTAGCTCTCCCCATAGATGTCCTGGGTCCCCTGTTTCTGACTGAGCTAGGCAGGCAATTGCTTACACTGAGTGCAAGGGTGCTACTGGTAGCAAGGTATTGTGTATTAGTTCTCCCAGGCACCCAACATTGTATCCCGGTGCAAACCAGATAAGATTGGGTTAAAGGAACAGTAACACCAAAAAATGAAAGTGTATAAAAGTAACTAAAATATAATGTGCTGCTGCCCTGTACTGGTAAAAGTTGTGTGTTTACTTCAGAAAGTCTACTATAATTTATATAAATAAACTGCTATGTAGCCATGGAGGCAGCCATTCAAAGGAGAAAAGGCACAGGCACATAGCAGATAACAGATAAAACACTATTGTATTCTACAGAACTTATCTGTTATCTGCTATATAACTTGTGCCTTTTCTCCTTTTTTCCAGCATGAATGGCTGCCTCCATGGCTACACAGCAGCTTATTATATAAATTATAGTAGTGTTACTGTAGCAAACACACCAGTTTTACCAGTGCAGGGCAACAGTGCATTATAGTTTTATTACTTTAAAGCTCTTTCATTTTTTAGTGTTACTGTTCCTTTAAATCACACCCTCTGCCTTCATCTTCAGTCCTTTATAGGTTGGGTGAGGATCATTCTTGTTAAGCGCAAATATTGTTTAAATTAACCTATGATAAATATGTTTGTTTTTTTGCAAACACGTGCTATGCTAAATCTCAGTTTCTACTAAAGTCTGGGTTATAGTGCTCATTTAAATCTGGAGAATATTCACAGGAAACCTTTACAACATTCATGCTGCCACTATACTGGGTATTGTAAAATTATTTTTAAAAAAATACAAACTTATTTACAAATTGCAAAGGAAGAGCAGGGAAAGAGTGGAACAGTTGTATTAGTATTAGGTACTTGGATGCTTATACATACATTTGCATGGATGTGGCACATCTACATACCTTCTAATTCTGTGCATTGTGTTAGTGTCCCTATATTAAAAAAGAAGGATGGAACGAAACTGTATGAAGGCTGTTTGTGTGGGGAAGGGATTAAAGGGAGAGTTTAGGGCAGCCCAGTGATGATGTAGACACTATAAGGAAATGCTCATGGTATGGTATACAGGAATTGATTATGGAACCTCCCCTACACCAGGGATCCCCAACCTTTGTTACCCATGAGCCACATTCAAATGTAAAAAGAATTGAGGAGAAGCACAAGCCTGAAAAATGTTGGGAGTCCCAAATAAGGGCTATGATTGGCTGGTAGTCCCTATATGGACTGGCAGACAACAGGAGGTTCTATTTGGCAGCACACATGGTTTTCATAAAAACAAAACTTGCCTCCAAGCCAGAAATTACAAAAAAAGCACCTGCTTTGAGGCCAATGGGAGCAACATTCAAGGGGTGGTGAGCAACACTCAGTACTCGAGTACAGGTATAGGATCTGTTATTCGGAAACACTTTATCCAGAAAGCTTTGAATTACATCTCCCATAGACTCCATTATAAGCAAATAAATCTAATTTTTAAAAATGTTTTCCTCTAATAATAAAACATTATCTTGTACTTGATCCTGAAATAAGATATAATAGGGTTGGTTCACTAAAGTACGATAAAACGAGCGCTATTTAAAAATTTTATCGCGTCTTATTTTTCACGTCTTAATGCACGATTCACTAAAAGGATACTTGCGTTAATTTAGACGCAATGCTGTTTGCGTTATTTAAGTCGGGAAGACTATTTCCGTGCAGTATTTGACGCAACGTGCACTAATTAACACAGTGTGCTACTTGTCACGCGCGCTAATTAACGCACATGCACTACTTATCGCGCACACCATATTAGCCATACACACCATTTCCCTGCAAACTGGAGGCTGCATCACTCTTGGGCCAACACACACTTGAATAAATCACACTGCAAAGTCCATATTGTGTTGCCAAAAGCTCATGAACTGTACTTTTTTCGCAGGAAGCTGCTGATATCAGTCGACTCGCCGATCGGCGGGTTAAAAGATTTTGATCGGGCGCCATAGAAGGCGTCTGAGCAAAATCTGCCTTCAGGGCTGAATCGGCAGAAGGAGGTAGAAATACTATTGTTTCTACTGATGGTCGCACAAAAGATCGAAAATCGCCACGTGTGTGGCCAGCTTTACTCAATTGTTGAGGATGCTGTATTTACTGAACTGGTGAATCTCCTAGGACCGAAGTACAAAATTCCATCCCGTTGTCTTTTGTCTGACAAAGTAATACCTGACATATATGATAAGGTGATAAAACAAATTAGATATGCAGTGCCCTAGTTTTCACATGTGACACATGGACCACAGATTCAAGCTATGCGAAAATGCAAAGCAATTGCTTGTAACCCTTTTGACATTTTCACTGTTCTGTGTGCTGCTGCTGTCTGTGGGAATAGCAATGCTGTCTCCTTACTAGTATTGCGTTTTTAGTTCATTACAGAATCATTACTGTTGTTATTGACTCTTGTTTGTGGTACTGCAACTGCTGGGTCTCCTTCACTTGAATAAATGATGATGTTGATGTGCACATAAAAAATGGCAAAGCTCTGTGGAAAATCATTTTTGCAATAATGCCATTGGTGACTGATACTATTAGATCTACTAGTGTAGTGTGTTTTGGTTATTACATAATAACCCCTAAAAGATCTTAAACCTACAGTAACTTCAAATTTGCATTAAATAATTACCCCTTAGCAATGCACATGGTGACCTGTCAGCTAAGCATTTCCATTGAGTAAGACAAGCAACAAGCAGTGAGTCTACTCTCTTACTTTATATGTATAATTACATTTCATTTTATTGTGCTAAGTCTGTGACTAGTATAGTATTATTAGTATTTAATTATGTTTAATGCCTTTATTAGACCTGTCTTTATTTAACTCAGTATGTCATGTAAGTCTGTGTGATTTCTGGACTTTTTGGATATTGTTGTCTAACATCATTCAGCATGTCTTGTTCAACTCCTCAATCAATAACAAAGCGCAAGTACCACATCAAATGCCTTGCTTTTTTATTGTAGTTTTGAAAGTATAGCATAATGAAAAATAAATTCAATGTGAGTTACAGTTAGTCACATACATTCATATTCTTTTGGCAACTAAAAAGTGTTTACCATATTTTACACTCATTTAACAAGCTGTAGGCAAAGGTTTAAAGGTTTACTATCTGTAATACCCTAGCCCTGCTCTACATATGTTTCCAATGTTTTCTGTAGCTTTAGTAAATGTTTTACCATCTACTCAATAGGATTCAGATTCGGTTCGGGATTCGGCCAAATCCCAAATTACTGGATTCAGTGTATCTCTAGTAGGATTCTATGTATATACTTATAGAGCATTCATTCATTCATTGAACTAAAGCAGGAATACTCTGAGCACTGCTGGAGTCCCAGAAGGCCATTACCTGCTAAATCTTTTCTATGAGCAGGATGAGGAGTGCATCCCGACACGTTAGAGCTGTGTGAGATATGTGCCAGTCAGATGGCAGCCCATTCTCTGGCTTCTTTTAATAAACAAAAGTCTCTGTTGTCAGTTTCAGTGATATGTAGTGATGGGCAAAATGTTTTGCCAGGCATGGATTTGCGGTGAATGCCCGTGTTTCGCCATTGGCGAATTTTTTTTGCGAAACAGATGAAAAACTTTGCTGCATAAAAATTTGCAGCGCGTCCAAAAATTGTCGCCCATGTCAAAAAAATTGTTGCCCGTCAAAAGAATTGTCGCTGCAATTTTTTTTTGACTTGCAACATTTTCGCCATTTCGAATTTTACGGCGAAACGGGACAGATTTGCTCATCACTAGTGAAATGGCATCTGTATACTGTGTATAATGCTAAGGGCCCTTTACATTTAGGGACACTCGGTAATTGTTTTCTGTGTATAGCACTGTAAGCCTTTACATTTAGGGCCACTCAGTAACTGTGTATATCTCTACCCACCCTTTACATTACAGCCATTTAGCTATGAAACTAGGTTTAACACAGGAGAGGGTTGGTCTAAAGCCATTAAAGCGGACCTGTCACCCTAAGAAATAAGTCCAAATTATTTTCTATATTGTTAGTTGAGCAAAATAAACTTTACTTACTCAATATAAATAATATAAATCTTGTTTCCTTCCGTCTTGGAATTACTCAATCAAAGCAAGCAGGCAGGCACCATTTTGTGGACACTGTTATTAAGGCAAGCTTTGTATCATGCCAAAATCTTGTTTATGTGATAGAATGGGGGACCTGATGGCCATGCCCATGCACTGGCTACACAGTTAGATAAGGAGGAGGGAGGGGAGAAGTGAGATGTGCAGTGACATCTAGGTAGTGCTGAATGGAAAGCTAAAGTTACTGTCTGCCCCGCCTCTATGCCTAAGGCATAGAGGCGGGGCAAGCAATATATGATTGACAGCTGTGATTTTTAAATGCCTTTATAATGGGTTTGGATGTGTTAATATAAAAATGAATTTGGGTTTCATGTTTAATTTGAACAGGACTTTTATTATACAGATTTTCATGTCTGGGTGACAGGTCCACTTTAAGCATACTGATGCTGGAACCATCACAGCTATTCATGAATGATTATGGATGTTTCATTCCACTCATTGTATTTAAACTATATTTATACTTAGATTGAGTGTGTCATAATCGAATGAGCCTGTAGTGTTTGATTGTGGGAGCTGTTACCTATATACCCTTTTTAAAGGTACAATTCATATACTTTCTGTATGCTAAGGGTATATTAACATGGTGGCAGTTATTAAGGGTTGCTTTCTGTTTTTAATTACCTTGTATGTAGATTTCATGTAGGTTTAACCTCTGTTTATTTTCCACAGGATCCTCATCTGCAGTCTTCAGTTTCCTTCAGTCTGTATAGGTTAAAAAAGTGGAATGAGCTGTGTTAAAATAAGGAGCAGAATCCTTCTGTTTTGGACTTAGTACAATGTTCTGTGAGTTGTCTCAACTGTTTAAGAAATCCTTTTAAAAATATTTACTTATATTACCCTCCCTATAAGTTAAGCTTGGGTACATCCCATGTATAGCTGACATGGCCAGGGTAAAAGGGGAAATTACATCATAACTACCATAATTTCCCTTCCTGGCCATCCTCCCTGTCAGCAAGTTTTCTCCCATCCTGTTCTCTATAATAAAGGAACCTGGCAGCTTGGTAGGTAGTCACCTGTGTAAGGGGGTGGGAAGGCTTTAAAGTTTGATTAGGGGAGGGTCTTCTGTCTGGGGTCAAAGGGGCGGAGTTTATTCATGTGTAGCTGACATGGAGGATGTCCAGGGAAGGAAAATCACGGTAAGTATGATGTCATTTTTCCTTTTTCATGACTGACTTCTCTTTATATTTGGTTGGAATTCTTTCACATAAGTCACATGGGAGTCGGTATTATCTCAAAATGCCCCCATGTCCCCATGGATCTTTCCCAGTGTGTGACTAACTTAAAACAGCTGCAGAGATTGGGGTCTGCAAGACCCACTGGAGCTGCTACCCCTGGGGCCCTTACACCCTCTGTCAACTACTGATGGTTATTGGGCACAGCAGTGAGACTGGCCCTGGTTATAGGAACAGTAGGTCAGGCTTCTAGACCCAGATCCAGAAAGGCAGCTTCAGGTGGTTTAGAACTGTTTGTTTGAATGGGGTGCCATTTTTAGGGTCCTGAGCCACAGGTTAAGAAACCCTGGCCTGATATATGTGTGTAAATGTTTCCATATTGACAGTATTTGAGATATATGTTATTGGTTGTGCTGCTTCTCAGCAGGCTGGGGAAGCAATTATCTATAGTACGCCTCTGTTTCTGTATAGAAAAGCACAGCAGGGATTGAAAAGCTGAGTTTAATTGCTTCTCATGGCTTCTTCAGCTCTAACACAAGTTGTTTTTCTTATATAATTATTTAAATGTATTGTTCCAGTCCTTTTATTTTGATCAAATCATCAAACCCCCAAAGGTAAAGAAATCTTAAGTATTTTAAAGAATATAACATTTTCTACAATTAGAAAACATTACAGAGCTTTGTTTTTTTTTAAATCAAAGAATGGAACAACAAGTGGCAGCGAAGTTATTGGTGAAATAGTCAAAAATCACATTTAATTGACCTGGGTGTCGGCTTACTTTGCAAATCATTTTGTGTAATGTTATCATCCACTGACAACTTTGCTCCTTCATATTACGTTATATTGTAAAGTAGACCAGATAAACCACTTATTATTATTATATGGAGTACAAACATATGCCGTAGTGCTTTACAGAGATAATACATTATATCATTATATCAGTCCCTGCCGCAGAATGTTTTGCTGGCGTTAATAATGTAAAATTCAAAATGATAGGGTTAAACTTGTAAAATTAGTTTACTCTGACTTTTTGATGATGAAAACACAATTTTGTTGTAAAAATAAATAAATAAAAACAAATGGTTGATTGTGAATTTGTTGTTTATGATTTTCTGGAGCAAACAAACATTTTACGCCAGTTTTAGATTAAATTCATCTCACTGTGTCTTTTGTGAATTCCCCCCACTGTTAGCAAACAAGTGAGCCAGGGCGTGTGTGCTGGGGCTTGTAGTTGATTGTGTATGGATGGGTAAGTTACTAACTAAGGAGGAGGAGCCGCAGACTGACTCACACAATGATTGGCGCTATCACACACTGACTCACTATGACCACTGGCTTCTTTGTGTGAACAGAATTTACAGGATAGCTTTTGTAGCAAAGCACAGGAGAAGAAATTTACAATTATATATATAGACTGGAGGGTTTAGGGCTGTATCCAAAGGTGGCATAAACCCCCAAATGGACATTACTATAAAAAAAAAGGCTAATACTCTTGTTGTAAAGCACACATAAGTATCACATGCAGATCTAATGCTAATGCATTCGTGCACGCAGGAATTGACAACATTCTAACTCATTCACTGCATTCATCGCAACTTGCGTGCAATATAACAAATGGGCACTACTGTTGCATCATGTGAAATTGAGCTGAAGAAAAAAATATGCCAATTTGTCTCCAAAAAATGCACTTTGAACCATGCACTGCATTTGTAAATGAGCCATCGTGTATCTGAATGTTTGAGATAAAAAAGTTCTGATATCTGCCTTCCTTGTTGTCAGAACTCCTCATGGTTTCTTTGCTCTGCTGCCATTAAATAAGAAGCCCAAGCACAGCCTGAGGTGTGTCATTAATCTTCCTCACAGCTTCAGCTAAACCAATTAAAGAAAGTCATTAGATTAAAAGCTATGGGAGTGTGTGTCCTACCGAGATCCTTGTCCAGTTGATGTAAGACTTTGATAATACACCCAGGTCCTTGTATAAGAATCCCTAAATGGAATTTGGTAGCTAACTATTCTACCTAGTGTGTGCCCTAATGAATACCAGATCATTAGAGATGGTAAGTAAAGCACTGTATGAATGCACTAATGAATATAGTGGCTGACCAATATTTGGCAACTGGCTGCAGAAGTCACACAAATTCCAGCCTAAGGTCAGCTTGACCGGACTTTTGACTGCTTTTAGCTTAAGTTTTGATTGCCAGTCCAGCAGCAGACAGAAAGGGTCATTTATGACCGCAAGTGCAGTGTGCAGTTATATTTTGGATGCAAGATGCTATGTTTTTAACCACAATGCTGAGTTTTCTCCCATAATTTCAGTGTAATGTGGAGATGTGGATAAAGCAATTTTGCCTAATCCTTCAAATTGCGCATGTTTTTGGAATGGGATGTGCACTTGGTGTAAAATAAAGGAGCAAGTACATGGTGCCTTTTGATGCTGGCAGCTGTGGGAACCCTACCCTTGCTCCAAGTTTGTCCAGTGTCAAAAGGTGCACTTGTTGTGTATGATACTCAATAGGAGGCAGAATGATCTCCGTGGCACCAAGCATAACTGTCCGGAAGGTGCTTTGGACATAATGACCCTTCATCTCAATTCATGCAACAACCAGGGGCACTGCTGCCATGAGGCAGGTCCCTAAAGTTATCCGGGGTGGCAAAAAGCTGCTCTTGGTAACTTCAAGAGCTTAAATTCCAATCTTTAAATTTGAATTTTGGTTTTGCTAGTGCAAAGAGTGCAATAGTGATACACAAGCAATGTGCCCCCCCCCACCCAGGCCCCCTCCAATGCAAGAAACCCAAGTGCAAGGGGCATCCACAGAGCTGCCTCAGGGCAATAACTACTGCATCCATTTATGCACAACTGCAGTTGCCAGCATCTAGAAGCACAGAATTCTAGTGACATGTAATAAGTACTTAGTGAACAGATTTGCTATAACAAGTTGTGATTATACATGCTGGGGTGTAACTTCAGCTACTCTTGTCCCCCTACAAAAATATTGCTGGGCCCTGGCCCTTGTTACAACCCAGGAGTCAGCCCCACTACTTGCAAATCCCGTGGATAAGGTTGGGGGAGATGATATTAGATATTGATACTAGTAATATCTTATATTAATATTTGTTGGTTTTGACTGGTCCCTTTCTCTGTGATGTGAGTTACTTTCTAGTTTATCATCCCCCCCACAATAAAAATATTTTTGGACCCCCCCCCCCACCACAACACGTGTACCCCTTCCTTTCAGTCATATTTATCTAGCAGTATGGAGCTGGGTTGATGTGGATTCTTAGCAGGTGTTCTCTTCCCCAGGCCCCCCAGTAGCTGCAGAGTCTGCTCCTCCTATTGATACGCCACTGATTGAGAGTAAACAGAGTTATTGATGCACGAGTGTCAACTCTGTTGGGTCTCATTCACTCTGCCATCACATTTGTATTTCTCATCTGAAGGGTCAAATCTGCATCTTTGTGGCACTGGTTACTGTAAATCCACTAATATAAAATATTGGCCATGTTGGCAGTGGCAGGGAAATATGGGTTACTGCTTGGGGTAGTAACATTTTTGGAGGCTTCATGACAGCAAACTGATTTCACATCTAAAGATGGCATTGTCAAAGTCTGATGTTCAGGAAATAAATGTGAACTCTTTAAGTTCTGCATCAATAGGCTTTTACAGGCATAGCAAAAGAAAAAATGCAGTTAAGGCCAGAATATACCCAAATAAAAGTCTGTGTAGTTTGTACACAATGTAAGCATAACATTTCTGTGATCCAATAAAATGCAAAACCTATTGCCACATATTCCTGGCTCAATGCGCTTTATTCTCTGCTTAAAAGGCCCCCGACAGTGCATCTCCCCTGGGGTTAATCTGGACTGATTGTTAATCATTTAGGATCCTAACTGGATGCCTAAAGGCGTTTTCTTTAACTGACTTAAATGTAAATTGAGGATAGGATTTACTCTCATTAAAGGGAATATATGCCCTGTATGTAAATAGGATTTTCCTTACATTTATTACGGCATTAATACTAATATATGAGGGCATGGCTTAAGGGGAAAATATGCCCTGTATGTAAATAAGGTTTTCCTTACATCTATTATGGCATTAATACTAATAATACTATACCGGTATGGGATCCCTTATCCGGAAACCCGTTATCCAGAAAGCTCCGAATTACGGAAAGCCGTCTCCCATAGACTCCATTTTATTCAAATAATTCAGAATTCTAAAACTGATTTCCTTTTTCTCTGTAGATAAAAAATAAAACAAATCCAGATTTCCTGAAATCGCCCCGCCGCGTGTGCCATCCCGCCGGCGACTTACATGTTCGCCGGCGGGATGGCGGGGGTAGGCAACTCGGGGAGATTAGTCGCCCGCGAACAGGGAGTTTTGTCGCGGGCGACTAATCTCCCCCGTGTGCCAGAGCCCTAAATTACACTGTTTACATAGCAGATAATTCTCTCAATTGAGAAAGCCAGTCAGGTGACTAGAGAAACATCTTCAAGGGAAATATACAAGGCAATATGATGTAACTCATTACTATAGATATACTTACTAGCCCTTGGGCCAGAATGATGGGCATCCCAAATGATACACAGACAGGAATCTGTCTCAACCACACTGGGCCATTTATATAGTTCTAAAGTCAAACAATCACTCTGATATCAGTATCTCAGTATTTTTCTTTATATATTCAAATGCCATGTTCTTATAATTTTTCCCAAAACAAACGTCTCCATTACAATTATGTACATTTTTAGCAGTTATCTGAATCCTCCAAATAGGTCACAACAACAAAAGTCTCATGTGTGAGCCCAATCCACTTACTACTAAGTATGTACAGTATGCCTAGTGCAATACCAGAGGTTCGGGAATATCCAGGTTTATTGGGATCTAGAGGGCAACAGGGTGCAACAGATGAATATGGAAGATTATAGACGGAAAAACTGAGATACGACTGCATATGATAAAGAAATTTAGGGAGTACAGCATAGTCCCATGATAAACTTTGGTTATATTTAACCTCAACCATGTCGGTTGAATCTGAAAAAATACACTATATGGCAAAAAATGTATCCACACATATTTTTAGCCAAAAGGATCTAAACATTTTGTCTAATATTATCTCAGTATGTCCTCTGTTGGAACACTCAGTGCTGAGTTTCCAACGGTCTTCAGAACTATTATATATAAGAACTTGTCTTGGGGAGCATGGTGTTTTTATGGGTGCTCGGAGACAAACAGAGCTAACACCAACATGTACCCTCAACCCAACAAATACATTATTTCATACGCATATTCATCCAAATTCTGTGCATTATGTTGAAACATATTTTGTGTGCATACTAGGCTTCAGTGTGGAAATAAAGTAACAGCGTATCTGCACTAGTATTCCATAGGTGTCTTAGGAAGTTTTCCTTATCACCTGTTCCTTAATATAATATAGTCCTTACATATATCATTCAGTCATGCATGCAGTGGTACACAGGATGCTTCGGCTCTGCATTTTCTCTTCAGGTAAAACTTGAATTTGCCAGAATTTATCTCAAAAAGATTTTACCTAGAACATATGGGAACTGGGGAGTTTTTATCTCATAATAACTACTATTCAAGAATGAGCAATAGCTGGTTGCAAGTGCCACAAGTCCAACAATTCAAGTAAATGTACTTTCCCATTCAAGCGGGAAAAACAAGCTTATTCAGTGCTGTGTCATTCTCTCCTACATTAAAGATTGGGTTTCCATATTGTATGATATATAAATAAACTATGGATTTATTTTATATATTTTATTCTGATACCATTGTGTTCATTGAACCCTATTATTTTGATGTTGCATTGTCACTATACTTTGCCAAACTCACAAATGTACAATTTTTGGTGGGCAAACAAAAATGTGTGGCTTTTACAAAAAGCAGTTCCTTCCTTGTTAAACTCATGTTCAACTGCCGGCATTCTTACTGTTGTGCTTGATCATGTCTGTGCCAATTTTCATGGTTTGCCAGGTTGCCTTTTTTTGTTTCTGCTTACAGTTCCTACAGACAATTGCTTCCTGCTGGAATTATTTTATTCAATGAAGGTAAATGGAGAGAGAGAGTAGTTTCGTCTTTAAAGGGAAAGCTCTGACTTTAACATTTATTTTCTTATTAGATTGCAATGATCTACCATGTCCTAAAAGAGCTACAAAACATTTATTGACAATATATAATATAATAAATACAGTCTACTACCAACAGACACTTATAAATGTCTCATTGGTCTCACTGTACAGCAGAGGGTTTTACTCATTGATTCAAGCCCCTATGCAGGACAAACAAGATTAGGAATTTA
Organism: Xenopus tropicalis; assembly: GCF_000004195.4. Classification (NCBI taxonomy): domain Eukaryota; kingdom Metazoa; phylum Chordata; class Amphibia; order Anura; family Pipidae; genus Xenopus; species Xenopus tropicalis. Next base: position 136,177,250 of record NC_030678.2, on the reverse strand, counting down.
TTGGAACAAAAAAATTATATAATTAATTATATAACTACAGTTCCAGGGGCATCTGGGACTGCAAATAACTGTCTGTCCTTAAGGCTGGACCCCCAGATCTACTGCTATGGCCGCTCTAAGGGGAAGCTCCACAGTTAGCAAACCACTGATCTGAAGAAATATCACTAAAATACCTATCCACACACAAAAATAGACAACATAACCTAAAATCAGTATAAAAAAAATCAGTAGAATAAAAACTATCACTTTAATATGTGTGAATAACATGTAGACATATTAAGACAGGTATCAGAATCAGTAGCATACTAGAAATAGTCAGGTGCTCACAGAGGGCTTTTTACCCAATCCTATAGCAGTCCCCATATGTGCTGCATTCTCTGTTACTAGGATTTTTGGCCCAAGGTGCTGGGTCACCAGTTATAAAAACAGTTTGCCATGCAGAACTAATTCCAGTTAAATATACAATTATCTGCCACAGAGCTAGATCTACTGAAATATTTCAGGTTTTAAAACTTCAATTAACAATTACTTACAAAAGCAGCCCTATCAGAAAAATGATCAACATGACCTATTGGGAAGTATTAATCTACATGAATATTTTTAAAACTAGTTTTTTTAATGTCAGTATCACTAGATTTGTATTGTGCCAGAGAACATGAATTGACTAGAGTATATTGTAGCATGCCACAGAAACAAATCTACATAAATATTTTGTACTGTGTCACGGAAAATCATTTATTTAAATAAATTGTGGTGTGTCACAGGATTGAACCATTTTAAAATTGTTTAGTGTGCCAGAGAAGTGAATTTGCTTAAATATTTTGTAGCATGCCACAGAACTTAATCTACTGAAATGTATTGTAATAAACCAAAAAAGTGAATTTACTGGAATATTTTGTAACATGTCACAAAATGTAATCTACTTAAATGTTTAGTATTTTGCTACAGACACAGAAATGAACCCACTTTAATATTTCTTATGTATCAAATAACTGAACCAATTATACATTTTTTAACAATATTTTACAATGATACAGAAAAATGAATCAACTAGAATATTTTGTAGTAAGCCACAGAAATAAATGTACTTAAATATTTTGTAGTGTGCCACAGAACAGAACCACCAAAATATTTTGCCAGAGAAGGGAAGTTACTGAAATATTTTGTCGTACACCACAGGACAGAACCACTGCAATATATTGGTAATTAACAGTAAATTTACTGGAATATTTCGTACCATTTTGAACCACTGAAATATTTTGTAATGTGCCACAGAACTGAATCTACTGGAATATTTTGTAGTGCGCATCATAATTGAATCTACTAAAATATTTATACAGTGCCACAGAACTAAATCTCCTTTAAATTTGGAGCATGGTTTGGAACTGAACCGCTGAAATAATTTGGAATGTGCCACAGAAAGGAATCAATGAAATATTTTGTAACTACCGGAATATTTTGTTCTGTGCCACAAAAATGAATCTATGTAAATATTTTGTGCATGCGACAGAACTGTTGTTCATCTACATGACTCAGTAAAAGCTGTGCCCCCTATTAACTAATGGTTTTACTCTCTGTGGCTAAATAAAGGGTTTAAACACTCTAAGCAACTTTTCTGAGTGCAATTCCTATTCTCAGTAAATCTACGTATCCTGATTCTTAAGCACCATGTTGCAGCCTCGGTGGCGAGTGTGTGTGTGAAAACTATACAACTTTACACCCTCTATTAGCTAACACACATGCCATTATTTGGGGTTGCTCCCTGCACTGCATATGTAAAGCACATTATATTATTTACAGATAACATATATGTTGAACATTCTATGGGGCAGATATGTGCTGCTGTAAATCAGTAGAGAGAGGGATATAACAGGAAATAAAATGGAGTGCGTGAGACGGAGTCTAGTAAAGTAACAATATGCTCTTTATATAAGACCACCTCAAATGTTAATGTTGCTGTCACTTTAATGAAACAGAAATGATAAAGAAGCTGTATCCCAGTGGGAAAGAGACTCAGGCAGTGTAATGTGACAATGGAAAGCCTGGGTTAATTTCCTTTTCATCTCTTTTTTTTACCTTGGGCAATGCACTTATCTTCAACTGAAATTTGATTGCTAGCTCTACAGACACTGTTGGACTGGGGCAGCAGTGGCCCACCGGGGTTGCAACTTAAAGGGCCCCCCTCACATCCCACCCCCCCCCCCCCGAGTGAGTGAGCACGTGCCACATCACGTAACTTCTGCCTCCTTACTCTTAATCTTTGTTGGGGCAGCATAGACAGGGGAGTGGACCTGGGTAGGTGGGGGCCATGAGAGCCAGGGCCCAACAGGTTTTCTCCCAGCGCCCCCCCCCGCCAGACCTGTCCAACCCTGTCTACAGAACAACAAATCAGTTTGCCAAGATCAGGTCTGGAGTGTACAGAGCTTTATATATTGAATGTGTATTCATGTATAGCACATTATAAGTGTGTGTGTATGTATATATATATATATATGTATGTATATCTTTATTTATAAAGTGCAACTTATGTACGCTGCACTTTACAGTAGAACAGATTAATACAACAGGGGGTTGTTAAAATAATAATAGAAAAATACAAAGTATAATAATAAATAAAAATAATTACAAGGTACAGTTACAAAAGAGACAAGAGGATAGAACCAACCCTTCTGTGGACATTTTTGTATTTTGGTACTACTTAATTGGGCAGATAGATACATGAAAGATAGAGCCCTAACAACCCCTTTCACTCTATTTTAATACAGTAGCCATAGAAATCATTCTATGATTCTTACTTTTTCTTAAAAGAAAAAGCTCACCTTTCAATTAACTTTTGTTATAGCTGGACCCAATCTAAGCAACTTTTCAGTTGGTCTTCATAATTTATTTTGTAAGTTTCTTTTTTTTAATTAATATCCTACTAATTCTGGCTCTTATAGTACTGTCTGGCTATTGGAGGTCACTGACCCTGGAAACAAAACAGCCAATTGATAGAGATGTAGCGAACTGTTCGCCGGCGAACTAATTCGCGCGAACATCGGGTGTTCGCAAGTCCGCAAATTCGCGAACTTTTCGTGATGTTCGCAATTTGGGTTCGCCGGCACCGAAAAAATCGCAAAACTTACGATAACGGTACGAATTCTCCGAAAAAATCGCAAAACTTACGATAACGGTACGACAAAGTCGCAAAACTTACGATAACGTTACGAATGATCCGAAACAGTCGCAAAACTTACGATAACGTTACGAATGATCCGAAAAAGTCGCAAAACTTACGATAACGTTACGAATGATCCGAAAAAGTCGCAAAACTTACGATAACGGTACGAATGATCCGAAAAAGTCGCAAAACTTACGATAACGGTACGAATGATCCGAAAAAGTCGCAAAACTTACGATAACGTTACGAAAGCTCCGAAAAAGTCGCAAAACTTACGATAACTTTACGAAAGCGCCGAAAAATACGAAAAAGTCGCAAAATTACCGATCATTTCGAAAAACGGCGTGTGTCAATTTTTCAGAGGTTTTTGCCCTTGATCCCCCTCCAGCATGTCACTGTCCAGGTCGTGGCACCCTTTAAACAACTTTAAAATCAGTTTTCTGGGCAGAAATGGCTTTTCTATTTTTTAAAGTTCGCCTTCCCATTGAAGTCTATGGGGTTCGCAAAGTTCGCGAATATTCGCAATTTTCGGCGGAAGTTCGCGAACTTTTTTTTTGAGGTTCGCTACATCCCTACCAATTGACAGTGAGGTTTTAAGTATAATATTATTCTTATTTTTACTGATTTTTTTTTTCTTTTTAAGCCCCCTACTATTCATCTTCTATTTGGACTTCCCTCTGGTTGCCAGGGTAATTAATTCATAGCAACAGATAACAGCTGCAGAACAAAAAAATAAAAAAAACCACTAAAAGTTAAAAAAAAAGACCAATTGAAAAGAATTGTTGATTGAATACGAAAAGTTCATTTTAAGGTGATGTAGCCCTTTAACTTGATGGACAGGCATCCCCACGCTTGAGACACAGCATGTTGGTAACAGGAGCATTTAACCAGAATGACGTACAGTATGTAGAACTCCTGCCAAAAAAGAAAAAGTGAAAAAAAAGTAAAAAGGGAGAAAGCCACCAGAGAAACCTCAGAGATGCTCAGCTCCTTCCCTGGACAGAGGCAGAGAGATAGGATATTTCAGGCAGGGGCGAGGGAGAGAAAAACGTGGGATCTGGAGAAATAAAGTCGCTCTCTGCAAACACTGCCAATGCCAATCATGCAGGGCAAGAGATCGCAGGGAGTTGTGCCTATCTGCTCTATGGCCAGTATCTGCCAGGGCCACAAAACTCTCATTTAGCAGATCACTGGAGACTTACAGTTGGGTGACACATAGGACGCAAAAGGGAAAAAAACGGCTTTTGATGATATTTTCACCCACTCAACATTGCTGAGTAAAATGTGGAGATGTGGGGGTGGGAGGATTGCCCCCTCTGCCTTGGATTTAGTGGCTGTCATGCAGAGAAGGATTGGGGAGGAATTGTACAATGACTGAGCTGGGCTCTATGGACATTAAGGGTATTAATCTCTCTCCCCACCTCTCTTTCTCTCTGGCCTTCTCTGATGGAAAGACAGCTCCTGACCGCTGTGTCACCTACACAGTAGGAGCAGACTATGTTCCCCGGCCCTTATTGTTAGGCTAAGCCGAGGTCTACTTATTTAGTGCGACTTATTTAGTGCGACTTAGTTAGCGCTTACCGGGTTCTGCAGAACTGCTCTCAGAACTGCCGGGTCTGGTGGCGACTCACCGAACCTCTCACGTTGCTCAGCTAGAATTAAGTCAGACTTGTCCAACTGTGGGCACTATTTCTGCTGGCATTCTTCATCCCCTGTCCTGGCATTCTTTATCGGGGCTGCTCTGACTAGAAGCTCAGGTATAACCCCCTGGGCCCACCCCGCCGACCCTTCCCACCTGTTGCTGTTCCTGCCTTGGGTGCACCCTGTCTCCCAGCAATGAGGATCCTCACCTTCCTGGTCGGCCTGAAGACTCTGTGGGTTTTGGCCTTTTCTTCTCTGTCCAACACCATCGCAGTGAATAACAGCGGGAAATGGTGGTAAGTAACGCAAAGGGCAAATCTGGGCAGAGTTATACTCCAGCTGTCTAACTACAATAGCAAATGTGTATGGTGGGGTTTGTAGTTCAGCAGGAGTTGGAAGGACACACGCAAGACAAGGCAATGCCCATATGCTCGGTTTCATGCTAGTCATTTTACCTTGGTATCTGCTTTACTTTCCTAGATCTCCCTGTTGTGTAAATGACACGGTTCCAAACTGACTCACAGACCGCAGTGTCCCTGAGGCGCAAAGCAGCTCTGTGTGGCACTTACTACTCGCACTTTCCTCTATAGTATCCGATGCTGAAAACTGACATTCATATTTATGATCCTATTTGTGAATGGGAGAATCTGAAATGACATTAGGGCAACTGAACTGATTCTTAGCTTTCTGCATCTGCAACCAGATGTCAGGGCATTGGCAGTTCTCTGCGGTTTGCTAGTGAGTGCAATCCCTTCCCTTGCTCCCTGTGCAAATCATCCCAGTATTACCCTATTAGCCTACCTGCTGTACCGGTGTCATCCCTTTTCCTATGGCTTTTTTACACCCAGAGCTGCTCTTCACCAACACCTTGTGTATCAAAATTACCGCACATTTTACCAAAATTATAGACAAACCAAAAGCACCGAAGCCAAAATTACAATGTAGGCAATTGGTATTGCTTCTAAAATGACAGCTTTCAGCTGCTGCATACATTTCTGCACTCACTAGTTTCATTTATCCTTTAAGGCAGTATATAAAGCACATATTTCTTGCAGAGATATATTATATTCATGCTGTACTTGCCCCATAGATACAGAATATTCAGCCTGTCCCTGTCCCAGAGATAGTGTATTTATCCTACAGACCTGTAACTCTCCCAAATTTAACCTACATTCAGCCTGTACTTCTCCCAGAATTACAGTATATTTTACCTGTACTTGGCCTAAAGTTACAGTATATTCAGCCTGACCCTCTCCCTTATTTACAATATATTCAGCCAGCCTGTCCTTCCTACCCTTACTGTCGTACAATATATGATACCTGTACAGTATACAGTATAACCGGCCTGTACTTCTTCCACAGTTATAGTATAATCAGTCTATATATCACTCAAAGTTACTGTTACCTAGATAGATAAATACATAGATAGATATATAGATAGATAGATAGATAGATAGATAGATATACATATAGATAGATGGCTAGTATACATATAGCTAGCTAGCTAGATAGATAGATAATAGATATATAGATGGATAGATGATAGATAGATAGATATACATATAGATAGGTAATATATAGATAGATAGATAGATAGAGATACATATAGATAGATAGATAGATATACATATAGATAAATGATAGATAGATAGATGGATGGATAGATATATAGATAGATAGATAGATAGATAGATAGATATACATATAGATAGGTAATATATAGATAGATAGAGATACATATAGATAGATAGATAGATATACATATAGATAAATGATAGATAGATGATAGATAGATAGATATATAGATAGATAGATAGATATCCATATAAGGGGATTGCTACCCAAAAAGAAAAATGTGCCTAATGGAAGAAAATGTAATTCTAAGCAAGTTACTTACCAATATAAATTAATTAAAATGTTTATTTGTGTTGAAGTTATATAATGTTATTGTATTTGCTACTGAATACAGTGCCTGGAGGCTCATACTTTTGCAACAACGAAGTAGAAATCAGCTGATTATTAGATCTGTCTTGGATGGAGGAGAACTGGAATTAGTTAAATTGTTTAAAATATCAGGACCAGAGAACAGAGAGGGTCAGTTGCGATTTCAGTTGCAATTACTTTTCTAAATAAATCCAAAACCACTGCAAATCTGCAATTAATGTATAATGGAATCATTTATTACAAATTACATTTTCTTAAATTAGGCAAAATTCTATTGGGTTTTATATCCACTTTAATTGTGAGAATAACCATTTTTCTCTCACAGTTACAGAATGCTCAGTCTCTGAACTGAAATCGTTCTTACATTAGAGCATGTACATTCAGCTTGCACAGTATAGGCACATAGTGTACTACTCCTATTGTCTGGAAATCAATTACCTGGAATGCTTTGAAATATCACAACATTTCCCATAGTTTCCTATTAAAATAAACAATCACACATTTTTAAATAACTTGATTTTACTCTATAATAATCATCATCATCTTCACAAATTCATGTTAATGGCAAAATAATCACACTTTTTTTAATGATAAAAGGCTTTTTAGTAGACTTATGAAGTGATGCTGCACATAATGGAACAACCCCTTATCTTTAAAACCCCATGTTTCAAGCATTCTGTATAATAGATCCCATACCTGTACCTGCTGTGCTGGTTTAATCCTTAGTGCTTAGTTAATAGCCAGAAATCCTATCTGTCTCTATTCCAGTACTAAGTATTAACACTTAATACACCCTGCTTTGGTTTGGTTCCATATATATAGTCAGTAAGTAGCACTTCACTCCACTGGTCACATTGACATTTATGGCTGTGGGAGTGCACCTCCAAGAACTTATTATATATATATATATAGCACAAGACTTCTGTAATTCCACATAATTATTAAAATTGAATAATAATTCAGCTGTGAAGTGTACACGACTTTCAGAATTTATCTGCACCACTGCTAGCATTACACTGTATCCAACTTACACTGTATCAGAAGCTGCTCCCGGATATACAGTGGCTTCTATAATATAATACACAGTCTCTTTTGGTTTTAAAAAATGAACAGTATAAGCAGTTTGCATCTTACCCAAAGTACCCCATGCACTGCTTTTAAATGTAAATCACTGGAATATGTGAAACATTTACTGCTTGTTCCAGTAGCCGGTATTCCATGGTTCACTGGTTTCACAATGATGGTACAAACAGCCAGAACAGCTTCATATATTTAGAGTGTGCTTCTTCTAGCACTGCGGGGTAATAGCCAACACTATATATATGGGATGGTTGTACTGTGATGCACAGCTAAAAGCTATTGGGGATTCTGGCACTCCCTTCCCTAACTCTATTTATTAACTTCATTTATTCTGTCATGGTATACAAATACCTGTATGTTACATATTTAGAAAAAAATGGGCCCCTTCAAGTGTTTATTTGCCATCCATTAAATATAATCAGTGTCTTTGCAATGAAAACTCTAACCCTGGAAGCAATAACTTGTAAGATTTGTTTGGCCTAACTGCCTTATATTTTGCAGGGGGATAGTGAACGTGGCTTCTGCAGGGAATGTTCTTCCTGGGTCAGACGCTCAACCTGTTCCTTTGGTACTGGATCCTAGTCTGCAGCTTCTCAGTCGGAGGCAAAAACGTTTAATTCGCCAGAACCCAGGAATCCTCCAGAGTATAACCCGAGGCCTACACAGTGCTATCCGAGAGTGCAAATGGCAATTTAGGAACCGGCGCTGGAATTGCCCCACTGGAACTGGAAACCAAGTGTTTGGAAAGATAATTAACAGAGGTAAGTGTCCCCAATCCAGAGTGATGAGGAATAAGTGGAAAATGGACCATGGCTATCCAGTTGTGCCAAGGTGATTTTTAGGCATTAGTATTGGTTATAAAAGACAGATGAGGATGGGATATTAAAGGTAAAATCTACAATATTTAAAAGCAGGGTCTAGTTTACTTAATTTGTCTATAAACATACAATAAAACATGTTTCTTTTGGTAATTCTGCACAAAGATCACATTTATTTAGGAGAAAGTCATTGACAGAGAGAGCTCAAGTAAAAGTAAATAAAGTAAAAGAAAGATATAACAAAAGATGAAATTATTAGCATTGAGCAATGTGGAGAAATTAAGACAGTACAGGTATTGGACTCGTTATCCAGAATGCTCTGGACCAAGGGTATTCCGGATAAGGGGTCTTTCTGTAATTTGCATCTCCATATCTTAAGTCTACTAAAAAACATTTATTAAACTTAATAGGATTATTTTGCATCCAATAAGGATTAATTATGTCTTAGTTAGTAGTATCTGTTTTATTATTACAGAGAAAAAGGAAATCCATTTTAAACATCTGAATTATTTGTTTAAAATGGAGTCTATGGGAGACAGGCTTTCCATAATTCTGAGCTTTCTGGATAACAGGTTTCCGAATAACGGATCCCATACCTGTAGTTTGTTACAAGACTAAAAATATGAAGGGGAGTGATTTAATGACAGTGGAAGCTTTGATGAACCAGCGGTGTGTTTGGCAGTTTTGTTCCTCAGTGAGTGCCTATTGCTAATATGTCTTTCTATCCTTTCCCAGGCTGCCGAGAAACAGCTTTTGTATTTGCCATCACCAGTGCAGGAGTAACTCATTCTGTAGCTCGCTCGTGCTCAGAAGGTTCCATTGAGTCTTGTTCATGTGATTACCGAAGAAGGGGTCCCGGAGGCCCAGACTGGCACTGGGGTGGATGCAGCGACAACATTGAATTTGGCCGGTTTATTGGAAGAGAGTTTGTGGACTCCAGTGAGAGAGGGAGAGACCTGAAATACCTGGTAAACCTGCACAACAATCAGGCTGGCAGATTGGTAAGTATGATGTTATTATCATAGGAACATTAATGAACTAATCAATTGCACATAATGATTTTTTTCTATGTGGCACATTGTTTTAAGCCTCATCCTGATTCTCAATGCAAGGGTCAGGTCACCCAATGTTTTGGGACATAAATTGAATTTGCTGAGGGGCCCAGTAACATGTTGTTATATCATTGCACTAACCAATGGTTCTTCTGTGACTTTTATCCTACAACTTCCAGTATCCCACCAATATGTGAATGCTAGAGGGTTGCGTTTTGTACATCTGTGGGATACTTTTTCTCCCTCATTGGGATTAAGGCCTTCCTAGAGTGGCTCCTGATCTGTGACTGGAGCTGTGATTATAGAAACAGCCACATTGTGGTGTTTTTTTCTTGCATTGATAGAGTTGTTCTTCTTTACAGACAGTGCTAACAGAGATGCGTCAGGAGTGCAAGTGTCATGGAATGTCAGGATCCTGCTCCCTCAGGACGTGCTGGATGCGGCTTCCCCCTTTCCGCTCAGTTGGGGATGCTCTGAAGGACCGTTTTGATGGAGCCTCTAAAGTCACCTACAGCAACAATGGCAGCAATCGATGGGGTTCCCGCAGTGACCCGCCTCACCTAGAACCAGAAAACCCCACCCATGCTCTGCCATCATCCCAGGATCTTGTCTATTTTGAGAAGTCTCCTAACTTCTGCAGTGCTAGTGAAAAGAATGGAACTCCTGGGACCACTGGGCGAATATGTAACAGCACTTCATTGGGACTAGATGGATGTGAACTCTTGTGCTGCGGTAGAGGATACCGGAGTCGGGCGGAAAAAGTCACTGAGCGTTGCCATTGCACATTTCACTGGTGTTGTCATGTGACCTGCTTGAACTGTACTAGCTCTCAGATAGTCCATGAGTGCTTGTGATACCCTCACCTAAACTAATCCAATATCGGGTTGCCATCAGGTGGCGCTGCAATACAGAAACTGGTATTGTTGTTATGTGTCTATAAGTGACAATAGGATTGGCAACCTCAAAACCAGAAGAAAGCAGGGGACACACAGTACTGAAAAACACCTTATTTATATGCCTGTTGTAATTAGAAGGGCATAAAACAATGCAATAAAAACTTGCATTACCCACATTTCCTTTATGGCACTGAAAATGTAAGCGAAAAATATTTCATTCTGTCATTACTCTTATGGGCAGAGACATTGTTGGATGGAACTAAGAGGATGGGACATTCATTTCACCAGACTAAGTGTATAACCTATTACTCCACTGACAACTTTAAGATATGATAATGACTCTGAATTCACCATCCAGGTAGCACTGATATTCCTGCTGTAGTTGAACCATGACATTTAGCGCACTGACTTTTAAATGTTCCTGCATAACCTGCTGGTGAATCCCCCATATTAAAAGTTGAAACAGAAATATCACAGCACATTAACTGTATTTCACAAGGTGCAAACTGGTCAAGTGACTAAATGACCTCTCACTTGGATGATTATGGAGGCTTTTGAGAATACTCTCTTCTTAGATTAGAGGCCTAGTCTGACTGAAAGCCTCCAGAACCATTAAGCTCAGTACAGCACAAACCTCAGCATCTCTTTCACTGACGTTTGATCAGGTCTCAACCATGACATGAGTATCTGACAATGACATCTGGACTTTGCAATTCTAGCTGTTGCTTGATTTGTTATTGTGAGGATTAGCTTATAACCATCAGACTCATGACTGGGGCTATGGCACATATGGGTTTGTTAGGATTTGCATTTACAGAAATAATAGGAACCGTTGCATTTCTCTTGCCAATGAACATAATCGGCAATGCTATAAGTAACCCACAGCCTGCAAATATTTCCTGAAACCATGGATGTACCTGTGGGGGTTTAATAACTGTGGGCCATGGTTACATGCATTGTTTTCTGCTGCAGTGTCCTGTGATCTTTCAACATTGCTAATTTCTTAATGAAAAGTGCTGGCCGATCACAATGTCACTTCGCTATCAGCCTTGTTATTATTTAGTAACACTTTCACAGATATTATAGCCACAAATCATATATTCTATAAGCAGGATTACTGTACCAAATTCTCTATCAGATACATATTGAAACAGTTTCAACATGTTTTGTATATACATCAGAGATATCCAAACTACAGGTACTTAGCTGTTGATACACTGGAGCCCCCACTATTCTACCAATGACTGAACCTGTAAGGGAGTTCAGAGAGTAGATTAATGGCTATCAACACTGCAGGTTTGATATGTCTAAACTCATTTATGTCCCCTAAGATTAAGAATCCATAGCTTTACTAAAGAACCCCAGGATCTCCAATCTCTCCTTTAGACCCAGAAAAATACCCTGCTGAGAATAATATTAAGATCTTGCTGTACACAACAAAAGCTATTCTGTGCACTTTCTCAGTTGGAAAAAGAATGAGAAGCAGGTTTATTAATTTATAAGTCAAAAACTCAAGGAGTGAAAAACTCTGATGGCAGCTTACACTGAAGCATAGGGAGTCATAAACACTTATGCATTTAAAAAGTGGCACTTTTGTAAACCATTATATTTTTTTTCTTCCTACACAAACTGGACAAATGCCATGTCTACGTACTCTGAAGATGGCAATTGTTTTCTAAACATTCTTATGATAACACAAGTATATTCTAGACTTTTGACCTCTACTGGATACCCAGAAAACATGACATGGAGTCAGGGTTGCATGTCTGTTCTGCAGGTCAGAGGCCCCTCCAGCTGTCCCAACTTAAGAACCACAATAAACAACATTGTGACTGATTCCACTGTATCCTAATATTGTGGATAACACATATAGCTTATTAAGGCACAGTTTGTCTTGTAGGTTTACATAGCATAGTGGGAACAGTTTCTGGTTAATCTCTACTAGCACTGACAGCCTGGCTGATGCAGTCTTTGCCAGCACACTTGTAACTGCAGTGCTGGATTTATATTATTGTGTAAAAGTGTATGAGGGTTGATGTTTGTGTTGTCTCTGTTTTAGGCTGCTTCTTTGCATAATGTAAATGTGGACGCTACCATTCTGCCTGAAGTATTCTGCACTATGAAAAGTAATGCCTGTTTACACTGTAGCCAAATATCTTATTTTCCTATTTTTATACAGTATCCAGATATTCTTTTAGTCAGAGGTAGGCTCTATATTTTTAGATTTTATGTATAATGGCTGTATATACAGTATTTTGTTGTAACATGTGATCTTGTAAATAAAAGTATTTATTTTGGCTTCTTAATTATAGCACACTGTGGGTAATGCTTTCAAGGTTTAGTAGTACATATACAGATGCATTAGAATTGGCCTCTATCGGTATCATGGAATATCTTGCACACAGTGCCACAGTATATTTACTACTGAATTATAATTGATAATTCGTTCTGATTCAGCATGGAACAAATTGTCTGTTCTTCAGCACTGAGTATGTGTGTGGCCTATGGAGCGGTGGGATGGGTGCGACACGCTGGAGGAAGTTGCTGCGTCTCCCCTAGACCTGAGCTATAGAAGCTCAAGGTTGAACGTTTTCAGCGGAACTGTCCAGCGGGGAGGTGCTGAAAGGCGCGGATGAGTCCCAGGTAAGAGGCGGTGCGGCCGGGCAACTCAACTGGGTTAACACGATGAGTTAGGTACAGACAGAACCGCTTCTACAGAAGAGAAGTCAGGCACAATCCGACCCAATTTAACCAGTTTCCTGTGTTTCTAGCAAATCCGATCAGCGGCTCTTTTCCCAGGCGATCTGAGCAGCAGCGTTGCGCACAGTAGCGTTTAGTGGCGCACATGGAACAGAGCATGTTAGCCTGGGCACCCAGCTGGGACAGTCAGCTCCCTCTCCCGAAATAAAATAACATTTCAGCACTTTGTTCACCTGTTTTTAATTAAATCCAGACTGGGTGTAGCCTGCCCCCTCTCTGCACCTTCCCCAGGCCTCACGGGCAGATGGACATTCGCTTCTGCTGGAACAGGCTGCGGTTCCTGGGAAGGTCCCAACATCCCCACAAACACGATCCATAGGAGGGATTCATAGAGAGCGGTTTGCATTTTCCCAGACTGTGCTTTTAATTTGCAGAGATTGGTTGTGCTTAAGTGCCTGTGTGGGGGCAAGGATGCCATCTGTATGGGTGAAGCCTTCATCCTCACTGTCCAACTCCTTCCACACCCTAGTGACCTAACATTGGGGTCAGACAGAAGAGAAGATCAGGACACCCAGGGGGAAGCACGTTTTCCAATGATTGGTTTCCAACCTGAGAACTTGCTTTGTAATAAGCTCAGCTGACTAATATTACATGTTAATATGATGTAGGCAAAATTATTCTAATACAATTTGCAATTAACGGACAGTTTTCACATTTAAAAAAAATATTCACTGTGGTCTGTTTGCTAGGGCTTTATTACCTTGGAAACCAGGAAGCAGTTTTGGAAGTCAGAATGAAAGATCTAAAATAAGAAAAACTCTTACAGTCAATCTTATTTTTTAATTATAAAGTGAAGACCAAAAGCCAGTCAGCATTTTCACTTGTGGCCTGGAAGCGGCACAATAGGAACACTATGCATTCAAAAATCATATAACGTAAATCATTTAATATAACTGAAGACAAGATGGGAGGTTGCTAAGAATAGGTCGATGTACAACATAGTAAAAAGCTAATATAAACAAACACCCCTTTTAGAAAGGTATAGGTATGTAGGTATAACTTTATTTATAAAGTGCTACAAAGATACACATCACTACACAATGTACAAAAGTATACATAGGAAGAACAAGTATTATAATAAATAAAAAATAAAAGTATAAATAAACAGAGATTTAGGGGCACATTCATGAAAACTCAAGTTCGAATCCCGAATGGGATAAATTCAGATTGGACACGATAATTTCTTAAGATTGCAAATATCACAAATATGCTTACGAAATAATCGTATTAGTCACATTACAATAATATCGTATTGGCAATCCGAAAGTCATGAAATTTTCGTACCGAACGATCGTAAAATGCAGGAAAACCTTTCCGACTTTGATCCTTCGTGCATGATTTTGGAAGCCTCCCATAGGACTCAATGGCACTCTGCAGCTCCAACCTGGCCCAAGGAAAGTCTCCCATAGGGCTCAATGGCACTCTGCAGCTCCAACCTGGCCCAAGGAAAGTCTCCCATAGGACTCAATGGCACTCTGCAGCTCCAACCTGGCCCAAGGAAAGTCTCCCATAGGACTCAATGGCACTCTGCAGCTCCAACCTGGCCCAAGGAAAGTCTCCCATAGGGCTCAATGGCACTCTGCAGCTCCAACCTGGCCCAAGGAAAGTCTCCCATAGGACTCAATGGCACTCTGCAGCTCCACCGGCCAGGAAAGTCTCCCTCAATGGCACTCTGCCTCCAACCGGCCAAGGAAAGTCTCCCATAGGACTCAATGGCACTCTGCAGCTCCAACCTGGCCCAAGGAAAGTCTCCCATAGGGACTCAATGGCACTCTGCAGCTCCAACCTGGCCCAAGGAAAGTCTCCCATAGGGCTCAATGGCACTCTGCAGCTCCAACCCGGCCCAAGGAAAGTCTCCCATAGGGCTCAATGGCACTCTGCAGCTCCAACCCCCCAAGGAAAGTCTCCCATCAATGGCACTCTGCAGCTCCAACCCGGCCCAAGGAAAGTCTCCCATAGGGCTCAATGGCACTCTGCAGCTCCAACCCGGCCCAAGGAAAGTCTCCCATAGGGCTCAATGGCACTCTGCAGCTCCAACCCGGCCCAAGGAAAGTCTCCCATAGGGCTCAATGGCACTCTGCAGCTCCAACCCGGCCAAGGAAAGTCTCCCATAGGGCTCAATGGCACTCTGCAGCTCCAACCCGGCCCAAGGAAAGTCTCCCATAGGGCTCAATGGCACTCTGCAGCTCCAACCTGGCCCAAGGAAAGTCTCCCATAGGGCTCAATGGCACTCTGCAGCTCCAACCTGGCCCAAGGAAAGTCTCCCATAGGGCTCAATGGCACTCTGCAGCTCCAACCCGGCCCAAGGAAAGTCTCCCATAGGGCTCAATGGCACTCTGCAGCTCCAACCCGGCCCAAGGAAAGTCTCCCATAGGGCTCAATGGCACTCTGCAGCTCCAACCCGGCCAAGGAAAGTCTCCCATAGGGCTCAATGGCACTCTGCAGCTCCAACCCGGCCCAAGGAAAGTCTCCCATAGGGCTCAATGGCACTCTGCAGCTCCAACCCGGCCCAAGGAAAGTCTCCCATAGGGCTCAATGGCACTCTGCAAGCTCCAACCTGGCCCAAGGAAAGTCTCCCATAGGGCTCAATGGCACTCTGCAGCTCCAACCCGGCCCAAGGAAAGTCTCCCATAGGGCTCAATGGCACTCTGCAGCTCCAACCCGGCCCAAGGAAAGTCTCCCATAGGGCTCAATGGCACTCTGTAGCTCCAACCTGGCCCAAGGAAGTCTCCCATAGGGCTCAATGGCACTCTGCAGCTCCAACCTGGCCCAAGGAAAGTCTCCCATAGGGCTCAATGGCACTCTGCAGCTCCAACCCGGCCCAAGGAAAGTCTCCCATAGGGCTCAATGGCACTCTGCAGCTCCAACCTGGCCCAAGGAAAGTCTCCCATAGGACTCAATGGCACTCTGCAGCTCCAACCTGGCCCAAGGAAAGTCTCCCATAGGACTCAATGGTAGAGATGTAGCGAACCTCACAAAAAAAGTTTGCGAACCCGTTCGCGAACTTCCGCCAAAAAGTGCGAACTTTTGCGAACTTTGCGAACCCCATAGACTTCAATGGGAAGGCGAACTTTAAAAACTAGAAAAGCCATTTCTTGCCAGAAAACTGATTTTAAAGTTGTTTAAAGGGTGCCACGACCTGGACAGTGACATGCCGGAGGGGGATCAAGGGCAAAAATTTCTCTGAAAAATACGTTGTTGACACAGCGTTGCGTTTTGTGCTGTAAAGGGCAGAAATCACACTACATTTCTAAACTTGTGTAATAAACTGCTTTAAAACGTCCGGTGTCTACATGCCAATCAAGTTGTGTAACGGTTACAGCCGGTTCACACGCAAAGACAAAACGCCGCAGTAGTGAATACGGAATATATTATTGCTGGTGGAAAAACATCGCTCAGGTGATTTTATTGCAATGCAATGTCACTACTATGTGTAACGTGTTTGGTGCACTACTATGAACAACAGCAAACAGCACTGGACATGTTAAAGGACAGTAAGTTAAATTAAAAAAAAATTAATAATAAAAAAAAGTGATCTCTGGTTGGTGCTGGTGGTGAACTACTAGGAGCAGCACACCAGTCCCCCACAGCTAGACTAATAGCACTCGGCTCTATAAATTACAGTAGCAAAGTAAAAAAACACAAATAAAAAAAAATGATGTGAATGTGTGGTTGGTGCTTAGTGCACTACTATGAGCAGCACACCTGTCTCCAACACACACAGACGGAGCTGCAGTATACAATGAAAAGAAGAGTAACAGTAATCAGAAAATAAAAGCAGTCCTTACAAGGACTATTGGGTTACAGCAGATGAGATCAGCAGGACAGTTGCCCACAGCAGCTACATACAGAGCAGTAGAAAGTAGATTACTAGTCAGCAAAGCTACCTAAACTGTCCCTCAAACCCCTGCACAGCTCTCTCCCTATGCTAACTCATCAAGCACACACAGGCAGAATGTAAAATGGCTGCTGGGCTTCGGTTTAAATATGGAAGGGAGTGGTCCAGGAGGGAGAGCTGCCTGATTGGCTGCTATGTATCTGCTGGCTCTGGGGTGAGAGGTCAAAATTTGGCTCCAGCTAAGGCGAACCCAAAATTGCGAACTTCGCTAAAAGTTCGCGAACTTGCGAACTTGCGAACACCCGATTTTCGTGCGAATTAGTTCTCCGGCGAACAGTTCGCTACATCCCTACTCAATGGCACTCTGCAGCTCCAACCTGGCCCAAGGAAAGTCTCCCATAGGACTCAATGGCACTCTGCAGCTCCAACCTGGCCCAAGGAAAGTCTCCCATAGGGCTCAATGGCACTCTGCAGCTCCAACCTGGCCCAAGGAAAGTCTCCCATAGGGCTCAATGGCACTCTGCAGCTCCAACCCGGCCCAAGGAAAGTCTCCCATAGGGCTCAATGGCACTCTGCAGCTCTAACCTGGCCCAAGGAAAGTCTCCCATAGGGCTCAATGGCACTCTGCAGCTCCAACCTGGCCCAAGGAAAGTCTCCCACAGGGCTCAATGGCACTCTGCAGCTCCAACCTGGCCCAAGGAAAGCCTCCCATAGGGCTCAATGGCACTCTGCAGCTCCAACCTGGCCCAAGGAAAGTCTCCCATAGGGCTCAATGGCACTCTGCAGCTCCAACCCGGCCCAAGGAAAGTCTCCCATAGGGCTCAATGGCACTCTGCAGCTCCAACCCGGCCCAAGGAAAGTCACAATAACGAAGCTTGAATGAATCTGAAACTTTTGTACTCGGCACGACAATACGATTTTGTCGCACAAATTTTGTCATAAAGTACGAAAAAGGTGCACAAAATACGGAAAGTCGTGCAAAATATGAAAAAGTCACTGAAAATATGCTTGGATCATTCGTGGATGAGTAAATCTCCCCCTTAGTGTTGTGTGGTAAAAGACACAAATGTCAACTTTCCTTCTCCTTTAAAGGGTTAGGGGAATACATAGTGAATTGTCTACTTTCTCCAACCTGCATTTTGTACATTTTGATTTCGCTTTCATGTTTTCACTCTTGTAGCTCCATTGACAGGCATGGTGCCAGCCTGTGCAGAGCATACTTTTGCATTTCCACACGATACCCACTCCATGTAGCTCCACACAGGCTGATGCCATGTAGCAATGGAGCTACAACAGTGAGTACTTGAAAGCATCTGTGTAAAAAAAAAAAAAATATATATATATTGCTGGAGGCTTAGGGCACATGCTATGGGGAAATATAATACAAAATTGGAAAAATGCTGATGCACACCAGGAATTTCTATTTATTGGATTAACGTTTCGGGCCTCACCTGGGCCCTTTATCAATATAAATATAAATGTTTTAAATATATATATTTAAACATTCCTGCAATTACCAGCACTCCACTTCTCATAAGTCAGTGTTTTCTATTTAACATACTTGTGCATCCAATGTTTTGGCCCCCATTGGTGCTTTTGTCACTGAATTATGAGAAGCAGAGTGCTGCTGATTGCACAAGCACCCCAAAATTGCTAATGTAGTCTTTTGTTGATCATTAAGAGCAACCAAACACTTTGAATCCAAAACTGTGAGATTGCCCCCCCAACAGGGGCCAAAACATGTATTATATAAATAACGTACCGCCTGTTGGAAAATATGAGGGTATTAGAAATCACCTTATGGTTCTTGCTTAGGTGGGTAAGGAGGGCAATTCTTGCATAGATCTTATTAAAGGGCTGTTGTCACAATATTCCATTCACTTCTCACTTCAGGTAATACAAGGCAAAGGGGTCTATTTGCTTTTCCTAGGGAACAAACAGAACAAGAATATGTGTGCATGTAGCTAGGGGAGTTGGAAACATATTAGGCACAAAAGCAAAAAGGAATCTATTGTGTTTCATTCTATTCTAAAGTCTTTCATCAGAAATAACACATGCTATAACCTCATCAGAGTATGGCTACCTTTACATATATGTTATGTGGTTAAAGAGCTTTACAATATATAGTATAAGAGAAGCCTGTTTTTAATATGTGACTTCTTTTATTAAAGGATTAGGCTGGCAAGCAGTGTCAACCATACAGATTCCTAGTTAACCCTACATATACCTAGCTGGAAAGTTATTCGCAATTTTCATTTCTCATTTGGAAGGAGTGCTGTTATTATATACAAATGAATGCAGAGGTCAGTGGTTTCAATATCATTTTAAACTGAAATTTCCATGCCAGAATTTGAAATGAGCGTTTCATAGATTTTTAAACAATGCTCCTGGTGGTGGACATTAGTCATATTTCATTTATATTCAACTTTTTTCCTTCATTTAAATAACAAAGTAACATATGGAGAATTGTGTTACATTCCTGCGGAAAATCCTTGCAGCCAAAGTCACTTAATCTGCCTGAGCACAGGCATCGTAAACTATACAGGGCAAAGGATCCCTGTAAACTGCCGTGTATAATAAATAACTTCAGTTTGTGTAATTAGTAAAATTGGTATAAAATAAAGCTAATAAAAATAGCAGCATCATTGCCAATTGCAACAAAACAGAGAAACAGAGCCCAATAAATAGTGACTATATGGTATCATATAGTAGCCCCTCTGGCATTTTCCAGAACCTACAAATTGTCAACTAATGTCATTTATTTCTGCTATAAAATCATTTAAACATTGAATAAACCCCACAGGACTGTTTTGCCTCCAATAAGGATTAATTATATCTTAGTTGGGATCATGTACAAGGTACTGGTACTGATTTCTATGGGAGATGGCCATTTTGTAATTTGGAGCTTTATGGATAATGGGTTTCTGGATAATGGATCCTATATCTGTACTGTATTAATAATAATTTATGGTAAGATTGAGTTTTTCTGTTTCCTGTATCTACCTGAGAGTGTTACTTTTGATTGCTTAAGTTGCTATGCTTTTCCTATTCTGCTTTCCCATTTTGCACTGAGGACCACAAACTGTGTTAGTGTTGGGTCTCTGGTTTGCAGTGTTTTTAAATTGCTCATGCTTATAATTACACGCACAGCGTGTACACTGCTCCGAATTTGCCCTTTTCCAACCTTTTCCATATATTTAGAGTGGAGGTTTATGGAAGGTTTTATTGTTCATTGTTGTGGGTAGGTGGGTGGGTGAGTGTATTTTGGCCGAGGTTTCTAAGAAGGGTGAGAAATACAATATCATCTCGAATGCTTGAATGTTTCTGCAAATACCCACTGGAGCAAGCAAGAAGTGGAAAGACTGGCTCTTAAAATACATAATCCCTTGTGTGGTGACAAAAAAACAAGACACCAGAGCCAAACATGTCATTTGGTCCAGAAATAATCACAGGTCTGTGTCATAATGTTTTGGGAGATTCCCTGTCAGTTGTGCAAAATATGTGAAATAAATAGCTGATCTGAGTCAAAAGGTACTGTAAAGTGACAGTATCAAAGATGTGTTACTCATGCCTTCCAGAAAGGGCACACCTTTCCTTTCCGCGGGCTAACAGGGTTAGAGGCGGCACACAGGGCACTGACATACAGGAATGCCAATAAGAATTTCTAGTAACGCTTTGTTTGTTAAGCATTTTCCATAATACAGAAGAACCCAGTTTTTACGTTTGGCATCAAAGAATAGTAAATTCCAGGAAAACATAAAATCTGGGAGAAAAAAACATAGATTGAAGGTATGGAGCTGCGAAAAAATAGTGACAGTACTTAGGTACCCCAAACTATAGTTTTCACATGTTTCCTCCATTGTGTTTAGGTACTGGAAAGAAAAGGAATAAGGGCAAGGATAAGTGAGGGCGACAGATGAAGCTGTGATTGATTGATGGAGGAGTGTCTAAATACTCATTCATTAACCATCTGAAATTTCCACATTTCATGCTGAGCTCTCCCCCCACAGTTTCCAGCAAGATATCAGAAGAGGATGACTACAGAGGTGCTCTTAAGAACATACAAGTAAAGTTAAATGCAGGTTAATTACAGTGGAATGCAGTAATAATTTTTTCTTCGGCACACCACTTACTCATTCCTGTAGGGTGCAATTCAATTCCCAGGCCGCTCCCAGCCAACCAATTTACTTCTGAATAAGGAAGAAGCACACCAGCAAATGCCTTTAATCCATTTATTGCAGAATGTTTTGTACAAGTATTTGGGGAAACAACCCCATCCTACACCTGAGGAAGTACACTGTACAGTCCACTTTTAGAAGGCGCTGTCTATTTTTTGTGAGGACTGTTGTGGTTTTAAAGGGCTGTAAAATGTAGAGAAAACAATGACAGGGGACAATGACCCTTGACCCAAGTGCTAGAGCAGTAAGGGGTAAAGAATAGTGTCCCTTAATGCTCACTTAAAAAGCACTTGCAGTGCAAGGTGCAGAGCGCAGCATATGGGGCATTCACCCACAAGGCAGGGTGTGAGGTATGGAAAACATGCTGGTTTGATCCTGTTTTTGCACTTTACACACTGCCCATGAGTGATAAATTATCCATGACGTTATATATAAGTTAAATATATAATATGTTAAAAATATTTCACTGCATTGGCAGTGACAGTGTATCCAAATGCAAATGGTTGCTGATCATTGCTTTTTGGTGGTTATTGTTTCACTGTTTTGGCTATTTGATTTTGGGAGGGAGATAAAGTACACTTTGCTGTTTTAGTGATGCAGTGGGCTCTGTGATGTATGTATGAATGTATATCTTTATTTATAAAGCGCTACTTATGTATGCAGCGCTGTACAGTAGAATACATTAATACAAACAGGGGATTATTAAGATAATAATAGATAAATACAAGGTACAACAATAAATACAGATATATACAAGATAAATACAGTTGCAATAAGTTAAGAGTCAAAGACACAAGAGGATGGAGGTCCCTGCCCCGCAGAACTTACAATCTATATGGGAGGGACACAAATAGGCAAATGCAGTATAAGTGCAGTAGGTCACGGTGGGTGGCACTTCAATATAAGTGCTGATTCCCAAGTGCTGATTCTGTGATGCATTTCTGGGGCAACGGCATTGTGCTGCAGTTGTGAAGCACCAAGTAAGGGCTGTGTGTTGCTTTAGGATTATCAAAAGGTGTCAACCACAGGCATTTCAAGCTCCTATATATATATATATATATATATATATATACAGTATGTGTGGGTAACATGGCTGACCAAGAGTGATAAGACACAAGCTAATTAGACTGTACCAGATGTTGGTGTATCAACCCAAACTTTTTCCCAGTCCTATATCAATGCATTTATGTTAAATATACATTTTTTAAACAATTACCTGTGAGACATCAATAAATAAACATCATATCCCCATGTGTTGTTAAAGTTTATGTTTCATGAGGAAGGATATATCACCTGATATCCTTGCATTATAATGCACTGGCATTGAAATGCTTTACATTCCACTTATAAATGAGACTCTCTGAATGAACATATGTATGCACTGTACATTAATAACTGCTTTCACAGGCAATGTCAATCAGGCCCAGATTGGCAATCTGTGGGTTTTGGCCGAGGGGCTGCTGTAAGATACCACAGACAGTCAGTATTTATTGGGCTTGGGGCTGTTTGTGCCTCTTACTTGAAATGGCAGGACTTATTTTGAATCCCAGTCTAGATCTGATGTCAGTGATCCATATTTACTTTGTAATTGCAAAGATTCCATAGATTTCAGAGGAAGAAACTCTGTTGCTACTAGTTTGTCTTGTAAATATGGTCCGGTACCTTAGCCACAGAGCCCCTCCTTTGGCATTGTTCCTTTTCTGTTACTCATGTTAGCTTTGTTGTGTTTAGTTTAACCAGTAACATGAGTGGGCTAATTACAGGAGCTTTACCTTTGTATTGTGTGGTTTGAAACTTTCCATCCACCAGTCTAGTAAATGGTAACTCTTGCTCATGCTGGGGTAAAGGGGGGCCTACGGTAAAACTGGAAAGCTTGGGAAAGGTTGGCACTTTGATGTCCAGCCTGCATCCTTCTGTAATTATTGAACTACAAACTAGACAGCCTTCTCCTTCTCTGGATGTTGGGTATTATAGGCCATATGCAACCACACACACACCAACAATTTATTGGGGTAAATACATCCCTTCAAGTAAAATAATTGGTTTTAAATTATGCTGTGCAAACAATGTGTGGAGCCCAGTGAATCAGGCTAACTGTGAGAGGCTATTAGCACCCTACAACAACTCCACACCCTACAACAAATTTAGCAGTCAGTGAGTGAGGATAAGAGCTGGAGGTTACCCTACTCTTGAACTCATGGTGGCCGGTTGTTAGTTAGTTGTCCATTTCACAAAAAAGACATAAAACTGTAAAAAAATGTCTCATACATGGGTACAGAGAAACTTACCAGTAGCCTATTGGTTTTTGCGTGGGTACCAATTAATCCCCTTGTTGGCTTAATGTGTGTCACTTATATCTGCTCAAATTAGAGCTTGTTTAAGTCTCAGTTGGGCTGATCAAGAATTGCTAAAATGTTGCCTGCAAATCTTCCCCTTCCAATGTGAAATATTTCCTAGCACTAGGGTGGGGTGACCAAGTCAACAAGCAGATCTTTCAATGTAAGGCCACCTTTAGTTATTTTATTATTATTCTGTATTGTCAATTTACACAAAAAGGAATACAGGGATTCACATTTCCATGGAAGACCTTCTAAAGTGGTACTCAACCACTGGGTTTTAAAACCCTTGTTGAGGCTTATCAGTGTAGGAGAGGGTTTCCAATCAGCATATGCCAGGGAAGTGGCATGCAAATCCTCACTGTTTATAGCCATAACACTAGGTAGTCTGGGGTAAGCTAAAGTGGTATGATGCTTAGTAAGTAGATGGATGGGTGGTTGAATGCTAAGAGGGATGGGAATGTGTAGGCTGAACTGGGAGGAGAAGGACTCCCAGGGGGTCATTTATTAATGTAATGAGGTCTGAATGGCCTTGGGTTAATCCCCTGGTGCAATGGAGCCTATCACAAATGACGGGATTTTTATTACTGTTCCTTTTCTTACTTCCCAATCCATTGATGTAATCAATCCCTTCTGGTTTGTGGGGTTAACATGCACCCATCTTGTCCTCTGTGCCCTCCCCTCCTTGTTACTATCTTCTTTTTGCCTAATCACCTCTGAACACATTCCTACCATCATGGCAGCAACTCCGGGGCAACAAGTGTACCCCCCTACACACCTCCCTCTAATCCCTGACACTGCTAAAGCAGCCAAACTATCTCAGCCTTGCTGGCGAGGGCCTTGTAGATAGTGGCTGCAGCAGACAAAGCCTCCTCCTGGGGGGTTAATGTGGAGCGTCACGGCACGACTGTGTGCCCCTCAGGCAAAGTAATGAATTGTCCATCACGCTTTTCAGGTGCGCCCGTCCATCCTGCATTAATCTTGGATGTCAGAGCGGGATGGAAGTCACTAAGCCGGTATTTATTACACTCCTATTGTGACTAATTGAGCTAATTATCTAAGGCTCCAGCCCAAGGGACAATGTGACTTTCACACGCACAATGCTGAGAATCGCAGACCCTCACCAAGGGGGTGAAATGGGCACTTAGAGCTGTCACCTCCCCTGAAATTACTAGGGCACAGCACAATTTGCTTATAAAGAGCTAGGCTTGTACCATGTGGTATTCCTAGACAATGGGGCCCCTTACATACATTGGGCATCCCTTACATATCTCATTGAAAAAATCTATTTTGCTCACATAATGTAGTGTAGTAACAGAACTACCGCAGAATCCTTTGTTCATAACTCAAGCACAGTGATTGTCATACTCTAGCTATTAACCAGTTGTAAACATTTCGGCCATAAGCCTTGCCTTAAGCAGCACTTTACCAGGGGTGGCATCTGAGTAAGTGCAAGGGAAAACATTGGGTTTGCTGCCACAGGTGACAGCAGACCAAGATTTGTCCCTGGCCAGCACTAGAATTCAAGTTACGGGTCTGGGTGCATGGCTCAAGTACTCTAGCTAGGGGAGGCAGATGGAACTATGTAGAGCAGATATCACACTCCTGCACCTTGGAGCCATATTCAGTGCTTTATTGGACTTTTTAGTTGTTGGTGTTAGTAGTAGTAGTATTTGCCTGTTTATACAGAATCCTGGGCCCTGCTAAGTTTATTTTTAACACTCCCTGTGGGTACACTGAGTTGTGTTGAATTTAACAACAATAACAAAATGGACCAGTGTTGGAACAATGCTATAAACCACGTACATCAACGTAATGATGACAAAAAACATGATCATTATTATTTTCTAAAGGCCATAATGGTTTATGGCAGCCCTAGGTCATGAGAATCCCACACAAGTGTCGGTAGTGCCATCCCAGTGCATATTCCACTCTGTGAGCAATGTTTATTAAACTCTCCAAAGCGGAAAAACAGAGGGAAAACAGCTTAAGGTATATCAAGGGAAAAGAATCCTATTGAGAGCAGTGGGGGGCTTTCATCTAATAAATCTGCTGTAATTCTGTTACAATAGTCTTGTTTCAACCCTGCAGCAGGGGGGAGCTGCAGTAAATTAAGCTCAAAGTGTCACATAGACTGGGTGTCCTAGGAACCTGGCCCTGCATAAGCATTGTACATGGGATACCAAGAGGCACAGAACATTGTACTTTCCCTGAGGCAGCAGAGAACATTGTATTTTCCCTGAGGCAGCAGAGAACATTGTACTTTCCCTGAGGCAGGCACCATTCTTTATAGTTTCATATACAAATTATGCACTGATGAGTTGTGTTTGTCCCAAGCAGTACAAGCTTCCTCTTAATTTATGATATTATAGAGGCCTGTATTTGTATTATATATGGTACTGATTATCAATGAATAGTGCATAGTGAATGCTGTGGTTCTCATCTGCCCACATCCCGCAGCTGTACAGCATGTGTGAGGTGCAGGCAGGGGAAAGATTCTGTAGATGCCTGTGATTACTGGCTCACAGGCCACACGGGGTTAACCTTTGGCTCTGACTCACTCCGGGGTGGACACTGCTGTGGTTGGTGGTTTGGCTTCTGGATGACCCCCCGATTGTCTCACCACAGAAATGACACCTCATCCCACGGCGGGAACTAGCCAGAGAGGAGCCAGGATGACAGAGGCACTGAATACCCACAGAAAAAATTAGGGTAAAGAATCCTGAGGCTGACAGCTGGATACCGTTCCTCCAGCCGTGCGTGTTGATGCCATGCTCACAAAGAGCCTGATGCCATCCCATGCACTTGTCCTTTCATTCTTACATTCTGACAGGGCCTTCAGGAGCTGTGCAAAGTGCACCGGGGATTCATCAAATTACTCATGTCCTCCTCCAGCAAAAGAGCCTGTTGAAAAGCTGATTTATTTCTCTGGAAGCCGCAGTTTTGCTACTCCCATTTTTATGAACTAAAATTACAATGTGCAAGTAATAAGCAGAGTCAGAAAATGATGTTGCAAACATATTCTGAAGACACCAGGAAAAATAAAGTATTTAATTAATATATACACTTTACAAAAAATGAACATGAAGAGTTCCCTAAAGAACAACCCATAAATTTGGAGCATGGAATGGTTAACTGCATGGATAGTTTAGGGGATTTACCCCAAAAGATGAGGACTTACTCACTTAGGGGCAGATTTATCAAAACGTGAGGTTAGAGCTCACTTGGAAACATTCACCCACTTTCTATTGGTTCATATGGGATTTTTATAAGTATATTTATCAATGGGTGAAAATGAGTTCATTGTTTGATAAATATGTTTCTAAAAATCCCATGGAAATAGACAGAATGTTGGTGAATTTTTTTGTAGTGAGCTCACATTTTGATAAATCTGCCCCTAAGAGTATGGGAATCAGGGTTGTGGAGTATTCATGTGACTGTTGGTACTGTAAGGATCGTACTGTAAACAGAGCTACTAACCCTAAGTATGGCAGGACCCAGTCATATCATATATACATATCTAGCTGCCCACAGCCCTGAACCTATTCATTTGCATTTCACCTGCACCATATAGTGTTTACTTTGCTCTTGAGGTTGAGCTCTTGGGGTCATTAAAACACTTTTAAAACACTGACTTTCGGTGTGCTACAATTAATATTGATCTGTTTTAATGCACAGCAACTGACAGTATTCCGTATTCAGTACACATGCAGACAGGTAATCTGTGCCATCACAGATTGTAGGTATAGCTCAGAAGGGACACAGTATAGCACCATAACAGATTATGAGCAAGACTTGGGAACAAGGCTAAAATACCACCGGACTTCAGACCAAGTAGGAAAGAAATTGTGGCCTGTGTCTGGAGCCTCCCAGCACCATTCCCCAAAAATATCTGGCTGTATTTCAGGCATATATCTATGGAACAGTTTAGAGAATCCCATTGTATGAGGACTGCTCTGTCAAGTTAATAAGGTCCTTTCTAGGTGGGTAGCATATTAAAAAATGGTCATTTGGTAACCTTGCCAAATAAAAGAATCTATTAGAGTATGGCCATGGGCAATGCTGCCATGAGGCGAGCTGAGAAACTCATGGGGAGGCAAAAAGACATTTCTGATAAATTCGGAAATTCAGCTTTTCTAATGCAGAGAGCACTATTGCATTCTCTACACTAGCATTACACCCCCCTCAACCTGCTCTGAAGGAAAGAACTGGGCCAGGTGGGCAGCATCAATTACGTATGACAGCCCTCTGGTACCCAGTCTGTGCACAGGCCTGGATTGTGGTGAAGCTACAAAGGCCCGGGCCTAGGGAGGCACAAATTTAGGGGCGGCATGCTGCCCAAGTCGCACTGAAATTTTGCTCACAATGATTTGTTCTCATAGAGGATAGGAAATGACCATGAATAAGGCCAAATGGTTAGAAGCAGTGGGACCCACTGACACCTGAGCCCACTGGGAGATTTCCTGGTATCCCTGTGGGCCAATTCGACACTGGCTGGATCTAAGATATACATAGGCCCCCAAATGTAATAAGAGGTACTAAGTTTGCCTATGACCAGTAACTCTTAGCAAACAATAAGATGTTTGCTTTTAAACAGGAGACCAGCAAACTGTACTTGCTGATTGGTTGCTATAGGTTACTGCTCTTGGCAACCATAGTGTAATTTATTACATAACCCCAATAGGTTCTTAACGCCACAAGTGGAGCTGCCCATAGCATTAGCTTTGATCAGTCTACCAGCAGTTAGAAATAGAAAGCATTGATTTGATTGGTTGTCAAAGCCAAACTGTTTTTTCAGTTATAATGTAATATATACCACAGGCAGAGAATGCATTGGTAGCGCTGCCATCTTGGCAGTCTCACTTCTGGAAATGATGCAGCATTCTCTGCAGTGATACAGGAGAAAAATAACTTTTTAACAGTGAGAATGTTTGTAATTTGGGAGGAGGCTAGCTGGCAATATAGTGCACCTTACAGGACACACAGGGTTTCCTTGTCCTTTAAACACAAAATCTGATTTTAAAGTACACTGACTGGGGTGAAAGATTTCTGAAGAATCCAGGGTGATAAATGTGAAAGGGGCCCTTGTATTACATACAACCATGTAAACATAGGATGAGTGGAAAGGAAATAATAATAAAAGCCACCATTTGGTAACCAAACTCTCAGGGTGATGATAAGGATTTGGATCAAACCTATGAACCAGCTGACATTTATTCAGAATGCTGTTAGGAGGGGGGCATGCATGGAACAGGAGATTCCCCCTCTCATCATTTGCATCATTCCACTAGAAAATATGTCAGATTCACCGCTTCTGGATCTGTCACCACAAAAACTCTGGCTCAAAGCAGGAACATTTGCCTTGGGCTGCCTGATATTTATAAAGGCAGTTTGTGCCTCTGGCAGCTGAGAAAACAGAAGATTAAAAAAAAGCTTTTATCTAAGCTAATTAAATCTAAAACTAAACGAGCAGAACTGAGAGATACAAGAAAAGTAATGTACAGCAAGCTAAGTTAAATGGGATCAGTGGCAAGTTAAAACATGAAGCCTTTTTCATCCACGTAGAGACATACGCCATGCGCAGGGAGGATAGGTATAGTTCAAGGGTACAAAATATGTTGCTTGTGTTTGGGCATTAGGTGCTTATGTAAAAAGAATTTTGCCTGTGCCTAAAGGGCCCACTTAAATACTCCAGTAATTATCAATGCAGCTATAGTGCAAACAAGGTTATGATCACTATCAGGCTTCCAGGAACCCTGGTGGTTTAGGGCTCTGGCACACGGGGAGATTAGTCGCCCGCGACAAAACTCCCTGTTCGCGGGCGACTAATCTCCCCGAGTTGCCTTCACCTGCCATCCCACCGGCGAAAATGTAAGTCGCCGGTGGGATGGCACACGTGGCGGCGCAATTTCGCGCAAATCGGCGAAGTTGCCTCGCAAGGCTTCATCTCACTGACTGCCATGCAGTCATACAGCTGGTCATTGATGTCTGACTACGGTAAGTGAACAGTTTTGATCACTTATCAATAGCTCTGAATAAACACCACCATATACCACACAGTCCAAAGGGTAATGCTACACAAGCAGCATAGTTGCTTTATATTCTCCAGTAAGGTGCAAACAACACTGAGCAGAGTCGGCACCTCAGCACATTAGGCTGCACCAAATCATGGTGCAACCCATCACTATTAAAGCTGCTCTGCAGCGCAGGACTGTGGTCAGTAATCCATTTCAGCTATTATGTGCTGCCCTACTTACAAATCCCTTTGGTACATTGTAAATCTCAGGACATCCTCTGGCGATTACAGTGTCCTATATGTGCCTTTCACTGTGTCAGGCCTACAGTTTTACTTGCCCTTGTAAATATGATTAGTTGTCAAAGCCTATCGTTGTAGTTAGTGCTCCTCTATGCTCCCTTTTCCAACCACTGCCATGCCTTCTCCATGCTCTACCTCCACTCTTTGTCAGCCCTCCTGCATTAACCACCCTAGCCCTAACTCTAGCCCTAATGTCATGCCCTTAGGGTTAGAGTTAGTTGGTGAGGAGGGAGAAGAAGTGTAAACGCAAGAGGAAGGAAATGTGCTGACTAATGGGGTATGCGCAGTGTTGGACTGAGATGCCAGGGGCCCACCAGAAAACCTTGGACCATAGGCCTCCTTTATAAACTGTTATTCCTCCCTCAATCTCTTTAACATCCAAGTCTCTTTTCTCTGTCCTTTCATCTCTTTTTCCCATACAGAAATATGGAAAGACCATGCAATTGGCCAAATAGTTAGAAGCAAGAGGGCCTCCTGACATCTGGGCCCACCGGGACTTTTCCTGGTATCCTGGTGGGCCAGTCCGATACTGGGTATGTGTGCAAAGCCCTGACAACTAATCACCATTACTGAATGGCTGCTATGGGCAACTGTACCTACTAGTACAATTTTTTTGTCTTAACTGGACATGAGTGTCCAAGTAAGTTGAAAACCAGCCAGCAGTATAAAATCAGCTACCATTAGTAATATGTTAGAAACCACTTAAAATAGCAAATTCATGTAAATTTCAATTTCAAAGTCATGTCAATTTCTGAAAATATCAATTAATAATTTTGGATTAAGATTCCCTTTAAAATACAAAATGTTTTTTTAACAATGAGAATTGTGAAGTCGTGAAAATCTCTCCCAGAACCAGTCATACTGGCTGTTACATTATATAGCTTCAAGAAGGGCTTTTTAGAAATGAGGGAATACAGGGGTATGGGAGATGATAGCTCTCAGTACAAGTGAGGGAATACAGGGGTATGGGAGATAGCTCTTAGTACAAGTGAGGGAATACAGGGGTATGGGAGATAGCTCTCAGTACAAGTGAGGGAATACAGGGGTAGGGGAGATAGCTCTCAGTACAAGTGAGGGAATACAGGGGTAGGGGAGATAGCTCTCAGTACAAGTGAGGGAATACAGGGGTATGGGAGATAGCTCTCAGTACAAGTGAGGGAATACAGGGGTAGGGGAGATAGCTCTCAGTACAAGTGAGGGAATACAGGGGTATGGGAGATAGCTCTCAGTACAAGTGAGGGAATACAGGGGTATGGGAGATAACTCTTAGTACAAGTGAGGGAATACAGGGGTAGGGGAGATAGCTCTCAGTACAAGTGAGGGAATACAGGGGTAGGGGGGATAGCTCTCAGTACAAGTGAGGGAATACAGGGTTATGGGAGATAGCTCTCAGTACAAGTGAGGGAATACAGGGTTATGGGAGATAGCTCTCAGTACAAGTGAGGGAATACAGGGGTAGGGGGGATAGCTCTCAGTACAAGTGAGGGAATACAGGGTTATGGGAGATAGCTCTCAGTACAAGTGAGGGAATACAGGGGTATGGGAGATAGCTCTCAGTACAAGTGAGGGAATACAGGGGTATGGGGGATAGCTCTCAGTACAAGTGAGGGAATACAGGGGTAGGGGAGATAGCTCTCAGTACAAGTGAGGGAATACAGGGTTATGGGAGATAGCTCTCAGTACAAGTGAGGGAATACAGGGGTAGGGGAGATAGCTCTCAGTACAAGTGAGGGAATACAGGGGTATGGGAGATAGCTCTCAGTACAAGTGAGGGAATACAGGGGTAGGGGAGATAGCTCTCAGTACAAGTGAGGGAATACAGGGGTATGGGAGATGATAGCTCTCAGTACAAGTGAGGGAATACAGGGGTATGGGAGATAGCTCTCAGTACAAGTGAGGAATACAGGGTTATGGGAGATAGCTCTCAGTACAAGTGAGGGAATACAGGGGTATGGGAGATGATAGCTCTCAGTACAAGTGAGGGAATACAGGGGTATGGGAGATAGCTCTCAGTACAAGTGAGGGAATACAGGGTTATGGGAGATAGCTCTCAGTACAAGTGAGGGAATACAGGGGTATGGGAGATAGCTCTCAGTACAAATGAGAGAATACAGGGGTATGGGAGATAGCTCTCAGTACAAGTGAGGGAATACAGGGATAGGGGGGATAGCTCTCAGTACAAGTGAGGGAATACAGGGGTATGGGAGATAGCTCTCAGTACAAGTGAGGGAATACAGGGTTATGGGAGATAGCTCTCAGTACAAGTGAGGGAATACAGGGGTATGGGAGATGATAGCTCTCAGTACAAGTGAGGCAATACAGGGGTATGGGAGATAGCTCTCAGTACAAGTGAGGGAATACAGGGTTATGGGATGATAGCTCTCAGTACAAGTGAGGCAATACAGGGGTATGGGAGATAGCTCTCAGTACAAGTGAGGGAATACGGGGTTATGGGAGATAGCTCTCAGTACAAGTGAGGGAATACAGGGTTATGGGAGATAGCTCTCAGTACAAGTGAGGGAATACAGGGTATGGGAGATAGCTCTCAGTACAAGTGAGGGAATACAGGGGTAGGGGAGATAGCTCTCAGTACAAGTGAGGGAATACAGGGGTATGGGAGATAGCTCTCAGTACAAGTGAGGGAATACAGGGGTATGGGAGATAGCTCTCAGTACAAGTGAGGGAATACAGGGGTATGGGAGATAGCTCTCAGTACAAGTGAGGGAATACAGGGGTAGGGGAGATAGCTCTCAGTACAAGTGAGGGAATACAGGGGTATGGGAGATAGCTCTCAGTACAAGTGAGGGAATACAGGGGTATGGGAGATAGCTCTCAGTACAAGTGAGGGAATACAGGGGTATGGGAGATAGCTCTCAGTACAAGTGAGGGAATACAGGGTAGGGGAGATAGCTCTCAGTACAAGTGAGGGAATACAGGGGTATGGGAGATAGCTCTCAGTACAAGTGAGGGAATACAGGGGTAGGGGAGATAGCTCTCAGTACAAGTGAGGGAATACAGGGGTATGGGAGATAGCTCTCAGTACAAGTGAGGGAATACAGGGGTATGGGAGATAGCTCTCAGTACAAGTGAGGGAATACAGGGGTATGGGAGATAGCTCTCAGTACAAGTGAGGGAATACAGGGGTAGGGGAGATAGCTCTCAGTACAAGTGAGGGAATACAGGGGTATGGGAGATAGCTCTCAGTACAAGTGAGGGAATACAGGGGTATGGGAGATAGCTCTCAGTACAAGTGAGGGAATACAGGGGTATGGGAGATAGCTCTCAGTACAAGTGAGGGAATACAGGGGTATGGGAGATAGCTCTCAGTACAAGTGAGGGAATACAGGGGTATGGGAGATAGCTCTCAGTACAAGTGAGGGAATACAGGGGTAGGGGAGATAGCTCTCAGTACAAGTGAGGGATACAGGGGTATGGGAGATAGCTCTCAGTACAAGTGAGGGAATACAGGGGTATGGGAGATAGCTCTCAGTACAAGTGAGGGAATACAGGGGTATGGGAGATAGCTCTCAGTACAAGTGAAATACAGGGGTAGGGGAGATAGCTCTCAGTACAAGTGAGGGAATACAGGGGGAGATAGCTCTCAGTACAAGTGAGGGAATACAGGGTAATGGGAGATAGCTCTCAGTACAAGTGAGGGAATACAGGGGCAGATATATGCCAGTACAAGTGAGGGAATACAGGGGTAGGGGAAGATAGCTCTTCAGTACAAGTGAGGGAATACTAGGGGTATGGGAGATAGGCTCTTAGTACCAAGGAGGGAATACAGGGGTATGGAGATAGCTCTTAGTACAATGTGAGGGAATACAGGGGTATGGGAGATAGCTCTTACGTACAAGTGATGGGAATACAGGGGTTATGGGAGATAGCTCTCAGTACAAGTGAGGGAATACAGGGGTATGGGGGATAGCTCTCAGTACAAGTGAGGGAATACAGGGTTATGGGAGATAGCTCTCAGTACAAGTTGAGGGAATACAGGGTTATGGGGGATAGCTCTCAGTACAAGTGAGGGAATACAGGGGTATGGGAGATAGCTCTTAGTACAAGTGAGGGAATACAGGGGTAGGGAGATAGCTCTCAGTACAAGTGAGGGAATACAGGGGTAGGGGAGATAGCTCTCAGTACAAGTGAGGGAATACAGGGGTAGGGGAGATAGCTCTCAGTACAAGTGAGGGAATACAGGGGTAGGGGAGATAGCTCTCAGTACAAGTGAGGGAATACAGGGGTATGGGAGATAGCTCTCAGTACAAGTGAGGGAATACAGGGGTATGGGGGATAGCTCTCAGTACAAGTGAGGGAATACAGGGGTATGGGAGATAGCTCTCAGTACAAGTGAGGGAATACAGGGGTATGGGAGATAGCTCTCAGTACAAGTGAGGGAATACAGGGGTATGGGAGATAGCTCTCAGTACAAGTGAGGGAATACAGGGGTATGGGAGATAGCTCTCAGTACAAGTGAGGGAATACAGGGTTATGGGAGATAGCTCTCAGTACAAGTGAGGGAATACAGGGGTATGGGAGATAGCTCTCAGTACAAGTGAGGGAATACAGGGGTAGGGGAGATAGCTCTCAGTACAAGTGAGGGAATACAGGGGTATGGGAGATAGCTCTCAGTACAAGTGAGGGAATACAGGGGTATGGGAGATAGCTCTCAGTACAAGTGAGGGAATACAGGGGTAGGGGAGATAGCTCTCAGTACAAGTGAGGGAATACAGGGGTATGGGAGATAGCTCTCAGTACAAGTGAGGGAATACAGGGGTATGGGAGATAGCTCTCAGTACAAGTGAGGGAATACAGGGGTAGGGGAGATAGCTCTCAGTACAAGTTGATCCAGGGACTGGTCTGATCTTGGAGTCAGGAAGGAATAAGGAATAGGTTAGATTTGTTTTTTTTGCCTTCCTCTGGACCAACTACCAGGTTTTAAATAGGCCTAAAAGGTTGAACTTGATGGATTTATACATTTTCCATCCTTATTTATTATGTTATTATGGTAACGAAAAATATAAATTTCCGAAATGACAAGACTAATGACACAAGGACAGAATATTAATAGGCGGCTATACAATAGACAGAACAAGGACACACGTATGGAAATTATACAAGCTTTTATAGGCTAATCATTTAATTCTTATGTATATGCTAAAAAACAATCCTCCTTTAAATGACCTGAATACTATAATCATTTCATATCACCAGTGCTAGTGCAAAACTGAAGTTTGGCAATGATTTGCTGCCATCTGGTGGTTAAAGTGGGAATATGGCATCAGTGTGTAAACCTATATTTAAAAAGAAAAGGAAATCTGGAAATGGGTCCTCCCATATTGTTGGAGGAAGGTTGTTGCAGAACAGTAACTCTAAGTTTGATTAAATTATTTGGGTGATTTAATATATAACAAGGATTATAATGCCAAACTATCCTGTAAAACAGTGCTGTCCAACTTTTGTGGTACCAAATTTTTCTGGCCTACATGGTCGAGGGCTGATGATAGAATCTAGTTTTGACCACTCACATTTTTTAAACTGCGCCCACTTCAAACCACACCCATGTTATACCCAAGACCTTTTAAGGCCGTCCCCACATTAATGGTGGTAGTGCAGCAAAAATCCCAATGGTGCTCACTGTAGGGAGATCACTCTTTATTCATATGTGAAAGAATTATATTATGTGAAGACACACACTTAAATCCATATGCCTCCTCCTCCCCTGTAGGTAGCACAGCAACCCCCAGCACATAATTACACACCTTAGGGACCATATAATGACTATTTCCAAATTCTAACAAACTCTGTGTGTGCCATAGTCTGCCTGCCCTACCCTGCCTGTGTGTGCCATACTCTGCCTACCCTACCCTGTCTGTGTGTGCCATACTCTGCCTGCCCTACCATGCCTGTGTGTGCCATACTCTGCCAGCCCTACCCTGCCTGTGTGTGCCATACTCTGCCTGCCCTACCCTGCCTGTGTGTGCCATACTCTGCCTGCCCTACCCTGCCTGTGTGTGCCATACTCTACCAGCCCTACCCTGCCTGTGTGTGCCATACTCTGCCTGCCCTACCCTGCCCTGCCTGTGTGTGCCATACTCTGCCTGCCCTACCCTGCCTGTGTGTGCCATACTCTGCCTGCCCTACCCTGCCTGTGTGTGCCATACTCTGCCTGCCCTATGCTGCCTGTGTGTGCCATACTCTGCCTGCCCTACCCTGCCTGTGTGTGCCATACTCTGCCAGCCCTACCCTGTCTGTGTGTGCCATAGTCTGCCTGCCCTACCCTGCCTGTGTGTGCCATACTCTGCCTACCCTACCCTGCCTGTGCGTGCCATACTCTGCCTACCTTACCCTGTCTGTGTGTGTGTGCCATACTCTGCCTGCCCTACCCTGCCTGTGTGTGCCATACTCTGCCTGCCCTACCCTGCCTGTGTGTGCCATACTCTGCCTGCCCTACCCTGCCTGTGTGTGCCATAGTCTGCCTACCTTACCCTGTCTGTGTGTACCATACTCTGCCTGCCCTACCCTGCCTGTGTGTACCATACTCTGCCTGCCCTACCCTGCCTGTGTGTGCCATACTCTGCCTACCGTACTCTGCCTGTGTGTGCCATACTCTGCCTGCACTACCCTGCCTGTGTGTGCCATACTCTGCCTGCCCTATGCTGTCTGTGTGTGCCATGCTCTGCCTGCCCTACCCTGCCTGTGTGTGCCATACTCTGCCTGCCCTACCCTGCCTGTGTGTGCCATACTCTGCCTGCCCTACCCTGCCTGTGTGTGCCATACTCTGCCTACCATACCCTGCCTGTGTGTGCCATACTCTGCCTGCCCTACCCTGCCTGTGTGTGCCATACTCTGCCTGCCCTACCCTGCCTGTGTGTGCCATACTCTGCCTGCCCTACCCTGCCTGTGTGTGCCATATTCTGCCTACCCTACCCTGCCTGTGAGTGCCATACTCTGCCTACCTTACCTTGTCTGTGTGTGCCATACTCTGCCTGCCCTATCCTGCCTGTGTGTGCCATACTCTGCCTGCCCTACCCTGCCTGTGTGTGCCATACTCTGCCTGCCCTACCCTGCCTGTGTGTACCATACTCTGCCTACCCTACCCTGCCTGTGTGTGCCATACTCTGCCTGCCCTACCCTCCCTGTGTATGCCATATTCTGCCTACCCTACCCTGTCTCTCTGTGCCATACTCTGCCTGCCCTACCCTGCCTGTGTGTGCCATACTCTGCCTACCGTACCCTGCCTGTGTGTGCCATACTTTGCCTGCCCTACCCTGCCTGTGTGTGCCATACTCTGCCTGCCCTATTCTGTCTGTGTGTGCCATACTCTGCCTGCCCTACCCTGCCTGTGTGTGCCATAGTCTGCCTACCCTACCCTGTCTGTGTGTACCATACTCTGCCTGCCCTACCCTGCCTGTGTGTGCCATACTCTGCCTACCGTACTCTGCCTGTGTGTGCCATACTCTGCCTGCCCTACCCTGCCTGTGTGTGCCATACTCTGCCTGCCCTATGCTGTCTGTGTGTGCCATACTCTGCCTGCCCTACCCTGCCTGTGTGTGCCATACTCTGCCTGCCCTACCCTGCCTGTGTGTGCCATACTCTGCCTACCGTACCCTGCCTGTGTGTGCCATACTCTGCCTGCCCTACCCTGCCTGTGTGTGCCATACTCCAACTGTAAAGGTAAACTGTCCCTTTCTAATGAATATTAAAACATCAATTCCCAATCTCAAACCTAAATAAATCTAGTTCTGGCAATAAAATAACACTTCACTCACAGTCGCACCATTGGTTGAAATACCACATGTTTCTACATGTGAGCAGTAACGCCATGTCAAGGCTTCACCCTGTTACTGGCATTCACATACCATTCACGCCGGGTGTAACGCCTCAGGGGAGATCCAATGTGAATAATTTGCCATTGGTTCCCCTCAGTAAGATGTCATTTCACTTGTCATGAAAACATGACAAACGTGACACAAACAAATACAACACAAAAGAGGCTTAAACTGCACTTGTCTATGAGTTCCACCCTTTGCTCATTAAACTTTAACTATAACTAAACTTCCAGGCGAAGGTAAAAAAAAACCCCATCTGATTTGTCTCAGACAGGGAAAAAACCCTTGGCCTGGACTATACTATAAAACGACAGAACTATAAACATAACTAGGTATGGGTTCTATAGACATGATGTGCAGGAAGGCAAAGCAGACTGGGATCTTAGCATCTGCTTGTCTTCTATTTACACCCTTAGCCTTTCGTATCTCACATTCTCTCACACAGCCACGCACCATTCGCTCACATATATTATACTGACCCCTTTACTTACCGTACCCAGATGAGCCACTGTAGGATTCCACAATCTGATGTTACTATAGAAGGAGAAGCTGATGGTGCAACCAGGAAGGCAAGAGATGATACAGGCTTTTTGCAGTAGATGAAGCTGATCTTGAAGCCCACAGATATGCCCCTGTCCTCTGATCTTATATACCCATGCTAGATGGAATAGCATTGTAGTATTACTGGCTAGATTACAAATGAAAATACACACCTATTGCAGCCAGGAGGACTGTAAAAAAGGAGAAGTTTCTTAATGTTATTTTTATCCTTCTCGGGGTCAAGATATGACAGCTTGGGCTCTCCATCATACGGCCTGAATAATTCAATATCTATTATAAGCAAGAGAGTAGTTACTGTATTTGCTTTTAGAGGTTTAAATTCCGGAGCAGTTGGTGTTTTAGTTTGCCATGAATATGACATCCAATTAAAATGCCCATTAGAAATGAAAGTGCCTTATCGCTTCCTTATGTGAATAGATTTCTGATGGGCTGTCATGGTTGTGTGATTATGGAGACTTGTTTGTTTAATGCTTACACAAAAGTTTAACGCACTGTTTCTGATCCACCTATTTTACTAGTCAGTGTTATTCACCCTAGGCTATAATCATTTTTGATTGGTGTTCACAAATTATGTACTTACTGTCTATGAAGATTTTCATTCATCCAGGTCATGGTATATCTATGAACTCTTCACACATCCATTCATGCAACTCTAACAAGTAACACCTGCTTTGAAGAGTTGCATGATACTTTGGTAATCCTTTCAAAGTAACTCCACAGCATTCTCACCTCTGTGAGTTTCAGATGTCACCTTTCTGAAGAGTTACAAAGTGCCATTGTGATTGGATTAGTGGAAGAGTATATATGCTGAGGACTTCCCATACCAGTCAGTTGAACTGAAGAAGCTGCTCGGATGAGTAGTGAAACGTCTTCAATGATTACTTAACAAGTCCAGTTGCTTTAAATTTATACTAGATATGTACTTACTGCTTCAGGCTGAAAAGTGGTTGGGCTCTTTTTTCTTCCAGCTCCACCCAATCAATTGACTCATAGAATGGGTGGAGCCTGATGTCTCTTGTGCACCAATCCATTGTTCTGGATTTTCTTTAAGGAGCTAAAGGATCAAAAGACACATTAACACAGATTTTATACTAGTTAATGCTAGTTATACTAGTTGCCTTCCTCAATCTGCCCTCAGCTTTCTTATTCATTTTTCTAGAGCCCTCTCTAATCTACCCACAACCCTCTATGATCCACCTCAGCTCCCTTCTCCCTCCATGATGTGTCCCAGCCAATTATTTCCTTAATTTGGCAAGATCTGCCCCAGCCCCCTTCTTCCTCAACCAACCACAATTCATCTCAACCCCTTCTCATCCTCCCTCAGCTCTCTGAGTTTTCCATCAACCCTTAGCCTTCCCCTATCTTCCCTCCATGAATTGCACAGCTTCCTTTAACCAAGCAAGATCTTCCCTTAGCTCCCTCTACCATTAGCCCTCCACAATTCACCCTCTGTCTGTTTCCCATTTCTTTATTCACATTTCCATACTCCACACAGAGCCAGAAAAAGCCAAAGTCTTTGACTCTTTTTGGTGTACCAAAAAGCGGGACACTCAACCTACTATGTAGGCCAGCGGGATGAGGCAGGAAAAGCAGGACTGTCCTGAGCAAAGCACGACCGTTGGGAAGTTTGAAATTAATCTTGCCCAGGGTCTGGGACAGGTTATGGCTTCTATCTTTTGGTTAATTAATCAAGACACTTTTTTGGATAAATGTATGTATTTCTCTGTGTTCTGATAGGCCAATAATAATAATAATAAACCTCTTACACTGTATTCGGCATCCTGTTTCTGAATTCTTCTCTAAATAGCGGCCATGTTTCTGTTTTTGTGAATGACTGTAGCATCTCAGTTGTTTACAAGAGAATAAATATATAATTCCAGTTATTTTTTACTCAACAAGCTGCTTCTTTGGGAAAGGCTCAGAGGAGTCAGTGTAAGTACACTGTCTAATATGTAAGTACATAGGCTAGAATTCAAGCTTGATGAAGGGACTTATTTTGGCAGTAGTTTGCAAGTGGCTCTAGTGGAAGATAGAAATTGGTAACCAATACCTGCCCTAATTATGACTGACATGTTCATTAAAATAATAACATACACCATGAATAAGAATATTAACCAGACGTGCTTTTTAAGTGGCAAAACGTGGGTTACTTTAATTACAGTTGACATCTAAATTACCTATTTCATAACAGGGTCCTAAATTAAAGTGATCGCTTTAGGAAGGCGAAAAAACCCAGCCAATAGTAATGAGCAGATTTTTTCACCAGGTATGGATTCCCGGCGAAATTTGCAAAGAAAAAAAATACCTATTGACTTTAATGCATTTGTAGTGAGAAAAAAAATTAAGAAAACCGCCCACTGCCTGTATTTGGAGTGAGAAAAAAAAAAGTTGTAAAAAAAAAAAGCATGTAAAAAGAAAAAATATGATTTGCAAATTATTTAGCAGTTTCACAAATTTTTTTGGCAAACCCACCAGCACTATTGCCAATCTGTGTTAGTTTGGAGAAAAATTCCTTTCTGGCCCCTGAATGGCGACCTCAAGCAAATTTTCTGTATCAACATGGTACATTGGTTTTTACTTCTCTCGAGTCTGCAAGGGCTGTGAGCATGGGAAACCAAAGAAGAGAGGTTAGTTGGTTAGTTTGTTGGTCTCCTGCTTGTCATGTGTTTTAAATTGCCCCGCTCATACCTTTTTAACTGCTTTTAATAGTCACTTCCGACTCCCCCCCCCCCTCTGTTCCAATGTGTAGAAAAAAACGGGGCAGCCGGCATTGCCTGGAGGATTGGGTATCCTTTCTGATTTTATTTTGTCCCTCCTGATAAACACAAGGGACACCCATACCTTCCCAATAATGGCATCTTCATTAAAATATAAACAAACAAAAGTAAGAGTAAGCAGCCCTCCAAATAAAGCAGGTGTAACCATCATGCTCCAAGCAAATATGCACTACTGCCTCTCTTCTGTAAAGGGGTATGCCTTGGCTTGTGGATTTTTCTGCAGCAAAGCAGAAAAGCTCTGTAGGCACTGGTCTTCACCAATGCCCATTTGGAGCCCTGGACTTTAAGAAGCATTACCTACTGAGAGCCTTCCTTACATGGGGCACCAAATGGCATAAAAGCAATATGGCAAACAGTTCTGCCATATCTGTCAGATAATTTGCAGTGTTGCAAACACTAAACATACAGATTATATACAAAGGTACAACTGATACAAGCGATACGATAGATGGCTTTAAATGGGACCTGTTGCCCAGACATAAAAAGCTGTATAATAAAAGTCCTTTCAAAATAAAACATGAAACCCAAATTCCTTTTTTTGTTAACACCTCCATACCCATTATAAAGGTATTTAAATATGCCAGCTTTCAATCATACATTGCCTGCTCTGCCTTTTGCTTTAAACAGAAAAGTGGGGCAGAGAATAACATTAACTTTCCATTTAGCACTTCCTAGATGTCACTGCATGTCCTCCTCTTCCTCACCATCTAATTGTGTAACCAGTGTATGGGTCTGGGCATCTGGTCCTCCATTTTGGCGCATAAACAAGATTTTGGCATGATGCCAAGCCTGCCTTAATACTAGTGCCTACAAAATGGCACCAGCCTGTTTGCATTTAATTCCAAGACTGAAGGAAACAATATTTATATTATTTATATAGTGTAAGTAAAGTTTATTTTGCTCAATTAACATGAAATAGATTTTGAAATGAAATAGATTTCTTAGGGTGACAGGTCCCCTGCAAGGAGGGTCTGTCTTAAAAGAGCTTACAATCTAAAGACACAATGTGTGATTGAGGATGACAAGAATTAAAGTTGGATCAAGCACAAAGTGTTCACTCTTAGCTTACCTTCTGGTTTGTGAATTTTCCTACAGCAAAGCAGGAAGAGCTCCTCAGGCAGTGGTCCTCACCAACGTCCTTTTGGGGCCTCAGACTTTCTGCAGCACTACCTATAAAGGTCCTGCCCCACCTGGGTTACCATATAGGCTTAACAAAGGCCTAAAAAGAATTGAAATTTCACTTACCAGGTCAGTTACTCAGATGTGGTATTCACTGCTTATCTGTTGTGTTCACCACTTCACAGTGCCACATTTTGCATTTCTTTACCCTCCCCATCCTTGGCATCATCCTGCTTCTTCAAACTTCTTCCCCTGTCAGGACTATTCAAAATGATTTAACCTTGCATTATCTGCATAGTTTCTGCCCTCCATCATTGACAAGCTGTCAGCATGATGAGCATGCTGTGTTCCTTATGTTTTGTCAATAGACCAATGCAGGATAAACATTGAACATGCACCTTACATACAAATATACAAGCACTAAGTGATACAAGAGGTAAAGAAGGTCTTGCCCAAAATAGCTTACAATCTAAAAGAATGGGTATGAGGCACAGGGGATGATTAAGGGAGACAAGAATTAAACTGGTATCAAGCACATAGTGCTAAGGTCTTCTCACTCTTGACTCCCTGGTTGGTAAAGCTTAGCTTAATGCTTGGCTTATGCCCCTCCAAATGGACGGTCACTAGCCTCACTTTCATGCTGTAAGATAAAAGGCACTACTGTCTGTCCTCACATTGTGGTTGAGCTAGTGCTGCAGACAGGACAGTAGCGAAGTGCTTAGCTTCTAGCTTGTGGATTTCCTATAGCACTGCAGGCACTGGTCTTCACCAACATCCTTTGGGGTCTTAGACTTTCTACAGCACTACTTATAGAGGTCCTTCCCCATCTGGGTTACCAAACAGGATAAACAAAGGCTTAAAAAGCACAGACATTTAATTTACCTGGTCAATTACTCAGATATGGTCACAGATATGGTATCTCCCTGATGTCTCCTTGTTTCTTCAAGGTCCTTTACCCATCATGACAACTCAAAATTATTTAACATTACCTCAATTGTATTGGTGCAATACCACTGGCGTGCTGGTCAGAGACAGCATGATGTGTTCCTTATATATAGATTGATGCAATATGGGCAAAAAATACATTTTGCAAGAAGTTTAAATAATAATAATGAAGATAAGATTTATCTATTGACTATGATGTAAATTTTCTCACTGTGATCCTCTGAGCACATTTTCAGTTTACATACATTTCTTTAGGGCTTTACTAGATTTTAGCAGTTTTGACTTCTAATACCAGGCTTTAAGCTTAACAGCTCTCTTAAAAGTGTCAGCAACGCTAACTGTCTATGCTACATTTCAGATAGAAATAATGTATATATTTACCCTAGGGTTAATGACTATGAGTTGGGCCAAAGCCCTGTTGTTAGCAGTCTAAAATGCAAATATCTCAGAACCTAATTAAAAAGCGAAGCTAAATGTAAAATGCAAGAATTCTGAGAAAGGTACTCTGAATAAGTTAACATCACTAATATATAGACAAGTTCAGAACATACATCTGCTTCACACAAAAGAGATAAATCTGTAATAAGCACAGCCTTAATATGGTTATTTTGTGTTGGAGCCCAGAATAACTAAAGGAGCTCTAACCTTGTATATTCACATTTAC
Organism: Xenopus tropicalis; assembly: GCF_000004195.4. NCBI lineage: Eukaryota > Metazoa > Chordata > Amphibia > Anura > Pipidae > Xenopus > Xenopus tropicalis. The sequence goes on along the minus strand of NC_030678.2, from coordinate 136,133,333 downwards.
TAACATGGAATGCAACTGATTTTGTTGATTTAGGCCTGATTTATTGGAATGTTATTTTCCCTAACACTTGTCCCAAACACACCTGTGCTGCCCTCACCCTTATCCAACATCTACAGCATATATGTCAAACACAAGGCCCGGGGGCCAATTCCGGCCCACCTGGCTGTTTTATGTGGCCCTTGGTGAGTGTGTCTAACCATCCAGCCTGATCAATTTCCATTTTCCTCACATAGTAACTAAGACTAAGGGGTATATTTATCATGCTGTGTAAAAAGTGGAGTGAAGCATTACCAGTAATGTTGCCCAAGGCAACCAATCAGTAATCAGATTTCAACAGTAGCAAAGCATCTATTGGCTGCTATTAGCAACATCACCGGTAATGTCTTACTTCACTTTTTACACGTTGTGATAAATATCTTACTAAGTATATTAATAAAAAAATTGGCCGGCGACTTAGCCTGTGTTTTAGATTTCGGCCCTCTTATGTGATTGAGTTTGACACCCCTGATCTACAGGGTTTTTAACAACTCTATTGAAAGACATCTACCCTAAGTAAAGCTACTGAGAGTCTGCCGGTTGGGCTCTCCTCCAATCCCTGTTAGCAGATATTACAAAATAGAAGGGATGTGGCATTTAAATGACAAAATGACATCACGTAATAGCCACACTGAGGGTTAAGAACATTAATAAAAACACCAGCAGCCATTTCCCAGAAAAATATAAATGTGTAACAAACAGAGACACCACTACGGTTATTTTACTTAGGGACTCCCCATCAATAAAGGCAGTCCTAACTTTGTATTTGCTCACTTCCAGAGTGACACAAGTTATTTTTTGAATCTATCTTTTGGTTCAGACATGTCTAATAAATGTGATTTAAACCTGATTTAGTGGAACTTTAATGTTAATATACTTAACATAAAGAGTCAGAAGGCAACTTCATCAAATGAGAGACTTAACTATTGACCTTCCATATTATACATGGGATAGACTATTCCACTTCCATAATTTAATAGTATCTCTATTTACATGCTTTGCTCAAACTGTTAATGTTTCCATTGCTGTGGAAAGACTTTTTTTTATTTTAGTCTCGATACAGAGTATCCCTAAGACTAACCCAGGGGATCTCCCTTCACAAAAAACTGAACCCTGAATAAACACACATGGGCATATTGTTGAAAAATCTGTGGGCCTCATAAGATTTGTTAATTAAGCACTGGAGAAGAAGGCTAGGGATTAAATAGGAAGTGGGGAGAATATACATTTCCATGTAAATTGTCAACTACAAGCTGTTATTGCTGGAAAAGGATTGCTCTGTACATATTAAAATGTTGGGGCCAAATACTTTCACGAACAGCGTATTAAAGTTGACTTTTTCTAACATAATGTCACTAAATTTAACTAAATGTGAATTTCAATGCTTTTAAATAAAATGATCATAGACAATTTGTATATTAGTGTAGGACATGAAATCATCCAAAGAAAAAATCCTTTACCTCTTTCCCACCTCCTTGTGTATAGCAGTTGTAGTTAATGTGGGTTGTCAGTGATTGAGTTTTGCCACATCCACAGCTTAACAATATAAACAAATATCCACCGGAGAGCCTTGTCTTGAAACAAATGTGGTATATTTATTGGCTAAGCACAACATGTTTTGGACCTAACTGGTCCTTCCTCAGGTGTAGTAAACAGTGAAAAAAAACTTTCCAACACCTTTTAAAACCTTCACCTTCTTAAAGGAACAGTAACACTTAAAAATAAAAGAGCTTTAAAGTAATAAAAATATAATGCACTGTTGCCCTGCACTGGTAAAACTGGTGTGTTTGCTACAGTAACACTACTATAATTTATATAATAAGCTGCTGTGTAGCCACGGGGGCAGCCATTCAAGCTGGAAAAAAGGAGAAAAGGCACAGGTTACATAGCAGATAACAGATAAGCTCTGTAGAATACAATAGTGTTTTATCTGTTATCTGCTATGTGCCTGTGCCTTTTCTCCTTTGAATGGCTGCCTCCATGGCAACATAGCAGCTTATTTATATAAATTATAGTAGTCTTTCTGAAGTAAACACACAACTTTTACCAGTGCAGGGCAGCAGCACATTATATTTTAGTTACTTTTATACACTTTTATTTTTTGGTGTTACTTTTCCTTTAACAATTACCATGTGATCAGGTTGCAATCTCCTGTAACAGCAAGGGAACCCTGCCATGGCCCCCACACCCCCCAGGGCCTGCCCAACCCCCTTCCCCGAGCATGCATACTTTATTAATACCTTTAGTGCGTCAGGAGAGGGGGATCTACAGGCCTGTGTCAAGCCATCCTGTGGATCCATCCTTTCTAATTACTGTCCTGTTGGAACCACTGCAGTCTGGTTCCATCCTGCACACTCTACTGAGACTGCATTGTGCAGAGTTTTAAATGATCTTGAGGTGGCCAAAGCCAAGGGTCACTTCTCTACCCTAATCTTCCATGACCTATTGGTTGTCTTTGATATAGTTGACGACTTCCTCCTGATGTAAATTCTGCATTAGCTTGGTATCTGCAATCAGGCTGCATCCTGGATCTCTTCTTACCTTGAAAGCCCACTCCTTTCACCTGCAACAGCTAAGACACTCTTATGCATGCTCTCATCCTTTTCCTACTAGACTACTGTAACCTGCTCCCAACTTGCATTCCCAACTCCCATCTCTCCCCCCTACAGACTGTATTAAATACTGCTGCCAGAATGTTCCTCCACTTATCCAAAAGAGAACAGGCCCCTCCCCTGCTGAAGTCCTTATCATGGCTTCCAATTGAACAAAGAATAACTTACAACCTAATTTTTGCAACCTTCAAAGTCCTTCATTCCTCTTCACCTCAGTACATCTCTTCTCTTGTGTCTCCTCAGTTCCTCTCAGACCAACTGCTTGGTTGCACCCCCCACTACTAATGCTGATTCTCATCCTTAACTCTTTTGCCTTGCTGCTCCTTATATTTGGAATGCCATTCCTGAATTCGTCTGGAGAGAATCTTCCCTCAGTCTCTTCAGAACTAAACTCAAATACTACCTCTTGGAGCACTCGCACAGCACCTGAACTGAGACTGGCACTTACATTGCAGTGCCCCCCCCTGTACCTGCAGCACTTAATACACTGCCCATTTATATTGTAAGATCTTTGGGGCAGGGACCTCCTCCCTCTTGTCTCTGTGGAATCTTTATCGTAGCTGTACTTTTTATTTATTATTATTTATTTATTATTTGTATTCAATATTGTATTCTGTATTTATTTATCTATTGTACCGTTTGTTTATTCATTTATTGTTCTGCTGTGCAGTGCTTAGTACATGAGTAGTGCAATATAAATGAAAATATCTGTACATACAATACTAACTTTAATTTGGCAGGTTATGGAAAGTTTGAACATATTCTGGGGTTCCCAGGTTAATGTTTTATGTGTACAGTTTTTGCAAATGAAGGTGAAATTCCCATTTAAACTGCATGTCTCAGTTCCCCATGTCTGGCTTAAATTATTAGTTACAGCTGTATCTAAGTGCAGGTGTTCTGGGCGCTCTACCAAAAGTCTTCTTATCTTGTGTAGTTTGTGAAACTTTGCAACTTTTTTAGCCAGTTGAGCTTGCAATACTGAACATTTCAATAAGGATCCAGGGCAGAGGACAGAGCTGTCAATATCTAGACAATTGGGAGGAATGCCTATTCTAGGCAGTATTGCCTGGGAGAATACTAATCCTCCTAAATTGGGGCACTGAACTGCCCTTGCTCACTATCCCAACCTGCTTACCACCCTTGAGAACTACTATCCAATAACGATTTCTCACTGGAACCTGGCATCCTGGCTTAATCCAGAGAGTGAGGCCTAGTTCAGCCTCTGGAATCTCAGCTCTCCCGTGTACCAAAAGCCTTGCACCTTGTTTAAAGATTAGTACAATGACATCTTATGGCTAGTTATTGAACTGCCAGAAATATATATTTTAATCCAGGATGGGGAAACAGACTCCCCTCCCAACAATAAGTTAGGACTACACAGCCAAAACTTTAGGGGACTGCCGGAATAAAGGGAAACTGAACCATCAGTACTCCACAAGTTTAAGAATGTTACTCTTTTTTCTCTTAGATGTATCTTGCCTAAACTGTAAACTGCTGCTATCAGAAATCATGTGTCCCCATAGTACTTATTATGGCTCTCCTCCAGGGATCCCTGTTATTAGTCTACCCTCTGTCTGGGCCCCCTGAAAGGTGGGCCCATCCAACTAGGTAGAATTGGACAAGAGTTAAAAAAATATGTCTAACTAAGTGCCATGCCTGACCACACCACTAATCTCTCCAGCCTTGCCCCATTATGCTCAGAACATGTAAACAATAAGCCCAAACTCTGCCCACGAGCCATGTCCCTTTGCAGACTGTAAATGGGACCACTGCACCATCTCTGGGTCCTCTCATCCATGGGCCTTCTGACTACCCACCACCCCCCAATGGTGGCCATGTTAAACTGATGCATGGCATGGTGTGAAATTAGCACAATTAGTCCCAATCTGTTTCATTTTCCCCAGCCTCTGTGCCTCTAGATAACTTTGATATATTTAGCCCCAGTTTGTTTGAGATGACATAAGTATTTAACATCATCTTGTCATTTAAATGACAAGAATATGATTTATCAACATGGAGCCAAATTGTTATACAACTCCTAATGATTATAATTGTTTCCCTTGAACCTAGTCAGAACTCCTCTTTGCTGAAAAACACACTGGCTCTGGGTAGTATTCTAGTGAGTGCCATTTACCCATCTTTTATTCTTATCTTGGGATCTTCGCTCTGCTCCTGGGCTGTAGGCATAAGTTAAGACTGTACTAAAATACAACTGGGAATGCTGGCCTGGGGTCTTAAGTAAGCAACTATAATCACTTGGGGGTAACTAACAAATTGGAACACCCCTAATGGTTAACCCTTTCCTTCTCCATTAATAATGCCAAAATTAGAAAAACAGAATGTCAATTAAAAATCAGAAACACGTTTTGTTTTTTCAAGAGTTTTCAAGATATTTACAGCTAATATCAAGAATTTGAAACAACACTGCCACCTGCCGGCTATAATTGCCTTAAATGAATCTGAAACAAACAATGACGGGTAAATTCTGGTCATTTCAGATGACTGGCTACAATAGGCTCAAATGAATTTCTTGCGAAAAGGAACATCTTACTGATCTGCTTAGAACTGACTAGAGAAATGCCAGGTGACACGTCTGCTCCCTAACGTCATTTGCTTAGCAGAACAATGTCCCAAGGTGTTGCTTTTCTTGGAAAATTAATTTTAAGTCTGTAACTGTATTTGAAATGACTGGCAAGTGATGCTGTTGTTTCAAGTGCATTATATTAGTAGTGTTAGTACTTTAAAAACTGCTTATATCCTGAAAACTGAAAAAAATATATAAATGAAGGAATGCAGAACTTACCAGGTTCTTATACGTCCCCTAAATTGAAACAGTTTTACCTATTATTTTTTGGACCTAAGGAATTTTAGGTCTTAATTTAGTTGCAGAAAGAGGGATGTTTTTTGGGAAATGCAGAGAGGGCAGAATTGCTCTGGGTCTTTTTCTTAGGAAGGAAAAGGGTAGATAAAAGGCCAAAGCATATATCATACTGTACAGCATTTGTAAGCAGTCCATACCTACTGGAGTAATATTTTATTATCATTAACATGTATTTTAAAAAAACAACATTTTTCATTGCGCTGTGCAAAATATGGGTTTATACATTGAAGAGGATGGCATTACTTAATACATAAATATATTCCAATATATGGACAAACTATGTCTGTTTTGTTTTAAGGGGAAGACGTTTTTGGCCTTCATGTCCTTAAAGGGGTTGTTCACCATGAACCTAAAATTTAGTATGATGAGAGTTATATTCTGAGACAATTTGCAACAGTAACAATAAAACTGTAGCCTCAGAGAGCAATCTTTTATTGGCTGCTGGGGTCAGTAACCCAAATTTGAAAGCTGGAAAGCAAAAGAAAGAAGAAAAAGAAAGCAAATAATTCAAAAACCATAAAAAAGGTAAAATGAACAGCAGGGCCGCCGCTCCCTATAAGCAGAGTACTCAGTCTGCATAGGGCACCAACTCCCAGGGGGGCACCATCCCAGCTGCTATATTTTAACATACCCCCCAACACTGTCCCGCCGGTTTTTATAGCGCATCCCGCTGTCCCGGATAGTTCAATCAATCTATGGGGGCTATTGGGGGCACTTACTATGGGGGCATTGTCTATGGGGGCAATTGGGGGCACTGTGTGTGGTTTTTTTTTTATTATTTTATTTTTACTTCCGTAATATTTGGGGGAGGGGGCACAAAAGTAAATTTCTGCTTAGGGCACCCATTTGGCCAGCAGTGGCCCTGATGAACATTTACTTAGAATTAGCCATTCTATGACATGCTAAAAGTTAACTATAATAGGTATAATAGAGTATAATAGGTGAGCGCTGAGGATCTATTGTCTTTGTACTCGCACAAACACTAGGGTCAGTTTTATCTAAAGTCAATAAATACACCTGTATGTGTTAAGATTGTTTGGGAGAAAAGAGGAATAAACAAAAAAATAAGTGAAAGAACAGAAAACGTACAAAGTTTATGCAGACAATGTTGAGGTTGTACTGAATCACAAGGCCCCAGCATTGCAAAGCAGCAATTCTTGCTAATCCCGCAATGTTATTACATTTATCCTGTCTCCATAGGCAGAGAATAATAAAAATTAAGAGGGGGCTTAGCCTCTCCAAAAAGATATCTAATGCAATCTATTTATATGGCAGTATTAATTTTCCTTCTCCTCCTAAAACCCACTCAGCCCCCTCCCTCAGGAATTTCCTTTGACTTCTGGTTTGTTGGCATGCGTAGTTGTTCTAAGCTCAGATTACAAAACACACCCCCCCCAGTCTAGCAGCCAGTGAAGAGATGGCATTGCTGGTTTCCATAGAAACTCACCTCTAGCTGTCTGCTTCAATTTTCTTCTCCTAACCTCCTCTCCTGAGCTCAGCTCAAACAAAGCAGAACTTTTATCAGAGACAGTTCTGCCTGTGTGAGCCTGTATTCTTGATGAAATGTATGCTGAATAGTGATGAGCGAATCTGTTCCGTTTTGCTTCGCCGAAAAATTTGCGAATCTTTCAAAAGATCCGCGAAACGGCGAAAAATTCGCGAAACAGCGAAAATGTTGTGCGACAAAAAAAATTTGTCGCCCGCGGCTATTATTTTGTCACGCGGCTATTCTTTTGTCGCCCGCGGCTATTATTTTGTCGCGCGGCTATTGTTTCGTCACCCGCGGCTATTGTTTTGTCGCGCGGCTATTGTTTCGTTGCCCGCGGCTATTGTTTTTTCGCGTGGCTATTGTTTCTTCGCCCGCGGCTATTGTTTTGTCTCGCGGCTATTGTTTCATCGCCCACGGCTATTGTTTCGTCGCGCGGCTATTATTTCGTCGCGCGGCTATTGTTTCGTTGCGCGGCTATTGTTTCGTCGCCCGCGGCTATTGTTTCGTTGCGCGGCTATTGTTTCGTCGCCTGCGGCTATTATTTTGACGCCCGCGACTATTCTTTTTTGACGCCCGCGACAATTTTTTGACGTGCGTCGAATTTTTCTGCGGCGAATTTTTTCATCCGTTTCGCGAAACAATCCGCCAATGGTGAAACGCGGAAATTCACCGCGAATCCATGCCTGGCGAAATATTTCGCCCATCACTAATGCTGAATAAGGGTCTGTGTGTGTATGCTGTTTGCAGATTTAAATATATCCAATTATGGCCACCGGGTGAAAGCTGCTATTTGCTTTAGGAAAGTGTGATGGTGCTGGCAAACGGAGGGGATATATGCCATACAAATAATGCCATTTGGGTGGGGGAGACATGCCCAACTGATATACATTGCAAGCAAATGTAGGCTTTACAGGACATAGAGCTTCTCTCTATGCAGAATGAACACCGGTTACAGCCCTGGGTCATTTCATGAGCTCATGTCACACTGCAGATTAGGAATTAAAGGCAAGCCAAATACTACAAAAGTATTGCCAGACTATTAACTGCTTTGTAGGACATCAGATAATAATGTGAAGATCTGGAAGAACAAGGCAGCCAAGCCCTGTTACTTTATAATATACAGACAATTTCTGGTTGAATGTAGTGCCACAGAACAGTGATTTTTCAAAGCTGTGCCATTAGAAACCAAGATAATCTATGCACTGCTAGCATGCCTGGGAAGGGTCATAGTCAGTTTAATCTCCATGATAGTAAGAGTACGTGTTCATGCATCATAAGCTGCAGCTCAACCCCTCTGTTTCAGAACTGGGCCCAAAAGTTTGTTATGGAACAGCAGCTGATGGTGAACACATATATTTTCATTCTTGTCAATTCTTTGCTTCCTACTTTGTGGTAACAGTTAGAAGGCCCTTTCCTGTTTTTAGAACAACAGTCCTCCTACCATGACAAGGTGCCATACCATTAACCCCGTCAATGCCACCACACATGTGAAGAAGAGCCCACCAAAACTGGGACCTACTGGGATTTCTTAGGCATACCAGTAGGTCAGTCTGACCCTGCCAACAATGTTCCAATGTCTAGAGGAAAGCCTTCCCAAGACAGCAGAGGCTGTTACAGCTTTGGGAATGAGATGTTGGTCAGGTAGTCGTCCAGATATTTTTGACCATTTATTTGGATATAAGGGCTTGAACCTAGAAAAATAGTGGCAAGGGTAAAACAAAATTTTGGTTGCAAAAATAATGGAGGGCCCACCAACCCCAGACCACATTTTGTACAAGAGGAGAGGTATAACTACAGTGGAATAAATAGTAAATAGGTTTCAGAAAGGGAATCTACTAGTTATATCCCACTGAATAAGTCCTGAATCAGTATAAGAATAAATAGCAAAGATTTTCAGTGGAATAAAAACAACAACATTTATTGGCTCAAATTAACAAAAACATAAATTATATGAAAAACATACTATACCAAACAATGACCAGGTGCATCCTAATCTCCTAACGCGTTTCGCACCATGTGGCGCTTCATCAGAGGAGGAAGCAGACCCTGTGACTGCTGGGGCTAAATGTGTTTATGGAAAATCTTTTTCTGAAAATTTATGCAGGTCCCTAAAATAATGTGGGGCCCAGTAGCTTCTAGCCAGGTGTCGATTGGGTAGGTTTGATCTTCCTGTCAGATCAGGGACTGCATTGTTTTATTGATGCAGTCCTCAGTCCAAGAGAGCCTATATCTTTTGTTATTTGATTGTTTTTCCATAGGGCCAAATGATTGAATTAGCCCAACATCGCACACATTAGGTGGGCATATCGGAAATATATCCAATTGTTTGGCGACCTTACCAAACATGTATGGCTTAACATGATCTTCTACAGGGCCATTCCTGACATGAGGCAAAGTGAGAACCTTGCCTAAAGGTCCCCATACATGGGCCGATAGAAGCTGCCAATATCGGTCCCTTGGACCGACTCGGCAGCTTATCGGCCCGTGTAGGGGCAGAAACAATCGGACTGGCCGACCGATATCTGGCCTGAAATTGGCCAGATATCGGTCGGCCAGGTTAGAAAATCCCGTCGGATCGGGGACCGCATCGGCTCGTTGATGCGGTCCCCGAACCGACTGCCCCATTGCCGCTTGCAGAATTTGATCGAATTCACCGACATGCCTCCCTGATATGGCCACCCATAGGTGGGGATATCGGATGAAGATCCGCTCGCTTGGCGACATCTCCAAGTGAGCGGATCTGCCTGTGTATGGCCACCTTTAGGCAGCAGGGAGCAGCCAGTTACCGGAGGCGGCAAAAATGAAAATTCAGCTCTGGTAGTGCAGAGAGTGCAATAGCCCTTGTGGCACAGCTGGGCCAGAACCAATCCTTGCTGGGTGTTCCAGGGCCTGCAGGTCCTCCTCACCCAACACACCTGAGTCTGGGCACTTGAGGGTTGAGAGGACAGTAGGGGCTCAGGGGGGTGTAGGGACCATGGTGGGGGTCCCTTGGTGGAGTGTGGGGCCCCTGCAGCCCCAAAGGGCCCTGCACCCCCCAGTCCGACCCTGTCGATATTGGATATTTCATTGTAAGACAATTAAGATCTGAAGTGCACTGCCAGTTTAGGGACATGGCTGTAAATGTTCAGTCTAGTTAGTAGGCAGAGCCCATACCCAGGGATACAAGGAAGTAATAATCGCGACACCTGATGTCTCCGCTAAGTAGTATGGGCTTGTTATTCTGATTGCTGCTATGGGCGATAAGGACAGGTAGAGAAAGCAGACTACAGCGAGCGGCTCCACATAATCCGCATGCCAAGCCTGGATCCCTGCCCATTATAGATGCGGTTATGTGTCTGCGCCATCATTCCTATGTAACAGCGCACTGCGACTCCGCACTGTTACATCCGAACGCACTGAGCGCCTTGTGTGGCACCGAGCTCTCGCTAACACGGCCCAGGTAGTAAAGTGCAGCTATGGGGGGCGGGGCATTCGAGTGGAAGGGCGGAGCATTCGGGTGGGCGGGCTAGCGTGGGCGGTGCTGGGAATGCCGGCTCCCTCCCTCCGCGTCTCATTGCCACGCTCCCTATGTGCTGGCTCTCTCTCTCTCTTGTGTTGGGCAGCTGTCACCATGTTCTGGGGGTTTGTGCTCCTCCTGCTCCTCACGCCTCCAACACTCAGGGCAGAAACCCCGGAGGAAGAGAGTGAGAATGTCACTGAGCTTGTGGTTGAGACCGTGGTGAGTACAGCCTATGGGTGGCACTGGCTTCTGCGGACCTGCCTTCCCCAGGTGCAATAACATCTCCATTCCGAGAGCTGATGCGCCAGCACGTCAGTCCCATGTCAACCCGCTCCGGCAGCTGTGTGCCCCTGACATACCGCCCTACTCCATCCCATTCATGGCACATCACCTTCGCCCTGTACAGACCCTACTGTACCCCCTTACTGTACCCCCTCACTGCTCTGCTGCCCAGCATGGTTCTGCCGGTGTAGCTTGCGATGTGCCAGTCACATGTCCGCTATGCGCTGCAGGTAGAAAAGTTTCCAGCTGGGACAGTGGCTGCGCCTGCCATTGGGCGCCCCCCATGCAACTTCTCCTCCCCTCCTTCTCAATGACTTTTTCCTTTACTGCTCTTTGCACTCGCCCTGACGGATCAATTGATGCCATTAAATAAATGCCCCCGCAGCCCTGCTGTGAATTCCTCCCTCTCTCAGATCTCTCCCAGCTCCCATTGATTCCTCCTCCCTGTCCCAATTGCATTGCTTATCTGTAGCGGGTCTATGTGCTGCTGCAGTCACTGAGCTCACTGTATATACTCTCTACGTGTCCCCCAGAGGATGGTGCCCCCTCCCAATTCTCTATGTACACATGGCTCCATCCCATTCCTCTCTGTGGTTAGTGCCTCCATTCCCTTCTCTCTGTGATCCTCAGCTTCTTCCCATAGGAACATTGCCCCAGCACTTTCCCTTACACCCCCATTCCTCTTTGTGATCCTTGTGTTTCCATTCTCCCTTTGAAAATAGGTGCTGCCAGTTCCCATCACAAGCACTTACATTCCATATGCATTTCCCTTTCATCAGCTCCCATCTCCCCTGCACATATTCGCCTCTCATTATCCCCAGTGCCTATCACTTCATTTCTGATTCTTCCTTTCATCTGCTGCTATTCCGCCGCTTGCTTTTTTCTCCCAGTTACACTCAGAACCCCCACCCATTCGTTCTTACCTCTCTTTCCTACCCCCCAAACGGGCTTATTCGCATTCCTTCCCACTCCCCCAGCACCAGCCTGTCTCCATGCACCCCATTTCATGGAACCCCACAACCGTAACATCATTATTCCTGCCTGCACCCCCAGCTGTTGCACTTCTACTGTTGTTTTTCTGTTCGCATTACCCATATGGCACATCTGTATCCCAGTAACCCTTCCTTGGGACTGTGGGCACTACCCATATGGCACATCTGTATCCCAGTAACCCTTCCTTGGGACTGTGGGCACTACCCATATGGCACATCTGTATCCCAGTAACCCTTCCTTGGGACTGTGGGCACTGCCCATAAGGCACATCTGTAGCCCAGTAACCCTTCCTTGGGACTGTGGGCACTGCCCATAAGGCACATCTGTAGCCCAGTAACCCTTCCTTGGGACTGTGCGCACTGCCCATATGGCACATCTGTATCCCAGTAACCCTTCCTTGGGACTGTGCGCACTGCCCATAAGGCACATCTGTATCCCAGTAACCCTTCCTTGGGACTGTGGGCACTGCCCATATGGCACATCTGTAGCCCAGTAACCCTTCCTTGGGACTGTGGGCACTGCCCATAAGCACATCTGTAGCCCAGTAACCCTTCCTTGGGACTGTGGGCACTGCCCATAAGCACATCTGTAGCCCAGTAACCCTTCCTTGGGACTATGCACCTCCAGAAGGGGCGCTTCAGTACTAATCTGCACCCTGCCTGTTGGCCGCTACTATCCACCGTAGGGGTGGGCAACCTGTGGCTCTCCAAATGTTTATAAACACAGCTCCCAGTTTTCCGCAGGGTCTAGGAGTTTTAATTTAGCATAATCTGGAAAGCGTTAGTTTGCATTTTTCCTTTATGTAGTCTGTCTTTTCTTTATGTAGTCTGTCTTTTCTGACCCCCCCCCCCCCCCATATTTATCCTAAATGTAACTTTCCTTGTCTTCTGACGCAGGAGAAGCCGGACTCATGCACTGAAACTGCGGATATGGGGGACACCATCCATCTGCATTACACGGTGAGTTCTCGCTTTGAGCAGAGCCACAGCTGGGCCTAAGGGAAACATCTGTAACAATAATAACACGTCAGCACTGCGCGTCCCACCTCCTCACACCGGGGAGGGGGAGGAGACAGAGGGCAGGCACCGGAGTAGGAGGCGGGTACACAGCACATGGGGGCTGGCTTTGGTTGCTGAAGAAAGCACATGGGCGGCCGGTGACTCTACAGCTGTAGTTTTGCAGGGGTAAAATTCATTATTCCTGAAGAGACCCAGCCTTATATATTGGCAGTGGAGGTGCGTTCATTCGGTTCGCACATAACACCCAAACCCATTTTTGCAAGTCTTTTATTTTAGGACTTATTTACTAACGCAAGGAAAAGAGCAAAACTGCGCCCGTTAAATGCTATTCCCTAAACGCACTTTCCCTATACACACTGTACCTGCACCTGGCACCAAATTGCTGGTTCGGTCTACTTGCCTAAATAAGTGCGCAAAATACAGGGTGTACCGGCACAAAGGAGCCTTAGGATAGTAAAGATATTAGCTTTACCTTTACAGCAGAATTCTAATGCCTTTTCATTGCAAAATGATATTATTGGGGTGCACTTTTCCCATTGCTACTTCAGGGGGTGCAAGTGGAGGAAACTGCCCTCTCCCTGCACATAGGTGCAATGCTAGCAGTAGTTGGCAATAGTAAGCATTTATATCAACCTGTGGTAGTGTAGTACAAATCTTAGTGCTTTTGTGAGAATACATACGCTGCTTTATGTAATTAGCACCCATAATTCCCCTCTCTCATTAGTTTCCCTATATTCAGTTTAGCTCAGTGAACAGAACACTAGTCTATGGTAGCGAATTTTCCCCCACCAAGCCTACATAATAATGTTGCATCCTGGACTCGAAGAGAGCATATATTACAGTGGCTTATGAGTCTACTGGGAATGGCCCGTAAGGCAAATAGTACAATTTAGTATATACAGTTTTAGTCAGTGTGAGGAAGATCATCTGCCTGTGATGCAGATTCCTGTCACATAACAACATAAAGCAGATAGAAATGTCTAATGGAAAGCTGTACCCCTGTAGGGCATCATGCATTTACAGACATTGGCATAACAATAGAGTTAGTAGCTTTAGTGGCTATTGGGAAATGTAAAGGCCTTGGCGGGGTCCCAACTACTGTGCAGTTATATTATATGAAATATGGGGTGTATAAATACAAATGTGCTGTGGGGCACAGTAACTTTAGTCATGCCACTAGGAAAGTACCGCAGGGAAAACCTTTTTTGTTTTGCATCTATTCACCACTCTGTAAAGCCTAATATTTGCTTTTAAACTGCAAACAAACCCCAGCTCATCATGTTCTGTCTCAGCTTTTATTTAACCAACTTACATGGAAGTGATACATTTATTTATTTTTTTATTAGACATTAATGAGCAAGCCTGTTCTATTTACCTGGATGGTAATTTTACAATTTGATAAAGGGCCAAGTTTAAAAGTGAGATTATGCCTTCCCTGTATGCTTCCTGGTTCCAGTGTCAAAAAGGGGTGCCAGGGGTCTACAAGAAAACCTTGGACTGCCAGGCCCACTCACTATTTTTCCTTCTCTCTTCACTTACTTTCGTTGTTGTCTTGATCCATTCTTCTTATATACTATCATCTATCCTTCCCTCCATTTCTCCTCTGTTTTCTTATATAGAGATGTGGAATGGCCATGGTATAGGCATATAAATAGTTTTCATTGTACAGGTAAGGGATCCATTATCCAGAAATCCATTATTCAGAAAGCTCTAAGTTACAGAAAGGCTGTCTACCATAGACTCCATTTTAATTTTAAATTTCAGGTTTTAAAAAAATATTTTCCTTTTTCTTAGTAATAATGAAACAGTATCTTGTACTTGATCCCAAGTAAGATAGCAGCTTTCCCTCCCCTGCTGATGTAGCTAATGAAAGCTAAGGCCTAGCATCACTTTCACATACAGGCCATGATTTAATATAAGAATCCTGCCAGCACTAAGTACTGCCCAGGCTCCCTGCCAATTACCCTGTACTCAGCATATATATGGGGTTGCATCTCTGTCTTACATCTATTTATTTATGGTGATTCCTGTCCTAAAGTTGCTTCTGCATTTGCATTCATGACCCTGCACTTACTGTCCCTATCCAGCAATCTGCATGCTCACATGACCTCAAGCAGGAGCAGTAACATGGTAGAAAGGTGCAAAAATATCATGATTGGAATAAGTTTTTCCTCTTTCAACACATATGCAAGGGAAATATATAAGAAGCCAGTCAGTGTTGTATAGAATATAGGTACAGGGCATGTTATCCAGAATGCTTGGTACCTAGGGTTTCTGGATAAGGGGTCCTACGTAATTTGGATCTCCATACCTTAAAATCATTAAAAAATGAATTAAACCCAGCAGGATTTTTTTTGCCTCGAATAAGGATTAATTATTTCCTGAACACCTCTCTTTCCCTCCAAATATTGATAGTTTGTTGTTTCATCATCTTTTATTATCTTTTCTCTTCATTAGACTTTAACCAAACCTTTGCTTATAACAATTCTTCTCCCAGCTTCCCGTTACCTTCCATTTAACTTCTTGGGCTGTGTACTAGTTGTGTCATCTACCTTATTCATTTGTGTCCAGGAAACTGTACTTTCTGGTTCTGTTCTTCCTTCTGTTGCCTTCTCGTCACATGAGCAATACACATTTATGCCCTGCTTCTCTTTATACAACAGAACTTCAGTGGAGTCAGAGAATTTTTATGTAATTTTGTAATAGCACATACTCTTACGTTCTATTTCAGTTGCACATATTTTATGTCATGATAATTTATTTTAATGAATTAATTTGCACAATCTGAAACCTAGGAGGCAGTTGTATGTAGGTGCCACTTGGTAAATCCAACATTCTGAATGTAGAAAATGCACAGCTGTTGAATCCTAAAGTAAATAAAAAACAAACAAACATCTAGAATGAATGGACCTAACTTTTATCATACAAATAACTGGATTTCTACCTCTTTGTCTGGCCATATGAATCTCTAGGGAAGGCTAGAAGATGGGCGGATTATTGACAGTTCCCTTTCTCGAGATCCTCTTGTGGTTGAACTTGGAAAGAAACAAGTTATTCCAGGTAGGTCTAACACAGCTTGGGATTCTTTTCATGGGGCTAAGCAGGATGCAGCACACAATAAACATATGACTGGATGAGTAACTTGTGTCAAGGAAAAACTGTTGGATAGGCCAGTTTCACACTTGGTTCTCCAGAGTGAACTTATCAGGATGCATTATAGGGGCACTGTAAGCTCTATAATACTCTGCCTGCATTGCAGTGAATATTTAAACAATCTTTCAAACAATATTTCTAACATTTAGGTTTAATTGTCTTTATCCTATATTTCGTGAGATATATTAATGATTCATTAATGTGCTTGATTTTTTTCTTTTACCCAAAACAGCTTGAATATGCTGTGTGGCAATTCTAGGTATTTTAGCCTGCTGTCTCAAGCTCCAATCAGTTTTTAAGATGTGCCCAATGAGTTTGTGATGCACAGTGATTTGTGTAGTTTTCTCCACTGAGATTTCTACTCTATGCATTGTCATGCATGCCATGGTCCAGTTAGTGCACAGATGGGGTGGAAACATATACATTTCAATGCCGAAATCTGTCCCTATATGATATTGGATTGTTTTACTGTTAGGAAAGTTACCCTATAAACATGTTAAAGGAATGTAAAAGGAATGTAAACCCTCAAAACAAATGAATGTAAAATTGTTCAGAGCAATTTTGCAATTTGCAGTATTTAAAAAAAATAAATAAATAAATAATAATAATAATACATTTCCACATAAAAGAATGATATTGTGCTTACAACTGTCTAGAAAGAAGAACATCAGACTCTTTTTTCATACTAACTCCATACATCACAGCAAATCAAAAGATAATCCCCAAATGCTGTTTTTTGTTATTGTGGGGGTGTGAGCATTCACTATAAGAGCCATTTATTTGGTAAAGTCATGAAATGAAGGGATCTTTATCCAGTTTGGCCACCAGTGAGTAAAGCCGGCCATACACATTCAGATTTTAGTCTTCCGGCAGACATTCGTATATCGGTCGTATGTTTAAATGCAATCTAAAACTAACATTCAGGCTGAAATTGTAGGATAAAGCCCTAAAAGTAACAAATCAGAGGATGTTCTGAACATAAAATAGGTGGCAGACACCAATCATACGAAAGGGACTTCCATTGTAGGTCTTTCCGGTTTTAGACCTGCCATTTAATTTAATCATTTTTCCCTAGGACCTGGAGATAGTCCATTTGATTGGCAACCTCTCCAAACGAGCGAATCGTACCATGTATGGCCACCTTTAGAAACAGCTTGGCAATGTGAACCATGTCTGACTGAACTCTAACCTAGATATCTAACCCTTGGCATGGTTTCACACATGGGACAATAAGCTGCCACCTAGGTCAGAAAGGGTTAAGACTACACTTTGGTCTTTTCTAGCTGCGGCTTTTAGTATCCCACACAATTTTTATTTTAAAATTCCTTGCAGGCATATACCATTTTCTGCTATAAGGCATGCAGTTTGCTTTCATAATTAATTCATAAAGCCTTCTCCTCTGATTAAAACTGCAGGGCATCAACGTAGCTCACCATTTTTGAGGGGGTTCGTTTGGCCTCTAAGCTCTTAGATTTGTCCTGTTGGGAACTGAATATTAATGCTTTGTAGAGTGCCCTGTCTCAACAAATATTTGTTAAGGAACCTAAATTTAAGGCAAATTGCTTATTTCCCATTGCATAAAAACATTTTCGCCAGGTCCTGCTTTTGATACAAATAGAATAAATGTAATTATATTTGGGCTTAAGTCTCAGCATACAGAATAAGAGAAAAATCATAGCAGACAAGGTCAGAACATGTTGATTTTCAGCACTGAATTTCTTTCTCCTCCTCCCGGTCTCTTCAGAAAATTGTCACCAAGTTGTAGCCCTGAAAATCTATTCATGGGAGTTTTGAATCAGGGAATGTCAGTTATGCTCATAAATACACCTCTGTGCTGATTGTAGCACACTCATACATCCATATTGGTCTAGACATGTTATTTAGTTACTGTTTTTCTACATTCAGAATTATACTCACTAGCCCAAATTCCAGGCTTTCAACATTTCTATTGTTTACAGCTGCCAGAATGGAATCTGGGAAAAGCTTTCATTTCTCCAACAGTACAATGTTAGATTGTGGAATAACTAAAGGTCCCCATACACGGGCCGATAGTAGCTGTCGATATAGGTCCCTTGGACCGATTCGGCAGCTTACCGGCCCGTGTAGGGTCAGAAACGAGGGGCCTGCCCGACCGATATCTGGCCTGAAATTGGCCAGATATCGATCGGGCAGGTTAGAAAATTCAGTCAGATCGGGGACCGCATCGGCTCGTTGATGCAGTCCCCGAATCAACTGCCCCATTGACGCCAATATAATATGATCGTTTGGCCCCAGGGCCATTATAGCCTACAATCTCCCCGATAACGCCCACCCGTAGGTGGGGATATCGGCTGAAGATTCGCTCGCTTGGCGATCTCGCCAAGCGAGCGAATCTCAACGTGTATGGGGACCTTTAGTTATGTGTGTGTGCATGAGGGTTCTTCCTTAGTATACTAGTACATACCTTGCGTGGGCCCGCTGTTATATTTTTTGGAAGATGTATTTGAACTTGATGTCTCCATGCCTGTGGTAGGTGTGCATAAATGTGGTAACAGTGAATTTTGTTATTTTAACAAAAGTTGTATGTAGTTTTGGTTTTTTCACTGTGATTCATGCTACATTGCTGTCTGCTTCTCTTATTATACAGGTCTGGAAAAGAGTTTGGTAGGCATGTGTGTTGGGTAAGTGTAGGATTTTTTTATTTTATGGACACTACGCTTATGGCACACAAGGTGTATTCTTTACTGTTGTTTTTAGCTGGCATAGAAGTTCCCAAATCCTTTTGAGGACTCTCATCACCAATTAGGCTTTGCCCCAAAGTCATAAAGCATGGTGAGACAGAGTGACATTTCACATGATCTCTGTATTACTACAACTGCATTTTCTGCTGTTGAAATCACTTAAAGGAGGTTGTTCACGTTTGAGTTTGCATAGAATGACCAATTCTAAGCAACATTTTATTTGGTCTTCATTATATATTTTTGTATAGTTTGTTATAGTTTTTTTTATTTATTTACCTTCCTTTTTCTAACTCTTTGCAGATTTCAAATGTGGTTCACTGACCCTAGCAGTAAAAAAAAACTATTGCTCTGTGAGGCTACATTTTTAATGTTCCTTTGTATAACTTATTTTTCTATTTAGATCCTCTCCTATTCCCGTCTCTCATTTAAACCATGCCCTGATTGCTAAGGTAATCTGGACCCTAGCAACCAGATAGTTGCTGAAACTCATAACTGGAGAGCTGGTGATAAAAAAATTGGAAAAAGAAAAGATAAAAAATGAAGACCAGTTGCAAATTGTCTCACAATATTACCCCCTACATCATACTAAAAGTTAGTGAACAACCCTTTTAATTACACAGATTATTGGAGCTGTAGTTCAGCTGCAATTTGTTAAAATATATTTTAAACGAAAAGGAAAGGCATATTGCAATTTTAACTTTATGTTTTACAGCCTCCAACAACAAAAATTCAAAAATATCCTTAGAAAGCTGTTGTTTTAATTTGCTGTGTTTCTAATGATTTAATTTACTTGTTGTGCTATCAGAGAGAAGCGCAAAATGGTTATCCCCCCTCACATGGCTTACGGCAAGAGAGGATACCCTCCTTCTATACCAGGTACTACATGCCAGTTACTGGCAGTTCTTATGTTAAAAGAAGGGACTGAAACACACATCTGTATTATGTTCTTTTAACTGGATGTTTATAACATATTGTCAGCATGATTTTTAATAGTGAAATTCATATGTACACTACACACATTGTTATTGTGTGATTTATGTTTAAACAGTATTTAGAAGGGAGCAGTTTAATCCATGAGTATTAGAAGGTATGGCTTATATTTCAGGCCACCGTTTTACTGTTTCAGGTCCTACAAGTAAATACATTTAACTGACTCATGTCACTAACTAGTGTAACTAACTAGTCATGTCACTGACTAATGTAAATAAATGTCATTTGTTTTTTTGACTTCCATTTAGAGGAGTAACATTTACCCTTTTGTTTCGCCTCTAGGTGATGCTGTGCTGCAGTTTGAGACAGAAGTAATGGCACTGTTCAAGCCTACCCCCTGGCAGACTCTTGTGAATGATATTTTCCCCCTACTGTGCATTGGTTTGGTACCCACGCTTTTGGGGCTTATTGGCTATCACTTGTACGCCAAAGCTAAAAGCCCTGCTGTATCCAAGAGGAAACAAAAGGAGGAGAAAAGAAACAAAGCAAAAAAGAAATAAAATACTATATTTTCTCATATCACAGACTCATGAATTTGAGATTCAGATGCCTAGATGATATCCAGCATTTCCATGTGATATTTTTTCATGTCACTGAAACCCTGAGATAGTAACGAAAAGGATTTGGAGCATAACAGGAAAATGTTTTGGAGTGGTAGTTTAGTAGTATCTGGGGGCTGAGATTGGCTATGCCTGCCCCAAATCAGGGAACATTCACTGACTTGCCCTCACCAAGTAAATAATTCACCTTTCATATAATGCTGACAGAGAGCTACCCCCTATAGCAACCAATAAGATGTTTGCTTTTTAAACAGGTGACACGTAATGCTACCTGTTCATTGGTTGCTATAGATGATTAGACTTGTGGCAAATGTTGTACCTTTAATTTTATAAGCCTTGCCTGTACAAACAAATACAAACTCGGGGCAGGGCCCTTTTTTGACCCCTTCAATTAGCTTTGACATTTACTTGAAAGCTTAGTTATAATACCAGTCACACAGTAATAGGGAAGCTGCACTTCTATAGTGATGGGAGAAAGTTTTCCTCTGTAATGACAGCCTGGCAGAGTTATGGGATAGTTTAAGGCAGTAGCTGAGCCCCTTGTTCTTTCTTGTTTTCTTTGCAGAAGGTCAAACATAACAACATTAGAAATGTCTAGAGCTTTAGGATTAGAAATCAAGAAAAAGCCTACGTACAGTGGGAATTACTTATGTAAGATGGAGCTACCCAATAATTATATCACAACTTTTTCATGTAAATGGCGTGGGCATCAAAACTGTCATGTATTTATATATATAATTAGGCTAAATGGATTACATCTGCATCTGCAATTATGTTTATTCTTTTATTATCATTGTATTAATCCATGTCCAAGGATGTTCAACTACATACCACAGATCATGTTAAGTATTTTTTCACCTACTTTAATTGCAATACCATAGACTGTAGATATATCAGGGTTCATATACAATCATCCTGGGCGCAAATACACTACACCTCAGGGCAGGGGTTAAGAACAGGGCCCAAATGAAGGCTGCACCTCCTGGACTTTCAAGTATCTACTTGAATTACAGGCAAGGGTTAGAGATTACTGGGCTCTGATAACATGGGCTAAAGCTACCATATGTCACTATGACATACCTTCTGTAATGGGGCAGCTCAGTAGACTTCATGGGTATGGATACAGTTTATTTCATATTCAGTGACTAATTCCATTATGCAACTTCACAAAACTGCTTCACACCTTTGCCTCATACCCTACCCCCCCCCCCCCCACAGAAACAAACAAGCTGCCTGCAGAAGATTCACTGGGGATCTAATTGGGCAGACCCACTAGGGAACCTATGCCAGATGTGGCTCTTTTGATGGCTGCATCTGGCTCGCTGCAAAATCTTTAATAAAAAAAATAACGGGGGGCGTGGCCTGCGCCTGGTGGATAGAAGACGTGTTCTAAGCCTTAGATCACGTCTTCTATCTGCTGAGTGCAGGCCACGCCCTCCTCTGTATCGCATCCGGAATCCTTGGCACCCACCCTACCTTGCCCCTGCGCTCGGCGGATAGAAGACGTGTTACTAAGCCTTAGAACACGTCTTCTATCCGCCCAGCGCAGGCCACGCCCTCCTCTGCATCGCATCTGGCATCCTTGGGACCCCGCCTACCTTCCCCCGCAGCATCCGCGGCCAAACATATTGTATGGCTCTCACGGAATTACATTTTAAAATATGTGGTGTTTATGGCTCTCTCAGCCAAAAAGGTTCCCAACTCCTGCACTATCCCATTAACTGATCCAACTCACAAGCCTACACATTGACCACCATAAAACCAAAGGTAGCATCATTATAAACCCTGAATTGTCATAATCCAAGGGTATGGGGAGGTGGCAATCAAGGCAGAGTACATGTGTTCTACTGTTGGACACACAGACATTTAAATTACTTTTGCAAGTGAAGAAGAGAGAGCGAGACAAGTGGATTGGAGAAGTGTGGGTAAGGCAGTGGTCTGTAATATTACGACACTATATTGTACTTGATGGTAACAGAGGCATGAATCAGTATTGGCATTTTGTAATATTTAAATGCTTCTTTAGTACCCAACTGTGAAAACCCCCAGATCCAAAGCATTTTGGATAACAGATCCCATACTATACAGACATTGGCAGAGGGTGACTTTTTTGTCTGGGGAGGCTAAAGATCGGCCATACTAAAATAGACTGACCAAAAGCTAATGTGAGCAGCGCCGGATTTGTTCTTTCGGCGCCCCTAGGCCACCCCCGTTGGTCGCCCCCCCGTGTGTGCATGCGCGAATGCGGAACCACCGCCCCCATATGCGCGAACGCGGAACCACCGCCCCCGTGTGCGCATGCGCAAACTCTGAACCACCACCCCCCGGTCGCGAGCGCGCATGCGCAAGCATTTAAAGTCAGATACGGAGCAGTGGGGAGAGGTCCCCATTGCTCCGTAAGGGAGGCAAACTTACACATTTTATTGCGGCGGGGTGGCATGCCGCCCCTAAATTTTTGCCGCCCTAGGCCCGGGCCTTTGTGGCCTCGCCACAAATCCGGGCCTGAATGTGAGATTCGCTGCTGGTGTAAAAATTAACCCCCACTACCTCTTGTGGTTCCCACTGACTTCCAGGTATATTGTGCAAAAGTGCTTTTTTTCACCCTAAAATGTTAAGTATTCATACATGCACTTCTGTTAGGGGTTCTCAATCAATTTGTATTTGGGATTAGTTAGCTTAAATGAGTTTAACTTAGTTTTATAGAGAAAAAGGCAGTGGGTACTGAAATCCCAGGCACATTATATACAGTGAAATGCAGTGTATATTTACAAAACCCACACAGTATATGCAGTGAGAAGCAGTGGGTACTGATGGCAGATATTCAGGCCCTGACACTATAACATTGGCACTGATGCATAACATTATTTTGTTTCCCAGCTATGCAGTCTCGTGAGGGCTCCACTGTAACTAACTAGAAATAAACAAAACAGTGACAAAAGTAAAAAAAAATAGTTTTTTCAGGGGATAGATTTAATTTCAGCAAGTGACTAAGCCTTTAGAACATATAAAGTACCTGTGGGAGTGGGATGAAATCTGCAAATGTTCAGAGTTGGTGAGGTTCTTAGGTAAAGGTTACAGCCTGCAGATTCTTCTTATCAGTCATTTCTGCACTGCCTTTAGTTTGTAATATTTCCCCATCCATGCCTACATCTGTGCCCTGACTGGACAATTTTATTGAGCACAGCAGCTTACAGCAGAACCGGAGCTTGCAGGAAGGAGGAATGCAACAAAATTTCCTGATGTTAAAGGTTCTAGACCAGTGCAGAAACGGAGTGAGTTTTTTTTAAGGTGCCAAGCAGGTTTGGGGAGGCTTAGCCTCCCCTAGCCTTATTGAAAATCCATTTATGTATACAGAAGAATGCCCTATTTATATAGTCAAGTACTAATTTGGATAAAAAAGAAAACAGAAAGCTTATTATTGCATTAGCTGGTTTTAGGAGTGCTATTTGCACACAGCTGAGAACAGTGTGCATAGTGCAAAAAAAAGGTTCAAAGCAGCCAAAAAGTTGTGCATAACATGAGGGGCAAAGTAAAAAAAAGACATGGCATCTTGCTCCAGACTTCATAAGTAATTATATGGATTATGTGATGGCCTTTAATTATTGTATTAGAGACTTACTAGTAAAATTTGAGCACAAAGTGGAGGTGAGAGCTTGGATATCAGGAGCATTCCACTATTACTAAGACATATCTTATAATAAAAAAGTAAATAAAATATAAGATAAACCACGTAATAAAAAATGTACTTAAAGGGAAATACAATCACACTGCTGTTTTTGTGTTTACCCTTAGGACAGCATTGGCGATGAACTGTATAATTATTAGTGACAGTTGTTCCTCTGTGGCCTTGCACAAGCACAACATTTGGGGCCCTTGTGACATAGTATGACGATAATGTATATTAGATTTCATGGCCCACTCATCACTAGGTTTTGTCCTGGTCACCTTTTTACGGATAAAAAAGGCATAATTGCTGGTTATAGAGAAGGCAGCTCCAGCTCATATATTTATAGATGCACACATCCAGTGAAGGAACATCATGTACCTAAAATGAAGAGAACCCCTATTATAACTGCGGCCTACTGTCCCCTTCATTCACTTGTATCATCTCACCTGACAAAAAATCCGTTCTCTTTAGAGGTGTATAGGGAGTGTATTTGGTAATCAGGAAATGGAACATACTGCCAATAGAGAAGTCCCACATGAATGGGCATCTCCTGAACAGAGGCACGTGGCATGCTGACAGAAGGCAAGGAAATGTTCACAATGTCTGGCTGACAATATGAGCAGCTTCAATAACGTTATGGACAGGCCGCCGGACTCTTGCATCAGTAACAGGAACTGGCAGAGGCTTCTGTTGCAGGTTGCTACGATTGTTAAGGATCAGTAATGGATTTTGCTGTGACAAAACCTCATCGCTTACAGAGATGCCATCTAAGTACTGCTTGAGCAAGTATCGCAGTTTCTGGTTGTCATGGGTCAGAACAACTTTCTCACGATCTAATGCCCAGCGTTCCAGAAGAACCTTATTGTAACGTTTCCAAAACTGGTCCAGTGCACTATAATCCTGCATTAGCTGTATTAAAATGATAATGATTAATATATTGATAGGGTACGACAGGTTATGGGGTTGGCATCAGTATAAGACATAGCTATACACAATCATGAGACATCATTTTAAGCCACACCCTCTTTTAAAAACCACACTTCAAGGACCCCCTCATTTTATTAAGAACATATGCTGCTCTTCCAAGCATGGACATAATAATAGTAATATGTGAGTGATGTTCCTTTAGGATCAGCATACACATGGTCAGGCAAAGTACTGCAGGAGATTTAATTTTAAATTTCCCCATTAACATAAAGGAAGAATATACATGAGCCAATCAAATTGGCTTGAACTAAACACGTGTTCTATCTTTCTTTTACCAATATCCTTTTTAATTTTATTACAAAGTACTATTAATGCATTCATTTCACTTTTCCCGTTCCTCTGTCCCTTCTTTTTCCTCCCTCCCCTTTGAATTGAAAAAGGAAAGTTGGTCATACACCTAAAGACCTCACCAAACAAGCATATGTTTCCCTGTTTGGCACTCGAACCAACGATAGGCAAATGCAGGTTGTCAGGGTGAGGGCTGCATCTGCCCAATTTAAGGCCTGATATCTATTGGGGTGGCCAGTACACAGGCAAATAGGCTGCTGACTCCGTCTGAAGGCGCTGAATGGGCCGCTAAAATCTGCAATTGTATATAACTATATAACTATAGCTTTCATTTAAAAAGAAACAGTATAATGAGTTCCCTGTCTCCCTGATATTGACCGGTACCTAAGCCTTTTTGATGAAGAGTTTTTTCAACCTAACTTACAATATTATATTGCTGTCACATAGGCAGGACATTCTTAAAAATCCTCTATGTATAATTTTGCAGAGGCAAAACAAAGTGTACAATAGTATAAACAAATGAATCCATGACAAAAGGCCTTGTGAAAGGCAGATGTAAATTACAGGTTTCTCCTGTTTGGCCCCAAATTCGTGTTCTAAGTTGTACTTTAATATTATGAGGTACTTAACAAGTATGCCTAGAACTTCTCCCAATAAAAGCAAAAATGAGACCCCCTGATGTAACTGAAGGCAAACAGGCCTAGATTTCTAAAAGACATAACATAACTGCTTTTGATTTATTGCAGTAAAATATTTTTTTAGCATTCTTACCAGTGCCAGCTCTTCTGTTGGCTTCTCCATGCTAGCCCTCTCTGCTTCCTCCCTCTCTTTGTCACTGAGGGAAGATGGGTAGAATGGGAGCACTTTCTCGTCCTCAGTCTCCAGTTTGCGGCACATTTCTGCCAGTCGTAGTATGGAGTCTCCCTGGGCAGAGATATCAGAATGTGATGAGGAGGGATGTTTTTCACAAGTGCATGAGAAAAAAAGAACCACATAAGGTCTTAATTTAACATGATTTTAGAAGATGATATAATAACAATCACAAAGGCTATTTCCCATACTTCAGCGCATTAATCTGGAAATCATCTGTGAGCCAAAACTCTTGCAAGCACTGTGTATGCCACTGCCCTAAGAAGTCTATGGAGGCAATTCGTTAACTGGAATAAAAAAAAACTGTGAAAAACTAAAAGTTATAAACCCTTGCATGTCCTATAACCCTATAAATGAATAATGTTATAAAAAAATAATATTCAGTATTCAATACCTTGCATTGTGTATGTTGTGTTTATAGATCATAGGGGTCATTTATTTAGGGGTCAAATACCAATGTCCTAAAATGGGCACAAGAGTAGTACCTATTACACAATTTATTAAGGTACTTAACACACTTCTGCTATATGGTTTCCAATGTGTCCTGATAAATTGTGCCCTGCTTGACTCATTGACACTGGGAAACCTAAGTTACTGCCATTCAGGACCTGACATTTTAGATTCCAGCTTCCCACGGCAGGTTGTGTCAATAAGCACACCAGACTTGCACTTAGTGAATCAAATACAAACAGGTTTGAATGCTTGCATCAGAAGTGCTGCAAATCCCACTGAAAGCTAAATGCAAGTTACATCAAAATGCAAGCACAATAGGGTCCATTTTCATGCATGGGGGGCAATTGCAGCAGATGCAACTTGGGGGGAGACTGCAATTACACTGGCATTGTGGGTAAAAAAATCCTGCATTGTGGGTAAAAAACACAGCAAATTGTTTCCAAATTGTACTTTTGTGCAAATTGCTTTTGTAAACAACCCCTCATGTTACCTTGTCTATAATACGCTGCAGTTCCTTCAAGGTAGCATTGCTCTGCATGGTCAGGGTTGAAAGGTGACTGTGCTCTGAAGCTCTTGCTTGGTTCATTTGACTTTTCAGTTTCTGGAACTGCTTATGCACCACTTCCTTATCCTCACGCAGCCTTCGATTCTGTTCCTCACTTTCTCGGGCATGTGCTGCAGTCCGGTTCTTAAGGGTTGTTATAGAATCCTGAATTGGCAGAAAGCTTAATAAATGATGATGATGAAATTGGTCACAGCTGAGTCCCCCCACGTACAGTGTGCTGATACAACAGAAA
The DNA here is from genome assembly GCF_000004195.4 of Xenopus tropicalis. Classification (NCBI taxonomy): domain Eukaryota; kingdom Metazoa; phylum Chordata; class Amphibia; order Anura; family Pipidae; genus Xenopus; species Xenopus tropicalis. Next base: position 136,106,037 of record NC_030678.2, on the reverse strand, counting down.
GCAGTGAGAGCAGCATAAAAAACACAATTAGGTCTATGCAATTTTTTTTTCACAATTTCATAATATGAACGTTAGTACAGGTATAGAGCAGAGCTCGGGACTTGGGATTTTCCAAATAGTGAATCTCTCCATAGGATCACCAGCGCTGGAACTAGGGGTAGGTAGAAGAGGCAGCCACCTAGGGAGCAATGATTGGGGGGGCGCCAGACAGGAGCCTCTCTTGCCTACCCCTAGTCTGTGCTCCGTTTTCATTGCCCCGCTGCTTGTCATTACGTGGTGGGGGCAACGATCTATCGCTTCGCGATGCGAAAGCACAGGTTCAGGGGTGAGGTGACTGACCGGGTTACCTAGGGCACCTGTTCAGCTCGGTCCGCCACTGAGGATCACCATACCATAAATCTGCTTAAAAACATTTTAACATTTAACATTAGTACCAATACAGATTAATTAAAGGGGACGTTTACCTTTATACAACAGCCTGAATTTGAATTTTAGTTACCATTAAGTACAAGCTACTGTTTCAATATCACAGGGAAAAAAAAAAAATATATATATATATATATATATATTTAAATTAGAATGATTTGCTTAAAAGCAAGTATGACAGTTTAAGTTCTGTACAATAGCTCAGTAGCAGAATGATTGTGCTTGGTTACCTGAATTTTCTGGAGTTTCTTCATTTGCATCTGAATTTCTTCAGCACTTTTCTCATCTTTAGCTTTTAAGGTTTCAAACATTATCCTGCGGTCCTCTGTGGAGTCTGTATAGTTTTTGAGGGCCATCTGAAATTGCTTCCAAAGGTCTTCCACAGTCCCTTCCAGCAATATACGCAGGGCATGCTTCTCCTCCAAACTCTATGGACAAGACCCCAAACCCCCATATCTTTAAAAATAATTCACCTTTGTAAAAAGTATCCAGATATTTTATAGTCTGATCAACGAAAAACAATATTCCAATTATTTACTATCACTTAGTGATGGGAAACTGCAACTCACAGAATTTCCCTGTATACCATTGGCAGTCAGTGGGTTGCTTGTGCATTTGGTTTAACAAAATCAGAAGGGTGTCAGGTTAGACATTCCTGACATGCCTGGATCTGACATTTAAGATAATGGGACTATGGAATATACTTAATATAAAATATACTTTATCTTTAAAGAATCAAATAGCAAATGTTTAAGAAGATCACAAACAGATAGATAAATAGATAGATATAGATTAATAGATTGTAAGCTCTACGGGGCAGGAATCCCATTGCTCTTGTCTATTGTACACTTAACTCTTACTTTCTAACTGTACTTTGTATTTATTTGTCGTTATTATCAGCTCCAGATTTCAAATCCGGGCCCCCCATTCGCACCCCCCTGCGTGTGCATGCAAGAACAAACATTCGTGAGCATGTTCTAACAGTCCCCACCAGAAGCACAGTAGGAGGGGGGCAGCCAAATCCAGCTCTGCAGTCATAAAACTGACAGGCTTCAGTTCCCTATCAGGTCCACATAGATGCTGATTGGTTTCTCTCCCACAATGAGGTGTGCTGACTGCTACAGGCCTCCCTACACAGCCTGGAAGGGAAAGAGATGTGTGGGACTAGTAGGATGGAGACATTTTCAATAAATCAGCCAGAAAAGCACATTTCTTCTATATTTAGGTGAATAAAATATACCGACATATTTTTGTTAAAGGGGATAAGATTTAATCTGGTTATTCTTGGTAACTCCCTAACAATTCTTAAAATAAAAGAACTGCTTAGCCATATCACAGGCTGTATGCGTGCATCATTACATATATTACAGGAAAGTGTGCCAATACTAAGGCTAGCATGTCTTCACCTTGTTTTTTATTTCATCTCTCATGCTCTGATACTCCAGTTTGGCCTCATTTTCACTCTCTGTAGTATTCTGTTCCATGGCCAATAAAACATTCTGCAGGTACGTAATTTCGGTCTCTCTTTGTTGGATGATCATCTTCCTATTAAACAAAACAACAGGATTGTTACACTGGAAATTATAAAACTGTTTAAAAGCAAACCTTATTGGTTACCATGGGTTACTGATCCTGGGCAAAGTTAGTGCTATTTATTAAATACGGGGGGGAAAGGGTCTTAAATAGAGGACATTCAGATACTGATTTCCTCTAGCAATATCAGTATGTGCCTTACATAGATTAATAAGGAATTTATATTCATTGATAAGTACTTTTCTCATAGGCTGATATTGGCAGAGCAGAAAGACTAAACTTCCTAAAAGCTTTCCTCTGCTTGAGCACCATCTTTTTTTTTTGCTTTAGTATTGTGTAACCAAAGCTTAACAGGAGGTGGAGATTTTTTACTTGGAATACCTGCTCCAATTTTTGGGATACTGGTAGCAGATAAAGTTATACTATTCTAGATGTTTGAGAATCAGAGCTACTTCCTGCATTGCTATTTGCATATCCTTTCTCTGTGGTGGCATTGTTCTGACTAAATTTATATGGCTTGTCCTGTACTGATGACCAATAAGTCAGCACTTTGTAGGCTGCTATTATGTCCAAAAATCTGATACAATGGCTCCTGCTCCAACCACTGACCCTGGCATCAGTCCCACCATAGCTAGGTGAGCACTGAATCAAGAATATTTTGCACTTTGCACCTTTCCCCAACCATTTGTAAGCAAGCTTAACAATTTATGTCCATATTTTTTTCAACTTATGCAGCAACATAACAGTACACAAACCTTTCTGTTTCAAATTCTTTCTGTATGGCATCCAACTCTTGTTGATATTCTTCCTGCAACAGTGCAAGGCGCTCCCTCTGCAGCTCCAACAGCTGATCAATGTTCTGAAGGTGGCCACGCAGGGCATGAGCATACTGTTCTTCAGCTTCCTCGACATCCTGTGCTAAGGCCTATTATAAAACGATGGTGGCTTAGTGTTTACAGTTAGAAAATGCACTAAAAAGCACTTACTGGCTCAGGGAAGCATATTTCTGCCCTAAGGGATAGGCACAACAAAAAAATTAATGGGGTAAAGTAAAAACAAAAAGCCAACGTTTGCACAGGTCTAGTAATTCATAACAACCAATCAGATGTTTGCTTTAAAACAGCTGACCAATAAAATGCTACCTGTTGATTGGTCACTATGGTTCCTAAACCTGTAGCAAACTTAAAACCTTTAATTATATTAATCCCTAAGATTCTTTAAAGTTTGTGCAAATAATCTAACAACAGACGGTCATTAGCAAGTAATGACAATAAAGCTCACTTTGATAACGCTGTCCTTGCAGTCCACAACTCTTTCAAAGGTCTGACTGAGAATCTCTATATCCTTGCGCAGTTCTTTAGTTTTCACCTCCCGCAACACTGAGCGCCACTGCACATTCAGCTTGCTCAAGTTAATTTTGCTGCTCTGCTCCTCTTTAGCAAGTTTATCCTGAGGGAGTGACAAATTAAATAAGGGTTAAAAATCAGCACAAAAACAAAATGTCCTTTTTTGTTTTAAGGTTTAGGCTAATAGCACAAAGTGTATATGAATAAGTGTGTGACTCCAAGCTTTAGTGAGTGGGTGGGAGTAACTATATACAGAGAAGCATGTCCGGAATGGAAAGCAAAATAGGCCCTAGCATTCTGAGTACACAGAGGGCCACACAGCCCCCACCAACCCAATAAATTGTGACTGTCTATGACATCTTACAGCAGCCCTTCTGGCATTTGCCAGAATCCACAGATTGCCAGTCCAGGCCTGTAGAAAAGGGCTGGAGCTTATGGTTATCCAAATACAGGTACAGGACCCATTATCCAGTCTTTCTGTAGTTTGGATCTCTATACCTTAGGTCTACTAGAAAATCAATAAAAAAATAATTAAACCCAATAGGATTGTTTGCATCCAATAAGAATTATTTATTTCTTAATTGGGATCAATTACAAGGTACTGTTTTATTACTACAGAGAAAAAGGAAAATGGTTTTAGAATTCTGAATTATTTGATTAAAATGGAGTTTGTAGGAGACTTTCTGTAATTCAGAGCTTTCTGGATAAATGGTTTCCGAATAAGGGATCCCATACCTGTACAAAAGAATTTTCCAACTGGACAAGTTGAATGATATTTACATCAATTGGTATGTATAGCCCAGGTGCACAAGTCTGAAAAAACCTTTAGCTCACAGGAAAACTTCAAACCAAAAAATCCCCACAAAATGAGAACAGGGCTGGCACTAAAGATAACTGGACCAAAGAATATGTGTATAGCGGCGCAGTTAATACACTGCGTTTTATTTAAAGAAAAAACATGTCAAACACAAAGAGCCTGGTGTGTTTCGTGCCAGAAAGGCGCACTTAATCATAGCCTATGATTAAGTGCCCCTTTCTGGCATGAAATGCGTGTGTTTGACATGTTTTTTTGTTTAAATAAAATGCAAATATTTATACACATTTTTTGGTCCAGTTTTCTTTAGTGCCAGCATATAGTTATCCCCTGGAACATCAATAGCTTGCTCATCATTCATGCATTTGCATTACATCTTTGGCAGACTGCTTGATGCAGTTTTCTGCTTCAGGAAAACAGTTGTTAAGTGAAATCATAAATGAAAATGTGTAGATAAGAAAAAGAAGGTAATTAAAAGAGATAAAAAACAGTAACAAGTAACAACAGAAAACATAGTTATAGCGGCTGAGACCTATATTGTAGTGGAGTGGGGATGTGTACTCCTTGTTTATTCTGTGGGTTTTTATGATTAGATGCATGCTGAGTTGTTCTAGCTCGTATAGCCATGAATAATTGTCTATCCAGGGTAGCCAGATTTTGTCATAGGCCTCCATATCATTTTTCAACATATATGAGAGTTTTTCATTAGACACCTGTCAGACTTTTGAGTACAAGGCTGCTGTGCAAAATTTTTATTTCACCTCAAGGTACCAAGCACAACTTGAACCTCCCAATGCAAGTGTTCTCTACCTGCACGGACCCTAAGGGGCAGAATTATGCACTCCAGCCCTAAGCCCTAATAATAAATGCATTTCATACTGTGACCTGTGTCTCCATGGGAAGCATAGTTGCTGAGCACAATTACCTTTAGAAACTGCATAAGCATGTCTTCTTTCTTCTTGCTCTGCTCCTCCTCTGCGAGTAATTTCTGCTGCATGTAAAGCAATCTTTCCTCTTCACTCATGCGGCTCAGCTTGCTAGATTTTTTCCCAGCTTTTTTAGGCATGACTGCGTTATTTCAAAGTAGCGATTCTTCTAAGTGCAGATAAACATACTGAATAAATAATATCATAATGCATACTATAATAGATCTATCTATCTAGGATTGATTGATAGGCAGACAGACAGATCGATATAGGATACTCACTGAAATTGAAACATCTTTACTAGAATGACAGCGGACAGCAAAAGTAACATACTGTAAAGTCTGGGGGCAAAACTTACTTAGAAATGAATCTCTATGTCTGGCTAATTCTGTGCTTGTGGCACTGTAAATAAAATCATATAACAGAGAAGGGAATGTAGTACAGGGGGAAACCTGAATGACTGTCATCATGTTTAGTTGCTTTGCCTAGATACAGCTACCCTGTGAGTTTCCAAACAAGAAACCTAATATATTTCTATTATGTAGCACACTATAATTATTTATTCATGAACAGAATACTCGCGTTACCTATATATATATATGTGTGTGTGTGTGCGTGTATATCTATATATATATATACACACTCAATGTTTATGATGTCTAACACAGGATCCCGACAGAAAGCAGAGAGAGCAGTAGAACCCATTCCCCAGAGCGCTCCTCACCCGCTTCCTTGGCCTGATCCTGCTCGCGTTGCACTATCCAAATGTAGAACCAGGACACGGTAATTTAAGTACCTTTTTGCCCAACCAAATCGCAAATTGAATAGTTTTACCTTATTACAGCTCCGGTTCCTGAACAGTTTGTCGGAGGTCTCCTAGCAACAGAGAGCCCCGCCTGTTTTGGGCGGTACCTAGCGCTGGAAGCTAGAGGGGACGTAGCTGAGTAGAATAAGGATGAGCTGGAGGGTTACAGTGCACAGGCTGGCCAGGGGTCGTGGGTTTGGTGTTTGTACCTATTTTGTGTAAAGTTTCCTTTAGTTGAAAATAGTCTCCTGTAGTAGAAAATAGTCCTTAAGATGAGGAGAAGATTTTTAAAACAAATTTAGGGCTGCAAAGCTTATTTATTTAGATATTAAGATTTAGCTATTAAAAAAACAATGTCTTAGGGCAAAGGCATGTTGGTTGGTGGAGGTGCTTTGCTGCAGCAAGTGCGTTTGGTGGGTTACAAGAGGTTTTATATATTTGAAAAGCTGCAGGGGACCATATGGGAGCTGCAGAGGTGTTAATTACAAGTGAGGAGTTAATGTGTCCCGTTTTGCTTTGACAGAAAACTTGGGAAATTGCGGAAAAACGCTGGTGCTGCTCAACTTTTTTTGTGTGACCACACCCTTTTTTTGACGCAACTGTGTTTTTTTAAGCAACCTCAACATTTTTTTGATGCAACCTATTTTGACATGAGTGTGAATTTTCGCAAAACAAGTTTTTTGGAGTTGACATGTCCAAAACAGACATGGCATAGGCAGAATGAGGGCATGATCAATACCCAATCAGGGAGCTGTGGGTGCAAGTGGCGCTGGGCATTCTTGTGCTGGGACTAGTTGGGTGTGTGTTGTTCGCAGGCAAACCTAATTGGAAATAATTTTGTTTTGTGTAAAACTTTGTGCACAGAGAGCAAATAAGAGCACGCCACAATTTGTGCTATCACCAGATCTATCAAATCTCTGCTGCCCCACATTAAGGGGGGGAATTCACAAAAGTGGCATTAAGAGGAAAAAATTCATTTAAAACAGAAAATTATTAAATGACAAATTCACAATTGTCTAAACACCAATGTTTTTTTACACCACCCTACACCAAAATGTTTTGGTTTTTTTTTTAAAAAAAAGAAGTTGAATTTAAGCAAATGTGTTGGTTTAACTTTTTTTCTAATTTGATGTTATAAATGTGAGTAAAGTGTTGTTAATGCCAGAAAACAAACTTGTAGTTATAATATTAAAAAGCCACAAGGGAGTCTTGAGAAACATTAAAAAATGATGGCAAGTGGTGATAAGTAGGGGATCCTGGGAAAAAAAAAGTTAGTGATTCAATACCCTTGCACATCCTCCAGTTTATTATCCTCTACTTTTCCTTCAACTCCACTATTTCTCCACCTCAAATTTTAGCCTAGTCAATTTTTGTGCATTCCCCCACCCCAGGCATATTGCTTTGCAACATTTTTAAATAGGCTGCATTCCCACAGGTTATTTTCAAAGTGCCAGTTGGGTTTCTGTTTGGCTTGGCGCACCTTAAGCACAGGGGAACATATTTACCAAATTGGGTACAGTTGTTTTTATATTTTTTGTCAGTATTATAATTATTTCTATCTCCAGAAGACACAAAGAGTAAACTACTTCATTGTAATGAAATAAGGATGTATGCTTACAAAGAACTGCATTTTTATTGTGTATCAGCAGTTCTTCATGTATAGCCATGTTTGTTATTTCATCTGTTTTTCTCTACTCCCATATGTATATAGGGACTGGATTTATACTGTATACCTGAAATTTATATTATTGTCATTAATATATTTTTTCAATATTATTCATATTTATTATTTAGTATTAATTGTATTTTTAATCCAGCCTGAGGTGCCAAGCACAATGCCCTGGAAACAAATAAGTACAACACAAAGGGCAATTTTGGAACCCTTAGTACACTTGCTCAGGGACATAGATAAATGTTAAAATAATTTAGGCACTTTAACAATATACTTTGGCCATACATACAGTACACAGATGCAAATCCATGCTAGTGGAACTACATAAAGCAAAACAATGATTCTTTATAGCCGAGGCCTCTGTAATATTTAATATGAAAAGCTCAAGATAAACATATATTCTAATAAAACATACTATTTATATATATATGTACAGTTATACACAGAGCAGCAAATCCAATGACATTGCATCAAACAGATAATATCTTGTACAAATGTATGTAGGCTCTTGATATTGTCCACGTGAGTGTCAGAAGGGAAGTTGCGGGTTAGAAGATATCATCATCACAAATGTCCAGATACACATCAAAGGCCTCACGGTTACAGTTTCCTTCTGGTGTGAAGACATATTTGTGAAATGTTCCATCCACACAGACCGCTGCAGGTAAAAAAATATTGTTATGTGTCTCATATATAAATTATATATATAGGGGGCACTACATGAAAAACCTGGTCACTGCTCCTACTTCCCTTTCCTTTACTGCCCTAGATTCTAGAAGGTCGAAGACACATGGGGGTCAATGCAACTTTTTAAAAAGGCATGGCAACTAATTGCCGTGCCACAAATTGAAATACGATTGGTCACGGCAACTTGTAAATTAGCCTCTGGTGGCTAAATCACTGCGATTAGTCGCCCCATGTGTTTTCACTCTTAATAGTACAGTGTGTTAAGCAAAAGCCCTGTAACTAGAGACTTATTTAGAGAGTGCTCTTTGTGGAGAGCATGCAGGGCAGGTCTCCCATCAGTAAACAGACACAGGTCACATAACCAAATACTGTAAAACCTGCAGCTCCCTTTTACGTGTTACCATTAAAATAGCACGTTGTGTCCAAACAGTCGCCGACATGACTGGCAGCCACGCTGAAATAACACTAAAGCACATCGAGATTTATCCTGAGTGCAGATGCGAGGACGATTCTGGTACTGTGTCATGTGTGCTTTCCCATAATTTTACTTATTTTAATCATCAAAAAAATTGTAATTCTAAGCAACTTTCCAATCAGTGTCATAAATACAAGGAGACACACAGGTCTACCTAGCTGCTGACTGGCTTCCATCAGAATTTCCAAAATTGTAACTGCATCTCACATCTCACAGTCTGGGAAACTAGGGTTACTATTAGGGTTTTGGGTACCTTTTACAGACACATTCCTTCTATTTTTCGAAATGTATAATGCAACGGAAAAGACATGCATAAAAATAACAGGTAATGCAAGTATGAAAGTCAGAAAAGATCCAAATGATACCTGTCTTTTGCTAATTGTCACATGTTACTTTTCAGATGTAGGCCTTTTTTTTGTATGGAGGCATTTTGGTATCCTTATTTTTATTTAAATAAGTCAAAAATTTATTGGAGGACAGATATCCTCCTATTACCTATGACTGAGTTGACATTTTTGGAGGTGTTCTTGCCAAAAGCACAGATACAGGCAGATTCTGCAGGCACAGTAAAGCTGGCCAAACTCCACTGTGAATCCACATATTGACCGATCATAGGGCCAACTTTTCCTACACGTGCCAAACTGGCAAAAGAAAACAAAAAGTGTATTTATGCTTACAACTACAATACAGAGCTAATTAGTATTAAAAGAGCACTTCATGATCAACAAAATTGCAACAGGAATATAGTTTTTTTTTTTTAAAAAAAAGCCTGCTTATCAGGGCCAGAACTAGGGGTAGGCAGAAGAGGCACCTGCCTAGGGTGCAAAGATGAGAGGGTACCTCTCCTGCCTACCCCTACATGCACACATGGGGGGAAGTTGCAGGTGCGAGGTGTCTGACCGGGTTGCCTAGGGCACACGGTAGGCTTGGCCCACCCCTGCTGCTTATATAGTAGCACCCCCTGCTTTTAACTCTTTCCTCTGCTCACACTGTCATGTCTCAAGTTCCCACGGGTCTTTAAGAGCAATATACATTGTGTAATATGTAGTAAAAGAGAGTCATTAAAATGTTTAAAAGTAAGACACTGGAATACTTGGAATAATCCCACGCAAACATGAGGAGAACATACACGTTCCTTGTGGATAGTGCCCCTGTCTGAAACTGAATTCTGGTCCCCAGTGCTGTAAGAAGGCAGTGCTAACTGCTGTTACAACATCTACAATTCTAACAGACATTTACCTCTATCTGTTTTGGACATACTGACCACAGATGCTATAAAATATATTGTACATACGCTGATCGGCGGTTAAGCTTGGTATCCTTCAGGGCAAATATATGTACAGTGCCTTTATCACTGGAACTGCAGAGAAAGGAGCTGTCATGGCTGAAATTTATACTGAAAGATAAAAGTAGTAAGGGACATCACACAGAAGTAAAATCAGTATGCTGGATTCTATGTGTTCTCCACTACTCGTAACTATAAATGTGGGTTGTGGACTCACCAGTACAGAGTGGCTGGGTCTGTTCCCCGACGGAGTTCCACAAGCTGTTCCCGTGTTTGGGTGTCAAAGAGACGGATTAATGTTCCTTTGCGTGAGGCAGAAGCTACCAGAGTTCCCTGCTGATTGACTGCCAGGCATCCTAGTTCACTCTGATGAGCATTAATTGTGAATGGTGCTGATGAACTGCCAGGCTTTGCATTACACAGATCCTGGACAGAAAATATCATGTATTCATTTACTCCATATGTGTTTAATTGGTCACTAAACCCTAAAAAGAAATATGGCTAGAAATGCCATATATTATATACTGAACTAATTGAACCAGCCTAATGGTTTTGCATCTCTATAGTAGCAAAGATCGAGGCCTTTAAAGTTGACATATGGGTTCACCATACTGGAAACAGTTAGAAGTGTCAGTGACACTCACATGTTCAGTGTGCTCTGGGCAGCCCTTGGGAAGCTAAGCTTAGGGGTTGTTCCAAATTATCAAGCAAAAAAATGAGGTCTGCCTACAATATAATTTGGTGCTACAGGGCTGGTTTTTAAATTCTGATGCTAAATGCACTGGTTTCAGAGCTGCCATGCACAAATAATCTATATTACTAATCAGCCTTATATTATGACATTTATATTCTATGTATAAGTATATTATACATCGGTCCCTAAGTTCAGTAACTGAAATCAGCCCAGAGAATGTGCAGTAAATCAGCAGAAAAGAAGATGGGAAGCTACTGGGGGCATTTATGGAGGCATTTTTTGTTCTTACTAAAGGACAATGGTTGCTTGGGCTGGTGACGAAGCCCAAAACAAAATGTACAACATTTCTAGCCCACTTCTTTAGCTAAGCTTTAGTTCTCATTTAAGCACTATTTCCAGATGATATTAGCCTGGTATTGACACTTACCACAAGTTGAAGGCTGCCACACTTATGGCCTGGGAACAGCAACAGTTGCTTCTCCAGACTAGGGCATAGGTCACAAAGACCTGGGAAATACATTATAGCAAAGCATATATAAATACAACAGAAGTAGAAGAGACATTTCAACAATTAGTCCATCCACTTGTTAAGAATGTATGAAAGACTTTACCTTTGGGGTTGTCCCGTGTGTCAAATTCAAAGAGTTTGGTTGGATTGTCGGGAAAAGAATAGACATAAATTCGATTCTTCAAGGCTATGACAATCCTGCATTATTATAGAGAGTTAGAACTTTCTGGCAATCCTAATACTAGAATGGTATAATAGAATATATCAAATGTGACTAAGCAGTGCTGTTTGCTGCATTGTTGAAAGCATTTAGATTTTGCATTTAGAGTTTCGTTTTTCCTGTCTATTCCTTTGCATACAACAAAAATAACAGCATAAAAAGATAAAGCATGCTGCGGGAGCATACAGACCTCTATTACTTGATAATAATAGGTACACATAGGTACACATAGGTGACAGACTTGCTTCACATGTAATTGAATTTAATACACTGTCAGTATGATGTATTCAGAGACAATTTGCAATTGGGCTTCACTTTCTATTTTTTTGTGTGTTTTTTTTTTTTTTTTTTTAAAGGAGAAGGAAAGCCTAAGTCACTTTGGGGTGCCAAAATGTTAGGCACCCCCAAGTGACTTTAATCGCTTACCTTATACCCCGGGCTGGTGCTCCTGTTAGAAGAAAACCGCACCAGCCCGGGGTAGCTGTGAGCGCTTCCCTCTTCCGCGCTGGCGCTCTTGCTACCCTGGGCTGGTGCAGTTTTCTCCTAACAGGGGCACCAGCCCGGGGTTATAAGGTAAGCGATTAAAGTCACTTGGGGGTGTCTAACATTTTGGCACCCCCAAGCCTTTCCTTCTTCTTTAATTATTTAGCTTTTTGTTCAGCAACTCTCCAGTTTGGGAGTATGGTTTTAAATGAGAGAGTGAAAGATGAATAGGAGAGAGCCTGAATAATAAGAGAAGTAATACAAATTAACAATAACAATGTAGCCTCGCAGAGCAAGAGTTTTTGACACCTAGAATCAGTGACCCCCCCTCCCAATTGAAAGCCGGAAAGAGGTATAAAAGGAAGAAAAAAAAAAATTGTACTACGACCATTCTATAACATATTATACGTTAACTTAAAGTGAACTACCCTTTTTAAGCAGAGGGAAATGTACATGCAGCAGCCCAGAGTACCGTTCTGCATCTTCTTTCATTCTTCCAGTTTTGCCCCATTGAGCTTGGGTGAAAACATGCACAGTTCAGAACTTCTTAATGAAATTTATGTACTGCACACGTTCCCTCCTAAATATTGTGCAGGGGACAGATAGGAGGAAAAAAATGGAAGCACAGCACACAGTAAATTGTACCCCAGGGTAATGCATTGTCTAAAGAAGAGAGGCCCCAGCCCAGGGTAACAGGTAAGCAACTAGAATCACTGGGGAGTGCCTAACAACTTGGCAGCCCCCAGTAACTTTACCTTTCCTTTAATTATAGCAACTGCTGTCTAAATAATCACATCGATTTAATGTGTGGCTATGTCTGTACAACCAGACCAGCACCCTTGTACTCACAGTAATTAAGAACAAGGGTGTTTTCATTCTCTTATGCTCAAATAGGGGTGGTGTGATCCTTCTATAAGCTGGAGTACAAACGTATACAATACTCTAGCGCCCTGCAGTGTCACGCTACCTCCAGCCCAGTGTGACAGGATCGGCTTACTGCCCCCCTTCATGTAAGCCACTTCAAAAATGTCTGAAAATTAGTAAGAACTCCTGGCCTGGGGGGCGGGGGTGGGGGTTGGAGGCAGTTTTGTATAAAAATAACACTGTGACTTTCCATTATTTACACTGACATGTTGATACCTATTACCATAGAAATGTGGATCACATTAAATATATTAGTGCCTACCATTAGCTTTGTAAGTCAGTAGTAAATTTGAGATCACTCAAAAGCTTGCTCTAACGGCCAGCCTTCTTGGTTAGAAGAACACTGATTTTACATGATGTCAAAACATAGAGAGACTCACTTCTCAGATCTAAGGCGCACACTCAGCACAGGTTTAGTGAAGGTAAATTCAAGGACCAACTTATCTTTCCCATCACGAGAATCGTCCCAAATCAATACTGAATAAAAAAAGAGCATTAACATGAAGTGAAGAATAACTTTTATGTCATATTATAAAAAATGAAAAACAAATGCATTACCTGATATATCTGAGAATTTTGGATTACTTCCACCTCCCACCAGAGCCAGCAGATTGCATCTGTGCAACATCTCTACTTGTCCTACACTGCCCACCTGCTCCTGATCTGAAAGACATAAGGTAAGATAAGACAGAGTATTTGTGTATACCATTCACTGCTCTTGCTTTCACTCACCAAGGTGCCCTTTCTCCATGAGGGGTTCAATATTAAAGATTCGCACACCTGTCTCCATAGCACAGCAGAAGCAGCCTAGGAACAAGAGACACACACCTGGATTATATAAAGAAGAAGTAAGGCCTATTAAAACTATAGGTACCTGCAATACAGTAATAGTTATCAGCTCTAATACTGTAAGGGAGGTGGCAGACAGGAAGATTAGTTGCCCGCGACAAAACGTCGCTAATTTCCCCGAAGTGCCATTCCACCGAAAAGAATAGCCCGTGGGATGGCATATGCATCTCTTCAGTTTTCTGAAGTTGCCTTACAGGAAAACTTTAAGCGACTTCGGAAAACCAAAGTGACGCATATGCCATCCCACCGGTGATTTACATTCTTGCTGGTGGGATGGCATTTCGAGGAGATTAGTTGCCCGAAGTAGCGAAGATTTACTGTGGGCGACTAATCTTCCCATCTGCCACCTCTCTATGTAGAGATCTACTTGTTTCCTTAAACAATATCTGTTTGTGTTTTTGAAAAACGAATTTCAATGCAGGATTCTGCTGGAGAAGCTCTATTAACTGATGTGTTTTGAAAAAAAAAACTGCTTAAAATTCCAGCAACCCCCGGGTCTCCAGATAAAGATTAAAGGGGTTCATCATCTTTTAGTATGATGTTGAGAGTGCTGTGGCAATTTGCAATTGGTCTTCATTAGTTATTGTTTGTAGTTTTTAAAAAAAAAAAAGTTTTTATTTAGCAGCTCTTCAGTTTGGAGTTTCATCATCTGGTTGCTAGGGTCCAAATTACCTTAGCAACCAGGGAGTGGTTTAAACGAGAGACTGGTATATGAATAGGAGAGGACCTAAATAGAAAAATAAGTTTAAAAAAGTAATGATAACAAACTGTAGTCTCACAGAGCAAAATATTTTGGCTACTGGGGTCAGTGACCCCCATTTGAAAGCTACAAAGAGTTGAAAAGAAGAAAAATAATTCAAAAACTATAAAAAATAATGAAGACCAAGTGAAAGGTTGCTTACAATTGGCCATTCTATAACATACTAAAAGTTAACTTAAAGGTGAACCACCCCTTTAATATCTCCAAAATGCTCACTGCACACGCACAGTGAGCACTCCACAATATGTTATTATGTGCATGCATGTTGACATCAAATAACACACGGGATATCCCGGGGGTGACGGCTTTGACAATGTCTAATTTCAGTATTCAAGATCAGATCTGGGCTAGTAATTGTAGCTGACATCCATGCTGTTAACCTTCCCATAAACCAGGGGTGGCCAGACTTTTCCCATTGGCGAATGACCGATGACTCCTCCCCCAAGACACAGTGTACGTACGCATTCACGGCGCACTTCCGCATCCCCCAGCCTCGATGCAGTCCACCAGAAATCCATGGGGAATCGACCGGTGGACCGCGTTCGACGTCCTGGCCACCCCTGCTATAAACTATACTTCTGGTACAGATGTATTTCCAGACTTAGATATAGACTGTCCAAACCAGTCCCACAGCTAGCACATTAGTAGCTGATTCACTGACACAGCCTTTAGATGACAGATGACATTCTAACATTGGTTTTCTGCCTTAGTTTGTGACTCAAGGTTCCTTTAAGGCCCAACATTTGTCAGAAATAAGTGTTTTCCCTTAAAATGTTACACTAAAAGGCTGTGCTTCTGGCTAATGAAAGCCAATTACTAATTATTCGCTTTAAGCTACTGCCCAGGTGCAAGCCTTGCCCACTGTGCCCAGCGTTGACCAACGAGCCCAAAGCATATTTTAGGAAGCACATAATGTACCACAGTCCATCCCCTCAACTTACTCTGATCCTGGTTAAACCGCAGCCCATTCACACCACGTTGCTGAGCCATAACGTAAAGCACCAAATGGCAGTCGCAAAGAAAGAGAATGTATAACACCCGCAATAGCGATATAAGGAATGGCGTGACTGAGGAAGCGCGCTCCCGGTCTCACTAAGCACCATCTATCTGCTCAGCGACAACGGGCTCGGTACACCGGGAGCAGTTCTGTTTTAGCGAGTACTTCCCTTGTTTACATGACACTGACTTGTTCCTTCTTATTGGTGGAACAGACCCGATGACGTTTCGCTTGCTATCGAGAGTCACGTGACGAGACAAGAAAGTTGGCGCAGGCGCGTTTAGTTCTTTCGGTAGCGCGGCTCTGCCTACTGCGTATGGCGCCTGTGTCACATGCAGAGACGTCAAAAGAAAGTGCATTTGCTTATTTGTCTTACGTTATATTCTTTTGGATGCTGAATTGTTTAAAACACTAAGGGAGCAATGAAGGTTTGTGTATTATGAGTATGTTTTAATTGTTCCAATGTTATTTTAGTGATAGTTTGTGCTAAAAAGTTGACAATATATTTACAATATATGGCCAGGGGGCCAAACCCCCCCGAAATGCCATCCCACTGGCTATAATGTAAATCGCTGCTGGGCTGGCATATGTGTCACCGAAATCGCATAAGTTTCCTCTCAAGACAACTTTGGCGATTTCGGCAAATCGCTGTGGCGCGTATGCATACCTCCCAACATTTGAAAACCGAAAAGAGGGACAAAAAAGAGGGCAATTTTTTGACCACGCCCACTTTGTGGCCACGCCCCAATTAACACACCCCATTGTTTTCTAAAAATACTCCTTTTATATAGTTGAAATGGCAGGATCAGATGCAAATGTGCTATACCCTCATACTGTACTACCTAAGGAAAAATATAGCAACTCCTACATATAAATACAAATATAGAGAGAAGGCAGTGAGTTATATGTGAGTTCTAACTATCTACCAGTTTTGCCCCCCCACACAGGGGAGACTCATACACAGAGCCCCCCATACACAGTGCCCTTTATACACAGAGCCCCCCATACACAGTACCCTTTATACACAGTGCCCCCCATACAGTGTGCCCCCCATACACAGTGCCCCCCATATACAGTACCCTTTATACACAGTGCCCCCCATACACAGTATCCTTTATACACAGTGCCCCCCATACAGCGTGCCCCCCATACAGTACCCTTTATACACAGTGCCCCCCATACAGCGTGCCCCCCATACACAGTACCCTTTATACACAGTGCACCCCATACAGTGTGCCCCCCATACACAGTACCCTTCATACACAGTACCCTTTATACACAGTGCCTCCCATACAGTGTGCCCCCCATACACAGTACCCTTTATACACAGTTCCCCCCATACACAGTGCCCTTCATACACAGAACCCCCCATACACAGTACCCTTTATACACAGTGCCCCATACACAGTGCCCTTCATACACAGAGCACCCCCCCATACACAGAACACCCCCCCATACACAGAACACCCCCCCATACACAGAACACCCCCCCATACACATACGCGCTCCGACTCCTTGCGCTGCTTCTCTTATGTGGCTCCTTCGCCGGCGGTCCCAGGTCCTTTTATAAGGTTGCGCCCCGTGTGTACGTGTGACGTCATTATGCACGGGCGCAACCTTATAAAAGGGCCAGGGACCGCCGGAGAAGGAGCCACATAAGAAGAGAAGCAGCGCAAGGAGTAGGAGCGCTCAGCTTAAACCTTCTCATCCTGCTGTCGCAGATCGTTCTATGAATGTCCCGCATTTCTGTAATCTATTACGGAAATGTGGGACATTCAGGGAACTATCCGGGACAGCGGGACGCGCTATAGAAAGCGGGACAGTTGGGGTGTATGGCGTATGCCACCCCACCGGCGATTTACATTATAGCCAGTGGGATGGCATTTCGGGGAGATTAGTTGCCTGTGACAAGGGAGATTTGTTGTGCAGCGACTAATCTCCCCATCTGTCACAGCCCTAAAGTGCACTTATCACCCCCTCATATTGTTTCCCCCAGAAGTGCGAGCTAATACAGCTTGCATTGTGGTTGGGGGAAACAATAGTTTTTCTTGAAAAAAAGTAGCCCCCTCAGTGCTAGGCCGTCAGTGCTGGGATGGAGCTCCTGGTACAGGGGCCATGTTCAGTGTTCAGCTGGGGCCACCCCTGCCACATGCCCAAAGCCCTCCCCTGAGCATGTGTTAAATTTACTTTTAGAACGTCAGGAGAGGCAGTGGCAGCCCAGGGAAGCTCCTGCAGGCATTGGGTCTAGGCCGGCGGGGCCCACTAGGTTTTTTCCCAGTGCCCCACTAGCCCAGTCTGACCCTGGTCATGTTGTTTGGCACTCGTGCATAATGAGCGGATCTACCTGCTAGCTTATTATGCACAGGGCTGCCATAAGAAACTTTGGGGCCCAAATGCATGAGTTTAGGGGGCCAATGATATTGCTGTGGGGCCCAATAACCAGGCAGTAGTAGTTCATAAAAATATTACAAATAATTAAAGTGCTGATAAGTCAATTTCAATTGGGGGGGGGGTCACTGGAGTTAATATGTAAGTTACCTCAAACATGTCTTTAAAAGTAACTTCAGTTTTTGCATAAGTTGCGTAAGTTTTAAATTGAAGTAAGTGTAGGGATTCCCCTGCTAAAAAAAATTAATGTAGGAGACGCTCTTTTCATTCAGTAAATAGATCCCAATATAAACCTCTGATTTAACTGTATAATAACCAGTCATTCCCCTGCTAGAAAGTTCATGGAGGAGACGGTCATATCATTCAGTAAATAGATCCCAATAGAAAAAGCTGATGTTACTGTATAATAACCAGTCATTTCCCTGCTGGAGAGTTCATCTAGGAGATGGTGTCAATATATATATATATATATATATATATATATATATAAATAGGCATGAAATGACGGTGCCGTCATTTCATGCCTATTTAACTATCTTTTGCACAGGCACCCAGATATCATCAATATTTATGGTGTGCAGCTTCCTAGCACTCAGTATTATATATATATATATGGACAGAGAGCCGCACACACAAGGACTTAGCAAAACAAGTGAAAAAGTTTATTCAAAAAAGATCCAACGTTTCGAGTACCAACTGTACTCTTCCAAACCACCTGGTTTGTCCCTGAGGAAGAGTACAGTTGGTACTCGAAACGTTGGATCTTTTTTGAATAAACTTTTTCACTTTTTTTGCTAAGTCCTTGTGTGTGCGGCTCTCTGTCCATATATTGCCTAATTTTAGCCAGCACCCAGGGCGTTTGAACCACCATAGGGTGTGCTCCACTCTTCTTTGTTTCTTTATATATATATATTACTTTAAAACTAATTTTTGGTGTTACTGTTCCTTGTTCCTAAACTGGTAGAAAGGATTAAATAATGGGGATCTGGAACCTGCACTGTACACCCGCCATTCATCAGATAGTTAGCCCAGTGTTAACTTTGCACTCTACATTTATTGCACCAAATAAAACTGCTCAGCACTGACATCCCTCAGAGGACGTCTAAGCTGACATAAATGCAGCTTGCACCCATTAACAGGCAGCGGTAAAACAAGTATTTTAGCCCAGACAGTGCAAACTTTTGTGGCCAATGACGGCAGGCACAATGAGGTTCAATTTCAGAAAAAAACTTCATTTTGTGAAAAATGCTTACTTGCACCTATGGTTTGCATTTGACACTTTATATCCATTTGTAGACATGACGGGGGTCTTACTATTCTGCTGTGAATAGCCGGTGAAGTAGATATGGACCCCTATTCTGCTCTGAGTAACCTGGGGGTGTTAATGTAACCCAAGTTCTGATGTAGGCCCCATACAACTTATTTGTCTGGGGCCCCCTCATGAACACAAGTGTGCAGTACCAAATTTTAGACCATGCCCCTTGTATGCAATAAACAAAAGATTAACTAGCAGGAAGGGAGGTTATTCTAGGACAAAAGGTTAAACTTTATGAATGTGGAGGTAATACTATGATACAAACTCACCGATCATTTTACTGAATAGCAGGGGGATTAGAGCTGGGCGGTATGACCAAAAATTTATATCACGGTATTTTTCAAAATTATATCGGTATCACGGTATTTGACGGTATATAAATAAAAAATAAATAATAAATATTGGTGGCCCCCCCCACAACCCCCCCCCCACAACCCCGACCCCCCCCAACACCCCCCCCACAACTCCAACCCCCCCACACAACTCCAACCCCCCCACAACCCCAACCACAACCCCCCAACCACAACCCCGACCCCCCCAACACCCCCCCCCACAACCCCAACCCCAACACCCCCCCACAACTCCAACCACAACCCCCCAGCAGAACTTACCCAACTTGTGGTTCCTCCAGCGATGCGTCCTAGCGACGTCGCGTGCGCGTTGACGTCACATGCGCGCTGATGTCACATGCGCACGGGCGCAACCCGGATATAATTGAAGAAAAATAGCAGGAGGCGCGCATACCGGTGTAGCGGTATGTTTAAAAACCATATCGTTTTTTTTTTTAAAAACCGGTATACCGCCCAGCACTAAGGGGGATTACTATAAACTAAACTGACCCTGCAAATGCTGGGGGGCACAGAGACTAGGGGGACATTGGAACGCTAATAATTAGGCATCCCCACTGCTGGAAAGTTCATGTAGGAGACGCTCATATCATTCAGTAAATAGATCCCAATATAAATAGTTGATGTTACTGTATAATAACCAGTCATTCCCCTGCTGGAAAGTTAATGTAGAAGACGCTGATATCATTCAGTAAATGAACCCCAATAGAAACACCTGATGTTACTCTGTAATAAGAAGTTCATGTAAAGAGTTCTACTAATTAATGTGCTAATTAATTAACATTTAAACACACAGTTTATTGGGTGTTCAATGAAATTTGCCCTAAGTTTAAACCCTGCAGTCCTTCCTGCCCCTACTCTGTGCTGTCTTTGCTTGATATGGAAGTCACGTGAGTTTCTGCACAAGTTAACAAAACTACGTCAATTTAGAGGCCCAAAACTAGACAGTGTTAGTAAAAAAAAATAGTAAAAAAATGTGCTAATAGGTCAGTCTTTAAATTTGGGGGCCGCAAAGCTTATAAGTAAGTTGCGCAAGTTTCTTAGAATGTAATGTACGTTTTTGCATAAATTATTTAAATTGCGTAAGCATAGGGGTCCAATGATATTGCTGTGGGGCCCAAAGACCAGTCCCCTGTTGAAAACTTAATGTAGAAAATGCTTAAATAATTCAGTAAATAGCTTCCAATATAAACAGCTGACGTTGCTGTATAATGAGCAGTTGAAATCAGTAGTCAATAAAATAGTTGTAAGTGTAAAATAAGTGTGTTTTTGGTGTTAAAGGAGAAGGAAAGGCTAAGTCACTTGGGGGTGCCAAATGTTAGGCACCCCCAAGTGACTTAAATCGCTTACCTTGTACCCTGGGCTGGTGCCCCTGTTAGGAGAAAACAGCACCAGCCCGGGGTAGCTGTAGGAAGTGCTTCCTCCTTCCTTTTTCTTCTGCCGGCGAAATCTTTGGGCTGGCGCATGCGCGGTAGAGTGAAACGCCGACTTTCTTGTTTAAGTTCGGCTTTTCACTCTACTGCGCATGCGCGCGGCGCTACAGGAAGGAGGAAGCGCTGCTGCTACCCCGGGCTGGTGCTGTTCTCTCCGTACAGGGGCACCAGCCCGGGGTAAAAGGTAAGTGATCTAAGTCACTTGGGGGTGCCTAACATTTTGGCACCCCCAAGTGACTTAGCCTTTCCTTCTCCTTTAAGTTCTGACCACTGCCCCACCATATTGCAATAGTAGATTAAAAACAACACTACTTTTTTCCTCTTAATTTGTAAGCTTGAAGTTATTTTTGTTTTTCATGCCTTTGACTGTACAGCAGGGGGCAGTCACAAGTCATAAATCCTTGTTCTGGTAGGATGTTTTATATAATTGGCATAAGAACTGTGCAAGATGCCTATATTAGTCACTGGCATAGATTTTGATTTAGTCTTTCTCCAGAACAGTGTCTGACACATGTTTTTCTTAGATAGGTTATAAATTACAGCATGGCTATATTTAAATAAACATGGGAATTGTTGGCAATAAGAAAATCTATGACCATGAAGCAGACGCTAGGACTTCATTTGAACTAATATTGTATTCCAACCCTAAATCCTTCTGATTTCACAAGCCTATATAGTTCTGATCACTACTCCGACAACTTAGATTTCCATCTGCCACAACACAGCTTTGTTTCTATCATTTATTTATCATCATTATTTTTTATGTGGCATTACCCTGTTTTCACGGTTGATTAGCCCCATTTGACTACATGGGCAGAATTCCTACAGCGTGGTCCATGTTAAGAAAAAAATGTTGTCATGAACACACTTTTTACTGCAGCTACAGTTGCCACCTTTTCTGGAAAAAATACTAACCTTTCATTTTTGCCTCTATTCCCTATTAATAACAGTGGCTTCAAACATCATTTTATCAGCTAGGCCTTTACAATACCAGCTAGGTGGCAACCCTGGTTGCAGCATCTGGGCATCCCATCTCCTATGCCCCCCCTCATTCCCACTATGTACACTAAGTCACTGTAAGATGGAATTTAAAGGCTGCAGCTCATATTGATTAGCAAATATATCAACTTACTTACTAGCAATAAAACAGACTATCACAAAGGAATGCTTGTCTTACATCAGGGCACTATGCCCCAACATTTTATAACTGTAAATCTCATGGCCATGCGAGCCACCCCTACTTAACATCCTGCAAGAGTGGGCATGTGATAGCAGGTCGCCTTATATCTCTGCTCCAGGGACCCCTTGCCAAATGCAGAAGTTTAGAAGATTCTAAGACCTGACAAGCATTACATTATGCTGCTGTGAACAACCTCTGCCTTGAATACCTACTTTTATTATTTACCTAGGAAACGGGAGGGGGGGTGCCTTCCAATCTCCTGCCTGAACCCATTTATTTAACTACTGCCGTCATGTTCATTGTATAGTGATGAAAATGCCATCTTCACGGGTCCCCAGATAAAGCAGCATAGGTGCAGGGGGCAGCTAACTGAAGCAGGGTGGAAATTAAATTGTTTATGCCTGTAGGCAGAAGTTAAATAAATGGGTCCAGGTAGGAGATTGGAAGGTTATGTTAAACCACTGCCAGCTAGGGCACTGTGTGAATGTGTTGGAGCTTTAGTCAGTAAGGTCCTTGGTACAATATAAATTAAAGCTTATGAGCTCAAAAGCCTTGATATGTGAGTAGATTTTAACCCCAGTAGAGAGGGGTTTTGTGTGCATCTTAAATACAAAATGTATCCTACTAGAATGCGGAATCATCTTTTACACATTCTTCACTAGCTTCAAAAACACATAGGTGTGGAATCAGAATTCAAGAACAGAAAAGCTCAGCACAGGCGTATAAGTAGGTTAGCCTAGGCCAGGAAACAAGCATCATTATTATTGTGACCAAATAAATAGTTCAGGATCACAATCAATATTCAGTAGTGCCAGGACTAAAGATAACATGGAACTGAGCTCTAAGACCCATAGCCAAAAATAACCTGCATGAATGTAGCATAGATTGTTGCAGAGCTGCAAATGTGCATACATATGGATATTAGCATCAAGGATGCTCATTATGATACCTGCTGGACTTTGACTCATGCAAGGGGCACAACATTACCAAAGGCAAACTGTGATCACAGACTTCTGTGGTAAACAAAGATAAAGATGACAGTGACGCATTGCAGTGACCCTATAATTATCATTCATCACTTCTGTGATATTTTTATGAATACACATATTTAGATTTTATGATTCTGAATGTCAGCACATTTATATTCCCTGCCATTGTTATTAATAGGGAAGAAATACAGAGACAGAAAGGCCAGAATATTTTTCCACAAATGGTAGCAACCCTAAGTACCTACTGCCATCATATATATATATTACATCAGTGGGAGAAGATTGTTGAAAACTTCACAATGACCAGTGTTAACTGCCATAAAGATGTTTGATAATGTATGAAATAAATGTAGCATTCTATTAAAACCCTGATAAATATTGATTCTTATAATTTTTTTTCTTTCATCCAACAGAATACTGCTTGTTATAGTTTGAGTTTCCCTGTGATAGCACAGATAGCATATGATAGAGTATATAGCATATACATCTTTATCTGCCAAGCCTAACATGTGGTGTCAAAATGTGCGGGTGTCCATCAAGTACATCATCAAGTCTGGTTTCCATTTGAATCTTTACATTCTGTTTGCAGAAGAGAAGCAATGAAGGCTTGCTTTTATAGGTGTACATTCTTGACAGGCAAAAAAAGCAAGAATGATAGTAATAAAACACCCAAGGAACTATTTTGTTTAGCATGCCAAAATAAGGAGGCGTATGATATGGTCTATAACATTTTTTAATTTGTGCCCAGCAGTACTTACTTCTGAATTGCTAGTATTGTTTGTTATTGGTAGCTGCACTGGTGCAATTTCCAGTGTGGCACTGATCAGCCCCTATATTGTAATACATGTTTCTATGGTTTCTTTGCCTAGGAAGGGAACTACTGCAGTTTACAACATAAATGTGATTTACACAGGGCTGTGGAGTCGGAGTCAAGGAGTCAGAGTCGGAGGCAATTTTGGGTACCTGGAGTCGGAGTCGGCAAAAAATGAACCGACTCCGACTCATACTAAATTTAAATGGGAATAAAAAAAAAAATAAAGCAAGTTTAAATGTCCCAATTCACAAACAGTCATAATTAATTACTTCTCTGCTATAAGAATAAAGCCCAATGCACGCAGTGCATAAACGAACACGTTGAGTGACCATGAAGCTTTTCATTGACTGTATGAATGTATAAAATACATTAGCATATTAAAAACAGAGGAGTTGGAGTCGTGGAGTCGGAGTCGGAAGTATCAGAAACTGAGGAGTCGGAGTCGGAGAATTTATCTAACGACTCCACAACCCTGGATTTACCCATCCACAAAAAACATCATGTTTCTACAGGAAAATCAGCGCAACTCTGTTTGATCCTACTTTTAATTTCCAACATTTTTTCTACTCACTTCTATTTCAACTGTTTAATTATCCATTTATTTTATCCTATTGATAAGAAATTTCCACATTCCATGCAATGAAACTTACAGTTATACATGTCTCCACTCCACAGTCCCTGCTTATCAAAATTGTTGCAAAAGTACAAAAGTAATAGTTGTAATGGTTGTTGAACCAAATTGTTCTGTTTTAATATAATATTGATTCAGAATTGGTCATCAGTTGCAGTTTCGTGACAGAAATTACATTACTAAGCACCAATTATAACTGATGATGTCACTAAGGATTAATTATACCAGATGACAACACTAAGCACTGTTACAGAGATATAATTTACAGGATACTCTTGGCTCTTGTGTAATATATAGAGAGATTTAATCAGTCCCCCTCAGAGAAAAGGACAACTCATGTGAGCTAAAGGGAAGCATTCAACACCATCCCTTTTAAACACTTGAAACAATATGGCAGAAAATGAAAACACATAGGGGCTGATTCACTAAAGGTCAATAAATGCTTATCGCATGCTTTTTTGCGTTAAAAAGCATGCGATAATTAAGTCCCGATTCGTCAAGGCGGTACTTAAAGAAAATTGTGGTTGGTGAGCTTTTGGCAACACAACATGGACTTTGCAGTAGGATTTTTTCAAGTATGTGTGGGCCCTAGAGTCATGCAGCCTCCAGTTTTCAGGGAAATGGTCATTTTCAGAACAGTAGTTTTCCGAAAGTAATGGTTACGTGCATAAAATCGTATGCTAATATAGCAAGCGGCGAAATATATCACGCGCAGTGGGAAATAACACACGGCGGAAATTAACGCAAGAAAAACGCTCATCGCAAGTTAACGCAAAGAACATCGCGTCTTAATTATGATGCCTATCCTTAGTGAATCGAGCGTTAAGTCGCAAAAAATAAGAAGCAATTACATTTTTAACGCATGCTATAAATAGTGCTTGATTTATCGCCCTTTAGTGAAATTTTAACAAGCATCTCACAAATGTATAACATCCATACAACAAAACCAGTTATGTGTAAAGTTACTTAAAGAATGAATTGAAATGTAAAACAAAACTTCGACAAAATTGTAGACAAAATGTACTTGGGACAAAAGGCACCCAATACTAAAATAATAAAGTTAATATAATTCTGACAATGATTTCCTTTTGTAAAGTTGCCCACAAATAGCCAGTTTCACCCATACAGCTACTTAAATGCCGCACGTCATAAATGAGATGGCACTGGCTGTCAGGGCCCAAGTTGATAACTTGACAGTTTGCCAAATTCTAGCTGCGGACACTTTAGGGGTCATTTACAACCCCAGGGGGGGCACAAGTGCAAGAGCACTAAGGGGCTTGTCGAAATAGGACTTGCACACCCCTTGACACTGCACTCTGCACTGAGTGCCAGGTGACAGGCGTGCCTCCCTTCACCCACCCCTTTTCAGTCTAGATTGGCTTAATGCAAGCTGTTATGTCAGCATCAATATGCACAGTTATGTTAACTATATACTTGTTTTTAGGTGCACAATAACTAGCATGAAAACAGTCAGAGCATGGAGAGTGAACAGGGTATTTCCCTTCTGCTTTATTACTTCCGGGGCGCATGAGACATACATCACACCACGGTATTGCCACCTAGTGGCACGTATGTGAAATAACACTCAAATACATTACATCTCCTCCCCACTTAGATCAATTACTCCCATGTTTTTTCTCATACCGTGAACATTGGAACATCAGTGGAACTCAATAACTGTGAGGCCATATTAATGATAAAATAACCTACCGGACCAACCGTTAACTGCTTGAGTCTACACCCAATTAACATATTATGCAGTGCAGATAAAAACAAAAACTACAGATCTAATCTGTTAGGTGCCTTACGATTCCTCACTGGGAATCGCCTCTCATTTTGGGAAATAACCATAGCCGGTGCAACAAGCCCATCTGCATGTTGGTCTGGTGCATAAGATACAGTCTCATTAGATATCAAAGGCAGTTCTTGTTCCCTATCGTCTAATATTGGTGACACACTGTTATCCGCTGGCAACAGTTCGGTGGCTTTTGTGATTTCCGGGTGTCCCCCTAACATTTGATCTGCATGTCTTTTCCAGGTTTGTGTACTGTCCACTTGGACCGTATATGACACTGGTCCTGACTGGGAAGAGACAGTACCAGTTTTCCACTTTTCTCCCCCACGTCTATAATCTCTGACCAGCACGGAATCACCAACACCAAAGTCTCTTTCTTTCGCATGGAGAGCACGGTACGAACATTGAACTTCTTGGGCTTGCTCCACAGTCTGTTTTACACTTGGCTTTATTAAATCTAGTCGTGTTCTCAGTCTGCGATGTAAGAACAACATTGCCGGTGCTTCTTTTGTTGTGCTGTGGGGAGTATTCCTGTACTGTAACAGGAAAGCATCTAGTCTTTGTTGCAATGGTTTTGGTTCTTTGGATGCTTTTAGCGAATGTTTAAAAGTTTGTACAAAACGCTCAGCCAACCCGTTGGTCGCTGGGTGAAATGGTGCCGAGCGTACATGTTTAACACCATTCGATTTCAGAAAGCATTCAAATTCCTCTGAAGTAAATTGTGGGCCATTGTCGCTCACTAAGGTTTCAGGTATGCCATAGCGACTAAAAAGACCACGCAATACCTCGATCGTTTTGCATGACGTAGTAGAATCCATCACCAGAACTTCTGGCCATTTCGAGTGTGCGTCAACGACTACTAGGAACATGCGTCCTTCAAATGGCCCAGCGTAATCGATGTGGATTCGCTGCCAAGGGGATTCGGGCCATGCCCAGGGATTTAACGGTGATAGGGCTGGGGATTTCTGATTTTGTTGACAGGACATGCAGGTTTTAGATTTTTCCTCAATCTGCGAGTCGATATTTGGCCACCAGATGTAGCTACGCGCTAATGCCTTCATTTTGACTACACCTGGGTGTCCCGTGTGTAAATCCTCTAAGACTTGGGGTCTCAAATTTGGTGGAACGATAACTCGCTGTCCCCACATTAGACAGTCCTGCAAAAGTGATAGCTCCTCCTTCCTCATGAGATACGGTTTTAAAACATTTTCTGAGTCTTTGGTAGGTGGGAATAACCCGGTGGATACCATTTCCTTTACCTGACAGAGAATTGGATCTGTCCTGGTTCCTTTCCGAATATCA
This sequence comes from Xenopus tropicalis, assembly GCF_000004195.4. Classification (NCBI taxonomy): domain Eukaryota; kingdom Metazoa; phylum Chordata; class Amphibia; order Anura; family Pipidae; genus Xenopus; species Xenopus tropicalis. Next base: position 136,078,439 of record NC_030678.2, on the reverse strand, counting down.
CTGCTACTGACTGGAAGTGTATCCATTTTGTTTATAAAATAAACCTCTAATGCATCCTTTCTGTCCTTGTGGTGAACAGGCAGTGGTAAGCGTGATAAACTATCTGCGTTCCCGTGTTTGTCCGCACTCCTATACTGGATAGTGTAGTTATGTAGAGCCAACAGGAGAGCCCACCTTTGAAGTCTGGCTGCAGCCATGGAGGGAGTCGCTTTGTGTGGATGGAGTATGGTGGTAAGTGGACGGTGATCAGTCATTAAGGTGAAGTGACGTCCATATAGGTAAGTGTGAAACTTCCGTACTCCGAAGATTAATCCTAATGCTTCTCGCTCCAGCTGCGCATAGTTTTGCTCTGCCTTACTTAAGGTTCTCGAAGCGAAGGCTATGGGTCTTTCCTGCCCATCTGGCATCAAATGTGAAAGTACTGCCCCCACCCCATAGGGTGAAGCGTCGCACGCCAATCGGACTGGAAGTCTTGGGTCGTAGTGCGTAAGCACATTGGGTGTCAATAGCTGTCTCTTGATTTCCTGAAATGCACCCTCACATTCTGGAGACCAGTTCCATTTCACCTCCTTATGTAACATTGCGTTCAGGGGGTGAAGGACTGTGGACAGGTTTGGAACGAATCTTGCATAATAATTAACCAGCCCCAGGAAGGACCTGAGTTGGCTAACATTGACCGGGACCGGTGCCTCTACAACTGCGCGCAGTTTATTGGCGGACTTGTGGAGTCCCGATGCATCAATCATGTGTCCCAAATACTCTAATGAGTTTTTGAAAAACTCACACTTCTCTCTTTTTAACCGAAGTCCACATTTCTCCAGTCTATTTAGCACAGCCTCAAGATTAGACAAGTGGTGTGCATCGTCTCTCCCTGTGATCAGGATGTCGTCCAGAAAACAGTGGACGGATGGTAACCCCTGCAGTACTTGTTCCATGGCTCGTTGGAATATCGATGGAGCTGATGTGATGCCAAAAGGTAATCTGTTGTATACGAACATTCCCTTGTGTGTCGTGATGGTTAAGTATTTCCGTGAATTTTCATGTACAGGGATCTGCAGGTACGCTTGTGAAAGGTCCAATTTGCTAAACCTTTTTCCTCCCGCTAGTGAAGCGAACAGATCTTCAATCCGAGGTAATGGATAATGTTCGGCACATAAGGCTGGGTTTACCGTTACTTTGAAGTCACCGCAGATTCTGACATTACCTCCTTTTTTGATTACAGGCACAATCGGGGTTGCCCATTCACTGAATCGTACTGGTGAAATGATTCCTTGTTTGAGTAGGTGGTTGATTTCTTCCTCCACCTTGGGTCTGATGGCATATGGTACCACTCGAGCTTGGAAAAACTTTGGTTGAGTTCCTGGTTTCAGATTGATGGTAGCTGTGTAACCATTGAAAGTTCCTAACTCTTCACTGAAAACTTTCTCATGCTGTTTTAGAAGGCTGTCCAATGTCCCTTCGTTGCTGCGGTGTACTGCACTTATTGATTTGATCTCACGCCAGTCCAGATGAATTCGGCGAAGCCACTCGCGTCCGAATAGCGGAACCGCATTTCCGGTAACAATATACAGTGGTAACCGTGCACATTGTTTGTTTAGCTTAACGCACACCTTGATGACTCCTTCTGGCCGGATTACTTCGCCAGTGTATGTCTTGAGAACAACGTTTGTATGGCGCAGACGAATGTGACTTAATTTATCTCTATACAGTTCCCCTGAGATAATAGAAACTGCCGCTCCTGTGTCGACTTCCATCTCTACTCGTAACCCCTCAATTTTTGGTTGTATTTTTATTACCGCTGTCCCTTCCTCATTTTCCCTTTTCATTATGTTCCCTGGTGCAGGGTTTTTCGATGTTGCGGTAACGTTGTGTAGTGTCAGTTCAGACTCAGTATCCGAACTTGTCTCTTCATTCAGCCTTTCCGTCTCAGTGCCCATTTTGTGAATTGTTTTTTTCTTTGCCATTCCCTTACTTTTTACATAGTTTCCTTTTCCGAAAACTCTCGGTATTTTCACCTCTGTCTTTGCACCTTTACATGACCGAGCGATGTGGCCCTTCTTTCCACAATTGTGACACAGTTGGTCTTTGTAAAAACATTCATTTTGGGGATGGTTAGACTTTCCACATCTAAAACATTTTGCCTTTGGCGATTCTGATGCAAAAGACATGGCATTTACTTTCAATGAGTTACTTAAATGCTGTGATTCCCTCGATACAGCCTCCATTGACATTGCTATGTCCACGGCCTTTTGGTACGTGAGTGCCGATTCAGTCAAAAGCTTCCGCTGTATTGACTCGCTGCACAGGCCACACACCACTCTGTCTCTTAATGCATCGTTTAAATTGTCACCAAATTCACAGTGCTCCGCCAGTTTCTTTAATACAGCCACATACTGTGCAACACTTTCCCCCTCCGCCTGATTTCGTTTGTGAAACTTGAACCTCTCAGCAATCACAATAGGCCTGGGACTGAAATGCGCTTGCAGTGTGTTCACAATGTCTCCATATGACATAGTGCCGGGCTTAACTGGTGCAATAAGGCTACGTAAGAGTCCATAAGTGGATGCTCCCATTACGCTGAGGAAAACCGACACTGTTTTTCCCTCGTCAATGTCATTTGCTTTCACGAAGTGTTCAAAGCGTTCTACATACGTGGTCCATTGCTCTCTCGCCTCGTCGAAGGTATCAATCTGTCCAATGATCGTAGCCATCCTTACTTCTGGCTTGACAACTAGATATTGACCGCGGGCACGTTTCCCTCGTCGCCAATTTATGTTATGTCGGCATCAATATGCACAGTTATGTTAACTATATACTTGTTTTTAGGTGCACAATAACTAGCATGAAAACAGTCAGAGCATGGAGAGTGAACAGGGTATTTCCCTTCTGCTTTATTACTTCCGGGGCGCATGAGACATACATCACACCACGGTATTGCCACCTAGTGGCACGTATGTGAAATAACACTCAAATACATTACACAAGCTGTGCTATATTCAAAAAGCAGTCTGTAGGTCTCTGTAGCTATTTGCACAGTGCCCCAAGCAGTGGCCAAAGTGCAAAAATTGTGGCTTTTTTTGTAGACAGGAACATTCAGGATGATGCTGCAAGCATGGCTGATACTTTCTCCTTACAACAAGCAGAGGAGAAGTATATATAGCATTGCATCCTAGACAATCTTCCCAGAATGCACAGGTTTTTGTTGCGATCTGCCAGCAGTTTGGAAAAGTAAGACTCTGAGAGATCTTCAGCACACACAGCGCCTGCTGAAAAAGTGGCAATGACCTAATTAATGTAAGGGGCATGGCCTATTGATGCCACTAAAACAAGCCCTTTCTTGAATTACAAATCACTTACACTTACTGCGCTTATACACAAGGTACTCAGAGGGGACACTTTTTAAAAATGGGAGCAATAGCATATAAAGATGGAAGTGTTGGGGATAACTCCTGGGGAACACACACACTAGTGTAAAAATGGTACATTACTGAATTGCCCACAATTGCAGTGAGAAAAAAAAATATATATATAGTTATGTCAGACTCAGCTTTACTCTAGCCAATAGAGCAGCAAACCTGTGTTTGCTTCAGCATGCAAATAAACATGCTCTGACTGCTGGAACTTGCACAGCAAATAAGATTTGATCCTTACTGAAGTATAAACCTTATGCGTTTAAGACCAAATTTGCCCAAACTAACAAACAGTAGCTTCCAATTAGAAATTTTGTTTGAAAATTGCCAGCTGTTTTGTTGTTTGATTTTACTGTTATATTGAAAAAAAAAAACCTTAGAAAAATTTATTTCGGTTATATCATTTGAGAATACCCTTTTTTTCCTAATTAGAACTTGAATAGGGGCCATGATGGTATTGAAATGATATTTAGAAACCATTTACAGCAAAAAGATAATGTTCACTAGGATACACTGTGCACTCAGAGCACTTACTGATTTATAATACAATAAAGTGTTCACATTTTGGGAAAAGCCAGTTCTCTTTGCCTCTATACCAATATGGATGGTTGACAAAAATGATACTGATTTCACCAATCTAATTGAAGCTGTGGAAATTACCCCAGCTATAACCAGCTAACTCCTCACTCTTTCAGTTATTCATACAGACAGAGCACCCATATTAGCCAGTTGTGGATAACTTACCCTTGGTGTTTTAGGTCAAATGCTTGCAGTCACATAGAGCAATAAAACCAGGAGCAGGTGGTAGCACAGACATGACAAATGCATTATTTGTGTAGTGCACCTGGCTGCACTGCATGTGCCTGTGTGTTTGTTTGTGCGCCTGTGTGTATTTGTATATATAGATGACTCGTCTTGGTATGACAGGAGGCAGACCAGCCACCCCACATACACACTTCAAAGGATAACGGGCATCTAGTATCCTGCAATTTTGTTGAATTCACTGTTACAAAAGGACAGGGTTTGGGAATGTACATGTGCCCTAAACTAAAGGCTTCTTAAATACAGCTTCATACAGCATAGTGGAGGAAGGAAAGGGGTAGGGTGGCTCCATATGAAAATGTTACTCCCGTTCCAAATATCACAGGCAAGAGAATGATAAAATGAAAACTTGCCTGTTCATAGGTTCTGAATAATGAAGAGAAGTAGGTATTGGCAGAGGCCACTTAGAATATTTATGAGTTTTGTACATTTCATTTGAAGCAGCGTAGGTTGTTTTTCACGGTGAGGGCAGTGAGGTTGTGGAATGCCCTTCCTAGTGATACTGTGATGGCACATTCTGTTAATGTTTTTAAGAGGGGCCTGGATGAGTTCTTAAACAAGCATAGTATCAAAGGCTGTTGGGTTGATGTTCTTGTAATTTGAAATTAAAGGCTAATATAAAACTCAAAACAACAAGAAATGATAAATGTATTTATTAATGAAGGGATAGTGCATCCAAAACTGCAGGATTAAAGGACATGTAAAGTCTATTTTACTAGGACCCCCCTCCCCCCACACCCTCTGGTAAAATAGATTGCTACGCTTTTCCTTGGGCCAGTGCTCCTTCTTCTATCCTTAAGACGCTGCTAGGATAGTAAGTAAAATGGCGGCATGGCACCTTAGGGTGGTTTTTACAGGTTGATCCAGTTTTCTCTTAACAGGAGCACCAGCCTGGGAACAAAAAACTTAGCAATCTATTTCACTAGGGGGTGCCTAATATTTTCACACCCCATAGTGAAATACTCTTTACGAGTCCTTTAATGTATCTTCCAGCTGTAAATGTGAATGACAAATTACGCAATTTCATTATGATTTGAACTGGATCTTTTCTTGTTATGTCTCTGTGCATAAAGAATACAAATGTTTAAAGAGTTTGATTTGCAAATCAATTATTTCTCAGAATTTACCACTTAACATTTTAGGGCAAAGATCCATTTTTTTCATAATAATAATAGCAACATTGAACCCACAAACTCAATGGACACCATCCAAGAACTTTGCCCTCAGATTAAACAAAGAGATAACAGCTGGCAGCATAGGGTTCCCCAGTCTGAATGTATCATTGCAAGCCCCATTTACCTTGACCTCTGTCTTGGCAGCATACATCATGTTTGGCGTGTTAACGAGCTGGAAATTGTACCTTATGACATCGTAAATAACCCTCAGTTGTTATTCTAGATCTGAGATCACAGCACAGATCAAATCAGATACCTGGCCCCCCTGATGACCCAATGCTTAACACATACAATGTCAATAATATTTCTAAACTCCAAATAATGATAGGATTAGTCAGATCAGTAAATTTGCCATGTGCATGGGCCAAATTGCACATATTTCCAATAAGTCAGCACATATATGGCAAGCACGTGTTTACGGGTAAGCTCAGAAAGTTGCTAAGAATTATATGCATTATGAATTCATACAATAAATATATCACAGATGTAATTATTATACTTAATCACCTTTATACATATTTAGTGCTATTATTATTGTATATATATATATATTTATATTATTGTTATTAAACACTTAAGCGTATAACATAAAGTTATTCAGGCACAATAAGTAAACTTATGTCTCAAAAATGTATAGTGAGCAATGACTCATTTGCCAGAATTTACAGATTGCCAGTCGGAGCCTTGTGGACAGCTATTATTTCTGCAGCAAATATATCTATTTCAATTCTGCACTCCCTAGTTATTATGGGGCAGATATGGGGTTAGAGGTTACCACAGAAAAACTCACCCACTTTCTATTCATTGCTATGGGATTTTTTAAAGTGTATTTATCAAATGGTGAACTCTAGCTTTCACCCATAACATAATGAATACACTTCTAAAGATCTCATAGGAATTCACATTCACATAAATCTCCCACTGTATATTTTTTTTTTTATTTTAGGCCTTTTTGTGCCACACGCAACTTGTAAGTAAGTCTTACAGGAGCAAAGTACCCTTGGAAACAGCATCCTAGCATGCACAAATCTGCATCTATTTTAGCAGTTGCTCTTGCATTCACAAACAAGCCTTTTGTAGCCAGGCTCACATCTGGTCACAAAAAATACACGGGGTAAAGGGACAATGATTTATAATTTGCTATCTCTGTAATATCTATTAATATTATATTTTGCTAACATTACACATGCTTTGTAATTCATTCTCCTCAGTCCCTGTCCCCGTGGAGCTTACAGTTTATATTGACACTATAGTCATTTTAATCAGAACCCAATTAACATGTCTGTATGTTTTGGAGGGTGGGAGAAAACCCACACAGACACAAATAAACCAGAACTAACCCCAATTCACCATGTCACTCTACTATCTCTGAGTAACCATGCCACCTATCTTTATGCTTAGGTTTGTGAGTGTGCCCTTGCACCTTACCACCCCAGCTACACCTGATACTACCCTGTCCCCATTCTCATACAGCATTGTAACTACATCTCCCACATCTGGCTATGTGCCAATCCAGCTAGTACATAGTGCAAAAGTTTGTATGTCTGTCTTCTCCAAACATCTCAGGAAACACTGTTCTTTGGATATGGAAGCTCAATCTCCATTGCAGAGGTCACAGAGAAAACTTTTCCCAAAGCTTAATATAGCCCATTCCAGACACTTCTCCTCCTATTGCCCTATTTAAGAGAATAAAAGTACATTTTTAGTAGTATTGTGAATAACCCAAAAATGTACTGCCTGATATTTCTGATTCTGCCATGTGTGTCAGCAAAATGTGTCCACCTGGCCGCCCGTGGGAGGCAGAATCCCATGCATTAGCTCTCATTTGCCAGCCCTCCCATGTATACAGTACATGTGCCTGTGAGGAGCATGCTAATGACTTCCTTGTGGAACTCTCTAGTGCTGTGTGGTCTGTCTGCTCATTTCACACATTGCCAGGCGCTTTACACATCCCTAATTAGATCATTAGAGAAGGCTTGCAAAGAAGACATAGCAAAAAAATGAAAGCCTAAGGCCAGGGGCAGGCAGTGCATTTTTTCTGCATACTTTCTCGTTTCTGCACCAACAGGGTCGGACTGGGGGGTGTAGAGCCCACAGGGCTGCCACCCCAGGTGCCCCCACACCCTCCAAAGGGGCCCACGTCCCCTTTCAGCAGCCCCCTTGCTACCCCCCCTCAAGCGCACATACATAATAGGTACATTCAGGTGCGCTGAGGGAGAGCAGCAGCCGGCTGAAGCTACGGGGATTGGGTCTAGGCCTGCGGGGCCCATCAGATTTTATCCCAGTGTCCCGCTGGCCCAGTCCGACCCTGTGCACCAAAATTCAACCTGTCTGTGTGCTGATGGGCTGATACCATGCCTGTCAGTACATTACATTTAATATGTCAACTACAAGGGGATACGCCTACCTATACAAAGTCCCCATTCCATTTTTTTTTTACCAGAAGCTTTATTCAAAGTCTAACTTAGATACAAAGGAAAAAAATATGTTTGTTTGTTTTTTTAAACCACACATTACGGGGCTGATTTACTAACCCACGAACGGGTCGAAATGAGTCCGATTGTGTTTTTTTCGTAAAGATCGGTATTTTGCGATTTTTTCGTATGGTACGCGAGTTTTTCGTAGCCATTACGAAAGTTGCGTAAAATCTTGCGATTTTTCGTAGCGTTAAAACTTGCGCAAAAAGTTGCGCTTTTTTCGTAGCGTTAAAACTTACGCGAAACTTCGCACCTTTTAAGTTTTAACGCTACGAAAAAGGCGCAACTTTTCGCGTAAGTTTTAACGCTACGGAAAAATCGCAAGATTTTACGCAACTTTCGTAAAGGCTACAAAAACTCGCGTTTTTATGCAAAAATCGTATTGGTAACGAAAAATTCGTAAAGACGCCGAAAAAATCGCAAAACATACGAAAAAGTCGCAAAATGTTCGTTTTCAAGTCGGAACTTTTCCAATTCGGGTCGGATTCGTGGGTTAGTAAATCAGCCCCTACGTCTCCATCACAAATCCTTAAGCAGTGGCATAACTACCTATACAGCAGACCCTGCAGTCATGGGGAGACCCGAACCTAGGAGTCTACTGTATCATAGTCAGCCCTCCCCAGCCCTTCTCCTATCTTTAATATAGCAGGCCAGGAGGTGTGTTTCTGAGAGGGCCAGGAGGTGGGGCAGGGAAGGAGAGACTGTTCATACCAGGCTCCCTTAAAAGATTGTTCTTTGTGGGAGGCCCAGCGTGCCCAAGTTACGCTACTGACTTGAAGCTTTAAATTAGCCAATTACTATTCCAGAAGTCACAAAAATTATTAATAATCTTAAAAAACATTAAAGCAGGAGGCCCTGATGGGCTTACTTCTCCTTTTGTCCATCTGTCAGAAATTAGCTTTTTGACAAATGTATTCAATAACATAGGGGGAGGGTGACTTTTTTGTTTGGGGAGGCTAAATATGGGCTATACATAGACTGACTTAAAGCTAATGTGAGACTGCTGGCATAAAAAATGAACCTCCCAACTAGCTGTTGTGGTTCCCACTGACTTACCAGGGATACTGTGCAAAAGTGCGGGTGGGAGAGCTTTTTTCACCCTTAAATGCTTAGGATGCAAAAGTATTTCTAAATGCACTTCTGTGAGGGGTTCTCCACCCATTTGTGTTTGGGATCAGTTAGCTTAAATGTGTTTTAGTTTTATAGCGAGAAAGGCAGTGGGTACTGATATCCCAGGCACATTATACACAGTCAAATGCAGTCTGTATTTACAAAACCATCACATTATATGCAGTGAGATGCAGTGGCTACTATAACACTGGCACTGATACACAACATTGGTTTGTTTCCCAGCTATGCAGTCTCATGAGGGCTCCACTGTAACAGACTAGAAATGAACAAAAAACAACAACAAAATATATAAATGCACAACTAGTTTTTTCAGGGGGAAAGAGTTAATTTAGTACTGGTGCAAGGGTGGTAGGGATATTATAGATGCCAGGTGACAAAAAATTATTATTTTCAGCTAGTGATTCAGCCTTTAGAACTTATACAGTATAGTACATGTGGGAGTGGGATGAAATCTGCAGCAAAAGAGTTGGTGAGGTTCTTAGGTAAAGTTTACAGCCTGCAGATTCTTCAGTCTTCATTTCTGCAGTGCCTTCAGTTTGTAATATCTCTGTAACCCTGCATACATCTGTGCCTTGATTGGTCAATTTTACTGTCTGTCAAGAGAGCTGTGCTTTGATTGGAGAAGCCACAAGTGCAATTTTGAGCGCAAAGGAGCAATGCTCTTGACAAAATTGTGATGTGCCTACCACAAGTGCATTGCCACAATTAACATAACTGCACATCTGGTTTGACGCAAATCAGGTGCAGTTGCACCAAATAGTTTGAAAGTCTGCCTGACGTAATTTCCTGTGTTTGGCATGTGAGTGACGTGTGGGCCCTGTTTTTTTGGTGTGGTGCAACTGAACTGCTACAGCCTGGTCTGGAGGTGGCAGTAGCTCAAGGGTCCCATACGTCAATAGGCACAGCAGCGCTCAATTCGGAATGGAAGGCAGGAAGGACTGAGTAGTGCCAAGTGCAACTAGACATAAAGAGAAATCTGCTACATACAGATACTATAACAACATGAAAATATGAATTAAACAGAATTACCTTTATTATCAGAGATCTCTATCTCTCTCTCCATTAATTTAGAATGTTTCCTAAAGTGCACTGTAAAGCTTTGGTTAGTCACCAATTTACCAAAAGCACAAGAGCGAATTTTCACAAGAGAAATTTCACAAGGTTCAGGCAAACCATTATAAAGATGGAGTAGCCACATTGGTGTTTCGTTATCAACACCATATCCTCTATGCCAGGGATCCCCAACCTTTTATACCCGTGAGCCACATTCAAATGGAAAAAGTATCGGGGAGAAACACAAGCATGGAAAAAGAGAGTGCCAGAGTGCCAAAATAAGCTATAATTGGCTATTTGGTAGCCCCTATGTTCACTGGCAGCCTACAGAAGGCTCTGTTTGGCATTATACTTGGTTTTTATGCAACCAAAACTTGCCTCCAAGCCAGGAATTAAAAAATTATCACTTGCTCTGAGGCCACAGGGAGCAACATCCAAGGGGTTGGTGAGCAACACGTTGCTCACAAACCACTGGTTGGGGATCACTGCTCTATGCTAATATCCCACACATCATTTCTTTATAGTACACTACAATTGTATCAGGAAAATACATTGGTTGATTTTGCAGAGAAATACAGCAACTTTTGCCACATTATGCTCATAGAGGTGTATCTGCGATTTATAAATATGCATTGTCATTATGAAAATATGCCTGATTTATTGAGGTGAACTTTGGTGGAGATAGATGAGGGAAAATGTAAACTCTTATGTCTCCTCCTCTCAAATCTTACTCTATAAGCCCACACACGCAGTATGGGTGTCCGAGATAAAGCATCAGGGACAACAAGACTCTTCTGCGAGAAATAAATGTTCAATGTCCCTAACATGCCATTGCCCAATAAGCTGATATTGTATGAAAATTTAAGAAGACAAAAGAAACAAAGTTTATGAAAAACAGAGGCATTTGAAGGTGTTTTTTAATATCTTTGAATGGAAGCAACCATAGAATGTAAGCTCTTGTGAATAGTGCCCTCCTATCTCTGTAAACCCTTGTTTGTTAAATGATTGTAAGATCCCTGTTTGTTATAAATTAATGTAAAGTGCTGCATAATTTGCTGGAGCTATATAAATAAATGATGATGATGATGGTATAGCTTCTCCCTTTTTGTCATCCTTTACATACCCTAATAGTCTCACCATTGGATATCATCACTTTTGAAGTCTAGTAAGTCTAATGCATGGGCATGTTTCCTATTTCCTTTGCTCCTACTTGCTTATTTTTACTGTTTGGATGTTAAAGATATTGCTATATTACTATTCTGGTTATAACATAAAGATAAAAAAATATATTATTTTACAGCAAAACAGCAATGTTAAATGTGGCAGAAAATGTGTATATGGATGAGTGGGCAAAACGCATACACACACACTATATATAGAGAGAGATAATTGGATGCACTGCTTTAACCTCACAAAGCAACTTGCTGTTGTCATTTTTTATTCTTATTAAGGGTTATTAACCCTTAAATTGCCAGCAAAAACTGTTCACTGTTTACAATGGAATGTCCCCTGTCTTTTAGTAGTTTCCATAGGAACTGATGTGTATTTGATTACAAAAGGCAGTATCTTCTCCTATCTCCCACCCCCTTACATCTCCCACTCACACCCCTTCATTTCCCAGTGCTTGGCCTCTATCTCCCTTTGCCTGCCTGTGGCAGTTGCAGTAAGAGAGAGAGAGAGTGTGTGTACTTATTATGATTATCCATATATTTGGAAGTTATGCATGCAAATACATACCCAGGGGCATAGCTACACAAACTTGTAATTCACATTATAACATTAATTACTGCCATTACACTTACAGTTGTGCACATAATAGAGAATCTGTGACAGTCAGAAAGAGAACACCATTCTTCTTTACTGAGAATATATATACAGTGTTCATTTATTTCCTGTATTTATATAGCGCCACATTTTTTGCGGCGCTTAACAGAGATTATACATCATTCACATCAGTCCCTGCCCCAGTGGAGCTTACAGTCTGAAGACCCTATTACATTCATGCACATAGGGGACAATTTTTAGCAGAAGCCAATTAACCTGCCTGTATGTCTTTGGAGTGTACGAGGAAACCGGAGTACAGGTATGGGATCCCTTATGCGGAAACCCATTATCCAGAAAGTTGCAAATTACAGAAAGACCATCTCCCATAGACTCCATTATAAGCCAATAATTTTAATTTTTAAAAATGATTTCCTTTTTCTCTGTAATAATAAAACAGTACCTTGTACTTGATCCAAACTAAGATATAATGAATCTTTATTGAAGGCAAAACAAGCCTATTGGGTTTATTCAATATTTAAATAATTGTTGTTACGTTATGGAGATCCAAATTACGGAAAGATCCCTTATCCGGAAAACCCCAGGTCCCAAGCATTCTGGATAACAGGTCCTATACCTGTACCCAGAGGAAACCCATGCATACACAGCGAGAACATAAAAACTCCTTGCAGATGGTGCCCAAACCGGAATCAAACTCAGCTTTGCCTGTTCATGCACTCATCGCTAAATGAGGGGTACACCCCCTCCCCTGGATTTAGCAAAATGTGTCCAGTGCCAGCTGGGGGAATTGTTTTTTGCAAAGGTATTTTTTCTATGTAGGCACCAGTAGGAACCCCCCTAAAGCTGCCACATTGTGCACGAAACCCTTGGCTGTCTATATTTAAATATGGCCACATTGACATATTTAAAAAGTAACCCCTGAGGCTAGCTTCACTGAGTAAATATAGTGGGGGTAAGGACCACAAGACCAAACTTTCACTTTTGTACAATTAAAGAGCCAAATTGCTACTTAATAATAAATATTTTCATTACAGAAGTAGCCCTGGTACCACAATTGGCATTATCAGTTTCTGGTGTTTTTTCACCTCATCTGACATGCCGGCGACTTACATGTTCGCCGGTGGGATGGCGGGTCATGGCAACTCGGGGAGATTAGTCGCCCGCGAACAGGGAGTTTTGTCGCGGGCGACTAATCACCCCGTGTGCCAGAGCCCTTAGTGTTAAGAAATCTCAGATAAGTGGACATTAAAATGTTTAAGCAAGTAAGAATTAAGGAAAGCTGTATCTCTAGAGCTGACCAACTTATTGTAAAGAAACAAAAGGCAGGATAGAGGAAACATAAGCAGGCGTGCTGTATGGAGAGAACGATAGAGAAGTGTGTAAGGCTAAGCACAGAGGGGCAAACACCACTAACAGATGTGCCAAAGCTAAAGAAAAAACAGTCCAAACTAAATTAAAAGGTGACAAAGGAAACACCCCTGAAAGCAGAAAAACAAATGGTGTTATAATAAGGCTAAATACTGAAGTATTTCTGCTATTTTTACAGTTTGATTACTAACAGAAGGCCTGGGAGGAAGGACTGTCTAAGGGCCCCATACATGGGCCAATAATTAATAGCATCAGCTGGAAATATTAATACAATTTGCAAAAATCTACCTGTGGGAATTCTGGGAAGCACCCAACAGTGCTAGGGGTTAAGGAATATATTGGCTACAGAGAGTTAATGTAAGATGTAGCACCTCGAACTACATACTGTATATATTTTATACATTATGTCAGGGGTTAGGTAGCTGAGACCAGATTTCTGGGGGGAGCCCACGGCACAATCACAACTTATGAAAATTGAGTAACTTTGAGGCACTATATTTGACTTAAAAATAAAACAGCACAAAATAAATAAAATCCTTGCCTCCTAATGGGCTGAGCCTACTGACTAAGGAGTAACCCTAATGCCTGTCCTCAAATATCGGAAATCAAAACAAAAATCCAAGACTCTTAAGCTGGACATACGCTGGAAGATCCACTCATTTGGAGCGGTCACCAAACAAGTGGATCTTTCCCCGATATGCCCGTCTTTAGGTGGGCCACATCGGTTCACACTGATAGGATGCAGCAATCTGCCCAATGGAAATTTGGGATCTTTTACTCAGCTACCTTTACAGGCTACCATTATTCAGCTCACACAGACAGCTCTCCTGTGTCTTTCCCCAGACTGGAATGCTCTACTGTGGCTAGAGCTGCCTGCACCTGAGGTGTAGACATAGACTAGAAGTCCCAGAGACATTCTGTTAGAAACCTGGGAAATATGTAACTCTATCCTGGATGTTCCCAGGTATCCTGATATTGACCTTGTCATAATATGCATATAATTGTCAGAGAGACTAAGGGAATGCCTATCTAGGCTATCTAGTTTAGCTTGTACGGGTTCCAAATGACAAAGGCTAGTGCCACATGGGGCTGATTCTAGGCCTATGGAAAACACATGGAGAGAATCAGCCCCTATTCTGGCACCAGTCTCCTGGTGGCTTTCCCCTGGCAACAATAGGAGTAGCTGGTGGAAAGCCCTTTGCTTTGCTTCAATCTGAAATCATATGAAGTTTCCTCCTGCAGGCAACTTTGTGAGAAAACAAATCAATGCAATGGGCTTTCCACCAGCTACTCCTATCCATTTCGGAGCGGTTAGTCACCCACAATAGCAAAGATCTATCGCAGGCAACTGAACCGCTCTGTGGGTTCTTACCTTTAGACATGGCAACATGTGTAACCTGAGGGCTCCGGAAGGTCCTGTGGCACAAAACCCACAATCCAAGGGAACAATCCAGGATCTAAATTATATACACTACATTACTGTATATACCCCTACAAACCTCACTGACACAAAGCAGGATGACCAGTTCCCAACATGAACCAACTCTGAAGGAGGTAGGAGCCCTTTATCAAAGGTAGACAGAACACAGTGACAAAATCCAAGCTGGTGAACCCCCAATGTGGAAACAGCTCACACCTTCTTTTTAACAGCTTATCTAAAGGAGACTTACATGCAGAACAGGTTTGGTTTACTTGACCGCTCTGTAAAGATACTCTTCTTACTCTCCCTACATCTTGTGTTACGGAACCAGCAGTTGCTGACTATTATTATTATTATTATTATTAACATTTATTTATAAAGCGCCAACATATTCCGCAGCGCTGACTATGAACAGAATACAAATTAAAACAAGATTTTTTAACAGAACATAATATGACTAAAATATTAAAAATACATTCACACATGCATAACATCTTAATATGGCAGCACATTAGTCTTGACAGCAAGCAGGAGGGACATGGGAAGAAAAGACCCTGACCTCTAGAGCTTACAATCTCAGTTATATATTGTGTTATATTCTTTCCTATACTTTGTTACTCTTCTCTTTCTTGTTTGCTTTTCCGATTATTTTTTTTAATATATAAAGAGATGTAGCAAAGAGAATGGTGGGCCAAACAAATGGACTGTTTGACTATTATTTGCATTGAAATGTGTTCCTAAATCCTCCATTGTAACTGGATAGCATCAGCTGCCAGCTCAGAGGCATTTACTTCCAAATGTTTTGTCAGCCAGTCTAAATAGCTGACAGTTTGGGGAAAAGTAGGACTTGCCAATGCTGTCAGGGCTTCTGCTGTCAAAAAGAGTCACAAGACAAGCTGCATATAAACTACTTTATCTTGTTTCAGAACAAACAGGATTCTCTTGTTTGCCTACAGACTGGCTGGAAATTGAGTGACCAAAATAACTGCAATTTGGATCCATCCATAATTCCACAGAAAAACAACATTATCACTACAATAGCATTGTATACAATATTTTTTATTTAGGAAATGGTTTAAGTAATTCTAGAAAATAACAATAAAATAGATTTTAGTAGCAATGCTGACAGAACTCCTATTGGCCAAAGAATCGGGGTAGTTTGCTTGACTTGTACAATAATATATATCAATGGTTCCCTGTGGGAACTGAGAGGCTGCCCTGAGGGCAGGCTAGGACTGGCAGTCTGAAAAATGCCATGCTGTGAGCTGTCATAGACAGCTGATTTATACTGGGTCTGTGTGGGACTGTTTGGGCCTTTGTGTACTTGAATTACAAGGCCCATTTTGAATCTCAGTCCAGACATGCCTGGGGGGGCTAGCCTAAAGGCTATGTTGGGTTAGATTTATGAAGAATGGCCATATGCTCTTCTAGATACTTCTGGAAGCCCAGCCTGAAGGCCAATTACACTTATTTGTTCTCCTATACAGGTATAGGATCCATTATCCAGAATGCTCAGGACCAAGGGTATTCCCGGATAAGGGGTCTTTCCATAATTTGGATCTCCATACCTTAAGTCTACTAAAAAATTAATAAAACATTCATTAAACCCAATATGATTGCTTTGCATTCAATAAGGATTATTTCTATATATAAATATATTATTTCTTAGTTGGGAGCAACTACAAGGTACTGTTTTATTTCTACAGACAAAAAGGAAACCAGTTTTAAAATTCTGAATTATTTGATTAAAATGGAGTCTATGGGAGACAGGCTTTCTGTAATTCGGAGCTTTCTGGATAACGGGGTTCCGGATAAGGGATCCCGTACCTATAAATTCTTAAAACTTGTTATGAGGAAAATGGGTAGCAGAGACCAAATCCTCAAAGGGGGACATGACTTCAAAAAATCGGTAACCCACTTCTGTGCATAAAAGTGCCCTCCCTCTGTATTTGGGCTATGTGCATCCTCCACATCTGCCAATAAAATGTGAAATTCTCATTGGCTTTAGTATTTACACTGGCAAAAATTCTATAATTTGCTAAAATAGCAACCTGTTGTTCAAGGACCTGTAACAAAGTAAAATATATTGATACAAAAATCTTATTACACTAAATGCAGAGATTTTCATTTACTTTCACTGCTTTCCCAAATACCCAAATCTGTACATTTATTGTCACTTACAAAAAAAAATCTTCTGGCAAGGCGTCTCAAAGTTGTTCCTAACATTCAAATCAGCACTGATATATTTTGTCAGTCACTCTCAGCTTCAGCATGTTCCTAAGGGAAAGTATTCCATGGGAAACAAATAACAAGCAAGCCATTTGGCACCTACAAATGTAGCCTGGTTCATCTGTGAGGTGTGAGCAAGTGCTGTGCCCACCAACAGGCAGACAAACAGCTAAACAGAAATCCTTCCAGAGGCTGCATGACCCTGGAAATGTCCCAGGTTATTATAACTGACCTGCTCTACTAAATGATATGTGTTCTCCTGAGACCAGAAATCTATGTTTGCTCTCATTAAACTGAATATAATCAAAAGGGTGTGTGTTTAACACAGATTTGTAAGTATATAAATGGTACAAATATTTAAAGCAAGTCTTATGTGTTTGGACTTGTACAGTACAATTCTATAAGGAGCTCCTCTGATGAAAAAAGTCCATCTTTCGTCTACCCCTAGTCCGGGCCCTTGTCCCCAAACCACACGCATGTCCTTTACCTTCATCCTCCCCCTTCGTCAACACTGCTGCATGCATGTGGGGGAAGGGGCCATTATCCAGAAAGCTCCAAAGTACAGAGAAATACAGCCCCTTGTACTTTATGAGAAGCATGAATTCACGTGAGTGGGAAAACAATTCTATTGGCTTTTAAAAGGAAGTAATTTACTGGGGGCACCAAAATGTTAGGCATCCTGCCCCAGTGAATTTAATCACTTTGTTTTTTTCTCTGGGACATTGCTCCTTTTTGAAAAAGGGGTTCAGTAGCCATCTTACCTCTCATCCTACCCAGACGTCCCTTAAGAAGAATTAGGTTTCCGAAGGTGAAGTAGTGTAAAATCAGAACATTTTTATTTAGTCCAAGTGGCAAAGGGGCACCTGGAAGAAACAAGATGGCGGCACAGTGTTTCTTTAAAGAGTTCCCTAGTCTAGTGCAGCTTTTTTCACAATTTTGTACCCACCAGTGATTCTTTTAATGCTAAATGCAGCAAGATTGCTCAGTGGTTACCATGTCTGTCTTGCAACACTTGGGTCCTGGGCTCAGTTCCAACAAGAGTGCTATATGCTGTGTATATGTATATAAAGTCAAGTTGAAAAAGTTGCGATGTTTCTTCAGATTTTTTTATAAATTTCTGACATTTGTGGAAACATGTTTATTCCTGGTTTAAAAAAAGTTGTAGCCACAATATTCAGGGCTAAGCAATGCATTACAACTGTTAAAACAAAAGCTTGACAGAGTGGAAACATATTTGCATCCTTTCGGGTCTAATGGTTACCTGCCGATAAAGTCTAGAGTGGGCATGAATGCATAAAAGAGGGGCATCAAAAGCATGGGACTCGGCCCTGGAAGGATGTAGGGGATGGACTCCAACCTTTGCTTTGTGCTACAGAAAAGAAAAAGGTTAAAGCATTATGCTGTTATATATGGATAGGAAGAATATTTTGCGCTATTACAGATATATTTTTATCAGTATTTCTATGTATATTTGTCTCGTGTATGCCAGTTTGAGGGGTTGTACTTTCAGCCAATTCATAATTTTTATTACAAGTGGCTGCGGCTGAGTTTAATTTTATGTGACCACCTAGCCTGGGGCAGATTCTGGTTGATCCCTCAGCCACTTCAAGTGCAACATACACAGATGGCTCACTCCTATGAATTTTCAACAGCAATTCTCGTTGGGTGCAAGAAGCATTTTGCTGCACTGCACAGAAAAATAAAACAATACAGATATATATATATACTGTATATATGTGTGTGTTTTTATTTTGAAATCCCTATACAGTTTAGTAATTCTAGCCCTGTAGCAGGCAGGGAACACAGAATTATTTGAAGAAAAAACTGCATCAGCTTAATTTGGAGTAGTACAGGAGGCTTCATATGCAGGCTGTGAGCAAATGTGGGGTGTTTTCAGTTGGCTGACTAAAATAGAAGCCCTTTTTACCAGCAATAGAAGAAGTAGTTTAGGTTTGAAGTTGTTGGAATAATCAATGTGTTACTGCTCCGACTCAAATGAACCAATGTTTGTTCCCTAAAATTGCTGTCCACCATTAGCATTTATTCTGGTTCTTGTCACATTCCCAATGAAGTCAGACGTTTGTTCCCTCAAAGCTGCGCACTTGTATGCGTGAAACACATTGTGAGACCAGCACACACAATAAATTGTAGAACTGTGTATGAAAACACATACGTTTTTGTGCACACAGTTTTAAATAAGACATTTTTTGTACACACAGCCAAGAAGACCATTGGTCAGACTATGCCTTTAGTTGCAAGTCCTTGTCTTCAAACTATTGCTTTGTTAGAGGATTATAACACTGGAAAACTGACAGGAAAGCTTTAGCAGTTAAGCAAGATTAAAGGAGAACTAAAGCTTAACAAAGAAGTAGGTTAGAAATAACATTATGTTTTTGGCTCCTGTACCAGCCCAAGGCAACCTCAGCCCCTTAGCAGGGAAGATCTGTGCCTCCAAAGATGCCCCAGTAGCTCCCCATTTTTTTTGCTGATTCACTGC
The DNA here is from genome assembly GCF_000004195.4 of Xenopus tropicalis. Taxonomy (NCBI): domain Eukaryota; kingdom Metazoa; phylum Chordata; class Amphibia; order Anura; family Pipidae; genus Xenopus; species Xenopus tropicalis. The sequence continues at coordinate 136,059,075 of NC_030678.2, read as the reverse complement.
ACATGCTCTGTGCTGCTCTTAGTTACATTAGTTTAGAGACCAACTCACTATATATGATATAGATGCAGGAAAAGGTGATGTACCATGTTAGCCAGTCAAAAAATGTTTACAGGGTAACCCTTTTGAAATAAAAAATAACAAAAGGGGTATAAAGGTGATACCTTTATTGGCTAACTAAGATAATCATAGCAAGCTTTCAGAACATTCTAGTTCCTTTTTCAAGCTGATTACCATTATATATGATATATAAACTGGAAAACAAAATCTAAGATAGTGAGAACCTGTGACAACTTTGAGGGCCTGAATAATTATGGTTATAGAGATGCTAGACTTGCAGGGCTGTATGTACTATATGGGCAGCCATGGTCCAGTGCCTAGGGTGATAGCTTTAGGGGGGAGGCCAACAGATACCTATATGGTAATTAGAAACATTTGCTTGCTGCCAGATACTTGCTTCTAAATCTGGTAGCAGAGCTGAAAGGGTCTTTAATGCGTCAACCACCTTAGCAAGGACTGAAATAAAGTTGTGAAGCAGAAAAGCTAGTATTAGCAGTCTAAAACTGCAAAAATCTTACAAACTGCTAAGAATAGAGATAATAAATGTAAACTAAAAAAGTGCGCAGAGAAGAACATTGAATAAGTCTATCTAATCGTTTTATTGAGTTTAGATCCCCTTTAATGACATCATATCATACCCCTTAGATCAGGGTTCCCCAACCTTTCTTACTCGTGAGCCACAGTCAAATGTAAAAAGACTTGGAGAGCAACACAATCATCATAAAAGTTCATGGAGGTGCCAAATAAGTGCTAAGATTGGCTTAGGGCCTCTATGCACACTGTCAGCTTACAGAAGGCTTTATTTGGTAGTAAGTCTTGTTTCTATTCAACCAAAACTTACCACAAAGTCAGGAATTTAAAAATAACTACCTGGTTTGGGGGCAAAGAGAGCAACATCCAAGGGGTTGGTGAGCAACATGTTGCCCCCGAGCCATAATGTTCATTCTCACTGTACAGAAGGAATAAGGCTGGAACCATAGCTGCAGGGACACTTCGTCGCTTTATGCAGCCATTTGGAGGTTACCACAGGTATCTGAAGGCAGCCCTGGGATTATTGCTTTGTTTATGTTTGTCTACAATCTTTCAGTATCCCTTTAAATGAAGAAAATATCTGTTCACCAAAACTTTGACTATATTCACACTTAACAAAGTATTTGCAAAGTTTCACATTTTCAGGTGACAATCCGCCCCACATAATACGCAGATGCTGTTTCTGTCAATACAGAACAGTGGGTGGATCGGGGCAGCTTGCCGTTCCATATGGCACATATGGCATAACCCTTTTCCAATTATCTTATCCTCATTACAAATCCTTATATACTCCCCACACCCCCACATGAATAAAATGGGGATTCTTGATCTGCCTCTAAACATGATCAATAATCCAGTCACTGCGACATATACACTGCAAGTGTTATAGATCAGCATTTTTGGCTCTCCTGACCCTTCAGAGGTAAACTAGGCCATTGCCATTGAAATGAATGGGGAGTGTTTCTGAGCATTTTGATGCCCACCAAGGCCACTACTGCCATAAGGCAAGGTGAAAGGCCAGTTACCAGGGGCGGCAAAAAGGATCTAAAGAGGGAGGGCAGAAGGGGGGGGGTTGGATGCTACCTGAGGGGCACCAAGCTGGAAATCAGTGGGCTTCAAAATTCCCTAAATCTTTGCTCCATGTAACATTGCCCTAGCAGGTGGGAAAAATATTGTTGCCTAGATAATAGTGAAAACAAAACATTCTCAAATGCTATTAGATACACACAATAAGTTTCTTTGTAATTAGGATTATTATGAATCTCAGAGCCCTAAGACTTATGACTTTTTTTTTTCTTTCTTTCCTGCATTCTTAAATTGTTAATGTGATTATTACTGTTGGCAGGCAGGGATTCAACTTCAATCCCCTGCGGCAGTAATTATTATAAGTATGCAGAAAATGTTTTTAGGTGTGGTTAGGTTTTTAGGTAAGTTTCTAGTTACTAGATTAGACATCAACCCCTTTGCAATCTCCCTGCTGCCTGGAGAGGCCATAGATAGTAAACATGATTGCTTTAGGCATAACCACCTTTTTTATTGAAATGTCTCTTGTGCCAAAAAGGAAAATGAATACTGGAAAACACCTTCTAATTTGCGGAAGGACAGGTGTCACAATTTGTAAATCAAGGTCTTACAGGGGCGTTTAGCTCTCGCATCCGCTGACTTGCATTGACAACGCCGTGTGAATTCTGGAAGTGTGATTGGGCAAGTTTCCATTAGCACCAGAGTTTTGGTACACAGCAGCACTGGGGTGAAGGTGTGACATGAAAACCCTGTTGTATATTTACACTCTGACTCCAATGCAAGCGAATGTATAGGAGTTCCTCTGTGAGCCCTTGCATACAATTTTATTTGTCAGCAATTGCATATAAAATGCAGATATGTGGGAGCTGCTTTCATATATACTGTACTTGTAACCTTGTTACGAGAGAAGCGGACAGACCAAATGTTAGACCTCAAGGGGCATAAGACAAAATAAAAAGAATAACTGCCTTAAGGTCACTGGAGCACCCTAACTGTTCAAGTGTAAAATAAGAATTGTCCAAGGGGTAAAGGTGGCCATACATGGGCAGATTCAAGCTGCTGATTTGAGTCCTTCTTCCCATATCTTCCCATGTATGGAACCCCCCTAAGGGGCCCCCCAATCCATATCTGCCCAAAAATCAGCCAGGTGTCAATCGGGCATGTTTAATTTTCCCATTGGATCAGAACCCCATCAGCTCATTGATGCAGTCCTCAGCCCAGAAGGCCATATGCCCGTCATTGTAATTCAATCATTTGGCCCTAGGGCCCTTGGCTCGATTAGCCCCATATCACCCACCTTAAAGGTGGCCATACGTGCAATCTTTTTTGTTTAGCATATTTCCAGTTTGGAATTTTACCAGCTATGTCGTTGCTGGGCTCCAGTTTAACGTAGCAACCAGGCAGTTGTTTGAAAGAGACAGGAATATTAATAGAGGAGGGCCTAAAAGAAAGATAAGTAATACAAGATAACAATAACAACAAAACTGTAGCCTCACAGAGAATTCATTTTTTGGCTGCTGGGGTCACTGACCCCCATTTGAAAGCTCGAAATGAAGACCAATTGAAAAGTTGCTAGTAATAGGCCATACTATAACATACTAAAAGTTAACCTGAAGGTGAACCACCCCTTTAAGTGTGCTGGATCACAGTTTCAAATGATGTTTTTTTTATGTCATTTCCATTCTCGATGATCCTCCAGTAAAGCCTTGTTACACAGTAGGGTCTGTGCGTCACCCCTCTCCATAAGAGCATTGCATGAAAATAAGCTTGGCTACACTCTTTTAGAGATGCTTGATGTTGACAATGAAAGTCATAGATGTAATAGCTGCAAGAATAGACAGTGGCTGTCAGCTGCTGTGTATATGATGTCAAGAACACTATTGCCCATCTGACTGATCTACTTTGTGAAATGTGACCTGAAATGGTTTTCTGCTACTGTTAAATTCAAAGTAAAATTACAGGTAGTTAGGTTCCTGTGCAAATGTCCCAGTGGACACTCATTTGTCCTGTCTCAAAGTAGGAAGCTGCCACAAAATAATATCCATACAGTCAGTCATGTCAAATTTAAAATTAATGATGCTGACAAGCATTTATCAGTAAGCGATTATTATACTTTAGCTGGCCAATCATTGGAAATACATTAGCTGGCTTTTTTGTTAGTCAAATCAAATGCCCACAAGAACATGGCCAAATGGACCATGAAACTGCTGGATTGTGCAGTTCCATTATGGCAAGTGACCGCCATACACACACATACACACACACACACTGAATGTGGTCGTCCATGGTTGGCCTGTAAGATCACTCAGGGTGCCATAAGGATAAAGGTGCTAGTGGTTGTGGTCAGTTGAATTGATTCTGTCCTTTTTATTCAAGTACATGGAAAAAGTGACTATAAAACAGGACTAAAGCAACACATGCTACAGCATTAAAGCAACACATGCTACTAACAATTTAATATGTTGGTAAAATGTTGATTGACGTTGTACACTATATTACTTTTCTTCCAATTATACAAATGTAAAACGTCAGATACCCCTCAAAATATTTAGGCTGATGTCCTACGCGCTAAGTTGCCTGCCAGTGGGCCCCGGGCCAGAACGGATCCCTGCTGAGTTTTCTGGCCCCCAGGTCCCCCTCTCCTGACGTGCTCTCGGGGGAGGTGGTTGGGAGGTCAGGGGGGGTGTGTGGGGACCACAGCAGGGGTCCCTTGGGGGTTGCGGTGTCCCTGTGGTGGCAGCCTCGGTGGGCCCTGCACCCCCCCAGTCCGACCCTGGGCATTTAGGAGAGACTAGTCATGAGCAGTAGCAGAGACCCGTGGGCAACTAATCTCAGTGTAGAACAGGGATCCCCAACCAGTGGCTCGGGGGCAACATGTCACTCACCAACCCCTTGGGTGTTGCTCTCAGTGCCCCCAAACCAGGGAGTTATTTTTAAATTCCTGACTTGGGGGCAAGTTTTGGTTGAATACAAACAAGATTTACTACCAAATAAAGCCCCTGTAAGCTGATAGGGTGCATAGAGGCTCCCTAATAGCCAATCTTAGCCCTTATTTGGCACCTCCATGAACTTTTATGGTGCTTGTGTTGCTCTCCAAGTCTTTTTTACATTTGACTGTGGCTCATGAGTAAAAAAGGTTGGGGATCCCTGGTGTAGAACATCAGCCTTAAATGTCCATTTAATTTCATTTCGATCTGCATTCATGTATTTTCTCCAATGCATGGCCCTTTGTTTTTCCTAAACAATTTACATGAATGTACTGGAGCCAACAAGATGGTTTAATTATGTGGAACTGTTGCTCCCTGTTGTGCATATATTAAACTCTTCTCATCACCCCCTGGTATTCTCTTCCTCTGTTTCTTAGCATTACTGTAAGTCACTTGTTCTGCACTGACCAGAAAGAGAAACCATGTCTAATACAGGATTCCTGAATTCTAAAATTAAATCCCTCAACCCCCCACAGACACTTTTGCGGGAAAGGACAGGGAAATCCCTCCTTACGTTTGGAGAGAATATTATCATCTTTTGGAATTTCCTTGCTTGTTATTTCCCTAGTGCTTGGCACTGTTGTAACCACTCCTGCCTGCTTCCCACACCCACTAGGAACGAAGGAATAAGAAAGGTTTGGGATCTGTCAAACACAATAATACATTTTATATATATATATATAATTATAAAACAGCACCTTGTACTGGATCTCAACTAGGATATAATGAATAGTTTTTGGTGGCAAAGCAATCGTATTGTGTTTGGAGAGGGATTGCATATGCCTAAAACTCCAGGTCTTAAACTTTCTACATAACAGATCCCATACCTGGAATTTAAAAATACTGATGGTGTTTTTATTTGCTTTCTAATTGTTTGACAGAGCTGTGAACATTTGTAATAACAGTAAAATTAGGTTTTCCACTGTTTTGTATGACTTTTGTATGTCCATGTGTTTCAAAAACATGGCTACATTAAGGATGGCTGGCATAGGTGGTATCCCTTTAACTATTTAGCTAATGCCACGTGCCAGACCGGGCATGACTTTGGTTTGTCTGGCACAGGTATGCCTTTTATGCCCTGAATTCATCTAACTCTAAGGAAAGCCCCACTCAGTACTCAGTTGTGTACCAAAGTAAAAATGTAAGACTATATTTTAGGGCATCTGTAATTCATTTTATATGAATTATCTTTATTTCCACAGTTATGTTTCATGGAGCCAAAGGTATGTGTATTCCAAACAATATTTGTTCAAATATTAATCAGACAGTTGTTTGTATTTATAGCAAGTTAAGTGCTTCGTGTTCAGCAATGTCTGAGGCTAAGCAAGCTAATCTCTTTTAGCCATATCAGCAGGGCACCGTTGAGAGTGGGAAAATGATGATGTTCCTGTAACTCGGTAACTGTCAGTTCAGCATCCTGCTGTGATTCCCAGTTGTTAAGGGAAATTAAAATGGCCTCCAGCTAAACAAATCCCAGTCAGAGGAAAGCGATCAAAATCCCTGCCGCAGGAACATCATGAAAATATGATCTCTGCCTCTGGATTTAATCACTGTAATAATAATAGCATTCATCTAAAAGCAAATACATAGATGTATATATATATACTGTAACAGACGAAAGCACTCACAGCAAAACAGTCCACAAGCTTTTATTCAAAACCCATTTGATATGGGTTTGGAATAAAAGCTTGTGGACTGTTTTTGCAGCCTTGGTTGCTGTGAGTGCTTTTGTCTGTTCCAGTATTATTTTAATTGTTAGCAACCAGCATATATATATTTTTTAATGGTAAGTGCCAATAATGAACACTATATACATATGTATATATAAATATATATATGTATGATTTAATGGAACATCACATGTATACGCATCACTGTACAGTGAAAACATTACATTAGTAGAAAAGATACCGCCTGCTGCTTTTGGATTATAAAGGCTAATGAGAAGGTCCCTCTTTAACTCCTCTATCAGTCAATATTGCATGATTTATATATTTATCAAATGTATAGAACTGTGAGATATTTTGGCACTTTCTAAATACATGTTTTTATTATTACTTCTAATAATAGTAAAAATACTATGTTCTACAACTAATAATCATAGTAAAAATAGTATGTAGTTTCACCACTAGATTCTATAATGGGCACAGAATTGTGGGCACTTGAAATGCAATGTACATTACACTTGACCCTATTTGTGTTCGGCTATGGGAGCCCCTAGCCCATATCCGCTGGTTGCACTTACTGTGGCATAGGTGCTTCATATGAGACTGAGAAGCAGGAACTGAAAAAAAATATTTTCCCCTGTCATAGAAGCTGATGCTGCTGGACTGTTGCACTGGTTTCTGAGCTACCATGTTATGAGAATCTGAAGTTACTAATCAACCTTATAAAATGATAAATAAATAAATATATATGTATAGTATTGTGAGTCGGTCCCTAAGCTCAGTAAGTGACAGCAGCACAGAGCATGTGCAGGGAATCAGCAGAGAAGATGAGGAGCTACTGGGGCATCTTTGGGGGCACAGATCTTCCCTGCTAAGGGGCTATGGTTGCCTTGGGCTGGTACAGGAGTCCAAAACAATGTGCAGTGTTTCTTTCCTACATATAAAGCATTATAAAATTATATGAATTTTAAAACAGCAAAACATTTTTTCTTACCTTTGCAACTTGCCGGATTTAGTTACTTTGATATTTAGATAAGGGCCTCTGGTCTATGCCTGAAGGAAATCAGAATTACATGGATTCCTTGATCAATTTATACAAATAAAATAGTACTACCTTTTTAATAATATTATTTATTTTAACTAAACATTACAGATTGTTGTTAGATATAAATAAAGCATATTTCTTCAGAGGACATTGCCCCTTTAAGCTTGTCAAACATGGCCAAAATGAGTTGGGTAGGTTCTGCCAACCCTTTTACTTTCATTTAGTTTAGTCCTTCTTTGACCTTCACAAAACTGCTGTTTACTTGAGTATAGATCTAAATTCTGAAATGGCAAAGCCGAGTATTACATTAATTATTCTTGGCACCGTCCCCAAAAGCTCTCTGTGCTTTAGTATCCTTCTATGTTTTCCTTGTAATAGTGCATGTTTCCTTTTTCTAACAAAGGAATTTATTGCACTGTCAAATTTTTATTTTCAGTAGTCTCTTGAGGCATATAGACAAAAAAGTAATTTAACCAGCCCTTTACTAAAAGCATTGCAGTATTGCTAGAGAAATGTCTGTATACAATGCAGGGCTTGACTGCCAACTTTGGCAGGTCATTACTGAACAGATTTACCCTCTAGACTGGGGGTCCTCAACCTTTTTTACCCTTGAGCCACATTCAAATATAAAAAAAAGTTGGAGAGCAACACAAGCATGCAAACAGTTCCTGTGGGTGCCAAATTTGGTTATTTGGTCTATGCAGCCTACATAAGCCTCTGTTTGTCAGTACTCATGGTTTTGTCTATGGCATCTTACAGCAGCCCCTCTGACTTTTGCCAGAATCCACAGATTGCCAGTCCGGGCCTGAACAGGAACAAGACGTGACGGCCATAACTCTAAAATAAGGCACTAGTCTGGGAAAGTGTTGCATTGTCATTAAAAATCAGTCCGTACAGCAGACCCCAGGATTGCGGGGTGCCTAGGGCTGCAGGGTCTGCTGTATGGTAGTTCCTTCTTATAGCCCCTTCTGCCTTACCATTTTTGCTGCCTGCCACAAACAAACAAGCAGGTAGGCACACCCATTGGGAACAGAGCCCTCTCGTAAGTTAACAGTTTAATTATGTGAAATGTGAAATGCTTGCTATAAAACATATCTTTAAGAGCAGGACTTTAATATACAATATAATATACATTGTTTAAATTAGGTAATGAAAGGTCTTAGCAGCTAATTTAGTCCTGGGGAATTCCTCAGCTGTGACTAACCAGTGAATACCTCTCAGATAAAATATGTACACAACTTTCCAAAGCTTGCCCAATTCATTCCAATGTGCTGACCATACTCTATCTACAAGACAACTCACTTTTTATTGTGGGAAGTCATGTTAAATTTGGCTCTAGAAACATGTAGAAAAGCTGTGTGATATAAAATTATTACAAATATTATTTTTACTGTTACTGTTTTCTGCATTTTTTTTAGAACTACATTTATATTTATTTTCAAACACAAGTTAAACCATAACAAAATCAATGTAGAAAGGTACAATGTGCATCTCTAAAGTTGTGAAAGATTATTTTTTTCCGGTCATAAAAAGAACATTTTATAGAGACAAAACAATTTAGATATTTGTACACTGCATTTTTTCAGTTTGAAACAAGGCAGTTTATACAGCAAGCAAGGAAGCCATCATTTGTGCTGGTAAATATGCATCGAGACCAGGACACTTGTCAAAAGAAGTTGCAGCAGGGTTTCAACTGGGGTCTTTAGACAGGGCACCAAAATGTCTCTCACTGCTGTCACCCAGTCCTAATTAAAAATGTACATAACTGTTACATATATTTAATTTGTTAATTCTTGCTAAATTCACTGTATGATCCTATCATTGACCCAAGGACTGACAATTGGATCAGCAAGATTTGGACCAACAATGGCAATGGGCAGATTAAAATAACATTACAGTGGAAAGGTGCCCATACACGTTAAGTTTTGCTCGCTTGGCGAGATCGCCAAGCGAGCGGATCTTCACCCGATATCCCCACCTGTAGGTTTCAGGCCAGATATCGGTCGGGCAGGCCAGTCGGTAGTCCCCATACACGGGCCGATTAGCTGCCGAATCGGTCTAAGGGACTCATGAGCAGCATGTTGCTCCCCTACCCCTTGGATGTTGCTCTCAGTGCCTCCAAACCAGGTAGTTATTTTTTAATTCCTGACTTGGTGGCAAGTTTTGGTTGAATAAAAACAAGATTTACTACCAAATAAAGCCCCCTGTAAGCTGATAGGGTGCATAGAGGCTCCCTAATAGCCAATCTTAGCCCTTATTTGGCACCTCCATGAACTTTTCTGATGCTATTGTTGCTCTCCAAGTCTTTCTACATTTGACTGTGGCTCACGAGTAAGAAAGGTTGGGGATCCCTGGTTTAAGGTACACTGTAGCAAAGTGACTTACAGAATAGAGCTAACCATTTTCAAACCCCAGAGTAATGAGGATCAATACAGTTAAATCCATTGAACTATGCTAATTGGCCCACATTTGTAATGTTCCTCGGCCTTACAGCCCACCTAAATAGCTGTATGATCATCATATTTTTAAACACACAATTTTATATAATCAAACAGATTACCAGCCACATAAACCAATAAGCACATGCATAATGTCATTAGAGAACCTGGCTGTGGCCATATATCCATGTGTGATCTGACCGGTCAGCTTAGGACTCTGGCACACGAGGGAGATTAGTCGCCCGCGACAAATCTCCCTTGTTATGGGTGACTAATCTCCCCGATATGACATCCCACCGGCGAAAATGTAAATCGACGGTGGGATGACATACGCAGCAGCGCAATTGCCGAAGTTGCCTCTCGAGGTAACCAGGCGATTTCCACAAATTGCACCACCGCGTATGCCATCCCACCGGCGATTTACATTTTCGCTGGTGGGATGTCATATCGGGGAGATTTGTCGCGGGCGACTAGTCTCCTTCATGTACCAGAGCCCTTAATGGCCAGTTTAAGAAAAAAAGGTCTGGTCATCCACTTCTGCAGTGAAATCACTATTAATATTTGACCCCTCTTCCCACTGGCTATCAGTGCAAAGAGAAAATGTCTAGAATTGAGGAGTGAGGGTGGCATCCTAAGGTTATTTTCATAAAGTATATTAAGCAGTAATTCAGAGAATGTAGTGTCTTCTTCAAGGTGGAATATTATCCTAAGGGTAATGCCACATTTTGTCGCCTGTGATAAATCACTTGGTTTCCCCTTGTTTTCTTCCCACCAGGTAAATGCAAACTGCTGCTGGTGAAACATACACGGCACAAAGTCCCTTGCTAGGAAACGTTGGGCTACTTCCTAAAGCCGAAGCGCCACACCCCACCATGTTAGTCTGTGTATGTATGTATGTATGTATATCTTTATTTATAAAGTGCTACTTATGTACGCAGCGCTGTACAGTAGAATACAGTAATACAAACAGGGGGTTAAAGATAATGGATAAATACAAAGTACAACAATAAATACAAATAAATACAAGGTACAGTTGCAATAAGAGTCAGAAACACAAGATGAAGGAGGTCCCTGCCCCGTAGAGCTTACAATCTATATGGGAGGGGTAACTAACAGACACAAATGGGCAAATGTAAGTGCTGTAGGTCACAGTGGGTGACACTACAATATAAGTGCCAGTTCCCAGATCAGGTGCTGTGGGGAGGGAACAAGTGACCTTTTGTTACCTGCGGTAGCAAAGATTTATCACAGGCAACAAAACGTCCCTAAAATATTCTAATCTTATGCCCTTTGTTTCTGTCCTTGTCCAGTCTGCTCTAGAGCTGAGGAGAGACAGGCAGAAACTCAGATAAAGGTATTGGACACCTAACAGGGCATTATCTAAAAACCACAGGAGCTGTACAGTCACATCCGGGAGTTTAATGACTGGGGCCTTCATGACTCCGTTAAACTATTCATTGTTTTCCTTTCAGATTTTGTACCCTTAAAGTGCAAATATCTATAAATGCCCATTTCGTCTTCAGACTCCTGACCTCCCCATATACACACAGATACACACATACAGGCAGGAGCAATGTGAACACAGAGACCTTCCCTCTGTTTGTTTAATCAAGAGGAGGTATTGAGTCCCACAGAGATAGTGAGGACTAAACAGCCTGTGTCAACAGCCTAATAAGCTAGATAATGTGTGATCCAGACACCCTCTCTCAGTGGGAGACAGGTGCTCCTTGAGAATGCCATCCCTTTTTTAACACCTTCTTGTAGTTCCTGAATATGGGAACCTGTAGGCAAATGGACATTTGCAGCAGGATGTACACATTACTACTAGGGTAAAAAGATTACCAGCTGTGTTCATTCCTGTCTGGACTAAGGTTTTCTACATCGTCTGCTTGCCAGTAGACAAAAATAAAAATAAACTTCAGACCAACCCTTATTAATGACACATCCTCACACTCATTCAGACTGGTGATGTTAAACACAGTTGTAATCTGGGACCCTGACTGATGACCAGTTTCAATGTATGTTTATATATTGTGGATGACCAAATCACACATTGTCAAACCATTTGACCCATGGGGCAGTTAGATAAATGTGATGACAGGAGACCTTCCTTGCGCACCCTTAGCTCTCCAAAAAAATTTTACCGCTGCAAAATGCTGGAGGGATCTGCCCCCTCCCAAAATTACAAGCAGTAAAAAAAGCACTGGCACTCAGAGCTGCAAATGGGACAAGCACTTTAGAAATCTTAATTGTGTAGGTGCAACATTTCGGGGCAAAGTGACCCCTTTATCAAGCATGATGCTTGATAAAGGGGTCACTTTGCCCTGAAACTTTGCACCTCCGCAATAAAGATTTTTAAAGGGCTTGTCCCATTTGTAGCTCTGAGTGCCAGTGCTTGCAAGATGCTTGATAAAGGGGTCACTTTGCCCATGAAACGTTGCACCTCCGCAATAAAGATTTCTAAAGGGCTTGTCCTATTTGCAGCTCTGAGTGCCAGTGCTTTTTTTAAATGCCAGTTTGGCAAGCATATGGCCTGCTTTACTTTCTCCAGGTTCACTTCCACTGTCTGTGGTGGAAAGCTGCATTAGTAGCCCTATTGGCTTGGCAGTGCTGGGCAATGGGATATTTTTGTCTTTTCTGTTTATTGTCAGTGGAAAGTAACAAACATTCTTGTGGATGCTACATACTGGTCCCCGCATCATGGTCCAACCACATGGCTTGGAGGTGGCAGTAGCGTTAAAACGTTCCCTTTGTGCCCAGTTTTAATAGGCGCATCACACTTGCTCCTTAAGAATCAGGCACAGACGTCACTTGCATGGCTCTTATTAGATATGACACCAGAATTCTGAACAATTGCATAGATATGAAACAAAATGCGTGTGCTGTTGTGTTTATTTTGCTGAATCAAATGCTATTGAAGTAGGCGTGGGACAGTTGCACCAAGCGCATCACTGCCTTGTGACCTCAATGACGTTTGAAAAAAAAAAAAACATGCCAATTATGCTCGGAATACACAAAAGAATGTTATGTGCCCTTCTACATTGTAGAATGCAATAAAAACCTGCATATAAAAGGGTTAAATATAAATTTGAATTTAGCCATGGAAATGAGAGTATGAGCATAGCATGCTATTTTATATACTTAGATTCCTCAAGTATCTACACTTTTGCTTCTCTAAAATAATGTGTAATGGAACTTCACACAGTACTCATTAAGGGGTGATGTGTATTCTAGCTAATGTCATTAGGCTAATAGTGAGAAGGACTGCCATCAAAGGTCTTCTCTTTGTAAACCAAATGAAGAAGGATTAGTTCTCTCATTTTGGCCAAAGTTCATTGTGTACTGATTAAAAGTTTGCAGTGTAGACAGTTTGCCTTAAAGACATACAAACATAACCAGGTTCTGATCTATTCACATCAAAGCCACCAGAGTTTTACGTGTCATGATTTTGTGCAGAACTCTTAAGGCGATTTCGGGAAATCGCGCCGCCACGTGTGCCATCCCGCCGGCGACTTACATGTTCGCCGGTGGGATGGCGGGTCATGGCAACTCGGGGAGATTAGTCACCCGCGAACAGGGAGTTTTGTCGCGGGCGACTAATCTCCCCGTGTGCCAGAGCCCTTATGCAGAACAGATAGAAAACGTTTTATTTTTGTTTCTACCGGTACATGTTCTATGGTTTTTGAAATATGTATAACGGTGAGAGAGGCAATGCAGGTAGACAAGGCAGGTACATGGCAGGCCGTACAAATAGTGATACTGTGCCAGTTAAATGTGCTTAGTGAAATCTTAGGGGCTGATTTACTAACCCACGAATCCGAATGGGAAAAATTCCGATTGGAAAACGAACATTTTGCGACTTTTTAGTATTTTTTTCGATTTTTTCGTCGCCGTTACGTTTTTCGTAACCATTACGACTTGCGCAAATTGTCGCAACTTTTTCGTAGCCGTTAAAAATTTGCTCATATCTTGTCGCGACTTTTTCGTATTGAGCACTCGTAAACTGCGGGCAAAACTTTCAGACTTAGCATGATTTTGGAAGCCTCCCATAGGACTCAATGGCACTCTGCAGCTCCAACCTGGCCCAAGGAAAGTCTCCCATAGGACTCAATGGCACTCTGCAGCTCCAACCCTGCCCAAGGAAAGTCTCCCATAGGGCTCAATGGCACTCTGCAGCTCCAACCTGGCCCAAGGAAAGTCTCCCATAGGGCTCAATGGCACTCTGCAGCTCCAACCTGGCCCAAGGAAAGTCTCCCATAGGGCTCAATGGCACTCTGCAACTCCAACCCGGCCCAAGGAAAGTCTCCCATAGGACTCAATGGCACTCTGCAGCTCCAACCTGGCCCAAGGAAAGTCTCCCATAGGACTCAATGGCACTCTGCAGCTCCAACCCGGCCCAAGGAAAGTCTCCCATAGGACTCAATGGCACTCTGCAGCTCCAACCTGGCCCAAGGAAAGTCACAACATTGAAGCTTGAATGAATCCGAAAGTTTCGTACCCGGTGCGCAAGTCGTAACCATACGAAAAAGTCGCGACATTTTGCGAAACAGTCGTAACAGCTACGAAAAAGTCACAACAATTTACGAAAAAATCGCAAAATACCGATCATTACGAAAAAAACGCATTCGGACGCCTTCGGACAGTTCGTGGATTATAAATCAGCCCCCTAGAGTCCCATTAGCTGGTTAATCTGTTTCATGGCTTCTGCTTTGCATAACATATAGTATTTCTGGTTATAAAAGGCATGGTATGACACTAGTATTAATGGTTTAGAAACCTATAATCATCCCTCATAAAAATAATTACTTTGCTTAAGTTGAGCATTTTAACTGATTTAGCCTATAATAATATTCATATTCTGAAATATCCATTGTAAACAATAGCACTGATGATGCATGGGTATTGGATTTCATATATGTTGATGGAATGGCAATGGTGAAACACATTATTCGTCATGTGCCTGAAGGACCTGAATGATGGACGTTGCTGCCTTGATGTCTGTTAATGTTTACAGTTTATAAGTAGCGTTTTTCTTTTCATTTAACCTTAACTACATAGTTAACCAGATGGAAGAGTGTCAGCTGAGACACTTGCAAAAGAATGCTGCTGGTGGCCTTTCCCGTGTTCAACACTGGATGTAGAATAGACAAGAATCAATAAGTGAGACCACGAGACTTTGGGGCAGATTTATCAAAACACGAGTTCGAATCCCGAATGGGAAAAATTTGGATTGGAAACGAAAATATCTGAAGATCGCAAATAGCACGAAAATGCTTATGAAAAAATCGTATTAGTCACGATAATATCGTATTGGCGATCCACAATCACGAAATTTTCGTACCAAACGATTGCAAACAGCAGCAAAACTGATCCGTTTTTTTTCGCGCTAAAAATACGAAAAAGTCGCGAAAGTGCAGAAAAAGCTGCAGATTGGACCGTTCGAACGAATGCTCGGAGCGTTCGTGGATAAATAAATGTGCCCCTTTGAGTGTGCCTACACCCGGGCAAATTCAATGTTTCCGGATGCAGACACAATTAGAAGGTTGTACAAGCGTTCAGGCGGATTGTCAGCCTACGCTTATACACTGTAGTGCCAGAAACCCCATGTGGCCTTTTTATCCTATTATCATAGGAAACCTAATTATGTTAGCTACTAATGGCAGCTACTAATTTCACTGTGAGACATAAGCCTAAGGGCCCACAGTTTGTTTAGGAAAGTTTTCTCCATGCTTTTTAACTTTGTCACAAATAGGGAAACCTTTTGTAACAAATTGCATTAGACCTTTTACAATAAGTCTAGTATCACCTAGGATGACTTTCTACAGCAGCCATTGCCTAGAGGACTCAATGAAAGTGTGACAAATGGCCCCAGTGGTGTAAGACACCAGTGTGAATCAACCCTTGCACTTTTATGTGAATGAAGGTGGCCCAGTTTTGATTAGTAAGATGCAACCAAGACAGTACTGATTGTGTTATATGGTGCCTCTTGAGAAATGCTTTGGCTCTGGGGTGCAAATTTGGAAAAACAAAGCTGTTTATACAGGGGTCCATACCAGCTTCTTCTTCAGCCCAGTAATCTGCCCAAACTCTGTTAGGCATGGGCAAGGAGAGCAGTAGTCCCAGTGGGTGAGCTTGATTAAGCCTGACACCAGTGTAATGAAATCTGTCAAAGAACTGCTCATTTGGGGTAATTTCCCCAAAAACAGTTCTTCCTGTGTGGCTATGACTATCCAGGGATGCATTTAGGTCCAGTGTTGCCCTAGGCACCAGATGTCAGCACTTCCGCTTCCTTCTTCAATCAGTGCATGTACAGAAGGTCATAGTAATACACATGCCAGAATTGCATTCCCCCCCGTTAGCTCCACCAATGAATTTAGCCACAAGTGTCTGCTAGCCAGCTAGGGTGATATTTTTTATTTACCATATTGGTACTCCAAGGGCAACCCACAAATCTGCCACCCTAGGCAAAGGCCCTCAGGTGCATGTATAGTAAATACTGCAGACGTTTAAGACTGTTTGAAATGTATCTGTGCAAGCATTCTGTGCACTAGCCCAAAAGCCACTGGACATATTCACCCCCTAGAATCAGTGGGCGAGTGCTTATTAGCAATAAATATACTTAAGAGAAAGATCTTTTCTGTTTTGTTTTTTTATAATGAACAAAGAACTCAGGGATATAAATTTTCCTGGAACACATAAAGTCATTTCATTCTGTCTTCACATTCACAATGAAGGGAAATCCCCATTTAGGCAATCCATTTCTCTGTTTCCATTCCAGTGAAAATCCCAAATGTCCAAAGTGTTACAGGAACGCTTCTGGAAACAATACAAACAGAACTTGTCTACGGAAATATGAAACACGGAAAGGTTTACATAGATTGCGCCAGAGCCCTGCAGCACTCTACATATTAAAGATATGCTTGCCACTTGTTATAGCTCTAAGAGTAAAAGTTAAGCATTAAAATAATTATAGTCTTTCAAAAACTAATAAACTCTTTTTTTTACAGGCCAACTTAAAGACATAGTATACTTAAAATATGAGAAAAAAACATAACATCTGATTCATAGTTGTACATACTGTAGTAACATGAGCAAACAGACATGAAACCCATGTAAACTGCTCAGCAATTAGAGTAAAACTAGCTATATACGAGACAATAATAGCTGCTCACTTGGCCCCTTGCACAGGGCACTTGGGACTCTGTAACCAACCAATATTTGGCCAAAACTTTGCCCATCACCTATTAGGCGGGTTTGAAAATCGGGTTGGGTGAGGGCTGCATTTGAGTTTACTTTACTACATAACCTCTATAGTATTTCATAAAATGCAGCTGAAAGCAATGCTTAAATGCATTGCATTCGTTATATCAAATCTATGACATAGACTTGTTTATAGGCAAGGGTGCTGTTACCATGAGGCAAGGTTAGAATCTTTCCTCAGACAACAGCTGGATATCCATAGGTTGGAGATACCTGGACAATTCTCCTAGTGTCTCTTTCAGCAAATGGATGTCCCGATAAAAGGGCGGTATAAGTGTCAGACATTCACCCATCACAATTTTTATTTCCTATGAGAGTGAGCTTGATAGCTAATAGGTTCACATCAATTTTGAGCTATATTGTGCAGGTGAACTACATAGTCAGTTTTGTATACATGTTTTATTTATGTTTCAATAAATACTAATATAATTATATCACACTTTGAATGTTAATATGGTTATATCAAACTCTGAGTTATATTGTGTATATAAAGATCATATATACAGCAAAACAACATAACTGTAAAGCCTTATGTACAGTCCAAATGACAACAATTACTTATCATCATACAATTAGTGGTAATATTTCATTCAGTTTAAAGTTAGTTAGAGTGTGGTACAGAGTGTGGGAGGAAGATGCCATATTTATCACAAACTATGTTTAGAATTTTCAAAAACCTAATAGTGTGCTTGTTGGCTTTGGGGAGACTCCAGAATAACCAGAGGAAGCCCACAAAATCACTGGGTGACTTTATATACTGCACATTGATAGCACCCTGATTGAGATGCAGCTATAGATGTTCACTGTTGGCTACTGTGCCACATATCTAATATCTACATATATAGCTTTTTTTTTTTTTTACTGTTAGTGCTGTTAAGGTAGAACTCTTGGGGGGTTATCTAATAAACGGAACTAAATTTGCCCCGGAGCAGTAACCCATACCAGTTTGCTCCTGGGCAAACTTAGTGCATTTTATTATATATGGGGGCTAGTGGCCTTTAGATAGTCCCAAAGGTTGTTTTCTGCAATGTAGGACATGGCCAGAATCCAGGGAGGTTTTTGTAACTTCAGTGTTCCATGAACAGTCTAAGAATTTCCAGAAATCAGAAACCAGACATTGTAAATAACAGGAAGCACACTATTATATTCAGCTTCTATTTATCATTCATTGGTGAAATTATGAACTTTATAGGTTATCACAAAGTTGCCACAAAATACCTTCTAAAGCAAAAATATGACTCATAAATTAGTCACACAAATATTTGGCTACGAACAAAATTAAAACTGCATTGCTTTTACTCAAGCGCGGCGCACGTCCACACAATGTCATCACCGTGGCCCCGGCAATGAAAAGGAAGAGCATACTAGAGATAGGCAGGAGAGGCAAATGCCTTGCGCCCCCCTCATCATTGCGCTCTAGGCAGGTGTCTCTTCTGCCTACCCCAAGTTCCAGCCCTGCTTTTATTTAAAAGTACTTTGTAATTTTACCACATTCCTTTTATTTGGTTTTTGTTGCTATTAACAATGGACAAATTATCACCTACATACACTGTATGCTCGGGGGCATTAATATGAAGTAGGTCCACTCTTTGCTACTAAAACAGCTTCTGCTCTTCTGGAAAGGCTTTGCACTAGATGTTGGAAGACTATTGGTTGCATTTGCTTCCATTCAGCCACAAGGGCATTAGTGAGGTTGGGCAGTGATGTTGGGGGATCAGGAATGGATTGCGGAGTTCTAGTTCATCCCACTGGTGTTGGTTGGGTTGAGGTCAGGAGTCAGACTCTGTTACTGATTGTTTTAGAGTATCTGATTAGTAACAGCACATCTGTATTACTGGATATCATGTTTGATAAACCTACAAATAATCCTAACGATTTGAAATTAAAACAATATAATCAGGTAGCCAAAACAGGGTATCAGTTTAATTCTTTTTTTCTAACATTTGTGCACTGGATGACCTTTTCAGCCTACAAGCTCATTGGTCTGAAGCATTTGCGTTTGACAGACACCAGTGATTATGTTTGATTATTCATTTTATCTATGTTGGATATGTTTTCTTTTAATTATTTTTACAACACATATTGTCCTGGTAGCTTAACTATTTGACTAAAATACAGTACCCTGTTGTTTATTTTACAGGGATAAAGTCTCTTTATAAAACAACTAAAATCTGAAAATGGTTGCCCTTGGGCTTTTCCACAGAGCTGACATACAATTCCCATGTACAGCAGCCTGAATGAAAGATGGTATCTCAAAATCCCACCAAATACTTTTCCCTAGACATTTCTTACCAAGTTCCCTCTAATCTCCCACAGTTCCATACACTTCCATGATGATTTGTGCATGTCTAGACATGGACTGGAGGAAGGCTTAACAGATGAGTTCCCAAAAGGAAAACACTGATCTGGACATTTTGTTTCACAGGATTTTATTTAGATGCCCTATAATCTCACTATATTAACTAAATTTATTGAAATTGACTTACAGCTGTATTATGTTATATAAAATGTATAACAAATCTACTTTGTACTTTTTTAGATTATTTAAAAGAAATTATTTTAGATTATTTGTTCTCCTTTCTTTTTATATGCTTACAGCAGTACAGCAATGTAGGTTTATGCTAGACACAAGTATTACAGGGGAAACTTTTCAAGGGAGATTAATGACCAAAGAACAGTCACCAACAATGTTATCCAAAGGGGAAGGCACATGATATTCAGCTGAAACAGTATGAAGTCTGCTGGGAGTCCTTGCATGCTGGGAAGATACAGACAGTTCTCTCTGCCTGGAGGCTCTTATATATATTTAGATACATATATTCACACATTTATATACAGATGCACTTGTTCAGCAATTTCTGTTTCTCTATCTCTCTCTCACACACACACAGTGTATATATGGAGGAGACTCTGGCCCTATATACAAAGAATGTTTTGCTTCCCTAATTGTTACACCTACGGAGGCTGGCAGAAGAATAAGGAAAAACAGAACAGGAAGGGTGTGGAAACATTAGCACAATATAACCCTAGGTTTATAATCTTACATAGATTTAGTAAGAATCAGATTTCCATATTTCTAGTGTTTAATCTCTTGGATGCCGTTTCCGTAGCTGCCCCTTTGTAAATGAGTGGGTGGTAATTCCTGCTTGGCCCATACACACTTAATGCTAACTTCATCACTGATCTTAACTATTAAAAGGTTTATGTGAACTAAAAAGTTTCTGCATGGTCTTGGGCTGGGCATACATGCAGTGTTCTTGGATAGAATATACTGTGTATGTGCACACCTCAAGCCTGCCTATGGTCAGGCCCAGATTTGCGGTAAGGCCAACAATGCCTGGGCCTATGGAAAATTATTTTAGGGGTGGCATGCTGCCCAGGCCAGTCTGCATATACATGTTTGTTCCAGAGCACTGGGCATTGGGCACACAGCAGATTAACAGTTGTTTGTGCCCAGTTAATAGTGTTCTGGAACACAGTAGCGGAGTGCATGGGGGGACAAAAAACTGCTAGCTAGCCTAGGGGGTGTCATTTTTTGGAAATCCAGCCCTGCCAAGGATTACTTGGATACAGTGGAATAATGGTGACATCGCACTCCCCAACAAAGTACCCAGGATCGGTTTGTTTTGCTGTATAGAAAAGATGAATCAGCCTGGGGAGAAAGGTTAGGGAACTTGATCACTAGGCATTGCCTAACAAAATGACCCCAACCCCCACCCCCAGTGTTTTAGCTTTCCTTGTGTTTTAATTTATATTGTCTAATTTGTATTTGTCACTTGCAGTCTTGCTTTAAGGGCGAAGACACACAGGGCGATTAGTTGCCGCAATGTTTAGAAAAGTTGCAGCGACTAATCTGTGCAGAGGAAATGCGCAAGCGATTAGTTGCAGCGCTGGCCATTATACTCTATGTGCGAAATGTCATGGCAACTGGCTTAATTAAAAGTTGAGGCGACTAATCGCCTTGCGTGCACAATTTGCAGCCAGTGTCCCTTCCTGCCTCTTGCCCTGATTAGCCAGGGCTCAGACTCTATGATGGTTATATCCTTCAGCCCTATCAGAATCCATAGATTTTACAGGTGAACCTTACACACCCATTTAATGCATATTTAAAAGTAGTATTCCTATATTTTATTGTGCATGAAATAAATGAAGTTCCCCTTCAAGCTGGGCAGCAAAGGGTTGTGCCTGTTACATAGTTCACAACCTTGTATTTCTAAATAAAACCTGCCTAACAGCTACTTGATCCACAGGAAGGCAAAAAGAAAAACAAACACGTGGAGCCTCTCCAATTTACCTTATGATAAAAAAAATTCTAAGATGGCAATCGTACCAGCAAGGAGAAGCGTAAATGTATACACACTCAGGGAAGGCTGGGCGGTGTGATGTAGGGGCCGCAGCAGGGACCCCTTGGGGAGTGTGGGGAGCCCTTGGGGAGTGTGGGGAGCCCTTGGGGAGCGTGGGGACCCCTTGGGGAGTGTGGGGAGCCCTTGGGGAGTGTGGGGACCCCATGGGCAGCAGCCTCGGTGGGCCCTGTACACTCCAATTTGACTTTGGGATCAGTCCCTGGATCAACTTTGTCCTAAGAGCTAAATTTAACTGCCCTGTATTTTCTAGTTTGTCTAAAGGTCATCTAACCCTCTCTAATACATCTGCCAAGTACTCAAAGGGAAGTTTTATTTCCATTCTTTACCAGTTGCTTTGAGGCTCCTTCCTACAGATCCCTGAGTTTTTCCTCCTTGCCCCAGGTTCTGATCTTCTTTCCTGCTGTTAAAACCATTATCTTTCTTGGGTTGTAGATCCAACACATGCAAGTGGAGCATTTGCTTCTCATCCCCCCTGCCTATGCTTGCTATGCCCAACTCCTCTGCACCCACCCTCCATAACCCGCTTGCAGCAGTCACCAAAAAGATCCTCATGGAGCACTGGCTGCGAATCGCCAGACTCGTCCTATTTAAATATGTGCAAATGTGCTGGTACAAACAGCGGTTTTGCCGCTTAGTCAGAGAGTTACATAACCCTGAAACCATGTAGGTAAATCAGTTCCTTATTCGTACGCAATGCCTGCTGCTTTCCAGGGCCACTGTAAATAAGACAGTAAGTACCTATACCGAATAACAATTTGTTGCCAGCGCCAGAGCGAGTTCCTTTCCCACCACAGGAATGGGACGAGCAGAGCCAGCGGGCACATTATGCAAGAGCGGGCGTTTACACGTGTATTCAGCATTATCACTGCCGCCCTTTCCCGGGCAGGCGGGCACATTCCTGACTAGAAAGACAGTCTCAGGTTAGAGGCGGGGCATCCCTGCAGGACTCGCCTCTAATTGGCCCAAGTCCATCCGACTTCTGCCTTGCGATTGGCTCAGGGATGCCTATATAAAACCTCTCTGTCGCGTTCTCTCTTTAGTGGTACCGGCGACGCGGAGGTTATAAGTTGGAGGAGTTGGGAATTTGTATCAGTTGGGTAAAAAGTCATTGTTGGATTTGTCCCACCATACTCCCTGCATCACCATGAAGGAGAGAAGGAACCCACAGCCCGCTGTAGTGAGGTGCAAGTTGGTTTTGGTGGGGGATGTTCACTGTGGGAAGACGGCAATGCTGCAAGTGTTGGCAAAGGATTGTTACCCAGAGGTGAGTTCTACCCCCCCATGGCCTGATTCACATGAATGCCCTTTTCTTTGGGTATTAGTAATGTGTATGCATGCTCGCCTTGCTGGATTAACAGTAGCCTTTAGCCCTGCCATTAGCCAAGTCACATTGCTGAGATGCCAGTGCACTCATGTGGAACTGCTGGTTCCCACTCCTGCTGGACTGTATCTGCATCCTTTCTACATGAGGGCTTTACTAGCACCTCTAGCGCTACTGCCTGGCTGGGACTTGCCAAATGTGACTGGCGTATAATGTTTGCTATATAATACCTTACTTACATGGCTGTTGCCTGATTTATATATTTGTATGGGATGGTAATGAATTAAAGCCATAACAGGTTGGTTATTCAATACTACAAAGGGTGATGTATTACAAGTTTGCCCCAATATAGCAGAATTTAATGAAACCACCCTACCTATCTACAGGGTGTGAGGTGGCTACTATGTGCCCTAAATGTATTGTATGCGCAGCAGCATGTAGAATATGATTGGAAGCTCACTGGTAAGCATTCCCCTTTGCCATGGATCAGATGGATTAGGCTAATTTGGAAGATCCATGAGTACAGTTATGTAAGCGCCCATGCTTGTGCTATACCCACAATCAATCTTACTGGTATTATATGATCTGTTAGTAAGGGCACAGATCCCCAGAACAACTTGCATGTTGTGCTCACCATTTGTAGAGGTTTAACAAGAAGCCCATGGGCACTGATCCATAATCTTTTATAAAGAGTTTTTTTTTTGTATAGAGTTGCAGCAACAAGCACCCCAACCTCTGCCAGTCACCCTCTATCCACCCTACCCTCAACCTATGTATGAAGTCTATTGGTCCATTTAACATTGCATTTTCTGTGCAATCTTATTGTTTGTGCCTGTGTGGCCCTTGTGCAGATTCAGACCCAACACCCTGTGCAGTTATGCCACCAACATTCTTATTCTCTAAACGGTATGTTTAGGCAGAAGGTGATTGAGATACATTTATTACTGTACTTAGGAATTTAGCCATCCCTGCTTTCCTTCTGCCAGCAATGTACCCACTGAAGCTGGTTCGGTATAGTAGCTAGAATCTAGTATATAGATACATTTTCACAGATAATTCCCATTTATTTGCAGTGTTTTCTGTAAAACAGTGTTGTCCAGCCTGTGGCTTTCAGTCTGTTGAACTGTAACTCTCAGAATTCCTTTACGGGAATAGACTTCATGTTAGGAATCATTTGATGCCCCAGTTTACAGTCTAAAATGTTTATAAATAAACCACTTTGAATAATTGTAACCCACACTTTGGTTTTGAAACATACCACATACAGAATAGTTGCAGATCAATTATCTGGAAACCCGCTATACAGAAAGCGCTGTAGTATGGAATTGCCATTTTCCACAGCTGTGTTTAAACAACAATTCTTTTCTGACTGATAATGCTTTTTTTTTTTTTTTTTTTTAGAATAAATCTATAGTTACAAGCCTACAAGACAAGCCTATTAAGTTTTTCAATATTTAAATGTTTTATAATATCCTTATGACTTGGAACTCCTAATTAAGGAAAGACCCTGTAGAACTTTAGGTCCTAGGCAATCCATATAATAGATCCCATACCTGTATAATATTGTGGTCTTTATGAATTTGTTTGAAAGGGTAACAAAGCCAAATATTTTATTCGTTTTTTTTATTTAGGTGAAAAAATGTTGTATTGGGTGTTTTAAGTTCCTCAGTCTGACTCTGGTTTCTCTCCTTTGTCTGCTTGTCTGGGTTGTCTCATTGTATGGTGCATTCATCTTGCGTGTCATTATCATCTGTATGTTGCAGTGGTATTGTGGAGACATGCGTGCTTGTGTTGGCTGCAGTGGTGTCACCAAGCAGTGTTGCCACAAGAATCTGTATATGTTGCTCAGATGCCAACTGTCACAGTTGCATAATTGTGTTTATGTTTGCTGTCCCAGCATATTGTGTTTCATTCAAATATCTCTGTTGCCTGCAGTGTTGTCAGTAAGTCACAGCTATATATGTGTGTCTCTTGTTTTCAGACCTATGTACCTACAGTATTTGAAAATTACACAGCCAGTTTGGAGACAGAAGAACAGCGTGTGGAGCTCAGCCTGTGGGACACTTCAGGTATGGGACCCTTGGCATTTCTGCCACAGACTATAAAATGATGACTACTCTTCCCTAGGAAAGCATTAGTGCAAAAAGTGATGTATTCTCTTTAATATAGAAGGTTTAGTTTTCAGTCCTTTGCATATTTTAAAATGGCAATGCCTTTATATGCTCTGACTTGGTATACCTGTCTGTTGTCATGGGTTCACTATCGCTATATATAGTGGAAAATGGCACTGCTGCAACGGTTCCAGAGAACAATGAATCCAGCCCTCTCAGCAGTTTATCACTCCCCTTTTGCTTAGGAACAATACCTTTGAGCAAATTTCCTTTATGGACTTCTTATGATAATAACACATTTATTTGGGGCATTTGGCCTTCCTCATTTCTGTGTGAATGCTTTCAGGTGGTTCTCAATAGGGACAGGAGTGCAAAATGACATATCTATCTGTGTGCTATTTACCTTAGGGAGAAGGCAGTTGCGACAATTTTAAAAATCCTGTTGTGGCGACTAATTGCTTCCGCTAACGTAATGGAGGCTTGCATTGTGCGCTTCTATATTTATGGGCGGATGTAGCGTTGCAGTGTTTAGTCTCCATGAAAAGGTTTTTCAAAAATTGCTGCGACTAATCTGTCTATCTTCACCCTTAAATGACCGGAAGCCAAGTTTTAGCAGGTATTTTCTGATAAAGCATTCAAAATAATAAATGGTGTGCAGGATAGGGCAATTATTGGGGAAGGGTGGAATAGATTTTTTACCTAAAAATGTTTAGTGTTACTTTCCCTTTAAGGTCGCTGTGTGACCTCCAGGGTTCTGTGGTAGAAGAGAGATAAGAGACCTTGATTCTGTATTTACAGAAACTTTAACTGTTAGACTGGCAAAGATGTCTGTGAAGGGTTCTCACATTGTGCACCTAAGGCCTATTGTACATAGGACTTTTTTGACCAGTACTGTGCTGAAGCAAAAAACATTTGTGATCAAAACACTTGTTACCAATAACCATACTAGATCTGGGCAAAGGCTTTGCTTATGGAATCTGTTAATGTTGGCAGTCGGCCTCCACTTCAAAAAGCTCTGAGTTTGTCAACACCAGCATGTCCTGTAAGTAGATTGTTTACCTTGCTTTGCAATGGAAAGAGCCAATCGGAAATTTTGGCCCTTTTTGTTTTGGAATGCCCTTTTTAGACAAAGCATTTAACCACTCACATGATATATACACTTATAAAAGTGCAGTATAATGTGGGTTCGCAAAAAGCAATTACACAACACTTAAGTGCTATTTGAGCTGGCTATATAGTCCATGTAAAATAGGTCAGGATTAAGCAGACAAGATTTGATGGAGCAAGCAATTGGTATGTCTAATGCTCTCATGGCTTAATGGTATAAAACAGACTGGAATTAAAGAATACCATTAGAGATCATTATACCTGTAAAATCATTCTATTCACAATCACCTTGGAAGTAGGATGTATTGCTTGATTATAAGCACTCGTTTCTAGAAGTATAGGTGGTGTTTCTCTTCTTGAAAGGCATAACACTTTTTTTGGCCTGAGAAATCCAACTAATCATTTAAAGCATCTAAAGCATTTAGCATACAGATTCCCAATCTTGTTACACACCTGAAGGTTGAAAGATATAAAACAAATAATGGTATTAGAGTAAAATTGGCCCATAACCTTTCTTTGAGTAGGAACCTGGGCATGTTGGCTGACTTGCCTGAAGTGCTTTTTGGGGTGTGGTTGCCTTTTAGTAATACAGATAACAAGACAATGAAGAGTTTGGTTGTTGTTTATCTAGACTCCTTTGAGGCAGGGGGTGTGGAAGGTTGTTGTAAAACAATTGTAGGAGGGAAAGGGCTGACATTCCACTCTGCCTGTTAGAAATGGCTGTAAACTGTAATCAGAGGTCTATTGTTTGGCCGGTTTTTCCTGCTGAGTGCCGTTCTGCTGGTCATTCTGGGCTGAAACTGCCCTCCAGCTCAAAACAGGGTGGAAGTCAATTTGACCCTAACAGCCACATTTCTACATGTTGTTACAGCTGTTTCAACTAGGACAGCTGAGTATAGTAAATTTCCCAGTTACATGGCTGTCTTTTTAGTAATGCAATGCTAGCATTATCTTGGATACATAATTTGCTTGATTTTCCCCTACAGTTTAGTATAATCTGAGGAAGGTTTTCCAGCATCACCATCCCTCTTCATTGGGCAATTAGAAAATAAGATTTGAGTAATTTTCTAATTTTTGTGTATTCAGAATGCTGTAGTGCCGCATAGCGGAAGAACCTGAATGAAATTCTGAGCTCTCGTACCCATATTATTGAGTCTTGTTTTTTTCCCTAGATCTGCAGTGGCACTATTTATCTCTTAGCGGCCCTGCTGGCTACTTGCTATGCAGCGCCAGCCCAGACACTGCTGCAGATCAGTGGCAAGAATTGCAAAGCACATACGTGGCACATACCCTTTCAGCCTGCTCTACGCAGTACAATAAAAGCCCCTGGGGAAAGCGATGCAGCAGGCACTAGCCAGTCCTTAAAGAGCAGAGCAATAATGCCAGGCTGTTATCCCTGAGATGTACCTAGCAATTAAGGGGATGTGTCCCTTGATTTGTGATCCTAAGCCGAGTCACCTGCCCTATTGTCCTCAGGCATTCCGATGGTGTACGTTGCACATCTTCTTGTTCTAGAGATGGCAAGCCTTGGGGAGCGTGTTCCTGCAAGGGTTCTACTAATGGGGTGCTACAATGGATGCATTCTAATGATTAATTAAGACTTTTTCTGACTGGAAACTGTTTCTATGAAACTTTCACTCCCACAGAGTATTTTGGCATCTTAATTACATACACATAATCCAAATAGAAGATGGAAGTTAGTAAAATTTTTATTCATGCCCGGGTAATGCCAGTGTGCAGTGCCCCTCTTTTGTATAAAGAAGCACACATTTAACTAGTTAGTTCTTGGATTTTTTTTTTTGTGTATTGATGTATTCTGCAGCTTCCTGTCCCTCTCAATGATTGGTCTGGCCTTGTTGCTATGGATACTGCTCTCCTAGTCCGGGAGGGGGTATTTGCTATTCTAAGCACGGAGCGACTGAGCTGAAAGCTGGAAGGGGAGGGTGAAAAATGAAGAATCTAGCAATTGTATAGTGGCACCCTGGGTCTTTGAAGAGGTCCAAGCTTTGCCCATTGTCAAAATATACTGCATTTTATGTGCTCTTTGCAGTCCCTTGAAAATGTCTTCATTTACAAGCCTGTCACATCATGCAGTGTAATGGGAAGCCACAACAGGGCAAGCTGCTGCACACTGGCTCTCTAGTGGCAAGCTCTCTGTGAGCAGCTGTCAGCTCTCCATTTTCAGGTGCACTTGTAATGTGTCCCTAACCACTTATGAGACTGAGAGGCAGCTATGCCCATTTAAACAGCGGCGGGCCATGGAATAAGGGTCCTTTACCACTGCAGACACTCTGGATACAATTGGCCAACTTGTGCATTATGTGTAACACCAGTTGTCATTTTAACTCTTTCAAGGCTCATGAAAAGCTGTGCTGTGTATCTCATGGGCCTTGCACACAATAGTACAAAAATAAGTGTCAATGTGAAATCATTTTATATAGTTGTTATTCATAGATGGCTAGAGTGAATTTTGATTCTATTGGTCACTTGAGAAGGACAAAATGTTACGATGTATGGCCACCTTTACATTCTATGTGCTGCTAATGCTAAATGTATAGTAATTTATTATCTTTGTTGCACCAAAATAACATAGAGGAAAATATCGCTTCAAGGAATTATTGCTCATAAAACAGAATATTCATAAATAACGTGTATAAATGTATGTATAGTCATGGGCATGAAAATATAGCATAAAACTTTAATGTACATAGTTAATTGCCAGTACCATGGCACTTGGCCAACTCTAATCCACAGGATATAAACAGTAAGCATATTGTACTTGTAAGAGCGACTTAAAGGCTTACTTGACAGGAGAGAAGCAATTAATTGGCTGTACTAAGGAACCGCAGGAAGTGTGCGCTAATGACTTCCAGTCTATGCACAATGCAATATTTAATGCCTTTCAATAGAGATCAATTTAGAGTTTACAGGAATGTTTTTGTCACAGTCGGTCCTTGAAATGACCTTTACAGGCTGTCAGACTTCTACATCTAACACCCCCAACTCTCTTTTTAGGTTCTCCCTATTATGATAATGTGCGGCCTCTGTGCTACAGTGACTCTGATGCAGTGCTGCTCTGTTTTGATGTCAGTCGGCCAGAAAGTCTGGATAGTGCTATGAAAAAGGTGAGCCCCTTTTGTTTTTATTGCAAATGGAAGTGGTAGAACAAAGTGGTTTTGGCCATACACTGCTATGTTACGATTCAACCACATTTTAGTCTGGGCCATTTCTAAGTTTTTCTTTAAGATACCACCTCTGACAGTTCAAAGGCTGTATTCTTGTCCCAATTAAATAAAGTGTTGTAAAGGGAAGTAATGTATTTTGTCTCAATTTTACTGTTCTCCTTGCAGTGGAAATCGGAGATCACAGACTATTGCCCTAACACAAGAATACTCCTGATTGGATGTAAGACAGACCTACGCACTGACCTCAGCACAATCATGGAATTATCAAACCAGAAACAGGCACCAGTATCATATGAGCAGGTATGAAACCATCAGCACATCAACTCCTTTTTTTTTTTTTTTTTTTTTTTTTAAAAAAGGAGAACCAAAGCCTAAAGAATATGGGTGGAAATATTCTATGTTATATACTGAACTTAGTGTTTTAACCCAGAACTATTAGGGGTCATCATAATGTATTAAAACATTAGCAGAAAGTTATTATTAACAGCTATTACCCAGTTCTATTGCAAAGTGCACTGATTATTATGTTGCTATTTAACGTGAATCTGAATTCATTACTGATCAGTGCAGTTGCATTTAATTTTGGTGAATTGTCAAGAGCATCGTCCCTTTGCAATCACTATTATTCTGGGAATTCTGTTGTGTTCTATATTGTATGCATACTGTATATTGTGAGAAGGTCCCTAAGCTCAGCTAACTGACAGCAACACAGAGCATGTCCTGTGAATAAGCAGAAAATATAATGAGTAGCTATTTGGGGGCAATTTTAGAGAATATTCACTACTAAATTACAGTGGTAACCTTGGTGCTGGTACAGAAGCCTCAAAACATAAGACGTAGCATTCTTACCCTTCTTTGAGCTTTAGTTCTCTTTTAAGCCAACACACAAGCTTTGTAATTTGCAGTCTGAAATCTGATTAACTCTTCCCATTTTGCTTTGATTTCTAGGGCTGTGCTGTTGCGAAGCAATTGGGTGCAGAGAATTATCTTGAGTGTTCAGCCTTCACATCAGAAAAAAGTGTGCACAGTATATTCCGAGCAGCGTCTTCCGCGTGTGTGAACAAAGCTTCTCCTGCCAGCCGCAAGAGCCCAGTTCGGAGCCTATCTAAGAGACTTTTAAATTTGCCCAGCCGTTCTGAGATCATTTCTTCCACCTTTAAGAAAGAGAAGGCCAAAAGCTGCTGTTTGATGTAGGGCTCTTATGTCTGAGAAGCACATGGACATGGACATTTGTATCAGACTTTGGACATTGTCTTGCACTCTGTTATCACCACTGGAAGAAAGGCAGGATGGGCCTGGGGGTGATGATTCTGACACCAGTAGCCTCACCTCCAGGGCAAGCTAGCATCTGGGCCAAGAGAGTGACGGAAAAGTTGGATTTGCACAAAGAATGATTGCACAGGAAGACAAAAGTTTAAAGCAGAAAGGTGTGCGGCAAAACAAATAGGGATACATTTTTTTTTCTATTTAGCAACCACAAAAGAAGCTGCTTTAATACACCTTCCCATACCTTGGTTAAGTCCCCTGACTTGCTGGGGCAAATCATTACAGTGTTATCCCTGTGGTACTTGTCCCTGTACAATACTGTATAGGATGCAGTTCCAGGAGAAACCAATAAGACAAGTGGTTTCCTTCCTGCGCTGTGAAGACTATAAATTATTATATTTTTTAATCAACAGTAAACCTGTATGTGCTTGATCTGTGATACTAAATTATTTATTGAAAATATATGGGAGAAAAACACCTGACGTGTTTCTTTCACAGCCTTTTAACTTGTATTAGGAGTTTTTAAGACTGTCAGGGATCCCTGCCCTGTGTGTACACTGATGCACTTTGGCACTGCAGATCTTGGTATCTGTAAGACTCATACTTCCATACTGTATACTTGATGGCAGTTATCCTGCTGAGTCATGTTAAATGATGTGTGTGTGTAACAGTCCTTGTTAAAGTTCAGTGATGACTGCATCCTGAGGTCAGAATCTCCAATATGTGGAGGTGATGACGTGCCCTAGACCAGAACTGGCAAACTAATTTAAAGGTTGCTCTGTAGGTGCAATAAACTGAAGCTGAACCATAATCTTCTCTTTAACCATGTTCTGTCTGTTTTATTGTCTGCCTGTTGCAAAAACTTTAGGCGTTGATGTGTCAATGAGCATTGATTTAAAGGAACAGTAACACTAAAAAATGAAAGCGCTTTAAAGTAATAAAAATATAATGTACTGTTGCCCTGCACTGGTAAAACTGGGGTGTTTGCTACAGTAACACTAATATAATTTATATAATAAGCTGCTGTGTAGCCACAGGGGCAGCCATTCAAGCTGGAAAAAAGGAGAAAAGGCACAGGTTACATAGCAGATAACAGATAAGCTCTGTAGAATACAATAGTGTTTTATCTGTTATCTGCTAAGTGCCTGTGCCTTTTCTCCTTTGAATGGCTGCCCCCATGGCTACATAGCAGCTTATTTATATAAATTATAGTAGACTTTCTGAAGTAAACACACAACTTTTACCAGTGCAGGGCAGCAGCACATTATATTTTAGTTACTTTTATACACTTTCATTTTTTGGTGTTACTGTTCCTTTAATGCTAAGACCAAATTAACTCAATGACTGACCTAGCCACGTGTGCCTCAGAAGTGCATGGATGCAACATACAGCCTTTCAGTCACAAACAAGAGCCCATGCAAGAAGATACTGGGAAATGGCATTCAGTTTCCACTTCCACTGGATACCAACATCTTTGGTATCCAGCGATTTTACAAAACTATGGTGACATAGCTCTTGGGTATAATGGTTGTAATGTGTTGCATGGATGTAACAGTACACACATACAAACTATTTCTAACATTTAATTTTTGCTAGCGCTCAAGCAGTCATGTAATAAAAGGCACAGAGTTGGACAGAATAAACATGAAAGACTAGATACCTATTGCATTTGCTTGGAGTGCCAGTACCTTCTATATTGAACAATATGGTCATTCAATAAATAAATAAAAATAAAACCATTTTCTAGTGAAGTTACCTTGTGGGCTCTGAATAGCCATTTTGGATTTGAGGGGCCAGTTTTCATAGCGGGGCTTGAAATAGGTCTCCAGTGAAGAGGGATTAGCATTTTAGTCATGTTTATTAACATATATGTATTTATAGTGATGTTCTATTAGCGGTTATTGGTAATTGATTTTTATGTAGCAAGACAAGAGTTCTCCATATGAACATCAGATTCTATCTCCAGCTCAAATCAGAAGCATTGGGTAGAGTTTACTGTCTTTGCTTTTGGGACTGTGGGGCTGTGATTATCCCCTTCCTATTTTGTTTTTGGCAGGGACCTTTACGACATGCCCAACCAATTTTACAGATAGTATTAATTTTTAGACCAAAGTGAAACTAGCACTATATATTATTCAATAGTAGGTGAGAAGTTAGAATTCACCCATTGATAAATATAGTTCTAAAAATGTATTAAGCTATAAAGTCACATTGATAAATCTGCCCCTAAGTTTGTAAATTAAAGTTTTCTTGTCCAGGTCTATTTTGATAAGTGAATAGGTGTTTAAACAGCACGTCTATGGGTACATGGGGTGAGTGAGTTTTTGGGTGCTTGGAAAATATTTAATTTGGAAATCTTGCTACTTGTTAGTAAAGATGGAGGGAATAAGCATTCATAGATCTATGTGTCATTACATTTAATGCAAACTGATTATTTTTTGATTGATTGAAGCTATTTGCCCTTATATCTGGTGGAAATTACCTTTTTATGAAGGATATGTGTTAACCTGGAGGTTAACCTGCCACATTGTTATATAGTCATTAAAGCTGGCCATACATGCACCAATATCGTAGGAAACGAGATTTCATTTGATATTCGGTGCAGGTATGGTGAATTGATGAGATGGGCGATATCGCAAAAGCCTTGGATATTGCCATGTGGTCGATTGAGTAGGACAGAAAATTTTGGTGCTGTTGAAGGCTTCCGAGCAAAGGCAAGCGTTTAGGGCTGAATCGTCAGATAGGGGTGTAATTCCTATTGTTTCTACCTCCATATATGACGATTCAGCCGTGAATATTAGTGGAGGGAACGAGCAATCTTTCTTGCAACCAATGGTCGCAGGAAAGAATGTAATTGTAACGTGCATGGCCTCCTTTAGGTTGAAAAAAAAAGCTTCACAGCTCTCACTGTATAAAACCTTTCCGAATATTAAAATGAAAACTCCTTCCTTCTTATCTGAATAGGTGCCCTCGTATCTGCTGGAGGGACCTACTGGTAAATAAAGCATTAGTGAGATTATTATATAATTATATTATATCCCCTTATATATTTATACATAGTTATCATATCACCCCCTCAAGCGTTTCTTCTCCAGCATTAAAAGACCCCAACTTGTCCAGTCTTTCTTTATAACTGAGTTGGACTCTCTCTAAGTCAGTAATATCCCCTTTGAGCATTGGAGACCAAATGGCACATGTGTGTCTCATCTCTGTCTGCAATCGCCATGTTGCAGCATTTTTTTCCCAGAATTCCATCCTAATAGTGATTGCAAAGGGACGATGCTCTTGACAATTCACCAAAATTAAATGCGACTACACTTGTGCTTTTGTCACAAATTGGGTTTTCGCACGTGAGTGATGTATTCTTTCAGCACAACTGAACTGCAGTGATAGACACAGGGCATTGAGGGGACCCTGGAGCTATCGCCTGGTCTGGAGGTGACTATAGTTCCAGGGTTCCCTTGCATCGACAGACAAAACATCGCTGGATTTGGAACGGAGAGCAGGAAGGGCTGAGCGGTGCCAAGCACTATACTGAAGCACAAGGAGCGCATTTGAGAGGGTACAGCATCTCCACTTGTGGATATACATGAGCCCTCAAAGAGGAGCATTTGTGTCCTGGGAGCTGCCCTGAGGCAATGCCACCCACCCCCTCACCCCCCAGAGCTTACCTTTTCTTCCACCGAAGGGGGTCCAAGGGGAGTTGCATAGCTAGTTTGGGGAGTGCAATTGTGCTCTCTGCACTTGGAGAGCCAAATTGGCTCTTAAAGTTACTAGGAGTGGCTTTTTGCTGCCCTGGTAACTTTTGGGGTCGCTGCTGCCTGAGGCAAGTTTCTCGTGTCATGGCAGCAACGCCCTTGTCCTCTGAACTATCTGGTATCTGACTAGGAGTCAGAACCAGAAATACAAACAATATAAACAACCAGACAGATAATACTTTCAAATACATTTGCAGACACATTTGCAAACCATTGAGCATGTTTAATTAATGTATATTGGAAAGTTGTTTAGCACAACATTTTCATTCATTATGTAAAAAGCAGTTTTTGGGTGGAGAAATTCTTTAACAATTGATGCTATGCTAGGGGTTTGTAGCCTTTATTTAATGCATACTGTAGTCAAAATAAAGAGTGTTTACTTTTTGCCAGGGCCCAAAAGTAGCCTTCTCTCTCCTGCCCAATGTGTGGAGGAAAACAGCAGTGAGCTGTGAGCTTATACCAGTATGTAATAAAAGGCACAAAAAAACTACCATCAAAAGTGTAATTTACCCTTAAATATTTTCTGTAGTAAGTTTGGAATGTGATGCAATGTTGCTACTTAGGATTTGTCCCTGTCCTTACTTGAGGGGCTGCTGTAAAATGCCATAGACAGTCACTATTTCTTGGCCCTGCGGGGGTTGTGTGGGTCTCTAAGTACTCAATCTTGACATTGGTGGTGATCTCCCAGGTGCCCCCTGAAATGTAAGCCCCCCCATAGGATAACAGCATTATTGTTATTGCTGTTGTTATTATTTAATATTATTGTATATTTTGTTCATTAATGCACAACCCCCAATAAGTAATGCATTATACTGTCATGTAGTACACCACACAGCTCCCACCAGTGCATATACAGCAGGGCCGCCGCTCCCTATAAGCAGAGTACTTATTTTATTTTTACTTCCGTAATATTTGGGGGAGGGGGCACAAAAGTAAATTTCTGCTTAGGGCACCCATTTGGCCAGCAGCGGCCCTGATATACAGTACAGTATGTGGATACTGCAACATTAGCAATCCATTTTCCATTACACAATGCAGTGCATCTCTCTGCTTCCAGGGTGTGACAAGTGTGTTCTTTAGGGCTGTTCAACTAGAGGCCTGAGAGCAGCTGGATGTGGCACTCCACATCCAATGTATTTTTTACAGTCCCCTGCCTGCCTGCAGGCTTCATAGACTGCTGTGTATTATTTTAATATAATCGGCCATATGGTATGTCAGATAATTGTCGCACAGCATGGAAAGAGTTGGGCAACACTGCTGTACCTTACAACCCTTGGCCCTAGTTCATATCTATAACAATGCACACAGCGTTATTGTGCTATTCTTTATACTGCATGTGGATCTTTGATGTCTCTATAGTACATTGTACAGTCTGTAAATGCCCCTGCAGTGCATCACAAGTCTACAACGTTAAGCTATTCAGGGTACCTACAGTACATTGCATGCACCGTTCATGCTCCTCAAAGAGCACCACAGTTCCAGCATGTTGCTCACCAACCCCTTGGATGTTGCTCTCAGTGGCCCCAAACCAGGTAGTTATATTTGAATTCCTGACTTAGTAGCAAGTTTTGGTTGAATAAAAAGATTATAATAAATAAAGCCCCTGTAAGCTGATAGTGTGCATAGAGGCTGCCTAATAGCCAATCTTAGCCCTTATTTGGCACCTCCATGAACTTTTATGATGCTATTGCAGCTCTCCAAGCCATTTCACATTTGACTGTGGCTCATGAGTAAGAAAGGTTGGGGCCCCTGTATTAGACAGTATTCCCTTAGCAGTCATTTCTCATTGCATAGGATACATTCAGCGAGTGAGAGGTCTACTTCTTAGACATTTCTGGGGAGGTCACATTAGGAATGGTTTGTATAATTAGAACAGCTTGAAAGTGCAACAATGTATAAAGATTGATTTAATTAATGTGGATACTCCCATGCCTTTGCTTGTGTCTTTTTTCTTATTAATTCTATTTAGCCTTTGTTTCTAATAATATTTTCTGATAAAATATTTATTGTTAATTCACTGTGTAACAAATGTAGAGGTGGTGCGATGTTGAACATACAACCCCCCTCTTGGCTGGCTTTACAGTAGAGTACGTTTTATGGGTTATTAGATGTCATAGCCATAATTTTCCCTATATTTAACCAGAATTGTAGTGAGGGCTAAACCATGAAAGTGGGGAGCAGACTTCCTTAGCCATTTTTCTATTTATTCTTCCTGGGGCTGAATAAACACCACTGCACTGATGAAAGCTAAACCATAAGGCAGGGGTGGTAGACTTGCAGAATTTTCCTTATTGTGAGGTACATGTTCCAGAATTCTCTGCCAGACACATCTAGGTGGGCTGTCACCCTGCTTTAAAGGGAAAAAAAAAACATACTGTACGTTGAACAATACATGGGGGATGTCAATATTATTGAGTTGGGATTTTATTTGGTATTATTATTATTGTATTTTACTCAAACATAAATCATCTGAGAAAATATCCAAATTTCATTAAGAATTTCCAGGAATAATTTTATTTTCATGCACTTTTTAGAAATAGGGCACACTTATTGTATCTAGATCATTTTCATGAATGTTGTTGCCATAGTAACCAAAATTAAATACTTTACTAGAAATGACGTTTAGTTTCCAACATGAACGTTGTACAGAGAAGAACGATGATAAAGTTGATACATTTAGACTGCTACAATGATCTAAGATGCCCTGTCCATTCTGTCTCTCTGGGCTGCCCGGAATTTATAAAGAAAACTATGAAATGATAGGAGAATGTGGATCTATAAAAATCAGTTGTGCCTGCACAAAGGAGTGGGATAGATTTAAATGGTCTGTCATCCCAGTCCAGTTTTATATCTTTGGGAAATTCTAATAAGCTGTACTAATAAACACATGCAGAATAAATACATTTGCAGTATTCGTGCATAACATCCATATGAATTTAGCCATCTTCTCACTCCTGACCAAAAGCTTTCCAAGTGCTACCTATTCTTGCACACCTATATACCAGGCACCTATGATTTTATGGCAAACAGAACAGAAAAGCAAGAGTGTTTGTTTTATGTCATTCTCAGTAAATGCACATACTCCTACAGAATGAGAAAACCAGGCACCTACTTGGCTACTAAAAACCACACAAAATTCTAAATTTTGAACTATTCTTTGTACACTGAGAAAAAAGTAAGTTATTTAAAACAGCCTACACAGTGTCTGCCTGCATAATGGAATTTATTTAATGTTAGGCAAAGGAAGTGAGCCAAGAGAGACGTAGATTAGGCCAGTCTAGAAGAGAAAATTATTTTGTGGTGTCAGGTAGAGAATGGCTAAAGGGCATTTTGCTTCCAGGGAGTCATCATATTCACTAAGACTGGGGTCAAATTGTGACAATGACTATATCCAATTTAATATGTGGACATCCCAGGAGTGCTTCCCTTAAGTTGTACTTGGTTGAGGTGTTACATAGTTACATAGGGTTGAAAAAAGACCATCAAGTTCAACCCTTCCAAGTAAACCCAGCACACACAAACCTATACTGACCTATCTATACACTCACATACATAAACCATATACTGTATACCAACATCATAACTAACTGCAGATTTTAGTATCAAGTTTAGAAGTGTTGATGTCAGCAGATGGTTCTGTGCGCTGTTTACATCCAGCAGGTAAAGGTGGCATTTCATTGAGACAGCAACTACCTATGTGACAAATCACAATAGATACAAATCCAATTTAGGGGCACCTATTACCTGAAAATTGTTTCAGTGCGGACCAACATTGGGGGAAACATTAGTATTTTTCTAAGAAAGCCCACTATTTAGTGCTCTGGCCCCTGCACCTGGTGGGAGATCCAGGCAGCCATGTTGGGGCAAACACGTACACATAATGAATGAGTGCCCCACCCTTATATCACCAGCATTTCCATAATTAGCGAGCTAGGACTCTCCTGGTGCGTGGGCCAGAGTGTCCAATAGGGGACTTTTCCTAGAAAAATTCTGTTGTTTGCCCCATCCAGAGTATGGGCATTGGAGGGGACATTTTTACATGATAGGTGCCCTTTAAATGCCTTGAAGATCACTAATATGCTTTCAGACAGAGCTGGGTTGAATTTAGGTGAACTACTTTCCTGCAATATACAGGGCAGGGTTGTCCAAATGGAGGCCCATGGGCCAGATATGGCCCTCCAAGCAGTAGGTCGCACTGGACCCCCCTGCAAAAAAATCTGGCGCAAACAGTAAGATCTGAGATTATGGGTTTTAATACAGAAATGCAGCTATTCTAGTGCACTGGCAAGTAGTGATGCAAACTCTATTCACCTTTGTTGGAGAACAAAAAATGTAAGTGTGGTAGAAAGAGGGTAAGGCTGCCTTTTGTCACCTGTGCAAGAGACAAATTCAGGTGTGCAGCAAAACACACCACCCGCCATTACCCTTGAGAATGATTTTTAGTAACTGAACAGTAAATGTGCTGTCCTCTATGCTCAATAAGCAGGGAGCAGCGCATGGTTTTCTGTTTGTTTTGGAAGCGAACAAAGCCTCAGTTAAGGACAATTAGATGTTTTATTGTGGGTAAATCAGAGCATGGCAGAACAGATAAATAGAACTGAAAGGGAAAACAATGCAGCCATATTGTGATGGGGAAACTTATTATTGCCATTATAATCCTTGTACAAAGCAACAAGGAACAATGAAATGAGAAGAATTGTGTAAGCATGTGTGTAAATAAATGAACAATCTAATGACCTTGCTCGTTACAGCTAAAACTCTCTACTTAGAGGAAGTTTCATAGGCGGATTTTCAATAAGGCTTGGGGAGGCTAAGCCTCCCCAAACCTGCTCTGGCACCCTAAAAATAAAAAAATAAAATAAAAAAATAAAAAAACCTGGCTCCGTTTCTGTGCTGTCCTGCAAATCTTCTCCTGTCCCTGCAAGCTCCGGGTTCTGCTCTAATCAGCTGTGCTCTGATTGGATCTTTCTTCTTGCATATTCTCCAATCAGAGCACAGCTTTCTTGACAGACAGTAAAATTGACCAATCAAGACACAGATGCAGACAGGGATCGGGAAATTTTGCAAACTGCAGAAATGAAGACTTAAAAAAGAAGAATCTGCAGACTGTAAGTTTACCCATGAACCAGCTTTGAACTTTGCTGCAGTTTTCATCCCACAGGTACTATACACAGGTACTATACACAGGTACTATACTGTATATGTTCTAAATGCTGACCCACTAGCTGGAATTAAATTGTTTTTTGTCATCTGACATTTATAATATCCCCTACCCTAACAGATGGAGGGTAAGTTAATTTTTCCCCCGTGACAAAGCTCATTGTGTTTTTATATATTTGTTATGGTTTTTTGCACATTCTATTTTTTTTTCATTTATAGTAAGTTACAGTGGGGCCAATGTTGTGTATCAGTGCCAGTGTTATAGTGCCAGGGCCTGAATATCTGCCATCTGTACCCACTGCTCCTCATGGCATATAATGTGCTGGTTTTGTATATAAAGACTGTGTCTCGCTGTATATAACGTGCCTGGGATGTCAGTACCTGCTGCCTCACTTTCTATAAAGCTAACTTAAACACATCTAATGGGGAGGTTCACTTTTAAGTTAACTTGTAGTATATTATAGAATGGCCTATTCCTAGCAACTTTGCAATTGGTCTTCCTAGTTAATTTTATATAGTTTTTGAATAATTTGCCTTTTGCTTCTGCCTCTTTCCAGCTTTCAAATGAGGGTCACTGACCAAAAAGTATTGCTCTGTGAAGCTACAGTTTTATTTTTCCATGCAGGCCCCTTAACTATTCATATTCCCATCTCTTGTTTAAACCACTACCTGGTATATAAGACCCTAGCAACCAGATAGCTGCTGAAATACCAAATGGAGAGCTGCTGAACAAAAAGCTAAATAACCGAAAAACCATTAAAAATAAAAGAGGACCAATTGCAAATTGTCTCAGAATATCAGTGTCTACATCATATTAAAAGTTAATTTAAAGGAACAGTAACATCAAAAAATTAAAGTGTTTTAAAGTAATTAAAATATAATGTGCTGTTGCTCTGCAAAAAACTGGTGTTTTTGCTACAGAAAAGCTACTATATAAATAAGCTGCTGTGTAGCCATGGAGGCAGCCATTCAAGCTGGAAAAAAGGAGAAAAGGCACAGGTTGCATAGCAGATAACTAGTAGATAAGCCCCATATAATGGGGGTTTATCTGTTATCTGCTATGTGCCTGTGCCTTTTCTCCTTTGAATGGCTGCCCCCATGGCTACACAGCATCTTACTTATATAAACTATAGTAGTCTTTCTGAGGCAAACACACCAGTTGTAGCAATGCAGGGCAACAGTACATTATATTGTAATTACTTTTATACACTTTAATTTTTTGGTGTTACTGTTCCTTTAAAGGTGAACTACCCCTTTAACCTAACTGAACACAAATGTATAGAGAACCCCTAACAGAAGTGCACGTATGAATGCTTTTACATCCTAAGCATTTTAGGGTTAAAAAAATCCCCCCCA
Source organism: Xenopus tropicalis (assembly GCF_000004195.4). NCBI lineage: Eukaryota > Metazoa > Chordata > Amphibia > Anura > Pipidae > Xenopus > Xenopus tropicalis. The sequence goes on along the minus strand of NC_030678.2, from coordinate 136,018,439 downwards.
CCCGCACTTTTGCACAGTATCCCTGGGAATCAGTGGGAACTGCCAGAGGTAGTTGGGAGGTTAATTTTTTACACCAGCAGTGAATCCACTAAGTGTCACATTAGGCTGATGCCACATGCGGCGTAGGGCTGATTTTTTCGGCAAGCGGAAAAACGCTTGCTGAAAATTCAGCCCTACGCCTGCTACTTGTGCCTGCACCCGAATGAATGGGATACGCTCGGGTGCAGGCACATGTAGCCGATATATGCACGAAAACGAGAGAGAATGCAAAGTCTTGCGTTTTCATACGTATATCGGCTACATGTGCCTGCACCCGAGCGTATCCCATTCATTCGGGTGCAGGCACAAGTAGCAGACGTAGGGCTGAATTTTCGGCAAGCTTTTTTCCGCTTGCCAAAAAAATCAGCCCTACGCTGCATGTGGCATCAGCCTTAGCTGTAGGTCAGTCTGTGTATGGACCATCTTTAGCCTCCCCAAACAAAAAAGTCATCCTCCGCCTATGGGAAGTTTGCTACACGGCATTTCCCTGTGTTCTGTAAAGAATGAACAAATCAAAGGGCAGTGGTACTTGGGAAACTTTGGGCCCTTACCCATTGAATCTCTAGGTATCTTGAACACACAAACACAGAGGGCCCAAACACCCACTATTTCTATCCATTAGCCCCATGAGAATTGCCTGAAAATGTTAGCATTGGGGTTTGTCAGGTGATTATTGCCTGGAAATGTAAATCTGCAAACTGGAAATTTCACAGCTAAACAACATTAATAATAATCTAAACCTTCAGTGTGGATTACCAACAGACTAGCAGGTTTCTATCTTTACTTAAATTACACCTTGTCTGTTTTTTTTTTCATACAGTTTAGTTCTTTTTAATAGTTACCTTTTAAGGTAAATTCATAAAATCTAATGCCTATGTGATAATATTTTGTTTTAGGGATAGTGTATAAAACAGGGATTCTTAACCTAGGGATTTGGACCCAAAAAACATTGGCATTGATGAGGGTGGGTCGCAATATATTTTTTCTACAATAGAGAATAGTAACTGAACCAGCTATTGGGTGCCAAACATCTTTCACGGGCTTAATTTGGATTTGAAAGGTTGCGTTTTTTCGTAATGATCGGTATTTTGCGATTTTTTCATAAATTGACACGACTTTTTCGTAGCCGTTACGACTTTTTCGTAAATTGTTGCAACTTTTTCGTAGCGTTACGACTTGCGCGAATTGTTGCGACTTTTTCGTAGCCATCGCGTCGCAGAGTGCCATTGAGCCCTATGGGAGACTTTCCTTGGGCCAGGTTGGAGCTGCAGAGTGCCATTGAGTCCTATGGGAGACTTTCCTTGGGCCGGGTTGGAGCTGCAGAGTGCCATTGAGTCCTATGGGAGGCTTCCAAAATCATGCAAAGTGTGAAAGTTTTGCCCGCCGTTTCCGAGCGCTCAATACGAAAAAGTCGCGACAATATACGAGCAAATCGTAACGGCTATGAAAAAGTCGCGACAATTTGCGCAAGTTGTAACGGCTACGAAAAAGTCGCGTCAATTTACGAAAAAGTCGTAACGGCGACGAAAAAATTGCAAAAGATACGAAAAAGCCGCAAAATGTTTGTTTCCAATCTGAATTTTTCCCATTCGGATTCGTGGATTAGTAAATCAGCCCCCAAGTTTGCAGCTTATTTACCAGTGTATGGGTCCAAAATCACAGCCTGTCTGACCAATATCTGGTTGGGCATTGGTCTGATATCTAACTAGCCATTCCGAAAGCCAGGGTGGATTTAAATTGAGGGTGCTTATTTATTTACCTAAATAATTCTGATTCCCATTCAAATGAGTGAAAAGCTAATTTCAAGCAGTTTGTCCCTCAGCCAACGACTCCTCTTTACTTCCTCATCTTCCATTGAGGTCTATTGGCCCAAATAAGAGGAACAATAAAAAAGTAGACATGTTTAAATATGGTCCCTTGTAGAGTATCAATCTTTAAGGGGCTAATCCACTTGGATACCATATGATGTTTTAAAGCAAGGCCATCAACCAACAAGAAATACTAGGTTCTGCACACCTCTGTGCACTCCCACAGGCCAAACAATCAGTTCATCTAAGTCAGTGTTCCCCAACCAGTGGATCATGAGCAATATGTTGCTCCCCAACCCCTTGGATGTTGCTCCCAGTGGAGTCAAAGCAGGTGCTTATTTTTGAATTTCTGGTAAGGAGGCAAGTTTTGGTTGCATAAACACAAAGTATAATGCCAAACAGAGACTTCTTTAGGCTGTCAGTCCACTATTATGTAGCCAATTAAAGATCTTATTTTTACCCACAGGAACCTTTTTTATGCTTGTGTTGCTCCCCAACACTTTTTCCATTTAAATGTTGGTCACAGGTATAAAAGGCTTGGGATCCCTGATCTGAGTATTCCCTTCCACAAGGGGCAACAATGATCATCAGGCCTAAAGACCAAACTACTGGCTTTCAGAGGTATCAGCCTTTGTATATCCAGCTCTGGGATAATTCACTGTAGATGATACTTCTCATAATAGAGTGAAACTCCCTGACTTCTTTACAGTCCATTGTTTCTGAGATACCATTAACCCCTCCTACTGCAATGAGACTTTACCGTGCCATTTAATCTATAAGACAATATATAGTTTCATTCGCATTATCATGCAGAACACGTGCTATGTTTGAAAATGCATCACCAATGTCTTTTAGTGATTACTGCTCTGGGCTAATTGTTCATAATGAGGTGCTTCTTTTCTTTCCTTGAACAGTCATTATGATGGTATTATTACTCAAATATCAAATAAGGCATTAGTTTAGAGATAATACTAGATGGGGGAAATAAATTAATATTTTATGATATTAAAATAAGTCACTTGGTTAATGTAATAATAATTTGAAGGAATTTACACCCAAGAAATAGCTTGCTTTTAATTATTAATAGTGCTAGAGAGGTTTTTCATTTTACTAGTGGAACAGAATTTACAATTCTTGGAACAGAATTATAATCGGTTCTTGATTTTTAATGATCTGATAAACTGTTGTATAGATGTAAATAAACTATTTAGTATAGTTTGTTTCTTTCTTTGTTAAAGGGAACTTGGGCTAGTGCCACACAGGCCAGATTCTTGAAATACACTTGAAATATCTGATTCATGCTTCTTGTGAGAGAAAAAAATAGATTTTATCTCTAGATTAATTGTCAGATAGGTAGCTAGGGTCCAAATTACCCTAGCAACCGGGTACTGGTTCAAATGAGAAACTGGAATATAAATATGAGTGGGTCTGGATAGATAGAAAGATAGATAAGTAATAAAAAGTAACAATAGCAATTAATTATAGCATCAATAGCATCATTAGTTTTCTGGCTACTGGGGTCAGTGATCACCTTTAGAAAGCTGGAAAGAGGCAAGTTAATAAATAGTTAATAAATAATAAATAAATAGACCAACTGAAAAGTGTCTATAAGGTGGCCATTCTATAACATATAAACTTAACTTAAAGGTTAACCACCCCTTTAATAAGAATTTGCTTGCCAGATGTCTAATAAATGCATGGTTCAAGCCTATACTAGCCCAAAGTGGGAACAGACTTTACAAAATAGTAAAAATACCAAAAGACTTGGGTATTCTCCTGGGGTTGGGTTATAGCCAGTTGCAGCTGTGGTTTTCAGGCAGCTGCGATTTTCAGGCACCTGCAGCCCTGATGCCGCCCCTTCTCTCCCACTCCCTGATTACAACTTTAGTGTTGGAGTGGGTCCGGAGGTTACAGAGTCGAAATTTCATTTTAAAAAATTAAAATTTGGCTCTTAAAGGACAATGAAAGGTTAATATAAATTAAAAGTCTAAAGGCATTCTTTTTAGGTACTTACTGCATATCTAAATTCCCAGATCCCTGCTTGCTTCTCTGAGATATGGTGCTGGCAGCCTACAGCAGTGTGAAGACTACAGTGACATCACTGAAATCTCTCTCCCCTTCCTGTAGGTGCCAGCGGCAGCCTTCCTATTCTCTGAGCATGTGTGTAACTTGGTCCTGTCTCCTGTTCTGAGCTACACATGCCCACCAGCCAATCAGAAGCGGATCTGCCAGAGGGGAGGGGGGGGGGAGGGAATGAAACACATGTGCAGTATGAAGCAAGGAGGGAAAGGAAGAGAGAATACCTTTTTAGAGATGGCTGCCTGTTCTAGAAAATGTGAAGTAAGTGTGACTGAGTAAATATTTGATTAGGTGAGCCAAAAGTGTGGCGTTATTACTAAACAATAGGAGGAATATTGGGCAGTATGCTTTTTAAATTTTGACTTGCATTCTCCTTTAAAGCTACCATCGGCGGCTTTTTGCTGGTCTAGTAACTGGCCATTCCCAGCCGCCTGAGGCAAGCTTCTCACCTCACGCATCATGGCCAGTTGTTCCACTGCAAGCCAAGGCTTCCAGGATTTCCAGAATCTTTTAATAACCTTATAAATAAGCACCGTGAGTTTTTCTATCACCAGTATATGCCCCACCTTATTCTGGATTGTTGTCCAGTTTTGTCCACTTTGTATTGTTGTCCACTACTCGCTACTAATACTTCTCGATCTCTCTGCTGCTTTTGACACTGTGGATCACACTCTTTTCCTCCAGACTCTCCGCTCTCTTGGCCTTCGTGACACTGCCTTATCCTGGTTTTCATCTTATCTCTCAGATCGATCCTTCAGTGTCTCTTACAATGGGGAATCATCTTCTCCCCTGCCTCTTTCTGTCGGGGTTCCTCAAGGCTCTGTCCTGGGCCCCTTACTATTTTCTCTCTATACCTCCTCACTTGGCAAATTAATCAATTCTTTTGGATTTCAGTACCACCTCTATGCTGATGATACTCAGATCTATCTTTCCTCTCCTAATCTCAACCCAGAGCTTCTAACTCGTGTCTCTTCCTGCCTGTCCGCTATCTCCACTTGGATGTCCCAACGTTACCTTAAATTAAACCTCTCTAAGACTGAACTGGTTCTCTTTCCCCCATCCAATGCCCACATTGTTCCCGAGGTATCTATAAAGGTTAACAATTCCACCATCACCCCATCTCCCCACCTAAGAAATATTTCCAAAATACGATCATTTATCACCAAGATGCTGCCAAAATTCTTATTCACTCTCTTATAATATCTCGCCTGGACTACTGTAACTTCCTATTAATTGTCCTTCCCCTCCAAAGACTGTCCCCTCTCCAGTCCATAATGAGTACTGCTGCCAGGCTCATATACCTCTCCAACCGCTCCTTCTCTGCCATGCCGCTCTGCCAGTCCCTCTGCCATGCCGCTCTGCCAATCCCTGCACTGGCTTCCCCTACAATCCAGGATAAAATTCAAACTAATGACTCTCACATTCAAAGCAGTTCATAACTCTGCCCCACCCTACATCTCTGAACTTATCTCTAGGTACCATCCAACCCGCTTGTTATGCTCCTCTACTGACCTGCTCCTCAACTCCTCTCTCATCATCTCCTCACACACTCGCATTCAAGATTTTGCAAGGCTGCCCCCCTTCTATGGAATTCGCTCCCACAAACTGTCAAACTTTCTCCCAATCTCTCTGCCTTCAAGAGATCTCTAAAAACGCATTTATTTAGAGAAGCTTACCCTAATCTAGTTTAACATAACCTCAGTGTTCCGCTAAAAGCAATAAACTGCACCACACCTCTCACAACTCTGTCATGCCCATTCCCACACCTTGTGTCTCAACCCTTTCTCCTTGTAGATTGTAAGCTCTTTTGGGCAGGGCCCTCTTCACCTCTTGTATCGGTTATTGATTGCTTTATATGTTATTCTGTATGTCCAATGTATGAAACCCACTTATTGTACAGCGCTGCAGAATATGTTGGCGCTTTATAAATAAATGTTAATAATAATAATAATAGTATGTGGCCTCTCTAGTATTTAGCTATTATCACTCTGGTAGTTGAGCACAGTTTAATAGTCAATTTTATACTATAGACTCACAGATTGATACCCTGTGAATAGAGAAGGGAATAGATTTACTAATGCTATTTTGGGGCATGAAATAGTGTTAAACTTCATATTTAATTTATCTTATTGAATGGGTTCTCCTGTGCAGGCTATGGGACATTTCTAACACATATAAATGTAACTGGCTTAGTTGCAGCAGCCCCTAAAGCACAAGGTGGGGGGGGGAGATATTGGCAGACATTTTATTCATCCTCTGTGGTGTCATATACTATCTAGAGACTCTCTTATAATCACACCGTGTAATTTCCCATGCTACTTTAATGAGCCAAACCAATATGTTAATTGAGTTTAGCGACATCATTTACTATCAGACGTGATATGTTTTCTTAAGTGATTTCATTCTGTTATAGAGATCTACTCTAATAAATTCCTTTCCTATCCACCACTTGAAATCTAACTTTCTGGTACAAGGGGGAAAAAATATAAAGGTATCAAAAGGGATTCTTCATAGCATACTATGTCTCTATGTTCATCTATTGACCAGAACTATATAGAATTAGCAGGAAAAGGACTGTCTTGAGCAGATTTATTTTATAGGATCAGGACCCATCTTGGCTTCAGGGACTTATTTTCCTGCTTACTATAGCTTTATGGCTCAGACCCTATACATACTTCACTGCTCCCTGATGGCACTGCCCAGTTTTCCTAAAGGAAAAAGGTGCCAACCCAAGTGGGTAGGTAAATGGGTCAGTTCTGAAAAGCATGAGTCTCAGTTTAAAAATTTTTTATGGGACCAGTCTATGACCCTAGACACTATCTGTTAAGGGTTTTTATTATGTTCCTGTGTTTGCATGAGTTTCCCCCAGACAGACCCAGTTCCCACTCACCCTCTTTTCCGCTTGCCGTTTGTCGGACCTGCTTGCCTGCTTGCTAAAGCACTGGACAACTTGACAAAACTTGGACAAAATCCTATTCATTAAAGATACTTGTGTCAACATGCACTCCTTGCACTTCCCTATAGTTGTGCTCACCATCTGTATCGCATTTCAAATATTAGTTTCAATTAATTTCAATATTATTTCCTACACAGAGATTAGTTGCTACAGTGAACGACTAATCTCCCCAAAATGCCTTGCCTTTAGCAACAAAGGGAAATGCTGGATAAAGGGTCTACCCATTGCTTTGGTTTTTCGAAGTTGTGCAAAGTTGTCTCCTGCAGGAAAACTGATGCAATGCGTAGGCCTTTCCACCGGAGGGAAAACACAGCATTGTGGGTGAAAAACATGGTGATACTGCATTTTGCACACTGCTGTGTAACTGAGCCCCTAGGTCTTTTTGACCTGCACCTGGCTTCTGCCGTGATGCTGTTATGTGTAGGGTCTAGTGGACAGGCTTGTGATTTTAAAGGACAAGGAAAGGCTAAGTCACTTGGGGGTGCCAAAATGTTAGGCACCCCCAAGTGACTTTAATCACTTACCTTGTACCCCGGGCTGGTGCCCCTGTTCAAAGAAAACAGCACCAGCCCAGGGTACCTATAGCGAGTGCTTCCTTCTTCCGGCTTCGTTCTGCTGCAAATTCCCTGGACAGTCGCATGTGCAGTAGAGTGAAAAGCCGACTTTATAGTTTAAGTTCGGCTTTTCCACGAAGACAGAAGAAGGAAGCACTGCAGCTACCCGGGCTGGTGCTGTTCTCTCCTAACAGGGGCACCGGCCCGGGGTACAAGGTAGGCGATTTAAGTCACTTGGGGGTGCCTAACATTTTGGTACCCCCAAGTGACTTAGCCTTTCCTTCTCCTTTAAGGTGTGGGGCTGTGACACTGCGATTGGTGATTGGCTGCTCATTTAGTGCAGAGTCCTATGCAGATTTCCAAATTTTGAAATTAGGCAGGAAATTTTGACCTGGACAGCCAAAACCTGATTTTGTCAGGGGTCAAAACTGAACAGGTAATTATATCCTTGGATAGAGCTTTGACGCACAAGTTAAAATGCCTGGATCTGTTCTCCTGGTTTTTTTGTGTGTCTTCTAAGATCCCTAACCCTCCTCCATTAAAAAATATGCACCTGCTTTGAGGCCACTGGGAGCAACATCCAAGGGGCTGGGGAGCAACATGTTGCTCACAAGCTACTGGTTGGGGACCACTGCTCTAAGCCATGCCTTATATGCTCCTCGGTGAAGACACACAGAGCTACTAGTAGCAGCTACTTGTCGTGGCTACTAAAACAAACAATTCTCAGTATTGTCTATGGCAGGGTATTTTCTGGCATTTAGGGCTCTGGCACACGGGGAGATAATCTCCCCGAAATGCCATCCCTCCGGCGAAAATGTAAATTGCCAGTGGGATGGCATACGCGGCGCCACGATTTCCCTGAAATCTCGGAATTTGCCACGGACGACTAATCTCCCCGTGTGCCAGAGCCCTAAGTAGCCATGACAAGTAGCTGCTACTAGTAGCTCAGTGTGTATTCACCCAAAGTATTTTATTAAGCGTTCTTCAAGACTTTTAGCTGCTTGATAGAAGCTTGGGGTTGTGCTTACCATTGGAATCCAGAGATGAAGCAGTCATTCTCAGCAAGCGCAGGCTCCTTCCTCCAAACACTTTCCATTTTTTAAGCCAATTTCCTGGCCTACAACATAAAGTCAATAGTTGCTCTTCCAACCTCAGCACATAACCATTACAGCTTTTAGGTAAAAGCCTGCCATCAGAAGTACACCTGTAAGAGCCTGTTTATGCTGGGATTCAAAAACCATTATGAGGGCAATGACACATGGAGCTCTTACTTAAATTGTACACATTACTATGGGGCACATTTACTAATCCAAGAATCCGAATGGGAAAAATTCGGATTGGAAACGAACATTTTGCAATTTTTTCGTAGCCATTACGACTTGCTCGTAAATTGTTGCGATTTTTTCGTAGCTGTTACGACTTGCTCGTAAATTGTCGCAACTTTTTTGTAGCCATTACGACTTGCTCGTAAATTGTCGCAACTTTTTCGTAGCCATTACGACTTGCTCGTAAATTGTCGCGACTTTTTCGTATTGAGCGCTCGTAAACGGCGGGCAAACCTTTGCGACTTTGCATGATTTTGGAAGCCTCCCATAGGACTCAATGGCACTCTGCAGCTCCAACATGGCCCAAGGAAAGTCACGATACTGAAGCTTGAATGAATCCAAAACTTTCGTACTCGGCGCGGCGGCTACGAAAAAGTCGCAACAATTTACGAGCAAATCGTAATGGCTATGAAAAAGTCGCATCAATTTACGAGCAAGTCGTAATGGCTACGAAAAAGTCGCGACAATTTACGAGCAAGTCGTAATGGCTACGAAAAAGTCTCGACAATTTACGAAAAAAATCGCAAAATACAGATCATTACGAAAAAAACGCATTCGGACGCTTTTCGGACGTTCGTGGATTAGTAAATGTGCCCCTAAGGCTACAATTAAAGTTAATTTGAACATAATTTATCAGTTATTAAGAACCATTGTGAGATCTTCAATAAGGGGCATATTTATTAACACTGGAGACAAACATCACTGGTGATGTTGCCCATAGCAACCAATCAGCAATTAGATTTAAACAGTTACCTACAAGTTAGAAAACAAATGCAAAGGTCTGATTGGTTGCTATGGGCAACATTACTAGTGATGTTTGTCTCCAGTGTTAATAAATACACCTCTGTATGTATCAAAGATTCCAGTTTTGGAAGTTCCAAGAACATGTTTCATTACCAGGAACCATAGAATCCAGAAGAGAACAGCTATTTGCTTGAGAGTTTTCTCACACTTCATTGAATCTCTCCTGCTGAGCATGCATTCTCTAACAATGAGTGATTTATCCAACTATTAGGGCTAAAGAATGGAGAGCAGACACATTAGGGGGTCTGTAGTGTGCTAATGCCCTTCTTGTTTCCCAGCTGAATCTGCTTCTGTCTCCGCAAATAGTCTTTATTAGCATTTCCAACTTCAAAAGCCAAAGTGATCTAGCAACATCTGAATGACTAGGAATTCAGTTAGCACTGCACAAATACAGTCAGTGATTAGTTTGTTTCTAATTGTGGGCGCAACCTGGGACTGGTATCGCTGCCAGAATAGCATTCTCTGCGCCAGAATCTGAACAGAAGGTCAAATATGGGACTTGATAATATCCAAATCCATTGCTGGGAGTCAATGAATAATCAAAAGAGAGCCAGCAGAGCTTGACCATATGGCTGCAAGCATTTCCCAAGAAACACAAATCTGCCACAACTGGGCACATAGCAGCCTATTACACTCACCCCACCCAAAGTTTCATCTGTACTTTACATTATAAAATCTTGTGAACAGGGCTCTCTAATCCTAGTTTTATTCTGTAACCCTTGTTTGTTACACTGTAAATTATTATATGAACACTCTTTGTTAATACAGCACAACTTGCTGATCCTATCTATAAATGGTGATGACAACTTATATTGCAAAAGTGCCCAGTGGTTTTTGTATATAGCACACGAGCGCTTACTTCGGATAGGATTTCTGTACATTGGGATGTATGTGTATAATGCTACTTGTGTATGAAGCATTAATATACATTAATAGTACAGAGAGGTGAAGCAGACTACAATATATATAAAAATATATATTCTTTTTGATTGCAGAGATGCCTAAGAAAAATCTTTTTGAGTTGTGTGATATTTCCATTGGGTTCTATTCAATGCATTTACTAAACAACTTCAGTTATAGGGGTGGTTAACCTTTTAGATAACTTTTATTCTAAGCAGCTTTTCAACTGGTCTTCATTTTTTCTTTTTTATACTTTTTTAATTATTTGCCTTCCTTTGCCTCTTTCCAGCTTTCAAATTGGGGTTACTAACCCCAGTATTGCTCTGTGAGGCTACAATTTTATTGTTACTGTTACTTTTCATTACTTACTTTCTATTCTACTTTTAATATTCCCGTCTTTCATTCAAATCAAAGCCTGGTTGCTACGGTAATTTGGACCCCAGAAACCAGATAGCTGCTGAAATTCCAAACTGGAGACTGGATACATAAAAAGTTAAATAATTCAAAAACCCAGGGTCGAACTGGGCCGGCGGTCCACTGGGAAAAAAAATGGTGGGCCCTGTACCCTCCAGTCCAACACTGCAAAAACCACATATATCATAAAAAGAAGACCAATTGCAACCTGTCTCAGAATAGCATTCTCTACATCATATTAAAAGTTAAGGTATGGGTGAATAACCCCTTTAAGTCCTCTTATTAAAATTCTTTCATAAAAGAGAACTGGATAGAATTGATATTAGCACAATTGAGATGGTTTGAGATTCAAACACTTTAGAAAAAAACACAACAAAATGGACAAATCACTGAAATATTTCAGTCTATGGAATAAACCCTTTTTTCAGACTGATATAAGGGGGATGTCACAAGCATTTATAAATATGCTGCTACCATTGACATGTTGTAGAGAGATGGGAGGAAAAAGGTTCCTTCCCTGTAACTTACACATAAATAATATACAATATGTAAAAAATCCATAGATGTAAGGTAAGAAATGTTACTGCCTTTATTATCTATACAAATGAAGTCCTGTTCTTTGTACAATACAATTTATTTGCGCCTACATATTTTGCTTTATGCATAAGGCCAATGGCAGATGGGTTGATTTTAGTGATAAGTGACAATTTCTGCCAGACATAAATTCACAAAAAAATTATGCAAAAACACCCTTTTGCATGAAAAAAAAATGTTGCAAAAGACAACTGACTTCCATGAATTTTTTTGCAAGAAAAAGCAAAAAGCACCATCTGACTTCCATGAATTTTGTGCAAAAATTAAACCGGACAGATTTGCTCATTACTAGTTCTTTAGCTCAGTACTAGTACTCTGCTGGTGTATTTACAAGAGGAAAGCCAATCTGCTGCATTCTGCACTTCCTATGTGTGTTACCTGACAGGCAGGGGATTGGTTATTAGAGTGAAAATGCATACTTTAGTGTTTCAGCCCAGATATTCGCTATGTGTTCTGGATGATCCCTTGAGGAACACACATTGGAAGTGTAGAAGGCAGTGGATCAGCTTTTCTTTGTTGGTGTAAATATGCCAAAGGAGAAAATGACCCCTCTGCAACTGGCCTACAGGGAGATCATTTAAATCTAATTAATTTTTTTAGGTTAGTTTATTTAAAGAATTTCAAATTATCTGGATTTGGCTGATTACATGCATAAGAACTGAAGGTAATGCTCATTTGGATAAGAGTGCCATAAAAAAGGTCTTATTTTGACAAACTTCTGAGATACCTTTACATTTTTTCCCTTGGAATGATGGCAAATGGGTTGTTTTCTCCACTGCTGTAGATACACTGATCCTCAGTCTCTTCTGATTGATCCTCAGTCTGTGTGCACTGACAGGCATGGGACTGTCAGTAAGCGATGACATCTGTGGCTTGCTGACAATATTGGGGGCAGAGCAGGGATGTTGTGACAGATTGGTTACTCATAGGGACAGTTTCATGAGGAGCAGGATTGAGGCTTTTGACACTGCGGCAAGTATTGGCCAGGTTAAACTGAACAATCCCAATAAAAGACAGAACAATTTAGTTCAAAACCAGCAGGGCACAAACATAAATACAAATACATCTATGAAGCCCTTAAGCAGGCGGGGGGAAGATTATTGAGGGATATGTATCCACAAATATGTAAAGAAAAATATGTGTGTCAGGCTGGCAGCTTCTACAGGAGCCTGTGGAGTCAGTAATAGCTCCTCATTTTTAGCACCAGAAAGGTAACAGGTCAGCAACATCTCTTTTGCATACAGCTCCCCCTGGTGACAAATATGAAAAATGCAGCTTTACAGGAAAATATTGATAACTTGTACAATGTAGCACAACTTGCAACAAAGGTCTCCATTGCTACATAGATCTCCACAGACATGATTTTGATTATTTCTTGCCTATTGGACACAGGCCCAGACTGGCAATCTGTGGATTCTGGCAAATACCAGAGGGGCTGCCATAGACAGTCACTATTTAGAGGGCTGGTGAGGTTCTGGTTGGGCCTCTGTGTACTTGAAATGCCTGGGCCTATTCTAAAGCTCAGTTTGGACCTGATTGCACATTTCAATTAACAAACTTGAAAAAAAAAATTATATATATTATCAGGGCTGGATTTCAGAATAGGGTGCCCTGAGGGCACCCCGTTTTGCCGCCAGCCCACCTATAGCCAAAGACTGCATCAAAATGGCCTCACCACAAATTCGGGCCTGAATATTATGCTGAGATCATCCTGTCCTCAGAGTTGTCAACCTAACAACAGTGGTACTCAGGGAATTAATATTTTGAAAATGAATTTTTTCCACTTGAGCAAAATCGCTGCTGAACCTGAAAAATATCTATACATGAGTACATGAGGGGTAAATTCCAAGCATCTTTTGCAGTCCATGGATTCCCCAAAACACATCCATGTCTTCAGCAGTTGGAAAAAGGCTGGAAACTATGCTTTATTGTTTATTGGACCAGTGTTTTTTTTATGTCCTTATGACGTGGCTGTGTGTATATACTTTCCAAATCACTACCTTGAGGGGACAAAGGCTATTGGTCCAAGACCGCATCAATGTGCTAATGCTCTCCTCATCCACTTAGGGCCCCATACTTGTGCCCTATATTAAACCTAAGAACCTTTACCCTCAGTTATCTTAAAACCCACTAGAAAAATGACCCCCATTTCATTAACAATTGCCTAAAGCATCGGTTTTAAAGGAGACATATTGGATAAATGGGGAAAAACGCCTATTTTGTAGGCAATTATGAATAATATACGGTGCTGGTTTCCCTTTGGGCTAAAAATTAATCCTATCTGTAACAATGGCCCCTTTACTGGAGCTCCCTATAGATCCTCTCACTTCTCAGTCAAGTGTGAAATGAAGAGTGGGCGTGTCCTAACGGCCCCTGCCAGAGGCACAGTAGGAGGGGGAGAGCCAATCACAGCCCTGCACTCACACAAGCAAAGACAGGCTTCAGTTCCCTATCAGGTCAGCCTAGCTGCTGATTGGTTCCTATCCTACAGTGTGGCTCCCCAGCTCATCCAGAGAATTCAGCCAGCAGGAAGTGGAACAGATGGGCGGGGCTAGTGGGGTTTGGGGGAATTTCTCAATAAATCAGTTAGAAACACAACTTTTTTAAGCACAATCCTTCTATATCTAGAGGAGTATAATTTACTGGTACATTCATCATTTATATAGGATATGTCTCCTTTAAGTAATTGTTGCTTGAAATTTCGGTAGTCAGTGATTCTAAGCGATAGTTGTCTCATTTGTGGGACCAGCTAGATACCAATATAATGAACAAGAGGTGATTTCGAGTGTTTGCCCACCCACTTTATTGTAAAATTGCTCAGCGAATAAAACAACTCAAAAAAAAGCCTTACTGCCACTGTCATTAGGGTGTTCCTTAGATCTTATCTCATATTTTACATTCCGGTTTTATTCTGTACTGTATTATTGTATAAGCTTGATATCTAGGATAAACCCAACCTAATAAAACTGCTCAAGACTAAATGAAACATACCTAGCCTAGCCGAGGAGTCACTGTACGCACCACGGCATTTCGGGAAATTGAGTTTTTTCCCCCCCCTAGCGCGCAGCAGCATTTCGGGAAATGTAGTTTTACATACGTCACGACGCACGCTTCCTTCCGTGACGCGTTCCCAGAATGCCACGGAAATGCTCTAGCCAACATGGCGGCGGAATAGAAACGTTGTAGAGTGAGTTTATGGAGGTAAGTGGCCGAAGCTGAGAAGTTGGTATATCTGTTTGTGGTGAGTCGGAGTTAGCGGAGCAGGTGCGCTTACTGTGAGTCCGTGTATGAGAGCTGGCTTGTGTGCGTGTGTCTCTTGTATAGGGCCCTTTACACACTTCACTATGTGTTGCCTTACTGCTGCGTTTATTGCGATAGTCTACTCCAATACACAAATTGACCCGCCACAGCAACATGACGGAACCTGTATCACCATTCCTCGCTATGGAGGCGTATGGCGTTGAATCAGACTGTAGTATGAATACAGCCCTTTTTACCTTCTGTTTTCTAAGCCGCATTGGACTGAGGGCATGTGGGCTGCTAGGCTGCAGGAGGCTCTGCTTAAATAAATCTGTGTCTCTGTGCTTCCAACACTTGCCTCCAAGCCAGAAAAGTAAAAATGGGCACCTACTTTGAGGCTAATAGGAGCAACATGAAAAGGGGTAGTGAGCAACATGTTGCTGATGAGCCACTGGTTGGGCTATACGGGGTGCAATAGCAGTCTCCAGGGCAATGCAGTTTGTATTTTCACATTGCCTACATGTGGTCATAGGAGACTGTATGGGTTTGCTTCCAATATTTATGATTTTACAGCTTTGGCAACATGTCTTTAGGAAGTATGTTTGTAAGTATTATGAGAAACATTTTATTAAGGGCTAAGTCTGGAATTTGGTGGTGTGGTTTAGAGGATGCTTTCATTTGTGTTGCTTGATGATAATCTTTTCTGATTTACAGATCTGCTCACGTTCCATGTTGAGGCTCTAACAAAGAGACATTACCTGTATAAAAGTGATTAGGTGAAAGTAAGTGTTCAGGTTATTTTAATTTATATATACTGCATAAAATAATTGTTGATATTATTTGTTGAAGCTGCCAGCTAGTCTCTGCGGTGCACTGCATGTACCACAATCTGGCTTGACCTGTGCCTCTTCTTATTCCTGTTTGCTGACAGCCCTCAACAGTTAATTGAGGAACCATACAGTCTGTGGCCTCAAATCAAAACCTCAGACCTAGTTTGAAATAACCTATTTGATAAAGACACTTATCTAGAGATTCATTTGTCAATGCTGCTGATGAGCACCCAGTAGCCTCTATACTTTTTTACATTTATTTTGGCATGCTCTTTAGAGGATAAGAAAGGGGTTGTTACTGGTGAGTGCAAGTTTGTTAGTTAACATAATTACTTACCTTAGGCCCAGGGCTGGTGATCCTTTTGTTGAAAAACACATAGGGCCAGCATACTATTCCCTTGAGAACTATTTAATTTTTTTGTGTGTAATTTCTGAATTGTTAATGCCTTTCAATCATGTCTCACCATTGCTTGTGATTATGTACAGATGGCAGGAGAACTGACAGATAAAAGAGACCGTGATGGGTCTCCATCCAAGGAGCGTAAGCGCTCCCGTTCCAGATCAGCTGAGAGGGACCGCGATAGGAAATCATCACCCTCCAAAGACAGGAAAAGACATCGCTCTCGGGAAAGGAGAAGATCTCGAAGTCGTTCTCGTTCACGCTCCAAATCAAATGAAAGGTGAGTGACTGTGTAGAAATAGCAGTTTATAATTTAATAGCATTAGTTGTTGGTGATTCCTCTAAACATCAGGAATTTTGGAATTAAACAATGTTTGCATAAAAATTGTGTTTATAAAAAATGATGCAGTTTTAATGGCAGTGACAATAACCCCTTATAAGGCTAACCTGGTGATTGACCTGAACTTGCAGCCGTTAAAGCACTGACTTTAAAATGCTCACTGCTAAATCAAGAGATTATGCTGGCGGGGTCAGAGCTATCATAAGGTTAGTGTATGAAGGGGTATTTGTGGGCTCTTTATTGTCCACACACGAAAAATCGCGTTGGGTGGCAAAATGATAGGTTCTTTTATTACCTAAAAGTTGTTTCCTCCAACAGAGGTTGGTATTTTTGCCGATTCTATGTCACATGTACATAAAGCTCAAGCTGGGCATTTACTCATTATGCCCAGCAGTGTTGCCCGAACATAAGGGGATTTATATAAACATTACTTTTTCTAACTGGCAAGAGATACCTTGTTTTGTTTAAGGATAAAGAAACTACAAAATTCAGCTTTCATTTTTGCTTTATAAAACCTTTCCCATGGCCAGAGAACTTGCCAGATATGTAAATTCAGGTTTTTTTGGACCTAATTAGTTTTCTCTCCAGCACCCCCACACACAGTTCTAGTATGATGGCCAGTCACAGATTGCGTGGCAATAGCAAATAAGCTTAGGCATAGAAATTTGTACCTTTTATGGAGAAGGAAAGTGGTAAACATTTTTAGTTATTTTTTAAAAAAATCTCATGTAGATATAAACTAGTGTCAGGCCTTGTAGCATTCTGCCTACCAGTCTGTAGGGTTATATCATTGATTAATCTGCGAGGTAATACTTTCAAACAAATACATTGTGGTTGATGGGGCCTTATTCCTGTAGCAGCTGGCACAAAACAGAATAGGCATTGGACTGGACACACAGTATGCATATTTTAACAATCCATCCCCACAATCAATGCCATAGATCTCAACCTTTTTGCTTGTATTTAGGGTTAACTTTTTTTTTTTTTGCAATGCACTTTAATATGGTGCCATGTGACAGATGTTACTGTGGACAGTGTGTTTATTTACAAAGTAAACTGTAAACTGACATACTGTAAATTAATCTTGCGTTGCAAGTTATTTCATTGTGGGAATTTTGTAAGCATATAGCTAAATGTATATCATGCAATGAGTTATGATTACTTGCTTTTTTTTTTTTTACTTTTGCAGACTTTCAGAGCCTTTTCTAGCTGCATAAAAAGCACAGTGGTTATAGATAGGCTTGTGCTGAGACATAGATGTTAGCTTTGAAAAGACTAAATAGTCTTCAAATATGCAAGATGTTGATGCATTAAACTTCTTCACTAGTAAACTAATATATATACATCAGAATTGGTCATTTTGTGTGACTTTTATTTATTTATTTTTTAACTATATGCTTTACTTTGCCAATCATAGGGACCGAAGACAGAAAGATCGAAAGAAGGATCGGGAAAGAGAGAAAGATACCCACAGACGAGACAAAGAAAGAAAGCGTTCTAGGTAAAGTCAAAATGTTATTCATTGTTTTTATTATCCTTTGATCCTTACCAGTTCCTAACCTTCTGTATTTATTTCTCTCAGAAGTGTGTCCCCCAACAGAGGAAAAGAAACCAAAGTAAAGAAGGAAGTAAAAAAAGAAGTGGAGGAAGAAGAGCAGACAGACAAAAAGTCAAAGGTGAGATGTGATTATAGTTCGATATGTATGTGAAGCCTTTAGGGAATATTGGCACTAAGGTTTCTAAGGCTTCAAACCTAGTACATATTGTCTTCCAAAAATATTCTGTTTAAGCTTAGGGTGTGCATTTCAGTCCATGTATGGTGTGGGATGTTGAATATAGAATTAAAGTTTAAATGCATTCTACTTTGCACCACTAATGAGGTGTGACAGTACTAAAACACTGTCAATATGCATAGCTAATGCAGTTAATTTTCCTTTTGCTTGAACTCCAAAATTGATAGTAATTGATAATTGATAAAATGTACAGGAGTTGGATCAGAATGTATAGATAAAGCGACAGGCCTTAAGGCTGAAATGCAAGGTGCTTTTGTGCAATTTTGATTTCCAAAGACTGCAGTCTTGTGGCAATAGGGTTTTGACCATGAAAAAAAATTGTGGTGGCATTGGGTGACCAGTGTAGTGCCAGTCAAGTTCTGCCACTGCATTGCCAGTGTAAGCCATGGTTAATTATTTAAAAAAAATATTGTAGATAGTCATAGATGTGTTCATCTATATTTTTATTATGGTTTTCCTGGCCTTGCACATATTTCTGTAAAGGTATGGGGCCTGTGATTCAGAATGCTTGGACTTGGTTGGAGTTTACCGGATAAGGGGTCCTTTCGTAAATTTGAATCTTCATGCCTTAAGTCTACTAAAAATCGGTTAAATGTTACATTAACCCAATAAGATTGCTTTACCACCAATAAGGATTTATTATATCTTAGTTAGTACAAGGTACTGTTTTGTCATTACAGAGAAAAATTTGTTAAATATGCTTTAAAATTATTTTATTAAAATTGAGTCTGTGGGATTTGGCCTTCACTAAATTCTGAGTTTTCTGAATAGTGGATTTCTGAATAACTGATCGCATACCTGTATATATAATTCTACATTATCAGCTGGCAAATACAGTTTTTCTTTATTATCTTTATGAACAAGTTCTGGCTTTTGCAGAAAAAATGCTGAAAGTTTTTACATTTGTAATTTTTATTTACTAATTACAAAATATGAAGGTTTATTTAGCAGGTCATATGAAATATGGTTATTAGATTTTAGTTTAATAGTGTTTGACTCTGTTTTCCAGGTGAATCCTTTGTCACTAGAGGAACTGCTAGCGAAGAAGAAAAAAGAGGAGGAGGCAGAGTCCAAGGTATGAAATCTGGGTTCTTTTTAAGAATCGGATAATTTGATTTCAACCTGGAATACCAGGTTGCTGAGCAAAAAAAGCATTTGTTAAAAGTTTGGCCACCTGATACAT
The DNA here is from genome assembly GCF_000004195.4 of Xenopus tropicalis. Taxonomy (NCBI): domain Eukaryota; kingdom Metazoa; phylum Chordata; class Amphibia; order Anura; family Pipidae; genus Xenopus; species Xenopus tropicalis. The sequence goes on along the minus strand of NC_030678.2, from coordinate 135,999,180 downwards.
GCACCCCCCTTTATGTGGAGGTATGGGAAACGTATGGGTGTTGGACAAATGAGACTATTCCTTAAACTTTCAAAGGAGAAGGAAAGGCAAAGTCACTTGGGGGTGCCAAAATGTTAGGCACCCCCAAGTGACTTTAATCGCTTACCTTGTACCCCGGGCTGGTGCCCCTGTTCAAAGAAAACAGCACCAGCCCAGGGTACCTGTAGCTCAGCGCTTCCTCCTTCCTGCTTCCCTTCCGAAAATGCCAGCAGTCGGCACATGCGCAGTATAGTGAAAAGACGACTTCTCTGTTAAAGTTCGGCTTTTCACTCTACTGCACATGCGCGCGCAGGGAACCAGGAAGGAGGAATCGATCGCTGCTACCCCGGGCTGGTGCTGTTCTCTCCGAGCAGGGGCACCAGCCCTGGCTAAAAGGTAGGCAATTAAAGTCACTTGGGGGGGGGGCTAACATTTTGGCACCCCCAAGTGACTTTACCTTTCTTTCTCCTTTAAAACCACACATTTCGATCTTCAGCCATAAAAAGTGGGTGGTGATAGCAGTTTGCCGCCTTAAGTACAGTGTTCTGCTTGCCTACTTTTCCTAAATGTATATTTCATTTGGAGTCTTATTTACAGATTGGAGATCTATTGTCCAGAATGTTTGGATTTTAATAATTTTGTGCACCAAGCAAAAATATATCAGTTGCCATCAATTTCCATATACATATATGCTTTGTTGCTGCACTAACTGTTCTAACCCAGAGGGGGAAAATGTTTATTACTTTTGTGTTTTTGTGCATTATTTGTGTGTAATTGCTTGTGTGATATGGTTAGGAAATGAACGGCTAAATATTGTGTAAAAAAAGAACGCGCAAGTGCATTATGCTACTTTATGTATAGAAGGATTGTGCTTAGAATAGTTGTGTTTTGGGCTTATTTTTTGGAAATTTCTCTAAAAACCCTGCTAGTCCTGCCCATGTGTTCCACTTCCTGCTGCCTCCATTTGCAGGCTCTGCAAAGTTGCTCACGGCACTCGGCACACTGCAGAATATGAACCAATTGTCAGCACATCTTACCAGATAGGGAACTGAAGCCTGTCTTATGTAACTTCAGAACTGTGATTGGGTATCCCTCTGTTACTGTGCTTCAGGTAGGGACTGTTAGAATATGCCCCCACCCCTTATTTGAAACATAGTCCCTTTTTGTAGCAGATTTGTGGGGGCTCCAATATAGGGGCCATTTTTAAAGATAATAATTTTTAGCCCAAAGTGAAACCAGCACCATATATTATTTACTTTGGCCTACAAGATTGGGTGGATTTTATGCTATGCTTTGTCTCATTTAAAGAAAAATGTTGCTCTCAAATTTTTTCCTTCCCTTCTCATGGTCCCTTTTGTGTGTTCTTTTTAGCTAATTTTCTTTGCACAACTCAAGGCATCCACCAGAGCACATACTTCCCGGCTTGCTCTATTTGTCTAAAACTATGGTTAAAACTCTTTCTAGCAAACCAGTGCTGGCCATAGTATAGATTATCCCTCAAATTAAGATGTAACATGAAAGATATGAAGGGAACAAGGTATTGTTTCCGATTCTTCTGTGGAGGATGCTATAGCTGGCCATACATTGAATGATTTGCTCATTTGGTGAGGTTGCCAAATGAGCGGATCTTTCCCAGATACACTCACCTTGATGGCATACAGGCCATCATTACAAGGGCCACATCAGCGTGCTGTAGAGCTCCTCTTCCTAACTGTATTTTTAAACCTGCCCAGTCGACAAATGTCAATGTATTTCAACAAAAAAGTATTTCAGAAATCTTTCAGCATGCTGCATTCACGTCCAACGGGCATGTATATACTGCTAATTGTATACACCATTATTCTGTTCCTATACTATACAATCTGTTGCCTTCTTGCAGCCAAAATTCCTTTCCAAAGCAGAGAGGGAGGCCGAGGCCTTAAAGCGCAGACAGATGCAGGTGGAAGAGCGACAAAGCTTACTCGAAGAGGAGCGGAAGAAAAGGAAGCATTTCCAGGAAACTGGGAGGAGGATGCTTGGTATGTATATAATCTCATTTTCTTGTGCCTATGTTTGGGGTACAAAGGTAAATATCCTGGGGATAAAGAATGCAATGCAGAAAAATTTACACTTAAATTGCTTCTGCTGCAGTATTTATCCCTTACTGGCTCCCTTTAGCATGTATAAAAGAGGTTGGGTTCTTGGTTTTTGGAAAGCAATTGTGCTGTCAACCTGGTTGCCCACTTCATCCTAGATGGCAGTCATAACCCAGCAGGACAAATCTTGTCTCTCTCACCTCAAAAAAATTTTTTTATAAAAAAGGTGTGGCACTTGGCATGTAGTAGGCCTTTTCTTTGTCATACTACTTTCCTGGAAGGCCCCCCTTCTATTAAACCTTTAGTATTATTAATACCGAAAGAGAGTGGCATATAGCAGCATATCCAACCTTATATATGTACTACTTACAAATCACTATCTGAAAATCAATATAGGGTTTTTATGTTTTGTTACTGATGTTTTATTAAATAGGCATGATCAGTTCGGCATTGGGCTTGTGTCCTTAGTCAGCTTTTTACTGTATCTGGTAGTAACTTGAAAATTAAATATAAAATGTACTAGTTTTTTCATCTTCTTTTTTACTGATTTATGATTATTGACATCTTTTTTGGAAGAGTCAGTTAGAAAGGCATGGTTAACAAAATGCTCAATAACCTGGTATATTGTTTTGCAGAGGATCCACAGGAGAGAGAACGACGAGAACGCAGAGAAAGGATAGAGAGAGAGAACAATGGTAATGAGGATGATGAAGGTAGAATAAAAGTTCGCGAGGAAAAAGATAAAACCAAGGAACTGCAAGCGATCAAGGTAATGTTTGGAGTATTGACTAAAGCACGCCAGTTTAAAATCTTCATCTTCCTGCTTCTTTTGGCAGATCTCTGAGGTTGCTACATATAGAATTGCATTGCTTGGGGTAATAGTCCTTTTTATACCAAATAAATATATTTGTGCTGTGTAGCACAAAGCCTATGCACTGGGGTCCTCTTTTGATCTGCATGTTGAAGGGTAATATCACTTCAACATGCAGATCAGCAGTAAAGTGTGACTTATCAGAGCAAAAGTCACATGGTTGTGGCACCCTTGGATATGAAGAATATATAGCTATATATAGCCCCTTGTGGAATTTCAAAATTAAATATAAACAATAAATCTTTTTTGAAATATGGATTTCAGTGCAGGATTTTGCTGGATAAGCTCTATTAACTGATGTGTATGAGAGTACTGGATGTTCTTTTTCACTTAATGAAATAGCCTATTTCACACATGTGATTTTATAGATTGCAGCTACTTATACATCAGTAACCCACCTGCCCACATTTCCTAGTCCTCCAGAAGTAGCATCTGTTGCTTATTAAAGGGGAACTTCACCCAAACACAACTTAAGCTTTTTGAAAAGTAAACATAATTTCTAGCAACTTTTGCAGTATGCATCAATTAAAAAATATGCAGCCTTTTCATGATTAATGTAATACTATGGCTTGGAACAGTTACCAAAGCTTAGCCCCCCATTCTCCTGCTAAGAATTGGGGGCTAAGTTTTGAAGGAACCAATTACAGTAAGAGGTATAATAGGGATTTCTGTGTTGTGTTCCCTTTAAAGGAGAAGGAAAGGCTAGTAAAGAGTTAATCTCAAGCTGCAGGCATACCTTCAGTTGTCTCAATAGTGCCCTTAAGTCTCCCCATATTTCTCCTGTTCAGAAGATCTGAAGCCAAACAGGAAGAAAAAATGCTGAGCTGTGTAAAGAAAGTTGCCATAATGCCTCACTCCTGCACCGACACCCAGACCAAGTGAACATGCTCAGTTAGTTAGACTATGGGGCACATTTACTAAGCCACGAACGGGCCGAATGCGTCCGATTGCGTTTTTTCGTAATGATCGGTATTTTGCGATTTTTTTCGGAAAAATGTCGCGACTTTTTCGTTACTAATACGATTTGTGCGAAAAAACGCGAGTTTTTCGTAGCCATTCTGAAAGTTGCGCAAAATCTGGCGATTTTTCGTAGCGTTAAAACTTGCGCAAAAAGTTGAGCTTTTTTCGTAGGGTTAAAACTTGTGCGAAACGCCGCACCTTTTAAGTTTTAACGCTACGAAAAAGGCGCAACTTTTCGCACAAGTTTTAACGCTACGAAAAAATCGTCCGATTTTGCGAAACTTTCGGAATGACTACGAAAAACTCGCGTTTTTTTGCGCAAATCGTATTGGTAACGAAAAAGTCGTAAAGACGCCGAAAAAATAGCAAAAAAATACAAAAAAGCCGCAAAATGTTTGTTTTCAAATCGGAATTTTTCCAATTCGGTTCAGATTCATGTCTTAGTAAATGTGCCCCTATGAGTCAGATTCCTGCTGATTGACTCAGATCCACATTCCTAAGGGGGGGGGGGGGGGGGAGTGAGCTCTTAGCATTCTTGAGGGAGGGGGGAGCAGGAGAGAGCAGGAAGCTGAAAGCTGCGTGTCTCTAGCACAGGAATTACAGACACAACTAATCTTTTTACAGAGAAGTCAGTGCAGCATTTCTGTGAGTGTTTATGGTTGTGTTTACATAGACCTTTCTAATAAAGCTTACTTAGTTTTTACCTTTCCTTCTCCTTTAAGTGATATGGTGTGACCTCTTTAGTTTAACGTCTTTCACTTAGGCCATATATCCACTATGGACATAAGGATAATGCCAGACATGGCGTTTTTACGCTGCGTATTTTCTAATTCTCTCGGCGGCTGAAAAACGCACGATATCATCATCCATAGAAATAACTTAAACAGTCTCGATGGAAAACACACTATGCGTAAATACGCTAGAAAGCGCATTACCACGGACTTTTCATGCGTTTGCCGAAATACGCCGTTATTTGCACAGCAACCTATTCCTATGTATGCACAAAGGCAGCTGCCAGACCTTGCGGAAATACACAGCATTTTTTTTACTATTTCACACTATTAGCACCATGGGAAACTGGATTTGCTACGTCACCAGTACTAGGCTGAAAAACGCCATAGTCGGGGGCTGTGTGGGTTGTGCTGCGTTTTTAGGCGGAGAAAATACGCAGTGTAAAAACGCCACGTCTGGCATCGGCGTAAGAACCTTAGTGTTCTCCTGGAATAAGCAAGTAAAATTTGGGAGTCACAGTCTGCAGCATGCCCTAGTACATAATCTCAGCTGATGCCACCCATTTAAGGGGAATGCTGCTCATTATATTTTGGGGACTCTGAATTAAAGAAGTCCCCTGTCTGCCCACAAAACAATATTCTGTAAATGTAACCAGTGTTGCTGCTTTGTAAAAGAAAGGAACAATAATACACTAACCAGTCCTAATGCCAAAATTACTACATTTAGATTTAAAGTTGCAGTTACATGCTTTTTTCAGGCACAAATACAAAAACCTATATTTTCATGAAATTACATTTAATTTTGAAAGCATCATGCACATGCTATCAGCAAAGATTTTTTTTTTTTTTACAGGAGCGATATTTGGGCGGTCTAAAAAAGCGAAGGCGCACTCGCCATCTAAATGACAGAAAATTTGTGTTTGAATGGGATGCCTCAGAAGATACTTCTATTGATTATAATCCACTGTAAGTAACAAAGCAATGCCTTATTTCCACACTATATCCTTAACTATTTTTTGGTAAAAATTCCATAGATTTTGGTCAACTGTTATATCCTGATTTTTTTCTGTACCATTTCTTGAGTTTTTTTTTCTCTGGTTGCTTTTCTTTTCTATAACAAGAGGCAGACTCCTGCATGTGCTAACATTTCACGGATACTCTTACCAGTCTAAGCGGTCAGGAATGTAGATTCAGCAGATTCATCATATGTTTGGGAAAATGAAGTAAATGGTCAGATGTCCTGTTGCCTCAAGCAGCCACATTTTATCTAAAGTTTGTTTTTTGGTTTTTTTTTTTAAAGATTTTTGAAAGTGCTGAAGCCTACTGCAGCTTTTGGTTGGCTTGATCAGCCTCTCTAAAAAATGTTGTTCCAAAATATCCTGAAAAAGTTATTTCATCCTCTTAATGTAACATGTCCACAAACTTAGTGGAAAGATTTCCTTTTTCATTTGCTTCTGTAGGCTAAATGCTTTTCCAGGTCTTATTAATGGCTGCACTGCGTATTTATATGTTAAATATGTTTTTGCGAGTGGTGTATTATTTTAGGATCTTGGGTTATGGAGGTTTCACATATATCTTGTTCTTTTGTTAAGCATAAAAGTTACTCACATACATGATTATCTGGCATTGTAGCTTGATAAAGTCCGAAACATTTGCATGAAATTGGCCTGTGTTGGTGCAAAACAATCCATAAAAAAAAAAAATGTGTATGTATGTTTAGTATATATGACATATATCAGCCCTCAGTTTGGTTGTCTGCATTGGGGTCAGACATGGATCTGTTAGTGAGTGGCTATCTGTTCTGCTTTCTTATTAAATCAGGGATATCTGACCAGTCTGACCATCACTAATGCTGAACTGCAATTTTCTTTCATTTTCAACCTCAACCACGGAAGGCCTTAGACTTGCCATTTTATCTTAAACTATGTCTTGTCTCAGGTACAAAGAACGACACCAGGTCCAGCTTCTTGGACGTGGCTTCATTGCTGGCATAGATCTTAAGCAACAAAAGCGTGAACAGTCCCGGTTCTATGGAGACCTCATGGAAAAAAGACGGACACTGGAGGAAAAAGAACAGGAAGAGTAAGTAATGTTTACCAAGGGTAAACAAAAGAAGAAAATAAATCCTGTTTCTTTTGATAGAGAACTCAGAGCAGCTTTTTGCGTGAGTGCTTATGGCTGTATTTACATAGACCTTTCTGATAAAGCTTATTTAGTTTTAACCTTTCCTTCTTCTTTAAGGATCATAGCTGACTGAAGGTAATGTCACCCAGGTGGCCTTTTATTAACTACTTAAGAGATTTGCCTGTTAAAGAGTAACTGAATATGCCTTAAGCTGCAAAAAGTGTTTAACATCTGTACTGCTTTGAGTTCAGGTGGCAGTGTCCTTGTTTATTTCAGCACACTTTGCCTTGTATTGCATAATTTTCTGTATGCCATTAGGCATCTTTGCATTTGCGTATTTGTTGTTGAATTCTCAACACCCTGCTGTACCTTACCTTAGAATTCTTTCTTCACTTTAGTAAAATTTGTTTTCAGGTGATCAGCTCCTTTTATGAAAAAATATAATATAAGCAGCTTCCCAGTAGGGCCAATGGGGAGACACATTTATGCCAATGGAATGAGTATAAATGTAATTGCTACTGAAAGCAGTATCATAGGAATGTTCATATTCTCCACTCAGCTGCTAACTCCTAAAAACAATGTATCTCAAGCCAGCTGATTAACAGATCAGAAGGATTACTGACTTGTGTTGTTTCAAGAATCAGAACCAGAAAACAGAACAAAAAATTATAAACAAATATTGATTTCAATAGCAATTACATTTACACATAACTTTAAAATCACTGAAAATGTTTAAATACTGTATATTGGAATTTTTCTTAAAGTTAAGTTTTCTTTTATATCAAAAATATTTTGGGTAGAGATCCCCTTTAATTTGACAATCTAAGTGTTATTAGTTTGTTAATCATCCAGCAATAACATAAACATAACATAGGGTCAGGGCCTGCCTGTAAGCACTAGAAAGAATATTCTTTGTGTTTTTATAGTATAAGCCTGCTTTCTTCCTTCGGTGTGTGCTTGACTGTGTGGAGGAAAATGTGCGCGGCGAGTGAGATTTGATTCGTTCTTGTTTTCTTCAAATGCTGATACCTACGCTTTTTCACAGCAGCTCCATCTGCACACAGTCAAACACTGCCCCTCTTCCAACTCATCACTGCCATGCAAGCACAGTTCATTTTTAATTCACAGTTTTATAGGCATCTCACCCAGAACAGCAGCAGAGACAGGATGTGTTAGTTACTTACAATTTAATGAGGCTGAGCTGATGTTCTTCCCTAGGCATATACTTTCATCTTTATCTAGGTTCTTCCTCTCTCTGCTATGCATACAGCATATTCTTGTTACTAAGCAGCAGCAATATTTGCTCTGCTCAGGAGAAAGTGGACTCCTTCACATGGTAGAATTTAACTCCTCAGTGACTAACAGTCTGCTCCTTTACATGGGTAGAAATTAACTCTTCTCATTAAGCTGCAGGCATACCTTCAGTTCTCTCAATAGTGCCCTTAAGTCTCCCCATATTTCTCCTGTTCAGATGATCAGAAGCCTCATAGGAAAAAAACTGAGCTGTGTTAAGAAAATTCCCATAATGTCAGGCTCCTGCACCAAGACCAAGACCAGTGTACATGTGCAGTTAGTAAGACTATGAGGAAGCTTCCTGCTGATTGGCTCAGATCACACATTCTTTAGGGAAATCCATTTGCTAAATGTATATTAAAGCAGTAGAATTCTTAATAAATCAGATAGAAGTGAATGTAGGACTGGCCAGAGGGGATGTCTTTGACGTAGTTGGCCAGCTTGAAATATATTACAATATATGGAGAAACAGTCTCCTGGTGGCTTAATGCACAGAATGTATTTATTATTACTGGGTGAGTACAGAGGACCTCTTGATGCTGTATATAGGTTATAACATTTGTTTCTATGCATTTTTCTTTTTAACGAGAACCGATTCCTGAATATGTACAATGTGATTTCTTTAGGCTCAGAGTTGTGGTTGAAAAGGCAATACAAATATGCATTTTAACAAACTAAATATATTTATATTTGTGTTTTGCTTATCCCACTAGTAGCTGGGTTGGGACACAGGTTGTTGACATGCAGCTGCAATATTAATTAAATTTTTTAGTGTAATGTGTATTGCTATACATTCATTTAACCTATATAGAATAAACCATTTTTACCTATCCTAGAGTAAGGCTCCGCAAGCTAAGAAAAAAAGAAGCCAAGCAGCGCTGGGATGATAGGCACTGGTCTCAGAAGAAGTTGGATGAAATGACGGACAGGGACTGGCGTATATTCAGAGAAGATTACAGCATCACCACAAAAGGTGGCAAGATCCCCAATCCAATCCGTTCTTGGGTTGACTCCTCTCTTCCTCCACATATACTGGAAGTTATCGACAAATGTGGATATAAGGTGAGTCTGCTGTTGGGGGAAGGAGTGTGAGGAAGTGGTTATTGAGCTCTTCCATGCTGCACATTTAAAACTTCTATACAGAGAATGTCTTATGAATTAGATAAAAATAATAATAATAAAATTAATGTTACTATTAGAATTCTGAGAAAATGGAGAAACACAAACTTACTGGCCTCTTGTGCAGTTATGAATAACTTACTGCTATAAAATCATACAAAGACCATTTTGGCTTATTTGATACTATGTTAATTACTACTAATTGCATGTTGTGAGTATTGCACCCCTAACTTGAACATATCTTGTCCTTCTCATCTGTAGGAGCCAACTCCTATCCAGCGTCAAGCCATCCCCATTGGTTTGCAGAACCGGGATATTATCGGTGTTGCTGAAACTGGCAGTGGTAAAACTGCTGCCTTCCTGATTCCTTTGTTGGTCTGGATCACAACTCTCCCCAAAATAGACAGGTAAATGATGTATGAAATAATTTTTGCTTTGAAAACCGTTTTCTTGGTGAAAGAAGGGAAATTTGTAGGGAATAACACTGTGTCCTACTTGTTAAGTGATTACACAATCATATTTTTTTACTTATTTGTGTGCTTACATATAGAGGAATAAATATTCTGACATAGTTTTATGGTATCTCTCTTTACAGGCTTTTTAATTTGTGTATGTATACCTTTTATACAGTGATATGAGAAAATCAATAGACAAGCCTGGCCAGAAAGATCTATGGCAAAAAATGTGCCCCAAAGCTGCTTCCATCCCAGTATTACCTTAAAGTGCTAATGACACACTAAAAGACCTTCTCTTCGAAATATTTATGTACATTAAAAGTTACTTATAGGTCATGTTGATAATTTCTTTGCTGATGGGGCTGCTTTTATAAGTGTTACTTGAAGTTCCTAAACCTGACTGTCCATTTTCATTGTCAGTTATAGCTTCTAATGCTAATGGCCTCCTGCTGCACAAATATGGCAGCCCCCTCATAGAAGAACATAGGGGATCAGATAGGTTAATAATTTTACGGCAAAGTTATAAACAGGTTGCAAACACGATGTTATGATAGAGGTAAAAATAAAGTTTTAATTTCTAGTATCCGTATCTCTTTTAAGACATGAGTTTGCACATAATACTGACATGTTCCTATCTATTGTATGAATGTGCCATTAACACTTTAATAATGGAGAAACAAAATGTATGCATATCTTTAGAGGTACTCTGAAACATGTGCTTTTACAAGTAAAATTTAGATTTTTTTAAATTTAACTTTAGAAAAAATTTAGTGTCCAACCAGAGTTCAGTAAAGCATACAGGTATAATGAGTGAGAGCTGCCTCCTAAATTCAGAGGAAATTGCCATAAACTTCCATTTTACAGTGCCACATCTGCCAAAGTATCACAAATTCTAACTTCATTGCTTATCTTTCCCATTTGTGCCAAAACATGTAGCTCCCATTCTCTTTGGCAATACATGGTTAAAATGCATTGATCCATTTGTTTGGCCAAAAAGCAGCACATCTCAGAGGAAATAAAAAGGATGGAAGCATACCCAAATAGGATAGTGACCTTTCAAAAAGGACAGCAGTTAGTGCTGTCAGATGAGATTTGCTGTCCAAGCAAACCTACTGCAATCCACCGAGCAAAGTTGTAAGGCAAATTCCTCTACACCTGGGCAAAGTCTCTGACCAGCACACTGTGTATAGTCAGTTTTTCATGGGAAGTAGTTTATTATTTTTTGCTCTTAAAAATGAACATAATTCAGTTCTGTTTTTGTGTGGTAGGCTATAGAACAGTGAGATCAATATCTGTGTCTGTACTTTTAGGATTGAAGAATCTGACCAAGGACCTTATGCAATTATTCTGGCTCCAACAAGAGAGTTGGCTCAACAGATTGAGGAGGAAACTATCAAGTTTGGAAAACCACTTGGTATCAGGACAGTTGCTGTTATTGGTGGTATCTCTCGAGAGGACCAGGGATTCCGCCTGAGAATGGGTTGTGAGGTATTTTCAAGAGTTTATCATGTTTAGCATAAACTCAAAGTTTTTTATAGACAGAATTTTTTAAGGTTAGAGAGAATCTTCTATAAAATAAATGACCTACTGTAGAAACAATTCCAGATATTACTTTTACATTTCTTAAAATTCCCTTAATATGTAATAGTAAAGGAACATATACCTCATGCAAACTGGGACATATAAATTTTTCTGTAATCCATCGTATTAATGGAATGTCAGTGTTTAATATACTTAATTAACATTCATGCAATAATCTATGCAGAGAACATTTCATCTGCATTTATAATTATTTAGGTTTGCTGTATTGCTGGTTACTGCTAAGGTATTCTTGTAAGAGAACCCACAGTTCTTGTCTTGGCAGTTCCTCTCTTGAGGATTCTCTTTTCAAATATTCAAGTTCAAGATTCTCTTTGAATATGCTGGTGACATCTCAGACTGACAAAACCTACTTGTATGTTGAAGAAAACTTTCTCTGCCCCCTGCTTCCTGCTTAAGAATTTTGTATCACTGAACTGAATAAATAGGGCGTTTGAGAGATAAAGGACCAGAGCATGGGATATGAATATTTTTATAGTGCCGTCAGTCAGTTCTTATTGTGGCATCTATAGGAATTCTCAGTATGTCCCTAGTGGCCTGCTCTAGCATCTTCTCTGGTCACGCCTAGTTTGTTTCTATTAAACAATAGCATTTCGTTAGAATGATTTATATGGCTCAGTTTGCATGAGCTTACAATATAAAGGGTAGTTTGTTGTGTCCTCTATTTCTATTTAATTCTGTGACCTCATTTGTTGTAAAGTGCTGCTTAACTTTGATATAAACATATATTTACACAATTACACATATTTATACAACTTACAAAAAATGTAAATGCTTTTAAGTAAAGAGGAGGGTACAGCAAGTCAAGCACTTTTCACCATCAGTGGACAAAAAATGCACAAGTGTGTTTTTCTTGCTTTAATCAAAAAAGCACTTCCCATTCTGTAAAAGGCTAGCCCAATAATAACCCATAAGGTTTTATGCTGTTGGTGGCCTTTATTAAAATTAAATACTTGGGATCAGTATGCTTATTTCTGGGTTTTTAAACATGTTTATTGGCTTATGCAGTGCAGCTGCGAGTGGATTTGTGCACTGCCTTCTTTTCTTGTACAGTGTTTGCCGCTTACACATGATTGTCTCTTCTTCTGACAGATTGTGATTGCCACTCCTGGGCGTCTGATAGATGTACTAGAAAATCGCTACTTGGTTCTAAGTCGCTGTACTTATGTGGTACTTGATGAGGCTGACCGTATGATTGACATGGGTTTCGAGCCCGATGTCCAAAAGATTCTAGAACACATGCCAGTGACCAACCAGAAGCCCGATACTGATGAGGCCGAGGATCCAGAGAAAATGACTGCCAACTTTGAATCTGGAAAACACAAATACCGACAGGTAAGATTATAGAGGAGTATAAGGCTCTAAGGAAAATGTAGGATTTTATATCCTACGCTACGACTCTTAAATAAAATAGACTCATTTTGGGGAATAATGGTGATTCTGAAAGGCACTAAAACTGCTTTAAGTCTGCTTTAACACTGATTTCTTATAGATTCACACACACACAAAATTATAGTAGCATTTATATGCCTATAAAAGACTGATCAATATAGATCTGGATATCGTATTTAACACCAACTGAATGCTCCTTGTTTAAGCTGTAAAAACAATTTATGGAAAATACTGTGTTTATTAGAACAAAACCTGTTGCTGCATTCATTAAATTATAATTGACTTTCTTTCTGCCTTAGACTGTCATGTTTACAGCCACAATGCCTCCGGCTGTAGAGCGTTTGGCAAGAAGCTATCTGCGTAGGCCAGCAGTAGTGTATATTGGCTCTGCTGGCAAACCTCATGAGAGAGTAGAGCAGAAGGTGTTCCTCATGTCAGAAGCAGAGAAGAGGTAAGCAGGTTTGCCGTGAAAATCTGTTGGCAGATTTGTGAGTGATGTATCATAGCTACTAAATGATCAGAAATGGCTAAATATTGTGTGTATGACAGTGACTTTTGCTTTACTAAGAGCAAATCATATGCAGCTCTTCTCATGTTATATTGGATTTCTGTTTTTCCCTTTTTAGGAAGAAATTGCTTGCCATCCTGGAGAAAGGATTTGATCCACCAATCATTATTTTTGTCAACCAGAAGAAGGGATGCGATGTACTGGCAAAGTCTCTGGAGAAAATGGGGGTATGTACAACACAACAGGCTCTTGTAGGTTGTGCAGTCTTTCAGACAAACTAAATGCTTGCTAGGGTGAGGGCAATGCCATTTTGTGTTTTACTCACTTACTTACCATTTTCCACTGACAGCAGCAAACAACCTGCATTACTGAGAACATGCCCTGTGTAATAATAATTTCAAAAAGTTAGCTTTGCATCATATATTTTATATATATTTCTATGCAAGGTTCACTTTTGTAATGTAACAAAGGAGTACTATTCTGTGATTGTTTGTTAAATGTGTCATTTTTTCGTTACAGTACAATGCTTGTACTTTGCATGGTGGCAAAGGCCAAGAACAGAGAGAGTTTGCGTTGTCTAACCTTAAGGCTGGAGCCAAGGATATACTGGTTGCAACTGACGTTGCTGGGCGTGGTATTGATATTCAGGATGTGTCTATGGTTGTGAATTATGACATGGCCAAGAATATTGAAGGTAAGCCTCATGCCTATCTGTTCCTGTATTTTATTTTGAGCTTTATCTGTATATATGATACGTGATCTTTTATGATACAGCATTAGGTTTTCTTTTTATTATACAACACACTGTGTTTATCGAGGCAAGGGCAACATATGCATGACTTCCTTTATGTTTGTTTTTTTCGGCTTTTTTTGTGGGCTAGCATTACTCATTTTAGGTCTTGCCATTATTGAGAGCTAATTATGACAAATAATACAAAAACATCTAGGCCAAAATTATATTTAATGCTATCTATATTCCTCTTGCTATATTTTTCCAAAGAGCCAATTACTGTCATCAGAAGCAGTGCCTGTCAAGCTCCCAGGATATCTAGTACAAGGCATACCAGAAACACTAAATGTATCTCTTGTTTTTTTTGCCCTTGCATGTGTGTTTTATAAACTTATCTCAGTAGTGTCTAATTCACAGCTTGCTTTATATTTATATGTTCTGAGCTTAACCACAATCTTCTTTTGCATAGATTATATCCATCGTATAGGAAGAACCGGAAGAGCTGGTAAGAGTGGTGTTGCCATCACTTTCTTGACCAAAGAAGACTCCTCTGTGTTCTATGACCTCAAGCAGGCCATTCTTGAAAGTCCAGTGTCATCCTGTCCACCTGAACTGGCCAACCACCCTGATGCCCAGCATAAGCCCGGCACAATTCTCACTAAGAAGAGGAGAGAGGAGACTATCTTTGCTTAATTGTGCCCTGCCGGTCTTTCTAAATAAAGTCAGAGCAATTAAGAAAATACTGTGGTTCCTAATATTGCTTCTCGGTGGCAGAAGGATATAATGTGATTTAGAAAATAACAGCTCACTCGTTTGGATGACCTGACATTCATTGGCTTTAGAGACCTCCAACATACAAACATTTTTTCTGGATAAAGGGATCCAACTACATTCAGAATGTGACTTGTGTTTTGAAACTTCAAACTTCAGATCTACAATGCAGATTATTTGGTGTTTTAATAGCCACCAAGCAAATTGTCCTTGACAACAAATCTATCCATTGATTTCTTTGTGCACACTGTAAGATGGCTTTAGGGGCCTTTCTTTTGCTTCTGTCGGTATGGTCCTCATTATCCATATGTATAAGGGACACCACACAGCACTACAACAGTGCTGTGCCTCAGTTTTATAAAGAAAAATCTTGCTTTACTGAGTTTAAACTTGTTTTTCATAGAGTTGCATTTCTGTGAACTGTAATTTTTTTCATTTGTTCTGTGCAGTAGTTTGCCAGGATTAGATGAACACTTTAACATGCAAGTCTTGACATGCTTTAATAAATTCAGGCCTAGAGAAATAGGAGGAAATTGCTTTTCTGATGGCATATGCAGTGAGGGTCCCAGTGAAGACTGCTCGCTCTCATGGCTTTACATTCAGTGCAGGAGTAAAACACCCTTGCATTTCTGTTGCCTTCCTTCATGCTTCCACCTCATTTTTAATAAGATGATTGCATGGTGTTGAGCTGTCATAAAGACAGCTTGATTCCATAAATATGGCTTTAGCATAACTGCTAAGATATGTAAAAAATGAATATGTCCAGATCTACAGAAATGTTAATGCTTAAATGTCCTCATCTATACCTGTGTGCCAGTTGCTGTTAGCATGCTACACATGGGCAGTTATTTAAAGGAGAATTAAAGGTACAATCACTGGTGGTCGCCAAATGTTAGGCATCCCCAGTCATTTACTTAATACTTTGTCCCAGCGCTTCTGTAAGCAGAAAACTGCTGGTCTGTGGTACTACTGTAGAAGGTGGTCTGCAGCAATCTTCTTCCTCTTCTGTCTTCTGGGTGAAGTCAGGCACATGTGCAGTAAAAGCCAACCTTTTCCTTAAAGTTAAGCTTTTCACTGTACTGCACATGTTCACCTGTGTGAACAGAGAGAAAGCGGGAAGAGGATTGCTCTGTGGTGCTGCTCCAGAAATACCCCAGGCCAGAGCAGTTTTCTGCTAACAGAAGCACCAGCTTGGGTATCAGGTAAGAAATTATAATCACACCCTTTGTTAGTATCCCTTTTCTTTTCCTTTAAAGGAACAGTAACACCAAAATGTGTATAAAGTAATTAGAATATAATGTACTGTAGCCCTGCACTGGTACAACTGGTGTTTTTACCTTAGAAACATTACGATCGTTTATATAAACAACGCTGCTGTGTAGCCATGGGGGCAGCCATTCAAAAAAGAAAAGGCACAGAATACATAGCATATAACAGATAAACCACCATTATGTTTTACAGAGCTTATCTGTTATCTGCTATGTAACCTGTGCCTTTTCTCCTTTTTTCCAGCTTGAATGGCTGCCTCCGTGGTTACACAGCAGGGTATTTATATAAACTATAGTCGTGTTTTTGTAGCAAACACACAATGTTTACCAGTGCAGGGCAACAGGACTTTGTTTTATTTCATTTAAAGCTATTTAATTTTTTGATGTTACTTTTCCTTATACACCCAGCTTCAAAAAAAAAAAAAAAAAAAATTGTATGGTGAATGGTAATGTCATTATATGCAACTATTTAACATTAGTTAAAAATTGTTGCTTGCTTGAAGTTTTGTAATTGTAGTAGGTATTAAAAGGAATATCTATCTTTTTTTCCCTCCTCTGCTTGTCCTGATCAGTTGTATTATCTAAACTCTGTATTAGTTGGCTCTCCTTCACATGACTCCAGTTCTTACAATGCATAGTATGTTCTGTAAAGAACAGACCTGAGAAAGATGTCAAATGTGCAAGGAACTGGAGTCTTGGCTAGAGGAGAGCAGATTTCTGTTTTGTTCCGTAGTCTGGCAAACTGAGAAGTGTGTTGCAAAGGGCAGATAAATTCCTTTTAATTGCAATTTTCTTTACATATAATATTTAATAATTGGAAAGTGGCTTTGAATAACAGAAATAGGAAGAACAGTAAGAGACAGACTGCTGTCAGTGTAATTACCCTTACAAAAACACTAGAAAGTCATTCATGGGAAGCTGCTTGGGGTTATGTTTTTTCATTATGCAAAATAACTTTTTTGGGTGGAGATCCCTTTATTTCTTTTATTTATATTTGTCCATGTGTGGCCCCCAGACAGCAATGAGCAGATAGCTGGGAAAGTACTAACTACTACTACTACTAATTGCTGTAGGTGTAGATGAAGGCAGGCATATTGTTGCCAAAGTACTTTACTAGTTTTGATGCTAAAACCATCTACATTCCATTTATGTAAGTTATCTAAGTAAGCTTTATCAGAAAGGTCTATGTAAATACAGCCATAAGCACTCACAAAAGAGCTGCTCTGAGTTCTCTGTCAAAAGAAACACAGTATTTCTTGTCTCCTTTTTTGTGAGTATGTTTTTCGGTATCAGACTTCCTTCTTTCAGAAAAATCCTTCAGGGTATGGCTCAGTTTGCCCCATTTATTTTTTCTCTCTCCCTCTCGCTCTCGCGCTCTCTCTCACTCTCTCTCTCCCCCTCTCCCTTCTCCTCCACCCCCTCCCATCTCTCTCTCCCAGTTCCAACAGTGCTGTAATCTGAGCTACTAGCAGCTAGAGCTGCAGCAGGAAACTACTGAGACCAAGCTAAAATGGCAGCTGCTATCTTGAACAGATGGAGCTTCTAGGGCTGTTTACTCTGGTATGGTAAAGCTTTTCTGCAGAATAAATAGTGTTCTATCTTGTACTATTGACTAATCTATTGGCAATAAAATGCCTTTCCTTCTCCTTTAGCTGCTAAAAATTATTTAAATGGAAAACAAATCCAATAGAATTGTTTTGCCACCAATATCGATTCATACAGATTAGTTCCCATCAAGTACAATGCAGTGTTTTATTATTACAGAGAAGCAAATCATTTTTAACAATAAGAATTGTTTGCTTAAAATAGTCTATAGGAGATGGGCTTGCTGTAATTCAGAGCTTTCTAGATAATGGATGCCATACTGGTTTATATATCAGTATAAAAATAGGATTTGCTTTAGTATATGGCTGAATCCTTTACAAAGGATTTGGGTGTTTGGCCAAAAAAGTGGATTTGGTGCATCCCTACTTCATTCTTAAATGTTTGACTTAATGTTTCCAAACACCCGCTTTCCTGCTGAATATATGGTTGGAAGTCTCCAAGAAGTTCCACATAGAGGCCAGTGGCCACGAGCAAGAATATTCTTATGATATTTATAGGTTCTTGTGTGGTACAATTTCATACACCTATATAATAAATATATAGTGTTGTTTGAAATTATACTGGAGGGTGCCGTTCCCTCTTGATACTGTGCACCAGGCAAAAGTGTTTTTGGAGGAGCCAGGGAGTGCTGTTGAGTTTTTCTTTATCCATTTATAATTCAGAGCCTACACATGGTCTGAAAATTGTATGTAATGTAGTTTCATACTATTTTCAGACCATGTGTGGGCCCAGAATCACCACCCTGATAATTTTCGAATATTTCAGGTAATGATAAATCTGTGCATGTATTGTGATAATATCTTTGGGGGACCTACAATGCATTTCCAGGAAGTCGCTTTCGTACGACTGGTGTCTGCCAACTATTTCATGTTCAGACCATCCTCCGATTTGTTATTTTTAGGGCTTTATCAACAAAAAAGTTATATGTTTTTTATTTCTGTTTAAGTGCCCTTTTTTTTTTTGTTAACAACTGTCCTGTTTTATATGTGAGAAGCTATCATTCTGTAGTTCCATAGGTAGCCATGAATGGCATTTAACCCCTGTGTAAGAACTAAACCCATTGTATTTTATATAACTTCTCTTTTCTCTGCTTTATACACTTGAGCCCCTTTGCCCTATTCAGCTTTAATGCCTGCCCCCATTTATTTACGTATTGCAGTAATGATTCGCAATCCCTCACATTTTTTGCCAGTGTAGGGTAACAGCAAATTATATTTAAATACAAATGAAACACTTTATTTTGGTGTTTGTGGTCCTTTAAAATCACCCAGTCCTTGCAGTGTAAGTGCTTTTCATGCTCAAACTCCCTGATCCTAGAATCAAGAAAACCACCATGTTCTGTGCTTATTTGTTGGGATTGATTGCTTCTGAACAGTGTAAAAAAAAAAAAAAAGTCAGTTATTACTGCAATTTAATTTCTTGTTTAGCAGATCTACAAGTCACCTCATGCACAAACAGCCCTCTTCATTTTCCAAGTATGGAGGGGATTTGTTGTTGCTGCTTGGCCTTTATTGAATCCTGTGCAGTCAAAATCAGCAGTGGATGAAAAAGTGGCTGTTATGTCTGGTTGTAAATACTTTGTTTTGTTTTTTACAATTGTATATGTGTGTTTTTCCTTTTGATTGCAAAGTTCTCCTGATTAGAAATAAACCAGATGGCAGTGTGTAGAGTGGTTATTTTCATGGCCTGATGCAATCAATCTTTTTACCCCCTTATTCGCCAGTAACACAGGCACCTGTACCTCTGTGTGTCACACCCTAGAAACAAACAGCACAAGGAGTCTGTAGGTGACAGGCAAACATGAAAACATCTTTATTAGTTAGAAATCACATACAAGTAACCTGTAACCCCTGTAAACTAGCTGTAAGCTTGTTATAATACTGAGCAGCGAGGCCTTGCTACAGAGGCCGTGCAGGTCGTTCCAATCAGGACAAGAGCCCTTTTTTTTTTTCTTTCCCCTTCAATACCAAATCTGTTTCCAGAGTTGCTCCCCTCACAGCTTAAAGACTTCTCCTCCCCATCTGTGCCAGCGTGCTTGTAACAAGTTATCAACTGGGCCGTCTGAATCTGAAAGGGACTCTGCCATGTTTATGAAGAAATAGTAGCGTCATTTTTCTTTTTCTTTTTTTTTTTTTAAATGATTTCAATGATTGTCTAAAAATTCCAGTGGCAGCTCGGTTTGATACATTAGTTGATGCATTGCTCTCCTTAACATGCTCCAAAAGCTTTGCTATGTCTGTTACAATTGCTATATTATCTCATTTGTGTTCCAACATGAGTTTGTGGAAATGTTTGCTCTTCTAATTGCCGTGTATGGCCAGTTATGCTGTATTCGGCCATTGGGCTCTCCGGTTGATCGGTCACTAAGTTTAAAGGCTGGCTGGTGTATGTCACCAGTAACCTGCCCTAGATAAGGCGTAACAAGCTGTGTCTGCTACTGGTACACTAGACAGCCATAGCAAAATGCTTTCTGAAACTCTGAGTATGTGCAAATAACATTGTTTCATTTAGTTGGCTGGACAGCACCAGTAACTGGATCTGCAGGAAATGATAAAAAGCCATTTCTCTCACTGTTCCATCTGTTGATGTACCAGGTACCCACTTACAAGGTGCAGATGAACTGTTTCATGTGGAGTGATCAACTTTAGGAACCCACCCCGATGGTACATGGATTGCATACACAGTTGGGCAGGATGGCAGGTGTGGGATAACTCCCTGACAAATCTGGGTACCCATGGTCAGCTTACGAGTAGCTGGTGCAAGAGTAGGAAAGTTTAGTGTGAGGCACAGTGCTAATCAAAATGGTAGCTCAGACCCTTATTTGAAGGTTGGAGATCCATGGTAGAATATACTCATTATTTCATGTTAGTGTCCAGTTGTTAGTTTCATATACAGTTATTGCCTACAGCATGTGATAGAGGGTTGCGTAGCACATGAGGGCAAAGAGCTGGCTGCATATGTCCTGTGTATGTAATAATCACTAGGGTACATAGTAGGGCACCCATGGTGAGGTCTGACAAACAGACTTTGCATTGTAGTGCCAATGTTTCTCAGTTGATCTTGGTGGCACACATCTCATAGGAAAACTAATCAAGCTTATATTCTATTTGGAACTCGACCAGATGCCATTGGTTTCTTCCAGAAATATCTTGGCACAACAGTCACTGTAAAACTAAACTGGCTGCTGCACTTTTTTGTTATAATAAATTTGTGCAGAATTAACCCTTTAAGTGATATAGATTTTAAATTATACATCAGAATAGCAGGGCAGTGATACCATATGTTGCCCCTCATACAGTATCTATATGATTGGCCCATGTGCTGATCGACTGGATACCAGCCAGGATCAGCCTGTGCATGGCTGCCTTAAGTCTGGTAAAGAATGGCCATTGGTTAATGTATACACTGAGCTTTCTGTATTCAATTGTGGCAAATAGCTGCAAAAGTAACTTCAGCAGCTCCATTTATAACCAATTGAAATGTGCTGGAGGGATAGTGGGAGTTGTGGTTCATGAGCAGATGATTGTGTTGCAGGTAAAACTTTCCAGAATGACATTATTCTGGAGAGAGGAAAGAGTGTAGGAAGAACTATGCTGTTGTCCACTGTGTAGTCTAGGGGCTCAAGGGCACATATAGTAGTTTGGTTGCTAGTCACAAACTAAGGATTCCCACAGGCTGCCAATTACTAAAGGCAAGGGAAAGTGCCATGGTTAGGCCTTGGCAGGTTGATTGTCATCTTGAAAACCTGGAATGGTGTGTGCTACTCACACCTTATCATTAGTAGCATAATAACATGGTACCAGCTAGCTTGCCCCATAGAATCTGACGCTGAAAAGATACTTGAAGTCCAACATAGTGG
Organism: Xenopus tropicalis; assembly: GCF_000004195.4. Taxonomy (NCBI): domain Eukaryota; kingdom Metazoa; phylum Chordata; class Amphibia; order Anura; family Pipidae; genus Xenopus; species Xenopus tropicalis. The sequence goes on along the minus strand of NC_030678.2, from coordinate 135,977,802 downwards.
ATTCATTAAACCTGTGGCCACCTCCTGTGTTTCCAAGCCTCTACCATCTTTATTTCCCAGCATAGCTTTACCCCTAAAGACTGGTTTTCTTATGAACTATCTCAGTCCTTTGACCACAAGCAGTTTTGTTGCTCGTGTGCAATGGAAAGAGAAGCTTCCTATCAGCTCCTCTAAAACACAGAGAACAGGGAATGTCACATCTCCAAAGCACTATTGTTTAACTTAAATAAGTCATTGCTAAAGGCAAAGCCAGATCATTCCATCAAGTACTGGTATCTCATTGCATTATTAAATAATTGGCTGCTGCCTGGAAAATCCAATGGCAAGAAACAGCTTGATGGCAATAACAAAGCCAAGCAAGGCATTATCTGACCAATGACTGCTCAACTTTGCAAATGGTGGCCGCTGTCTCATCTACTCGCTGGCGGCAATGAGCAGACTTGTTACAAGCCTCTTCGGCACAGAAGTGGTTAAACACAAATCCCTGAATCCCTGTTTACATTAATTAGCTTTTTCCTTCTCTAAAAAAAATCAATAAAGAACTGCAACAGTTTTTTTTTTTTTTTTCAAACATTGTTTTTAACTAATGACACATATAAAAAATGGGGAAGGCTTTCCAAAAAGGGAGAATGTAAACTCCAGCCCAGTGTTTCCAGACAGAAGAGCAAGAGGGACGGGTAGAAAGGGGATTGTTGCTGTCAGTACGTGCAGGCTCTGATATATAAGTGCAGTGTTTATTTTCCACTATATCATAGTGTGCAAACTCTTCCAAAACATTCAAACATGCCATAGTACAAAGGGGAGACTTGTACAATGGTGGCAGACACAACTCTAAAAGCAAAATGGCAGCCCAATAGATCTTTGTACATAAAGATTCTTGCAGACAAACCACAAACTTACTCTTCTTCTCCTCTTCAGGCGCCGGAGAAGCTTTTGTGCCACAAGACTTAGGTGCTCTGTTCCGCTAGCAGCACATACACAATAAAACATGGGTACAAAGGACAAGCCAGGTTTGGCTATAAGGTCTAATACAATAAGGAATCCAGGGAAGGGGTAGTGGTGTGAAAGAGCCCTAGTATTAGCCCTAGTGCATGACTGCTTGGGTCTCCTTCTCAGTTTCCTTGGCAGAATTTTATGGGCCCCAAGTTATACTGCTATTTATAATCCATTTCCACGCCATATCTACTTATAGCGCACACTCAGCCCCCTAACTGTGGCTATTATACCATTGCACCCACTATTAGTGAACCCACTGTAGGGTCACCCCCATACCATGTGAACAACATTGGGTCATTGGCAAGATGATTTAATAACCCATAGGTAGGGGCCTGAGCCTGTACCACTCCAGCAGCGACCAAAAACCAATATTTTTAGATTCTGGGCAGGGCGTGGGGATGCTGAAATTGCTGCCCAGCTTGGTTATTGGAGACTGGTTAATGAAACAAAACCTCCCCCTACACTCATGCTGCCTGGGAAATAGATCCAAGCTGATAGAGAATATGTACCATGGGTTGATGGGTTGAGCCCTTAATGTTGGTGCATTATTACACTGAGATAGTACCACAGATCAATAAGAACTAGTCTACCAGTGTTACTATATATATATATATATATATATATATAGTAGTATATACTGTATATATATCTAGTACAGGTGCATTAAAATAACACACAATATTTAGGTCTGACAGTTTATCTTTTGTAAAAAAATAAATAAATGACCAGCGACACTCTCTTCTACTTGCTAAATACATTTCTGTCTCAAGGGTTGTAACATCATTAGGAAGACTATCTCTGCTATCTATATCTCTGCTATCTATATATCTGCTATCTATTCTCTATGGATCCCTTCTTTATCTATACACATTGCATTACACCACACTAAGACCTCACCACGCCAGCCAAATTCTACTATGAAACACTCCACTATGTTCCACCCAACTTTCCTGTTTCAAGAACTGAGAGACCTATGATTAAAGGGATGGGGATGTTGCCCATCGTGATGGCCTCCTACTTCTGTTTCACTTTTCCTGCAGAGGTGCACAATGCCTTCTGTCCTGCACCATCGCAGCTCATTACCTGACATCATTACTGCAAGTGACAGTGATTGGATTTTCAAGGGCAATTTTGTTATGTTCCAGTAATTGCAAGCAGCAGGCATCCAGCAGCTACTCTTCCATTCATGGGCTCAGACCTGCCATCTAACCCCATGCCCCCATGGTACGGATCCGCTCCGGGGATTTTTTTCTTATGTTACCATTTAGAGTAAATTCAAACTAGATTTTTACAAAATCAAGGACTGGCTCATCATAAACCAAATGGCATGGGTTTAGTTGACATTTCTGCTATGTGAAGTTCTTTTCATTCTGTATAGCCCTTGATTATTGGTAGCAGGATTCTGCATGAAGAGCTGAACACAGATCCCCATATGCACTTTTATTGCCCCTTGGTGGGGATCCGCATAGTGTTCAGATCTGTGGGTGTTTCCTTGTTGGCACCAGGGACCATGAGAATACAGTGGCCCTCAGGACTCTAGGGGGCATATTTATCAACGCTGGAGACAAACATTAGCAGTGTTATTGCCCATAGCAACCAATCAGACTTTTGCTTTCTAGCAGTAAAATCATATATGTGATGTTAGGTACTCCTCCACAAAATAGCATTTGTATGACTTTCTGAAAAACTGGAATAATCTACAGTTTAAAAAAAATAGACACTACCAAACATCTCTGTGTGGATTCAACTGGTGGTCATTAATCAATACTGTGCAAATTTGCCCATGGGCTGTAACCCATGGCAACCAATGAAATTGTTGCATTCATTGTTCTACCTGCAGCTGGCTTTAAAAAGCCAATGACTGTTTGGTTGCTTTGGGTAACAGCACATGGGCAAATGTTTCCAGTTTTAATAAGCAACTATTATGAGACTAATGATTTTCAAATCATAGCTGATATTTTATTCATTTCTCTGCCCATTAACCCCAGGTCTGGAATGGCAATCTGGGGATTCTGGCAAATGCCAGAGAGGCTGCTGTAAGATACCATAGACCAGTGATCCCCAACCAGTGGCTCGGGGGCAACATGTTGCTCCCCAACCCCTTGGATGTTGCTCTCAGTGCCCCCAAACCAGGGAGTTATTTTTGAATTCCTGACTTGGGGGCAAGTTTTGGTTGAATAAAAACAAGATTTCCTACCAAATAAAGCCCCTGTAAGCTGATAGTGTGCATAGAGGCTGCCTAGTCTTGCTCTCCAAGTCTTTTTACATTTGACTGTGGCTCATGAGTAAGAAAGGTTGGGGATCCCTGCCATAGACAGTCACTATTTATTGGGCGGGTGGGGGGCTGTTTGGGCCTCTGTGTACTTGAAATGCCTATTTTGTATCCCAGTCTAGACCTGATTATCCCTGCCTGTCATTATAGTGTTGCATTTAATTGTATCGCAGCCCACACTAGCAGCTCTACTTACTACTTACATGCAGGACCCATAATGCCATACTTGAGTGTCAGTTTGTTTAAATTAGAAAACAGGAACAGGAGAACAGAAATGGATAAGTATTGTTTTTCAATTGCAGATACAAAATACTTTCAGGATTTCAGTTTGGAGGATTTTTCAGGATTTTCAGTTTCCAAACCTTGGATTTTTGTTGCAAGGTACAGTTTGTTTTCTGTACAGAAGATAAAATGTTGATACATGCACTCAATCCTGAACGTGTAAGAAGTCAGGGTTTAGGTTCAGTTTGGTATTTGGGCATTTAAAATCCATTAAACTGTGGATTTGATGCAACCCCCTTTTGTGAATGATCACGAGGCCTGGCAATGCCAACAGTTCCATTTATTAGACATATTTAGGCTGAATGTGCTGCTGAGCTCTAGTTTAACAAGCGAGGCTGGTTACAGGGTAATGGCAATCAGTACTTTTTGTCATCTGCGCAAAATCTTCACTAGTACGAACGACAACGCGTCTGAAAATACTTGTATTGCAGTCAATATGAATCCCAAATGATAAAACATAAGACATAAGAATAAAGTAACTGTGGGAAACTGCAAAAGGCAGCAATCCCATTAATTAATATATTCAAATCTGCTAGTGGCAGAGATTTCAATAGACTGCAATACAAAGGGTATTTGGGATGTGATGTCACCCACACTGGAGGAGATTTAATGCGGGGGGGCAGAATGTCTTGTTTGCCATCATCCTTAGAGCCCATTTCCCTGGACCCCAATATCAGAAAAGACCATTTTCCTGCCTTTTCCAGATAAACTTCAGGTAGAATTATACCACTGTGCAACAAATGTGTAACAGCCCTGAAGGCTGTCTGCGGATGTTGGGACAGATGATACAATATCAGCTGGTCTGTAATTGGGGCCCCAGCCTTTATACTTTGCATAGGGCCCTTTATTCTGTAAGTCCAGCCCTGGATACAAGTTGTATAAGAACAGAGCAAACTAAATAAAAAATGTAGTGTTCAGATGGTACATACTTGCCTATGCCCAGCCGATTCCTATTGGTTTGAGGGGCACCTTGTGTGCTATAGCCCTTGTCAGAAATATCATATGGCTTCAGATACAAGGTTTTTAGATGACACTAAAAAGTTATTTATGGTAAAATATTTTAGTAAATAATAAACCAAATACTACTTGCTCTATTTCTATTTCAATTTGCCCTAATCCAGCCAAGTCTCTGTCTTCCAGATGCTGCAGAAGTAGAAGTGCCAGCATGTCAGCTTTATTTATACTGCTCAAAGAATTCTGGGAGTTGTATTTCTGCAGTTCTAGAGCACAGAATATTACATTTCAAGTACAAATATAAATACATTTTATTGCTGTTTGCAAACATATAGTGGGCCTAATTAGCTGTCATAGGTTGTAAATGTCACTAGTGCAGTTACCAATAGCAACCAACCAATCTATTAGCTTTGGTTGGTATAACGCCAGTTAGAAAATTATTGCTACTGGTAAGGGAACTAGTGCAATTCGTTGCCTAAGTATCCAGCCCCACTGTCTGTAGGTATCCAGTGGACAAGTCATGGGACAAAAAGGTTTAAATCCTGCTATTTTCCCAAACCCGGATCTGAGTTCTGGATTTAGTACATAACTGGTAAATTATCGCTGTGTTTTGGCTTGAGCACTTCTTATGTAAATGCAGGGATAGGTTTACTTGCAGGATTTTGCAGGACACTTGCCCTGGGCTATGGGCTTTAGAGGGTACAAATACAGAGGATAAATTACATTTTGTAACACTTGTTTTCTGCAGATACTTTGTAATGTCTAACTGGCGCCCCTCTAACAAACCAAGGAGCTACAGGGTGGGCAGCTCATTTAGTGCGCTATATGTATGGGGCCCTATTCTTGCCTATCTCTGGCCTTATCTAAATGATCACCTTAGATACCTGACAGGAGATGACTGTTTTAACCACAACTTCCCTGTCTTTAGCTACACATAAAATATATATATCAAAGAGATATTAAGGTAGGAATGGTGGATTATACATTAATGCATTCTGTGTGAAGAATACCTTCCATCTAAAGAGTTTGCATTTAGCACAGAATTAGGCACAGGAAACATAAGGAATCATTAGGATAAACTGGCATTTTGGGAATCTGTAGTGAATAATCCAGTATGATAGTCCCGATATTTTGCAGTTGAAAAAACAACCCATTCCTGATATCCATTAACCAACTGCCCAACTGGATAGCAATTTAGGCTCCTCTTTTAAAGATACTTTTACCTGACAAACTGGTGAGAGATAATACCAAATAAGTGCTAGATGACCAACAGATCACTAGCCTGGATGCCCAGCCAACTATGGCTACATTGCTTCTGGATAATGAGTTAGAAGAACACACAATGCTGTGAACCAAAGTACAGGCAATATGATGCTCTCTGCTGTCATTTTTAGAGCAAATTGAATACCCCCTTGACAAAATGTATGTTACACTTGTCTGACAGATCAAATCAGCACCCAGCACTCGGTGAACTACTCACCCAATAACCCCAATGCTCTGCAGGGGCAGTAAGACACAGAAGACGAGAATTATGCCATTTCTGTCCCCTGTTATGGCAATTAGACTGATGTCTACCAGGGACCTACTGTAGATATTGTATGAGTTTCTTCCTTTTCCTGCATGAGTTGGAAGGTATACCAAGATGCTTTAGTACTAAATGTTAGACTCTTGACAGGAATGAAATCAGAATTTGTTTTTGCTTGCCCTGTGCTACATGCAGCTAATTTCATAGCCAACAAGTGATCAGCACAGGGTGCTATTGTTCCTAAAGTGAATGGCTGACATGTTCCTGGCTGAGATTGGCATCACAGGATCTGGCAAAGTATATGCTATTTCAAAATGCAATGTGTGCTGTTGTACTGCATTGCGGAGCCAGGCCTAACAGGAGATATGAAGTGTATTGCAGATTATACTGTATATACTGAGAGAATATGCAAGCACTGACAAGCAGGAGAGTCACCCGAACCCCACACTCCACTCAAAGCTCACTCTTACCTTGACTGACACACTTGTGTCACTGTAGGAAGGACTTCTGCCACTCTGTTGTGTAAACCTGTGACTGTGTATTGTGGAAGTGCTAGAAGGTATGTGTGGATACAGCCCAAAGAGATTCCCATAGGAGGCCTTTCAATACTACCAGCTTTCGTGGGTGTATAGAATTGGTTGTGTGTGTTAAGCACCATGCTGCCTTGGACTGTAAAATACCTTGTCTTAATTTTTTTGATCCATTTTGGCAGCAGGCGCTGCATATGTGCATCTACTTCTCTCTCTGTTCTACCGTCTCACCTTTGTTTTGCAGCCAATAGCTACCAGGCACCTGGTATATGTAAAAAGGGCTGTTGTTCACCAGTACAGTTTTGCCTCTTGGAGCTACCCTGGAATTTGCACTCAGTGGTTGTGCCTCCTGACATGCACTGCCATGCAGGAGGAGTGTGTGTATGTGTGTAGGACGGGTGTGTGCAGTGAGATCCCTTTCAGTAACTGTCCTTAGGCCATGGGCGGTTACGCTGCCAGTTCCTATCATTATGGTTCTGCTCAGAATCCCGCTCCAGGAGCCGGTCCTGAGAGTCATGCCCATTCGTGCTGTTCAGTCCACTGTTGTGGTGCCTGTGGGGCTGGTACAGGTCAGTGTAGGTGTCAGAGTACTCATCCTCAAGATGGTGAGAGCTTCTTTGTGATGAAGCTGTCCATGTTTTTCGGGATGTTTCACTCGCCTCATCTGATTGCATCAAACTGTCACGCTCCAAGGGTGAGTGCTCATTGGCTCGATCAGAGAGAAGCTGCTGGTCCTGAATGTAAATAGAAACACTTGTTAACTGACAGTGTCAGGCATTTCACATCATGCACACAAACACAGAAGAAATTGCAGCATTGACTGGTATTATACAGGTACAGTACATGGGGCAGGAGGAAGGCATGGCTTATCTGCCCCAGCTGAAGGCATATAGTATAGGATACAAAAAGCTTCTAAACAGGAATAGTAAATAAGATCAGAACACATCAGACAACATTATATAAATGTAAGATTGTTGTCTTTGGCAATTGCTGTAGCAACTATAGACATACGTAGCAATGCCACTTTTAATGAAGCTTTTGTTCCGTGTCAAGGCTCAGATTGGCAAATGCCAGAGGGGCTGCTGTAAGATGCCATAGACAGTCACTATTTAGTAGGCTGGTGGGGGCTGTTTGGGCCTCTGTGTACTTGAAGTGCCAGGGCCTATTTTAAAATCCCAGCCCCGACCTAAGTATCGCTGTCATTCTCCAGACTCCCAGTAAGGAAAAATTGTCATGCAAGATTGCTTCACGATAGCAGTGCCGCCACTGAGGTCTCAACACCAGCATCATACAATACAATGTTCGCTTATTCGATCAGCTTGCCCATTTATTTGTTTCTTTGTTTTCTTTCAGTTTTGCATTGGGCAAACTATTTAAAGGGATTCTGTCAATATTTTTATGGAATACTTTTTATTTCTAAATTACACTATTTACATAGCAAATAATTCACTCTACCATTTAAAATGTTATTCTTAGTCCAACAAATTTATTTGTCTAGCTGTAATATTGGTGTGTAGGCGCCATCTCAGTGCATTGTGCCTGAGTCTGAGCTTTCAGAAGGAGCCAGTGCTACACACAGGGGCGTCTTCCGATGCTGGCCCCCCGAAGGGTGGGGGCATCGCTAGTGTAGAGAGCGTAATTGAGTTGGGTAATATCACTCCAACTTGCAGCTCAGCAGTCCCTGTGCTGCTTGTTCTGGCAGTTGAAACAATATAGCAGAAGCCTGCTAATTAACAAGGTGGCTGAAGCAGCATTGTTACACAGTTTCAAGAATCAGAAGCAGCCGTAATACTAACCTCACAAACCTACATTTACAAATAACTTTAATTAAACATTTTCAATAGTTTTATTGTTTTGCAAATTTTCTTAGAATTAGGTTTCCTTTTATAAGGCAAAAAATCATCTATCCTTTATTTAGAACTTCAAGTTATATACCTGTAAACCAGGAATGGCAGTTGGGGGTGTGATAAGGTTCTGACTGTTTTGGGGGTGCAGCGGGTGGTGTGTGGCTCTCCAGTAAACCTCCATATACTCAGCAAGGTGCTCACAGGCATCTTCCAGCTGGTTCTCATCCAATATCACATCAAACAGTTCCTAGAGAAGAGCAAAGAAATCATTCATGCACAAAGCAGCTGTCAGATTTCATTCAGTGAGCCAGTGTCCATGGAGAAGGGCCTGACACCGGTGACAGATCATGTTATACAGAAATATAGAAAGGCTGCTGGTACTAGAGCTGGGTTATTTATGCTACGTTTCAGTTTTGCTGCACATTTTCAATGCAACATTTCATCAATTCACTACTTATACTATTAAGGTCAAATAATTTTGGAACTTTATGGGGCCTGCCCTCCCAAACATTCAAGCATTAGATTATCAGATTCAGATGACATCTAACGTGCCTTTAGATCTATCACTTCTATATGTTTCATGAGTCATAACCTAAAATGGCTTAGTGCTATTTGCTAACACCACTGGCAGTAAATCATCATTAGAATTCATCTTCCAATGGCTTAATAATCATCTCTGATTTATTATTACAGTGTGACACAGGGGAAATTTAATTTGGTGTGTTTGTCTCATCACATACACACCTTATAGATGGGATTTGTGTGCTAGCCAGGATGCAGCAATCAGATCTGGGCTTGATGTTCGATAAAATCTTTAGTTCAGATTTAGCCTGAATTTACACACATTTAGTTGCTGAATGGAGTTTGGTAAGTCAAAATGACTGTCTGTATGTGACCATAGAGGCGCACAAACAGGACTAGCTACCAACATAGGCTACACCTGATTACAGCTTGATACACCCAAGATACATTCCTAATAAGGTCACAATCATATACGACTGTGTCTCACATTAACCCCCTGCAACTACCCGTATTTTACCTAAAGATGAAGGGGCCACTTATCTTGAAGCCCTGATCTCTGGGACTCATATAATAAGAAACATCTCTAGCAACAGAGCTGGTAGCAAACAATAAGAAACCAAGATATATGATTCAAATAACAAGATAGCAGTTTCCATGCAGAACTAAAGAAATAGTAATTAAATAAACCTAAACATCATAAAATACTATACCTGAGTGATACTTATAAACAAACAAGGAGTAAAATGGATGAAATTCGAAACCTAAGCCCTGGTTTTTGTTGTACAAAAGCACTAGACTCACGGCCCCATTGGCATATTCTCTGTTGGTGTTTTTCACCCAGCAATTAGCCACGTGTGCCATGAGCCTTAAGTTTTATTTTTCATCTACATTCCCATGGGAGCAACCACATGAAAATAAAGACAGAGTTCACCTCCAGCAATATAAAAGAGAGACTCCACAACAGTTGCTGCCATTAATGTTCTCACTCACCGGAGGGCACTGTATCAGCTTGTCGGCTGCCAGCATCTGGACATTGAGATGTTTGACTTGAGATTTTCCCCTGGATTTTATTAATCTTTGCAGCACCTGGAATGTATGTACATGGGAAATTATGCACGGTGATTAACAGATAAATCAGCGCATATATATATATATATATTACCCCTATACAGGGGCACTGCAGTCATGAGGCGAGTTAGGAAACTCGCCTAAGGTGGCAATGCCTGGCAATTTACCAGGGGTGGCAAAAAAACACTCCTGGTAACTTAAAGAGCCGAAATTCCAATTTTTAAAATGGGGGGAGGGGAGCTGGGGGTGGCATCAACTTGGCCCCTGAGGCAGCGCTGCCCCTATATTAAAGGAAAACTATACTGCCAAACAATGTAGGTCTCTATAAAATATATTGCATAAACAAGCTCATATGTAAAAAACTGCCATTTTAAGAATTAAGGGTCATCTCCTGGGATCATATTATTCACAAACAAGCCAAGGCACATGCTAGGCTTCATCAGCCAATTAATGGACAGAGTTCTGCCTTTTGCTTCCACACTACTTTCTGTTATAGTGGGGGTATAGTTTTCCTTTAACCTCCAATATTTTACAAAAAATTAACATATTATTATTAAACTGCATTGAACAATGTTAATTATCTTAAACCAGCTAAGATGCAGACTGTGGGGAGGTAGTCGCATGTGTGTGTCACAAAACGTTCCCATTGCAACAAATCTAGTTAACTATATAAATGAAGACAATCAGACTTAGTTTCTCTTTAATGGGTGGAGGTTGGTCACAGCTTTATTAAACCATGTGTAGTCTAAGCAGATAACCCATCCTTGCCATGTTCTAAATAAACAAAAAGTTACCCCAGATGCCAGCCACTGCAGGCGTGGCACACATGTAAAGAGAAACCCTATTAACAAGACCCAAATGGCAAGGACCAAACTCAATTACCCGCCAGCAGCTGTGACATAACATATCAAATAACAGTACAGATAATGCAATTCAAAATGTGAAAATAAGCTCCTTGAACATTTATATAACAAATATAATAAGGTAAATGAAAAGACACCAGGTAACATTGTGCAAAGAACACACCGGACAAACTCCCCAGGAGAAATGCAAAGGGGTGGGGAGGGGATGATCTGTCACCATTATGGGAGAAAAGTCACACTGCCAAGGACCTGCACAGTGCCCCAGGTGCCTGTGATGTTGAAAGAGCAGGAGGGTAAAGCAACTTCCACTTAAATACCAGCCCTCCTTCAGTGCCAGTAGCCAATCCTGCAGCCCCACTTAATTGGTCCCAGGGTTCCCTCTGCTCCCAGCACCTCCCCACAGTCCCAAGCACCCTTCATTAACCACTTTGATGTCAGACAGAATAGGCACATTCAGGTATGTAACCAAACTGGCTGCTATGTTCATGCTAACTAATATTCTCTACAATGCAATCATTTAAAAGAATGCTACAAGTCGAGTTCTGAAATGTCTGTCTCACCTTTGGAGAAGACACTTTCACAAATACAATGATGGGGGCCAGTGAGGTTTTGCTAAGCTGAGTGGGATGGTTGATTGTATCAGCATCCAATATAACCAGCTGCAGAGTCTTGGCCAGCTCAAATATTCGTTCAATCTCACTCTGGACCTCAGCTGAAAAGTGGGAAACAATACAGGTTCAGTGTGTCAAGAAAAAGAAAGAAATACAGAACCTATGTCAAGAGAGCATTTCCCTCATGGGAATTGCAAAACTTGCTAAAGGTATACTTAAAGAGGACCTGTCACCCACACATAAACTGTATAAAAAAGCCCTTTGCAAATTTAGCATGAAACCAAAATAATTTTTTCTATAAAAACATATGTTTCTGTTATAAATGTATTTTAAAATCTGAGCCTGTCTCGCCTCTATGTCAAAATTACTTTCACTTTCCATTCAGCACTTCGTGGATGTAATTGTATTTATTTAACCTGTACATGGGCATGGGCATGGGCATCAGGTTCCAGATTGTGGAGCCTAAACAAGATTTTGAAGTGATGCATAGTGGCTGTGATTGTGTACTTGTAAGACTGAGGGAAACAACATTTATATAATGATTGTGGTATAAGTAAAGTCTATTTTGATATAAAAGGCTTTGGAATTATTTCTTAAGGTGACAGGTCCCTTTGAATTTGTGCATACAGCCTAAGTTTTACAGAACTAGCCAAACCTACAACCCTGTGACTTAACTTAAAAAAAAATTGCATATACAGATTCCATAATAAAACTAAACTGGCCTGCACATGGGCAAACTTGGCTATTATCCATCTAATCAGCCTATGGACCCATCATTGATCCATTGATTGTCTGGCCATCTGCCACATGCAGGACTGGAAACTTATGCACCTGTACTTTTGGTCTTACCGATGCTTGAGCGGGTGCTAGAGCGTTCAATGATGGCTCTCTTGCCTGGGTTGTTCAGCACAGAACGCTTAGCCAAAGACAAATCAGCAGTCACTCGAGTTATGGAAATCCTGCAAACAGAAAGTGGTAAGCATACATTCTTCCAGACAAATGTGCCAGATTTAAATTATTAGACTTATGATGTTTAAAGCATTTCCATGCCAAATGGCATATTTGTAATTAGCCATGAGCCTGTGTCAACAGCCAGATGAGGTTGAAGGCAGGTTTGACCCAGGGCTTGTAAGCTATATTTCTTTCAATATAGACACTATATACAAAGTTATAGTGATAAGTGAAGTGTTTGCCAGGTTTTGCCACAAAAAAAGAGTTTTGCAAATTTTTGCTTAAGTGAAACAGGACAGATTCGCTCATCTGAACTATCATTAGTACAGGGGAACACATGGGGGTATCCTTAATGGAGAAGGATCTAGGGGTTTTTGTTGATAACAAGTTGTCTAATTCCAGGCAGTGTCATTCTGTGGCTACTAAAGCAAATAAAGTGCTGTCTTGTATAAAAAAGGGCATTGACTCAAGGGATGAGAACATAATTTTGCCCCTTTATAGGTCCCTGGTAAGGCCTCACCTTGAGTATGCAGTGCAGTTTTGGGCTCCAGTCCTTAAGAGGGATATTAATGAGCTGGAGAAAGTGCAGAGACGTGCAACTAAACTGGTTAAGGGGATGGAAGAGTTAAACTATGAGGTTAGACTGTCGAGGTTGAGGTTGTTTTCTCTGGAAAAGAGGCGCTTGCGAGGGGACATGATTACTCTGTACAAGTACATTAGAGGGGATTATAGGCAGTTGGGGGATGTTCTTTTTCCCCATAAAAACAATCAGTGCACCAGAGGTCACCCCTTTAGATTAGAGGAACGGAGCTTCCATTTGAAGCAGCGTAGGTGGTTTTTCACGGTGAGGGCAGTGAGGTTGTGGAATGCCCTTCCTAGTGATGTGGTAATGGCAGATTCTGTTAATGCCTTTAAGAGGGGCCTGGATGAGTTCTTGATCAATCAGAATATCCAAGGCTATTGTGATACTAATATCTACAGTTAGTACTAGTGGTTGTATTTATAGTTTATGTATGTGAGTGTATAGATTGGTAGGTGTGGGTTAGGTGTGCTGGGTTTGCTTGGATGGGTTGAACTTGATGGACACTGGTCTTTTTTCAACCCTATGTAACTATGTAACTATGTAACATATCAGCAAATGTTATCTTTCTGCACATTTTCTTCAAGGAACCTACATACTGTTGGGTAACATGTAATCAGTGTTGAGTGGGATGCCATGGGCCCACCAGAAAACTTTAGACTACAGGCCCAATCTTCAAAAACTATTTTTCCTCCCCTCCTCACTTTTCTCCTACTTTCTTTTCTTTACATATCATAATCTATCCTTCAATCTTTGTTCCATACACAAATAGGGAATTGCAATGAAATAGGCCAAATGGTTAGTGTAGAACGCGAGCCCATTGACACCTGGCTCACTGAAATTTTTTTTCCAACCAACACTGGATGAAATAAGTTAAAAAGATATCACAAGGTACAGTAAGATGAAAGTATATAAAATGCCATAGTATTATGGAGAGACCTGGGTGAGATGAGAATGGGTTATGTGCATCAAAGGGTGACATGAGAGATGTCATGAATGACTATATAGTGTTAAGAGGGGTTATGAAATACCGTATGAGATGAGAGGAGGTTATGGTGTACCACACACACTACAGTAAGTTCATGCAACATTACAGGGTGTAACAGGGCTTTGGAGCTAGTTTTGCAAAGAAGGATGTGAGGGGGTTATTTTTTTTTTTTTTTAATCTAGATGCAAATAATATCTCACCTGCCATCAAATCTGTGCTTCAAGAAGTCAAAAAGAGCTTTCTGCATCATGTCAGTGACCTAGGGTTGTAGATAGAAGAAACGTAAACACAGAGAACTTCGTGGTTCAAACAAACTCATGCAGTATTACCCAGATCCACAAAAATGTAGTCTAATCGGAAAAGTAAGAAGTTTCACCTTCAATTCACTGAAATGGAAGCACTAATAATTAAGCCTGGCTCCATATGCCTTTTGGATAGTTGTCAGAGCAGTACTTATTTTCCTGTGCTGCCTGCAGCAAACTGCGGCTACAACTTGGCTCTGAATGTCTCTGTCTTGTCCAAGTCTGGGAAATGAGGCCTTTCAAGAAAGTGATATAAAATATGTTTCCTGTTGTGAAGGAGATCTGCACCCTTGATAAGGGCTCATTTAAAGGACTCAAATTATTAAGAATGAATAAAAATAAGGTGTTAAAATGGTACATAGCCCTTTATACTTATAGGAGGAATCAGTAATAAATATGATGTAGACGCACACTTGGGCTTAAGGATTTTGGCGCAAAGGTCTGTCTGTTAACTCTGCCAGGAGGCTGGATTTTAACTGAAGCAACTTCTTGCATCTATAATTACATTCAAGCCACCTATTTGATGGGCAGTGCAATGAGTTTTAAAAACAATGACTTTCAAGACTCTGCAGTCCCTTCACTGATCGCTGCCAATCTGCCATGGCCAAAATTACCACTAATTCCTTAATTATAACAACTCTATTTACTCCTATTCTGTAAGCACTACCTCCAGAACTGTTTTAGCCCCATAACAAGTTTTTTACTTCCATTTGAAAGATATAATCCTTTGTGTTAATGGAGGTGCTGCTACAACCCCTACACTCCCTGTAGTTAAGCCCTAGTATCCCGCTAGCACTCATTTCGTTTTTGTTAACAATTCAAGTTTTAGCCATTTTAGCAAAAATACAAGATTCCTCTTCTTCCTCACCTGGCTAAGATGTTAAAGAGTATTTTTTCTACTTAATATTATAAAGCTGTTTACCCAAAGTTACAAGCTATGTGTGTACAGGTATGGGACCCATCCCTGTATTTAGAAAACATACAATCAATGGCATAAAATGGGATGAAAAATGTATTATTTCTGCATCACATGCTCCAGAAGAGAAAATCCAAAATAATACGCTGAAACAATAATAAAACATGTATTTTAAAGTGTTCTTTGCACATACCAGCAAATGACATGTTGTACATTTGTGGAATTAATATTGGGGTTACATTTGTCTGCCCAATGTATGCTGGTAAATTTGCTAACTCCAAGGATAAGAATTTGGCCCCAGAAAAAAGTGATGTAACTTTGCATGTGCTCTAGATTGTTGAATCTACCAATTTGCCAGTGTAGAAAATTGCTGTTTACAGATTCAATGTCATTTTCAAAGTAATTTTATTTAAAAAATAGCCTGTCTAGCAGCATGTGTTTCTGGTTGCTGCTGGCAGTCAAAAAATAAAGGTACAGACACTATGAATGTAGAGACATCAGCAGTTCTGATGTGAATATTGTATATTCTCTCTAAAGCACCATGGAATATATTAGCACTATAGAAGTAAAGAAGATGAACTAATATAATAACAATCCACTTTTCCACATGATTCCTTGGATTTTTATATTTTATAAAAAAAAATGCATCACCTACTTTGAAAGATAAAAATTAAAGCCACAGCTTTACAATTACAATACATTTACAGCTACAGAACCTGTAATGTAAAGTCAATTTGTTCAACGAGAGATAAAATTCTCCATGATTAATTGGTGTACCCTATAAAGCCTCGGTGTCATCTGTGAATTTAAACTACACTCAGGGGAACTTTCATTGAAATAAATGTGCCCAATCTGTAGTGGGGTAGAATTTAAATATATTTGTACTTTTTTTAGATATAGATAGTTTATTAATGTGCTTCCTCCACCAAACAGCAGACAACCCAACCATGCTGTTTGTCAGGTGTGCAATTCTATTTGCCGCCTCATGCAGCAAATTCATTGCAGGAAAGTCTGTAGTATGAACAAAGCCTTAAAAACCAAAGCCATCACTTCCCTTCATCCAGCAGAAAATGGATGTATTGGCTCCTTACCAGGTTTACAAGACCAGCCAGCCCTGGCCCCTATATTACCTAACACATGTAACAGGGCTTTTAGGAGTAAGCACTTTACTACTTTGTATAATCATGGGTTTTACTAAAGCCCTAAATGGGCTCATTGTGGTCACAGGTTATTGCTTTCCTTAGAGTCAGGATATGGAAGCAACTCTGAGTCAGCACAGGCCATTAATATCCAATTGCTTATTGAACTCTGGAGAGAGATGGAGCTGAGCAAGTGACATATTATAGATAACTTTCAATTAAGTAAATGAGCAACACGATGACAGTACCATTTTTGGACTTTGCTTGACAATTCCTTGTTGTGGATCCAATTTACTCATCAATGTAAAAATGAGGTCTTTAAACAGATCCACTTATAATTCTATGTGATGTTATAGGAAATTATTTCCATCCTGTTGCTAGACCACAAACCCCAGCAAGCCAGAGAGGGGCAGTCACTCAAAAAGAGACTGAGGCGCAGGTTGACAGGTAGAATAGTCTGCTGTTAGCAGATACTCTACACACACAACAACAGGACAACCTGTGGCCCTAAAGGTCACAAAAATAGGAGGACTCTATTGTCTTTTGTGCTAAACTGTGTTCTTTGTACACGGAATCTTGGAGATAAATGGATTCCAAAGGAGTAGTGGTAACAAAGTCAGCCACAAATAGCACAGCTTTTCTTGCTCCTGCCCTAATAGCATCTCCTAAAAACCCCAGTTGTTAAATGGAGATTCTCATTTGTCACTTATTGGCTAAAGGGAAGTGTGCTTTATCAAAGGAGAAGATAACAAATACATTGCATTGAAATGTACATGCCATGTTATTTTTGTCAATATTCTTCTTTATAACCCAGAAAAATGAGCTTAAAGCTAAATATTTTATGTTAATGCTGCTTAATTGCCCTAATTGCTTCCATTTCTGGACCAGTGATTATCACCTGATCTTGTCGAACAGTTACTGGCCCCAAGCTGCTTATAGTCATACCCACATTTCACAGGGGGAAATGAAATGCGATTGCCACTACTAATAGCAAAGACTAAAATCTCTAGTACAGGATCCATTATCAGGAAAACCCTTAATCCAGAAAGCTCCAAATTAGGGGAAGGCCTACTCCCATAGATTCCATTTTAACAAATAATTAAAATTAAAAAAAAATGATTTTCTTTTCTGTGTAATAATAAAACAGCAACTTGTATTTGATCCCAACTAAGATATAAATAATCCTTATTGGAGGCAAAATCCTAGTTGCTTGATTTAATGTTCAAAAGATTTTTAGTGCAGATCCAAACCTCCTTTTCCTGGAAGCTCATTTTGAAGGTCAGTTATACAGAAACAGGGTCAGACTGGGGGGTGCAGATGCCCCCGCCGGCCGCATCCCCCGCACCATCTAACCCCCCTGTAGGGGCCCCCACTGAGCCTCCATTACCCCCCGCAGGGGCCCCTACTGAGCCTCCCTACCCCCCTGCAGGGTCCCCTACCCGAAATCCTCCCCTGAGCGCTCATAAGTTTAATGCGTCAGAAGAGGAACTGTCAGCTGGGGGAACGCCAGCAAGGGAAGGGTCTGGGCCACCAGGGCCCACCGGGTTTTTTCCCAGTCCGACCCTGTAAAGAAATTAGTTTTTTGGGGGGAGATTTTGCTGTCCTAGATATTCTTGGAATGGTGAATTACTAATACAGCAATGTTTTCTAGAATCTTCTTATAAATTTATGGGGCTTTGAGCAAATGTTGAATCTCAAATGGGTTTTTAAACACAAAAAGTTAGAACACCACTGCCATATTTGGCATCTTCTCCGCTTTAGGAGCATGTCCTAACGCTTGTTCAACAGAAACAAGTGGAAAGAAAGCGAAAGAAATTAGAATGTGAGTAGCCCTCACACAGGGAAAGATTTCCTACAATTTATGGTTAGATCTGTTTAGCCTTTGGAAATGGGATGGCTGATGTTTCTTATTCAATCAACTTAAACTATATATATATATGTATATATATATATATATGAGAATCACATTCAGCAGTATTTTAGGTCTCTTTTGTGACCACAAGTACATTAGTGAGAGCAAGTTGTCATGTTTTTTTACCCACAATGTTGTATAAATGCAGTGAGAGGGGTGGTTGTGCCTGTTTGCTGTTGGGATGTTGTCATAAAGGCACAAAAGCACAGCGTTTACTGACGGAGGTTTCTGCGGAAACCCTGGAGGTGACAGTTGCTCTAGGGTTCCCTTGAGTTAGTACATACACTTGCATTAGATTTGTAAAAGAGGGCAGCAACTATACAGAAGCACAAATAGGATTCAAGTACCATTAAAAATTGGCTTTTTTACACACAACTGCAGCCAACTTTGCATGGACGCAACTGCTGTAGCACTTTGTAAATGACCGCATCAAATTTCAAAAATATTTAGCATCTGTTTTAATTAAAGGGTAAGTAAACCTTCAAAAAATTAATGTAAAATTGCTCCTGGTGCTTTTCTTAGCATTTTTGAAATTTACATCCATTAACTATTTTTTTTTTCAATTTCACAGCTATTCAAGTTTGCTGCCAATATAATTTGTACCATCAGCGCCACCAGCTCCTCAGCTAAAGTACCTATACAGTCAGAGAGCGATACATTTAGAAGTACAACAAAGATGTGTTGTGATGTTGCGCTGCTCAGGAACAAGATGGAGAGAGCATCTGAGGCTTCTGATCTGTTGTTCTGCGCAGGGCAACATTAGAACACTTCTCTACTTTCCTTCTGAAGGTATATCTCTTTTACTGTTATTGACTGTACAGTTACAGGAACTGACCAGCATGGCTTTGAAACAGAAAAAATAAATAATAAATGTAAATTGCAAAAGTGCTTATAAAAGCACCCTGAACAATTTTACATACAATTTTTAAGGTTTAATTATCCTTTAAAGCCATTTGTTTCAGCATTTCTGTACCTAAATAACAAATTGATTTAAGACAAATGATGCATAATTAATTTCACATTATATTGATTGCATTAGATTTTAAAATACATTTTTAGTTTAATATACCGTAGTTATGAAGCGCTTTCTAAACCAATATCCTTATTTAAATCTAATGACTGTAAAGTGCTTAGCTTATGTATCCATTCTGGTTTCTATTTTGTACTCTATTTGTCTATAGTAATACGTCTAATCAACTGGATTTTTTTTCTCTTGAAGACATTTCGCTAGTCACCTGACTGGCTTTCTCAATGCAGAATGACTTGTACAAGGATCTGAAATAAATAACCTGGAATGTTGCTCCAATCAGCATAATCTGTTTATCATAACCAGCATTGGGTCAGGGTTCTCATGAAGGTGAGGTGTTCAATGTATTATCATAATTGGTGTTGTTAAACCATCCAGGGAGAGGTTCCATAGCAGCATTGTATGTGGCAGACAATAGATGTTGCACCCCCGGCCTCTATGTAAACTTGGTTTTCCCCTTTTTTACATATATGGCTTTTTAATGCCTCTTGATCCAGTCATTAAATGTTAAATTAAAATCATTAAATATGTTCTTTTTCCTATAGATGTAGGTACACAGTCCTGACCAGAGGAGCTGGCTCTACTGTGCTGCGCCATAGGCTGGTGTAACTGTTGTTTGGTTTCTCCCACATACAAGTCAGAGCACACCACACTGCACTGCATACACCGTGTTGTGTGAAAATCTACATAAGTGTTGCACCAACATCTCTGCACCTTCAGTCTTCTATCCTTGGCAGTCTGCACATGTGCAGTAGTGTAAATCAGCCAAGTATACTCTAGCGCACATGTGCAAACAAAGATTTTTTACATAGGATGCCTGGGACAATGTTAGTATGGTATGTAAAATGCCAGCGGAACACTAAGGGGCTGATTTACTAAGACACGATTTCGAATCCGAATTGGAAAAATTCTGATTGGAAACGAACATTTTGCGACTTTTTCGTATTTTTTGCGATTTTTTCGGCGTCTTTAAGATTTTTGCGTAAAAACGCGAGTTTTTCGGCGTCTTTACGATTTTTGCGTAAAAACGCGAGTTTTTCGGCGTCTTTACGAAAGTTGCGCAAAGTCGCAATTTTTTCGTAGCGTTAACACTTGCGCGCAAAGTCGTGCCTTTTTCGTAGCGTTAAAACTTAAAAGGCGCAACGTTTCGCGCAAGTTTTAATGCTACGAAAAAATCGCAACTTTCGTAATGACGCCGAAAAACTCGCGTTTTTACGCAAAAATCGTAAAGAAGCCGAAAAACTCGCGTTTTTACGCAAAAATCGTAAAGACGCCGAAAAAATCGCAAAATTACCGATCATTACGAAAAAAACGCAATCGGACGCATTCGGCCCGTTCGTGGGTTAGTAAATGTGCCCCTTAGTGAGCACCAGCCTGAGGAAAAAACTTCTATTTTCCCTGGCACCCCCAGTAAAATACACTTTACTTGTATTTTAACTTTAGAGTGATCTTTGTACATGTCATTCTGAATTTGGGTGACTAGCGAAACATCTTTAAGGGAAAAATATTACAGCAAGTCAAATTGATTTGATTTAAGTGTGAGATTATTGGGATTATTGGTAAACCTTTATGTGTCCATTTGTCCCATTGGCTTTCCAGTATGAGTAACTAAGTAATGAGAGCAAATATGCAAAGAGGTTGGGAATGGGAGAGAAATACAGGTCTAGACTTGGATTGAAAATAGGCTCTGGCATTTCAAGTACACTGAGACCCAAACAGCCCCCCTACCAGCCCAATAAATAGTGACTGTTTGTGGCATCTTACAGCAGCCCCAGATCCACAGATTGTCAGTCTGGGCCTGATACAGTTAAGCACTACCCATATTCTAGCATTACCTTTTTACCAACATGTTTTTTTTATTAATACATTCCTTGGCTATGTTTATATACAAAACACAAATAATAATTCCTTTAACTACATTGGATTTTTGGTGATACATAACAGAGTACATCTGCAAGTGCTACATTTACATTTAGAAGCCCTCTGCACTAGCAGTCATCTAGTAGATAAGGTTGGGGCTGTATGGCGACACTTATGTACAAGTTAAAGCTGTCAATACTGGCAGTGACTAGGATTTTTCACTTGTACTATCTAGGTCAGCTTCCTATATCACAACGTATTACATCAAATTAGCAAGCAGACCAAGAGTGAGAATATAGATGTAAAAACAGTGAGGTCCCCAGAGCAAAACAATGCGGTTCTATGCTCCAGTGACTAGCAATGTCCAATAACCTGAGTCCTACGACTGGGCCCCCTAGAATGTCATTATGCTTGCCTTTCTGCCAGCTAATGTAATTTCCTGCTATAATCAGGGCCAGTCATTTTGCTGATATCTTACTGCATGATATATCTTTGTTAATTAAGAAAACATACTGCCCAACATGGTGTGCAGGTCAATTCACCCTAAAACACTGAATTTGTACCTCGTATCCCTTCAGGGAGGGGCCGACAAGAACCACGGGCCTCATGGATGGAACCACATCATATGGTGCAATGTGCTCTGCCTAATAAGAAATGAAAAGATTACTGTAAGAACACTGCAATAACATGGAAGATATCTTAAAATAAATAATGGAGTTAAAGATTTAGGCTAACTTTTATTCACTTACATTTGTGGCATGTTCTTCCTCCCTCATAAAATAAAATATACCCAAGTGGTATACATGGAAAAAAAAGCCACCAATAGAAAGGCATGCAATGTGCCATTTAATGCAACAATATTCCCTACTGGGTGCCAGTGCTTATAGCTTGATGCTACTGTCCTGCCACTGTCCATATAGAATGCCTTGGCTGGTGCAAGCAATATAAGAGCTGCTTCATACATATAGAGAAATACAAATAAGCAGTAAATGTTCTGTGCACTCCAGCATAAGTTACAGTCACTTCATACACACATAAATTGGTGCAACCCATGACAAGGCAGTCAAAGTGAGAAAATAAAAACCAAGTTATTAATGGCCTTAAATTCATATAAATACAAATATATGTAAAGTTGACGTAAAGAATTCAAATCCCAGGAGAAGAATGACAGGGCATAGATACAGCTACACACTTCTCTGTGCAGTAGAGTCATTACATTATTCTATCAGATTTTTTTGCCACAATTAAAACTTTTCGCATCTGATTAAAACGCACTTCTAAATATACACAGGGGTCTATACATTTCATGCATTATCAGAAATATATGGCTTTTGCTATGACTGTCACTGCTACACCAGCAGATGTTGAACTGATATTGGCCCCAGCCAGTCAGTAGCACTGAGGCACAACCTATGATTTATCCTGAAGCCATACTATATAATGCAGTCACTGCCTGTGTGTACCTCTATGGGTGAGTCAAATGTAAACTATTACTGGTGCCACATTATGCTAAGGATACCAAGGAGACTTGTTAGTGTTAGTAACTATAACTTTTCTCCATATGAGAACCAGTGATAAAACATGTCCAACAAAAATCATACTGCATAGTAGTAAAGGTTTTCTATAAATATGATTTCTTTTGTTGTAGTGTTGTTTCTATGTCTATTGCTATGTATTATTTTTCCATATATATTAGGGGTGCAACCTAGAACAAGGCCCTAAGCAGGAGCTGAAGGTGACTTTTATGGACTAAAGCTCTTTAAGAAACATAGATATTGGCCTGCTGACCAGGTTCGGACTGGGGGCCCCCACACCCCCCGCACTGCCCGCCCAGCCCCCTCCCCTGAGCACACGTACAGTATAGTTACATTTAGGGCTCTGGTACACGGGGAGATTAGTCGCCCGCGGCAAAACTCCCTGCTCGCGGGCGACTAATCTCCCCGAGTTGCCTTCCCCCT
Source organism: Xenopus tropicalis (assembly GCF_000004195.4). NCBI lineage: Eukaryota > Metazoa > Chordata > Amphibia > Anura > Pipidae > Xenopus > Xenopus tropicalis. The sequence continues at coordinate 135,954,699 of NC_030678.2, read as the reverse complement.
GCCATCCCACCGGCGAACATGTAAGTCGCCGGCGGGATGGCAGACGCGGCAGCGCGATTTCGCGCAAATCGCCGAAAAAGACTCACGACTAATCTCCCCGTGTACCAGAGCCCTTAGGTGAGAACAGCAGCCAGCTGGAGCTCCGGAGATCAGGTCTGACCCAATATATATAGATATATATATATATAAGGGGCAGAGAGGAGCACTACCCTTTACTATATGTAAGCTGTCCCGGGTGCTGGTAGGCAGAGAGGAGCACTACCCTTTACCTAACCCTAAATATATTCAAAAAAACATACTGCACTCAATCGGGAATAAGTGATTTATTGAAAAAAATCCAACATTTTAAGCACTACTACTGTGAGTTTCAGCTCTGTTTGTTGGTACCTGAGGAAGAGGGACCATAAATATAAATATATATATTTACAGTATATTATACTCTCCAGTTCTTGGGGAAAGCAGCTTTCAAAGCATTTATATATTTGTATGTGGTCACCTTTTTATATTTTAAGATATTATTGGTTGCTATGAGTTACAGCATCTGGGCAAACGTTGTGCTTTTTATTATATATAGAGGATGGTTTTCTTTTCTCCTGCTTCTAGGCTTCTGCTTTTAATGTCAGACTGTCAGCCTAAAGCAAGATTTCTAAAGCTCTTATATGATAATAAATAGGCACGCCACAAAGTGCATATATAAATAAGGAGACACAGCCAACTAGCTGGTAATGCTGCAGTTGATAAAAGGCCTAGAGAGGATAAAAGGCACGAAGAAGACAAAAGAGATACCCACTACAGCATGTGGTTATTTCAATCAAAGCAGATTAAAAAAATTAAATCCATAACTTATCCCATGACATATTGCCTGTTAATGGCAGGATACAAACCTACAAAGTCAGCTCTGTGTTACAATTGCAAAAGGGCATAATGAGATAGATCACAAAAAAAGTACATTATGATATATGTGTAAAATGCTATATTCATTTTAAGTCTAAAATATATGTACAATTCATATTTTCCATTGGATGTGTCTCCTTTTATTAAATTCTTGGTTGTAGGGTTGCCTTGCCCTTAAGGAGCTGAACAGCTGCACAACAGAGATTAATTCCAGTTACATATGTACGTTTGTAACTTGATCTAAACGCTAGCTCTTAAACTATTTTCTGGATCTTTTGACCCATCTGTCTATCAGATACATGCAGTGATTAATGATATAAACACCACTTCTATATTCAGCCCTGTGCAGCAAGAGAGAAGCCCCATATTGGCTTTGTGCGAGATCATACTGCACCATCATCTGCTGCTCTCCTTGGCTTTGGATAGATCTACAGTATGTAGGTCCCCCCAAAGGAAAGAACAGACACAAAGATGCAGCAAACGGAAATATAATGTACAGTCTACATAGACCAGTCTTGACACAGGAATAAGATCTGGGCAAAAAAAAGAGGGGCACAAGCTTTGAGCTCTGGACAAGCAACTGCTGAGATGGCCATATACAAGACAGGCATTACGGAGGATAGAGTCTTTGATGATCTCTGATCAGCCATTAATTAGAACTTGTTAATTCTGTCTTATTAATTACATGCTTCAGTAAACATGATTAAAACTATGACCCTTGATTAGGAAAAAAATTACATTTTAGAACTAATAAGTGAAGCAGTATGATAAATGAAAATAAACCCCCAATGCTGTTTGAATGTAAGCCTCCTGTTTGATGGAAGATGACCTACAGTAACACAATATCTAGTATTATATCTAGTATTATTGAGTGATCCCCAGCTGACAGTGCCAGTAACTGCCATTGCCATAGGCATATGAATGGGAAGCAGCTGCCAGGAGGGAAGGCATTTTGACCTCCCCAATAGATAGTTGTCAAAAGCTGCACTTCCATTTAAAATATGTTATTCTGTACACAGGTTATCTGTTAGCTTCATTATTCTAAAATATTCTGTTCCGAATACATGCCTATGAAATACATCATCTGGGGACCCTCTCCATTGAAAGTTTGCCTGGGAGAGATAATTCCACTGGGGATGGTGATATTATAAACAAACCATGCTCTAATGTTTGACATAAATAACAACCAAACTTAAGCTGGCCATACACGTGGCGATCTCACGATGTTTCGTACGACCGTCGGTCGCACGAAACATCGTCAGATCCGCCACACACCATTCAGGGCTGAATCGGCAGGTAAGGAGGTAGAAACAATAGGATTTCTACCTCCTTCTGCCGATTCAGCTCTGAAGGGAGAATTTTGGTCAGGCGCCTTCTATGGCGCCCGATCAAAATTTTCTAACTTGGCCGATCGGCGAGCCGACCGATTTCAGCAGCTTCCTGCGATATCGGTCGGCTCGCTGACATGCCATACACGCACCGATTATCGTACGAAACGAGGTTTCGTGCGATAATATCGGTGCGTGTATGGCCACCTTTAGGCAGGGGGGCATTTTCAGCATAAAGCTTACTTATTGAGTCTTTGCTGGCCACAGGTGTACATTGGCACTTTAAAATGCATACAACTGGTTACACGGCACTGCACTATTGATTGTTCCTGGGCAATGTAAGGTGAAACCAGAGTACATTTCCTTGTTTGTTATATATATATATATAAACTAAAAGTAAAAGAATAAAATAGAAACTAAGACAGAATGTAGCAAAGCACACTTGTTATATGTGACATCATCCAAAAGGAAAGAACTGCACTGAATAAAATTAGACAAATAAATACATTTGTCTTTGTATAAACAGATCTCGTTGCTCAGTCTTTGCAGCCAAATAACCAAAAGGAAAAGAAGAGAAGAAATGCAAACAATAAAATCAGAAAAATAAACAAGTTTGTCCTTGTATTCTAGTTATCAGTTCTTGTTGCTCAGTGTTTGCAACCATAGTAACCAATGTATGTCTTAAAAGCAGAAGTGTCAAGCCAATGTGAGCATACATTCTATTACAAGACTTTCTTGTGCGCCCATCAGATAGCTAACTGGAAATTTAGAGAAAAACATACTAGCACAGTGGGTTCAGCTTCTTATGCATAAGATCGTTTACTGTAACACTGGTTACATAATCCCTGTGAGTGCGGATTCCTTTACATTGTGGGAACTATCTTCACCATCTGAACTGCACCCAGGCTCTGATATTCTTCTTAAACATTTATGCTATTTAGATTTAAATTGACCTGCACTTTTACCATTGAAGGTTAATCAAAACTAAAAAATTCTGAACTGAAAAATGCAATAATAATAAACTTGAATAATAATAATAACATACCTGTTTTTGCTTCTGTTTAGCTTTGGTGAAGGAAATAAGAATATGAATTGATATTGGGAAATGGTTTACAGTACAGAAGGCATTAAAGAATATCATTACAGAGGGGACCCATTATCTCTATCTATGTCTAGCATTGGTTATGGAATTTGTACAGAATTTGTACACAAACAGAGCAAGCATTGGACACAGAAGGCAAGTCATACAAGTAATGGGCTCTTCTGCTTCTTATCTGTGGGCTTCAGTTTTCACTTGCACTTTTTCTGTTTCACATATATATTTAATCTCAGTAAAACATTTGTCCCCAAATTATTTGGAATCATTTCTTTTTCTTGCATATATACAAAAGGGTAGGAGCATTGCCTTAGCTAACGTAAGTAGACCTAAGATATCCAAATAAGAGCACCAAATACTTAAGTTGCTTCTGGCCTATAATACAGTTTACCTTCATTGTGGCACAGTAAGAAATATAAAATATATAATATGTTAAAAATGATCAAAGGAAGCAATGTAAGGTACATTAATGGAAAACAGTATATATATTATACAGGTAAGGGACTTTGGATCACTATACATTAAGGGGCCGATTCACTAAAGGTCGATAACGCTTAATGCAAAAAAGCATGCGATAATTAAGTCCCGATTCATCAAAGTCATTTTGCATTGCGTTAATTCTCGCATAGAAATAATACTAACACGATTCACAAACACATATGAAGCGTTAAATGCGCTAAATATCGCATTAGTCTGTGCGAATATTAACACCTCGTGAGCTTTTGGCAACACAATATGGACTTTGCAGTGGGATTTTTTAAAGTATGTGTTGCCCTAGAGTCATGGATCCTCCAGTTTTCAGGGAAATGGTAATTTTCAGAACAGTTGTTTTTTCGAAAGTAATGGTTAAGTGCGTAAAATCGTGCGCTAATATAGTGGCGAAATATATCACGCGTAGTGGGAAATAACGCACGCGGTGGGAATTAACACAAGAAAAGCGTTCATCATGAGTTAAATAACGCAAAGAACATCGCGTCTTAATTATGACGCCTGTCCTTTTAGTGAATCGAGCGTTAAGTCGCAAAAAATAAGAAACGATAACATTTTTTACAAATGCTATAAATAGCACTCGTTTCATCGCACTTTAGTGAATCAACCCCTAAGTCTACTAAAAAATCATTTAAACATTAAATAACCTCAGTTGAATTGATTTGCCAACAATAAGGATTTATTATATCTTAGCTGGTTTCAAGTACTGGGCTCAAATCGATTATTTATTTAAAATTGAGTCTATGGGATATGGTCTTCCTGTATTCGGAGATTTCTAATTACGGATCCCATACCTGTATTTTACATTTTTGCGTTCACCATTTTTTAAATGTTTTATGTTTTTCTGTGTGTCCCAAAGCTGTCCCCAGGCTCAGTTCTAGCACAGGCACTGACAGATTCAGTGACACCAGTATTGGGCAGGGACCATGGAGGTTAGGATGACCAAACTTTATGAGCACCCCTTAGATGGAAAGCTATTAGGAGAATGATAAAGATATCTTTGCTTCTGTAAGGCTGCAGTGCTACAGTATGGAGTGTCCTATTTTATATAAATAGTGGGGCCCCTGCTACTCTCCTGTAAATACAAGGCAATCTTTTCACAGAGGAGCATTAGTTTCCCTTTATTTACACATAAAAAGGCAAAAGTAATAATAAAGCAAGAAAAGACCCAATAACGTCCATGTGGCTTACACAGAACAAATTTCCTGGCAACGGCACAAACAATAGCAGACAGATATATCTCAGTTATTGTTAGCTTCCAAAATATTTCATCTTAACAATGGCTTGTAATTACTCATTCACTTGTGCTGCGATAGCATGGTAACAGGGAATAACAGGTTTATAGGCATAAAAGTAATATCTGAACTGGTTTCCACATTCTTAGAGAAAGGGGAGTTTGTTACGCTGCGGAATCTAATGGTGTTATGCTTTCTATTCAGAACAACCTTCTTGCAGATGTTCATAGGCAGGGGTTTACAGATTACACTAGCAGTGATAAAACTAGTAAGAGGTTAAAGAGCAGGTCTGGACTCAATATAGGTCCTGACATTTTAAGTACACAGAGGCCTAAACAGCACCCAATAAGATTGGCATCTTATAGCAGCCCCTCTGGTATCTTCAAGAACCCACAGATTGCCAGTCCAGCCCTGCTGAGGAGTTCCATATTATTCCCACACCCATGAAACAAACTGGCCAGATAACCCTATATCCAGACAAAATAAGTGGTCCATAAAATCTGTCTTAGAATACTACAGTCTTCATCATAATAAAAGATCATTTTAATGAGGACTTCCCCTTTAATCTCAATTGATGTCCAGCAGGAGAGAAGAACCCAGCCTTAGCATAGAATAGAAATGGGAAGCCTTGGGCATTGTACAGAATAGCAGTACCTTTAGGCTAAGTTTTGTTAAAGCATGCTAGAATGGTAATGCATTTCTAATACTGTAATTTTTTCACCTTAATGGGACTGGAAGCTTTTCTGCAAACTCCCTGGCACCAATATGGCATTAATCTGTGCGTGTTTCCACGTCACAATACAATATGCCAATAGTAAAATAAAATGCAGTCTTTACCCATAGATGGGGGAGGTGAACGTCGATTTCCTGAGACCATGTCTCCGCCACCAGACCTTCTACAAACGCACAGACACAAAAAAAAAAAAGAAATAAGATGATGAAACTGGAAGCAAATAACAATAGTAAGTCAATTAATGAATGCAAAGTGATTAGAAACTTTACCTTGCTTTCTGCTCCTGTTTCAGTCGAATGGCCTCAAGCCTTTGGGGGCTCGGGATAAAGGTGATGTCTGCCCCTTCTTTCACTAGCCGCCCGACCCACCAGTCATTGTTGTATTTCTACAAAAAAAATAATTAGTAAAGTGGGACAAAAATCTATTCATTATGAAGCTGGCATCAATGCTACTAAATTAATCCTGAACTAGTGCAAAGACTTGAGCTGTGATATATATATATATATAGTGCCACACTAAGTGCCTGTTGTTGCATGATGTGGCATGATGGTGCACTAAGGACCATCGGGGTGGCTCACTGGGACTGCCTGTTTATCAAGTGAAACAAAGGTAAAGTGCATTGAAAGTGCAGTAATTATGCAAATAATACAAGAAAATGGAAATACATTGAAAAACACATTATTTTACTTCCAAATCCTAAATTCAAAATGTTACTAATGGCCATATGCAGAATAGAAGGTAAAAGGTTGCGGTGGATGATAAATTCTGCTAATGGCATTGATAGTTTAGCCCTAGGTCAGCATCTCTCAGTATTAATAAGGCCTTGGCACACCACTGTTGAAATGACAAAAGCTGCCCCGAATCTAATCCCCTGTCAATCTAGAAGAAACTTTCACATCACCAGAATTGATATAAACATATGGTCAGCACCTTGGAGAGAGGCATGGACAACTTCTTTAAGACAGCATTATATTGCATAAAAGCCTTTTCAAATCCTGTTGCTAGTTCCTATCAATAGGGTTATGAGTCACTGATTAGGAGAACAGTCATTTTCTAAGTGAGCCACTGGGGTGCCCCCAACAGGAGCCGTCTCTTAAAGGAACAGTAACTAAAAAATAAAAATGTTTTAAAATAATTAAAATATAATGTACTGTTGCCCTGCACTGGTAAAAGTTGCGTGTTTGCTTCAGAAAGACTACTATAGTTAATAGAAATAGCTGCTGTGTAGCCATGGGGGCAGCCATTTAAATTGAAAGAAGGAGGAAAGGCTCAGGTTACATAAGAATATACCAGATAAACTGTGTAGAATACAATGGGAATCTATGCTACTTATCTGTTATCTGCTTAGTAACCTGTGCCTTTTCTCCTTTTTTCAATTTAAATGGCTGCCCCCATGGCTACACAGCAGGGTATTTATATAACTGCAGTAGTGTTTATGAAGAAAACACACAACTTTTACCAGTGCAGAGCAATAGTATATAATATATTAATTATTTTTATACACTTTCATTTTTTGGTGTTACTGTTCCTTTAAGGTCCTCAGATTGTCTTCTCTAAAACCAACACTGCTTATGTAGTACTATGGGCAAAGGCGGTGTTTGGCAATATATCTTCCAAAGCAAACAGTTTCTAGCAAGCCTCCATTGTTTGCCGATACAAGTCCATAATAAGAGAGGCAGAACATTGCCAATAGGAAAGGAAACTTATGGTGACTGCTGGAAAGGGGGGGGCATGGAGGGGGAGTTAAAGGTTGCTAAGAAGAACAGGAGAAGGCCAAGGCAAGGAAATATAATTACATGCCAGTTCTTTTGCATTAATTCCCAGTTGCATGATCTTTGAGTAGTCCTAGCCTTTGTGTATGTTAATCTATGCTCTTTCTCTATAGAGAATTGAAGTAACAATGCAAAGCAGTTTTGATGCCTAAATATAATAAACTATGTCTGACCATTCTCTTTTTTGGTTTTAGGGTTTAAAATTCAAATAAACACAACTGCAAAACAAATGACTACATTCAAGGAAATTCAGTTTTTACACCCACCCAAATCATCAGCACATTTCTACTTTATTTATTAAATATATCAGGTTCACAACACATGAGTTATTAGATCCAATACTATATACTATACCATATACAGTTTAGTCTTCATATGTAAAAATTCAGATGTATAAAAAAATGAACATTTGAGGTTATTAGAATAGTCTAGGTTTTATTGTGTGTGTATGGAGAACAACATTTAAAAAAACAATAATTTAGATCACTGATTGGTATATTTGTCAATTTTAATTTAATAGGACAATAAAAATGCTTTTATAAATTCATGCCATCCATACTAGTAATTTCAGTGTTTCTTTTCTTTTTAGGCTTTAAATAAGTATTAATGAATGAACCTAGAATGCTATGACCAGGACGAAGGAAATATATTCCCATATGCAGTTAAGATTACTAGACATTAGACACTGTATTGAGGAGTAAAAAAAAAAAAAATTATACACAGTGAGGAACATAAGTATGGTAACATCATGCTTTGGGGGTGCTTTTCTGCGGGGGGACAGGGCGACTGCACTGTATTAAGGAGAGGATGAATGGGGCCAAACGACTGCTTTCTAAGCTAAGGTCTATTGGTCTTAGTGAAGTCGTTTGCACATGGATAGAAAACTGGCTACAGGATCGGGTACAGAGGGTGGTTGTTAATGGTACATTCTCTACTTGGAATAAGGTTCTCAGTGGGGTCCCTCAGGGTTCTGTACTGGGTCCACTTTTGTTTAATTTGTTCATAAATGACTTAGGGGAGGGTATTATGAGTAATGTATCAGTGTTTGCAGATGACACAAAACTCTGCAGACCAGTCAATTCTATCCAGGATGTGACATCCCTGCAGCAGGATCTTGACCAACTGGCAATCTGGGCAGCTAAGTGGCAGATGAGATTTAATGTGGATAAATGTAAGGTCATGCACCTGGGATGTAAAAATATGCAAGCCCCGTATACCCTTAATGGGACTGCACTAGGCAAATCCATAATGGAGAAGGACCTTGGAGTCCTTGTAGATAATAAACTTGGCTGTAGCAAGCAATGCCAGGCAGCAGCTGCAAGGGCAAACAAGGTTTTGAGCTGTATTAAAAGGGGTATAGATTCACGGGAGGAGGGGGTTATTCTTCCCCTTTACAGAGCGCTGGTAAGGCCCCATCTAGAATATGCTGTTCAGTTTTGGTCTCCAGTGCTCAAACGGGACATTACTGAGTTAGAGAGGGTCCAGAGAAGGGCAACTAAGCTGGTAAAGGGTATGGAAAGTCTCAGTTATGAAGAAAGACTGGCCAAGTTGGGTCTGTTTACACTGGAGAAGAGGCGCTTAAGAGGTGACATGATAACTATGTATAAATATATAAAGGGATCATATAATAACCTTTCTAATGTTTTATTTACCAGTAGGTCCTTCCAACGGACACGAGGGCACCCACTCCGTTTAGAAGAAGGGAGGTTCCATTTAAACATTCGGAAAGGATTTTTTACAGTGAGAGCTGTGAGGTTCTGGAATTCCCTCCCCGAATCAGTCGTGCTGGCTGATACATTATATAACTTTAAGAAGGGGCTGGATGGATTCTTAGCAAGTGAGGGAATACAGGGGTATGGGAGATAGCTCTTAGTACTAGTTGATCCAGGGACTGGTCCGATTGCCATCTTGGAGTCAGGAAGGAATTTTTTCCCCTCTGTGGCAAATTAGAGAGGCTTCAGATGGGGTTTTTTGCCTTCCTCTGGATCAACTAGTAGTTAGGCAGGTTATATATAGGCATTATGGTTGAACTTGATGGACGTATGTCTTTTTTCAACCCAACTTACTATGTTACTATGTTACTATGTATTGTGAGATTTTGAGCAACAATCTCCTTCCTCAGTCAGAGCATTAAAGATGGGTCGTGGCTGGATCTACCAACATGACAATGACCAGAAGCACACAGCCAGGATAACCAAGGAGTGGCTCCATAAGAGGCATATCAAGGTTCTGGAGTGGCCTAGCCTGTCTCCAGACCTAAATCCAATAGAAAATCTTTGGAGGGAGCTGAAACTCCATGTTGCTCAGCGACAGCCGAAACCTGACAGATCTAGAGGAGATCTGTGCGGAGGAGTGGGCAAAATCCCTGTTGCAGTTTGTGCAAAACCTGGTCAAGAACTACAGGAAATGTTTGACTTCTGTAATTGCAAACAAAGGCTTCTGTACCAAATATTAACACTGATTTTCTCAGCTGTTCAAATACTTATGTGCAGCAGTGCAATACAAATACATTCTTTAGAAATCATACAATGTGATTTCCTGAATTTTTTTTTAAATGCTGTCTCTCGCAGTGGGGGAATGCACCTACAATGTGAATTTCAGACCCCTCCATGATTTCTAAGTGGGAGAACTTGCAAAATCGCAGGGTGTTCAAATACTTATGTTCTTCACTGTATATATATAATTTTTTTTTATAATAATGCCCATTTAGGGTTTTTACTGAATCAGCTCTGAAAGGGATTTGTCAGCCCTGGTTGCTCTGCAGATATGGGAATGAAAAGCAGCCTAGGGTGTGCTCTAATTGAACAGAACATATAGAGAGTCAAAAGAAAAGAGAATGGCTGTAAGCGAGCACAAGCAGCATCATTCACTGAAATCCCAAGAGAGTCTATATGAGAGGTAGCACTGGAGATTATGATTGGTGTGAGAATCAAAATAAATGTAACCTTTAAAAGTACAATTTAAACCATGGGGAATTCAATGGAAAAACATTGGCTGCATGACATAAGGCATAGTATGTAAACAGGTATGTATAACAAATAATTATGGTCTGATCTGTATGGGCACTGAGCTTAAAGTTAACTAATGAAAAGCTTGAATTAAAAGCACAAAACTATTTTCAAAAAAGCTGAAATGTTAGGCCCAAAATTCCAGACTCATTCATAAGGGAGGATGAGAATACCTGCACTGTGCTGGCCTGTTGTGGATTATTGGATTAAACTCGTTGTGAGACAGAGTTCTACCATTTCACCCTGTTGTTACATAACTCAAAACAACAGGTTTTCCTACAACATGCAGTTCCAAAGAAACTGCACTGGCACAAAGCAGGGAAACCCCCTGCGTGTCTACTGAGTGCAAGCATAAATGTAACGTTTCTGTCTGACGAAGGGACGTGCCCCTAAACGTTACATTTGTACTTGCACTCAGTAGACACACAGGGGGTTTCCCTGCTTTGAATTGCCAGTACATTTTCTTTGGAATTGCATGTATAGGAAGTTGGGGTGCCAATCCCTCTTTTACGTACTGAGCACCAAGCTACAAATTTCTGGAAAGGTCAGGGTGAGTATTCTTCAATTTACTACAATATGCAATGGTGCATGAAGCACACTTAGGGGCTGATTTACTAAGACACGAATTCGAATCCGAATTGGAAAAATCCCAATTGTAAAACTAACATTTTGCGACTTTTTCGTATCTTTTGCGATTGTTTCGGCGACTTTACGACTTTTCGGAAATTATCGCGACTTTTTCGTTACCAATACGATTTGCGTGAAAAAACGCGAGTTTTACGTAGCCATTCCGAAAGTTGCCCAAAATCTTGCGATTTTTTCGTAGCGGTAAAACTTGCGTGAAAAGTCGCGCCTTTTCCGTAACGTTAAAACTTAAAAGGCGCGATGTTTCGTGCAAGTTTTAACACTACGAAAAAATCACGACTTTTCGCGCAAGTTTTAACGCTACGAAAAATCGCAAGATTTTGCGCAACTTTCGGAATGGCTACGAAAAACTCGCGTTTTTTCGCACAAATCGTATTGGTAACGAAAAAGTCGCGAAAATTTTCCGAAAAAATCGCAAAATACCGATCATTACGAAAAAAACGCAATCGGACGCATTCGGCCCGTTCGTGGGTTAGTAAATGTGCCCCTTAATGTTGAAAGTTCTGAGCTCCTAAAGTTGGTTTTTACCTCCTTGATATGTAGGAAATCTTTGGCTTCAAAGTTAATGGCAGCTCCTTGAACTGGGCACTCCTCATCCAGCGCTCCACAGTAACTGACATTGGTTCTTACAGCAAATGCTACCGGCTTGAGCTGGAAAAAAAAGTTAACCCACTGTAAAATAAAAATCTAAATATCTAGAACACAATGCATTATTTATGTAAGTCTTCTATGACATATCCCCAAATTGTGGGGTTGCCAAAGGCCAGTGAGAGTGAGATTCAGAGTAGGATTTTTTTTTTAATGTTTGGATACTCATAAGTTCGAGCTTGTGCCAAAGTGCATCAGATGTAAGTTACACTAACTGCAGCCTATTTACAATGCATAAATCTTTGTTATATAAATCTATGTATTGACCATCTACTAAGAGAAAAACTATTCAGAGCCTTTTCTTTGACTGCACCTTCACTTTAAGGGCAAACCCACATTTCTGAAAAAATAACTCTCTGCACATTTGAGACTAAGTGGACCTTTGTCAAGTGTAAATGAAACACTGTGATACAGATATATTTAACTGTAGTTACAGTAAGTGACTTGGTAGCAAGACATACCCCCTAAGAGCCAACCCCCATGTGCACATGTAACTACATTGTTACATTGACATCATATCCTTTGTGGTCCAATTAAACATAAAAGCTTCAGTCCATGATGTACATAATAGTTGTTTCCATTTTTCTGTTTTTTATGCCCCGCCACATGCCTAACATCTTCTTTGTATGTTTTATAGTAATCCAGGCCTCCAAACATGAAAACTGTGGGAACATTTTGGGTAGCACTGGTTCAAATATTTAGGGCTCTTCCCCATAAACACAACATTGCCTGTGTTTGGAAGTGCTGTGTTCATATGGGTTGGAGGGGGGATGCATATTGACATATACAGATGCTATCTTCTACATGTTAGCTATACAAGATAGGGAGCGGCAGGACACAGGCTTTGGTTACCCTTCTGCTTTGAGAATAGTAAATGACCACTCATGTGTTCCATAGGCCTTAACCATTGTACAAATCAGCATTTCTGTCCAGAACTATGTGCCACCTGTCATTGCTTAGTCAGCTAGACTGCAAGTGCATGAGACATAGTTTCTTCAACAGGCAGACAGTACGTACTGAATGCATTTTAATGTGCAATGAGTATTTCTGCACAATCTGTCTGACTATTTGTTATCCTGTAATCTCTGTTTGTTAAATTATTCCGGTTTGTTTTAAATTAGTGTAAAATGCTGCATGACTTGCTAGTGCTATATTAATAAATAATGATGATGGCTGAGAAATGATTTACCCTAGCTCTTTCAAGCTGCTCTTGAGCCTGCCTCTCCACCTCGCGGCGGGCAGTCTCCCGATCCTCCTCCAGGGACACGTCGGAGTCTAACGATGGTCGGCTTGTGTATGAATCAGCTGAACCCTGGAACAGAAAGGCAATTCTATCCTTAGGCTGCTCTTCTTTAGTTGTACTACATGTTTTAGCAAAAACCCATAAATAATTACTCAAGACAACTGATCATTAATAAATAAAAAAATAATGAATGATTATGTTATAAGGACAAAAAAAATGAAGTCACTGGAAACGATTCCTTGGCATAAGGATTAAGCATACTTTTGGCCTTGGCAGATGCTTCCAACACATGACATGTATGGTGTAAACACTTCATTGCCTTTCATTGTGCTTCAATAACTGATAACTGTGCATGTTTTAATTCCAAAAAAATATACAGGTATTGGATCCCTTATGTGGAAACCTGTTATCCAGAAAGTTCCAAATTACGGGAAGGGCATCTCCCTCAGACTCCATTTTAATAATATAATTTTAATTAAAAATGATTTTCTTTGTCACTGTAATAATAAAACAGTACCTTGTACTTGATCCCAACTAAGATAAAATTAATTCTGATTTGAGGCAAAACTATACTTTTGGATTTATTTAATGTTTAAATTTTTTTTTACTAGACTTAAGGTACGGAGATCCAAATTACAGAAAGACCCCTTATTCAGAAAACCCCAGGTCCAAGCATTCTGGATAACAGATCCTTTACCTGTATAGAATACATGGCATATAAAAGGTAGTAAAATCATAACACAAGGAGAAAATAGGAAACATTCCTACACCTGTTGAGCAAAGACCAGACAATTATACTTGCTTACTGGTCACTAATGTTAAAGTATAGACTTGCAGCAGTAATATATGCGTATTCTAGCAACAGCCCCCTTTTAGTGTCCATCGAGCATTGTTAGATTTAAAAGTTCCCTGGATGATGCCTGTTGGTTGATTTGATAAAGGCAGAACACTGTCAAGCAACTTGATCAACCTGGCATTCCAGAGAGGTATAAACCAAACCACACTACAGCAGTGATCTCAAAAGGACTGTAAAGGACTTTAAATCATGTTAAAATGATTGTATAAGAAAAGCATATATAGAATATAGGTTTGATGGGGCCAGCTGAGATGTTGCCCCTTTCCAAAATGAAATGAAATGGGGACAGCTCCATACCAGGTGTATAGCTCTAAGACATATTGAATAACTCTGCATACAGGTTATTATAACAATAATCTGTTACCATCTGCTAGTTTTTAGAAGGCCATTGTGTTCTTTGTTTTCTGTTCATAACATCAGAAGATGAGTAAATCCAACAACAAAGCCTCTGTCTTAGAAACACGTGTCTCTCCAGCCATTGTGAAACAATCCAATCCATGTTCTATAGTCAGCTATTGCCTGAGGATTAGGGGGACTGTATTTAAACAACAGCTTAGGGGCTGTGCGTGCTCACACCTGATCAAAATAAAGGGCCATACTGACATCATTACTACTCTGACATTTTCCTTTGTATTTGTCACAGTAAAAAACTAATGTAATGAAACTACCCATATGCCCTAAAAGATTAATCAAGACATATGATCAGTACAAAACTTCTCCGTGGCAGAAAAAATATGGCCATTGTGTCATAAGCATTAGGTGGAATTAAGTTAAAAGGCTCTATTTATATTCCATGTAACGAAGGCCGCATAATATAACCATTGCAGTGTAGAAAATTTGTGATAACATTTTTAATAGGGGGCAATGTTAGAGAAGAAGCGGTAAGAGGATGAGGACCCCAGTATGAAGACAAAAAAATTATGTTATCCTCTTTGTCTGCTGCTGAATAGCAATTGTAACCATATAAGATGCAGAGCTGTGTGTTTGATGACTCTGTGTATGCTAAATAACTGAAACACAATATCTGTCTTTTTGTTTCTCCTCATGAGGAACCACGTGGTGCAAGGGTCCCAGCCGACTCTCTCTGCTTTTCCCTAAAACCAGTGTAAAAATTTTACCACAGAGCCCTAGGCGCTACAGAGGTAGCACCCACTTTAGTGTATGGATTATGGCAACAAATGAGTGTATTGAGCTCTATATTTCATTGTTATTGCTACGAAATCCAAAGAACGGTTTGTTTTATCCCTAGTACTCACTAAAACCTTACCAAGAAATATAACCTAACCAGGGAATTTGCTCAAAATCCAGCAGTTACATCGTTGCTTTGCCCAGTACTGCCATGGAATTATGCTTATTAAATGTCATCACTGCTTCCTGCGTGAGGCTGCAGATCACATCATACATAGGCCAGGGAAGCTAAAAGTGGCCCTCCAGCTGATGCTGACAATTTTAAGCTGTTATAGGGTGCAGGGGGATTGTCCAGCAACAGCTGTAGTGGACAGCCTTGGTGCAGGTCTATTTATTCAGAGTCATTTAACAAGTGTTTCCATAGTTATTTATTTATGATTTATTTCCTGCTATTTATATAGTGCAACACATTTCTGCAGAGCTTTTTAAACAACAGACATGATTCACATCAGTCCCTGCCTTAGGAGCTTACAGTCTAAGGTCCCTACAACATTCACATACAGTTTAGTTTGAAGCCAATTAACCTGCCTGTATGTTTTTGGAGTTTGGGAGGAAACCAAAGTACACAGAGGAAACCCACACAAGTAAAGGGAGAACATAAAAACTCCTTGCAGATAGTGCCCTGGCTGGGATTGACTTATGACTCCACTGCAAGGCTACCCACTAAGCCACCATTATGTTACAGCAACCTCTTAGACTTAAACCTTTGTTCCACACACCAGTACCTCCCAAAAGGTCACTGAGCACCCACTGTGCAATGTACTCAATGCTTATTGAATTGCCATCAATAAATACTGTCATATGGGACAATAAGGAACAATGCTTTTAGTAATGTTCAAAGTGCTACAAGGGGTGCTATTCCCATCAGTTATCTTGTCTTTACACTGACCTGAGCTGTTTAGCTAGGTCTCGTATCCAGTTTGGGAGTCAGATGGCAATCTCTATGGCAGTAGGTATAATTCAGGGAAGCCACAAAGGACACTGAAGATTGCAGTTTAATGGGGGAATGTTATAAAAGTTGTTAATAGAAAATATGCTCAGTATAAAGAACTATTCCTTTGTGGCAAAAAAGAATCCACTCAGCTGGCTGCTATAAGTTAGCAGTTTTTCCAACAGCAGGAAAATTGTGTATTCATTGTTTTAGCACTGGATATATATATAAATACATTTAGTATTGTATAAATAGTGCACGTTATGCAACATACAACAGATTTTATTTAGTTCTGCAGGTGCATATTCTCCCCCCAAGAAGCAGTTCTTTTTTCAAGCTACTATAGTTTCATATTCCCTTAAGAGTGCTCATTGGTTAGGGAAGGGAAGTAAGCAGCCATCTGGGCATGCTTAGTGATGTCATCAGTTCTAATTGGTGCTTAGTAATGTAATTTCTGTCACATGACTCACTGAAACTGGAATGTTATAATAAATTATGTACCCCTGTTGTAAAATATGAGGATATTAGAAGTCACCTCTGAGTTCCAGGAACTGTTTGAAAGCACTGAGCCTTCGCCATTGTGCCTTTATATGGTCATGGTCATGGTCGGTCATTGATCACTTATAATATCCTTATATTTTGCAATAGGAGGTACATTAGTCACTATATAAACAGTGCTTAGTGATGTCATAAGTTATAATCAGTGCTTAGTGTCACATGACTCACTGAAACTTGTGTATTACAAATAATAATTAAAAATACACCTATAAGCTCCATGACCTTTAAAAAAGCCTTATGCCTATATTGGTAAAATAATATCCTTATACTTTACAACAGTGGGTACATTGTTCCCTATATAATAGCCACAAAGTGTTCACACTCAAAAAATACATATATATGTGGTTGTAACGCACTCCCAATAGAGGGAAAAATAACCCAGGTGCATCCAAGAGGAATGAATATTCACATGAAAAAATTAAGCACTTGTGGGACTTACTTTGACAGTTTATGAAACTCCTCGGTAAAATAATATCCTTATACTTATATATCAAGGTTTATTCTTCATAAAGGCTCCAATGAGGCATTGAGGGCCGAAACGTTGAATATAAATAAAGAATACATTCTTCACAAGACTGAGCACCCCGGCCTAACTAGAATGGACAGAGTGGGGTTGCTAAGAATCTTTTATATATATTTTATATTTGTGTGTGTGTGTGTATATATATATATATATATATACACACACACACAAATTACACATATACAAATTTCAAGGAAACTTTCATTTAGTCAGCATTTCATGATAGCAGATACAACCACTGCTTAAATTCATTATTATTACATTATATTAGTAGAACTCTGTGTCTTCAGCACAGACGAAATGTGATCATTTATTATAGTGGAGCTTTTGCAGTATCTATAGCAGTGTAATCTGGCTGAAGATCTATAATGTGTATTGAATAAATGCAACACTGGGCCTGCCCCTCCTGTACTGCCCTTAACCACTCCACCTTAGGTAATAGGATCCCTGGAGGATTGCAGGCCGGCCTCAGCAGCACAACAAGCCTGGGAATGATACACAAACACTGCAGCAACCATTAACTGCCAGTGAGGCACAAAGGGTGTCAGTGTGGGGGGGAGTACATACTGTAGCACAGCCGCCTCATTAAGGCTTGTACCGATGAACATTATGAAAGGCACACACATCGCCACACAGGCACATTAAAACATTCATATGTTTGATGCTATATTACATACACAGAAAATGTAAATTAAAAGTGCCAACTGCTATATGTACACATGAAAGATTCCTATAGAAGAGGCATAGTGCAGTGCTGTCCAACTTCTGTGGTACCAAGGGCTGCAATTTTCTGGTCAGCGTGGTGGAGGGCCGATAATGGAAGCCAGAGTTGACCACTCACCTTTTTTAAACCACACACACCATGTTATCACAAGAACTTTTAAGACCATACCCACATTAATAGTGGTAGCGCATATGTAAAAGAATTCTATGAAGCCATATTAAGACATACCCTTAAATCCATATGCCGCCTCCTCCCCTGTAGAGGCAGCATAGGGAAAGCACAATCTGGCACACACAGGTGGGCAGTGTATGGCACGCACAGTCAGAGTAGGGCAGGCAGAGTATGGCACACACAGGCAGCATGGGGCAGGCAGAGTATGGCACACACAGGCAGCATAGGGCAGGCAGAGTATGGCACACACAGGCAGCATAGGGCAGGCAGAGAATAGAACACAGGCAGCATAGGGCAGGCAGAGTATGGCACATAGGCAGCCTAGGACAGGCAGGGTAGAGCATGAACAGGCAGAGTAGGACAGGAGACAGAGAAACCAATCAGGATCATGCAAGTAACCCATTAGGACCACTTTAACATTAACACCTGAGGTGTGAACAAGGCAGATGCTTACAGTCTGAGGTGTCAACAATGTAGAGGCTTACAGGTGCGAACAATACAGTGACAAACAGTTGTGAACAATACAGGAGGATTACAGCCTGAATCTGAGGTGTGAACAATGCAGGGGGCCAGTTAATCTCAGTACTGGTACCATTTAAAGCAGTCACAGACTTTAATTGGGGGGGAGTATATTACATCAGGCTCTCATTCATTGATTCAGTACTTTTTTTATGTTCCGAGAAAAAAGCCCCATTGTGTAAAAGCAGTTCCTTTTCCTTCGTGCAGTGCGGGACAGATCTACATAACCTTTGCGCCCAGCAGGGGCATTGAAAAAGATGTTCTTTTAAAACAGATATGTGTGATAACCAGCACATGATGTACTACCCTGCACCAGATACGTCAATATACCTTCATTAGTCTAATTGCTAGAGCTATTTTCTTATACATCTTCATATTGTTTCTAGAAGCCATAGTGCATTCAGACTTTATATTAAAAATAAGAAGAGGTTCCTGTGTGCCAATCAAAAAAGACAGTGACCCCGGAAAACTCAATAGTGCCCATTAATAGAAATGAGATAAAACCACAGTATTGGCATTTGGCACTTACCTAAGAATCCTCTGACAATAACATGAAAAGAATGCCGTTAAAGTAAGATGGAGAGGAAGCCGTTAAAAATGTATTGCCTCATCATCTTCACAGGGTTTGGCCCAGAATGTGGACAGCTCTGGCCTTTTTCAATGCAAATATTGGGAACAAATGGGAAGCCTTAATAAGTTTTTTTGCCATTACATGGCTGTGACTGGAGTTACTAACCAAGAATCTACCAGCTTTATTGGCTCCACATCTTGACCATTTCTAAATAATGGCCATTTTCTGTTAGGTATTTGCTCACACAGACAGGTAGACCTGCACCCAACCTGCTGACCTGCAAGCCACAATTTGCATTTTACCTAATCAGTCCAAACCAACCTGCAACAGTTTTATCTGCAACATAACCCCACCATAAAACTGAAAAATGACAGTATCATAAACTTGAAGTAACAATGTAATCCCAAAGAGACAGCAATGCAAAGAAAGATAAAGGGGAGTAATAAACTTAATGTGGGGCCTGGAAACCCATATTTCTACCAACAACCTGCTCAGTACCCACATTTTTTTGTGGGTACCCACAAATACCA
This sequence comes from Xenopus tropicalis, assembly GCF_000004195.4. Classification (NCBI taxonomy): domain Eukaryota; kingdom Metazoa; phylum Chordata; class Amphibia; order Anura; family Pipidae; genus Xenopus; species Xenopus tropicalis. The sequence goes on along the minus strand of NC_030678.2, from coordinate 135,935,037 downwards.
GACATATACAACACTCTACTACCACCACCCTCTTACGTTCTGCTCATTTTATCCCCTCCTTCAACTAACTTTATTACTAGCTCAAATGTCTTGACAATACAGTATAACTGACATGCAGACTATGTAAGCTGCAGTATTTCCAGCATGGTGATACACTTTTTTTTGGCTTCAGCTGCATGCAACATTCTCCTCATGCTTTTTGTTTGCATGGTAAGGGTGGGTAACTGCATCATAAAATTGTAATTTCTCGTTTTTTTCTGCCCATGGACAAAATAAAAGCTTGCAGGAGTACCTGAACTGAAAGTGTGGGCTATCAGAATAGTGCCTTATATTTGCACAGCTTTTCAGAAAAGAGAAACGTGCAACAATCAATATGTTACTTCATTCTGGTAATTTAATTGTTGCCAGAGCACACATTTGAAAAGGAACCCCTTCAACACCCATCTTACTATTTGATGGCAGTGATGCATGTTTCTGTCACGCTCCAGCAAAGCCTTGCAATTACTTTCTTCATTTGCTGCTGAAAATTAAATTACTACCGCTGCACAGTGATATTTTCTCATTACGGTATGTATCGTTCTAATGACATGAACAGAGCAGCAAGCTAAATCTGTGGAATATTATAAGCAGGACTTTTAAGAGACCACCACCCTGGAGGCCCAGGTAATCAGTGGACTAATAACCTGAGCTTCATGGGGGGTTAACCATGTAGTATGGGCCTCATGATTTCCGATGGCAACTATGGTTACAGGAGTTGTGCTTGCACTCTGGCTATGGTCCTAAGGGGGCCCTTTGGGAACATATAATTTGACCTTTCAATAAAGAAGAAGATATATCTGTGTTTAGAAGGGGGCCAATATATAGGGTTGCCAACTGGTTAGTATTAGGAATATAGGAAGGCCTGTATTTTCTTCAAAAAAACCTACATTAACAGCATATTTACCAAACGGTGACCTTAAAGCTCACCAACATCCCCTCCACACCTATTCACTTGTAAAGGATTTTAAAGTGGAATATTTGTTTATGGTGAACTATTTTTTCACATGATAAATTTGACCCTAGAAATTCTATACAGGTGAATAATGAGGTAGGCTGTTCCCACCCCTGTCACCATTTAATAAATATACACCTTATTGTTTACCTAAAAGTTATTGTTAGTAAGCCAAAAGAAACCATTTGAGCAACTAAGTAGTTTGGTATTTAATGCCATAACCTACATCATTGCTGGCAAATATATAATAATTTAATAACATATAATCAGAGCTGTATAAAAAAATGTGTATTGTTAGCAGTTCTTTGTGGCACCTTACTATTACAAGCTTTGATCTATAATTTAGTATTTGCTTTTGGACGTGATGGGAACTGAAACTGCTCAGAAGGAGAAAGAAAATGCTTTTTTTTCTTTTCTGCTAAATGAAATACTAATTTGCAAGGATTGAAAAATATCGTTCTTACTGCTACTTGTTAAAATAAAAGGCCTCTTTCAACAAGGCTTCTGTCCTGCTTCTTAAAGGGATAGTGACACATTTAGGATTGGCATAGGTTGTACAAGTATAATAATTGTACTATTTCTTTTTAAACCCAGTCTGCAGGAATTAATGAGAGATATCGCATCTCCTGCTGATCTCCAGCACATATACAGCTAAGTATAGTGCTTCTTTTCTACCTGTCTGACAGCTTGTCAGATCTTCTGAAATGTGGCAGCACCTTGCATGGCAAAAACATGCTTCCATAGCAAACCTTATGCTCCACTGTCATTGGTCAGTCAGCTTGTGCCATTACCCTTGGGCTGCTGGCACACATGATATATTCTCCACATGCCTTTTTCAGCAAAAGGAGAAGCACTCCAATCTATCCATGCTGCCTATTATAAAGGAAATCACCCTCGTAAATGGAATCTTTTTGGCAAAAACATGTTAATTATAGCTAGTAACAGCTGACACATACAAATTTGGGCATTTCTCTGCTTGCTTTATGGAGCATCCAACAGCATGGTTAGTGTTGTTATTTGGCTCCTGCCCTATACCCAAGAAGACTCCAAGTAGTTGCTGTCAGTGTTTCCTGTTTAGCAGCCAGGTTCTTCTCTGCAAGTTGCCTGTATCAGTTGAAAAGAACGGTGTACAGAAAGTAAAAGAACATGAAATGATTAAGGAAAAACAGTGCCACGTTGCAGTGGAACCCACAGTTGCAGTGGAGATAGTAATGAGTTTAGCAAAATGTCATTCATGACATTCTCACATATGAAACAGCACTGCAGCTGTTGGTAAATATTGCATACAGTGAAGAACTATCAATAAACTATAAATGTATATTAAAGGGGTTGTTAACCTTATTTTAACTTTTAGTATGATGTAGAGAGTAATGTTCTGAGACAATTTGCAATTGGGTTTCATTTTTTATTATGTGTGGTTTTTCAATTAATTACCGGTAGCTTTTCGTTCAGAAGCACTCCAGTTTTGAATTTAAAGCAGGTATCTGGTTACTAGGGTCCAAATAACCTTAGCAACCAAGCGGTTCTTTGAATGAGAGCCGAGAAAATGAATAGGAGAGAAAGATAAGTAAATAAATAACAGTCACAATAAAATTGTAGCCTCACAGAGCAATAGTTTGGCTTCCAGAGTCAGTGACCCCCATTTAAAAGCTGGAAAGATTTTTAAGAAGGAGGCAAATAATTCAAAAACTATAAATTATAAAACAGGCCATGTCAAAAGAATAGCTCATTCTATAACATACTAAAGTAAATATGAAGTTATGTCTAGATCAGTGATCCCCAACCAGTGATGTTGATCCCAGTGACCTCAAAGTAGGAGCCCTTTTATTTTTTTTCCAAAGTGTCTTTATTGGAATTTTCAAAGAAAAAACAGTTTACATATTTGATCACAATTTCTTTTCCCTTTGCAATTTTCAAAATATATTTTATGATTATAGTAGTGAAAAACTCGCAATTGTATATGGTTTAAATATGGTCATTTGAATCATCAGACTTATCTAGACCAATTAAACAGAATAGACAAAATAACAGAATAACAAAGTGACCTGCATTCAAGCCAGGAGCCCATTTTAAAATTTCTGGCCTGGAAGAAGGTTTTGGAAGCACATAGACGCCATTTTACTCCAAGCAGGGCCTTCTGCAATCTAGCAGCCCACGAGGGGCTACCAAATAGCCAATCACAGTCCTTATTTGGCATCCCAAAGAGTTTTTTTCATGCTGTTGTTCTCCAACACTTTTTACATCTGAGTGTGGCTCACAAGTAAAAAAGGTTGGGGATCCCTGGTCTAGATTATAGTAGCTTGTATTTTTGCAAGAGGGAGGCTGACCAAATGAAAGGCATTTTTGAAATTCTTACTTTTTTATTTTCTTCCTCAGATATGACAGTATAAATGCAAAATAGGGTGAAAGCTAAAGTGTCAGATTGCTAATTATTAGCAGTAGGAGGAAATCCAGCAAAGATAGGCGATTATCTCTCTGTCACTAAAGCAGAACAGATTGTTACAGTCCTGGAATTTATTCGGCCCATATGCAGCATCTCAGCCTACAGTAATCAGAGTAATTCAATGTTTGTATTAATACAGAGCCCAAGGCAGTCTCTGAGACACTGGTAATTGGCACCACACCGTGCCGACTACGCTATCCAACAAATGCGTGGGAAGGCAGAAAGAGAGACACAGAGGATACTGAATCAGTAACTGGATAATTGGAATTTAGTTTTAGGTATAAAAACTGTTAGATTACTGCAGTCTGGAATTCTAAAAAGTTATGTTTTTTAATATTAATTGAGCTAAACAGGGAAACTGAAGTTGCTCCATGTTTTGTTAACAATAGTCAGTTATACGGGGGGGGGGGGGGGGGTACATTAGCACTGGTCATTTTACTAGGTGTAGCTTTGGTTTTCCCTGTGAAGCTCAAGAATAAACACAAATCATAGATTTTTCATGATTAAAACAATCGTCGAGAAGTATGTTCAGCATAAGCCCTATTCATGGTCTCATCATGAATGGCAAAAGCTTTTGCTCGGGCGCTGTTGAAGGTGTCCGAGCAAAATCTGCATTTAGGGCTGAATCATCAGGTGGAGGTAGAATCCCTATTGTTTCTACCTCCATATCTGACGATTCAGCCCTGAACGTCAGTGGAGGTAACGAACGATCACAGGAAATGTCATTATTGTAAGGTGTATGGTCACCTTAAAGGAGAAGGAAAGTCAAAGTTACTTGGGGGTGCCAAAATGTTAGGCACCCCCAAGTGACTTCAATAGCCCCTGTTAGGAGAGAACAGCACCAGCCCAGGGTAGCTGCAGTGCTTCCTTCTTCCTGTATCGCTCGCACGCATGCGCAGTAGAGTGAATAGTGGAACTGTAACAGAGAAGTCGGCTTTTCACTCTAATGAGCATGTGCCTGTCCCGGACAATAAGCAGCAGCGCGAGTAGGAAGGAGGAAGCGCTCGCTCACAGCTACCCCGGGCTGGTGCTGTTTTCTCCTAACAGGGGCACCAGCCCGGGGTACAAGGCAAGCGATTTAAGTCAATTGGGGGTGCCTAACATTTTGGCACCCCCAAGTGACTTTGCCTTTCCTTCTCCTTTAAGATGCCATCAGCAGTCACTATTTAATGGGGGGCTGTTTAGGCCACTGTGTACTTAAAATGCCAGGGCCTATTCTGAATTCCAGTCTGGCCCAATACATAAGCCTCTGTAGAATACAATGGATTTAATTCTTACACAGATATCTAAGATCATTGTATTTTACAGAGTTTATCTGCTATATAACCTGCACCTTCTTTTTCAGACTGAATGGCTGCCCCCAAGGCTACACAGTAGCTTGTTTATATAAACTATAGCAGCGTTTCTGAAGCAACATCAGTTTTACCAGTGCAGGTTATATATTGTCATTTCCTAAAACATTTTTATTTTTTGGAGTTTTGTTCATTTAATGGTATGTATCACTCAATACATTGCTGTTCTTGTCCCCCCTATACTTTGTTATTACCAGGGCATAATGCCAATGGTTATATAAGCACACTACTATTACGGTCACTGTGCGACTAAGACGTCTTATTTTCCCATGCTCAAGCTGTTGGTTATTTTTTCTAGCTAGCTATCGACAATCAATCCTCGAGGAATTCAGTATCCAAGCAATTAACACAATGAAATCAAAGTGAAAGAAGCAAAGAAATGGGTGCACTGATGCACCAGCGGATTGAGATTTTTTTTTGCGTTGTCTTGGAATCTGCAAAGAGTCAACATATTTTATGTTGGCTACATGGTATAAAATGACTGTCAGCTGGGATTAGACTTGCACCAGAAATCTTATCTGAGGCCATTATGAGTTATTTTTTGTGCCAGGGTGTAATTAGGAAGGTCCTGCCTGTGGGATGGGAAAAGCATTAACACTAAGAGTTATTTATTATTCATGCACTCCTGCTGAAAACTGCTAACATTAGTGCGCACTGCATCCTCATCTCCCAGCAAGCCCCCCTGTCTTCCACTGTTGCCACGCTCAGCCCTTGCCTAAAAGGGAAAGGGCTGACAGTTAAATGTCTTGTTCTTTCATCTCACTTGTTTCCCTATTAGAAGGGATAATTGAATTAACTATTTCACTGCCAAACTGCTTAGCCAATGACAGGAGGCAAAATGATGCTCACTTGTATGTTTATATTTCATCTTTAGAATTCCATGGCAGAAAAACAAATGGAAAATTCTAAGATCCCACTGAAAAGTACATTCTACCAGCAAATAGATACATCACTAATCACTTTATCTCCCCAGAAATTGCAGGATTCTGCTCCCTTTCCCCACAGCAATAAGGTTCAGTAAATTAAAGAAATGGCTAGGAGCCATTGGGCACCTTGTAATTGACATTTGCTGTGGTCAGTTTATAGTTTATCTGTAATGATCTGCACTGCCTTAGCCATGATCGTATGTGATACAGTAGATACATCCTTTGTTTTCAGCAATTGTAAGACCTAATGCAGAAAAAATGGAATGTTTAAGCTCTGCACGATTGTTATGGATAGCAATCTCAGGTGTAATGCTTCCCATGCTGGCTCGCCTGTCTGCACAGGTTATCATTAGTCATAAATACAGGAGTCTAGACCTGCTCCTGGGCAATGAGGCTGCAAGCAAGCAAACAGCATGGGAACAATATGAATGCCAGCACAATACAGAAGAGAATGGTGGCGAATAACTACTATAATGTAGAAATGTTGTGAAACGCCAACTGGGAATTTTCTCAGCATGGGAATGTAGGAGAGAATGCTTGAAGGGCCTATTACTGTAGCCTGCCTTCCTTGCTTTCCCAAGGACTTGTAAACCCAATATTAACATTCTACCTAATGAAAGAAATTATTATTCTGAGCAACTTTCCCCTGTATTTTTCTTAGAAAATCTCAGTGGTTTCAAAGTTATTTGTAAATTTTATTCCTACTGAAAGCAGTATCTCCACTGCTGGTTCATACTGTTGCAGAAGCCAACTGGTAAACAGATTAAGAAAACAAGCCATTGTGGGAATTGGAGTCTTGTCTGGAGAAGAGCTGGCTTCTGCTACATTGTTTAATAGTCAGAACTAGCACTGAAGGCAGATGTAAGGAACAGACAGAAAACACTTTCAATAGCAGTTACATTTAAAAAATAACTTTGGATCCATTCAAATGAATGCATACTGCGAATTGCACAAATATTTATTTTGGGGTTTACAAACCTTACAACAGACTCGAAGCTGAGAAAAAGCTGAGATGCTGCTAAAACAGGTCAAACAAAATAAAGCCAGTGAAGGTTTGCACTGAGCCTAGAAAAGCAATCAGCACTGAGCATTCTGGGGTTTGTCTCCCATTGCAACTGCAGTCCCTCCCGGTGACCCAAATTTTGTTCAGTTAACTTTGCTCTTTAGCCAAACAAGTTGCATAATAAAAGCCAGACTAATGGTGAGCATACACAGGTGATTTAAGCTACCAATTTTGACTCTTAAGACTAATTCAGCATCTTAACTGCCCATGTATGGGTCCCTCTGATGGGCCTACCTGACTGATATCTGGACAAAAATAAGGCAGGTTTAATTTTCCCATCAGATCAAGGACTGCATCTGCACATTGATGAAGTCCTCTATCTGACTGCCTGCATAGTGGCAATGATATACAGTATCTAGTAGTAAAGTAAAGCAACTTAGAAACTGTCACTACCCATCACAGAGGCTTCTTCAGGTCATGAGAACTGAGTGAGTGAAGCCACTAACCACTTCCTCTATCAATTCTCTCTCTGCAGCCTTATGGACCTTCAAAGGTTTGAAAGCTACAAAAAGAAGAAAATCAATTGGCACAAGGATCATGCCATTACACACTGAGGTATGGGAGTCACTTTGCTTCCCAACTGATTCTATAGCTTGCCAATTCCATCAGGACTGTGGTATTAATACATCTACTGGGCTTTTCTCTTTATGACTGGCAAACACTTAACACTTAACACATAAAGCCTTGCAGGTTCTTCATTGTAGACTTAAAAAAGCAAAATGTGGACCTTTGGTTGTCTATTAATTTTGATTTGGGTCTTAACATTGTAAATTGTATTGTACAGACTTTATAAAGAGAAATCTGTTTCACTGTGTCTGAATCATAAACTGGATCTTTAAATTCCCATGTTTTTCTTCTGCAGCCATAACTGCATCTTTGCTTTATTAATAAAAGATCAGCTTTTATTGTGGGCACAGCTGATGGCTTATGGATGTGAGACAAGTGCTACTTACCTCCCAGAACTGCTATTAGAAAGTATGAACAAATTCTAAAGAGCTCAAGCTCAGGTGGCTGCGTCTTTATTAGCTGTGACTAATTGCAAATTTGAGAGCTTGTGGATATGCAAACTTATGATTTTATTTTGGTTACTTTTTGCCCCTTCTGCTGTTCTGAGAACCACCATGTTGTATAAATGCAAATACAGGTTTTGGGACCTGTTATTCAGAAAGTTTGGGACCCAGGGTTTTCTGGATAAGGGATAAAAAACCATTTAAACATTAAATAAACCCAATAGGATTGTTTTGCTACCAATAAGGATTAATTATATCTTAGCTGAGATCAAGTACAAGGTACTGTTTTATTATTACAGAGAAAAAGGGAATATGTTTTAAAATGTAGATTATTTTTTTAATTAAAATTAAGTCTGTCGGAGATGGCCTTAATTCTAAGCTTTCTGGATAATGCATTTCCAAAATACAGATCCTATACAGGGTCAGACAGGGCAAGGGGACACTGGGAAAATACCTGTTGGGCACCAGTAAGTATGGTCGCTGCCCTGTTGCTGTTGCTCCCCCGAGCCCTCCCTCCCCAGATCACAGTGAAGATAGTATAAGGTATGAGCATAATGCTTGCTGAGCATGCTAAAAGTGAGCGGGTGGGTGGGCGACAGGGACCCCTGAGGTGCTGTGGGGGCACTTGGGGTAGCAGGAGTCTGATGCTGATCCTATGTCTCTATACATTTATATCTAAATACAGGTACATTAAGTCTACTAAAAATTAATTAAAAAATTAATCGAACCCAATAGAAGTAATAAGGTTTACATCACAATGTATTTCTGCAAGAGGATGTCTGACCAAGTAATTACATTTTTTTTAAAGTGAAAGAAAATGCAGTTCCCTGCGACTTTCCCAATTAAAAGTTTCAGTGATTTAAAAGTTACTTGTAAATTAAATTGCAGTTAAAAGCAGTTTCTCTATCCTTTACTGTCTCAAAAATCAGCTTACTCAGAGCTAAGACCCCAGTTCCCACAATGCCACGCATGCTTCTATTATTCTCCCTCTTTTGAGGTCTCTTAAAGGGGAACTAATGCAAAAATGAACATTTAATATAAACTTAATCTCATGAAATTAAGAAGCTTTCTAAATATAATGTGTTAATAATTCTACACCATTTCTGAAATAACAAAGTTAATCTTCACTTGCTCTTGTACAATTTCTAGGCAGCGGAAGAACACGCCAATTTATCTTGCCTAATTATCATCTGGCACTTGCAATTTTTGCATTTTTTTGATTGCAGTGCAGTAGACCTCCGACCACATATCTGGCAGGGGTGTTTGGCTCTCATGCCCCTTCCCCGGCCCAAAACCTAGCCCTGCCATGGGTGCAAAAGTCATCAGGCCCTCCTTGGAGGACCATTGGTTTTCCCGAACTCTTATGAGCCTTCGGACTGGAGGGGGATGGATAAAGGGAACCCCTAGCCTTGTGGCAAAGGAGGTCTGAAGACCATTGCCCTGTGGGTCTTTTGGCCTGGGAGGTCAGAGATAAAGGAATTTACCCTAGCCTTCAGGCAAAGGTGAGTCCGAAAACTTCAGATAATTTTACGCTTTTTGCTAAGTGAACCCTGGAGATTTTGGACTAAGTCATTGCACCCTTTGCTCTATACACATATGCACTTTTTTTGCACATGGGTGATGAAGCACTCGGGCTTCAATAAAAAAAAAACTGTCAATCAAATGCTGGCACCTGCATGTAGGACAGTAGCTATCTGTAGCAGGTGTTGGTGTAGAATATTTAAAAGTATTTTCAGAAATGGTATGGAATTTTAAATAACTGTATTAACTTTGAAATCACAGAAAATTTGAAAATGTTATATTGGAAAGCTTAGAATAATATTTTTCATATTGTGCTTCCCACAACACCTGACAGTAGTGTGCACAGCATTGTGGGACTGAAAAATGCACCAGCCCAGCTTACTATGGTAGAGAGTTCTGTGCCACCATCTTGCTCCTAGTCTGTGTGATCCTCACTGATGATCTGGGGTGTACGCATGCACAATAAGCTCCCCCTCTCCAGGGATTAAACCTTTCCTTATCCTTTAATCAACATTCAGATCCAAAGACAAGAATTTGTACAAAATATCTGCTCTTGGCAAGATAGCACTGACATTGTAATGGATTGTATTTTATTTCACTTGAACTAAATGTCATCATGTTGCTTATACATCTGGATATTGTAATATGGAGGGGCAATGTGGGCAGTACGGTGGCTCAGTGGGTAGCACTTCTAAATTAGCAGCACTGGGAGCACTGCAGTACTCCAGCTCTGACACTGTTTTCAAGGAATTTTTATGATCTCCTTATGAAAAAACATACAGGAAGATTAATTGGCCCTGTTATATATGAATGGAATTGGGACCATAGATTGTAAATAACAGATAAGCTCAGCTTTTCATTAAAAAGAGCAAAAAAACTAAATTCAGAAAGAGTAGAAGCAATCCATGCATTGTTGGCCACATTGTTATCATGACTAAAATAAGATTTTTCCTTTACATATTTTCATTTTTTCCTACTTGCGTTTCCTTGCTTAAATAACTGAGAAATGGAAGAACCATTCAAACCAATGCTCAGAGTAGCAGATGTGCTCAGCCAGTGGGCTGCCTTAGGAGCTTTAAGTCTATGGCAGGGGGCTCAAACTCAATTTACCTGGGGGCCGCAGGAGGCAAAGTCAAGATGAGGCTGGGCCGCATAAGGGATTTCACAAAAAATTGGCTTTCAAGGGATAATGGGAAGATGTTCTATGTGCACAATTAGCTCCTTAGCAGCTAATTGTGCACACAGAACGTCTTCCCATAATAACTGTTATGATGGCATAACGTCATTTCCGCAATCAGCAGCTCCCGCCCGCCGTGCCTTGCATTATCCTTTGAATCGCAATAAAAATCGCGATCCATTCATTGCTTTTGAGAAGGCGTTGGTGCGGGCCATAAAATATTGTACCGATGGCCGCAAATGGCCCGCGGGCTGCGAGTTTGAGACCCCTGGTCTATGGGGACCTTGCACAACTTTTCATTTCTATGCTGAGAATCTTGACACAAGACATGATAAATATGAATAATTATGCACAAGCTTGGGGTTTCTTGCTACCAAGATCACAGTTTTTGATCAATCTGTCCCAAAGAAAATGTATGTATTTTGTTGTTTCATACATACTGTACGTGATTTCCTTTTTAGAAATAAAGTATTATGATATTATTATAAAGAGTAATCCCATGATACAAGCACAGTAAAACTGCCCTTCAGACATGCTGGATTTTAATGTGTAATAATGTTTAATAATTACAGGACCACAGACTGTTATATACAGTAGAAACTGAAAAGAATTTACCATTAGCAGAATTTTCCTGTAGAACTTTTTTTTTTCCTACTTAACTGAGAAAGGCTCAGAGAAATCATATAGCTGGAACAAAGATACAGTGTTACAGTCAATCACAGGCTGCAGTAGTCTCTATGGCATTATCCAATAGCCAATCAGTGGTCAATTTCCTACTCTGGCAATGCACAGCAATTTTTTTTCCTTGACTTCAGAGCATCTTTTTACTTGCATATGGCACCCAAAACTTTTTGTATGGTTCGCAGAATAGAAGTCCTCTGATCTAAGGTGTATGCCAAGTAGTTGTGAAATTATAAGCCTTATTAGAATAACTGCACTTCCAAAATCCCCTGAGTTTGGTTCTCGTTCCTAGAAAATGGCCACTCAGTTATTCAACTGCTCTGTTACATTCTCCTTAACCAAAATTCTGGGAAATGTAACTGTATAATATAATTACAGAGATGCAGTATATAGCTCATCTATAACTGAACTTTAGTAACCAATCAAAGGATAGATTAGTCTACATGTTATATATGCACACACCCTTGCATTAAGGGAAAACTATACCCCCCAAACTATGTAGGTCTCTATAAAAAATACAAACTCATATGTAAAACCCTGCTTTATCTAAATAAACCATGTTCATAAAAATATTCTTTTTTAGTAGTATGTGCTATTGGATAATCCTAAATAGAAAATTGCCATTTTAAGAATTAAGGGCCGTCCCCTGGGATCATAGGATTCACAGTGAATACAAACAAGCCAAGGCACACATACATGCTAGGCCCCATCAGCCAATTAATGAACAGATCTGTCTTTTGCTTCCACACTACTTCCTGCATTATTTCTGGTCATGTGATCAAGGGAAGAGATGTAAAAGGGCAATATTAACCAATAAATATATATTCCAGTTAGGTCACTTAACATAATATAAACTATCTGTTGGTTAAGTATTTATTCTGGGGGTATAGTTTTCCTTTAAGGTTTCAATTAGTCCACATTTCAATAAGACAGAACCATTTTTACCAGCTTGTCCAACGAGAGAGAGCAGTTTTCCTCATTGAAACTGAAGCGAACCTAATACAGTGGCTGCAGAACTGGCCCATGAGATTCAAAGTTGAAGCTCCTGCACCAGATTACTAGTAAAATAAAGGGGCCACAGGGATTTTGTTTGGTAATAATGCCACTCTGCCCAGACAATGTTCCCTTGAAATCCTTTTTAGCTATGGACTCAAAAACATTATTTTGTGTGCTCATGTTTAAACTTGTTTGTGTGTTTTTAAAAATGAGGCTCTCAGGTCAGAATGAATGCAAAATGTTGTGTTTTTACACAAATTCTGTGTGCACACACAAGCGCATGGCTTAAATGGAACATTGTGTCCGGAATAACAACAGTCCTGTGCAGGCAGCTAAACCTACAGTTTCTGGTAAGACATATGTATATCCTGAATAATGAATGTGTATACAGTACATATAGTAATTTGTGCTTATATTATGCAGAAGTAATTATGTATCACCTATTGCCTGAAACCTGATTTCTTTCACTTATTTTTATTCCCTTTTTCCTCTTTTCCTCCATTTTTAACCTTAATCTCTCTTTTTGAATATCCTATCCTTCCTTTTTTTTCTTTCTTTGTCAATATTCTTACTCACCTCCCACTTACGCCCATGTGTTCTCTCTCTCTGTGCCAAAGCTCAGCTCATGGTATATCACCCCTATTCGTTCCCTTGCTTATTTCTTTTTCTAATACAGGAGAGCCACAACTTAGTGGGGGCCCATGGACTGCACCCCCCCTGAAAATAGAGAGAGAATGTGTGCGTGTGGGAGGCAGAAAGCATACATGTGTTTACAGAGAGAGGGTGGGGAGAGAAAATAAATTATATGGGGGGGTTGTGTGAGAGGTGTATAGGAGAGAGTGAAGGGGGAGGCTGTTTGCATGTGAGAGAAGAAAGAGTGTGAGAGCTTATTAGCTGTTGTTAATCAGGATATGTATCTGGTATCCAATAATTTAACATAGCTACCATGGTTGTATATTGATGCAAATCAAATGTAGGAAATATAGGGCACTTATGTTTAAACCACAGTATAATGTACAAAGGTGAATGGTACAAAGGCCATGCCGTCCAAACTTGGCCCTTTAAGAAAATGCAGAGTGGGAGACATTTAGGATTTTTTGTGTCTTTATCACAGTCAAAGAAGCTCTAAAACTGTAGTGCAAGGAGCAACATACTGTTTATTTACCATACATTTGCTTATATTACTTTGCAAAACTTGTTGCATTATTTTGCTCACAAAGAATACAGCAGAACAGGAACTGGTGTAATGTACAGCTGTTATTGAAAAATTTGGTATAAAGGGTAAAAAGAAATTGCTGCAAAATGGTAAAATCCAGCTTAGTATAATAATAATCAGGCATGGCCTTGCAGATCAAGTAAAGCAGGTCCCGACTGGGATTCAAACTAGGCCCTGGCATTTCAAGTACAGACAGCCCAAACAGCCCCCACCAGCCCAATAAATAGTGACTGTCTATGGCATCTTACAGCAGCCCCTCTGGCATTTGCTAGAATCCCCAGATTGCCAGTCCAGGCCTAAAGTTGAGGTTTTGAGAGGTTGGCAGGGCTAGCCCGGGGGGGGGGGGGGGGGGGGTAAAAAAGTGCTGGATAAACTTTATGGCAATCACATGCCACTTACATTACAGAGTGTGGCTCACATGCCACTTACATTACAGAGTGTGGCAACCTTAAGCATGGTGAGTAAATGGTACTAGAGGATTAAAGTTAGTTTGGGAGTTTGAGTTTGGGAAGGCACTATTACTTTCCAAATACATAAATCCAAGACAAGGGAGAGCAGCAGTGCCCACAGAGACTGCAGAAGCTAATATGGCACATCAATCTTACTATTAGTTAAAAATGTCAATTTTATTAGAAACATTAAAAAACTTAAAAATACAATTAGGACAAAAATAAGCCTACTTATGTAAAAAATATTAATTCATACAGTAAGGAGGAAATTTATCAAAATTTGAATTTCCCTGAACCTCTCCATTTAAGCACTAACAGCCCTTCCCACCTTCCTGTCAGCAGGCCCGGATTTGTGGAGAGGCCACAAAGGCCCGGGCCTAGGGCGGCAGAAACCTGGGGGTGGCATGCCGTCCCACCGCACTAAAATCTTTTAAAATTTTTGTTCACATACGGAGCAATGGGGACTTCTCCCCACTGCTCCGTATGCAACTTTGTCCGACCACGCAACCCTCCTGTTCGCGCATGCGCACTCGGGGGGAGGGGGCGTGCGACTGGGGGCGGCCTAGGGGCGGCTGGTTTAGAAATCCGGCCCTGCCTGTCAGAGATAGAAAGGGTGAAGACACACAGAACTACTAGTAGCAGCTACTTTTCATGGCTACAAAAAAAAGACAATGATGATCATTTACTGATAAATGTCTCTACGTGTGTTTTAGCAGAGGCAATTCTTAGTATTGTCTATTGTTTCTGGCATTTAGTAGCCATGACAAGTAGCTGCTACTAGGTAGCTCTGTGTGTCTTCGCCCTAAAAGCTCTCAATCAACAGTGCATACTGAACAATACAAAATCAGTCAAACTTTTCATCTCACGCTACTGGTGTCCCCTGGTACTTCTGCCACTCAGTTACTAAATAGTTTAAGAAGATTTTTATTGTACTACTGTCCCTTTATTGGTGCCCAGGTCACATCAGTGTTTAACATGATGAGTTTGAATCTATGGGCTGTAGACACTTTTAGGGCAAATTTGTATGCCCTAATTGCACGCTGTTGCAGCTATCATAATGGTTGCTGTTATTTGCTGGTCAGTCAATTCAACACACAGTTTTTAAAGATTAATTTGCAAAGATTTTTACATTTTCCTTCACCAGTTGTTTCTACTCTAACAACTAAAACACAGATGCATTTATTTGCATTCTTATGCACAAACCTGAACTGAGCTGATAGGGCCCACGGCACACAAGCAGTCAGTTGCTTCAGTGAGCCCTGTAGTCAGTGCTGCATTCCCAACACAAGCAATGTAACCCGTTTTAGTCAATGACAAAATAGCTAAAAGTTGGACGTGGCACCAGAACATCCTTAGGAAGGAAAGTAGTGGGGACTCATTCTCAAGGTGCAGGAAAAATCCATATAAATGTGCAACCATTCTGATTAAGTAGAAAATAGCCCCCACTAGTAATAAGCAAATTCTTTTGCCTGGCATGAATTTATTGTAAAATTTGTGTATTCGCAAGTTGCAACAATTTTTGTGAGTCTGCACTAGAATTTTGCCATGGCCACTGACTTTAATGCACATTGCCTGAGAAAAAAGCGCTAAAAAAAAGCCCATTGACTTCAGTGAATTTGGCATGATAAAAACTCCCATTGACTCCAATGTGTTCTGTGGAATTTTGCAAATTTTTCCATGCTTTTTCAAATTTATTGGTGACTCAAAGCAGGTCAATTTAGCTCGTTACTAGCCCTCAACTTTCAAGAGGAGTAGAGGGTACCTAAGCAAAAACAAACCTGTCACTCCTTCAGAGGCCTCCCTATCCCCATCTCAACAACATAGTTCCGACTGTGTAAGGACCATATCACACTTGGCATTTTCTCTGCCAGCAATTGACACAGGGGGTAAACCCTGATCCACTTCCTTCTGCCCCCAATCATTGTGCATTGGCAGGCACATGATGTACAGACGGGTGGATTCTAATGCCGTGCCTGTCAATGAACAGTGATTTTTGATTTTGGGGTAGAAAAAGTGTATTGCCATTTGGCTATAAAATCCTACAAGCCCTTCATTCCCAGTCCCAGATTTGCACTTACTGACCAGGATGGGGATGGTGGGCAGAAGTATGCCCATTGGAAGCCAGGACCAGATCACATTCAAGTGCATATGTTGCTGGGAGACATAGCCAGACAACGTAAGTAACCTAATACGGTGGCCTTAACTCCAATTTTAACTTTCATTTTATTATCCATCTTTGAAAAGGTGCAGGGACAAAGTTTTCACTAAAAACATAGGGGAATTCTATGCCTGTGCATGAATGTTGTAGTGCACAGAGAAGCATACAGCATGTACATGAATAAAGAAGAGTACAGCCTGTACATGAATAAAGAAGAGTACAGCCTGTACATGAATAGAGAAGCGTACAGCCTGTACATGAATAAAGAAGCGTACAGCCTGTACATGAATAGAGAAGCGTACAGCCTGTACATGAATAAAGAAGCGTACAGCCTGTGCATGAATAAATAAGCGTACAGCCTGTACATGAATAAAGAAGCGTACAGCCTGTACATGAATCGTACAGCCTATACATGAATAAAGAAGCATACAGTCTGCGCATGAATAGAGAAGCCTACAGCCTGTGCATGAATAAAGAAGTGTACAGCCTGTGCATGAATAGAGAAGCCTACAGCCTGTGCATGAATAAAGAAGTGTACAGCCTGTGCATGAATAGAGAAGCGTACAGCCTGTGCATGAATAAAGAAGAGTACAGCCTGTACATGAATAAAGAAGTGTACAGCCTGTGCATGAATAGAGAAGCGTACAGCCTGTACATGAATAAAGAAGTGTACAGCCTGTGCATGAATAAAGAAGTGTACAGCCTGTGCTTGAATAAAGAAGTGTACAGCCTGTACATGAATAGAGAAGCGTACAGCCTGTACATGAATAAAGAAGAGTACAGCCTGTACATGAATAGAGAAGCGTACAGCCTGTACATGAATAAAGAAGCATACAGCCTGTACATGAATCGAGAAGCGTACAGCCTGTACATGAATCGAGAAGCGTACAGCCTATACATGAATAAAGAAGCATACAGTCTGCGCATGAACGAGTATGTTCATAGCCTGCACATGAATGTTGTAGAGTACAACCTGCACATGAATAATGTTTGTAAAATACCTGGAGTTCTATTTACAGGAGAGCAACTGAAAGTTTAGAACCAGCTCATAACAAGTCAAGTTTTTTGAGCCTCTGACCCATGGCAGTATAGTAGCCAAGGTAAATATAAATGTATATGATTACACAAAATGTATATGATTACATAAAAAGTCAGTGGCATATAATGCTACTTTTTCCAATATATGTGCTGTGCCAGCCTAGGACACTAGCCCAATGCAGACATTGCCACAACACAGCCTACTGGATCAGTCACTACCCTGTGGCGGTGCAGCCAAGAAACCAGACGCAAATAAATAGAGCTAATGACAGTGGCACAGAATTACAGCCAACTGCATGTGCCAGCGACAGTCTGAGCCACTTGCACCACCATAGGGCGTAACCACTCGTATGCTGTGTAATCAGTGCTGCTACTAAGTCGCCTTAGGAAGCCTGACATGAGCTCTACTTACTTCCTACACTGCCCTGACCCCATTACATGCCTCTGCTTGACCTCATCATCATTTTCATCGACACATCAAGACATGTGGGGCTTGTTAGTTCCCTGTTAATTGCTTTATTTTATCAGTGACCATAAATACAGGCTTGGTGCCTGCAAATACACAGCAATAAACATTTTATTGGTGTTGTTCAATCATCACTATTGCTGACGTATAACGGGTGTGAGCCATTTTGCTGTGCTTTTTATAAACACAATATAATGAGACAGAGGTCCCATAGGATATAGTACTTCTCCACTGTAAATACACAGGGGATGGGGAACCTAAAACACTCCCAAGGATGCAGAACTACAACTCCAACCTTCACACCGCCTTCAGAGTTCTAATTCAACAACTGGAGAGCACAGAGTTGCCACCTCATCCCTTTAAAACAGAACCCATAGGGAATCAGGAAGATTAATGGCTAATTATTGGAATGAAGACTATACTGAAACCGAATGCAGGCAGCGGAAGGCATCCAAATTAAGGGCTAATTAACCATCTAGCACATTGATTTAATTTGTCAGCTTTTAAAGGGGTGAGGTGGCAACTATGGCAGGATTGCGGGCTGCAGAAACAAAACAAGATAAATGAATGCCAGTCACTGGCACAAACAGCACATTACCATTAGCACCATTAGGAAGTGATACTTCAGCACTGCTCAGCAGCAGAACAGCAGCTAATTAGCACAGAAAATGTATACGTAGTCACACAACATATGTACAATCTGGCTGCGCTCTCTCCTCTAACATCTGTACCTGCCAGATACACACACGGTGCAGGCTGCTATTTGTTATACATACAACACCGCACAGCATTTAAAGGGACATTGCAGTATATTTGCAGTAATATACAGGCACACTTATTTGCCTATATTTGTATGCAGGATTGAATGTTACTTAAATTTTGTCAAGAACTGGATGGTCAGCAGTGGCACTTGACCAAGTTTTAAATAAAATTAATACTTTCTAAAGTCATGTATATTACTTATTTGGAATGACAGTACTAATTAGATAAACCAGCATGTTTAACAACACTTCTATTTGTTTGCTAGGGCCAAGGGGACCATAAATGTGATCATTAACACATACATTGCCTGTTGGGTGCACTGGGGGTTCTCTCATCTCCCAAGCACTCAAACTGCTAGAAAGTCCCACCAAGCAGCAGTAGTATGGGGAGGGGGGCTAGAGAGGCTTGGTATGCACATTGATACAGCACGAAAGTGTCTGCCTATAGAACTCCCTCACTTACCACCTCTGAGTCTTCAAATCCATGGAGATACAGGTCGTCGTACATATGGATTCCAGTGTGTGGGGGGAAGGAAAGGCAAATGTGCAATTAGATCCAGTGGTGATGTATGTAATGGTGATGTATTCTATCTCCTATGAAACCTGGGAGCTGCCACACGGGGAGAGCAGAGAAGCAAGAGCTTGCAGTGATGCCTGGAACTGGTCCCACCCTGGATGCTGAAATAAGGAAACCAGGAGGTTTCTCTCAGCCTAACAATCAGGCAGGGGAACAATAGTACCCACCCACCAGCCCTTCCCCGTCACACACACACACACACACACACACACAGATGCCTCCTCTGATTGGCAGAGCACCTCTTCCCTGGGGTGTGAGGCTTCACAGCTGGGCGGCGGATGCAGGCGGGAGAGGAGCACCTGCCCACGGCTGCTGGAGCTCGGGATGGGAGAGATGCTGTTATCAGCACATTAGCCCTGCTCTTCCTTATTCCTCTGTACATATACTTGTACATATGCTTATATAGGTGCAACAAGTACAGCTGCTTAGGGCTTTCCTTACACACAAGCGTTTGCTCACATGTCTCCTTACTGTGGAGCTTTCGTGGTTTCCACCATGAGGGAATGCAGGAGTTAACGCAGCCCTGTATTTTCTATCCCACTGGTAAGCGCTGAACCCTAC
This sequence comes from Xenopus tropicalis, assembly GCF_000004195.4. NCBI lineage: Eukaryota > Metazoa > Chordata > Amphibia > Anura > Pipidae > Xenopus > Xenopus tropicalis. The sequence continues at coordinate 135,915,651 of NC_030678.2, read as the reverse complement.
AGGTTACACTCCAACATTAGGGTATAAAATCAATAACTTCCTTTCCTAATGATAATACAGGTATAGGACCCCTTATACAGAATGCTCGGGACCAAGGGTATTCCGGATTAGGGGTCTTTCCGTAATTTGGATCTCCATACCTTAAGTCTACTAAAAAATCAACAAAAAAATTAATTAAACCCAATAGGATTGTTTCAATTGATCAATTACAAGGTACTGTTTTATTATTAAAGAGAAAAAGGTAAGCAGATTTTAAATTCTTAATTATTTGATTAAAATTGAGTCTATGGGAGACGGGCTTTCCAAAATTCGGAGCTTTCCGGTTAATGGGTTTCCGGATAAGGAATCCCATACCTGTATTGGGTTAAAGGACAAGTCAACCCAAATTATAATATTCTGCCTAATAAAAGAAAACTTAATTCTAAGCAACTTTGCAATCTACACGCATTACATATTTGTAATGGCTTTTGAGTTATTTGTATATATAACTGTTATTAAAAGCAGTGTCTGCCTGTCCTTTCTATTCCCTGCCCTGGTGGCTCTGGCACTTAACAATGTTATAGAGGCAGCAGGCTTGATAAAGGGCGTCACATTGCCCGAAACATGTTGTGTATTTTGATCTGAAATAAATAGCATTTTAGCAGAATTCTGCTTTATGGTGCTCTCCTCTATATTTGGATTGTATTGAAGGGCTCAGCGGTGTGCCTTGCGAGGATGGATGCATCAAGCCTGAATAAGAGGCTGTGCAGTTGAATACCTATTTGTTGACAGGCAGCAGACTGACAGACCTGACTTGCTGGAGGAGACTGACCTTTGCAACATTGTTTAAAAAGTAACTATCAAGAGTTCAGCAAATGCTGTTTTCAATAGCAATTACATTTACTCTAAAAATTTCCAATAAATTGACATTGGAAAGTTGCTTGGAATTATGTTTTCTTTTATTAGGCAAAACATTTTCTTGGGGGTTGACGTCCTTTAAATTAACGATTCACAGCAGCTTTTTAAGAGCTCGTACTCACAAGCATTTTTTAATGCATTCAATGCACATTTGAGACGCATGTTTGAGTGCACCTACACACATTTGCTAATTGATTCCATTATATTCTGAGTGGTTGTACTCACAGGTATTGCATTTTACCCCATTTATGTTTCGTTGTGCAAAATGCTGCGTTTCAGTAGAAAAGTGCGTTGCTTTTGGAACTGACAAAAAAAGTGCAATGTATGCAGTTTTGTGCATTTGTAGATGCTGGAAATGCTTATGAGAATGAGCCCTAATTGGTCTTCTTTTTCATTGTAACTTTTTTTTAATTATTTACCTTCCAGAACTGCTACTTTCCATCTTGCTCTTTAGTTGTCAGGTGTCACTGACCCTGGCAACAAAAAACTGCTGCTCTGTGAGGTTATAATTGTATTTTTATCGCTACCTTTCTGTTTATAAGATAAGTAAACCTTAATGTAAAATGCTCAGGGTGCTTTTCTAAGCGCTTTTGCCATTTACTGTCATTATTTATTTTTTTCAGGTTCAGAGCTATTTCAGTTTTTATTAACTGCCCATATAATATATTTTGTAACACCAGCGCCACCTGGCTCTGTAATGTTACAGTCAGCAAGATATGCCTTCAGAAGGAAATAGAGAATTGTTCTGCACAAGAAAGACATCACAAGCCTTAGATGCCCTTTCCTGTCTGCTAAGTGAGGAGTCAGGGTATAACTAATGATGCTGCAGCAGGTATTTAGAATGGTTGCTTGCTAAGCAGTTGCTATTGTAGCAGGACATGGTTGCTAACAAGCCAGTAAGCCAACTTGAATAAACTGGCTTTGGGACATATCCTTGACAAGATCATCTGTAAAGCTTTCATGAGTGACTGTTTCTGCTGGTGCTCTTGTGCCTTGCTCCATAGGAGGCACTTTGTTACATTTTGGGCAACATTTTGCTCATTTTATTAGAAAGGCCCCCTTTAGCCACAGGAGCAATTTGGGGTCAGCTCTTCTACAAGCCTAGGTTGTCTTGAGCCACACAGAGCCCACTGAGCATGTGCAGTGCCACTGACTCTGAAAAGATGACCAAACAAGATACTGATGGTAAGCTGCTGTGCACAGCTTTAAAGGGGATATATACCATAAATTTTTACAATGCACTAAACCATGTCAAATAACGTAAAATAGAAGGAAGTTACTTTTATTTTAATTCCTTTGGGTCCAAATATGTCCATAACTGCTTGAAAACTGTGCTCTACCCAGACCTTATGCCAGCTTCCGGTTTAGAGTCTTCAGTATATCGCTCAGAGCCGCTGGCCCTCATAGACTTCTATGACACCCTCATCTACTTAAAGTGAAGTGAATATTCATAGAGTGGGCAGGGCTTAGCGATGTCACAGACAGTCCATTCCTGCTCTACTCGCTCCTCTCCCCCCCCCCCCCGCAGCAGCACAAGCAGAGAGACACAGAAGGAGGGAGGGGTTTTCCCTGCTGCTGCTGAGTAAAGCCTGTCAGTCAGTGCTGTGACCACTTCCTGTGGGAGACTAAAGGACACTCCCATGTTTCATTTGGCTCTGACTTCTGATCAGTGAGGTTGTGTATGCAGCTCTCATGTAATGGCAGTTTTAGGAGGTAAAATGCTTTCAAAACATCTTTCTTTCTGCATCATTTAACATTTTGAGGGAGGATGAATATTATAACTGAATATGAACTTTATATAAAATGTCTCCTTTAAAGGCATGGATCGTTACTATTATAGGGCTGCTTAACCTTTCTACTGATACAATAAGTTTAGTATATAAAAAACAGCATTTCTAGCCATATTCATTCATTCATCATATTCCTTTATATACATATTATGGTAACTACATATCTAGTTATCTCATCACATTGATAAAACAACTCAGATATAGTTACATCAACTAAAACCATAATATCATATAGATATATGTCTAAACATTAGTTGCCATATTATACACTGTATATTGCTTTGCATATGTACTTCTGAAGACTGCTGCATTCATTTGTAAGCCTGGGTTTTAGTAATTGTACTTAACAGCTCTGAGTTACATGAAGGCCATCTCCCATAGACTCCATTTTAACCAAATAATTCAAATATTTAAAAACGATTTCCTTTTTCTCAGTACAAGTATCGGACCCCTTATCCGGAAACGCATTATCCAAAAAAGTTCTGAATTACTGAAAGGCCATCTCCCATAGACTCCACTGTAATCAAATAATGCACATTTTTAAAAATAATTTAATATTTCTCTGTAATAATAAAACAGTACCTTGTACTTGATCCCAACTAAGATACAATTAATCCTTATTGGGGGGCAAAACAATCCTATTGGGTTTATTTAATGTTTAAATAATTTTATTAACATAAGTAAGGTAGGAGATCTGAATTACATAAGACCCCTTATCCGGAAAACCCCACGTCCCGAACATTCTGGATAACGGGTCTTATAACTGTGGTAATAAAACAGTACCGTGTACTTGATCCCAACAAATATTTAATGAATCCTTATTGGAAGCAAAACAGTCCCTACTGGGCAGGGCCGGAACTAGGGGTAGGCAGAAGAGGCAGCTGCCTAGGGCGCAACGATTGAGAGGCACCAAAACCTCTCCTGCCTACCCCTAGTGCTACTTTGTCATTGCCTCCGCCGCTTGTCATTAGCGGTGGAGGCAATGACCGATCTAATCGCACCTCCTCCTGTGCTTTGGTGCGCATGCGCCGTTCGGGGGGAGGTGGGCGGTGTTGGCCGACCGGATGGCCTAGGGCACCCGGTCGGCTTGGCCCGCCCCTGCTACTGGGTTTAATTCATGTTTGAGTTATTTTTTAGTAAAGTTAAGGCATGGAGATCCATATTACAAAAAGACCCCTTATCCTAAGCATTCTGCATCCAATCCCTGTAGCAGATACAGCAAGAACTGTGTGTGACCGCACCAAGAGACGTGCCTCTCTGTACAAAATGAGGGGGCTACAATATCTCAGAAGTAAAACAAGGGGGCATGTATGGACCCCAGTGTGTGAAAGGTGGCGCTGCTTGTTCAGAATATAGTAGTGCTTTTACTGATTCAGTTGTCAATCATGTGACACTTTCATGTACAATGAAGTAGGTAGGGCCCGTTTATAGAAAGAGAGAAGTTAAGCCTATATATTTTACATGACATGGCAAATAGCATATTGAGGTATATATCAATTAACTGCCTTACTCACAGTACCAATTGGCATAGGAAAGTTGCTACTAGAGTAAGCTTTCTGCAATCATTTAGGAGGGTGGGTGTGCAGGCTCTGCAATCTATCAATATATAGTTGGATAAAGTTATTTTAGAGTCCACACTTTTCTCATTAGAATCAAAAAGTTATACTGGTTTGGCTGTCTTGACACTATTTATTACAGTAGAGATCTGCTCATTATGAATAAATCAGGGCAACTTTAATTAATAGGCAAACATGGACTTTATAGGGCAACTAATCTCCCCGAATTGCCTTCCCACTGGCAAGAATTTGTATTGCTGGTGGGATGGCATACATGCTGCTTTGGCTTTTCAGAGTCGCCCAAAGTTGCTTTATGATGGAATTTTAGGTGACTTCGGAAAACCAAAGTGATGCGTATGCCATCCCACAGCAATTGGTCACAGGCGACTAATCTCCCCTTGTGCCACCAATCTAAAGGACAAATAACTGGACTGTAGCATTTCAGTTGAATTCACTGAGGAAAATATATGCAGGGAAGAGTTAAAGAGCAAGTAACAACAGGAAATGAAAGTACCCTATTAGTATTTACAGATAATGTTCACTTGGACCAGCATTTCTTCATTTTAATTAAATGGGACCCAGTTGTTGGGTCTGGTATATTGTAGTTACACCGCTGATAAAGCATATATTGGGTTCGTTAAAAACCTATGACATAGTCTGTGCTTTTCAACACACTGCGCCATGTCTAGAAAGCATAAAATCCCAGTGAATATATAAAGTTCCTCTGGTTGGACTGGATGGGGCTTTATTTGGATGACAAATAACAATACAAAGTGTAGCTGGACACAGTAGAGCTGATAACAGACAGGGCTTCTACATCATATATCATTTTTGGTCCTTTAAATGTAAAAGTGGAAAAGGACAACCATCACAAAGATGGATACCTTTAATGAATGTGCCAATTAGAAGCTAATGGACCTAAACAAAAGTTAGGAAAACTGACTTGATGGCACTTAATAATGCAATAAGTAGTGTCACATTTATAGGGGCCTTAGTGACGGGGGCAGGGGCCCCCAATGATGTTACATTTGCCTCAAAATAGCACTGGTATGAAATACTGATAAGAAAGACAGTTGTTGGTTATATTTAGTTAATCACAAAAACTATAACACAAACTGCCATTTGAATCATTGCAGCAAAATGGTCGGTTAGATATCAAGTTGTAGGGCACCATCTGCTGGTCATAGATGGATTTACATGCATGCAATATTACTGATCAGGGCCATATACTTGTTACATTGTTCTTATTTATTTATAAGGTTCAACCATATTTCCCTGCACTGCAGAATACAGCAAATATTCCAGCTGCATCAATGAAACATGTATGTGCCGATGATCAAGGCTGGTATTAGAAAGGGGCTGATGAAGAAAGGATTGAACCCAGTTTGAAGTGGAAAATGATAAATCAGGGTTGTCTAAACTGTGGCTCTCCTGCTGTTGCAGAATTACAGCTTTCATTATTCTCCCATAGTGCTTGTTGCAGTTCAACAGCAGATGAAGGGCTGCCGGTTGGACATCGCTAACGTATGTCATAAAAATATTTAACATATGTCTTCTGGGATAATGGTCTCACTGCCCAAGCCCAAAAGCTGAAGGAACCTGTCTATTCCCTTTGTTAAGTTGTACAGAAGGGCCCTGTAGATCTAAACAACCACCAGGCCACGGGCTTAGTGTGTGATAATAATGTGGCATCCTGTGTAATTATCTCTGTCCTGTTTTATCAAGATTAAATTTTCATATTTGGGGGATTAAACTTTTATATTGTGCCTTGTTTTGTATATATGAATCCTGGACTAGTGTCATGCATTTTTAATCTATGCTTTTTTTTTTACTGTCTTTCTACTTTTCTTATTTCTCCACTGTGGCAGCGGTGAGCGGAAGCTGAAAAAAGAGCACCTGGTACATCTGTACAAAAGAGAATCAGGCACTAGAACAAAAATCTGCACCTATCTCTAGATGCTGGGAACTGCTCCTACTGCAGCTGTACCCAATTTGGCAAATTCACCACAATTGCTAGGGTTGCCACCCAGTAGGTATTGTACTGGCCCTGCCAGTCAATGTCACACATTTGGGGGATAAAGGATAATTTATCCCTGAAATGTGTGACATTGACTGTATGACTGAATCTGAGAGAGGTAAAGTTATATGCAGGGCAAGCTGAAAACTCACCTCATGACGGCAACAACCTTCACGTTACCGGGGTGGCAAAAACCAGACAGGTAGGGTAGGGTAGGCATAGTATAGCACACATAGGCCGGGTAAGCAGGGAGAGTATGGCACACACAGTCAGGGTAAGGCAGTGTAGGGTACTGCCATACTCTGCCTGCCCTATGCTGCCTGTGTGAGCCATACTCTACCTGCCCTGTGTTGCCTGTGTGTGCCATACTCTGCCTGCCCTGTGTTGTCTGTGTGAGCCATACTTTGCCTGACCTATGCTGCCTGTGTGTGCCATACTCTGCCTGCCCTATGTTGCCTGTGTGTGCCATACTCTGCCTGCCCTGTGTTGGCTGTGTGTGCCATACTTTGCCTGCCCTATGCTGCCTGTGTGTGCCATACTCTGCCTGCCCTATCTTGCCTGTGTGTACCATACTCTGCCTGCCCTATGCTGCCTGTGTGTGCCATACTCTGCCTGCCCTATGTTGTCTGTGTGTGCCATACTCTGCCTGCCCTGTGTTGGCTGTGTGTGCCATACTTTGCCTGCCCTATGCTGCCTGTGTGAGCCATACTCTGCCTGCCCTATGTTGCCTGTGTGTGCCATACTCTGCCTGCCCTGTGTTGCCTGTGTGTGCCATACTTTGCGTGCCCTATGCTGCCTGTGTGTGCCATACTCTGCCTGCCCTATGCTGCCTGTGTGTGCCATACTCTGCCTGCCCTATGCTGCCTGTGTGTGCCATACTTTGCCTGTCCTATGCTGCCTGTGTGTGGCATACTCTGCCTGCCCTATGCTGCCTGTGTGTGCCATACTCTGCCTGCCCTATGCTGCCTGTGTGTGCCATACTCTGCCTGCCCTATGCTGCCTGTGTGTGCCATACTCTACCTGCCCTATGCTGCCTGTGTGTGCCATACTTTGTCTGCCCTATGCTGCCGCCTGTGTGTGCCATACTTTGCCTGTCCTATGCTGCCTGTGTGTGCCATACTCTACCTGCCCTATGCTGCCTGTGTGTGCCATACTCTGCCTGCCCTATGTTGTCTGTGTGTGCCATACTCTGCCTGCCCTGTGTTGGCTGTGTGTGCCATACTTTGCCTGCCCTATGCTGCCTGTGCGAGCCATACTCTGCCTGCCCTATGTTGCCTGTGTGTGCCATACTTTGCCTGCCCTATGCTGCCTGTGTGTGCCATACTCTGCCTGCCCTATGCTGCCTGTGTGTGTCATACTCTGCCTGCTTTATGCTGAAAAAAAATGGTGATTTGCATTTGAATTTTGCAGTTTGTACATTGCACATTGTACTCTTTTTGGAAATGAGCCTTCATATGTATCTGTGCATAACTGTGGCCCCTATCCATACATAAGACATTGCATGAAACATACAGTTTCATGCAATGTCTTATGTATGGATAGGGGCCACAGAATTCCAGCAAGGAATGAATTAGGGGAGGAACAGAATGCTTTACCCATCCCTCCAACCAGGGTTGTCTAAAAAAATAGAGGGAGGGACACCATATGCCTAATTGGCCACGTCCCCAGTATGCTCAAACCCAGCAACAATCTGTTTTCTGCATTTCTGCACCGACTTGCAAACTCATTAACGCATGTTTAGTAGTGACATCATTATGATGTTTTTGTACATTACACATGGCAAGGAGTACAGTCAATGGCATACTTATGGAGGGGAGCAGCCTTTACATTCTAGTGATAGGGCCCACAGTGAATATCTGCTGAAAATGCAAAGTCTCACGTTTTTTGGTGGATATCGGCTACATGTGCCTGCCCCCAGTGTATTCCACTCATTCGGGTGCAGGCATAAGGTAGGCCAATTGTTACATTTTTCAGGCTTGCTGAAAATACACTCCTTGTGGCATTAGTTTTAAGGCCTAAATCTAACAATTCATGTTCTTTCACGTAACCCTTATCATTGCCATTAATTGCCATTAATGTATCTTAAAACATGCACATTTATATCCCGAAACAGTCCTTTTGTGATCACCAAAGATGGCCAGCTATATAGGGTAAACAGCGTAAAATGTACTCATTTAGATGGCAAACAAATAAATCTTTGGCCAATTTAGCACATCAAGTTGCGGCCAAAATCAGGCTTATGTAACACAGAGCACTTGGGCCAACAATAAGACCATATAGAGTCACTATACAGGTAAAGGATCTGTTATCCAGAATGCTCAGGACCTTGGGTGTTCCAGATAAGGTGTCTTTTTCATAATTTGGATCGGCACTAAAAAAAAAATGTAAACATTAAATCAACCCAGTAGGATTGTTTTGCCTCCAATAAGGATTAATTGTATAATACTGTTTTATTATTACAGAGAAAAGGAAATATTTTTTCAAGATATGATTTATTTATCTGGATAATGGATCTCATACCTGTATTTAGTTTAATCCACTAACTATAATTATAAGTTTTTTGAAACCACAACTAAACTCATTTCCACTAAAATTATGAAGGTCTAGTCATTTATTAAAAGATCCAAATTGAAAAAGCACAAACGAATAAAAATGCAGAATGAAAAGGAAAAGAACATGAAAACCATAAAATTTTTGTTTTTGCTGCCATCTGTGAGCAAATGCGCTACAATAGAAAATTGGTTCTGTTTTTACCAGTGTAAAGTACTTTCTGGGTGTGATTTGCACTTATTGCAGAAATGGCTCTGTGTCCAGTCTGCCATTGAAACCACTATCCCTTGTAATGTTGCCATACATGGGCTCATAAAAGGTGCTGACTTGATCCTTTGGCAGCTTATTGAAACATGTATTGGTGACCATGCCAAATAAGAGGATCTTACATTGTATGCCCAGCTTTACTCTAGCAACCACACAAGCTCAGCTTTTAACAACACAGCAGCAGAAATAATTAAACCATCACAAAGAAAAATCAAAATCAAAACTGGATATTTCTGGTGCTATAATAATAAATGATGATGATATTGACTAAGAACAGCATTCCCATGCTGTAAATTCGTTTTAAGATGAATCTCCACTTTAATGGTTCTGGGCAGATAAAAATACTCTAATTTCTAATGTAAATCCACCAAGGACTATTGGGTTAGTGGGGCCCGACTGCTTATTATATGTGTAGCTCAGCAAATCTATGTTATTAGTCACAGAGAAAACAGAACCATGGCATGTAGGTAGGATAATGGAGGCAAGTGTAAAAGCTGATTTCAACACAGCCGTGGATTATGGGTGGTTTGGGAAAGAAGGCAATGATGAGATAGTTAACAGTCAATTAAAATCAGAGACAAGCTGATTAGGAGCCATCTCTTGCAATCCAGCTGAGCCAGAGCCTGTCATGCCTGATCCTTTTCCCTCCGTCTCAGCCTCCCTCCCTGGCTAAATCATGTTCATTTGTTGCTTGTCAGCAGCTGTCAGTTTCTCCATGATCGCTGTCTATTTGTTTTTTCTTCTTATACATTTCCATATAATAAAAGATCATTCCACCTGGCAATAGCTACTGCCTTTTAAGTTTTCCTTTTGCCGAGTGTATGGTGCCTTATTACTATTAATTTTTAACCTTTATTTTTGGATTCATACACTAACGATTCAATACAACAAAGTACAGTGACATTGGTGTTGCTCATAATCCTATAGAAGACAATTTAGTAGTATCCCTATTCACTGCTTCCCCCCCCCACACACACAATATTAATGTACCAGCATGCCCCTTCCCAGTTTTCTTTCTGTTTGTGGTCAATGGTGGTACCTATCCCCTGTGCCTTTTTATCCCCACCTTTACCTTTGTTTACCATTCTTCTGTGTTTCAGTAAAAAGCAAGAGGTTTTATATTAAAAGCACTAAGCACAACATGGCTCATTGCACATCCCCAAAAAGCTGCTCTGTTCTTCAGATAAAATAGCCCTCAATGCAACAACACTAACCTTCCCTTTAAGGCAGTAAAGAAAGGCAAATGGTTACCTCATTCAGAAGAAATGTTGCACTGGAGTCAGAGAAAGACATAGAAGGGGCATAAATAGCCCAAAGCCGCACTCTCAGAAGCTTTTTTTATATACAAAGCAGACTTTGCATTCTCTGTTTATCTGCCTCGCTGTGCTCATAGCTTTTCTCTCCATCAAACACACACAAAACACACAATTTCTCCCCTTCCCTGCCTCTCTTACTCCTCCTTCTGTTTCTCTCATTTCATTTCCACCTCTCAGTGCCTAAGCCTGGCTGAAATAATGGATTCACAGACATTTAAGTGCCGAATAATTGTATTAATGGCTTGTGGCAACACAATGGGGGGGAAAAAAATCTTTGAAAGGCACAAATGGATTTTTTTTTTATTCTGCAAGGAGCAGCCCCCGGCACATAGCTTACCATTCCCTGTCCTTTAAGGCCACTCACAATGAGCAATAATTCCACATCTACAGGCAATGACCTTTATTGGCAGGGCTATGAGCTCATGTTCAGTGATGGATATACAGCAGGAGTAACTACACATTGTGATAGAAGCCTTGATCAATTTCTTTCATTATATTGAATGGAAAAAGATGGAGATATGAGTTCTATAAAGACTATAGGGAGTCATTAACTAAGTGAAAGGCAGGCTGCAAAGTGCAAATAAAGGGTGCAATCTTAAGTTTGCACTTTGCACACTGCCTTCCACATTTTTGAATTGCCACAGGTCTCTGCACCTGTGACAGCCTCAGTGAATACAGTGCTGCCTGTGTTAGGCAGCAGGGCCGCTCCTGCCATATGGCAAGGTGAGAACAGCAAAAAGCCACCTTTGAAACTATTGAGAGTTGAATTTTCATTGTTTAAAATGAAAGTTCAACTCTTCTATTGCGGAATAAGAAATTGTATCCACCAGTGCTTTGCCAAATGGCCACTAATTGTGTTGATATTGGAGGGAAGATGGAACATGGGGTAAGTCCATATTAGGCTAATTAGTTTGCAATTTACCTTTCTAAGTTTAGAAGGGAATAATTCAGAATCAGTTTAGTTTAATCAGTTCAGAAGGAAATCATTCCTCTCTGTGTGCCCCAACTGGCAGCTCCCATTCTTCTAAATCAATTTGTAAAATGTTTCCTACAAGTTGAATGTGATGGACTCTAATCCAGGTTGGTGTTACTATGTATTATGGGGATGCACCGAATCCACTTTTTCGGATTCGGCCAAATCCCCGAATCCTTCGTAAAAGAGTTGGGCAAATACCAAACCGAGTCCGAATCCTAATTAGTATATTCTTATTAGGTTTTGGAAGGGTTTAACCCTTCTACTGCCAGCCATTTTGGTCAAAGCGGAACTTGTATTGCCAGACAGTTTTTGAACATTTTGCACTGTTTCACTTTAGGGGCCTTTCCTCGGGGGGACTTTTAGTTTACCAAGGAAAACAATATATCGTTTTTTTCAGAACAACCTAAGCTTTCAAAATATGGTAGAATTTTTGTGTAATTCCAATTCTGTAACAAGATATAGGCTTCTAAATGTCTAAAAATGCAAAAAAAATCAAATTTTCCATAATATAATCACACATACTAGAAACAAAAATTATTTTATGCACGAATATACAACTGATTTGGAAAGTCCCATGTCTCCTGAACGTGCCAATACCAAATATATATAGTTTTATGGAGATTTCTCACTTGTATAGGTCAAAAACTCCCAGCAGTACACTACCAAATTCCCAAAGCACTGCTCCAAAAAAACTGCATACTTTGGATTTCAAGGCCAAAATTCCACTAACAGAAGGTTTATCCCAGAAAATTGTACATTTTTGGAAAGAACAGATTCTGGGGAATACAGAATAGGCACAACTGTCTGTCTACTCCAAACTATCAAGTCGCAATGCTTTCCTAAAGTTATTGGTTTTTATCAAAATTTGTGATTTTTTTTAAAAATCGCTTCAAAGCTTCCAGTCTATAGTATCTTATCTCCTACAGGTCATAAAGTAACCAAATAAAACACCCTAAATATGAATGCCTGGGGTCCACTGAACAGTTTGATGCCCAATATGTATAGGTTTACCTAAGTATGTGGCATGTAGGGGCCCCAATGTGAACATACCCCATATGAACTGTCATTTCTGTCATTTCAGCTTCTGCAAAATCAACACATTTACATCATTATATGTGGGATAAAGCTAGTAAAAAGTATGCTCACCCCAGAAAGTCATATATTTTTGGAAAGTACACATTCCCCCGAATCTAAAATGGGTACCCATGTCTTTCTACTCCAAAGTACCAAGCCGCACAGCTTTTCTAAAGTTAGCAATTTTGATGACATTTCCAAAAATCCCCTCAAAGCTTCCACTTTGAAGCATCTTATCTCCCACATAGCATTAGGTACCAAGATAAAACACCCTGAATTTGAACGCCAGGGGTCCACTGAACAGTTTGATGCCCAATATGTATAGGTTTACCTAAGTATGTGGCATGTAGGGGCCCCAATGTGAACATACCCCATATGAACTGTCATTTCTGTCATTTCAGCTTCTGCAAAATCAACACATTTACATCATTATATGTGGGATGAAGCTAGTAAAAAGTACGCTCACCCCAGAAAGTCATATATTTTTGGAAAGTACACATTCCCCCGAATCTAAAATGGGTACCCATGTCTTTCTACTCCAAAGTACCAAGCCGCACAGCTTTTCTAAAGTTAGCAATTTTGATGACATTTCCAAAAATCCCCTCAAAGCTTCCACTTTGAAGCATCTTATCTCCCACATAGCATTAGGTACCAAGATAAAACACCCTGAATTTGAACGCCAGGGGTCCACTGAACAGTTTGATGCCCAATATGTATAGGTTTACCTAAGTATGTGGCATGTAGGGGCCCCAATGTGAACATACCCCATATGAACTGTCATTTCTGTCATTTCAGCTTCTGCAAAATCAACACATTTACATCATTATATGTGGGATAAAGCTAGTAAAAAGTATGCTCACCCCAGAAAGTCATATATTTTTGGAAAGTACACATTCCCCCGAATCTAAAATGGGTACCCATGTCTTTCTACTCCAAAGTACCAAGCCGCACAGCTTTTCTAAAGTTAGCAATTCTGATGACATTTCCAAAAATCCCCTCAAAGCTTCCACTTTGAAGCATCTTATCTCCCACATAGCATTAGGTACCAAGATAAAACACCCTGAATTTGAACGCCAGGGGTCCACTGAACAGTTTGATGCCCAATATGTATAGGTTTACCTAAGTATGTGGCATGTAGGGGCCCCAATGTGAACATACCCCCATATGAACTGTCATTTCTGTCATTTCAGCTCCTGCAGAATCAACACATTTACATTATTATATGTGGGATAAAGCTACAAAAAAGTACGCTCACCCCAGAAAGTCATATATTTTTGGAAAGTACACATTCCCCCGAATCTAAAATGGGTACCCATGTCTTTCTACTCCAAAGTACCAAGCCGCACAGCTTTTCTAAAGTTAGCAATTTTGATGACATTTCCAAAAATCCCCTCAAAGCTTCCACTTTGCAGCATCTTATCTCCCACATAGCATTAGGTACCAAGATAAAACACCCTGAATTTGAACACCAGGGGTCCACTGAACAGTTTGATGCCCAATATGTATAGGTTTACCCAAGTATGTGGCATGTAGGGGCCCGAATGTGAACATACCCCCATATATACTGTCATTTCTGTCATTTCAGCTCCTGCAAAATCAACACATTTACATCATTATATGTGAGATAAAGCTACAAAAAAGTACGCTCACCCCAGAAAGCCATATATTTTTGGAAAGTACACATTCCCCCGAATCTAAAATGGGTACCCATGTCTTTCTACTCCAAAGTACCAAGCCGCACAGCTTTTCTAAAGTTAGCAATTTTGATGACATTTCCAAAAATCCCCTCAAAGCTTCCATTTTGAAGCATCTTATCTCCCACATAGCATTAGGTACCAAGATAAAACACCCTGAATTTGAACGCCAGGGGTCCACTGAACAGTTTGATGCCCAATATGTATAGGTTTACCTAAGTATGTGGCATGTAGGGGCCCCAATGTGAACATACCCCCATATATACTGTCATTTCTGTCATTTCAGCTCCTGCAAAATCAACACATTTACATCATTATATGTGGGATAAAGCTACAAAAAAGTACGCTCACCCCAGAAAGTCATATATTTTTGGAAAGTACACATTCCCCCGAATCTAAAATGGGTACCCATGTCTTTCTACTCCAAAGTACCAAGCCGCACAGCTTTTCTAAAGTTAGCAATTTTGATGACATTTCCAAAAATCCCCTCAAAGCTTCCACTTTGCAGCATCTTATCTCCCACATAGTGTTAGGTACCAAGATAAAACACCCTAAATTTGAACGCCAGGGGTCCACTGAACAGTTTGATGCCCAATATGTATAGGTTTACCTAAGTATGTGGCATGTAGGGGCCCCAATGGGAACATACCCCCATATGATCTATCATTTCAGCTCCTGCAAAATCAACACATTTACATCCTTTATGTGGGATAATGCTACAAAAAAAGTACATTCACCCCAGAAAGCCATATATTTTTGGAAAATACACATCCCCCCGAATCTATAATGGGTAAATATTTCTTATTGCTACAAAGTACCAAGCTGTAAAGCTTCCTAAGTTTGCAGATTTATATGACATTTCGAAAATCGCATAAAAATGTTGCAATTTGCCGCATTTATCTCTCACAATTTCTTGATAAAGATCAGATAAAGACAAATCACCCCAAAAAGGAACACCAGAGGTCTACTGAACAGTTTGATGCCCAATATGCATAGATATACCAAAGTCTGCGGTATGTACTGAACCCAAAATGAAAATAGCGCATAAGGATTTCTCGCCTGCCAGCTCAGCTTTTGCACACAGAGCCCCCTGTCAGTGTATTATGTGCCAAAACTTCCCCTAACCATACAGTGACCCCCACAAAACCATATATTTTTGGAAAGTACACATTCTGACAAATCCAACAAGGGTAAAGAGTCCTTTCTACACCAAAGTACCAATCTGCAGAGCTTTCCTAAAGTTATTGGTTTTTATGACATTTCAGAAAATCGCCTAAAAATGTTGCAATTTGTCGCATTTATCTCACACAATTTCTTGCGTACAAAGGCAAGTCACCCCAAATAGGAACACCAGAGGCCTACTGAACAGTTTGATGCCCAATATGCATAGATATACCAAAGTCTGCGGTATGTACTGAACCCTAAATGAAAATAGCGCATAAGGATTTCTCGCCTGCCAGCTCAGCTTTTGCACACAGAGCCCCCTGTCAGTGTATTATGTGCCAAAACTTCCCCTAACTATACAGATCCCCCACAAAACCATATATTTTTGGAAAGTACACATTCTGACAAATCCAACAAGGGTAAAGAGTCCTTTCTACACCAAAGTACCAATCTGCAGAGCTTTCCTAAAGTTATCGGTTTTTATGACATTTCAGAAAATCGCCTAAAAATGTTGCAATTTGTCGCATTTATCTCACACAATTTCTTGCGTACAAAGGCAAGTCACCCCAAATAGGAACACCAGAGGCCTACTGAACAGTTTGATGCCCAATATGCATAGATATACCAAAGTCTGCAGTATGTACTGAACCCTAAATGAAAATAGCGCATAAGGATTTCTCGCCTGCCAGCTCAGCTTTTGCACACAGAGCCCCCTGTCAGTGTATTATGTGCCAAAACTTCCCCTAACTATACAGAGACCACCACAAAACCATATATTTTTGGAAAGTACACATTCTGACAAATCCAACAAGGGTAAAGAGTCCTTTCTACACCAAAGTACCAAGCCGCAAAGCTTTCCTAAAGTTATCGGTTTTTATGACATTTCAGAAAATCGCCTAAAAATGTTGCAATTTGTCGCATTTATCTCACACAATTTCTTGCGTACAAAGGCAAGTCACCCCAAATAGGAACACCAGAGGCCTACTGAACAGTTTGATGCCCAATATGCATAGATATACCAAAGTCTGCGGTATGTACTGAACCCTAAATGAAAATAGCGCATAAGGATTTCTCGCCTGCCAGCTCAGCTTTTGCACACAGAGCCCCCTGTCAGTGTATTATGTGCCAAAACTTCCCCTAACTATACAGATCCCCCACAAAACCATATATTTTTGGAAAGTACACATTCTGACAAATCCAACAAGGGTAAAGAGTCCTTTCTACACCAAAGTACCAATCTGCAGAGCTTTCCTAAAGTTATCGGTTTTTATGACATTTCAGAAAATCGCCTAAAAATGTTGCAATTTGTCGCATTTATCTCACACAATTTCTTGCGTACAAAGGCAAGTCACCCCAAATAGGAACACCAGAGGCCTACTGAACAGTTTGATGCCCAATATGCATAGATATACCAAAGTCTGCAGTATGTACTGAACCCTAAATGAAAATAGCGCATAAGGATTTCTCGCCTGCCAGCTCAGCTTTTGCACACAGAGCCCCCTGTCAGTGTATTATGTGCCAAAACTTCCCCTAACTATACAGAGACCACCACAAAACCATATATTTTTGGAAAGTACACATTCTGACAAATCCAACAAGGGTAAAGAGTCCTTTCTACACCAAAGTACCAAGCCGCAAAGCTTTCCTAAAGTTATCGGTTTTTATGACATTTCAGAAAATCGCCTAAAAATGTTGCAATTTGTCGCATTTATCTCACACAATTTCTTGCGTACAAAGGCAAGTCACCCCAAATAGGAACACCAGAGGCCTACTGAACAGTTTGATGCCCAATATGCATAGATATACCAAAGTCTGCGGTATGTACTGAACCCTAAATGAAAATAGCGCATAAGGATTTCTCGCCTGCCAGCTCAGCTTTTGCACACAGAGCCCCCTGTCAGTGTATTATGTGCCAAAACTTCCCCTAACTATACAGAGACCCCCACAAAACCATATATTTTTGGAAAGTACACATTCTGACAAATCCAACAAGGGTAAAGAGTCCTTTCTACACCAAAGTACCAAGCCGCAAAGCTTTCCTAAAGTTATCGGTTTTTATGACATTTCAGAAAATCGCCTAAAAATGTTGCAATTTGCCGCATTTATCTCACACAATTTCTTGCGTACAAAGGCAAGTCACCCCAAATAGGAACACCAGAGGCCTACTGAACAGTTTGATGCCCAATATGCATAGATATACCAAAGTCTGCGGTATGTACTGAACCCTAAATGAAAATAGCGCATAAGGATTTCTCGCCTGCCAGCTCAGCTTTTGCACACAGAGCCCCCTGTCAGTGTATTATGTGCCAAAACTTCCCCTAACTATACAGAGACCCCCACAAAACCATATATTTTTGGAAAGTACACATTCTGACAAATCCAACAAGGGTTAAGAGTCCTTTCTACACCAAAGTACCAAGCCGCAAAGCTTTCCTAAAGTTATCGGTTTTTATGACATTTCAGAAAATCGCCTAAAAATGTTGCAATTTTCCGCATTTATCTCACACAATTTCTTGCGTACAAAGGCAAGTCACCCCAAATAGGAACACCAGAGGCCTACTGAACAGTTTGATGCCCAATATGCATAGATATACCAAAGTCTGCGGTATGTACTGAACCCAAAATGAAAATAGCGCATAAGGATTTCTCGCCTGCCAACTCAGCTTTTGCACACAGAGCCCCCTGTCAGTGTATTATGTGCAGTAACCCCCCCTAACTATACAGTGACCCCCAGAAAACCATATATTTTTGGAAAGTACACATTCTGATGAATTCAAAATAGGTAAAGTTATTTTTGTACACCAAAGTTACACCTGGCAAAGCTACGCTAAAAACAGATCAGGAACACTTATATAGGGATAAAATGTGATAAAACCACAAAAATTGTGCAAATCAGTGAAACAACAAAATAAGTCACATGACAGTGTAATTAGTGGCCAGAATATCTGATCCAATAGTTACGCTGTCAAAATAAACAGTTTTTAGGTAAAAGAAAATAAAAACAAAGTGGTAAAATGAAAAAAAAAAAAAAAAAAAAAGCAAAACAAAAAAAACCCAAAGTGTTTGTGTATACATGTGTGTACATGTGTAAAAGTTGTGTGATAGTGTGTAAGTGTGTATATGAGTGTAAATAAGTGTATAAAAGTGTGAAAAATGAAAAAAATAAAAAATTAAAAAAAAAAAAAATGCTAAAATGTGTGCTGTAAGTGTGTGTAAATGTATGTAAGTGTGTATAAATGTATGTAAATGTGTGTATAAGTGTGTAAAAGTGTGTAAATGCAATAAAAAAAAAAACTCCTTACCTGTTCCTGAAGACCGATCGCCTCCTTCCTCATTTGGGCCGGCGCTGGGGGAGAGAGAGGAAGCAGGAAGCAGCAGACGCGATGCGATCGCGTCTGCTGCTTCCTGGAGGGTCCTGCGAGCGATCGGCTCGCAGGACCCTGATGACAGCCCCCCTGGCACATTGCCCAGGGGGGCTGTCATTGTTAGAAGCCCTCTGCAGCGGCGGCACATGCCGCCACTGCAGAGGGCAGCGCTTAAACGCCAACGACGTATGAGACACGTCGTTGGCGTTTAAGCCCTTTTACTGCCAGCACGTATGCCATACGTGCTTGGCAGTAAAAGAGTTAATATTGGCATGTTGAAAAATGTTCAACTTCCATGATTACGTGACAAAAAGTCATGTGATTTTTAGGATTTGGTTTGTCCTTAAAGGAGAATGCAAGTCAAAATTTAAAAAGCATACTGCCCAATAGTCCTCCTATTGTTTAGTAAAAACGTCACACTTTTGGCTCACCTAATCAAATATTTACTCAGTCACACTTACTTCACATTTTCTAGAACAGGCAGCCATCTCTAAAAAGGTATTCTCCCTTCCTTTCCCTCCTTGCTTCATACTGCACATGTGTTTCATTCCCTCCCTCCCCTCTGCCAGATCCACTTCTGATTGGCTGGTGGGCATGTGTAGCTCAGAACAGCAGACAGGATCAAGTTACACACATGCTCAGAGAATAGGAAGGCTGCCGCTGGCACCTACAGGAAGGGAAGAGAGATTTCAGTGATGTCACTGTAGTCTTCACACTGCTGTAGGCTGCCAGCACCATATCTCAGAGAAGCAAACAGGGATCTGGGAATTTAGATATGCAGTAAGTACTTAAATAGAATGCATTTAGACTTACTTTTAATTTATATTAACCTTTCATTGTCCTTTAATGTATTAAGATATATTTTTAAGAATTCACTAGAAACCTGAAGCAGATCATTATGCAGGTACTTGACACTCCCAGAAGATTAGTTGTAGATTGTGTTTAAAGTGCTCTCTGCCTTTTGTTTTTGGACCTGTGCAGGCCTATTAAAATATCTATTAAAATGCAGCATCCCTTGCACAGAGTGTCTTGGTGCCACATATCACTCTAAGCCATATTACATCTCTACACCCAAAAGTCCTACACCAAAGTTCCCCTCTGTTGCACTTCATGGGCTCTAATGAGATCAAAACAGGCAAACTGCAAGTTTGGATTTATGGTTATGGTATGCATCCGAAACCACTGGTATAGCAGAAGATAGCTTCTGCTATACCAGTGGTTTCGGATGCACCAAATAAGAGAATAAGTTACATTTCTCTGCCCTTAATTTCTTAAATGATGGTTGAAATCTCTGATTTTTGGTTTTTCCCAGTGCAATATGTGTAGGTATGTATTATGTTTTAAGAAGGCTTTTACTGCACTAAGAATTCCTTGTCATCGCTTCGGCAGTACAAGGTATGTGTGGCCGATATAAAGTCAAGAAAAAATGCCAAATATTGCATGGGTCCTGAAGTTAGTATGCAGTAAGGTGCCTATTTGGGTTGCCATATGACATGCACAGGGGTGTGAGGCACAGCCATTATACACAACATGCATGCAAGTTACGTAAATATTACATATTATAGAGAATACCGTGGAAGCAAACCCTGCGGTCCAGGCCGCCCTGTCCCCCCCATGGCCGCGGGGTCTGCTTCCTCGTTACTTATAGTATTGTGGTGGCATCCTGCACACTAATGCAGAAGTTATATATGGTGGTGCTGGTGTTCTCTAGACACCTGGAATGGTATCACAGTGGTACTGCAAATAGCAAAATAGGAACTGCACACACAGCTTGCCCTGAAAAAATATGTAATACCCAAGACATCTGATGAAGGGTGGCTTGACTGCCCTAAACGTTATAATAAACCAAACTTGGGTATTCCACCCTTTTTCACAGCAAGCTGTGTGTGCGATTTCTATTTTGCTACTTCCTCTACACTAATGCCACTGCCACGGTGACTGTCCAGGAATTTAAAGGAGAAGGAAAGGCTAATAAAAAGTCAGCTCAAGCTGCAGGCATACCTTCAGTTCTCTCAATAGTGCCCTTAAGTCTCCCCATATTTCGCCTGTTCAGATGATCAGAAGCCTCATAGGAAAAATAAACGGTGAGCTCTGTAAAGAAAATTCCCATAATGCTTCACTCCTGCACCAAGACCGGTGTACATGCACAGTGTGTAAGACTATGAGGAAGCTTCCTGCTGATTGGTTCAGATCGCACATTCCTTAGGGGGGGAGGGAGTTCTTAGCATTCTTAAGGGAGGGGGGAGCAGGAGAGGGGAGAGCTGTGTGTCTCTGGCACAGGAAAACAGAGACAACAAATCTTTTGACAGAGGACTCAGTGCTGCGTTTCTAGGAGTGCTTATGGCTGTATTTACATAGACCTTTCTGATAAAGCTTATTTAGTTTTTACATTTATATCTCCTTTAGGCTCACCTGTCTGGGAAAGGTTAGCAGACGACCCCACAGTTACGTCCTGGAACTTTCAGCAGGAACAGCCATTGGCATTGGTTACCCCCTGGTCAGTATTTGACCGGCCCAGCCAATAAATCACTAGCTAAGACCGGAATTACAAATTTCCCATCAATGTAATTGCCAGTTAATTTGTAATGCCCTAAGAATGCCTCCCTTCCCTGACCCTTTCCTCTGACAAATTACCCCAGACCCACCTGTACTCCACCCATTTCCCAACTCACTCTGCCCATTTCCCTGCTCCACGTGGCCCCCTCCCGCCTGCTTGCCCGACCCAAAGGCTGGTATAGTTAAAAAAAAGTGTCAACCCTAGTTGGAATTGTGCCCAATGTGTACCACAGCTCCCGGCATTTATAGAAAAGCAAGATTGCCTATCTGTCATTTCCAGGTGTATAACTAGAGGAAGCAGACCTCCGCAGTTGCAGGGGGGCCCGGGGGACAAGGAAGCCTGGACTGCAGTGTCTGATTTACAGAAATCTGCCCGCCCCCGTCAACTCCTAAAGAGAAAATGTGAAAAAATACACCTGCTCGCGCACGTGCCCACTAGGTGGATGTACAAGTGCGAACAGACAGAGAGCAGGCTGTGATCTCTGGGCCCCTCCTAAGATGTTTTTTGGTCATTTCCCCTACAATAGAGCCAACCCAGAGAGCTGCAGCTCACATATTCAGTACATTAATTATTAAATAACAAGATTCTGTGTTTTTAAAGATGCAAAGTAATCAGGATTGCATATCTAGGCAATAAATCCAGAGAGGTATCTTAGATTTATAAAATAAAAGAGTTTGACAGATCTGCACAGCTATAGGCTTCCATTTGAGAGACAAGATTTCTACTCCTTCTCATAAATCAATTGGAATTAAAAATTCATATTCTCTTTAATGCATCCAATACTATCTGAACAAAATATCCCTTGCATCACAAGGGCTGCAGGAGTTACTACAAATAAATGTTTATGACACCTAAAAGCTTTTCTGACTGCAGAATCCCTAGGTAATACACTCCATTTGCACCAGTTACCAGCAAAGGTCAGTTTTGAGGATGATGTCAGAGGGAGCGCAGGAGTCCAGAGCTGTAACACTGTAAGCGCTGACTTCTTCTACAGCTTTTGCTGAAGGTCTGCCACTAAACAACATGCTCTCTTAATTAAACATTAGTGGCCAAACTGTATATTTGTGTAGCCTCATATTAGAGTAGGTAGTGGTGTAGAATGCATAGCTGGGGACACACAGTGGTATATTTTACAAAAATAGTGACTAAAGGAATGCGGTCACGTAAAAACATGTTATTTTCATATTGCATCAGTTAATAGAGCTACTCTAGCAGAATTCTGTGCTGAATCCATTTTTTTAAAAGAGAATTTATTTTTTGAAATTTGACATGGTGCTAAAGATGTTTGTTTAGTTTCCTAGATGCCCTCAGCCATGTGACTTGTGCTCTGATAAACTTCAGTCACACTTTACTGCAGAGCTGCAAGTTGGAGTGATATTTGGGGATTGTAATATATATTGAGAGGTTCCTGCCACACGTTATGGTACTGTAAATGGTTATTGTAATCTACAATATATAACACACATTAATAGAAAGTGGATTTGTTTTTCTGAAGTGAGTGCTAATTTCACACTATGATAATTCTGGTCCTATGTTGAAACTTTAAAGTAACTGGATTTCCATATCCTGGGTAAGTCAAAGGGATTCTGGGAACAAATTCCTTAAGGCTCCAAGAAAAATCCCATTTACACGAGTTTATGCTATAGGCTAAAGCTTACCCACTGGGTTTTAATGCAGAAGCCAGGATAATAGTTAATCAGATTCCCAACTACAGACCAGATTCACCCTTCTTAGGGCTCATCAGTGTAGTCAAGGGTTTTCTGATCAGCTTAGGTAGAGCCAGGAGTGGGGATTCACTAACAAGTCAAAAGGGTTGACAAGACCGCCTTAAAGGACAATGAAAGGTTAATATAAATTAAAAGTAAGTCTAAAAGGCATTCTTTTTAAGTACTTACTGCATATCTAAATTCCCAGATCCCTGCTTGCTTCTCTGAGATATGGTGCGGCAGCCTACAGCAGTGTGAAGACTACAGTGACATCAATGAAATCTCTCTCCCCTTCCTGTAGGCTGCCAGCGGCAGCCTTCCTATTCTCTGAGCATGTGTGTAACTTGATCCTGTCTCCTGTTCTGAGCTACACATGCCCACCAGCCAATCAGAAGCGGATCTGCCAGAGGGGAGGGGGGGACGGAATGAAACACATGTGCAGTATGAAGCAAGGAGGGAAAGGAAGGGAGAATACCTTTTTAGAGATGGCTGCCTGTTCTAGAAAATGTGAAGTAAGTGTGAGTAAATATTTGATTAGGTGAGCCAAAAGTGTGGCGTTATTACTAAACAATAGGAGGACTATTGGGCAGTATGCTTTTTAAATTTTGACTTGCATTCTCCTTTAAGGCTTCTAGAAAAATCCCATTTACATGGGTTTATTGTATAGGCTAAAGCTTACCCACTGGGTAAATAGGATTTTTCTAGGATCACTTTGTCATCTGTGGGCTCACTTTAGGAACATCTTCAAGCCTAACTGGTCCCAGGTCATTGGGATATTCCATCTAGCTTAGGCTTATATGTCATGTTCTATAGAAAATAATTTATTCTATAGGTTTTTATAGGTTACTGGCATTAAAATGTGAAAATAATTTGCTTTGCTTTTCAGGCCTGCTTTCAGAATATAGACTTGAGGAGAGTGTCTGAGGTTGTCATAATCAGTGGCCTAACTATAAAGGAAGAATACCCTGCAGTCACAGGGGCTCCCCTGCCTGAGAATGAGGAAAATGTTCTCTGCAGGGAGCAGAGAACACAAGCGGGTGGGGCGTGGGGGAGTGGCCTGGTGTAGGGGTTGCAATGTGCAGTGTGAAGATTTTTGTGGGGGAGGCAGGTGCCCTTTAGTTATGCCACTGGTCATACCATATAAATCCTACTTTTATATTCTGTCTTCTGTGTATAATATGTGCTCAACTGTGCTCTAACCTGACAAACCAGCTGGCCTTAAAGGAGAAGGAAATCTACTCAGACATTTTATTGCCAATAGATTAGTCCCAACAGTGTAAGCTAGAACACTATATTAATTCTGTAGAATGCTTTACCATACCTGAGTAAACAGCCATAGGAGCTCCCTCTTTATTTAAGATTTTAGCTTGGTCTGCCTTCACCTCCAGGCAGCAGTGTGTAAGCAGGAAACAGCTCTCAGCTCAGATTACAGCAGAGAGGGGAGGGGGAAAGAGCAGAAGGTAGGTGGAGAGAGGAGACAGCAGACTTGTGCCTTGCCCTAAAGAATTTTTCTGAGAGAAGTCTGACAACGAAAATTATATATACAGAATAAGAGAAAAAGAAATGTGATGTTTCTGTTCACAGAGTTTTTACCTTTCCTTCTACCTTTCCACTACAGAAACAGAAAAATAAAATAAAATATGCTTTCCTACATATGAAGGCCACAGTCAGTTACTGTTGGTCATTGCCTGTGTTTTTTCTTGCCACAAGAAAGTTTAGATATTTTAGTTAAACTCATGCTGCAAAGAGACTGCACAATTCTGCACACATTGCTAGCACAAAGAGGTTACAAAAGTTAGAAATTCAGCTCATCAAGTTATAAGGGACATTTGTTGCAGCTATCAGTCAGGAAAGTATGGATTCAACACTGCCCTGTCTCTTCCTCACCCATTTGTATAGTATCAATGGTAACTGCATTGGATGATCATCTTTCTTATGATCAGTTGAAACTTGTTAGAGGCAGAGTCATTTTAATAAATGAGCATCTGCCAAGATCCACCATAAGCCATTACATCTGCAATAAATTTTCACTGAAGCATCTCTTTGAATTGGCAGAGCCCTCCTTTTAAAAAGCAGGAAGAGCGTTACAGCTACTGATATCCTTTTGTTTTCTGATTTCGTTATTTTATTTATTATGTTATCTATCATAACATTGTCTTTGCACGAGCTTTATAATTTCGTCATAAAATATTTGCTAGATGCTTCTAGATTACTTATCCAATCCCCCATGCTCCTCTATAAGGTGGCTGCCATATTTGTGCATCAGGAGTCTGTTAGCATTAGAAGCTCTAACTGACAGATTGAGAAGGGACAGTCAGGTTGGCAAAACAGGCAGGTTTAGGGACTTCAAGTAACAATTACTTACAAAAGCAGCTCTATCAGTGCAAAACGATCAACATGACCAATAGGGAACTTTTATAGTACACAAATATTTTGAAGAGTAGTTTTTTAGTGTCAGTATCACTGTGAGTGTTGGCTTGCCTTCCAGCACTGAGTAGCATTTAGGGAGTTCTGTAGGCTACTTATTCACTCTAGTGTACACGCTGGACACTACCCATTTGTATTTGTACAACTGTAGGAAGGACTGTAGAGATATAGCCCCCTGCCTTATTCCTCTTATCACCTGTTTGATAAAGGGCAAGTGCCCGAAATGTTTCCTAGTCTTTGGCACAAATAAAACACTTTTAACACCACTTTGGAGTGCTGTAGCGCAATTTCTTGTCTCATTCCTCTTAAGCACTGAGCCCCTGCAGGCTGGGTAGAGTTAATAGATTGTCAGTCCTAGACTATATACACACACACACACAAGGCATTTTACAGATGGATCACTTGGATCTTCTTCATAAGTGCTATATCATCTCTCCATCACCAACATATGCGAGCAGGTTGGTTGGCAGTCTGGGAAAGAAATATTACTGATTCATTTAAAATAAAAACTGAGTATTAATTCTAAAAGGAGCCTTGGATATTCTATTTAGTCAGCTTTTTCCTTATCACATAATTTATTAGACACCTTTAATAAATACAATCCCTACCATCAGTTTCTTATTAGTGTTTCTCAGGGGACCCCAAAAAGGTCAGTCAGCTTTGCAACCTCAAAATTGGTTTAGAACCAGCCATGCGCCCTTTTATAATGACTATTTTCTGCTGTAGGAGGAAGCATCACAAAATGAAAAAGCATTATGGGAAAACTGTATTTTGTGGTCCCAAGCCCAGGTTAAGAATCCCTGCTCTGCAACATCAGCATTGCAATTGTAGAGTTTGCTTGGTTTGTGCAGCATCTTGCAAAGATTTTCTAAATGTCCTTTTTTTAATACACACTTTAAAGTCTAAAATCATTTTCATCAGGGCCATGATGAAATATTTAAAACAGCCACATAAATTATTTACAGATCACCCAGAAAGCAGATACAGGTATGGTACTTGTTATCCAGAATGTTCTGGACCTTGGGTGTTCCAGATAAGGGTTCTTTCCATAATTTGGATCGGCACTAAAAAAAAAATGTAAACATTAAATCAACCCAGTAGGATTGTTTTGCCTCCAATAAGGATTAATTGTATAATACTGTTTTATTATTACAGAGAAAAGGAAATATTTTTTCAAGATATGATTTATTTATCTGGATAATGATTTTATGGATAATGGATCTCATACCTGTATTTAGTTTAATCCACTAACTATAATGATATGGTCACTTGTCGGTAGAGAAAGTGTTAGTTTAGTGCAGTATAGTACAGCTGCCAGAGGAACTAGGGAAGTAAGCTGACATACATTTATTAATGAAATGAAAGTGCTATTTTCTTGTTTTTCTCTTGTCCTGGTTCAGACTTTCTTTTTGTCGCAAAAACATGAATATTTATCATTTTACCATTTTTCTGATTATACAGAAGCAGTAGTTGACTAGGTAAATCACTGATTTTTCCCCCAAGTTGAAATGTCAGTGACCCCAAATTCTTACATAAGAGCTGAGCAGGGGGGATAACAGCTGAATGAACCCAACGCTTGACTCGTTATTTCTGTTTACAGATAAAGAGAAAGATCTTAATTTTTAGAGACTTTTATAGAAGAAAATCCAGGTTTTCTGAATTGCGCAGTCTGCAGTAAGTAAATGTTTATTAAATTCCCTCTACGGGGAAATGCTCAGTGTTTTGGTGTAAAAATGTGATAACTTCCAACTAAGTAAAGTACATGGATGAGTTGGTCTGTTTACATAATACAGTACAATTCTCATAAACAGCTTAACTTTGGGTTAAGTATACTTAGATTGCATGTTCTGCAGGACAGGCACCCATCTCCCCCAAAGTCCCAGCACATGGAACTTCTTTCTATTTCTTTTGTATATATTGCAATGTTTGTTCCCCTTGTCTGTACTACTAATATACAGGCATGGGATCTATTATCCAGAAACCCATTACCCAGAAAGCTTTGAATTACAGGAAGGTTATCTCCCATAGATTCTTTTTTTAATCAAATAATTGACATTTTTAAAAATGATTTCCTTTTTCTTTGTAATAATAAAACAGTACTTTGTACTTGATCCCAACTAAGATATAACAATCATAAGGTAGGAGATCCAAATTACAGAAAGACCCCTTCCAGAAAACCCTAGGTCCCGAGCATTCTGGATAACAGGTCCCATACCTGTACTATGTATGTACAACAGGGGTGTATTCTGGTAACTGCCTACAAACTGCAAAACAAGTTTAATGAAATCACTGGGAATATTAACAAATAAGTGCACATCCCCTTCCCCATCCCACATTGTGTTTGATCAACTAACCTATATGTCACAGTTATTTCCACCCTGGGGTCCAGGCATTGAGCTTCTTTGCAGCTGGGAGACAATGGTATATAGTCCCAAACAGTGTGGGAAGCCCAGCTTACCTCGTTCAGCAGGAACACACTGGAGTTGGACAGCGACATGCAAATAGGCTGCTTCTGTTGGAGGCAGGGAGCAGGAGGCTGGGGATAGTGCACTCGGGCTGCATTGACTTGCTGCTCTCACATCACAGCACACAGGGCTTCTGGGAACCCAACCCACTAGATTTTTGTTTTTCAACCAGGGTTTTGATCAGACCCAACCCACTAGACATGAGCATCATCACAACACATTTGTTCCTGATTATTTCAAGGACTCTCCCCCCACCCCCATAACTTCTGAAAAATTCATATTTTTCTTAAACTAAAACGCTTTAAAAATTGATGTGTATCCAATCTATGTTTGAGTGGCAGACTGCTGTACAGGGAACTGTTTCATTAACCAGTAACACCAGCTATGCCAGCTACATTCCATTAAGGGCTGCTTTACTGATATTGTTGAACATGGTTTTCTGCATCTCAAATTGGTTTTTTTTCCATATAATTGATATAATTATAGAATGCTGAAAAACCTACTACAATTTTACCATTGTTTATAATAATTTACACCACCAAAGAGCAAACCAGTTAAGGCAGAACACCATGAGGAAAAGTACTACAAATGACTAATAAATTGCAGGAGAACATACATTCACATAACGAAATTTCTTCTAGACTCAAATTTTGATAAAGAGGAAAAATATGGGAAAAAATATAAATGCAAATCAACTTCTGAATGTTAGTAAACCAGGTTCCAGGACTATTTAGGAGGTAAGGCTCAATACTTCAGCTATTCACTGGCCACAAATAAGTACTGTCTATGAATGGCCATGATCCATTATTCTGTTTATTCCGACTGATTGGACCTCAGGACGTGAAGAGGAGCTGCTTCTCCTCTTCATTGCCTCACGTGAGCAACAGGGACAGGATGCAACATCAGAACAAGGTGCTCTACAACAATTCAAGATATAATGACTTATAAAAGATGCAGAAAATGAATGTCTTATATGTATATAGGAGAGAGCTTATGGCAATTACAAGAATTTGCATGCGTTGCCTAATGCTGTCAGCCAGAAGTAGCTGATGAGTTACAAACCCAAGGAAGACCATGTCCATTGTACACAATTATTGGGTCATTGGTTCTATAACAATATGGGAATGCAATTCCATGAAGTGATCTCACTGATCAGCCTATGGGCCAATCAGAATTAAATTGCTGTTTGTGTGTTTGGCCAGATTGCACTATATATAAATGTAATACACAAGAGCTATGAATATCTTGTAAATTACATCCTTATATCCTTATAATCAGTGCCTAGCGATGTCATCAGTTTTAATAGGTGTTCAGTGACCTTATTTCTGTCACATGACTCACTAAAACGTGTGTATATTAAATAAAGTACCCCCTGCTGTAAAATATGAGGATATTAGAAGTTGCCTTAGAGTTCCATGACCTGACCCCTTATCTGGAAAATCCCAGGTCCCAAACATTCTGAATAACAGATCCTATACCTGTATTATCAAATAGGTCAATGATCATTCTATTCCTCTTTCAGTAAAAGGAAGGAATAATTTAAGCATCATTTCCTTTTAGACTGTAAGCTCTAATAACTAGGGCCCTCTTTTCCTCCTGTATCGATATTTGTATGTTTGGCCAATTCAACCTTCTGTTGTTCTGCACCACAGAATATGTTGTCACTTTATAAATACACATTAATAGTAATGGTTTGTTTATTATTTTATTATTATTTTGTTGTGAAAGGGTTTTTTTTAGCATTCTTCCCAAAGAATCATGAGCTTTTATATCAGAGGTGGGAGCAAAGGTAAAAGAGTGCATTCAGCAGTAGGTTGAGATGGGTTAACATAAGAAAGCAAGTTTGCATGCACTTAGATTTCCTGCAGCTAGACTATTCCTGGGATACTGTTTAATGGATGCTTTCAGAACGCAGAGTTCCCTGGGGTTTGGACAGGCATCTTATGTTTCTGAAAAGGAGCAGGCAATAGAAGCAAGAAAAAAAGCCCTTGGCAGTTCCCTCTTTCACTGATTAAGCAGTTCAGGAAATCAAAAACTCGTTGGGTTTTAAATAGATGCATCAATGCTTTTTTTAGTGTATCATCTTCTGCAAAGTCAGGTGGATTTAGCAGGACTGTGCGTCTGCGGTGCACTCTTACAGGACACAGCGAAGGATTGTGCTCAGCAATCCTACAAGCTTAGAAGACAAAGATGGCTACTGACTGTTTTGCATGGAGAATCAGAGTTAGTAGTGTTATAGTACTGAAAGAACATGATGTTTACTTAGACGGTTGTTACATGCAGAACATTAGTTAATACAGAGTCTTAATGCCAAATCCACAATGGTAGACTATACAGACACATAG
Source organism: Xenopus tropicalis (assembly GCF_000004195.4). NCBI lineage: Eukaryota > Metazoa > Chordata > Amphibia > Anura > Pipidae > Xenopus > Xenopus tropicalis. The sequence goes on along the minus strand of NC_030678.2, from coordinate 135,885,485 downwards.
TAGCCATATATGGTTTTACAGTAGTGTTGGGCAAATTGAAATGGAGCCAGTGTCAGACTGGGGTGTCTGGGGGCCCTCTGGGGCTGCCACCCCAAGTGCCCCTACCCCAGTCATGCACCCCATTACTTACACTTCTGGCAAGTCATGTTGCAACCCCCTTATGCATATGTGCAAGCATGCCATGTCACATGTTAAGCTGGCCATACACATGGCGATCTGACGATGTTTCGTCAGATCCGCCACACACCATTCAGGGCTGTATCGGCAGGTAAGGAGGTAGAAACAATAGGATTTCTACCTCCTTCTGCCGATTCAGCGCTGAAGGGAGATTTTGGTCAGGCGCCTTCTATGGCGCCCGATCAAAATTTTCAAACTGGTCCGATCGGCGAGTCGGCCAATATCAGCAGCTTCCTGCGATATCGGTCGACTCGCCGACATACCATACACGCACCGAATATCGGATGAAACGAGGTTTCGTATGATATTATCAGTGCGTGTATGGCCACCTTTACTTTTAGTGGCTGGGTGAAGCACACAAGTTCTAGGCAGGGAGCAGACCTGGACCGGGTTTTTTTTCCCAGTGTCCTGCCAACCCAGTCCGACCCTGAGCAGAGCTCTCAAAGATACAAAGTAACCCTATGAACAATTATATATTTAGAACATAGCATAATATTGCTGTTTGTCGAGTTTAAATAATTTGGTTAAGCCAGAGATTGTAGTTAGAGGATGATATTTAATAGCGTAACTTGAATTTACTGGGCGCCAAAGCAAAATTATTTCCCCATATCTTTAAAATAAGACATTTTCACATTTTCAAACAAATATTTAAAATGCAGGTATCAGTCAGTGCCCCACTGTGCCTACAATACATTCTGATTACCCAAATTCGCAGGGTCTGCTTTCTTTATAATTCTATAATCTGCTGGGATTGCCTATTCTAGGTACAGCGTGCGGAAGGTGGCGCTAATGCCTCAGTTTTAATAAAAATCTAAAAGCCTGGACTGATGTGTTTTGTTTGGAGTGTCTGCCACTCATGGTGTGTATGGCACTACCCTACCGCTGAGCAGACTGGCAAAACAGTTGTTTCACAACTACTACAAAGGCAACGTGCGCTTTGTTTAATGGCCCAGGCTGCTGTGGGAACCCTGGATCTACATAGTAACATAGTAAGTTGGGTTGAAAAAAGACATACGTCCATCAAGTTCAACCATAATGCCTATACCTAACCTGCCTAACTACAAGTTGATCCAGAGGAAGGCAAAAAACCCCATCTGAAGCCTCTCTAATTTGCCTCAGAGGGGAAAAAATTCCTTCCTGACTCCAAGATGGCAATCGGACCAGTCCCTGTATCAACTTGTACTAAGAGCTATCTCCCATAACCGTGTATTCCCTCACTTGCTAAGAATCCATCCAGCCCCTTCTTAAAGCTATATAATGTATCAGCCAGTACGACTGATTCGGGGAGGGAATTCCACAACCTCACAGCTCTCACTGTAAAAAATCCTTTCCGAATATTTAAATGGAACCTCCCTTCTTCTAAACGGAGTGGGTGCCCTCGTGTCCGTTGGAAGGACCTACTGGTAAATAAAACATTAGAGAGGTTATTATATGATCCCCTTATATATTTATACATAGTTATCATGTCACCTCTTAAGCGCCTCTTCTCCAGTGTAAACAGACCCAACTTGGCCAGTCTTTCTTCATAACCGAGACTTTCCATACCCTTTACCAGCTTAGTTGCCCTTCTCTGGACCCTCTCTAGCTCAATAATGTCCCGTTTGAGCACTGGAGACCAAAACTGAACAGCATATTCTAGATGGGGCCTTACCAGTGCTCTGTAAAGGGGAAGAATAACCCCCTCCTCTCGTGAATCTATACCCCTTTTAATACAGCTCAGAACCTTGTTTGCCCTTGCAGCTGCTGCCTGGCATTGCTTGCTACAGCCAAGTTTATTATCTACAAGGACTCCAAGATCCTTCTCCATTATGGATTTGCCTAGTGCAGTCCCATTAAGGTTATACGGGGCTTGCATATTTTTACATCCCAGGTGCATGACCTTACATTTATCCACATTAAATCTCATCTGCCACTTAGCTGCCCAGATTGCCAGTTGGTCAAGATCCTGCTGCAGGGATGTCACATCCTGGATAGAATTGACTGGTCTGCAGAGTTTTGTGTCATCTGCAAACACTGATACATTACTCATAATACCCTCCCCTAAGTCATTTATGAACAAATTAAACAAAAGTGGACCCAGTACAGAACCCTGAGGGACCCCACTGAGAACCTTACTCCAAGTAGAGAATGTGCCATTAACAACCACCCTCTGTACCCGATCCTGTAGCCAGTTTTCTATCCATGTGCAAACGACTTCACTAAGACCAATAGACCTTAGCTTAGAAAGCAGTCGTTTGTGGGGAACGGTATCAAATGCTTTGGCAAAATCCAAATAGATTATATCTACTGCATCCCCACTGTCCAGCTTCTTACTTACCTCATCATAAAAAGCAATTAAATTGGTCTGACATGACCTGTCCTTCATAAAGCCATGCTGATTACTGCTCATAATGCCATTCTCCACTACATAATTTTGAATGTGATCCCTTAACAAGCCTTCAAATAACTTGCCCACCACGGATGTCAAACTATCTACTACTACTACTATCTACTACTGTCACATTTTGAGATATTAGTAGCTTCAGGGTTCCCCTACATCAATAGGTGCACTGTGGGTGATTTACATTGGGGGTGGGACAGAACAAGTGGCAAGAAGCACTATTGGATGCAAATGCCTTTAATTAATGGCATGTATTCTTGCAACTGAAACGAAGTTTGAACAACCGCAACTGCACTCGGTGGCTAAAAATTACCCCAAAAGAAACCCTGTGGCACCCTGTCCATTTTCTTTATTTAAATAAATGAATCTGTATTTATTAGAGAAAAAACCTGTATGCAACTTAATACATGATGTTTGGAATATGAGACTCCCACCAGGAAGTCTCTCCGTACTGTACTAAATATAGACAGAACCCCCAGAGGGTATCAACTTGCTAAACTATGATCTTTAACTGATATTTCCATTTCTTGATACTTCTGATTATCTGCTTAGTCGTTGGGCCTGGTACGAATTGCTCCTCATAGTACATCTGTTTGTGTTGCTATGGGGAATATATTGTAACATGCAGGGATGTATCAAATCCAAAATTTACTTATGGGTATGGATGAACATGATTTAGGACTGAGAAAAGAATCATTTTTCTATAAATGGTGCTTGGGGATTTTGCTCAGATTGAAACACATACATACAGATTGGGTTCATTATCCTGCCCTTTATCTGAGAACTGGCAGCATTGTTGGATCAGTGCTCTGCACAGCTGGGAGAGATGAGTGTGATGCTGAAACCAACATTTTTGCAGTTTCCATATCCCTAATATAGAAATAAGGCTCTTGTCTTGGGACCTGGAAACTGCATGATTTCCTGCACTCTTAGGACGAAAACATGAGGTCATAACGTGTGACTGTCTTGCTAAATTCATTACATTTGACAAGACTGAAAATGTTTAACAGAGATATAAACCCTAGTCCCAACCTTTTTTACTGGTGAGCCACATTCAAATATGAAAAGAATTGGGGAGCAACACAAACATTACAAGAACTTTCCAGGGTCAAAGGGCTGAGATTGGCTATTTGGTAGCACCTAAGTGGATTGGCAACCAGGAGGCTCTGTTTGGCAATACTGATGGTTTTTATGCAACCAAAACTTGCCTCCAAGCCAGGAATTCAAAAACAAGCACAAGCTCTTGAGCCACTGGTTGAGCATCATTGCCCTAGCCTATCTTCAGTCCTCCCTCCACTCTTCCCCTGCAAGCTCCCATAAAATCTGCCACAAATCTGCAGTGCCGCACAGCATAGTTCAAAAGTGCCATCTTCTTTTGTCTTCTGACCTCTACCGGCAGTTCTCGATATGGACCTTGTGGGAATGTGTGCAGTCAAAGTCTAATAAGGACTTAGCATCAACTGTGCCTGCTCCTGCAGAAGAGGAGCCAAAGACAAGGGAAGTTGGCACCTTTGAACCTCACTGCGCAACTCTGCAAATGAATGCCAGGTCAGCACACAGGGGAACCTTTGAACAGAATGGATGCTGTGTGGTTTGACACTGATCTTCCTAACCCGCAACAGCAATATAAATTGTGCAATGCATCTCAATATCTATCCCTTTTAGTGGCCTTGTAAGTACAGATATCCCAGTAAGAAGGTGCAAATCCATAAAGAAAAAAAAAAAAAACACTTAGTTCATCTCCAAAAGAAATAAGTTGTAATTATGAAAAAATACAGCACACTCCCAAATATAAAATATATAAAAGTTAATGCTAATTACCCACAAAAATAAAAAAAAACTATAAAGGGTCTTAATCAGAGTAAGAAAATCAGAAAAACATGCAGAATAAATTGTTACCCAAGTGCAAGATACAGTGGCTTGCAAAAGTATTCGGCCCCCTTGAACTTTTCCACATTTTGTCACATTACAGCCACAAACATGAATCAATTTTATTGGAATTCCACGTGAAAGACCAATACAAAGTGGTGTACACGTGAGAAGTGGAACGAAAATCATACGTGATTCCAAACATTTTTTACAAATAAATAACTGCAAAGTGGAGTGTGCGTAATTATTCAGCCCCCTGAGTCAATACTTTGTAGAACCACCTTTTGCTGCAATTACAGCTGCCAGTCTTTTAGGGTATGTCTCTACCAGCTTTGCACATCTACAGACTGAAATCCTTGCCCAATCTTCTTTGCAAAACAGCTCCAGCTCAGTCAGATTAGATGGACAGCGTTTGTGAACAGCAGTTTTCAGATCTTGCCACAGATTCTCGATTGGATTTAGATCTGGACTGTGACTGGGCCATTCTAACACATGGATATGTTTTGTTTTAAACCATTCCATTGTTGCCCTGGCTTTATGTTTAGGGTCATTGTCCTGCTGGAAGGTGAACCTCCAACCCAGTCTCAAGTCTTTTGCAGACTCCAAGAGGTTTTCTTCCAAGATTGCCCTGTATTTGGCTCCATCCATCTTCCCATCAACTCTGACCAGCTTCCCTGTCCCTGCTGAAGAGAAGCACCCCCAGAGCATGATGCTGCCACCACCATATTTGACAGTGGGGATGGTGTGTTCAGAGTGATGTGCAGTGTTAGTTTTCCGCCACACATAGCGTTTTGCATTTTGGCCAAAAAGTTCCATTTTGGTCTCATCTGACCAGAGCACCTTCTTCCACATGTTTGCTGTGTCCCCCACATGGCTTGTGGCAAACTGCAAACGGGACTTCTTAGGGTTTTCTGTTAACAATGGCTTTCTTCTTGCCACTCTTCCATAAAGGCCAACTTTGTGCAGTGCACGACTAATAGTTTGTCAGGTACCTGGTCGTTCGCCTAAGGTAGGCGCGCGTCCGATCGCCAGCGCACGTTCCGACGGCCGCGCGCGCTCCGTCACTCGCGCACGTATTGACGCCGGCATGCGTCGTGACGCCCGCGCGCGCGTTAACGCCGGCGCGCGTCTTGACGCCGGCGCACGTCTTGACGCCGGCGTGCGTCTTGACGCCGGCGCAGGCGCATTGCGCTCAAAAGGACGCCAAAGGCCTACCAGCATTGCGAAGTGATCGTTTCCTTGTGAAAGACGCCAAGCTTGTTTCCTGTGATTGCCTATTTGACTCTCTGACCCGGCCTGACTCTCGATCTTGAAAACTTGCTGCCTGTACCGACTTCCCGCCTGTCCGACCTCGCTTTTGCCTGCCGATTTTGCTCTGACGTTCCGGTTCGGCACTCCTGCCACTCCTCCACTTGGTTCAAGTCCTGTTCCATCCTCAGTGGCTGTGATCCTTAGTGGGAGGTGTAGGAGAGGTCCTTCCTCTACGAGTTCTTCCAGTGACGCGCCCGGCTTGTCCTGACAGTATCACTTCGCCAGTATGGAAGAATCTGAGGAAATTTCTGCTATGCAGCTCCTTACCCAGCAGATGGCGACCCTCACTCGAGTGGTGCAAGAACTACAGGCAGGCTTCCAAGAAGTTCAAGCCCAGCTACAACCCCTGCCCAGGGATCCTACTGATGCTCCTGTTGCACCCCCACCTGTTGCTGCCCAGCCGCCAATTGCCAAGCTCAAGCTCTCTCTGCCGGAGCGTTTTCTGGGGGATCGCAAAAAGTTCCGGGCTTTTATGAATAGCTGCAAGCTGGAATTCACACTTAACCCCCAAGTTTATACAACTGAGCAGTCCAAGGTGGGGTTCGCTATCTCACTCCTGTCCGGGGAGCCACAGACTTGGGCTCATCGTCTTCTGGAACAACAAAGTCCGTTGTTTAGTGACTCTGCTGCTTTTTTCCAGGCGATGGCGGTATTATACGATGACCCCCAAAGAGAAGCCTCAGCTGAAGCCGCACTCAGATCTTTGTCCCAGGGTAAACGGCCAGTTGAGGAATATGTTACTGACTTCCGTAGCCACGCTGCAGATACCCGATGGAATCAAGCTGCACTGAAGCATCAATTCAGAATAGGGTTGTCTGAAGGTCTAAAGGACGAGTTAGCCCGAGTGGGGATTCCCGAAGACTTCGATTCTCTCATCGATGTCGTCGTCCAGCTAGACCGACGTTTGAGGGAGAGGAGACTAGAAAAGTCCGGGACATTTCAACCCAGTTGGCTGCTCCCTAAAGCTCCTCTATTCCCTAAACCCATTTTGGCTCCATCCACCACGGCCTCTCCATCGGCTGGGGCTGCTGAACCCATGCAAATCGGGCTCATCCGTTCCCCTCTGACTCCCGAAGAGAGGCTACGCAGACGTCGCCTGAACTTGTGCCTTTACTGTGGTGCCTCTGGTCATCTGCTCCGCACATGCCCGGTGCGACCCACAAGTAAGAGATCTATACCAGGTCTTCTTAGTGCAGAAGCTGTGGATGGACTGTCTCTTATGTCAGTTATTACTATTTTGCAGTGGTCAAGAAAGACGCTCCAGACCCCTGCGTTGATTGACTCCGGGGCGTGCGGTTGCTTTATCGATCGAGACTTCGCACGTTTTCATGACATTCCTTTAAGACCCAGATCCTGCCCACTGACGGTGAAGTTGGCTGACGGATCTAATATTTCTTCTGGTCCAGTCCTGTTTGAGACTATTCCTTTGTTAATAAAAATTCAACAGCATACCGAAACCCTATCGTTTAACGTGGTTTCTTCCCCTCTGTATCCTATCATTTTGGGGTTTCCATGGTTAAAGACTCATAACCCTCTCATCAATTGGTACTCGAATCAAATAACATTTCCCTCTGAGCATTGTCCTTGTTCTGAGTTGGCTCCTGGGAGATTGCTGGTTGTGACCCCTGATCCTCGACTCAAACTGGTTCCAGAACCTTACCACGAATTCTTAGATGTCTTTGATGAGAAAGGAGCGGATGTACTTCCTCCACATCGGATATATGATTGCCCGGTGGATCTTCTTCCCGGAGCAGCGATCCCATTCGGACGGATCTACCCTCTATCCGAACCTGAACTTAAAGTCCTCAAGACCTACATTGAGGAAAACCTTAGGAAAGGATTTATCCGTCCGTCTACCTCTCCTGCTGGGGCAGGTATTTTCTTCGTTGAGAAAAAAGACCATTCCTTACGCCCCTGCATAGACTACCGAGATTTGAACAAGGTAACCATTAAGAACCGATATCCGCTACCCCTCATCTCGGAACTGTTTATAAGATTACGTTCAGCACATGTATTCACAAAACTAGATCTTCGAGGGGCATACAATTTGGTCCGCATTCGACAAGGAGATGAGTGGAAAACAGCCTTTCGCACCCGATATGGGCACTATGAATACCTAGTGATGCCCTTCGGGCTATGCAACGCCCCAGCGACGTTTCAACACTTTGCAAATGATATTTTCAGAGACTTTTTGGATCTTTTCGTTATTATTTATCTCGATGATATCTTAATATTTTCATCTTCCTTGGAGGAACACCGACACCACGTCAGACTAGTCTTCTCTCGGTTACGAGCACATAAACTTTTCGCCAAACTGGAGAAGTGTGAGTTCGAAAAATCCTCTATAGAGTTCCTAGGTTTTATCATTTCCTCAGACGGAATGTCTTGTCGGGCTAATTCTGCGTATATCTAAAAGAATTTAAGGCTCCTTTTTAGTAACAGGAGGAGTCTTAAATAATATATGCCCAACTCTGAATTCGATATCGAGCTTTCCCAATCAATTGGTACAAAGGTGAGAAATCATGACAATTATTTAATAAAATAATTAATTTATTTAAATATGAATATTACAAAAATGAAATTATTACTTAACACTCCCTGATATCTATCTAATAATTAATCAAAATGAACATTGACCAATAGACATTCTTCAATAAATGGCAAGCATCCACAAGATTATATATGTACGTTCACTTTCAATACTTAATAACAAGGTAATTAAATATGTTGAATCAAAGGAAGGGTAAATAATTGATTTTGAGGTCTTAAGAAATTCTATCCTTAAATTTTCTTATTTCTCCATTAAATCGCTAACTTGGATATCATATATGTGTTAATGAAAAATAAAATGGACCCAAATTAAACAGATTATTCCCAGTTTGCAACTCTGGGAAAGTCAATGTTTAGGGTAAGACTATAATATACATAGGAATAATAAATATCCAAGCATACAACCTAATCGAGAAAAAGTATAATAAAATTTATATTTACCAGAGTAGAGTTTTCTTATAGTTGAGGGTAGTTTCTCCTTCCTCTTCCAGTTTTTTTTTAGATCCCCTTAGATTTTCTTTTTCAGGTTCTTTCTTTTAGATCCCTCTTTCTTTTTCTTAGTCCTTAGTCCATTCTTTTTTTTTTAGTCCCTTCTAGTCCTCCTGTCTCCTAACTTATCCCTCATCTCTATCTCAAACTCCACCTCTGGGATTTATCAACTAGCCAACTGGCATCAACGGATAGTCTTTAAGTTAAACTATCACCAGTTGATTTAAATATTTATTACAGTGACCTCTGGACCTGTAATGTCCTCCCCCATCTGTGGATGGCACTGTTTCCTTAAATATTGTGGTCTGAAAATATTCAGAAAATATAAAATAACCTTTGACCTTCCTTAATTCGATGTTACACACTATTGTTGACATTGCTCCACACTAGAACAATGCTGTGTAACTACTTAATACCTTAGTACACATACAGTATACCTGTGAACACACTAGCCATTCAAAATTGGTCTGTCCTTGATTAATTATTACCCTCTCAACAGGTATGCTCTATATTGTGGAGAGTTTGTAAGATCCTTCAAGGTGTTCTCATCTTGTTCACCTAGACACCAAGGATTATATAACCTTTGATATTTGCTTTAACACAAAGGTTATACATCTGGGCTAGTAATCCGATACAAATCTCCTTTTCAACATATACGTTTCTGATCAACTAAACAAAATAACATTCATTATTTATTCCTATATGATTCATCAAAAAGCACAATATCATTCATGAATATATATTCTATTAAGTAACATAATCACGTTATCATTAACAAATCAGAATATTCTTGTAATTAATAATTATCTTATCTGAAAATCCGACAAATCCCCCTTATTTTTCTAAAATGTTTCTTATAATATGAACATTTTAGAAAAACTACTTAGGGTTTTCAAACTCTTTCTTCATCATACCCATTATGTAAACTTGATCGGCGAGATTTAAGCCATAGTTTATCTAGAGTCTTTTTGATGATCTTCATCCAACGAATTGCTAAGATGGTGATTACAGTTAACCATCCTACTATAATTGTGATCAATATACTCCATATATAGTTTTCCCCCCATGACCAAACAGAAGGAAACAGTATTTCGTCATCGGTTGGTGAAAATTGTGGAGTATCCATGGTGATATTATGTTTTTTTATAACCATACGGATGGTATGGCTGGGCTTATTGTCCAACAAAAATTTTAAATCCGGACTTATGGTAATTTCCTGATTTTGGAATGCATCAATGCTTTCCACCTCTCCTTCAGTGTCTTCAATGTTCACAGGATATGGAATTAGCGATTGTTACTCCGGTTGCAAACACGTTTCCTATTACTGCAAAGATTATAGCAGCAACAATAGCAGAAATGAACCGTTTTGGTCTTTGGTTTGACGAAAAAAGGCTCTCTGATTAAAGTTTTCTGGGTTTGCTCCAGGATTTGAGTAATCCGCTTTTGTGAATATTCAATATGCAGCTGGTACCATGTTTGAATCTCCGGTGATCGAATATTGGATACGTTGACTTGTCTTTCGATGATCCAACGTGGATCTAGGCTCATATAAATCTTCTGGGATAAGATTCTCTTGTTGGTCATGATGAATCCTGCCGTATCCTGTAGCATGATCCCGGATGATGGACCTGGCATCACAATCCGCTCAGCGTGTAACTCTTTCCCCAAGATCAGGACTGCATATAAAATAGCGATCATCTTGGATGGCATCTTTGCGCCTATAGATAATCAAAAGAAATCATTAGGTTCAGCCGTCATATATACATAGCAAGTTTCAGTTCACTGAGAAGATAAAGGATATTTAGAAGGTAGAGAGAGACATAGGCATATCATGATACAACATCTATATACAATATTAATCTCTACTTCTATCTTTAACTAAAATCTCCTGATTTCTTACTACTCAGCTCTCGACTTGCTCTATTCTCCGAAGCTGTGAGCTAGGATGACAAACACGTAATTGGTTAATGTGCACCCATTTTTCAACAAAATCATCCCCCTTAGGAATTTTAACTTTATAAACCACAGGAGATAATTTATCAGTGATTATATATGGACCTTTCCAGGAAGGTAAGAATTTCCTTTCCTTTACTTGGTCTCTGGCAAAGTTATAAAGATAAACTTTGTCATCAACCTGATATTCCTTTTGAGTTGTTTTTAGATCATAGTACGTTTTTGTACTTACTGCAGCTTTTTCAATATTTCTTTGAGCAAACGCAAAAGCATGCTGTAGATGCTTTCGTAAATTTTCTACATATTGATGTGCAGTCATTGCATTCATCAAATTGTGATCTGTGGTCCTATAAAGTAGATGTTGAGGTAATACCATTTTTCTACCCGTAATCATCTCAAATGGAGAAATTTTGGTTGCCGCACTCGGGGTGGCTCTAATAGCCATGAGAACTAGTGGTAATTTGACATCCCAGTCTTTACCAGATTCTTTGACAAACTTTTTCAGAATGTTTATGATTGATTGATTGTAACGCTCTACTCCACCACTAGAAGCAGGTCTGTAAGCTATGTGTAGCTTCCTTTTTACTCCTAGAATTTCCCACATCTTAGTCATAACTTCACTGGTGAAGTGACTTCCGCGGTCAGATTCAATACGTTGGGGAAGACCAAATCTGGAAAATATATGGTTAATGAGCAGTGATGCGCATACACTAGAATTACACGTCTTGCATGGTAAACCAATGTATAATGTCATTTCCTAAATACATTTGATATTGCGGTTCCTTTAACACATTGAAAACGTGTTCCGCAGATTTGTTTCCTAGGGAGATAGATAAAATGCATTTTGCAATCACATTTTGACTCTGGTCATCTTTGTCCAGGTCATAAACCCATTCCTGTAAGGAAGAAAATTTAATCATCTGAGGATTTGTAACCTGCTTTAGAAGTCCTAAACTTATATAGCTGACTTCGGACTTGAGATCCAGCTTGGCATATTTCACCCGGGCAATATTATTTACCTGTACGGGAACCAGCATAGTATCATTGGTCTTCTCGATTTTAACCAATGATTGGATATGTCTGGTTATGCTTGCTACTTCCCGATTTCCCCCTTTAAGAGAAATGGTTAACACATCATCCTCTAGGATTATCTTTTCAATTTTGTCCTTTTGGATATTAATGATGTGGAAGGAAGTATTAATGCTTTCTTCAGGTTTACCGTTTTTTAGGATTGAGACATCTGGTACCTGACTGTTCCGGAAATGGATTTCGACAGAATTAGGTCTTTCTTCAATCATATGGCAACTATTTTGCGGTTTTGCATTGTGGGAACGTTCAAAGAGATTGGGGTTTTTACCTGAGTCCATATTGCTTCATTAATAAAGTCAATTATGGATCTTAACCTTTTGAGCAGATCAATTCCAATGATCAGCCGATCATATGGAAGATCTACAATCAATGTTGGATGTCTAATGGTCTTTTTACCAATCTTATATGTCAGCCAGGACTTGCCTTTCACTTGTAGACTATCACCACCTACACTTACCAGAGATCCATCAAATACCGTCAATCTCGGTTTATTCTTTGAGGACTCTAAGATCTGTTGGAAATAGCTGAAAGACAAAATAGTGACCTGAGATCCGGTATCCAATAAACCTTGGATTGGTCCGACACATCCATCCTGAAGACAAATATCTATAAAATACCGGCCATCTAACTGTAAGAGATTACAGAGGAAATTGGAGTGTTTTATCATCTGTTGATTTAAAAAGTGATCTCTCTGCAGCGTCAGGATATTTGGAGATTGCTCCTCCTTGTTCTGTCTGCAGGGCATTTGTGTTCCTATGGATTCTATTAATGGAACAGACTGAACCGAAGGTACTTCACACACTGGTTCAAATAACACCGGATTATAAGAATTGTCCTTATTAGGCTGTAAAACAGATGAAATATTAGATTTTCCCTTCCCGGCCCTGAATTCAGGGTCGGGGCAATGCAAAACATGATCATTGATTGTATTTAATTCTTTCCTGTCCATTTCCATATAGCAATTTGATTCTGCTTCCTTTATTTGGCGGAGCTTGGCCCCGCTTTTTCCTCTAAAAAAACTTCAGGTTGTTTTCCTGCAGAAACTTGAGATAATTTACTTACAATGTCAGTTAACTTGGAAACCTGATCTGCAAGCTGATCAAATCTGCTAGGTCTACCTGGGTTTTGATTCTGTGGACCATTTTGGTTCCCTGTGGGTGATTTACCCCTGGGTGAATCTGGTGATTCCTGCCCTTTTCTCCATTGCTGCCTGGGCCTATTGTTCCAACGTCTGTATCCCTGGGGATCCCAGTATCCTTGGTAACCCCCATATCTTTGGTTACCTCGGTATCCATGGTACCCTTGGTTGAAACGAGGACGGTAACCTTGGCTTCCAGAACCTGAACTATTTCCTTCTGACCCCTTGGCAATTTGAGGTTTAGTTTTTCTGGTATTTAGTTGTTTTTGGTTTTGTTGATTAGGCCCAGTGGCTGAAGGTATTTTCTTTGGCTGGGACTCAAAATTTAAATGAGGTTTTACCCCGGACTCATCAACATTGTGCTCTGGGAATTTTTTAAATTTCCTATCATTTAAGTTTTGGCCCTCACTAATGTTAAACAGCAAAGTTGCTGATGTTACCAGTCTTTCTAGAGGGTTTTCAAAATCCAGATCATGAGCTAGACTTAATTTGATCTGGGTTGGTAAGGCCTCATAGAATACTTGTTTAAATTCCACAGATTCCCAATCGGGGTTTCTGTAAGCTAAACCATAGGCATTTTTAAGTACAGAGAGAAATTCTCGAGGGCTTTGATTAGATCTACATGTAAGTTTATAAATTTCTCTCTTTGCAGCAGTGGTAGTTCGATAGGGCCCAAATTCTGATTTAATTTCATGTAGGACTGACTGCCATTTGGTGATTCCTCTCTCTTTAAAGGAGGAAAAGTAATGACGGTATCTGTCATCAAAGGCCCATGGAAGAAACCTGATTTTGTCTGCCTCGGATAATTTTAATGAATCCATAGTAGATTCATATAGTTCTAAGTGGTTTGCAATTTGGGAAGAACCTTTCTTAGAAAATTTTGGTATAGCAATATTCAAAAATTTAATTATGCTGGCAGAATTTTGTTTTTCTTTTGGAATTTGGGGATTTTTCCCTTTTGAACCCCTCTTATGGGTATTCTTCCCCCTGTTTGGGAAAGGACCGGATCCCCATGCTCTCTCATCACTCTCAACTTCACTTGCATCAGTATTGGAAACACTACTTCTATGGGATACATTTGACATAGGTATTTGATTTCGCACATTCCTCACATTCCTCTCTGGGGACGTGTCTGAAGAAGAATCTCTAAGGACCCTTGTTCTGTGATTACCTATTAAGGTGGTCACAGCTTGGCAAGCTTCAGCCAACCGGCCCAAAACATCTTGTGCCTCTGAATCAACATTATCAATTGGTTTGGCTCTAGAAATATATGGTGCCCAATTTTTATATTGGGGAGTGATTATTGGAGGATCAGGAGATCTCTCCACACCATATACACCTGACTGTTGACTTTTAATGTGCTGTTGCTGTAATTCTTCGAAATCCTTTCTGAGCTTACAGTATGCTATGCGACTACGTTCAGCATCAGTTTCTAAATCCCTAATAAAAGCTTCCTTGTTTGAGATATCTATCTCTAGTTGGTTTTTATCAGATTTCATATGTTGGATATCTGATTCTATCTCATGTAACTGAGACCTCAATTTTTCTACATTTTCTTTTCTAGCTTTTGATAGGGTATCTACCTCCATTAATGCATATAAAACAGGAGGTAGGGCACATATTAATTTTTTTTCTTTTTCTGAACTGTTAGAGGCTAAGTTCATACATGTTAAATAGCGTTCAACCAGGCCGTCTGTTGCCCAGATATCATTAAGGTCTGCTCTAGCATTTCTCTTCAAATCATTAATCCAAACATCCATCCCTATATCAAATTTTACCCGTGTATATATGAATTCAACAATTCTGTGGATCATTTGCTCTGGGGTATTCCCATTCTCACTGCTTGCAACACTCATGGTCTCAATTAATAAAAAAATAATTAGCTTGACAGAAGTATTGGAATGGTTTTTCACTATTTGTACCAATATGAGAAAATAATCTCGCTCTCAGCAGTGCCTCCAAATATATGTCGGGCTAATTCTGCGTATATCTAAAAGAATTTAAGGCTCCTTTTTAGTAACAGGAGGAGTCTTAAATAATATATGCCCAACTCTGAATTCGATATCGAGCTTTCCCAATCAATTGGTACAAAGGTGAGAAATCATGACAATTATTTAATAAAATAATTAATTTATTTAAATATGAATATTACAAAAATGAAATTATTACTTAACACTCCCTGATATCTATCTAATAATTAATCAAAATGAACATTGACCAATAGACATTCTTCAATAAATGGCAAGCATCCACAAGATTATATATGTACGTTCACTTTCAATACTTAATAACAAGGTAATTAAATATGTTGAATCAAAGGAAGGGTAAATAATTGATTTTGAGGTCTTAAGAAATTCTATCCTTAAATTTTCTTATTTCTCCATTAAATCGCTAACTTGGATATCATATATGTGTTAATGAAAAATAAAATGGACCCAAATTAAACAGATTATTCCCAGTTTGCAACTCTGGGAAAGTCAATGTTTAGGGTAAGACTATAATATACATAGGAATAATAAATATCCAAGCATACAACCTAATCGAGAAAAAGTATAATAAAATTTATATTTACCAGAGTAGAGTTTTCTTATAGTTGAGGGTAGTTTCTCCTTCCTCTTCCAGTTTTTTTTTAGATCCCCTTAGATTTTCTTTTTCAGGTTCTTTCTTTTAGATCCCTCTTTCTTTTTTCTTAGTCCTTAGTCCATTCTTTTTTTTTTTAGTCCCTTCTAGTCCTCCTGTCTCCTAACTTATCCCTCATCTCTATCTCAAACTCCACCTCTGGGATTTATCAACTAGCCAACTGGCATCAACGGATAGTCTTTAAGTTAAACTATCACCAGTTGATTTAAATATTTATTACAGTGACCTCTGGACCTGTAATGTCCTCCCCCATCTGTGGATGGCACTGTTTCCTTAAATATTGTGGTCTGAAAATATTCAGAAAATATAAAATAACCTTTGACCTTCCTTAATTCGATGTTACACACTATTGTTGACATTGCTCCACACTAGAACAATGCTGTGTAACTACTTAATACCTTAGTACACATACAGTATACCTGTGAACACACTAGCCATTCAAAATTGGTCTGTCCTTGATTAATTATTACCCTCTCAACAGGTATGCTCTATATTGTGGAGAGTTTGTAAGATCCTTCAAGGTGTTCTCATCTTGTTCACCTAGACACCAAGGATTATATAACCTTTGATATTTGCTTTAACACAAAGGTTATACATCTGGGCTAGTAATCCGATACAAATCTCCTTTTCAACATATACGTTTCTGATCAACTAAACAAAATAACATTCATTATTTATTCCTATCTGATTCATCAAAAAGCACAATATCATTCATGAATATATATTCTATTAAGTAACATAATCACGTTATCATTAACAAATCAGAATATTCTTGTAATTAATAATTATCTTATCTGAAAATCCGACAGTCTATGGACTCTCGCAAGGTCTCTGCGGTATTAGACTGGCCCGTTCCCAACAGTCGTAAGGCTGTACAAAGATTTGTGGGCTTCGCCAACTTTTACCGAAAGTTCATCAAGAATTTTTCTAAGATAATCGCCCCTATCACTGCTCTTACCAGCTCGGTAAAAAGATTCTGCTGGACTTCTGAGGCTCAGCGGGCTTTTTTGGATCTCAAGAATCGTTTTACCTCCGCTCCCATTCTAAAACATCCAGATCCTACACGGCCGTTTGTTCTAGAGGTGGATGCCTCAGAGTATGCCATCGGAGCTGTGCTATCGCAAAGAAACGATGTACAGAGCCTACTTCATCCTATCGCATTTTTCTCTAAAAAGTTATCTTCTTCTGAGCAAAATTACGATGTGGGAGACAGAGAGCTACTTGCGATTAAATCTGCATTCCAAGAATGGCGACACCTGTTGGAGGGGGCGTCTCACCCTATTTTAGTTTTTTCTGATCACAAGAACTTGGAATATTTACGCTCAGCAAAAAGACTCCGACCTCGTCAGGCCAGATGGGCACTCTTCTTTTCCAGATTCAACTTCCACGTTACTTTTAGACCAGGTTCCAAGAATGGCAAAGCGGATGCATTGTCCCGTCTGTTTTCTGCACCCGAGAATGATTCTGCCACCAGCACTGTCCTTCATGCCTCCAATTTTCTCCTTCTCCAAGCCGATCTGCTTGATAAGATCCAGAATGCCTCCAAGTCTGTGGACAATTTACCTACACATATGGATCGTCGTGGTAATTACCTCATGTCTAATAATAAAATTTTTGTCCCTGAAGACCTGCGCCTCGAGGTACTCAGATTTGTCCATGATCATCCTGTTTCCGGCCACCTGGGGGTTCGCAAGACACTAGAACTTGCTAATAGGAATTTTTTTTGGCCCGGCATGTCAAGGGATTGTATGAAATATGTTACTTCCTGTCAAACATGTGCCAGATTCAAGGATACACATTCCCGACCAATGGGGTT
Organism: Xenopus tropicalis; assembly: GCF_000004195.4. NCBI lineage: Eukaryota > Metazoa > Chordata > Amphibia > Anura > Pipidae > Xenopus > Xenopus tropicalis. Next base: position 135,868,073 of record NC_030678.2, on the reverse strand, counting down.
ACTTCAACCTCTCCCGGTTCCTGAGAAACCCTGGGAGAGAATTTCCATGGACTTTATTGTGGAACTGCCCAAGTCGGGGGGTTTTAACACAATCATGGTAGTGGTTGACGGGTTTACCAAGATGGCTCACTTTATACCCTTGGTGGGGTTACCATCTGCAGCCACAACGGCAGAAGTATTTATTAAAGAGGTCTTTCGGCTTCACGGCTTACCCAGGGAGATAGTGTCTGATCGAGGGTCGCAGTTTACGTCTCGCTTCTGGAGGGCGTTATGTCAGGGACTCCATATTGAGCTAGCCCTGTCCTCTGCTTTTCATCCTCAGACGAATGGGCAAACAGAACGTACTAATCAGACGTTAGAGCAATATATTAGATGTTTTTCCTCTTATTCTCAGGAAGATTGGTCGGTGCTCTTACCCTTAGCAGAGTTCTCTTACAATAATGCGGTACATAGCTCCTCCAAACAGACTCCTTTTTTCTCTAACTATGGATTTCATATTACCACTCTGCCAGGCCTAGCAGAGGTTACGGTTCCTGCAGCTCAGGATAGACTTTCGTTCTTAAAGCATAATTTCGAGTTGCTCCAGCAGACTTTACGGGAGGCTCAAAGGAATTACAAAGGATATGCCGATAAGAGACGGAGAAAGAGTCCTGAATTCAAGCTGGGGGATCTCGTTTGGTTATCCACTCGTAACCTCAGGTTATCGTGTCCCTCCAAGAAGTTGGGCCAAAGGTTTATGGGTCCCTTCCCAATCTTGGAGCAAATTAACTCTGTTACCTTTAAATTGAAGCTGCCTACTAACCTTCGAATCCATCCTGTGTTCCACGTCTCTCTTCTAAAGAAAGTGGTGGAGAATCCGTTTCCGGGTCGTATTGGGGCACCTCCAGAGCCAGTGACAGTACAGGGTGTTGAAGAATTCGAAGTCCAAGCTATTCTCGATTCCAGGTATCGAAGAGGTCGCTTGCAGTATTTGGTCCAGTGGAAGGGCTATACACCTGAGGACAATTCCTGGGAATCTTCAACCAATGTCCATGCTCCTCAACTGATTCGGGTCTTCCATAAGAAATTTCCAGGGAAACCTGCGTCTGGGCGCATCCGGAGGCCGCGCCTTGGGAGGGGGCAATGTCAGGTACCTGGTCGTTCGCCTAAGGTAGGCGCGCTCCGTCGCTCGCGCACGTATTGACGCCGGCGTGCGTCGTGACGCCCGCGCGCGCGTTAACGCCGGCGCGCGTCTTGACGCCGGCGCACGTCTTTACGCCGGCGCGCGTCATGACGCCGGCGTGCGTCTTGACGCCGGCGCAGGCGCATTGCGCTCAAAAGGACGCCAAAGGCCTACCAGCATTGCGAAGTGATCGTTTCCTTGTGAAAGACGCCAAGCTTGTTTCCTGTGATTGCCTATTTGACTCTCTGACCCGGCCTGACTCTCGATCTTGAAAACTTGCTGCCTGTACCGACTTCCCGCCTGTCCGACCTCGCTTTTGCCTGCCGATTTTGCTCTGACGTTCCGGTTCGGCACTCCTGCCACTCCTCCACTTGGTTCAAGTCCTGTTCCATCCTCAGTGGCTGTGATCCTTAGTGGGAGGTGTAGGAGAGGTCCTTCCTCTACGAGTTCTTCCAGTGACGCGCCCGGCTTGTCCTGACATAGTGTCCTATGGACAGATTCCCCCACCTGAGCTGTAGATCTCTGCAGCTCGTCCAGAGTAACCATGGGCCTCTTGGCTGCATTTCTGATCAGCGCTCTCCTTGTTCGGCCTGTGAGTTTAGGTGGACGGCCTTGTCTTGGTAGGTTTAAAGTTGTGCCATACTCCTTCCATTTCTGAATGATCGGTGGAACAGTGCTCCGTGGGATGTTCAAGGCTTTGGAAATCTTTTTGTAGCCTAAGCCTGCTTTAAATTTCTCAATAACTTTATCCCTGACCTGTCTGGTGTGTTCTTTGGACTTCATGGTGTTGTTGCTCCCAATATTCTCTTAGACAACCTCTGAGGCCGTCACAGAGCATTTGTACTGACATTAGATTACACACAGGTGCACTCTATTTAGTCATTAGCACTCATCAGGCAATGTCTATGGGCAACTGACTGCACTCAGACCAAAGGGGGCTGAATAATTACGCACACCCCACTTTGCAGTTATTTATTTGTAAAAAATGTTTGGAATCATGTATGATTTTCGTTCCACTTCTCACGTGTACACCACTTTGTATTGGTCTTTCACATGGAATTCCAATAAAATTGATTCATGTTTGTGGCTGTAATGTGACAAAATGTGGAAAAGTTCAAGGGCGCCGAATACTTTTGCAAGCCACTGTATATACTTCAAATTTATTTTTTCCTATTAGCCAGAATTGTACATCTACATTGAGTACGCTGGTACATTTGGGACATTTATCTTGAAATCCCTTATCCATAAATCTCCGAATCATGGGAAGGCCGTATCCCAGAGAGTACATTTTATGCAAATAATTCACATTTTTAAAACAATGAATTACCCTTTTCTCTTTAATAATAAAACAGAAGCTTGTACTTGATGGTAACTAAGCTGCATGGATCCATTTTGGTGGCAAAATAATCCTGATGTGTTTACTTAACAGCTAAACGATTTTTAAAGCATGGTGATCCAAATTATGGAAAGATCGCTTATCTGGTCCCCTAAGCATTCCTGATAATAGATCCTACACCTGTATGTACGTTTTTGGTATAGGATATCTAGATGAATACAATGTTGTGCTTTTTCTGCAACATCCCGGGCTATTTCTGACAGTCCCCCATCCCATTTATTTATACAATTAGTATTTTATCTAACCTCACTGTTACACTTGGTTAGTTTGCTTGATTAGTTCTCTCATTTTAGGTAACAGTTAATCCCCATGTCTTTAATACTATTCTAATCAGCTATTTGGATGAGTCTGGGATCCATGATTGCTCTGTTGTGGCTTACATATACTTTTTAAGCATTCCCTTTGTCGATAGATGCGTAGGCTGTGAAGTCTTTTGTGAATACTTTGCTCTCTCAAGTGGAAACATGCTCTTTCCCACCAGCCTCTAGTGCTGTAGAAATAGGACAAACTTTGACAGTCCTCCAGCAATGTATACATAATTTAGTAAGGAAGTATTTGCTGAATGGAAGACTTTGTTTGGAGGCAATTACATTCTTGGATTGTACAACTGGTCCTGTCAGCAATAAAAATATAACTTAAAGGGGCTTCATCACATCATTTATAAAAAATGGCCATTTCTAGGATGTATTATTCAAAAATATTCAATGTGGCTAATAAAGTGACATAAAGATCTTTTCTTCTTTGTGAAGGCACAGGAATGCTTGAAGTCTACTTCAAGTTGCATTAAAATGATAGTACCCAAATGATTCCCCGTGGGGCTTTTTTGCTTTCTCCACAATTTTGTCCCTTCCTGTTCACAACCATTGAGGTCCCACTTCCCAGTTTTCCAGATAGAGATCTCTGTGTGCCAAATATACACTGGATTGTCAGATCCATCTGACCTTCAGGGGAATCAAAGCTGGCTCAGAACATCAAGAGAAAATAGGGCTGGAAAAAATTCAACAGAAGAGTATGCACCAGCAGAGATTAAGCTTTCTCCTCCCTCCCTGCATTAACCAGTTTAGTACTGACCTGGCACAAATCAACATATTAAGTAAGGGTCTAACATTTGCACCCAAAAGTATATTAAATAAACCCAAAAGGATTGTTTTGCTTCCAAAAAGGATTAATTATATCTTAGTTGGAATCAAGTACAAGGTATTGTTGTATTATTACAGAGAAAAAGGAAATCATTTAAAAATGTTTAATTATTTACTTATAGTGGAATCTATGGGAGATAGGCTTCCCATAAATCGGAACTTTCTGGATAATGGATCCCATACCTGCACATTTATATTAAAAGCCCCTAAGGTGTTGCATAGCCAGATACAGGCACATGATTACTGGCTTCGATATGGGTCATGGAACTCCATAGCGAGGGAAGCAACACCTTTGTCCTTTATTTTGATTCCCTACAGGGTAACTGCACTTAATGTTTTTTATCTGGAAAAACAAAAATGCAAGTTTTTTGTCATCAGTTCTGGGTAACTTCCTGGTAAAATATTTTATTTAAAAATATATATAGGGGGGAGCACGAGAAAAAATGCAAATTTTTTGCAAAAAAAGTGCTTTTATTTTTATGCCATACACACATACACAGTGTATGGCATAAAAATAAAAGCACTTTTTTTGCAGAAATTTTGCATTTTGTCTCGTGCTCCCCCCTATATATATTTTTCGATTGGCTGAGAGTGCGGCTCTATTGCTGGGGGTTTGATGCATGAAGTCTGGAAGGCCGAGTGCAGAGGATTTATCTATTCGAGTAAAATATTTTATTTAAACTGTGCTTAGCCTGAGCCATATACAGTTCTTTTTGAGAGTACAGCCAGAAATTTCCCCTGTGAGTTCTTCACATAATGGGGTTGACTGGCACTTTTTTTGCAACTAACTTTATTTAGTAAACTAAGGGGCACATTTACTAATCCATGAACGTCCGAAAAGCGGCCGAATGCGTTTTTTTCCTAATGATCGGTATTTTGCGATTTTTCCGTAAATTGTCGCGACTTTTTCGTAGCCATTATGAGTTTTTCGTAGCATTACGACTTGCGCGAATTGTCGCGACTTTTTCGTAGCCGTCGCCCCGAGTACAAAAGTTTCGGATTCATTCAAGCTTCAGCCCGCCGTTTACGAGCGCTCAATATGAAAAAGTTGCGACAATATACGAGCAAATCGGAACGGCTACAAAAAAAGTCGCGACAATTCGCGCAAGTCGTAACAGCTACGAGAAAGTCGTAATGGCGATGAAAAAATCACAAAAAATACGAAAAAGTTGCGAAATGTTCGGTTCCAATCCGAATTTTTCCCATTCGGATTCGTGGATTAGTAAATGTGCCCCTAAGTGTCTTACCCACTAGGGTTAATATATCACCCTAATTTCCAACAATTCTTGTGATGGGGCATCTGTGTTTAGATACATTAAAGTGCTTATAAGCTCAGATAAAATCTTGTGCCCAGTACTATGAAGGTGCAGCGTATTTCCCAAGACTTGTACAACAGCCCAATGACAAACATATTGCACCCCATGCCATATTTTCTTGGATTCCTGGTCAAATCCAGAGTAAAGAGAAGAATAAGCACAATGTGCTGTAAATTGTAACAAAAAGAGCCTTACCGGCGGGGACACCCGCCGCGCCGTCCTCTCCCTGCGCCGGCTTCCTCCTAAGTGCGCACACGCTGGCGTGATGACGTCAGCGTGCAATGGCGCGAAATTCAAAAGTATTTAAAGGGACTTTTGCCACTTTTTCATTGCCCGTGATAGGATTGTTTCCTGGTGCCTTTTCTGAGCCTTGTACTTGTATTCTTGTATCCTGCTGGTGCTTTCCTGTGTTTTTGACCCGGCCTGTCCCCGACTATTCTGATATCCATATCCTGACCCCGGCTTGTACTTTTGACTCCGGCTTGTACTTTTGCCTAATCCCGCTGTTTGATTATCTGGTTAACCCTTGCCTGTCTGACGATCCCTGATTTCCGCCTGCCTCGACCCAGCCTGCCTGACGACGAACTTGCCTAATCCTATTTGTACCGTGATCTTCAGCCTAACTGACTTTATCTACAGTCGTGCCCCTTTGCTTGCCAGAACCCCTCGCCTTGTTCCCCTCGTTAAGTCCAGGTGGCATCTGAGTAGCTGAGGGCTCCTCCTGAAGCCAAAGGCGGTCACAATACTGGTGAAGCCGAGCCAAGACCAGGGAACTTGGCATCAGTTCTGGTTTAGGGTGCCGACCGTGACATAAATGATACACACATACTTCTCCACTTATGGTAGCTCAGAGTGCAAAATGGGGCTGTTATTACGAGTAGGCAGTACGGTTGTGACCCTACTGTCTGTCTTTGAATCAGACTTGTTTAGTTCAAGCCAAGGCAATTGAGGTAGTCACCTCAGACCTCAAGCCTATCTCCCTTTAATGCCCTGCCTGCCTGATTCTCTACAGATGGAATCAGGTGTGTTGGTGCAGACAGTGCTGGAGCTTTCTATCCATCCGCTTTATTCTTATCATCTGTCCTGTCCTAGGCTTACCTTGCTCCACCCACATTACAATTCAATAAAAAGCTACACTCCCATTTGATAATTTCTGTTAATTGGTCTAAACTCTAAAGAACCAATATTGGCAGCTGAAATCGTCCTGTTTATGGCCACCTTAAGTGATGTTCTGAGTTTTTGGATTTCCACCCCCCCAGGCGAAACAGCACCCCTCCCCCAGCCCCCCCCCCCCCCTGCACGACTAAGTGCATGCGCATGCGTGGAAGTTTTAACTCACATACAAAGCAGTGGGGAGAGGTCCCCATTGCTCCGTATGGGAGCAAAATGTTAACATGTTGTGGCGCCCAAAAATTTGTGCCGCCCTAGGCCCGGGCCTTTGTGGCCTCTCCACAAATCAGAGTCTGAAGGGAAGGCAACTTAGTAATGATTGTGTGTCCCTCTGGTTTTCCTGACAATGCTGCCTGCATTATATATAGCTTACACCCTAACCAGTTTTGGCAAAGGCAAAAGGTGGCAAGACACACAAGGCGTCTGGTGGGTTACTAATATTACTAATATTCACCATCCATACTCTGCTTCACATTTTACACTGAAATGTATTAACCCACTAACTAAGGAAGAGATTGGGGCACACAGGGAGAGTAGAAAGAGGAGCAAGGTGATAGAGGAGGGTTTGGGCAGAAGGCAGAGAGATACTGATAAACTAAGTTTCTATTACCACCTAGAGAGTGATTGAAAATTTTATTATGGGTGAGATTATTGTCAGTTTGTAACATGACCAGCAAGCCTTAGTGATTCTAATTAGGAAACAATGATGCATTTAAATAAGTGAATTAACTGACAATGTAAGACATAACTAACATCAGCTTTTATAAGACTTATTAGGCTCGTTCCACTTTAGTGAACATTGGAGGTACCTTCATTTTAAAGCTACAAAATTTGCAGCATTAATGGGCAATGAGGTATAGACAATTGAATGCATTTTAGTAAACTAACACTTTGAACAAGTTGATAGTACTCTCTTAACTCCATCTCTATATAATAAGGAGGCTTGTCACTCTGTCTAAATATTAGTGCATCTCGCTAGCAGCTTCCCTGGCTGTCCTGCCTTCTATGATTTTGAGGGCATATACACATTGCATACTTAAGTTATGATAATAGGATTTTTTATAAAGAAGAAGCAAAATAAATGATTTCACATAGAGATTCAGTGTTCCTATTGGCCAATGTTTCCAATTTCACTTTATAATTAGGCTTTGGGTTGGGATATAGTGATCTATAGTATTATCTTTTAAATAGAATATGCACTTTATATAAGCTGAGTTATTTCTAACTTGATTAATAGGAAGAGAACCTGGAATTCAATTACCCCCTTAAGTAAGTATATATAGCAACCATATATGTAGTTGCTATATGTATATCTACTGTATATGTAGATTTCTAGGAAACAGTCTAAAGGCATTTCAAACAAACAGATTTCTCTCCCATATAGGGACCAAATCAAGCTCATTTAATCATTCAGTCCCACGATTAACAATCATCAGATTATAATGGGAGACCATGCAGACATTGTATTCTATCGCTATGTATACATAAGGGATCTCCAGCCTGCAGCCCTCCAGCTGATAAAATTGCAGCTTCTAGAATCCAACTGTTTAATTTTGCTGTCAGACAGTTACCTATTCTTACAACTTCCTGTAGATTAAGTTGCAGAAACAAGTGATATTAGACTGAAAAGGAAGATAAAGCCTGTAAATTGGAAATTATTTAAGTAGTTACAAACCCAATTTTTGTATTCACCTGTGTTCAATGTAAGTTCATTAGAAAGAGCTTGTACTGGATTTATTTTCTGACTATTGTTTTAATTTTTAGCAGTTTATTAATTTATTTAGCCCACAATTAACAAAGTTCAATAAAGAATAGAAAGCAGCTGGACGGAAGAAAAGTCTATACAGAGCTCGCTATGTGACTGGTGGGGGGCACATGGATGAGCTAGTATTATCTGTAATTTATCATTTGTCCTTAGTTAAACAGTGTTTTCTGTTTTGATAAATATTAATGTAAAAGTCTTGCTTTATGTAACCCCTATGGATGCCTATACATTTCTGCTTAATAGTTTAATGCTTTTGTCATTTGACATCCTACCAGTAGGTGTCATTGCATCAACAAATTCTATTTATTAGAAAATTCTGCTAGCTGATGCAGAAATAATAGTGTCTCTGGGTATAAATGTGTCCCTTCCAAGATGTAATAAACAGGCCAAGAGAGGTTTAGCTGTAGGAAGTAATCCCCAACCTGTTTCAGGTGTCCTTCTCTGGACTGTACTGTGAGACTGGAGAGATGATTGCCATTCCCATATCTTCTATTGCTTAGTGGAATTGGAATAGGCAAGAGCCAAAATCTTCAACCACAGTCTTTTGTTTGAGCATCTCTACTGCCTCCGTGGGTCAGTCTAGGAGACTGTGGTTAACTGTTGAAGCAGGACATGGACAGATAGAAAAAGAAAAAAAAAAGAATGTTTATTCACGATTGGTTAGATGATTACCTTAATGCTCCAATAGAAAACGTCAGAATGGTGTTAGGGCATCTGTTATAACAGCGACTGGAAGAAGGACCTTGTGGTTAAAACACTGAGCAACTGTGCCTTAGGGTGACCATACACGTAGCAATTACAATCTTTCCTGTGACCCTAAATGTAGATTTTGCTTGGGCACCATCAAAACCTTTTAACCCACCCGATTGACGAGACGACCGATATCCACAGCCTTTGCAATATCGGTCGCATTGTCGATCCATATGTATGGGCAGCTTTAGAAATAAGCTTTAAAGAAATATAAACTTTTAGAGTGTTCTTCTAACCCACACTTTTACAATTTACACTACAAATTATATTATATGCTTTCAAATAGTTTTCAAGATATTAGCAATTGGCAGTCTTTAGATTGTAAGCTCTTGCGAGCAGATCCCTCTGATCCTATGTTTTACTCTGTAACTCTAGCTTGTTAAATTATTGTAAGGCCCCTGTTAATTATAAATTCGTGTAAATCACTGCATTACTTGCTAGCACTATATACATTAACGATATTGATGTTACAATGAATGTAAAACAACAGCCCCACCTACTGGGCATTTCAGATGACTGCGACAAGCAATGTGTTGTGATGATGCTCTGATTGTGATGACACTTTCACATTTCCACAGAGCTTTACAGAGATTATTCATCATTCACATCAGTCCCTGGCCCAGAGGAGCTTACAATCTAAGATCCATATCTCAATTACACACACTATGCTCAATTTCAGTCAGAAGTCGACAGTGTGCAGGGAAAGTGACAGCAATCCTATGCCATGTGACTATTCAAATAATGCAGTGAAAAACTTTAGTATTAATACATTTAAAAATGAGGAAAAAAACTGCTTAGAATTAAATGCCCTGTACAGGAAGGAGAAAGGATCATACCCAAACTTAGATCTTCTGCCTTCATAGTTCCTCCTCTTCAGTTTCTATCATTCTTATTACATGTTAAGTTGGCCAAGGAAGGAACACAATTGTTTCATTAAACTAAATTGTACAATAGTCAGTCTATATACTGGTGTCTTGCAGAGACGTCTGACCATACTAGTGTTGATCAGCTAAAAATAAAACAGAAAACCATAGCAACCCTTATAGGAGGACACCTAGAACTGCATGGACCTATGACATCTCAAGTCATCCACATTTTTTTGAACTTCAATCTAATTTACCCTCTATCAACCGGTCACCTACTGTCATTAATTTGGCAGAACGGGGGTGTGGTCAGGGACATGACTAGGGCATAACAGGCAAAGCCAAGATGCACCTAGATCAGTTCCGATTCGAGTTATTATCTCTGGGACCATCCTTCCCAGTAGGATGACAATGTATGACATTGTACGGAAAGATATGCAGAAGGAGACTTAGGTTGCTATGCGGAGGACTCATAAGATCTGGAGGCTCAGCGTGTGCACTGCTGCATTTTTATATTTGCAGTAACTTACCATTAAAGCATATAATTTGGGGATTTCACAAAGTGTAGAGACTGCACTAAATATTTAATGGGCCAGGACAACAAATCTTATAGAAATATGTGTGCTTTTTTACTGATGCTGCTTTATGCCTGATGACAGCAAAATGTCTAGCTTCAAAGTGTTCTATTTTTATGCTATAGGTTCAGATTTCATGTATTTATATACATTTACATTGCCTCAGGTAAGCCTCTTCATTGCATTCACTCCCGTTGCTAAGCCAGCCACATGCGTTCCAAGCAGCAGCAGCAAGCAAATGTCTATGAGTATTCAGATAAAGGGTATCTGATCCAGCTTTGCCTTCAAGGACAGGTGCTCTGATCTGTATAACTAAAACTCTGGTCACCAGGAAAGATAGGCTTCTGCTGTCAAAAAGTACAGAAATATTTACAGTGGCTTGCAAAAGTATTCGGCCCCCTTGAACTTTTCCACATTTTGTCACATTACAGCCACAAACATGAATCAATTTTATTGGAATTCCACGTGAAAGACCAATACAAAGTGGTGTACACGTGAGAAGTGGAAGGAAAATCATACATGATTCCAAACATTTTTTACAAATAAATAACTGCAAAGTGGGCTGTGCGTAATTATTCAGCCCCCTGAGTCAATACTTTGTAGAACCACCTTTTGCTGCAATTACAGCTGCCAGGCTTTTAGGGTATGTCTCTACCAGCTTTGCCCATCTACAGACTAAAATCCTTGCCCATTCTTCTTTGCAAAACAGCTCCAGCTCAGTCAGATTAGATGGACAGCGTTTGTGAACAGCAGTTTTCAGATCTTGCCACAGATTCTCGATTGGATTTAGATCTGGACTGTGACTGGGCCATTCTAACACATGGATATGTTTTGTTTTAAACCATTCCATTGTTGCCCTGGCTTTATGTTTAGGGTCGTTGTCCTGCTGGAAGGTGAACCTCCGCCCCAGTCTCAAGTCTTTTGCAGACTCCAAGAGGTTTTCTTCCAAGATTGCCCTGTATTTGGCTCCATCCATCTTCCCATCAACTCTGACCAGCTTCCCTGTCCCTGCTGAAGAGAAGCACCCCCAGAGCATGATGCTGCCACCACCATATGTGACAGTGGGGATGGTGTGTTCAGAGTGATGTGCAGTGTTAGTTTCCCGCCACACATAGCGTTTTGCATTTTGGCCAAAAAGTTCCATTTTGGTCTCATCTGACCAGAGCACCTTCTTCCACATGTTTGCTGTGTCCCCCACATGGCTTGTGGCAAACTGCAAACGGGACTTCTTATGGTTTTCTGTTAGCAATGGCTTTCTTCTTGCCACTCTTCCATAAAGGCCAACTTTGTGCAGTGCACGACTAATAGTTGTCCTATGGACAGATTCCCCCACCTGAGCTGTAGATCTCTGCAGCTCGCCCAGAGTCACCATGGGCCTCTTGGCTGCATTTCTGATCAGCGCTCTCCTTGTTCGGCCTGTGAGTTTAGGTGGACGGCCTTGTCTTGGTAGGTTTACAGTTGTGCCATACTCCTTCCATTTCTGAATGATCGATGGAACAGTGCTCCGTGGGATGTTCAAGGCTTTGGAAATCTTTTTGTAGCCTAAGCCTGCTTTAAATTTCTCAATAACTTTATCCCTGACCTGTCTGGTGTGTTCTTTGGACTTCATGGTGTTGTTGCGCCCAATATTCTCTTAGACAACCTCTGAGGCCGTCACAGAGCAGCTGTATTTGTACTGACATTAGATTACACACAGGTGCACTCTATTTAGTCATTAGCACTCATCAGGCAATGTCTATGGGCAACTGACTGCACTCAGACCAAAGGGGGCTGAATAATTACGCACACCCCACTTTGCAGTTATTTATTTGTAAAAAAATGTTTGGAATCATGTATGATTTTCGTTCCACTTCTCACGTGTACACCACTTTGTATTGGTCTTTCATGTGGAATTCCAATAAAATTGATTCATGTTTGTGGCTGTAATGTGACAAAATGTGGAAAAGTTCAAGGGGGCCGAATACTTTTGCAAGCCACTGTATATGTGCAACAGAAAATAGATTCACCCATTCAAGAATAACAGTGCCAATAAATTTTTATAGAGGAACTCCAGCTTCTGAACCAAAATGTGATTATTCATTTCCCAGGGTGCCACAGCCATGTGACCTGTGCTCTGATATACTTCAGTCACACTTTACTGCTGTGCCGCAAGTTGGAGTGATATCACCCCCACCCCCAGCAGCTGATCAGCAGAACAATGGGAAGCGAGCAAGATAGCAGCTCCCAGTAGATATCAGAATAGCACTCAATAGGAAGAAATCCAAGTCCAGCTTGGGACTCCTCCAGTTACATGGGAGTTGGAGAAAAAATAGGTTAGCTGAAAGCAGTTCTAATGTGTAGCGCTGGCTCCTTCTGAAAGCTCAGACTCAGCCACAATACACTGAGATGGCTGCTAGTGAATAATTTGCTATGTACAGAGTGTCAATTAGTAATAAAAAGTACACCATAAAAATCATGACAAAATCCCTTTAAGCAGTGCAGTGTGATTATATTTGAGGCAAGACACTAGCTGACAATACACAGGAAGTCAAGCTTATATGGCAAGGCCAAATACTGGATCAAATCAGGTTGCTCCTGCACCTTAGTCAGAAAGGGCCCCATTCAGAGCACACCCTGTGTCTTACTTAGTACGAAACCCAGTACTTAGTCTTCCCAGTACCTTGGTTAGATGCTGATCAGGAAGGCAGTCATTTTTGCCCTTATATGGGGGCCATTAAGCTACTGTCTTGGGCATGAGTTTCCAAGTCTGCAACCAGCATTGATTCATATATGGTCAGCTCAAGACTACTAGTTAGTAAGTGTTGTGTATAAAAGACCATTAAAACCACAGTTTGCTTAATCTACATGGTACAATGTGGGTATTCTATGGAGGGAGCTGTTTCCATGGGCAGTTTATCATTATTTTTTATTCACCTTGGTCTGGTCTTTTCTCATGGAAGGGTTAAACTTGATGGACTCTTGTCTTTTTTCAACCCTATGTAACTATGTAACCTTCACCATTGCAAAATACAGTAATGCATATGCTAGATTTATAGATCTGGTGCCGTTTAGCTTTCACAAATATGTAAAAAATTAAGAAAGCCACTAGTTGGAGATGCTAACATATACAGTACCAAGTTTGAGCATTCCCAAAAGATCTTCGCATTTGTAGCACACTGCAACAAATATATTTTCCCCATTCCCAGTGTATACCCTTACATTTTAAACACATTTTGGGCAATGACACATGTAAATATAACTGTAATTTTGCCCGATGTGTTTTAGTAGCCCCAACACCTATTGCCAAAATGTCAAAAATCACCCCAATTGCCTTTAATATAAATTGCCTGCAAGGACTTTTTGAAGCATTTTATTTGTTAGTTGTTTCTTCAAAATTCAGGCTGACAAGGATACAAAAATAAGGATGAGTACATTTCAGGTCATAGGTTATCTAAGGGGCATTGGAAACTCAACTGGGCTAATTAATCAACACAGGGCAAATTTCCGCCTGGCCAGTAACCCATAGCAACCAATTAGTTATTATCATTTTTCGGCTAGCTGCAGATAAAACAATGAAACCAATCCAGCTCTTTTTCAAGGAATGCAGCCTGCAGTATCATCATTTGTGGTGGGGGAGTTATGATTATCTGGGGCCGAAGCAAGCTCAGGGGATTCTGGGAAGCTAGTATTGAGGGTGCCAGCCCAGAGGAGCTGCCTGTGATGTAGGGAAAGGAACATGTTAGCTCTCATTGAGTGAGCACCATACTTTGAGCACTGGCATAGTCAGTATATAATATACAGGTATGGGACCTGTTATCCAGAATGCTCGGGACCTGGAGTTTTCCGGATAAGGGGTATTTCCGTAATTTGGATCTTCATAACTTAAATCTGCTAAAAATCATTTAAATATTGAATAAACCCAATAAGATTGTTTTGCCTCCAATAAGGAATAATTATTTCTTAGTTGGGATCACATACAAGGTACTGTTTTATTATTACAGAGAACAAGACAATAATTTTCAAAAATTAGAATTATTTGCTTATAATGGAGTCTATGGGAGATGATCCTATACCTGTCATATCACCCAATTCTCACAAATGTTAAAGGAAAGAATATGTGTACCTGCTACATGGAAGCAACCTCATTCTTCAAAGGAATGGAAGGTACAAATAAGGCTATGCAACTATGTACAACTATGAAGGTAAGCACCTTGAAGTACTGTATATACTCGAGTATAAGCCTAGTTTTTCAGCACCCAAAATGTGCTGAAAAAGTCACCCTCGGCTTATACTCGAGTCGGGTGCCATGGGTCCCTCCAGACTAGCACCCTCTGTCCTTTGTGTGCAAATTAGGCCACCCGCAACCATACCCTCCAGTGCCCTGGCCCACTCCCAAATTCATCTTCATCTACCATCCTCACCTGTCCCATTCTGCACCAGACATTGCAATTTGCAGACATTGCAGTTTTGAATGATTTTAACTCTTTGTGTGTTAGCTGGGTTGTTGATTGAGCTAAGGGGGTAGTACTCTTAAGGTATCATTATTGATAACATATTGTTTTTGTTGACCCTCTTCTCCACTTACAGAGCTAATTTACTTTTTTCCTTTGAAATTAATATTGAAAAACATATACCCCACTGATGCCTCATTTAATGTAATTGTATTGGTATTTATTTTGATTATTGAAACTTAGCAGTAGCTGCTGCATTTCCCACCCTACAGGCTTATACTCGAGTCAATAATTTTTTTCAGTTTTCTTAGGTAAAATTAGATACCTCGGCTTATATTCGGATCGGCTTATACTCTATATATGTACATAGACTAAAATACTTCTTTAAATGGCAGCAAAAGAAAAGGTTTGCAGTTAATTTTTAATTCATGTAAATGAGCCTGTGATGAGGGCACCAAGCAAGCAAATTTGTGCCTAATGTGGCCACACATGGTGGTGGGATAAATTGGTTAGATTAGATAAACTGGCCACCATGTTAATGATTAGATCACACATAGGTGGAGAAACAAACATATCCTATAAGGTATACCAGTGCTGTCCAACTGGCGGCCCGCGGCCGCATGCGGCCCGCGACCCCCCTCTGTGTGGCCCCCCACCTGTCTGGCTGCTTTGATGGCTTACCTTTGTGTAAGCTTTAAATGGTATCAGTACTGTGATTAACTGGCCCCCTGCATGGTTCTCACCTCAGATTCAGGCTGTAATCCCTCTGTATTGTTTAAAAATGTAATCCCCTGTGTTGTTCACACCTTTTAATCTCTGCATTGTTCTACCCCCTGCAGTGTTCACACCTCAGGCTCAGGCTGTAATCACTCCCATTGTTCACTTCTTCACACCTCAGGAGCAGTAGAAACCCACAAATAATCCCTGCACACTACCATGGATTGAACTAGCGATTCGTCCCCAAATATCTGCTATTGCGGGCCAACCCCAATGGCTTCCCCAACAATGGGAGTCACTTGTGGAACGCTCTTTTGCATCGCTTCAGTAATCCGAAGTTGTGCAAAGTTTCCTCCTGCAGGCAACTTTGCGCGACTTCGGAAAACAAGATCTATCGCGGGGTCAGAACCGCTCCGTGGGTTCTTACCCTGAAAGACTGAAAAGAGTTGAGATGCAAAAAAATAGAATATTTATTTGAAAAAACCAAAGGCAAAGACTGTCCAGCAGAATCAGATAACAGACAAAGTCAGTCCATGACCATGGTGTGGAGGGGTAAAATAAAAGGTTTATTTTAGTAATGTAAATAATTAAAGAAATTTGCAGTTTGACCTGTAGGTGGTGCTAAGGCCTCATTTTGGCCTGGAAACATAAGAGGCAGCTGCAAGACCTTGTGGCCAGACCTATTGGGGAGGTTTGTACCTAGGCTAGCTAGTGATAGTAGTGGTGAGTGACCTTTCACCTCGAGAAACTTGCACTTCGTGCAACTACGTACTAATTTGTGACAAATACGCTTATTCAATAAAATGCCAAATTGTTTCGCAGCAAGAAAACACTGGCACATTTTTGCCAGAGATTTTTCGCTAGTGCGTACTTTTCCTAGCGAATTTTCTCTAGCGGCACAATCTTTCAGAGAAAATTCGCTAGCATATATGAGCTAGTATCAATTGAAATCATTGGCTATATACAGGGCAGATGTGATGTTGCTAAACTTGGTGAAAGTGGCCAATTCTAAATGTCCACGGAACCAAAAGGAAACCTAACTCTCTTGTCAGCTGCAGTAAGAATAAAGTCAGACGCAGAAAAAAAACTATTATTGTTGCAGTGCAACAACATTAATAATAAATAAGTCAGAATCAGGCAAAATAGACTTTAATGAAAAGGGGAACGAAGAGAAAATTTTGCTGCAAAATGTCTCCTTTGCCTTTTGCTAAATTGGTGAATGCACCAGCCTGACAAGGAGTGCTTAGGAGAGGGGTAGAGCCCCTGAGGCGAAGTGTGCGCCAGAGAGGGAACTAAGAGTTTGGTGTAGGTTATAGGAGAGCCTGCGGTAGAGGCTTGGACACTGTACATATGGTCACCACAAAGGAAAGGGGTAATGGTACTAAAGGTCCCCATACACGAGCAAATCCGCTCGCTTGGTGATGTCGCCAATTGAGCGGATCTTCACCCGATATCCCCACCTATGGGTGGGCGATATCGGGGAGTGTTTAGGTTAAAAAAAAAATTGATCGTTTGCCCCTGGGGCCAAACGATCGGATTATGTGGGCGGCAATGGGGCAGTCGGTTCAGGGACCGCATCAACGAGCCGATGCGGTCCCCGATCCGACTGAATTTTCTAACCTAGCCGATCGATATCTTGCCAATTTTAGGCCAGATATCGGTCGGGCAGGCCCCTCGTTTCTGCCCCTACATGGGCAGATAAGCTGCCGAATCGGTCCGAGGGACCGATATCGGCAGCTACTATCGGTCTGTGTATGGGGACCTTTAGTGAGCAGGGAGCCCCTGGAACGGCTAATGGCACTCTGTTAGTGCATCCAGATGGGACAGGGGTCCTGGAAGTTTAGTCAGAAACACTGGATGTGTGTGTGAGAGAAGTAGATTGAGTAAGAGAGAAGTATTGTGCGCTATATTTCATTCTTTGTCGGCAACCAGAGCCTGGTCTTAAGTCTGCCTCGCTGCGAGAAGTGGATGAAAATAAAGTGTTTGAGTTCACTGCAGTGGTGTGAAAATTCCTACTGTTACAGCAAAGGCCCTGCACCTGCTTGTGACAACAGTAAATGGCTGCCTGCCACGGGTAGCAACTTTACAATAGGACCAGAAAAACGCCAGCCCTTAAACATAGTAAAAAAAGTAATAGCCACTACATGACCACGGTATGGAGAATAGGAAAATAGCAAGTACATGACTATGAGACCAGAGAATTAGCCAGCTCATGACCATGAAAAGTTAAGGGAGCACATCTCTGCTACAGCCCTTGCTTCTGTCAGCTTCTCTTGCTGGTAATTACCTTTTACAATGATCCATGTTGTAAACTGCCACAGACAGCCTTGAAAATGATGCCTTATATGTGTCAGTTCTTTTCAAAAGTAAAATATAGGTGTCATTTCAAAATGAGGAAGGAACTGCTGCTTTTTATAGAAAAGGCTTGATTGCTAAAGGTAAATAAACCTTCAGGACATTCCACTTGTACCCAAGCCATGCACGTCCGTCTCTTGGGGAAGTAAGGTGTTCATTGAGCAGAAAATAATGCAGGAATATGTAATGAATTAAGGACAACTTTGAACATTGTTCCTCATTCTAATGTAAGAAACCTGCCAGATAAAGGGGCGGTCAGTTACTGCTAGGAACCAAGGAAGATAGGGAAAGACAATTTACATACAGATAAAACAGTTTTTATAATTTCTTTTCTCATAAACTCTATAAGCAAACCTGGTAATTATATTGGAGCTGTACTGTAGAGCCCCCAATGTTCCACTGCTGAGCAAGACCAAATAGATGTAGCCAGTTCCTCCAATCTTTATTGCCCTATTAAGCACACTTAATACACACTTTGAAAAATTATTTGAAAAATAAGAATGTTTTTATGTATTTGAATTGATACACTGTTGGTACTATTTGGTACACATTTGTAAAACTATTATTTATTTTAAAAAGATAATCTTACATTCAAATAATAATGATACAAAAATACTCAAACATCACCTTTACATCTTTACTTTAAATTTCATGAAATTCAGTCTCCTTTAATCCAGCTAGAGATATTTGGTTTTGGCCATGTCCAGTTCAGTGTGTGGCCTTACGAGCATCCTAAAACCTGTTTCCCAGGTGACCCTGTTAAATATATTAGGAATTCTGGGATCCTGGTGTCAACACACAAACAACTAAGGACCCTGTTACCCTAGGGGTTTAGTCCAGTATGCTAGCCACAGTTGTCTGGTTCTTAAAAGCCATTGTGTCCTATTAATAAGGTAAACTAGCAAAGTTGTTAGATAACATTCTAGTATCTGAGTAACATGGATATTGTTAATCCTAGTGTAATTTGTTTTCCAAATTTAGGTGTAAGATATCTCCTTTCATCTGCTCCACCAGAAACAGATGGAGATCTCCTTAGGCTAGGGGTGCCCAGACTTTGTCACCCTGTGATCTACTCTTGCCACCTGGCCTCCGCCATGAGATCTACTACAGTTAAAATAGTGTGACGTCTATCATTTGGTGGAATAAGGAAGAAAAATATCAATCTATGTTTAACAAATACACATAGCAATATATAAATGCAGTGCCAAATTCACATTTAATGCCCACTTAACATTATTCATGTTAAATGTGAAAGGATTTTAATAGTTTTTACTTCTCTTCGTCATAGCCCACTTTGTAGTCTGCACACAGAAATATATATAAAGTCGGAGCAAATATATACAGCGGCCCAGTGGGGACAATCTTCTATACTGGGATGAAGCTACGAAGACGGATGGCTTAAGCAGCCGCACTCAAAGGCTTCTGAAGCATCTCATGGACAATACAGAGGTGCCTCCTTCTCAAGAAGAGCAGTAATCCCATTGCTCATTTACACTTGTTTATTGGGTCAGTATCTCCACATCCCTATAGAGCTACTAAGAGTTGGAGCTAAAGCCAAATACTCGGTTCATGTTGCAGGCAAATACTGGGGTAAAATGCTGGCTTATTAAGATACCATTTATATATAATGTAGGGTAACATCTTCCATACCAAGGTATTCCCAGCTAGCACCAAGGGGCTATTGATGGCATATTATTAGGTTTGCAGCCATACATCTTTTGCCAAGCTGCTCTCCAATCATGACTAGGCTGAGGCCCACCTATTGAAAGGTGCTGCGACTGTTACATCTGAGGGCATTGTTAGTAAGCTCATTTGTGTTTTTTTCCCAGCCTACACACTCTTTTTTTCTCACAAGAACTTTCACCCCAATTGGTTGCCGTAGAAACTCTGTTTACACAGTAGCCTGGATCAATCTTATAGATAGGCGTCTCTAAAAGGGAAAAAGATATACACAGACACATATAACTGTTGCTAGGCAATGTGACATGAAGAGCCTCTCCGGTTCTAAACAAAATATCTTTTTGTTGAAAAAAAAAGGAGATACATTGGGCCGGCGGGGTATTTCTTTAATCACCTATTTTTCTGGGGGCAATAACCAGCTGCCTATCTGTGTTGTAAGTCACATATAGATGTATACAAAATCTCTGTATTTAGCACCTGGTCTAGCCAACGTAGGTCCACCAGTAAAGGTGGCCATATACAGGCCGATTGTAGATTCGGCAGCTTATCGGCCCATGTAGGGGCAGGAACGAGGGGCCTGCCCGACCGATATATGGCCTGAAATTGGGCAGATATCGATCGGGCAGGTTAAAAGATTAAGTCGGATCGGGAACCGCATCGGCTCGTTGATGTGGTCCCCAAACCGATTGCCCCATTGTCGCCATTATAATTTGATCGAATTAGCCTACATTTACCCCAATATCGCCCAGCCGTAGGTGGGGATATCGGGAGAAGATCCGCTCGCTTGGCGACCTTGCCAAGCGAGCGGATCTTCACGTATATGGGCACCTTTAAACGCGGAAGCAGGCATTTTAGGATGGACCTATGCTTTGCTCTGCCGCGTGTGATTCTGTTTTCAGTACAGGCACAGGGGCAGCGTAAGAAAGCAGATCTGCTTCTCTCAGCCTGATGGAAAAACACAGGGCTGAGAGAAGCGGATCTACGCTTTGTGTGACCTTGCCCCAAAGGTATCAGCACAGGAGCTTACAGTCATGGTTTCTGTTAGAAGTCAGCGACTGTATCAGTCATGTAACTCTGTGGAGATCAACCAGATGGAAAGCACAGAGCTGTGTTGAAAATCATATTGGAAGTGCAAAACTGCTATATGATGAAAACGAAAACACATAAGTGCTCATACAACAGGACTATTGCTGCTAAAAATATACAAGACTAACAAGTATAACCTAAATATAAGAAAAATATTTTCACTTTTTGGTGACACTGGTCCTTTAAGATAATCTTACAAAGCAGGTATAAAACCAGCATTTTTCTCTAGACCAGGGGTTTCCAACAGGAGGCTCTACACATAAGGGTTGATTCACTAAAGTGCGATAAAACGAGCGCTATTTATAGCATGCGTTAAAAATTTTATTGCGTCTTATTTTTCGTGTCACTAAAAGGATACTTGCGTTAATTTAGCCGCGATGCTGTTTGCGTTATTTAAGTCACGAAGACTATTTTTGTGCGGTATTTGATGCAACGTGCGCTAATTAACGCAGTACGCTACTTAGCCATACACCCCATTACTTTCGGAAAACTACTGTTCTGAAAATGACCATTTCCCTGCAAACTGGAGGCTACATCACTCTAGGGCCAATACATACTTGAATAAATCACACTGCAAAGTCCATGTTGTGTTGCCAAAAGCTCATGAACTGTACTTTTCTATAATTACCACCTGCCCCAAGTAGGTGTTAATTTTCGCACAGACTAATGCAATATTTAGCACGTCTAAGTGTTTGTGAATAATGCGTTAGTATTATTTCTGCGCGTGAATTGACGCAAAATTTATGCATTCAGTTGCACGCTATTTAACGCACGCGATATGCAACTTAACGTATGCGATAATACTTTAGCGAATTTTAACGCAAAAAAGCATGTGATAACGCTTATCGCATTTTGATGAATCAACCCTATAGTCTTTATGACGCCAAGTCAAAAATTAAGAAATGAGCACCTGCTTTGAGGCCCCTGGTAGCAACAATAAAGGGCTTAATGAGCAACATGTTGCTTGCATGCCACTGTTTGGGCTTTACCCGGCCCAGACTGGCAATCTGTAGATTCTGGCAAATGCCAAAAGACTGTTGTAAGATGCGATAGACAGTCACTATTTAGTAGACAATTGTGGAGCTGTTTGGGCCTCTGTGTGCTTGAAATTCCAGGGCCTATTTTGAATCCCACCCAGGCCTGGTGGTCACTGCTCTAGACTATTATAGTAGAGAAATCCGGGATCTCTATAAATAGCAACTCTATAAATATTTGCCTCAGAAGCTACTGATCTATATTAAGTAATTTTTTCTAATTTAGTTATTTTCTTATTACCAATATAACCCTGGACTTAATATTGGAATTATTCTGTCTGAAGTATCCGCACAAAAAACAATACCTTCGTCACACCACTTACTTTGCTTTATTGGGTGCATTTAATTCCTGAGCCACTTCCAAGTTCAACCATCCAGTAGAAATTTCAAATAGGGAAGAAGCACACCTTCATGCCGGCAAATGCCTTTAACACATTTATTTGCAGAAATGCAAAGCACAAGCTTTTGGGGACCAACCCCTTCCTCAGGTGCACCCAAAAGCTTGTGCATAAAGGTGTGCTTCTTCCTTATTTGAAATGTCTGAAGTATTACATGGCAAGGTCATTAAAAAGCATTTGAAAATTTACAGTAACACAGTTCTGTGAGCAGTGAGTAAACTATTTCAAATGAAATGCTTTCTGTAATTAGCTGGCAGTTTAAATGTCTTGCTTTGTACTTTGGATACCTGTATGTTATATATCAATTTTTTTTTATAAGAAATCGCTTTTAACCCCTGAAAGACAAGTGTGGAACTGGAAAACACTGATTTTTTTTGAGAAATGTAATAAAAAAGATTTTTTGAATTGCATTATTTGCAAAAATATGATATATATAGTAACCTAGAATAATCCTGCTAAATATATTAACCCGTTAATTTGTCCAGATTTATAGAAACAATAGCTTTGTATAATGCATACAAATGTAAATCAAATATTGTTACGCTATGGTCATACTGGGCTGTTTCTCAGCCAACAGTATCCTGTGCGCAGACATGTGGTGTTGATTTGGAACGAAAAATCTTCAATATAATTAAATATAATAAAATTATAATTCATAATTTTATTTTATAATTCAGGGAGTTCAATAACTGAATGTTAGATGTAATGAGTGGCTAGGATTTGATATTTACATATATATTAGAAAATAGCATTGCAACCTACAGGTTAAAATCAAAGAAAAATGTTGAACCACTTATTTTTCACCAATAATTTTTTTTTTTATTTTGACTTGTAGAGTGCAATGCTACTTATTGATATCTAATTTTCCTTTATTTGCACTCAAGTAAATATATATCTACACACACACATATATATATAAATAGAAAACAAGGTAGCACTCACGGTGTTGTGGAAAACAATATCTTTACTTCATCAAATGAACAGTTATGGAGACATCTGTACGTTTCGATCCCCAAGGAATAAAGGTCCCAAAGGGAACTAAAATGTTGGGTAATGCAGTGTAATAAATTAGCACTGATTTCATATATTGGTGTGCTGACCATTTTTGACAAGTATCTACATTTTTTGGTCAATAGCACCCATTTTTTGAATTTGGTATCAGAGTGCAGACACACACTTGGACTTTATATATATAAACACACTAAAGAAAAACTATCCCCAGTCCTCCACTGCACGCTTATGATTAAATCTGGCAGCAGGACTGAGAGGAAGAGATTTGCTTTTGTGATTGGCAACTGATTGGCAAGGGCCACTGATTGCCTTAGGGCAGCAATGGACCCAAATACAGTACTGTTTATGTCACCTGACTGATTGGTGTAGTTTGGAGTTCCCAGTTAGGGACAAGGGGTGTTCCTGCCATGAAACAAGGTGAAACATCCAAACTGTGCCAGTGAAGGCTAAGAATTGGGTTTAACAAAAGCTGAAGGGCCAAAACTGTTGCACATTATTAAAACCAAATCTTTCTACACTCTTCCCCCGGTAGAACAGAAAGCAATGTCAATGCTAGGACATGGAGGGTTGTTAGGCTTTAAACAGCAAAATTACTGACACCCTTTCTGGGCCAAAACTATGGGAAGGTAGAAGAGGCATTTGCCTAGGGCACAATGGAGAGGGGGATGGGATGAAAGCCACACACCTTCTCAGTCTTCCTACCCCTAATTTAGGGTCCTGGGGGTATAAAAAGTGGTACAGTGCAAGGGGTCTGGGCTTCCCATCTCTCCACCCCCTGCTAGTCACCACTCCCCCTGCTCATCACTCTCTCTGATTTACACTGGGAATCGAGGAAGGTAGCCTTGGGCACACTAGCTAATTAGCCTAGCCTTGCTGCTATATCTTGATTACTACTTTGGTACACTGGCACCACACAGCAACAAAAGTGGGGGGGGGGGGGGCCTGCTTGACACATACCAATTCTGCCTGTCTACCCCTAATACAGGCCCTC
Source organism: Xenopus tropicalis (assembly GCF_000004195.4). Lineage (NCBI taxonomy): Eukaryota > Metazoa > Chordata > Amphibia > Anura > Pipidae > Xenopus > Xenopus tropicalis. The sequence goes on along the minus strand of NC_030678.2, from coordinate 135,844,235 downwards.
AAGTATGACGTCTTCCCACAGCCCGCTCATCATGCGTGCTTGCGCTTGTGTGAGGGTGGGCATGTTGTTTGGCTGGGTTCTGTGATTGCATTTTATTTAGTTCATCTAGAAGTTAACGTGCCTTTTAGTATGTTACAGAACTGGGTATTCTGCCTCTTTCTAGCTACAAATTAAAATGCTATGGGGTTGTTGGGGTCACTGACAACAAATCTTGAATCAATGAATTTGCAAGTCTGTCTACTTCCTGTTTGCTGGGATAAATGGATCACGAGCAACCAGATATAGACTGAAGCTGAAAAGTTCAAATACAACAAAAAAAACAAAAAATGAAGATTGTTTGCAAAAAGGCACTATGTTTGCCAAAAAGCATTAACCCATAGCAATCAATATAATGTTTGCTTTTAAATAGGTAACCAGTAAATGCTACCTGCTGATTGGCTGCTATGGGTTACTGCACCTGTGCAAACTTAGTGCCTTTCATTACATAATAGTAATTATATTGCAATGTCACCCACTGTATCCTGCAGCGCTAATATGCTCCTATTTGTGTCTGTAAGTTACCATCCCCTTTAGAGTGTAAGCTCTAGGGGACAGGGACCTCCATCCTCTTGTCTCTTTTATTGCAACCTTTAATTATTTGTATTTATTATCATACTTTGAATTTATTCATTATTTTAATAACCACCTGTATTAATTCATAGTTCTACTGTAAAGCGTTGCGTACATAAGTAGCGCTTCATAAATAAAGATATACATATGTTCATAGTCTAATATTTAAAAAGCTACAAAGCTCTGTATGCTTTTCATTCAAAATACGGTAATTTGGTGGGTTATAAAGTTGTTACCATGCTATCACATCACTTTACAAAACAGACAATATCTACAGTGTATAGCAAAGGCAAGTACAAGTTGCTGATGCAGGGCTTAGTTTTAAAGATATGATATATGACCAGTGGGTCTCAGGCTGATGCTGATCCACAAAACACCCATCCTGCAAGGCAGCTGTCAAGGCAAAGGTTACTAAAACCTGCACTTTGTGTCTCCCTAAAAGACCAACATATTGATATCACTGCAATAGAATCTATGCTATGAAAGTGTGATTTCTGAGTAATGCGGGGAACTCTCATGAGAAGTCCTGGATCTCTCCATGTTGCATATTTTAAATGCCTGTGATGTATGAGTTTTCGTTCGCACAAAAAGGTTATTATTTGCTCAGGGCTACAGGGATGTTGCAGTGTTGTTCAGCATGGCAATGTATATTTCCCCAGTGAAGTAATAGAAAAGTCACAATGGTTTCTAATATAATGTATTTTGTTTGTTTGGTGCTGCTGAAAGCATGGCTTTCTGTGCATGGGATTATACAATTACATACATACCACTGAGTCATAATCAGCTGACAGAGACTGGCCTCGGGTTCAAGGACAGCTTGACCCAGGGCTTTCTGCAGGGTTGCTACCTTTCCAGGTTCCTTACTTCAGTGGGGGTGGGGGGTGGGGTGACATCACAAGGTTGGGACAAGTGTCACTGGGGCAGGCCAGTGACATCACTGGTTTGGGTTATGATGTGACGATTGCCCATTGACTGATTTTCATGTCACTCTCAGAGAATCCTGCCTTTGGAAAACTGGGCAGACGGTTTTGACCCAAACAGCCCTTCCGAAAACCAGACTGTCCAGGTCAAACCCAGACAGGTGGCAACCATAAATACATTTAAATTATATATAATAATGTTAATGTCTTAAAATAAATGGACTGCAGCTTCCCTAGATAGATAAAGGAACTGTTATACAAAACCCACTGAGCAAATAGCTCCAAGAGTCAGCATTGCCATTTCCCATAGTGTCATATTTAAACAAACAGTTTTAAATTGTTGTTCTTAATTGCTTTTTTCTTCAGTAAGATGTACTCTGTTTTTATTACACTAGCATAAATCCAAAACAATACTATGGATATTATTTTTTAATTAAAATGTATTTTAAAGCTTAAGACTAATGCCAAACAGGGCTGAGTCTTGGCTTGTGGATAAATGCAGGCCTGGAATCAGCCCCTTTGTTAGCATCAGCCTCTCCCTGAGCTACTGCGTCGGCCCAGGTGCAGGTACATGGAGCAAATTTCAGTGCCAAAACACACAAGTATGCATTTTGGCACCAAAATTCAACTTTGTATGGCAGCACCTGGCCAACAAAAGGGGCTAATTCTCAAACTGCATTTATCTGCAGGCCAATAATCAGCCCCATCAGGCATTAGTCTTAAAGGTCACCTTTTCGGGTCAAATTGTTTCCCCCACCAGAATTGCAGGCCCATAGAGCCCACATTCCATTGTAAGACCTCAACCCTACCCTAAAACCATGACATAAAAAGTCTTGAGCAGACATTAATTAGTGGCTTCCTATGCACTACAAGCTATGTAACTACAAGCTCTTCTTCCTGAAACCACTTGAATAACATGCAGGCAAGGGCCACCCACATTCAAGCACCTTACATGATGAATGCAGGTTGGGACTCCCAGTAGTACACCATTGTCTATCAAGCACAAGCCTTTGCATTCAAAAAGTTGCATCTGTCAAGGCAAAAGAATGTTGTTGCAGGGCCCAGAAGCATCTATATACTCTATATATCTATATACATCTATATACTCTTCTGCTAATAAAAAAAATCTTAAAGCTGAACCATTGCTATTATAAAAACATCACTAATGGATGGATGGATAATGGATGTTTAAGTCTGTATGTAAAGCACTATTGAAACCAGGGCCGGAACTAGGGGTAGGCGCGCTCCTTTGTCATTGCCACCACCGCTTGTCATTAGTCCTTACACATTGGGGGCAATGACCCATCTCATTACAGGGGCAAGGTGGCCGACCGGGTTGCCTAGGGCGCCCAGTCGGCTTGGCCTGCCCCTGATTGAAACAAAGCATGGTTGCATTCTTTGCAGGAGGAAAAAATGTTACATTTTGTTTCCAAATATTGAGTTATAATCATTTGCATTTGCCACAAGTACAATGAATGTCATACTTTCCTCAAGATTTTGTTTTAAGTTGGCCATACGCAGTAAAAGCTGCTGAATGCCACCCAGACTAAGTTGGCAGTGCCAGAGCAAGTTGGTAATCAGCTAGATATCAATTTGGAAGGTTTACAAATCCAGTCAGTTGAGGACTGAATATGAGCACTGATACGGCCCTCTTCTGAATGATCAGCATATATCCTTAAGATCTTATCATAGTACCCTGTATGTCACTGCCAGTGTATTTAAAGGAACAATAACACCAAAAGATGAACAATCAATTAATACAACAAACAGGGGGTCATAGGGCGTGGTGGGAAGGGAGGCTATGATATCACTCCAACTTACAGCGCAGCAGTAAAGAGTGGTTGAAGTTTATCAGAGCACAAGTAACATGGCTGAGGGCAGTTGGGAAACTAAGAATATGTCTTCTATCAAAAGAAACATGGGATTTCTGTGTATACATGTACTTTGGTATCTGACTACCTCTCTCAGAAAAATCCTTTATTCCTGGGGCTGGAGTCTGCGCAGCTCTCTCCTCTCTCCCTTCTCCTGCTTCCCCCTCCCATAAGAATGCATCCCCCTCCTATCAGAATGTGTGATCTATGCTACCAATGGCTAGAGCTACAGCAGGAAGCTATGGAGACCAAGCTAAAATGGCAGCTGCTATCGTAAACAAACTGAGGGAGTTTCTAGGGCTGTTTACTCAGGCATGGTAAAGCTTTCTGCAGAATAAATATAGTGTTCTAGGTGGCACTAATGTGGCAGTAAAATGACAAAATTACTTTCCTTCTCTTTCAACGCCAAATTTAAAGACTCACTCATTATCACATTTTTGTTTACTATTTTTATTGGACCCCTGAATTTACGTAGTTTCCGTAACTTATGCAAAAACTTATGTAACTTTAACATCAGGCAATGACAGCGCAGAGCAGGGGCAGGTAGGAGAGTAAGGTTTAAACTTAGGGCAAACTCCACTGACCCCCAATAAACTGACTGTTAATTAGCACATTAATTAATATAACTTTTATATGAACTGCTTATTATAGAGTAACATCAGCTGTTTGTATTGCACACAAGGGGCGTGGACAAAATTTTGGCACTGAATGCTTGTGTTTATGGGGTTCACATATGAATAACTTGTACAAGGCCCCAAATTTTCTGATGGCAGCCCTGACAGTGGGTGACTCTGCAATATGAATGCTAGTTCCCAGATCAGGGGCTCTGGGAGTGCTCCAAGAGGTAGTCTTTGGGTTTAGTTCTGAAAAGAATAAGGAAGGATTCTCTCCAGAGGAAATCAGGGATCGCATTCGAGATGTAATCATTATATTCTACAGAGCTTATATGCTATCTGCTATGTAACCAGTGCCTTTCCCCTTTGAATGGCTTTACAATAGCTCATTTATATACTACTTTATAACTACAGTAGTGTTTTTGAAGCAAACACACCAGTTTTACAAGTACAGGGCAACATTGCATTTGGTGGATAAAAAGATTTTAAAAGGAGCACTGCAGTGAGGGACTTGTACTCAGGGGACTGGACATTTGCTAATGAATACTACCCCTGGCTGTTACTAATGCCTATGACTAATACCATCAAGGAAAGTAACTACTAAAATATCTATAAGTAATTGCATTGCAACATCTTGAAGTGGTTAGATTTCTAGCAAACAAACAAATATTTAAGTGTACTCTAAAGAACCTGTGGCTCCAAGGCTACTAATGATCTTATAGTGTGTTTGGAGTTAGTGTTGAAAACCTTCCTTCCATTCCTACCCTGAGGGCCCACTTGAGAGAGAGAAACCCCTCTGTGCTACATGATAGGTTTTAGATGAAGACCAAAAGGGGTCTGGGCTCAGTGAAAGTGGTGGGTTATATTCATCTTTACAACCACTGTGCAACTTTTGGTTGTCGTTCCCTGCCACTCTACAAAAATGAATATGAAATTGAAGGATGCGTACAAGTGTGTACAGCATTTCGCACGTGCAACATTTGCACTTGTTTAGCAAATAAACCCTAGTAAGTTGGTGACTGACTACTATGAGCTATACCAGTAGGGTCCAATGCCCCCTCCCCCCCCCGTGTAGCCCCCCCCACCTGTCTAGATGTAGTGACTGCTTTTACCTTTGTGTAAGCTTTAACTGGTATCAGTACTGAGATTAACTGCCCCCTGCATTGTTCACATGCTGTAAACCCCTGAATTGCTTACACCTGCAATCCCCTGTATTGTTCATATCTTTTAGTCCCAGCATTGTTTGCAACTCGGGCTCAGACTGTAAGCGCCTACATTGTTCACCTCGGACAGACTGTAGGAGCAGTACCAGCATTGTGTCACTTTATGTACTGCCTGCCCTATGCTGTCTGTGTCTGCCATACCCTGCCTGTGTGTGCCATACTTGTAGATTGTAAGCTCTTTTGGGCAGGGCTCTCTTCACCTCTTGTATCGGTTATTGATTGCTTTATATGTTACTCTGTATGTCCAATATATGAAACCCATGTATTGTATGTTGGCACTTTATAAATAAATAAAATAATAATAATACTCTGCCTGCCCTACCCTGCATGTCTGTGCCATACTCTGCCTGCCCTATGCTGCCTGTGTGTGCCATACTCTGCCTTCCCTATGCTGCCCGTGTGTGCCATACTCTGTTTGCCCTATGCAGTATGGCATGTTAGTGCAGTGGTTCTAGATTAGGCTGACCAGAAGAAATAGAAATAAGCAAGTGTGATGTACTTTAATGGTAATCTTAAATCTGTGGCTCAAAAATATGAAAACAGAAAAAATAAATACAATGATCTATAACAATGCTGATGCAATACATTATTTATTAGTATTTATATTTGGTTATAGATTTTTTCCAAAGTTTTGGTTTTCTTTTTTTCTATTATCATTGGTTGATTTGCAGTCGTTTGCCTCTAGGACATTCTGGCATGTTCTGGTCCTTCTGCAATTGTAATGAACAAGTAGCCAGGAGGGAAGTGTAATATAAAGGAAAAGTAAATTACAATTTAGATGAAGGATTGGGGTAAAGTGGACTGCATGGAGAATTAAATGCAATAATAAAGCACTAGAAAACTATTAACATACTAAACTACAGAGAGAGTGGGTCACAGAACTTGGGGTGGTTAGCATGTAGGAAGACAGATGCTATGTATCTAACAGCTTTCATGGATATAGCAGTGGGAAAGGCAGCTAAAAAAGGAGAATGAAAGCAAATGGAGATGGGGCAGGCAGTTAGAGGATTCCCACCCCTAATGCAGTGGATTCTGCCCCCCATGCACCTGAGCTACTGCACACACTGACCTGGGGATTCCTTCTGATGGCTGAATGGTGCTGCTTGGGTGGCAGCTGATCTCCTGCAAGGATTAGCCCTTTCCCAGCCTGTGTGAGCACGATCTTTCCCAGATCTTTCCCTCCTCTCTCCTTCTAAGCTCTAGGGCCGGTCTTTCTCCCACTTTCTTTTATGAATTAATATTTCTCCTTCTCCCACAGCCTTCACATCTAGCCTTCGGTTCTTTTTTTTCCTGTTGTCCATGTAAAACACCCTCTACCCCGGATCCAGAAAATAACTAGTAATTCACAGGCAAGTCTTAAAGGCACAGGCTCTTATTAGACTGGCTCCTGCTGTGAAACACAGAGACCTTTGCATCCAAACACTGACTCACTCATCACAGCTATTGCAAAGTACACACACTGCAGGCAGTTTAAATAGAAACTTTTTCCATGTTCACAAGATAAATAAAGCAACCCAATGCAAATTGAAACCAGGAGCTGTGGGAGATAAAAATAGTTGGTGGGATTTTCCCTTTTTTTCCACAAACATTTGCTTCTTAAAGAAGTGGCAACCCTGTAGTCAGAAAGGAGTTAAAACATTTCTAGTGCATGAACAAATATTCATGTTGTGCCAGCAGCATGATATACTGCCATATAAAAATAAGATTGGCAATGCCAAGTGACAGTTAAGCTAAGGCTAATGTCACTTGTCTGCTGGCACTCACCTCCCCCCTCCAGCTGCTCATTGAATTTTGGGGCATAATAGTGCTTAAAACTGCACTTTGACCCATTCCTATTGAAATTAATAGGAAGTGCGGAGAACAGTCCAGGTAGGTAGAGAAACTCTTCATGTGACACTAGCCTTCCATAACTTGCTGGGGGGTAGTACTGAACATGCTAAATATTTGTGTGCACTTTTGAGGTCCTCAATGGAAAAGACCAATTCACTGTTTGGGTTGAACTAGATGAGGTTGAGGCCCTACATCAAGCTAAAATGGAGGATGGGGGTCAGAGGTACCACAATGGTCAGCCAGTTCCTTGGATGAAGATTCAGAGAGACTGCCCCCCAAAAGTAAACATTTAAAGGTCCATCTTGTATAGTCAAATGAAGCTCTTAATCCTTTTTTCTGCACCGAAAAAAAAGGATCACCTTTAGGCCTCTCCTATTCATCTTCCAGTCTCTCAAATCTTAAATTTTAGTATGTTACTATGTTACAGAAAGTCCTTTTCCATTGATCTTAATTTTTTTTTATAGACTAGGAATTTTTGTCTTCCTTTTCTACCTCTTTCCAGCATTTAAATCGGGGATCGATGGGCTTTCGTTTTGTGGAAGGATCAAGGGGGAGGTAGTGCCACTACAACTCACTTATGCTGTGTGCAAAATAAGAGAAATAAAGGACGCCAGAAGGTTCTTGCAGCAAACACAAACTGGGTTTATTGTCCAAGACAAATGTTCCACAGAATTATGCAGTAATACTCACAATGTATAGAGCAATGGATTGGCAGGTCAAATGTAGAGCAAGCAATGTAAAGATGCACCACTGTGGAGTTTAGTTAAAGCTATAGGAATTGTTAACCCTATAGGTCCCTACAAATGTTTTAATCCAGGCCCTCTCCTAATTATATTCCAGCCATACCTCCCAACTGTTCCGATTTTCGCGGGACAGTCCCGCAGCAGTTCCGGTTTCTTTGTGAAAAGTCCCTCATTTCCCTTTGATCTCCTGCACTGAACGCTAAAAGAGATACAATGTTTCTCAAACTTAATTTAAAAAGTAGCTTTTGGCATAGATCCCGGAAAAGTTAACAAGCTACTACTGCACTTAGATACAGTTGTAACTAATAAGCTAAACAGGTCTCTTGGGGGAAGTTTACCTTTTTTTTTTAAAAAAAAATTCTGGCAGAGAGCCCAGAAAAGTTAACAAGCTACTACTGCACTTAGATACAATTGTAACTAATAAGCTAAACAGGTCTCTTGGGGGAATTTCACCTTTTTTATTTATTTTTTTAGAAAAACTGTAATAACACATAAAACAAGACCTTAAAACCCCCAGAAATGTGTTCAAACTTTAAATATCCTGCCAAATATTGTAAAATGGGAGTGGTATTTAGGGGGTGTATTAACAAAAATGTATGTGGTCAAAAATGCGCAAAATATTTCTTTTTGTCCCTCTTTACATTTTTCAAATGTTGGGAGGTATGCAGTGCCTCAATGCCTCATTGCTTTGGTGAATTGGACCGTAGCAACCAGTTAGTTGTAGAAATTCCAAACTGGTGAATAAAAGACTAATAACTTTTAAAACCACACACAAAATAATGCAGATTATCTCAGAATATTACTATCTACATTATACTAAAAGTTCATTTAAAGGGGATCTACCCAAATAATGAAAGTGTATCAAACTAATTAAAATATAATGTACTGTTGCCCTTCACTGGTAAGGATAAAGACTCATGCGACGATTAGTCACAGCAATTTATACATTACCCTATGGTGGGAAAGTCACAGTGATTAGTCGCCACAACCACCTTTTTTTTTATAATTTTTATTTTTTCAGATTTTTGGTACATACATAAGCATTGTTTATTACAGGTATAGTTGCATCAGTAGTTATATAATATAAAATCACATTTTCGTTCATGTATATCCCATTTTTGCACAATCTTATAGTTTTTACTTATTTTTCTCAGTTCCCACAATATTATTACATTTGTTAAACATTAGAAACTGTATTAAGATTTCTTATCATTTACTGTTTGGATTAGTATTAGTAAAACCGTAACTATATAACTAAAACATGGAGATACAGTGTACCGAAAAAATTATTCCTTCTGTCTGTTGTTACTGCTAGTGCCTTACTCATATTGTAAGGAGGTGGGTGGGTAGTGTATCATGATATCTGTATTTTATCCAGGGTTCCCAGACTATCTGAAACGTTTTAAGTCTATCTATTGCTATGCTTGAGAGTTTTTCGTTAATAAAAATCCAGTCAACCTTGTTTTTAAACTGAGTGAAATTTATAGATAGGGATTTCCATGATTTTGCTATTGTTTGTCTTGCAGCAAGAAACATATGGTTCAAAAGTTTTTTTTTTGTTCTTAGGAACTTTGGCTGAGGGTAGTCCCATTAACGCTTCATACGGGTTTTTACGTAAGTTCAAGTGCAATACAGAGAAAATTAGGTTATAAACTCTCGCCCAATACCTGACCACTTTGGGGCAATGCCACCATATATGGCCCATCATACCCGGGGTTGGGCAACCTCTAAAGCAGTGGTCATTTGTGCTGTGGTATATTCTTGCTATCCTAACTGGGGTTAGATACCATCTAAATAGCACCTTATATCCAGCTTTGGATATAACTGTGTTTGATGAGCTGTGCTTGAGATTTTCCCATAATTGGGGCCATTGTGCTTCTGTAAGACTCACTCCCAAGTCGTTATCCCATTGTTTAATATAGGAGATATCCGTAAGGTTTTTAGGTTATATCAGAATGAGATAGAGAAGAGATATGGTTTTTGGTGGGGAAGCATTATTAGAGCACCATCTCTCAAAAAATGTCGGTGGGGCCTGGTCTGAGCGATTCGGTCCCCAGCACTTCTGTGCCCAGTGAAGTAGCTGCAGTGTTCTGTAATGTTCTGTCCACAACCGCCTTTTTTAAAAGTATGTCTTTGCCCTAAAGGTGGCCACATGTGGCGATTTTCGATCTTTAGCAAGAAAGATCGTTCCCACCCTCCACAGATGTTCAGGGCTGAATAGTCAGATAAGGAGGTAGAAAAAATAGAAATTCTACCTCCTTCTGCCAATTCAGCCCTGAAGGTAGATTTTGTTCAGGCGCTTTCAATGGCCCCCAATCAAAATCTTTTAACCCCTCCGATTGGCAAGTCGATCGATATCATCGGTGAGTGTATGGCCAGCTTAAGTTGTGTGCTTGCTTCAGAAAGACATTGTGTAGACATTTGGGTTGCTATTCAAACTGAAATAGGGTTAAATGGCACAGGTTACTATATTGTACAGATCTTGGGCCCGATTCACTAAAGTGCGATAAAACGTGCGCTATTTTTAGCGTGCGCAAAAAATTTTACCGCGTCTTAATTTTGGCGACTTTTCGCACGATTCACTATAAGCATACTCGCGCTATTTTACGCGTGGTATTTCATGCGATAGCTTTGTCGCGATAAATAGCGTGCGCTATTTATCGCATGCGCTAATTGTCGCGACATTACGCACGCGACAATCGGCAGCATAAAAATAGCGACATTTTGCCCTGGGAGAGCACAGAGTGCTAAAGAGGTGCTGTATAAAAGTTTATTTGCCAAAACCCCCCCAAAAAAACTATATAAATCTAAGTAAGAAAAAAAAAAGAAGTGCTAGAGATAATAAAATGGGGGGGGGGGGCATTTAAGAATATTTAGCCAAATACTTAGGGGTCTGTTTGCTAAAGTGGCTTAAATTAAGTTAGAGATTTTAGACACAGAATAAATGGCAAATATGTTATGTTTAATTTGTTCATAAATGACTTAGGGGAGGGTATTATGAGTAATGTATCAGTGTTTGCAGATGACACAAAACTCTGCAGACCAGTCAATTCTATCCAGGATGTGACATCCCTGCAGCAGGATCTTGACCAACTGGCAATCTGGGCAGCTAAGTGGCAGATGAGATTTAATGTGGATAAATGTAAGGTCATGCACCTGGGATGTAAAAATATGCAAGCCCCGTATACCCTTAATGGGACTGCACTAGGCAAATCCCTAATGGAGAAGGACCTTGGAGTCCTTGTAGATAATAAACTTGGCTGTAGCAAGCAATGCCAGGCAGCAGCTGCAAGGGCAAACAAGGTTTTGAGCTGTATTAAAAGGGGTATAGATTCACGGGAGGAGGGGGTTATTCTTCCCCTTTACAGAGCGCTGGTAAGGCCCCATCTAGAATATGCTGTTCAGTTTTGGTCTCCAGTGCTCAAACGGGACATTATTGAGTTAGAGAGGGTCCAGAGAAGGGCAACTAAGCTGGTAAAGGGTATGGAAAGTCTCAGTTATGAAGAAAGACTGAGAGTTGGGTCTGTTTACACTGGAGAAGAGGCGGTTAAGAGGTGACATGATAACTATGTATAAATATATAAGGGGATCATATAATAACCTTTCTAATGTTTTATTTACCAGTAGGTCCTTCCAACGGACACGAGGGCACCCACTCCGTTTAGAAGAAGGGAGGTTCCATTTAAACATTCGGAAAGGTTTTTTTACTGTGAGAGCTGTGAAGTTGTGGAATTCCCTCCCCGAATCAGTCGTGCTGGCTGATACATTATATAACTTTAAGAAGGGGCTGGATGGATTCTTAGCAAGTGAGGGAATACAGGGTTATGGGAGATAGCTCTTAGTACTAGTTGATCCAGGGACTGGTCCGATTGCCATCTTGGAGTCAGGAAGGAATTTTTTCCCCTCTGTGGCAAATTAGAGAGGCTTCAGATGGGGTTTTTTGCCTTCCTCTGGATCAACTAGTAGTTAGGCAGGTTATATATAGGCATTATGGTTGAACTTGATGGACGTATGTCTTTTTTCAACCCAACTTACTATGTTACTATGTTACTTTATTAAACGGGGACAAATATAATATTGCAATTATTCTGGCAACAAAACATTGGATTGGCAGTTATCCCACTCGCCAGAAAATACGCTACGTACTAATTAACGCAAGTTTTACTATTCAGCAAAATGGGCTACAGACAAAATTGTTGGCAGAATATTTGCAAACATTTAACCCATATAGCATATTGATGCTGTTACTGATAAATGTAAGAGTGTAGGAGAAACTACATGAAAGTATAGAATACCATATCAATGAAGGAAAAATAATGAGACATTACTCTGTTCAAAAGTATAAAAATATAAAATTTTACTATTAAAAGAAAAAAGGGGGGTAAAAAAACTTAGGGCTTGCTGCCCTTGAGTTCTCGCATGTCCCTCTGGAGTTGATCCACCTCCCCCCGGAGCTGGGCCAGCTCGGCCTTCATGTTGGCCAGGTCCTCCTGCATGGATGGTCCCGCAGGAGAACCTGGTGCCCAGCGCTTTGCCTGGGGGGAGTCCGGGGCCTGGGGGGAGAACTCAAGGGCCTGGGGGGAAACTGGGGGGAAACTGTGGGAGGAAAGAAGAGGGGGGTGTCTGGGGCCTCGGGGGACCCTGGGGCCTCGGGGGCATATTCGGCCTCGGGGGCCTCTTCAGCCTCTTGGGCTGATGGTCCTGGGGCCTCTGGGGCCAGTTCCTGGGCCTCTGGGGCCGGAGGTTGGGCCGCGGGGGCCGGTAGAGCCTGCTGGGCCGGTAGAGCCTGGGGTTGGGCCTGGGGAGGAGGCGCCAGCTGAAGTTCTGTGAAATAGTATTGCAAGATGTTATTTTGTGTAATATATTATATATATATATACATTCATAAACCATCATAAATAACGGGGACCCTCACAACAACATTTTCTGGCCCCCCCATCTCCCACGCCCCCAATGGCCCCTCCCCCTGTGAACCCTCACATCAATACAAAGGACACACAGACATTGTTAGCCATGGCCCCCTAAAACATTCGTGGCCCTTCCCCAAATGACTCACACTATGGGCCGCTCCCTGCTGCTTCCCCCCTGCTTTAAAATTATTTATGCATATGTATTTGAAAATAGATGTGTATATATATATATATATATATATATATATATACAATAGGAAGTGCTGGGAAGCTGCACACCATAAGGAACAATAATACCTGGGTGCCTGTGGCAAAACAAAATCTAGACAGGCATGGGGTGACAGCACACACAGGATTTTCACAAGGAGTCACAAAGATGTGAAATAATATTCAGAGGTTTATTGTGAGCAACGTTTCAGTTCCTCACTGGCATTATGGTTGAACGTGATGGACGTATGTCTTTTTTCAACCCAACTTACTATGTTACTATGTTACTTTCATCATCCCTGACATTTCTTACATTTGTACCTTTAGTTCAAATTACTTGCTAAATCTTTAAAAAGCATAATAAAGTACAATAATTACCTTCTGCAATTTCAGCGACCAGTTCTGGGCTCCTGCGCTTCAGGTCAGACCACAGACGCTGGAGCTGGCGGGGGTCCACATCAAGGGAAAACCCGGCGAGCAAACCCTCTCTTAGCTCGCCCAGGATTGCCCTCTTCCTCTCATGGACCCCTAAGTCCCCCAGCGGCGGGTCATCATATCCTGCACGCAGGAGCACGCTGATGATATAGCGCCTCTCCCCTGGTAGCAGATCAGAAACCCCAGGCATGGTCCTTTCAGTTTGGTGGCTGCAGGCTCAATGACACAAAATGGCCCCAAGTCGCACATGTCACGAGATTACAAAATCGCCACAAAATGTCCGCAAGTCGCGAGATTACAAAATCGCGAAACTATACATAGTAATGTATTTTGCGCGACAAAATATTCACCGCTATAGTACTGTATATTTTGGCGACAACATATTCACCGCTATAGTACTGTATATTAGTAGCGAAATTCCATACATGCCAAGACTTTAGTAAAATTGAGTAAAAAGACACATACTTGAACAAATAACACTGTAAGTCCATATTTAATTGCAAAAAACTCATTTACTGTACTTTTCTATAATTTTTCGTCTGCCTGTAGTAGGTGTTAATTTTGAGTAAAATTGAGTAAAAAGACACATACTTGAATAAATAACACTGTAAGTCCATATTTTATTGCAAAAAACTCATTTACTGTACTTTTCTATAATTTTTCGCCTGCCTCTAGTAGGTATTAATTTTCGCATAGCCGAATGCGATATTTAGCGCGCCAAAGTTATAGTGAATCATGCGATCGTATTCTTTTCAGCGCGAGAAATACTGCATGCGAAAATGGCGACTTATCACACGCGGTAATGCTGTAGTGAATCGCGCGCTAATTGTCGCGCCTTATTTAACGCAAAAAAGCGTGCAATAATTTTTATCGCACTTTAGTGAATCGGGCCCCTTATCTGTTATCTTCTGTGTAACCTGTGTCTTTTGTCTTTTTTACAGCTTAAATGGAAACTGAATGTGTACAACGTGCAGTCAAAAACCTTTTTTTCTTCTGACAGCTTCTGCATAAGGGGTTTATCCACTATGTAGAAATATGTCTCGTCCCCTCTCAAAAGCCTCCCTAACTGGCTGCTCCCTGCCCTTGCTGAACCAATAGTTGTGCTGGGATAAAAATCCCACCCTATTACAACTCTCTTATCCTCAGCAGTCTTCCCACACTTTGGTCATGTTCATGACCCAACACTGATTCAGTATTCTGCTTAAGATCAGGAAACATCACCTTTTTGGATGTACCTTACTAATAATGTTTGAGAAATGTCAATACCATAGAAAATTAACTGATGTCTATGGACTGGGGAACTCCCAGATCACAGAAGGAGTCATATTTGGCAGGGGGAAGTGTTTTTTCCGTTCAAAAACTAGCAGTTAGCTATTGCTCCAGAACAATTGCCATTTATGCAGGGACACCTCCAACTGGAGAAGCCTCTTTTGACAGCAGGGTTGGCAGCACAGAGGGTAATTACCCTCAATGCTGCCAACCCTGCTGTCAAAGGAAATTAAAAAACACAATGTTTCTTTTCATTTTTTAACTGCACATGAATAATGCTTTTGTTTTTATACTCACTCCCCATGTGAGATTTGGCTATGATTGTGGACAGCCTAATTGTGCTGACCTATGTTATGCTCTGGCGGTCTACATGGGTTTCTTCTACGTGCTTTAGTTCACCCAATACTACAAAAATGGGTATGCAAGTTAACTGGCTCCTGAAGAAACTGACCAGACATTGTGACAGGGACCCCAGAATGTAAACCCCTGCTGCATATCATGCACATTGTCTGCAGGCCTATAAACAAGAGGTGAGGAGCAGTACTAGTTTAACCCATATGCTTAGAAAGGAGACACAGACCAACAATATTTATTTTTATATTTTATATTTTGAGTTTAACCCAATGTGATATTCATACTGGCCATTTGGGATTAAGTGAAGGTTGTCTGTAGGGCATGTTAGTAGCGATGTGTGGGCCAGCACGAATCCACCTGGCCTGTGGGCAAAACACATCTTTCATGGGTCACAGGCAGGTGGTAGGTTGTCCACTTATATATACTTGAGCCTGCCTGCCCCTATCATGGTGTTAGAGATGGGTTGTTAGAGGGCGGGTTAGGGTTAGATGAGGGTTATGGTCGACCCACACATTATAAGTCTACTAAATAATAAATAAACCCAACAGGATTGTTCTGCTACCAATATCGATTTATGTATAGTTTATGCAAGTATAAGGTACTATCTATACTTTAATGGGCAGTGGGAAGTAGGATGAGTTGTGCGTAAAGCTGCAGTGGTTAGTATCAAGAAAAAGGCCCAAGCATGTAAAAATGTGGTTGGCTGGTGCAGGTGTAGGCCTACATAATTAGATCATCATAGGTCTTTGGTGTAGGTGGCCGGCATAGTTCTGAATCTTAGATGCATAACCTTATATTTAATCAACATGTTTGATTAGACACCTAGGGGCTGATTTACTAACCCACGAATCCGACCCGAATTGGAAAAGTTCCGACTTGAAAACGAACATTTTGCGACTTTTTCGTATGTTTTGCGATTTTTTCGGATTCTGTACGAATTTTTCGGATCCAATACGATTTTTGCGTAAAAACGCGAGTTTTTCGTATCCATTACGAAAGTTGCGTAAAAAGTTGCGCATTTTTCGTAGCGTTAAAACTTACGCGAAAAGTTGCGCATTTTTCGTAGCGTTAAAACTTAACGCAAAACATACGAAAAAATCGCAAAGTACCGATCATTACGAAAAAAACGCAATCGGACTCCATTCGACCCGTTCGTGGGTAAGTAAATCAGCCCCCTAGTTTCCCAGCTTTTTGACATTCACTTGTACATCTTGGTTGGGATATTTATAAGTGATGCATCAAATCTAGTATTGGGAAAAGTTCCTAGTAACTTTTACTACAATTTGGATTTAGCTGAATCCTAAGTTGTTTTGACAAGCAGACATTCAGAAAAATAAGTAATGAGAGGTCTGTCAGCAAAGGTTTACAACCTCCCTGCTGTTCACACCCATGCCACCGTTTTTTTTCTCTCACACAGCTATCCACCCATAACCCTAAGCTCATGCATGTTGGATTCAGAACTACTCTACGCCTCTCCATGCCCTAGGCAAATAACCTGTAAATTGGCCTTCTGCACCCTATACTCAAACTATTTGTTGTAGTACTCACACTTTTTGTAAATGATATGTCCATCCCTATATATATATATATATATATATATATATCCATCCCTTTCTGTGCTCTGCACTGATGATTCTGACTCTTGAAACAACATAGAGGCCAGCTGATTATCAGAAGTATGCAAGGCATTGTGGGAACACCAATCTTCGCAGTAGGAGAGCTGTTTCCTGCTCCAGTAAATTAGTAAACTGCTTCGAATTGTATTTTTTTTTCTTATTGTTCATCTTTTTGGGTTAACCCTACCAGACAATCATTGTTAGATTATGATTTTAATGGTAAGTAAAATCTCATGAATTGAGCCTGTCTAGTAGAAAATCATCCAAATTTGGACAACGTATGTGGTATAGAGAAACGCCATTAGATATGATAAACCACAACAAAATACAGTGTCCCCGATTACCTCCCTGTCAGTGCCTGACCTGGTAATCTGGCTATACATAAAATCGAATACATCGACCAGCTATATAATAACATAATAACCAATCTTTAGCTGTTGTGGCACCAGAATATAATCTCCCCAGGACTATGTGGTTTTTCATCTTCAGTTAAGACAAACTGCTAATAGCCAGTTTCCGACCCCCACCCCTTTGCTCTTCTCACTTTCTGAACTTGAATGTGCTTTAAGGGCACCAAACACAAAAGGACTAGTGTCTCATATCTATTCCAAACTCAATAGACAAAGAAGCAATCCTTTATGAGAACTGCCATACAAAATGGAGAATGTAGACTTCACCCATTCACATTTACCCCCTGTAATTGGTAGCAATTATATCCTTATACAATACCATATGATACATAGAACTCTGGTGGTCTTAAACCAGACAATTTATACTTTAAAAGTGGAGTGGGACTAAGTCACATTCTTGCATGTATTTTGGATCTGCCCTATTATAACTCCATTTTGGCCCAAGTGGAGACTAGTCACCCTCACCTTAGTCACCTTAAATCTCAGCTACCGCTGGCAAGAATGCCTTCAAGTGGGAAGGCATATGTATCACTTTGTTTTCTGTCACACAAAGTTTTCTCTTGCAGGATAAAACTTCAAGATTAACTGTGGTCGGCTAATCTCCCAGTGGGCTTCTGGTATAGAACTTCAATTTTCCAAATGTCACACCCCACAGGCATGCCCGTAAGGCTTAGTAGAAAGCATTAATTCCGGACAGGTATCAGCATATTCTTAAGGCTACTATTTTTCTATGCTAAAGCTCTGGATAATTTTGATAAATGAGGCCCTCCTCCACTCTACAAGCATATCTACTTGAGCAGAGGATGCGCAGACAGTCAGAAAAGTCATATCCCAAACTGTCTAAAATATCACAATATGCTTAAGACATGCTTTATGTTTGGATGCAACTGTATTTACCCCAATGTGTCTACTTCCTTTATTCAACTCTGCTCCTCTCCTTTTTTATCTCCCACTATACTGTATACTATATGATTGATCCCTTAGAATGTTAAATATATTTATAGCAGGTACAATTGTTTGATAAAGACTTTTATTATTATTTACTATTATTTTTTTATTTCTGGGTGACATGTCCACAGTGCAGTAAAATGAACCTGACAACACACCTCTAAACAAGCCTCTGCAACAATGCTTCCCAAACTGAGGGGCTAACCCCTCTGGGAAGGCAGGACCCCCTCTGAAAACCAGATATGATGAGATCTTTTTAAAAATTCTAGAAGCTAAACATAAAGTTCATATAGAGTATCCTTAAAGGAGAAATATTGGATAAATGGAAAAAAACATAATTTTGTAGGCAATTATGAATAATATATGGCAGTGCTGTCCAACCTGTGGTGCCAAGGGCCAGCATTTCTCTAGCATACATAGTGGAGGACTGTTAATGGAAGCTAGTTTTGACCACGCCTCTTTTTAAACCACACTCATATTATCACAAGAGGTTTTAAGACCCTGCCCACATTAATGATGGTAGCGCAGCATAAACCCAAATGGTTGGTGCTCACTGTGGGAATTTCAACCATCATTCATATGTGAATGAATTATATTATGGCATATTAGTATATACCCTTAAATCCATATGCCTCCTCCCCTGTGGATAGCACAGCAACCCCCACTTACACACTTTAGGGACCATTTAATGACTATATCCAACTGATAACAAACTCCCAGAACAAACCCCTGCCAGATTCACCTCCCACAGACAGCATAGGGCAGGCAGAGTATGGCGCACACAGGCAGCATAGGGCAGGAAGAGTATGGCACACACAGGCAGCATAGGACAAGCAGAGTATGGCACACATAGGCAGTACTCTGCCTGCCCTATGCTCCCCATGTGTGCCATACTCTGCCTGCCCTACCCTGCCTGTGTGTGCCATACTCTGCCTGCCCTATGCTGCCGTGTGTTCCATATTCTGCCTGCCTTATGCTGCTGTGTGTGCCATACTAAGCCTGCCCTATGCTGCCTGTGTGTGCCATACTCTGCCTGCCCTACCCTGCCTGTGTGTGCCATATTCTGCGTGCCCTATGCAGCTTGTGAGTGCCATACTCTGCCTGCCCTTAACTGTCTGTGTGTGCCATATTCTGCCTGCCCTATGCTGCCTGTGTGTGCCATACTCTGCCTGCCCTATGCTGCCTGTGTATGCCATATTCTGCCTGCCCTATGCTGCCTGTGTGTGCCATACTCTGCCTGCCCTTAACTGTCTGTGTGTGCCTTACTTTGTCTGCCCTTAACTGTCTGTGTGTGCCATACTCTGTCTGCCCTTAAATGTCTGTGTGTGCCATACACACAGACAGCATAGGGCAGGTAGTACATACAGTGACACAATCCTGGCACTGCTCCTACAGTCTGTCTGAGGTGTGAATATGTTTAAATAATACAGGGGCATTACAGCCTGAATCTAAAGTGTGAACAATGCAGGGGGCCAGTTAATCTCAGTACCGATACCATTTAAAGCTTACACAAAGGTAAGCCATCAAAGCAGCTAGACAGGTGGGGGGGCACACAGAGGGGGGTCGTGGGCCGCATGCCGCCAGTTGGACAGCACTGATATATGGTGCTGGTTTCACTTTAAGTTAAAAATTAATCCTATCTGTAAAAATGGCCCCTTTATAGCAGCTCCCTATAGATCCTATCAGTTCTCTGTCCATCTTTCAAATGAAGGGTGGGTGTGTCCCAACAGTCCCTGCCAGAAGCACAGTAGGAGGGGGAGAGCCAATCACAGCCCTGCACTCACACAAGCAAAGACAGGCTTCAGTTCCCTATCAGGTCAGCCTAGCTGCTGATTGTTCATATCCTACAGTGCCTGTACTGAGAGCCGCGGCCCCCCCTCCACATGCAGAGAATTCAGCCAGCAGGAAGTGGAACAAATGGGCAGGACTAGTGGTGTTTTGGGGGAATTTCTCAATAAATCAGTTGGAAACACAACTTTTTTAAGCTCAATCCTTCTATAGTTAGAGGAGTATAATTTACTGGTACATTCATAATTTTTATAGGATAGGTCTTGTTTAAAGGAGAAGGAAAGGTGCAATCAGCAGCGTTTTTGGGGCTGCACCCCCACACCAGCTCTGTACTTACCTCTTCAGCATCGGAGCAGGTCCACTAGAAAAATGCATTACTGACAAAGATGACCATTTTCTAACATTCCTTAGAAACATTTAGTAAAACATAGAAAGGAAATAAAAATAAAGTACTATATGTAGCTTATGGTAAAGAGCTCAAATGGAAGCTCATATTTGGGAGCTGATTCATTTAACATTTATTGCAAATTAAAAAAATGATTGCCCCCCTATCCTGGTGAGCTTGGGGCAAAGCCACTTTTATCCATAAATTGAATGCCAGTAATTGTGCATCCACCTTCCTTGCAGGAATTCTTCTTTTCGAGAAAATATTCTTTGTATATTTGGTGCCCTCCCAGGACCCTGGTGCTGGCACTGACTGAAACCTAGGCCATCTTTCAAAACAAACTTCTCAGCACTCACCAACTTGCCTCAGAGCTCTCATACCATATGGAGAATAGAGATTTACGTAACCAGGATTAAACCAGAAGCTTATGATTATATAGTGCTATAAATCAAAAGTGTAATCTTTAATAGGCTTACAGGACAAGATGAGAAAACTGAAAAATCAAACTACACATAAAATATGTTGTATTCTCCTTATAATAAAGCAACCTAAATCCGGTTAAACTTTAGGAAAGCAACCCATTTCTTATTTAAGTGAACTACAATGATTATAGCTGCCTGATGTGACAACTCTTTACATAAAGGTATTTCTTCTGACCTAATAATTTATTATAAACACAGTCTGAAAGAAAAACCTGTCTAACCAGTAAGACAAAATCCGTATGTGTTAAATTAAAATGTAATTTGAGCTTCACCTGTTTAAACGTATGAATATAGGGAACATATAAATACAACCTTTACAGCCAGAGAAATAACCAATAAGAACAGTCCTTATAGGCGAGGTGTGTTGACCACTGTAAAGGGACAGCACACTTTTTTTTGCAGCCAGTTTGCTCTTTGGGTCTGTACCTATGGTACACATCAACAGTGAATTAAAGAAGACATTTTTTATTTTATTTAGCATTGGTGTCCACTTCTGTGGATACAAGCCCACAAAGTAGAAGGAGATCAATTACTAGTTGCATTGCTGTGGGGTGGAACATATAAAAATATGCCACACAGCAATTTAAAGTGCCTAAGGAGGCACTTGTGGCTACAGAAAAATGCTTTCTGTTGCCATGGTTATCTTTACTATAAGTAAAATTGGCAAAAGCAATAGATACCCACCTGTAATTATTCTGTGATAACCTGATGTAAAACCTGTTTGGATGCCCAAAGCCAGTGTTGCACATTTCATTCAAAGTCAATTGAGTTAGCTAAACAGACAAGGATTCTACTTACTCTCAAACACAGCGTCAAACCCACCCATTCATTCTATAAGGAATGAATAGGTGATGTGGGTCTTTGCAGCATCACTGGCAAATTGTCAGTCCCATATCCCTAGACTGTCAGTGGCTGCTGGGAGTTGTTTAACAAAACCAAAAGGGCTGTAGGTTGCCAAACCCCGAGCTAGCAAAATAATCAGCAGGCACCTAGAATCCCCCTCCCCCACATGCTTGCCTATTTAGCTCACAGCTCATAACAAAACAAGAGGATTCTCCAGCTAACATACCAGGAAATTCACTGTTAGGATTTCCACTGCATTGTAAAAGATACAATTTGTTTGTTAAAATACTCTACAAACGAAACTAGATGCCTAAAGTGTCTAACTGTAGCATTGTCTATTTTGCTTTCATACTGGCCACCACCCCCAATGGCAACCCCATAATTCTCCTTTATTGCAATTTGTACAGTATTTAATATGCTGCAGTCACAACGTCCGTGTAATTGCACTCAAAATATTTTAACTCCTTTCTGACTGCCACTTGTTTGTAAAGGAAGAGTTTTTGAGGGAATGGAAGGAAAATCCCACCAACCTTTTTTTTTAATTTTATCTCCCAGAGCTCCTGATTTTAATTTGCATTGGGTTGCTTTATTTATCTTGTTAACATGGAAAAAGTTTCTATTTGAACTGCCTGCAGTGTGTGTACTTTTGAATAGCTGTGATGAGTGAGTCAGTGTTTGGATGCAAAGGTCTCTGTGTTTCACAGCAGGAGCCAGTCTAATAGGAGCCTGTGCCTTTAAGACTTGCCTGTGAATTACTAGTTATTTTCTGGATCCGGGGTAGAGGGCGTTTTCCCTGGACAACAGGAAAAAAAAAGAACTGAAGGCTAGATGTGAAGGCTGTGGGAGAAGGAGAAATATTAATGAATAAAAGAGAGTGGGAGAAAGACCGGCCCTAGAGCTTAGAAGGAGAGAGGAGGGACAGCAAGCAGCCTGGGCTGGGGACATCGTGCTCACACAGGCTGGGAAAGGGCTAATCCTTGCAGGAGATCAGCTGCCACCCAAGCAGCACCATTCAGCCATCAGAAGGAATCCCCAGGTCAGTGTGTGCAGTAGCTCAGGTGCATGGGGGGCAGAATCCACTGCATTAGGGGTGGGAATCCTCTAACTGCCTGCCCCATCTCCATTTGCTTTCATTCTCCTTTTTTACCTGCCTTATAGTCATGCAAGCTTTCAGATACATGGCCGCTTTCCCCCCTTAATCACCTCTAAAAATCCCATGCAATTAATGAGTCACCCCCTTTTTCATGTATACTGTTTTGCCCATCTACCAGTTTAATATATTGATTATACTCCTTTACTTCTCATTCAGCCCAGTTTATCCCAGTCCTTACTTCATAGCATGTCATCCACTTCTCCTACACTTTGTCCTTCCCTCCTGCTACTTGTTCGTTTTACTTCAATGACAGTTTTGTGTAGCCAACCAACCAGTGGTCCTCCTGCTGCCTCAGTGCCCGGCCATGTACACATGTGCTTGGAGTTGGAGATGTACAGAAGGAGGGCTACAGGTTGGCCATCCTCACATTACTGATTTGTGTAATACCCTGTATCTCCTCTATTCCCTACCACCACACACATACACTCCTCTCCCTGTTTCTATCTCCCCCTGTCTCTCCTCCCCTCACAGTCCTGCCTGCTCCCTCCTCTGCCTGTCACACACACACTCACACACACACTCTCACACATACAGTCTCTCACCCCTCCCGCCCTGTGTCTCTCCCTGTGTCTGTAGCAGGCTGTGCGGACCTTCCTCTGGGACAGAGGGATGAGGGGGGGCTACTATCTGCTGCCTGGCTCCCTGGGATGGTGGGGGCGGATTGCGGGGGTGTGAGGTAGGTCTTGGGGAGAGGGATTGCGGAGTTTTTTCCTAGGGAGGGAGCAGGGAGTGCTGGGTTGGTTGGAAATTCAGCAATGCAGAAGGGCCAAGCTGTGCGGGAATGTGCTGGAGGCAAACGATTGGATATCTACCGGTAATAATAGAGCAGCCTATGCACTGGGAGGGCTGACTTTCTGACCCTGACTATCCCCCCCTAAGGGGACCTGACATAATATACTCCTGTCTCTAATGTGCTCAAGCACAGATCGCTTGTGATTGTGTATTTACAGCACTGAGCACAGAGCTGCCCCATAGCACTTCCTATTAGTACTCTATACAGGGGTGCAATCTGCCTTCCTGTGTGTGTGTGCATGATGAGAGGGCACCTATGTTGGGATCTGATTAGGGGAGCAGTGGGAATTTCTGTGGGCTCAGTACTAAACTAACATGCCTTGTATGGTTTTCTGGGCAGTGATGGTGCAATGGATGTAACATAAGAGAGGCATCCTGTGTGTATACTTTCAAGGACCTTTATCTGCTGGGCCCTCATGTCTGTACACAGAGCAGTGATTACATGGGCCTAGTGTTGATACTGCAGGCTGTGATCTTTCACTGGGTCTGCTGAGTGCCCCGCTCCTATCAGGCAGGTGCTTCCTTCTGCTTGTGCTGATAATTGACCTGTGATCTCTCAGTAAATCTACTCTGATGGGGCAGCCTGGTTGCTACTAAAATGTCCTTAGAAATGGAACCTGTTTTCATGTGGCCTGCAGTATGTGCTGGGAACTCTAAGGTTACCTTGGAGGGAAGATCAGTCTACGTGGGGTGGAGGGCTAAACATTATTTGCTACACTGGACCCCATCACCAGGGGCTTAAACATGTAGACAAGGTCCCATTTACAGAATTCTAATATATAGGTCATGAAGAGATTTATTGACTTCCACATGTCAGGCCTACTTCACTGACTCCCCTTTTAATATATATATTGTTTTTTTCTGCATTGCTTATTTTATGGTATCATTTTTTATACTAACATCTTTTTAAAAGAGGCCTTGCTTTTTATGTCTTAGAAGTGACTTTACCATATTTAATGTAATATCCAGTGCAAGTGCATTGTGTTGCCTTAAAGCAGATTATGTTGGAGCAAAATGATTTGTTTAGAAATGCATGACTGGTATATTGTATCTTATGTGATACTTTCATGTGAATCATTATAGTGCTGGTTGCACATCAACAACATGGGGGGCTCGTACAATAGTTGCTGAGTTCCTTGATTATTTCCCATGATTCTGTGTTAGAAAAAGGGACAAATGTATAATGCATATAACATTCTCTCTCTCATTATGTGTCTCAATATAGACATTATTGTATTCTAATTAGCTATACAGTATTTTAGAAGTGCCTTAGCTCTACTCATGTTGACTGACATTTGTTTTTGATTCAGCTTTATATACTTTATACATTTCATTATTTATTATAAAGTACCAATATAATACACAACTGTACAATGGGTGTATACATTGAACATGCAGATTTACATACAAGACAAATGGGTTCAGACAACAAGGTGTGGGGGACTTTATAGTTATTGTGATACATACCCAACTGCACATGAGGATTGCTCTTCATATGAATACATATACTGATCATGTATCAAATTAGATAATAAATGCTTGGTATGGATTTTTTCCACTACATAAAACAAGGGTATTTACATGTCTGAATTTAGCAATGCCAACAAAGCATTCTACCATTCTACCATTTTAATGACACTTTGGCCACTAGAGGTCACTGTTTCACTGAATGTTTGTTCTTTTCAAAGCAATCACTATGGGTGCTCACACCCATGAGTAAACATAAGTAAGAAAATAAATAAAACTAAAAAAGCATTTACCTATAGAGATTTTTTTTTTTTTGTATTGAAAAGTTTTTTGAGTGGACTAGCGAAGGGCAGCTGCAATCAAGAACGTTATTGATAGTAACTGAAGACTCCACAGTTAGTGTGAACGCTATATGGTTGCATTGAAAGAAAGAAATAAAGCTGTCTGTGGTGAATAACTTGAGTTGTAATGATATATAAAAAAATTATGCATATATCTAAACACTCTGATAAAAAGGTATAGTGCACCATTAAGCTGACCAGTTCATTCCTATAAATTGGGGCCGCTTAAAATTAAAGGGCATTGCAAGGATGCATGCAAACCAGCCGAGGTTGCAGTAATAATTTTAAGTTAACATTTTTAAAGAAGTTGCTGAAGACTGTATTGCACTCCATGTAGCCATGCAGAATTCATCAAAATAAACTGTTTATTCATTTATTCAGCAAAGGGAAGATGGGCTTGCCTAGTATTAAAGGGGTGAGAATGTGACAATTAAGGGCAATGGCACAAGGGGTGATTGTGAGCTTTGTGTTGCCATGGCAACATATCACAGAGAATTGTCACAGAATGTTGTTTCTGAATGTGTACAAAACATGGAAAACCTGAATGATAACTGCATGGAAATTTTGAGATGATCTTTTTAGCTTATAAATGTACATTTGTTTTTGCAGGCCTAGATTTGTGTGAAGGCCACATAGAGGCAGTCCTAGGGAAGCACATTTTTAGGGGCAGCAATCCCAACAAGCAATTACCTCCCAACCTGGAACTGCCATGGTCATTCCCACACTTACACTTAATCCAGCCCATAGCAAATGTTTGGGGTAAATGTAGGTTTTAATGGATTTGTAATGAAAATAATGGTTTTAATTTTAATTTGGGAAAAAGTCATTATTAATATTTAGTTTCTGCTGCTATGAGTTCTGTGCATAAATATATGTATTTAAGTATTTTTGCTGTATTTTTTTATTCAAGTATATTTGTCTATGGATGACTCTTAAATGGAATATTAGTGTGCACTGTGAGGTGAAATGGCAGAGGAACTGACAGAACTGAATTCATTTTCTCCACCACACTAATCCATAGCAACCAATCAGCAATTATTTCTGAATTGTCAAGGGTAACATTTTTTGTTAAAGGGTATTACCCTGGACATAAATATATAACATTTCAGAAAATTAGTATTTCTTAATAAAAGCACCAATCAACCTGCATCCCTCCTGCAGTTTAACTTAGGCTGCCAGGGAATGTTGGAAGTTGTAATTCAAGAACAGCTGGAGAGATACATCAAATAAAAAAACCAAAAAAAAAACCTGTAATTAATAAAATTATATATATATATAATATTGCAATCTAAATCAAACTAATTTAAATATTTTTCTAGGCTGCAGTTACAAATGAAATGATCTAGTGTTTTGTGGTTGTGGTGAGAGAGGGAATTTAGAAAACAAAAACCCTTGATGTTTGTTTTTGTAAATGGCTTAATGCAGTATCCGCGGCACAAAAGAAATTGACGGTTTGTGTACACATCAGCCATGTGTACTAATGTGTTCAATTCTGTGCGCAATGGAACCCTGCTGCCTGCTAAAGTATATCCACTGTAACCAATTCCGCCCCACACTTTATTTCATTCCAGGTGAGTTTCCAGGTTTCAGCATGTTATCAGCAAAATATGAATGGAGTAAAACAAATCTGCCTTCAGATTGGCTTTACAGTCCTGCAGGGTTTAGCTGCAGTATTGATATGACCTAAATATCCATCTATGAATCAGTGAGAATCTGAGCTAAAAATAGGGCTAAAGATCATTGGGTTGAGAGGATCTGGCTCTGAGCTATGTGCAAGCCGAGTATTCTTTGATCACTGATTGATTTCAGTTGATATGTAGGAGGGCGCTATAGCACATCCTAATCAGAAACACAGTGACACATTGCTCAGTAGGTTATCTGTTTTCATCAGATCATGTGAAGAGATTGTATATTCCAGGACCCATTGCAGAGCCTCAAAATTGCTATGTAGATTTCTGTCCTGACAGTAGGTGACATTGAAAGTTATAGGTTTTTCCTCCCAAAGTTCAAAGCTAGCCAGTAACAAAAGAAGTATTGTTTGTTTCATTGATATTTTATGGTATGCTGTTAATAATTGGCTTTCTAGCTTACACATTAGAAGTTGTTAGACTATAGTTAACTGTCTTTGGCCCCCCACCAAAAAAACAACTTATGTAAAATTGTTGAGTGCTTTTGCAATTAATATTCTCTTTTATTATGTTTAGTATCACTAGCAGTTTTACACTGCTTTTATCATGATCTTCAAACTTATTGGCCACCATATAGTTGTTCACCTCCCAGACAATTTTAAGAAGATAGTACTATAAAAATTATACATTATTATTTCTGGCAATTCATTTGAAAAGGGAATAAAGAATAATGTAAAATAAAATGTAGAGCAAGAAAAAGTAAAGTCAAAAGAAATTGGTTAATCAGCCATCAGATGTTAGAACAAGGATTAGAACAAGCAAGCAGTTTAAATTAGTTTTTTTGGTAGGCTATATAAGAGATAAATAAATTGAGGTTTAGGTCTCTATGTGAAAATTGTAAAGAGAGGCAGTTTCTCATGATTAAGCCAGATCATCGTAAGTAATATGATTTACTCATGTCGAGTCCAATGTTAGTCTATGGCAAGGCATATTTGGAGAGATTTGTAGCCAGCGGTAGTAATTTATTTATTTATTTTTTTAACACTGGATGAAATAAATCAAAGTGCAATTACTGTGCTGGCAGTCAGGTCACTAATAGGTAAAGCTCTAGAATTTAATATTTGTTTCAGGTAAGTTAGTGAAAAAAGATTTTCTAGTTTTTATGAGGACCCTCTGATGGTACCCGAGTAATAGGTAAACAAAATGCCAGGGAATTTCTTTGCCTGACTAGTGGCAAGACGGTTATATGTAGTGCTTATTCCCCCTATATATCAGACTGCTGCTTTGAAAACACTGAATTTTTCCTCCTGCAGTCAACTTTACATGACTTCAGAAAACGAAGTGATGCAAAGGGCTTTCCACTGGCGACTTCTATTGTTGCAGCTGGAAAGCCTTTTTAAAGTGGTTACTTGCACATGATATCAGAGATCTATCACGGGTGAGTAACTTGCTCCATGGGTTCTTACTATAGGAGACAGCAGTAGCACCAATATATTTTCTCAGGATGAATCCCCCTATTCTGCTCTCCCATGATAACCCCATGTTTTGGGTTTTTTTTCTATTTGCTCTCTTACTAATTTCTATACTGTCTCTCTGCTCTTTCTTTTTTATATATTTTTTTCATCTCTTTTTATCTTTTGTGGAGAGAAGGGCTAAAAGTGATTCAAAGTAGGTAAAGAAATAGGGGCTTTTAAATAAATCATTGCAGAAGGCATGAATTGATTGAAAAAGGAAGACAGGTATCAGGGTCCTCAGACATTTCCCTTAAAAGTGTAAGTCCGGGTCCTGCCAGGATTGGCTAGGCTGGAGGAAGTTTAAATTTCTTTCTCCAGCCTAGCCAATCCCCTTGCAGCTGAACATGGGATGCTGCAGATGGGAGTAAAATGGACAGCCTAGCGGAGCGAGAATGCCCACTTGCAGTGCAGGTACATTTAGAATAAACAGTCAGTAAAGCTTTTTTTTTTTTCTTTTTGCTTCCATTTTTTTGTCCTCTTTATTCTCTTTTGTCAGTCAGCCTTTCCCAGCCTTTATGAAAATCCAGTCATGCTGGCTACAAATCTCCCTGTGTGTAATTGCTCTAATCTGTGTCCTCATACACAAATTTTGAGACCAGTGAACAGCTTTGTGTTGCCCTAACAAAGGATTTTGTGTAAAAACACAACATTTTGTGCTTATTCTGATATACACACAGTTTTTCAAAAGAGGCTCGTTCGACATTACAGAGATCACATGTAATAATACATGAATGGATAGCAGTAGTATGCTGGAATGGCTCCAAAGATTTATAACATATAAATACTTTTATTATTTCCGACTATTTTTAATAATACTGAAGTTTGCTATTTCTCATGCATCCTTGAATCAGCTCTGAGGGAGGAGGGGGGGGGGCACCAGTTCTGTAAAGTCTTCTAATTTGCTACATTAGTTGATACATTTATTTTTAGGCCTTCCTGAGCATAACCCCTGAGTTTTATTAAAGGCAGCTGTTAGAATTGATAAAATAGTTGCTAACATTTCACAGATCCTATATAGAAATGTAACCGCTAATGTAGCAAATTGTAACAGTTCATAGTCTGCACCTGGATTACTAAAACACTAGACTGAAACATCAAGCGGTCAGAAATTGAAAAAAAAAAAAAAGATGTCGATAAAGGTGACAAACCCATTAAAGAGGGGCTAACGATACAAACACATTTTTATTAGTAATTAAAGAAAATCATATTTATAATGCACATGCATTCTAAATTGTCGCAAGATAATTGCCTATCAGTTTAGTGTTTGTCTTGATAACGGCAGATAGCAGATTTTACACTCTTAGGCAATCATTCCTTTTAGTATACTGAGTTCCTAGTAATGGCAGTGCAAAAGTGCTAATGAATGTAAACTGTGTAAGTATACTCTGCGCAGTTTTACGCTGTTTTTGACTTTGTTTTGCTTCCACGTTATGGTGAATGCCCTGTGTGAAATACATTCTACAAAGCTGGAAAGTTTCATTCTTTGGAAAGTCGAGCGTTTTTGTATTTTGTTTGCCTGAATGCTCTTACAGTTCAGTCATGGCATTGTTGGTTAAGGATTTAAAAACAAGTTTGTACTCATGATAGTGCATAGAATTTCCTTGTGCTAAGCATTTCTTATTTGTATACAATTCACAAAAGCCTTGACTAACCAGTAAATCCTTATAAATTATGCTTAGTAATGCCATTTGTGTCGTAACTCATTGAAACTTGTGAAATAAAATGTATTCCTGTCTTTTAACATAGCAGGATTTAGAAGTCATGGTTGACATATCAACTGAAAAGGCAAAAGCCTGAAGACTCTTGCCTTCATATGGTTATGGAAGTCATTGGAGACTTCTAATATCCTTATATTTTACAATAG
Source organism: Xenopus tropicalis (assembly GCF_000004195.4). Taxonomy (NCBI): domain Eukaryota; kingdom Metazoa; phylum Chordata; class Amphibia; order Anura; family Pipidae; genus Xenopus; species Xenopus tropicalis. The sequence continues at coordinate 135,814,019 of NC_030678.2, read as the reverse complement.
TTTGCTATTCACGCAATTGTATAGATTAGTGTTGCTTTACTCTACTGCGCATTGCTACTTTCATCACCGGGATGCTGTTTTTTGTTTTTTTTTCTTAAAGAAGCACTGGATTTATTTCAAGGTGACTAACATATTGGCACTCTCCAGTGAATTGTGGTTTCCTTGTCCTTTAATGGGAATTTATATTTTTAAAGGTGGCACCTGGAACAACAATCCATGAGTAAGCAAACAAAAACTTTTGTTCTAAATCAACCATGTAAACTTTTTACTCAGGTTTGTGTTGGTTTCCAACTTTATTAACCCTTTTTAGTACATTCAACCCCCTCTAAGAAAATTGACAGTGCTCATTCAAACAGGCTATTTATTTGATGTGCTCTACTTGCATTAGAGACACAGCTTTGAATTCCTCTAAGTACATTAGCTAACAGTTTCCATTTCATTTGTTCTGGTTGTACCCACAACTGTTTGCATCTGTGTTTTGCAATGCATTTTTAAAGAAACTTGTGATACCATCATAATAGAGGTCTATGAGAACACCTTTAAAAGGAATATAACCATTTTTCTGTATACGTTTATTGTTATTGAGGGTAAGTGGATAGGAGTGCAACGGCTTCTCTCTGCCTGTGGGTAAAACAGAGGCTGAGAGAAGCTCAACCTGTACCTCGTGTTCCCTTAGCCTTAGAGACTAATTTCCATTTTATAATCAGAAATTCAGCTCTTTTAGTGCAACAGTTGTAAATTGTTTTTTTGACCAAATGATGCAGCTCCCCTTGCATGCTCCATGCACAAGTAAGGCAAGCATGGAGTGAGAGATTGTAGCATTGCTGTTTCAGACAGCAGCAGCCCCAAAAACTATAACAAAACTGGAAGTATTAGAAGTATTATTTCACTGCTGCTAGATTGAAGATACTAATAGCCCCAATAAGAGTAGTCTGCATTACAGTTTGCAATCTTTGTGGATTTCCCATTACATATTATTTAGCAACAAGAAGTGGGCTACATATCGCTCAGGTAGCACAAAATCCATCTGGTTGATACAGTTGCCCCTGTTCTGCATATTACACATGGTCTGTGATTTTCCATGGTGTGACCTAACTGTATGTCAATAAATCTGACCCAACCCCCACCACCTCTGTTTTATAACTAATGGCGGGTTTCTCTTTTAACTGACCCTGTTGCCCTCTGTTCCTTGTTCAGTTCAGCTGTGGTGAAGCTCTACACAGTGCTCAGAGTCAATGAGTCAGTGCTGTGAGTACATCTCAATGGGAAATCTGGTATGGTTTCTCTAGGAAACATATACTATTGCCATGGTGATCACAGTTCAATGCTGATTGGTGCAGTGCAAGCAGTGTTACATGTTAACTTATAAAGCTGCTTGAAAAATAGGAGCCTTGGGAGCCTGTAAAGGTAGCCACCCGGAACCCCACTTTTTAATCTGGGGCCCAATAGGGGGTATAACATTTGGGGCCCCGGTGAAGAGATGTTGCCTAATAACATGGGAGCATGTGACCTACTTAGTCATCTTAAATGTTGGTTTTAAGGGACCCAAAAATGACAGCTGTCCCCCAACTGCATGTGGATCGAAGCATTGCTTGTGCTGCTGCCTGTGTAGTACATGCTTTAAATGGTCCTTTTCATCCCTGTGATTAATACACTAGGGAATGATTCCATCATCAGTGTCTGTCACTGTCCATGTAAAAACCAACCAGCAAGGATTACTGTTGTTAGCGTCATAAGGTTTCATTATGGAATCTGCTTGTACAGAAGTCCTATGATAATAAATGTCTTTCTAAAATCCAGTTCTCCTGCAGTAGTTAGTCTCTATGCAATAAATATCTATATCATAAGAGGGGGATCTGATGCTGTACCAAGAGAGCTAAACAGCAGTCTTATGGCATGGGCATGTGTGTGTGATCTGCAATTATGTAATAAAGATATTCTCATATTAATTCTCTGGGCATTAACATGAATAAATATTTTGCATAAAATATCCTGGGAGGCACTACACCATAGCATGCTGTAGACTGGTAAACCCTAGCAAAATAAAATTTCAGTTAACTGTATTAAAAAAAAAAAAAAAAAGCAAAAGTCTGGTTGCTATGGATACTATTCTGCATTAAAAGTTACACTTGCTTTGTGTATCCCCCCTCATTTAGTGTCATTTGTTCCTCTGCATGACTGGAGGAAGAAAACCTTAAACAACAAATGAAGGCCAATAAATGTGCTTAGGCACTATACAATACCCTATTGCTAAACACTAACCAGTGTCGCTCTGACAATGGATTTGGGAGCTGTAGTTCAGAATGGAAAGGAGTAGGCATTTGACTCTGTGGAAACTCACTCGTATTGTTAGCATTGTAGTACTTGCTAGAACTTGTGTTGCCTCTTATCCAATCCACTGCACCCATAGCCTGTTGAGAAAGGAGCAACAAATCCCCTTGCCCTGTTCCTCTGTTTGGAACCGTAGAGGTGTAAAATCCATGCCTTTCTGTGTCATCGGGGAATAACAATGCCTCCACGCACTAACATGCCTCCAAGGCTCCATCTGCCCCACACCTACATGGGTCTGCTAAAAACATGAAGGGGTAGGATTAATTGACTGATTTTAGGGCAAAACAACCTTTTTGTGCCAGAGGCATACGCAGGAGGGAAATCCCCAACAAACAGAACCTGTACTGAGCATTTCCTGTGAGCTTTAGGCTAACTTCTTAAAGAGAACTACTACACCAAAGGGAATATCCTTTGTATGCATACATAGCTTAGTACAGCATCTTCTGGTAGAATATGTCATGGAAGATAATGTCCTAATTTATATAGTTTTTAAGCCTGTAGGCGTATTGAGAGCAACTCATATAGCATAATCCATGTTTTATCCCTGTGCAGTACTAAGAAAAAAATGCTTACTAAATAGCTTAACTAGAAGGTGGACTTACATTTATTTAGGACTTTGTGTGACCTCTGGTATTATAATAATTGTTTGCATGGTTTAGGAACAATTGTGATTAATGATGGTATAAAAGAATTATGGTATATAAAGAAGCCTGTGGAGCCCAGAGTCATATTTTGGCAATAAAACTGTTTTGCTCTTGATTTTGTGTTTTTTTTTTTTTTTTTTGCATTTTTTTAAATCTCAAAGCTTTAGAATATAAAGCAGTGGTCCCTAACTAGTGGCTCAGGAGCAACATGTTGCTCACCAACCTCATGTATATTGCTTCTAGTGGCCTGAAAGGAGGTGCTTATTTTCGAATTCCTGGCTTGGAGGTAAGTTTTGGTTGTATAAAAACCTTGAGTACTGCCAAATAGAGCCTCTTACAGGCTGCCAGTTATATTTTTTCATGGTTGTGTTGCTCCCCAACTTGTTTTGTGGCTCACGAGTATAAAAGTTTGGCGACCCCTGATGCATGAGTGTTGCTTAATTGTTACCCACTGCCCATAGCAATGAGTTAGTTTCTGGAAGATAAATAGGACACAGGGACTGAGGTTTTTGTGTTACTGATGCTTTCAAGGTGATGCTTTAAAAACAGAATTTGAAAAGCACTTAACACTATTAGCAGTTTTGCATGACACTTCTCCATTTAAGAAGCTCTTAATTTAGGTGTGTCTTCAATGGATACTTTTGCATGAGGATATTAAGCACCGGGGAGTGGTTTTGCAGGATAGACAGAGCAGAAAAATAAGGACTATTACAAATTCCTTATAGAGGTTGGCATGAAGGTTGGTATAAAAACTATAACAAGTATCAGTGGCAAGTGCTTTGTGTTTCTCTTCACTGATTTTATAGAGGTAGTAGGTGTCATAACGACTGTTATACGCTTTGGTCATTAAAGCATCCCATGTGCCATATTTCTAAATCTGCCAACACACTTGGGACAATTGGAGGCTTCTCCACGCAAAAGGTTTGATACATTGAGGTGTAGTCACATGTGGATTGCAAAAACAGATTCTTAAAAGTTTAGTCCTTTTTCTGCTTGACTTGAGAACCGTGTAACCATATCTGTTTCCTTCCTATCATAAAAAACAGTCCTGTCATGCCTTGTGACTGGAATTTAAGCTATGGCTATTTAATAACATAGGTAAATCTTGCTGGAGGTTCTGTGGCCCCATGTGTGTTTAAGAGCTCCATAACATCTTGGCCACGTGCATATGGATATAAAAGATTGTAAGCTGTATACATACCATTTGGCAACAAGTCAGAGGAGTCACAGCAAGGTCAGTGATCCTATACCTTAGCAGTGTAGATATGCAAGTGCTTGTCAGACAATATTTTTCTGGGAAAGTGTACTTGTTTCCTTTGTAAAGGAGTTTCTGTACAAGCCTGCGTATACATCATCCCTATGAAAGCATGGTTAAATGTCACAGAATTAGGCCAGAGTTGGGCTGGTCTGCCAGAGTATCAGTAGATCTTCATAGTGGTTTCCAGCCAAGGACAATTTCCATCATCTCTTTCTTATTTCCACTACAGGTCTGTATGAGACCTATTACATTTAGCAGTATCTACATCAAATTTATTGTATGAGTGCACCCTCAATGTCGGGTTCTTTGATGGGCCCTATGAGGCATAGTTTGTCGTTGGATTTTCCGCATGTTCTCTGCGGTGACTCGTTTTCTGCTGCTAATATTCTGGGAGAAAGCCCATTCAACATTTGTGTGTGTATGGTTTTTATTTTATGGTCAAAGGTACTAGGGGCAATTTCCTGGGAAGTTAGTTCATTCATACAGCATCCCACAAACACAAGTAAAATAAATAACAATGTTTACTTAATAAAGAGTAGCTCAAAGAACTGTTAACTAGGTATTTTTGAGTCTGAATACAAAAATGGTTGTCTGCTTGGTTCAGCGTGACACAAAGTGATTTCTGAGACCGCATTTTGTTTTTCCTGCAGACTCAGTTTCTAAAGTATGTTGTTATAGAGCTATTCCTTAATTACAACTAACTATCCCTGGCATATGAATATTTATGGTGTATGGCACCATTTATTAAATATTATAGGGGTCCTCCTAAAAACAGTATTTAGCATAATAAATTAACATTTGTTATACATTTGCTATGGTTTGGAAGTTATTTATCAGTGCAGTTGAAATTAAAAGCAATATTTGTTCATCCCTTTCTTCTTGCCTGGGTCTTAACTCTTAAAATAATGTAATGTCTGATCTCCTCTAGGTCTTTTAATCAGCTTTAATTAGATGACTTGCAACTTTTTTTTTCAGGAGTCAGAGCCAGAAAGAGTGCAGAAAATGTAGAGAGACAAACAAATACTGATTTCATTAGCAATTACATTTGCAAATAAGATCCCCTTTATTGCAACATTGGCAGCACTGGTTGTTCAGTTAGAAGCATAAGCTCATTAATAATACTCCTTTGCTTTGAGATACCATACTTCTTTGCTTTTTGTGGGTTTTTGTGGTTTGGGTTGGTAAGTTACATGTTGAAAAGGCATCTGAGGGAGAATAGGGTTGTACTGGGGCCATAACATTGGGCTTTAAGTGGAGTAAAGTAGCCAAAATCAGGCCCCTCCTCCCTTCTATTAGTGCATGCGGTTCCATTTGATCCCTTTTTAAAATAATAGAAGGGAGGAGGGGCCTGATTTTGGCTACTTTACTTGCTTTACTTTAGTTGCTTTAGGGGCTTATTATGCTGGAAAATGCTGTAATGTTGATCTTTTTCTGAAGATCCGAAAATCTTCTTTCAAAACTGACTAGAAATTTTATGTAACATAATCTATTTATAGGTATATTCCATATGTATTTGGCTAATAAAGAAAATATAATGACATACCTATAGCCTGTACAGTGAATGTTTCTATGAGGTGACAGCTCAAGCAAGGTTTGAGAAACAGGAACTTTTCTAAGTGTTGCTGAGCTACATTTTCCAGAATCTCCCCTGTGATTTAGCTCACAAGGCTTGTAAATCCAAAACATTTTTTTTTTGCCTAATGAAAGAAAGTTTTGCCATGGTTCTGTCTATAAATAGTCAGTGCAGATTAGTGTGCACCTTATACAGTCATGCACAAATGACTTATTGCTTTAGGTTGTGCATCTGACTGTCAGAGAGGCCTTACACATGCCCCCCATAGTGTAACATTAATGCTGCACTGCTTAATACTTGTCATTAACAAAGTAAATATTGTTTTTCAAAGTAAACCTGGCTCCTGTGCTTATATATTTGAGTACTAAATAAGTTTCTTTAACACATTTCCCTGATTTAACATTTTTCTGGATTCTACACTATTTTTTTTCCTGGTCCCCTGAAAAGATTCAACATTTTGTCCCGTTAAAACATAAAAATAATCTGAGTTTTACCCCTCAATCAGAAAATTGTTTCTCTTCATACAGCTTTGTGTTGGAGTTGAAGGTAGCAACCTTCAGAATTGCATCTAATGGACACCGTAACCCCGCCCCTGACACATTGGTGTGATGCCCATTGGAGGGCCCAATACACAGGTAGATAAGCTATTGATTTGGTCTGAAGGACCCAAATTGGCAGCTTAAATCTGCCAATGCAGTTTTGGGTTTACAAGCCCTTAACTAAAGTAGCTGTAGTTCTGCTACCTTGCATGTGATACATGATTTACTTTGTTTTATGTGATAGCACTAAGCAGAAAGTATTAACTCATGAGATCCCTAGTTCTGTTATTAATGTTATATTTTGCCTTAGTCATGGCTTTTGTGAATTATACCTTGGTTGTAGACTGTAAGCTCTACAGGGCTTTCTTTACTTCCTAGTAAAGCATTTTTAGCAATTTTATCTAATTAGTATGTTTAATGTATACACTTTTATCTTGTACAGCCAAGTGAAATATGTTGGTTCTTTTTAAATATGTGTTAATAATAATATTTAGTGATGTGTAGGTTGACCTGCAACCCGCAGGACCCACAGGTTTACCGTTAGGTCGGGTGGGTTGTGGCTGAAATTTGCACAACCATTTTGGGTTCCATGTGGGTACAGTTCAGACTGGGAAAGTACGCTCTTCCTCTGCTGCGGTAGTTTCCCTGTCTTGGCACTTGCAGAAGAGGATGCGGGTCAGAAAATGACAACATTTTGTGTGTTAGTCGGGCGACTAATCTCTCCGAAATGCCATCCCACCGGCGAAAATGTAAATCGCCGGTGGGATGGCATATGCAGTGCTGAGATTTCCCCCAAACCGCGAAAGTTGCCTTGAGAGGAAACGGCGCCGCGTATGCCATCCCACCAGCGATTTACATTTTCGACGGTGGGATGGCATTTCGGGGAGATTAGTCGCCCGCGACAAGGGAGATTTGTCGCGGGCGACTAATCTCCCCGTGTGCCAGAGCCCTTAGGGTTGGTATGGGTTAAGTTTTTCTTGACCCCTGGATCACTAATAATAATGATTGTTTTGAACTTAGTGGTCTTTTTTTTTTCTCTTTCTCGCTCCTGCTCTCTTTTTCTATCTCTGACTCCCCTTCCTGTTGGTTCCCTGACAGAGGAGGGGGTGTGGTAAAATCTGATTAGGTTGTCATTGGGATACAGCAAACAGAACTGGTAGTAAACATTGACTTAGCTGAAAAATTTCAAGTGCCGCTTTCAAACTAGTAAGACCTATGACTGTGGCTACCTGTACCCTATCTAATGCCTGGGAGTGTGTTTATACAATTACTGCTCCTCCTCTTCTTTTTTTTTTTTTTTTTTTTTTTACTAGCATCTTTGTGTGTATGATTCCAGAGATCTCAAATGCCCATATTGCAAATGTATTATTCATTCAGGGCTATGGGGGCAATCTGGATATTAAGGCAAAGTTCAGAAGGGACTAGTGGTTTCTACAGGGCCTCTGTATGTATGTTTTGTATTTATTTAGTGCTACTTATGTACGCAGCACTGTACAGCAGAACAGTAAATTAACTGAACAAATAGGGGGTCAATACAATAATGAATACAAATAAATACAAAATACAGTTACATTAAAGATTAAGAGCAAAGTGTCAGAACAATAAGGAGGTGAGCTAGTTTTGCCCTGAAAATGCCAGGACCTGGCAGACATGCTTCCATTTAAAATAAATAAATAGATGTTATCACTTTAATTACAGGTAATACAACTGCAGTATGCTGATAGTTGTTGTTTATACGGCCTGGGGTTGTTAACTCCTTGATTGCCAGTGAAAGCAATCAGTTCAGGACATTGTTTTCTCAGCGTGGCCTGTCTGTTGTTTTATTTAATTGCTATGAAAGGGTTAATGAAACATACCTAGAGCTCCAGTGATTTTTTCTTTTTTTCTTTTTTTGTGAGGATGTGGGGGCAGGTATCCAGAGCGGCACTGGTCCTGTCGCCTAAGGTCAGACACTATGACACACTTTGTCCTGTAAGGTGAATCCTTGTGTCTTGTTTTTCTATTGTGTCAGTGTTTGCTAAATGATCTTCTTGTTTTACACTGAAGTGGAAAATCTCCTGCTTTATATATGAATATATACAGGGTGATCACAGGCACTGTGCTTCTCTGATAGTTCCATAACAAACAAGCAGTCTTTGATTCCCACCACACCTTGCCTGACTCCTGTCTATACCACTGCAGTTGCTCACATTCCTAACGCCTTATCGCTAACAGGTTGTGTTTAGTCCCCATGATGCATGGGGCTTGTGACTGTGTTTCCATAGCAACTGCACGTGATGTCACAGGCATGACGACTGAGCCTTTGCTTGTTCCCAGGCAGGGCCCTGAATGTCTGTGTGGGAGGTGAATACAAAGGCAAACTGGATGGAGCACAGAGCTTGGAGACCCAGACCCACATACAGGATTTATTCCATGTAATCTGCCATTGCTGCTTTATCTGTCTAGTGAATAATGGATGTGGATTAAAAACTCCATGCTTTTGCTATGCCTGCCACTAAACCCACAGGTAACAAAAAGTGGTGCTGTGCTACAGGAAATGGCTGTTTTTCTCTTTTATTGCCAGATGCAAAGAACTGAGCTGAAGGTTTGTGCTGGGTAGTTTGGATTTTGAGGGGCATCTAGTTTCTATGGCATATCTGCACTGTTATTTATTGACCAGCCCCACAGCCCAAAGAGATCAATGGGAGTTGTAGTCCAGGAACATCTGTAAGGCAGTGGTTTGTGTTTTTGGTAGGTTTTTTTCCCAGTATTTCAGTCACAGCTTATTTGCAATCTCTTTTTTTTCATTGCTCTGAGCATAAATTTCAGTGCTGACTACAGTCTGCTGCATATATACAAAATGATCTCTCTTTCAGAACTGCCTGTAGTGATTTTAAAGGTAAAACTGTTGAATGAGGGATTTAGAAGTATTGATTTGAGTTCACATTTGTGATTTTGTCAAGATATTGTTTTGTTAATGTAAAGGTCATTTACAGCAGACCCAGTTATATAGCAGATTTCACAGACTGTTTATCATTTCTTTTATGTGTTAATAATAATTGTAAGGTTTAAATGGGCATTCATAAACATGAAAAAAAATGTTCAAGGTGCTGTCTTCGCTACCCCTTGTTATTTTGGGGTCCAGAACTAGACATTTGGTAACTGTCAGTTTAGATTTTCCTACACAGATTTAATGTGTACCACAAGTATAGTGGCCCTCACAATATATGGAGCAGGACCACATTCTGGTAAGGCATGCAAGTGTTTTAATGAGTAACAGCAGCCAAGGCAGTTAGAGCAGCTCTTTGTGAGCTCCAAGGGCAACCTTGTGCATTCACATGGCAAATCCTGCTGTCTGTCCTGATTAGCAAATTATTAAATCTGTGGTGTAAAGTATATCCAGTACTTTCAAAGGGATCACTGATGAAACCTCTGACTACCAACTTGCTCTCAAAAGAATCTGTTCATGTTACAAAGATGGGGGAAGATTTATCAAAATATGCATTTTCTATACGTTTCTATGGGATATTTGGAAGCATCAATTGGTAAAAGCTAGAGTTCACATTTGAGAAATATGCTTCTGAAAATCCCATAGGAATAAATAGAAAGTGGGTACATTTTTTGAGGTGAGCTCATTTCCACATTTTGATAAATCTGCCCGATTATGTTTGGTTTATAGACTATATAGACAAAAATAATCTAAGATGCTTCTTACGTTAAGGACAATGGCACACAGGGTGTTTCATCACCTGCAGGAAATCGTGCTCGCCTGGGGGAGACAAAATGCCTCTTAATACATTTGTACGGCTGTCTATGCATGTGCACACATATATGGCAGTTTTGGCCACAATCTGCCTTTTCACCACCTGAATTTTTCTTTTCTAGCAGGCTAATATAAAATTAATACTTTAGCTTAGTGTTTGGTTATTCAGAGCCTTGTTTCATTTTTATTTTAAAGAATAGGCAGAATACTTTTTCAACATGAGTTCTGGCTGGTGTTTGTGGTGTTTTTGGTGTATACTGCCCCTTTTAAGTTATTTTACTGCAGCCTTGAGGGAATGAATCAGGCTAGTCAGTGATGTTTCAGACTTGACTCGCAAATGGAATTCCAACTGATCTCAGAAGTCTTCACTTGGGTTGAGGTCAGGGCTCTGTGCAGGACAGTCAAGTTCTTCCTCTCCCATTTCAGTAAACTCATTCTGTACAGACCTCGCTTTGTGCATGGGGTATTGTTGTGTTGAAAGTAGGAAGCACAGAACTGTCAAGAATATCTCATTATAGCTGCAGCCTTAAGGTTTGCTTTCAGTGGAACCAGAGGCCTGAACTATTGAAAACAGCCCCAGATCATTCTTTTTCCTCCACTAAGCTTTTTTGTTGGCAATCTGGCAGGTAGAGTTCTCTGGGCACTGCTAGATGGTGAAATGCCATTTACAGAGGATGATGGCAGTGCTTGGCATTACACGCGGTGATAATACATTTGTTTGCCTCTGATTATGATCACCTTTAAGTTTCCAATACTCCTTATGAATAGTTCTTGTGCTGGTGCTGGAAACCGTTTGGACAGATTGTTCTAAGGACAGGACATGGTACAGATGTCATCCAGTCAGAATGTTTCTGTATACAGTGGTTGCTTAATTCAGCCCCTGGAAAGCAGTTTTGCCTAAACTTTGGAAGCTTAAGGGCTCTGGCACACGGGTAGATTAGTCGCCTGTGAGGAAACCTCCCCGATTTCAGGGAAATCGCGGCGCTGCGTATGCCATCCCACCGGCGATTTACATTTTCGCCAGTGGAATGGCATTTCGGGGAGATTAGTCGCCCGCGAACAGGGAAATTTGTCGCGGGCAACTAATCTCCCCGTGTGCCAGAGCCCTAAAGGAGAAGGAAAGATTGAAATCACTAGGCAGGGGATCAGGTAAGTAATATATAATATGCCCTAACCTTTGGCATCCCTAGTTATTTTACCTTTCCTTCTCCTTTAATCAGAATTCTTTAAGAAACTAGATTCGTTTATTTAGTTTGACAGATGTTTCATATTGCTGTTTGGCTGTTTTAAACGATTTGCTTTTTGTTTACAACACTTATCATTTCTACACTGCTAATTGCTTAAGTAAATGGCTTATCTTCCAGCACTAATCTAAACGGCGGAATATGTCCACAGCCTACCCATAGATGAATCTGCCAGGAGTTTGACAGAAATTCATGCATATTGACTCATTCTTGGTTTTATTCTCTAATTATAACATTTTCAGAGCCTTCTGGTATATCTTTATGCACATTTACCCAGTGAACAAAAGGTTCAGTACAGCATTATGTGAGCTCACAATCCCATAATTACCCTACAGCAAAAAGTTGTTGATAAACCTGGGGACCATGGAATAGCCAGACAACTAGCTGTAGCTGGGAGGGTGTCTAACGTTTAGGGCGTGTGCATAGTGAAATTACTAGAGTTAATAGAGGGTTCAAGCTAGTTTATGCTTATATATAACACTCCTGCTACCCCTGCAAATATAAATAGATTAAGGCAGTGTGTATCGCTAACTTTTGCTTTCTCAGTCTCTTCATAACTTTGTGGTTCTTTACAAAACTTTAAATTATTAAATTCTTTGGCAAAGTAGTCTGGAGAGTTAAGCAATATGGCAGCTGCCATCACTTGAGCAAAAAAAAAAAAAAAAAAACAAACATTTTAATGCACAATCTGCAATCACTATAACATGTCTGTAAAAAAACAAAACGTTTAAACGGTAATAAAATAGGATTGTTATTCCTCCAATTCATGCAGCTTAGTTACCATTAAGTACAAAGGTACTATTTTATTATTACATAGAAAAAATGATTTGTTTTCTGTTTTCTGCACATTTTCTGCTCTACAGACAGCAAGAAGGGGAAGTAGAATGAAATATATTCACCTAAAAAAAGTGCTTAAATGTTTAAACCAATATTTATTCCAGTTTACATTATCCAGTTTAGCATTGTATTTATTTATAACTCTTTTAATGATGCATCCACTTACTAATGTTCGGAATGAATAATAGGTTTACTAATGTAGGTGTTAAATTCTACCATAGCTCATAGCAACCAATCGGCAATTAGCACACAGTCTAATGTAAGTCAGACAGCAAACGCTAATGCTTGATTGGTTGCCATGGAATTAGCACCTTTGCTAATAAGTGGATCCCAATTGTTTGAGAGTTTACTTTGATACCATATGCGGTCTCATTGCATTTTATATATGCTGGGTTAAATGCTATATAACATGAAGCTTTAGACTTTCATATTTAATAAATTCCTGATAGTGCTGGTAAACCACATGTATTTGAAGGCATTTCGTTTTAATGCTGTCCTTGTCACACGGATAGAGACGCTTCCCAACATACTGTGTAGGTGTTACATATTCAGCAGATGAGGGAGAAATTACTGATCTTAGAACAAGATGTGCCGTGTTGCAGGGATGTGATTTATTGAATGGAATGATGTCCTGTGGAGAGTGTCAAGGTGCAAGGGATTAAATATCAATGCAATCTATTTAATTGCTACAGTTCTGTGGCTGCAGTGACCAGCTACATTGGGTTAAGGGTGGACTGTAAAATAATCTGCTTGGATATGCAACTTTTCCATATATTTAAGCCAGGGGGCTCAAACTCAATTTACCTAGGGGCCGCAGGAGGCAAAGTCAGGATGAGTCTGGGCCGCATAAGGGATTTCACAAAAAAAAGTCCATGAAGGCTTGCATTATCGGATAATGCAAGGCACGGCGGGCGGGAGCTGCTGATTGCGGAAATGACGTTATGCCATCATAACAGTTATTATGGGAAGACGTAAGGAGCTAATTGTGCACACAGAACGTCTTCCCATAATAACTGTTATGATGGCATAACGTCATTTCCGCAATCAGCAGCTCCTGCCCACCGTGCCTTGCATTATCCCTTGAATCGCAATAAAAATCGCGATCCATTCATTGCTTTTGCGAAGGGGTTGGTGCGGGCCACAAAATATTGTACCGAGGGCCGCAAATGGCCCGCGGGCCTTAAGTTTGAGACCCCTGATTTAAGCAAAGAACCTTTAGTAATTTCTTTACAAAGTAACTTTGTTGCTAGACTTGAAATAGAGACCTAAATTGCTAAATGGGGAGACTGTACAAATCTCTGTTTGCAGCTTTGAAGGGGCAAATGAACTGTACACACGATAGCAGTAATATATTATTGTAATGTGGTCACCTTTATATTAACTTTTTACATACAGGTGGCCTATTCTAAGCATGTTTTCAAATGTTTGCTTTTTTTTTATTGATTTTGTATATAAAGAGGGATGGGGATACAGAAAAATTATATTATTTTTGTAAAATTGAAGTTTAATCCTTGTTCACATTTATGTAAAGTTGTAGTATATAACAGAGTGACCTATTATTGGCAAATTTTCTATTTTTATAGATATTCATTATTTATTATTCATATATATTTTGTCATCTTCTATCTCTTTCCAGCTGTCAGATGGGGGCCACTACCCCATCAGACAGAAACTATTGCTTAGTGAGGTTACAATTTTATTCTATTTATTTTCTATTACTTCTCTTTCTGTTTAGCGGGCCTGGGTCAGCCGGACCCACCAGGTTTTTTCCCAGCCTCTCACCAGCCCAGTCCAACCCTGGTCTATGGCATCACTGTTATGAACCTCTTCCAAACACCCCTCATAGGACACATGCAGTGGAGTAGCGTTTTTGGATTGTATTCTACTGTGTATGCGCACAGTAGAATAAGTCCAAGTCTTCATTAGGGAAAGTTAAATATAACAGCTGTCTGGTACTACTTTTTATTAAAAAGGAGCACAGGCCTGGATAAAAATCTATTCAGCTCACTTTGATTCAGTTGGCTGAGGGGTATCTACCATACTGGCATACTCAAATGAATGGTAGTTTCCTTATCCTTTGGTGTATGTAAATATTTGGCGTTTAAAATAAACCAATGTTTTTTTTTACTTTAGCTGTGTCTTTAACAAGGTAGTGATTGCTTTGATTTTAGTCTGTTAAAAAAAGGCAGTAGTTTGTAGCTGGGATGAGTGCAATAGTGTATGTTATAAATTTAACAGAAAGCATCTGCTTCTCTGCAAGGATGAAGGGCCACTGGTTGCATATGGGTAGGCTGCACTGCAGCCTCCAAAATGATATAGGGTTTGTATACTGTACCCCTTATAAATATAAAAGGATAACACCAAATATGAAGGAATTCCTTGATTATTTGAAGGTACAAGGGAGAAAGTCAAGTGATTTTACAATAATTGTGATATACAAGCTGACTTTTAATTTGCTTGAATAAAAGTATGGAGCACATTACTTCTCATAATACATATGCTTTAAAAAAGTAGTGTGATACTAGTAACTATCCTATTGAAATTAGTTTGGAGAGGCTACCAATTGAAGACCCTCCATTGGAGAATGTATAATTATATGAATTCTATGTCACTAATCATTTTTTAGGGGTTAATATCCTAAACACAGCATAAAATATGTTTGCTTGTATACTGGCACTGAAATATCTTCTTTTTTTTTAAATGTTGTTTATAGAACAAGGAAAACTTGTGCTTTGTACAATGATAATTGCGAACTCATGACTTTATACTGATTTTTTTTTTGCATGATGAGTTAAATGATTGCAAAACAAATGTGCCATTGACACAGAATTCAATACCAGTCCTGCAATGGAATGCTGAAACAGCCTTGTGAGCGTTCAGTTAAAAGCTTCCATTCAGTTTTCTGCTGCAGTTCCTATACATTGTGTTCCTCCGACAAAGAAAAAAAAGCTTGTAAAATGGATGATCCCATAGTTCTTATAGTAAACACCTCAGTGCATCCATGTAACTTTGGGGATCTTCCAACCCATAACCAAAACACATGCTCATAGTATAAGGCAATCAAACAAGGGTATGTCTATAAATCGGTCATTTAGTTTTATTTTCAAGAATATCTAATACAGCAAAAACATACTCACACCAAATGGCATCCCAACTAACCTTGACACTGGGCTTCCAGGTGTATCTAGGAGAGGAAACAGAATAGGAATAGTTAGTATCCTATTGTAGGATACTATTACTCCTGTTGGAGTAATAATAGCACATTAGTTTGAGCTGGTGAATTGTGTTCTACTTTAGCATGTCCCATTAGATCATGATTAAAATATGTTGAATTCTGCCATACTAGCCTTTGCCTTCGTGTCATTTCATGACTCCACCTTTATTTTCACTCCCCTATTGCAGCTGTTAATCAACCACGGTAACTACACATGCTTCATATCTATATTAATCAAGTTCAAATCAAGCCACAGTTCAATTAGTGCCTGCTCCTCCCAATCCTCTAATCCTTCAGTACAAAGGCTCCTTCAGAATTCCTCTCCTCTTGATGAAATTAGCAATGAGAAGTGCAAAGACACAGGGAGAGCAAATGTAAAGCAGAATTTGGCTCACAACTGCAAACTTCACCAAGAAGAGGGATAAAAGCTGTTACAGTATCTGCTAAGGGCTAAACAAAACAGGTAACAAGCTGGAGACCTACAAGCCAAGAGAATTTCGGTCTAGTTGGCTAACAGGCTGATGGCTCACTTCATCAACATAAAGGCAAGTTAACTTAGATTAGCTCAACTAGGGATGGGGGTCTGGGACTGTGCGAATATGGAAAAATCTGTGTAAAGCACTTCACAAATGAACCAGCGTCATATAAATATGGGATAATGAATAATGCATAAATATCTTGTTTGCATACTTAATGAGGACTCACCACTGTCCGGAACATAGCTGTGGAGCATCACATACATAATTATTTAATTGCCAGCAAAAAATGCATTCATTTAATGCAAATTAATAGGGGAAAATAAACAGAACATACATTAAAAAGACAATAAACCACTAAGAATTTCTATGTACCAAACTGTGCCTTTTATCTTCAGATTCTTGTACTTTATAGACTGGAACTGAAACGTCGGACAAAATAAAGAACCATGCTTCAATATTATTTGTAAAACCTTTTTTATTTCTTTGATGATACAACCTTAAAGTCCTGTGAGTGCTGGCCTTTACTGCAGTGATTTGTAAATTTTTCTTGCATGAGCACCCGGGCATTCAGCTTTTTGTATGTGAAGTGCTACCTACTGCTTGGACTATATATATATATATATATATATATATACTGAAAAACACTTAAATATTCCAGTAAATATAGATTTCCAAAATGTATATGTATAATGTATTTATATATATATATATATATATATATATATATATATATATAATACATTTTGGAAATCTATATTTACTGGAATATTTAAGTGTTTTTCAGTATATATGTATATATATATATATATATATATATAATATATATATATATATATATATATATATATATATATATATATACTGAAAAACACTTAAATATTCCAGTAAATATAGATTTCCAAAATGTATATGTATAATGTATTATATATATATATATATATATATATATATATATATATATATATATATATAAATACATTATACATATACATTTTGGAAATCTATATTTACTGGAATATTTAAGTGTTTTTCAGTATATATATATATATATATATAAATATATTTTTACTGTTTTGGGTAGATCGGTGTGTCTCCCTGGTTAGAGCTGTGGCCGTTTGATTTTTTTTCATACATCTATGGTGCTTTCTTCTCATACGGAGACATTTTATTATTCACAGAAATCAACTAAAATTCATTTTGATGCCAAAACTGACTGGCACTGTTTAGGATACAAGCAGGAGACAACACTACTACACTATTAAACTAGAGACTATTAGGGCTCTGGCACACGGGGAGATTAGTCGCCCGCGAACAGGGAGTTTTGTCGCGGGCGACTAATCTCCCCGTGTGCCAGAGCCCTTAACTTTGTGCAGGCTTAAGCTAATATTGACTTAGACTTGCTTTTTCCCACCTATCTTAAATAGGCATTGAAACTTTACTAACAAGAAATGGCTTACTCAAAAGGAGTAGAGTGCTTACGGATGTGGCAGAGCTGACTAAGGTGTCATCAAAATCTTATATATATATTTTTTTTTCACTACCGTATATACACTATTTCAGTCCACTTTTTGTCTACTGAAAAGATTATGCAAACTAAGGTTCTCTGTTCACGACATGATAAACCCACATTTGTAATTACCTGGCTCAGCTTCCTTCCTACCTTTTTCTAATCCTTTTTTCTTTTCTGTTTCGTTAAAGGAAAAGTCAACTTTATTTTTAATTTGTTTGTTTAACTGGGTTAATGAAGTCGGAGTTTGGAAAATTATATAATGTGAAGTTTTATGACTGCCTGGTTCATTAGTTAAATATCTAATATACTTTTTTTTTTGTTTTTAATCAACAAACTCTCACAGATGCCCAATTGAGATCTCACCTAATCTTCCTCCTAATGCCATTGAATTAGTAAGCTCAGAAGCAGCAGCCCTCCCCCACCTCTCCACCCGACGGAATAAATGCCGTGTATCACCCACCCAGCCTGGAGCCTCTGGGAAGCTGCCAACTCCCAGCCAGGAGAGGTAAGTGCTCAACCATGGGGAATATTTATTTTGTGTAGAGCTTTAGATAGCTTTAAAATTTCTAGTAAAAAAAATTAAGTGGGAGAATATTGACCACCAAAAGTTCCATTGTTTTCAAAACTAGCTATATATGCTAGCAGACAGAATATGTAACATGTTTTTATCAAATTTGTTTTTTAAAATAATATTAACCTGCAATTCTGTATTATAATTTTGTCTGGTTTGCAGCAAAATGTCCTGGTTTAGTGGTATCCTGGTCCCCAAAGTGGACGAACGAAAGACAGCATGGGGGGAGCGCAATGGGAAGAAGGGCAAGCGAAAAAACACCTCTTTATGTGGTCCCAGATATATGAGCTGCCTTCAGGACCCTGAAATGGACAGAAACAACCGCAACAACTTCGGCCTCCGTTGCACCTGGCAGGAGGACCATTATGGCAAGAAAGGGGCAGGTGGTGACCTGGGACTCAAATCCGTGGCCCTTGGATTTGAGGATGGGGAGGTGAAGGGCTCCAAAATGGGATCAACAGAAGTGGTGGGCACAGAGGATGGTGAGCAAAATTTGACTCCTGGTGAGTGCTGGGTACGATTTTTACAAGTGTTTCAGTCGAAGAAATTCCAGTCTGCTAAACTGGAGCGACTATACCAACGGTACTTCTTCCAGATGAATCAGAGTAGTCTGACTATGTTAATGGGAGCCCTTGTACTGGTTTGCTTGGTCATGCTGATCTTTCATTGTACTCATGGGGAACCCCAGGTAGTCTACGTATCTGTCCTTGCTGTAGCTATGGCTCTGTTTTTGTCACTTATGGTGGTGTGTAATCGCAACGGCTTTCACCAGGACTACATGTGGATAGTAAGCTACCTTGTGATAGCAGTCCTGTTTGCTGTGCAGGTTCTTGGGGTTCTCATGGTGACCCCACGTAGTGCCTCTGAAGGAATCTGGTGGAGTGTATTCTTTATCTATATTATCTATACCCTGCTCCCTGTGCGCATGAGGGCAGCTGTTCTGAGTGGACTAATTCTGTCCTCCCTACACCTAATCATCTCCTGGAGGCTCAACCTGACAGACATTTTCCTTTGGAAGCAGGTAAGTGATATGTTTACATTAATTAATATTTGTATATGGAGCTTTTATGCCTGTAAACATTTGTTTATACATTCAAGCTGTCATTTTTATTTTTGGGGTATATTAAGCATTAGCATTTGATGCATTGCAATTGAAGAAAAACATGAGCAAATTCATGGATGTAAGGCACGTAGAATAAAAGAAGGCTTTGCTTGATTTGGGTTCTGCATTACTATGTCACCTCTTGTTCTGGGAGGTGACACTTTTTTTGTTGGCTGCAAGGGAACAGTGCCACAGCTAGTATTTGGTCTTTAGCCATAGCAATGCATGTTTGAAACAAAAAAAGTTAAAAGCCCTTTCATGGTGTTTATTTATTTTCATTAAATGTATAATAATAAGCTTCAAGACTTCATGCAGTTGGCTTTCTTAATTTTTGGACTTGCTCATCTTTTTTATTGCTTTTAATTTAAAATAAAAACAAAGTATGCATACAATAGAAAAAAATAAAGTGCCATATTGTATATACATTCTTGAATCTGTGTGCATAGAAAGATTATGCCTATATCATGTCACAATGACAGCAGTGATCTAAGACACTGATATTTCCAGAATCTTTCAAAAAATCTTGACCAACAGTGCCAAGCCAGATTGTTGACCTTTTAAATCATTATTCTGACTTATACATTGGTGTAACTATGGAGTGCCCCTTCTCCCAGCCTGCTTGCACCTGCTCCTGCGGCTAGTTTACCACAGTTGTGAAGAATTTTGGGCAGGAGAGAGGCTAGGGAGGGGCGATTTCTAAAGAGCAGACCCCAAGGTCGTGGGTCTGCTTCCTCTATAGTTATGCCACTGATATGTTATGTATCACTATAAAATGGTAATGTTGGGAATGTGTTTTTTGTGTTAACAGAGCAGGAACATATATTTAGCTGTTTATATAATGTGTGCTGCATATATTAAACTATACCAAGTTTTCCAAGCTCAAGCTTCAGTTGTTAAACCACACTCATAGTTGTTGGAATACAGTGGCATTTGTAGTTCAGAAGATGGAGAGAACAGGTTGGAAACCCTTTGTACTAGATTAGTACTGTCCAGTTGTCTAGCTGGTGGTCCACAGGCCAGGTGCAGCCAAATGAGGGATTGTTATGGATCCTGTGACTACCGTAGGGCTCTACTGACTTCCTTTTACCAAATGATCATAGTAACAAATGATCAAGTAACTTCTGTATTTTTCATTTGAATACTCTTATTATGGCTGCTGTGGCACTTAGATTTTCATCAAACTGCTGAGGACCAATTTTGGTTTTCTATCTCTATGTGTAAGAGGCATGGTTGAAAAAAAATGAGGTTTTTGCACGGTACAACGTTGTGATTTTATAAGGCAGGCAGTTACCAGCTATGTTAGTGTAAGGTACATGTGTTTGTGTGCTTTGTGCAGTGGCAGTATCTTAGCCAGTGATGTTCAACCGAGGCATGATTATCCTTTTGGCTAAAATCAAGTGTAGTATTGAAATGCGAAACACTTGGTCCTCTGGCCTTTAGGTTGTCAGGCGGAAGCTGGAAGCTTGATGAAAGCGGAGTAGCGGTGATTCCATTAGGGAGAGCTGCTGGCTTATTTTTTTAGTCGGGGGCTTTGCACATGACTCCTCCTGCCTAATCATGTTTCACTTCCTTTGCCCCAGCCATTAGGTGGGCGGGAGGTATTTTTCTTTTTTCTTTCCAGCCGCCAGCTGGAGCCTTACCAAGGCAATTTAATGGCATTGCACCCGCACACTTCAGCACCCTTTTTGTGTTTGATTTTTGCACCCTGGATAGGTGTCATAGTTCTCTGGGCTTGACCCTAGGCCAAGACTTGGTGGTTCTCACCCTACCTTCGGCGAAGGTGGATCTTGCCTGCACACGCTGTTCATTGGTGAAAGCCTTGGACACATGAGCATCGGAGCCCATGCCATTTGGTAGGACTCGCACGCGACGATTCAATTCTATGTTTGCCCAAATTTTGCTGATTCATTTGTGATGTATCCCATGAAGATAGCAATAATACATTCTGAGATATCTTAATCTATTTCTTTATATAGTCAACTGCACTTACACAGAATCCAAACAACTTCCAAGTTACAAACACAGTGAGTGCAAGATAACCCATAGGCTTCACAAGTGCTTTTAAAGGAAGCAGTAATAACTACAAATGTTATTTCCAAAATGCAGTCCAATGGGCCCATAACTGGGTAACCCCCAAGAAATCCAGGAGAGTAATCAGGTATGCTGAAATGGTTTAGGACCCAACTTTTTGTATTGTAATTCTAAGGTTACATTGAAGATAATGTAAAACATATACAACTAAAATAACTTAAATAATATAATATATTATATTATATTATGTGGTGGGGGGATTTACTGTGGGTGTTAGGATATGGTCTGTTGGTTTGTCCCTGAGGAAGAGCACTGGTCATGCTCGAAATGTTGGAATTTTTTCAATAAATAAAAAAGTGCTCAGTGTTCCAGATGCACATGGCGCAGCACATAGCATCATTGGGCTCTGGGAGCCCTGTCCTTATCATCTGCATGCCTCCCCTCGCCTGACCCTCATAAATACAGGGCTGCCAAATTCAAGTAATGCTGTATTCATGGGACACATAATCTTTGCATTCCAACACTAAGTGCAGAGACCTGCATCAATTTAATGTGTAAGGCAGGACACAAACATGGCAGATTGCACCTGTTTTTTGCATTATACCATGCACTACTTAAATGATTCCTAATAGAGCAAAATAGTCATACCACTATAGAGATAAATGTACAAAAAAAATAAAAAATTTTTGGTCTCCCATATTTGCATTGTAAAATTAAATGGCAAACTCTTTTTATATAAAATAATGATGTAACTATCACATCGTTTTTATGGATTTGTAATTGTTGAGCAATATCTGCAATTTGTCAGGTCCCAAAACCAACCTAAATTACTGACCAGAATGCAAGTTTCTTTAAGATTCTTGGTCTCCTCCTTCAAGGTCATTAATACCGCAGGAGGGATAAAATAGTTAATTCTTGTACTCGGGTCAGGTTTGAATTGCCAACTGAAGATGAAAATGCTGGTGGGGCGCAGGTCTAGTTCAGTAGAAGCACTGGAAAATGCCAAAGGGGCTGTCATTTGGCATCCATTTTTTAGTAGGTCTGTAGCAGGCAGAAGATCATGGAGATACAACACAAGGGGGATATTTACTTTAGCGTGTATGCCGACATCACTGGTGATGTTGCCCATAGCAACCAATCAGATCTTTGCTTTTGTTGTGTGCGGGCTGTGACAAATGGGGAGATTAGTCGCTGCGCGACAAATCTTCCTTGTTGCAGGCACCTAATCTCCCTGAAATGCTGATTTTGGAAAATCGCGGTGCCGCGTATGCCACCCCCCCGGCGATTTACATTTTAGCCAGTGCGATGGCATTTCGGGGAGATTAGTTGCCCACGACAAGGAAGATTTGTTGCACGGCGATTAACCTCCTCGTTTGTCACAGCCCTGACTTTTAGGTGACCACTCAAATTAAATTGCTGATTAGTTACCATGGGCAACATGCTGTGACCCAAGTACACGTGACTTCTGCATGGCTGATTGGGTAGCAAGACAGCAACTTTCACCTGAAGCAGGGTGCCCCTGTGCTGCTGAAATGCCAAGATAACTTGCAGCGCTGGTGAGATTTAGCACTGAGGTTAGTAAATCAGCCCCATAATCTTTACCTGATTCTTGTGTGCATATACAACTTTCGCCTGTTTGTGCTGCTATTTGGATGCTGTTTGTTACTAGTACAGATATTTGCCAATTGACAGCTCTTGTTGTACTTTCTTCCTTAAATGGGAACTTACAAAACTGGAGTTAAAAAGTGTTCCTTTGACTAAAGATGGCCAAGATGGCAGTTTATATGGCCGTGTATGGGGCCCTCAGATGGGCTTACCCAACCCTTATCTGGCCGTAAATCATCCAGATCGCGTAGGTTTAAAAATCCCGTCAGAACAAGTTGCTGCTACTAGTAGCTTTATGTGTCTTCACCCTTTAGGGCTCTGGCACACGGGGAGAAGTTGCCTTGAGAGGAAACTTCCGTGATTTCAGAATGAGTTGGTCTCTGCATCTTACTATCAGGGAAATCGCGGCGCCGCGTATGCCATCCCACCACCGATTTACATTTTCACCGGTGGGATGGCATTTCGGGGAGATTAGTCGCCCGCAAACAGGGAGATTTGTCGCGGGCGACTAATCTCCCCGTGTGCCAGAGCCCTAAGGCTTCTTGGTCCTACCTAGTCCACTTAAAGATAAGGCCTAGTATAAAGGGTTTTCCTATTTCTCCTGGAACATATATTTTGATTGTTTTTTCTTTGATTGTTGATTACCTTTAACAGCTTTGTTATCAAGGTGCCCAGCAATGGTTGCTAGGAGGTATCTGAACAAATTCTTGTGTGATCTTAAGGGCTGGGAGGATGTCACAAAGCACTTTGCAATTTCACAAGCATTTCAAGAGTGGAACCTGGAACAAAGAATGTAAAGAATCAAAGAAACCAGTCAATGTTTTTTTTACCTTTTTGCAGTGTCTAATGGGAACATTGGCCAGTGTGTATGTGTGTTCCAGCATTTAGGCTCATCTTTTTCTCAGCCTTGCGCATTAGTGAGCTTGTGGGGCTGACACCGTCTAGTTTTTACTTAGACTGTCCAGTTCAAAAATGCCTGTCCAAGTCTTAAAACTCTGAAACCTATATAACCCTGCCATTTGGACCCCCTCAGAATGAGTCGGTCTCTGCATCTTACTATCGATACAATCCTTGACATCATAGCTCCCTTACTTATGTCTTTTGTCTGCCCCTTAAAGGAGAAGAAAAGGCTAATAAAGAGTTAATCTCAAGCTGCAGGCATACCTTCAGTTGTCTCAATAGTGCCCTTAAGTCTCCCCATATTTCTCCCGTTCAGACAATCAGAAGCCAAACAGGAAGAAAAACCGCTGAGCTGTGTAAAGAACGGTCCCATAATGCCTCACTCCTGCACCAAGAGCAAGACCGGTGTACATGCTCAGTTAGTTAGACTATGAGGATGCTTCCTGCTGATTGGCTCAGATCCACATTCCTAAGGGGGGAGTGAGTTCTTAGCATTCTTGAGGGAGGGGGGAGCAGGAGAGGGGAGAGAGCAGAGAGCTGTGTGTCTCTGGCAGAGGAAAATGGACACAACTTATCTTTTGACAGAGAACTTATGCTTATAAGGTCTATGTAAATACAGCTTACATGTGTTTGTACAATGGACGGTCCAGAACAGAGGTCCTTGGGGCATGGCTCCTGGATTTTTTTGACTTATAATTGGGGTGCCTTACTTGCAGTGTGATTGGTGGCATAGCTCAAGCCTAGCAGAAAGGAGGGTTTATGTTTGCTGTTACGCGAGGATGGCTTCCTGGTCACCTGTTTACAATTTCATGGGATACTGAAACGTTGCTTAACTGGTGCTGACTTTGATTAAAATGAATTTGGCACGCATTCCTTTAGAGTCTGGCAGCTACAATGGAGAATATGTGTGGGCTAAGGGATAAGCAGGTAATTAAACTAGGCCATTGAAATTCAGACTCCTTTTAGTTCTGTGTACTGTATGGCCTGAGTGCTAGACTAACTGACTTCTCTTCCTAGGTCTGAACACTTGCTTTATGGAAGATACAGTATACCTTACCTTAAGTTTTCTAATTGTGCAATCAATTTAATATTTTTAGTCAGGGATGGTATTGCCTCGAATAAAAAATGGACATGTTGTATGGTTCTCTATATGAATTAGTCTGCCGTTTCTGTAAGACACTTTATCTAGAAGCTATTGCAGATAATTTTATAAATTATATATAAATTGCAAGAGTAATCGCAAAGAGATACAGTTGCATCAAACAAATGACCATCATGCTGCCGTTCAATTTTAACAATTTAATATCCAAAAACAAATACAGGTATGGGATCTATTATGCAGAATGCTCAAGACCTGTAGTTTTCCAGATAAGTGATCTTTCCAGAATTTGGATCACCGTACCTTAGGTCTACTAAATAAACATTTAAACATTAAATAAACCCAATGGGATTGTTTTGCCTCCAATAAGGATTAATTACATCTTTGTTGGGATCTAGTAAAAGTTACTGTTTTATTGTTACAGAGAAAAAGGAAATCATTTTTAATGATTGAATGGGATATGGCCTTTCTGTATGGCTTTCTGGATAATGGTTTCTGTATAATGCATCCCATATCTGTAGTACTAAAAAGATAAAGTAACATATTAAAAAAAAAAAAGATATATACTTGTATATGTGTATACTGTACTGGGTTACGATTATAGATTCTAAGTTGTCAACTTGTCTGAGTTTCTTTTCAGTAGGGTTGTAACAGAGCAGTGCCAGAAGCCTTGGTGTTTCAAAGGTAAATTAACAGATCTATAATTTACAGAACATATCTGTAAATATAGTTTTTATAAGATCCTAAACCCAGCTATAAACATTTTTCTTAATTTGGTGTAATCCTGCATACAATTTATACACATCATGTGCAAAGTTGAATACTGTTGAGTAATTTTATGTTCAGTGAGTTCCCTTTACGTTAAATTTAAAATGAGAGTGAAATCCCAGTAGACCATGCATGCAAAACATCTTTTGATATTATTGAGAAGAAAATAAAGGAATTTCATTTTTGACCTCAACAGTGCCACTAGGGTACTTCCTATCAGGCTTGGACTGGGAATTAAAATAGGCCCTGGCATTTCAAGTACACAGAGGCCCGAGGAGCCCCCCACCAGCCCAATAAATAGTGACTGTCCATGGCATCTCACAGCAGCCCCTCTGGCATTTGCTAGAACCCACAGATTGCTAGTCCTGATCTGCTCCCCATTAGTAATAATCAATAGTTTATTTTAGCTATCATATGTACTAATGCTTTGAAGGGCCCCATGCAAGATTTAAAGGAACAGTAACACCAAAAAATGAAAGTGTATAAAAATAATATATTATGTACTATTGCCCTGCACTGGTAAAAGTTGTGTGTTTGCTTCTTAAACACTACTACAGTTTTCATAAATACCCTGCTGTGTAGCCATGGGGGCAGCCATTTAAATTGAAAAAAGGAGAAAAGGCACAGGTTACATAGCAGATAACAGATAAGTAGCAGATTCCCATTGTATTCTACACAGTTATCTGTTATCTTCTTATGTAACCTGTGCCTTTTCTCCTTTTTTCAATTTAAATGGCTGCCCCCATGGCTACACAACAGCTATTTCTATTAACTACAGTAGTCTTTCTGAAGCAAACACACAACTTTTACCAGTGCAGGGCAACAGTACATTATATTTTAATTATTTTAAAACATTTTTATTTTTTAGTGTTACTGTTCCTTTAACTGGCCTCACATGTAGTCCCTGATATCCAAAAAAGACACAAATAGGTTTTGCTGGATATAATACAGTCTGATATCTTTCAATAATAACTTGGTTTAAAAGTGCAGCTTTTTAGAAAGCGCATAGTTGATCAAGTAATTATTGAATGAAGCGTCGGTGTACTGAGTTTTAATTTTAATTCAACGTGTCAACAACTCTGGTATGTGCACTATACAAATAAATCTGGGCATTTCATAAAATCATTTTAGGCATTAGACAATGACTTGCCAGTGGGTCCCCTACAAACTGAGCATAAAAGGGTCTGCACAGGCCCCTGAGCTACCTGTTGGGTATCACTGGGGTTTTTTTTTAACTAAATTGCACTACATTTTTTAATTTATATAAAAAAAAAAATTGTATAATGGATACAAAATTATAATTCTAAGCAACTTTCCAGTATTGGTTTTAAATTAACATTTATTTGTAAATATACTGGTGACATTAAGCAGTGTTTGTATGTCCCTTCTGTTCTCTACATTGCTAGTCCTGACTACATGTACCCTTGTAGAAGTCATTTCATCCCCAGCTAAGACTTCAGTTCTTGCAGTGCCCCTGCATTTTATGTGATTATAAGACCTATGAAGAGACTCCCAGAAGGCATTGTGCAAATTATAGGTTTTGCTGGAGGAGAGGTGGCTCTCTTTGCTCTGCTGAGATTCTAATAATGTGACGTCTCTTCATTCAAGAAAAACTTTCTATGCGGATTGTGAAAATAGATCTGCGGCAGATGTAGGGCACTTTCTGTAAAATGATCATTGCAAAGAGGAAGCAGGGGCCAAAATCAGGTGAAATCTAACAGGTTTATAATATTATTTGAAGCAGAACAGACACTGATAAGAAACACATGTCCCAAAATATACAGCATAGAGCCCTGAAGCTATGGGGTCTGCCTTCCCTCTCTGTTCAGTGTCAGTTTTCTCCGTGGTTTAGTTTTCTTTTTCCCAAACACAAACCTGCCTGCGTCAATAAATCCCTGCTTACTGACCTCTTCTAAGCCAGTGCCGGAGGCTCCAGTATTGGTAGTTTCTTCCATTCTTAATGTAGCTGGTGATCTTAGAAACCTGCACATGCCCCAGTCATCCGTGAACTTTAGTTTCTGCCTTGACTTTGTCTTTACAGATATTCCCAATTATCCCGATTATGTATTTAACAAAGATTGCATGTGAAATCTGCATGTTTGAATGATGTATTACATATAGCTTGTGTGGCTAACTAAAAGTCAGTCCCTAAAAAAAATACCAAATACAACGCCTATTTGAAAATATAAATACATTGCAAATAGTTTTTAGATTTAGTTTGTGGACTATTAACATTTATGGCTTTGTTACCGTAAATCTGCTAAATGGTGTGTCATTGCTACCATCAACTTTTATTGGCCCATGGCTGCATAATCTCTTTTAAAAAAAGACCGTCATGTGATGAACCCAGTGTTAGGGCTCTGGCACACGGGGAGATTAGTCGCCCGCGGCAAAACTCCCTGTTCGCGGGCGACTAATCTCCCCGAGTTGCCAAATCTCCCCGAGTTGCCTACCCCTGCCATCCCACCGGCGAACATGTAAGTTTCCGGCGGGATGGCAGACACGGCGGCGCGATTTCGCGAGTCTTTTTCGGCGATTTCCTGAAATCGCCCCGCCGCGTCTGCCATCCCGCCGGCGACTTACATGTTCGCCGGTGGGATGGCAGGGGTAGGCAACTCGGGGAGATTAGGCAACTCGGGGAGATTTGGCAACTCGGGGAGATTAGATTCCAAACTGGAATATATTTATAAATAGTAAATATATATATATAACTGGAATATATTTATAAATAGTAAATATATATCAGTAAATATTGTCTTTTACATTGAGCCGCCATTTTATGATGGTTTGTGTGCTCCCTTAGAGATCACCTGACAGGAAGTAATGCAGCTCTAACCATAACAGGAAGAAGTTTGAGAGTGAAATGGCTGATGTGACCTAACATGTATGTGCCCTTAGTTTGTTTGTGTTTATCAGGGGGTGGCCATAGTACTTCAATTTTCTATTTAGGATTATCCTAAATATACTTTTATGCAAATGGTTTATTTAGGTAAAGCAGGACTTTATATATGAGCTGATTTATGTGGTATATTTCTATTGAAACCTACATTTTTGGGGTACTTGCCTTGACAGGGCTTCGAGCTACAGGTACAGGGCATTCTCTACACTCTGTGTTGCAGCAGTAAGTGGGCATGTTTGTGCATGCCAGTGCCACCCTCTGCTCCTATTTTTTGGGCATAAATTGTAACCATTTGCAAACAATTTTCCAACTACTGAAGATTTGCCCAGTTGCAATAGATTTAGCTAGAATTCTGGGAATGAATGTTACACTGAGGGTAAATTGTGCCAATTTTTTATACTTTGAGCCTTTTTGTATTTATTGGGACCAAAAATACTTTCTGTATCATGGGCATATGGAATAAATGAATGAATGGTATTTTAACCTATGCCAACTATCATTCTTCTTGTATTGTATCTTCAAGAGAAAAAGGCATTATGCACTTGCCCCTGGCATGTAACTTTAAATTTTTTATTGTTATTAAGGCTGTTTATAATTCTGTATATCACTAAAACTGTCAAGTCTGCTGAAATATCTTGGCTGACCTTCATTTCTATACAAGTCTACCACCAAGAATTGTGTTTATTTCATGATTTAGACCAGACAAAAGGTTTTGCTCAAATATGTTTGAGTATTGTTGGGCCCATGCTAAGACGCATTTTTTTTTACATTATTTAAGTGTTTACCTGCAGCAGTCCTCTCTATACCCCCCCCCCCCCTTCCTTTCGCACAGAAACAAATTGTTGGGTGTTTTGCTGTTGCAACAAAATCTGAGCAACCAAATGCCTTGTCTGTCAGTGCCATAAAGGCTTACATTTTTTATTGCTATGAAAGAACTGGTTTGGAAACTGCTTATTGTTTTCATCTCAAAAAATCTATGGTTTATGATATTTCTTGAGCCAAACAGGACAAACCGGGAGACTGAAGCTACTTCATGTTTGGTCTTGTGAGGTATATAATTAGTGCACAGATAATATCCCTGCATAATTGCTCCTGCTTACAAAACAGTCACAACAAACAGGGAAGTGTAGTGACCCACCTCCCAATACAGAGAAGCTGATTGATCTGTTTAGTTTTAAAAAAATAACAAAAACCATAGTTTTGTCATGATTAAAATAATAGGTAATAAGTATGTTCAGCACAAACCCGATTGTCTGATTTTGACTTGTATAAAAAAAAAAAATTACCTGAACTGTGAGTAGACTGTCAGCATGCTTTGTACTGTTTCCTTAGAAACCTTAGTTGCAGTTTGATAGTCATGCACAGAGGACCATACGTTCAGTATTTTGTTTAAATATCCTTTATATTGTGCTGGCCTGCTTATACAGCATTTTATAGAGATGTGTTCATTATTCACACCAGTCCCTGTTTTAGTGAAGCTTACAATCTAAGGTCAAAGTTGTACATATTTATGATGTAGTTGAATTCTAAATATATATATATATATATGATTTGTTAAAATTCAGAATTGTGATCTATTTTTGAAAATGATGGCTTTTTGGAATGTTATGTGAGACCGACCTGCTTGTTGGGTGATTTTGTTTCTGGTGATCATTGGTTGGTTGTAGAAATTATTAACAAGGGATAGTGGTAGAAGAAAACCAAGATCATCAGTACCATTAAGGTTACCATTAAGGGACATTTACCTTGTGATGCTCATATGAGGGATACTGTTTACCATTGCTTTCAGTATGCCATAGCCTTGGAAATTATTTTCTTTTGCGCGACTCTTCAGTAAGCGTCTGCAGCTTGAAGGGCGGTTACAAGCATGGGTGGATATTTTTCACCAATGTGAAGATGGGATTTTGTTATATATGCTCATACAAATTATTTTGCCCACCAGAATTTGTTGTATCATGACTTATGTACAGGCATGAGTGTAGAGCTTGAAAGGAATATTCAGCCTCCTATACCACACAAGCCAGGCCTTTGTTAGAGAATAAAGCTTTTTGTGCAATATGTGTGTTGCAGTCCAAATAAGTACATTTGGCTTCAATGGCTGTTTCTAAAAACTGGCTAATCATTAAAAAGCTAAAAGAAAAAACATACACCAACCAGTTTGCCTGGAGGGATATCACATACATACAGCTTTTTGTTTTTTGTTTTAGCTTATTTATGGACATTGCAGGTGTGCTTAGCCCATCTCTACGCTGCCATCATGATTTTACTTGAAAAGCTTTTTACCATGATTTCCTAGATGAGGCTCCTAACCTATTAGTTGCAGATCCTATGATGTCTTCTCTATCTTTGCACAACCCAGGTTATGACAAATATATCTAGTTTTTACTAAGAACATAATCCATGATTCCAGGCTAGGGTGGTGCATAGGCATCTGCACACTCTTGCTCTTTAATCTCTGGGCTCCAGTTTAAATGGGAGCCTTCTACTGAAATGCACACTTTTTCCTAAAAACTGCATTTATAATTTGCAGTCCCTCAATTCAAGACCCTCAAGTCCATCAAGTCTAATGAAGGGCTTGGGAATAAGAATTTCTCCAAAGCCTTGGAATGTAACACTTCAGGAGGGACATTCTCTAGGGCACATACACACCCTCCAGCAAATGTCACAGAAAATGCTTGTCAGGGCATCCCACGCTCATAACAGGTGAGTGTGAACAGAAACATTCACTTGTAAACAATGCAAGCACTCAGTCACTTGACATTATTGGCCTGTGGCACCTCAGATGGAAAGAAGGTGATGAGTAGCACCCCAATATTTGCAGTGCCTATTGCTTGTCTTCTCCCCCTGCTAACGCCAGAACCCTAACCATAGCAGGCTTCTACAATATGCATAGCTACTTAGAAGCCTGCAGGTCTTCACATATATATACCTCGGGCCAGTATCCATCCATTGTATTATTGCCTTTTTTGATTGTGTCTGTGTGTTAAAATTTTTTAATTTGTTAAAGTTTGATTTGCCCCACTTTTAAAAGATAGTATTACCCTAACACTCAAAATACTCTAGAAATCTCTGTAACTAATTAATTTCGTATCATCTTCAGCCACGTTGCCTTGTGGTTATACACTTTTCTGTGCACAAGTAAATGTGTGTATGCCATGTTAAATGACAAAGTTGTAAGGGATGGTTAATGTTCTTGGCAGTTCCCATTTAGTTTTGGTCAGTTTTCTTAAGCTTTGCTAAATTCATAATGGATGCCTAGTGCAGAACACTAGTGCAGAAATTGTAAGGTGACAGGGTTTCAAATGAAAAGTCCAGCAATTAATGTAATCCTCCATGACTGAATTCTAGAAATGGAGTTGACCTCTTTATAACCTATGCCACAAGGCTTGCACAGGTAAATTTACCCAGGGAGCTTGCATTTGCATTGTACATACTAACAGGGTGTGCAATTAGATCTGTTGACCATCGCTCTCCCCCTGAGCTTTTAGTCAGCTAAAGTTCTTCTACCATGCATAATACTTCATATAGTAGGTTCTGTGGCGACTGCCCTTCCTTTTACTAATTATTGCATCTAAAAACTGAAGCATATAAAAATATATAAAATACATAAAGAGTGAAGCTGTATTCACTGTAAAATGTAGATGTTGGACAATCTTTCCTGACTACTACAGTATACACTTCACGGTTTCATTGGTAAGAGGCAGGAAACCATCATACCCCTATTATTAATAATAATAATAATAATAGCAACAATAATAAAGTGGAAGAAACAGTTTGTCATCACAACAATGAGATGTTCCAGTCTTTAAGAGGCTTTTCCCTGAAAGTATGAATGAATCATTCGGCAAGTTGTATAGCATGCAAGGATATCCTTTACTGAATGTTATACTGGCCCCTACTGGGCTGTTGCCATTTTGGCTACTCTTACACATTCAGGGGGCCATTCACCAGTTCTTCTGAAAGAGGAAGACAACCTGTGCCCCATGGCTGCCTTCTGAGCCAGTGTTCTGAAGATTTTACATCAGGCTTAATGCACTTACCCTATGATGTACAAAAATGCATAAGGCTGTACTGGGGATACATTTATTTGACTGGCCTTTGTGTGGAGTTTGAGTGCCTAAACTTTTGGGTTTTTAGATTACTTCCTCCCATAGATGAAGGTCTGGGACTTGAGCACCAGAACCCCATGTTTCATATAGTGAACTATGTACTTGGTCAAAATTCAGGTGCTTTCAAATTTTGTGTAAATGAAGATAATCACATCATATATTAAAGCTGTGCTATGAGTCAGGACCAAGAAAATATCTAATAAGTATATTATTGATGAATAATCCCTCAGCCTGTATAGAGAACCCTCAAGAAATGGACAAATACAGTATAATCCAATGCAGAGAGTATGAACCCATGTTCTATTTTTGTGATATATGCTCCTGTCGCTTTTTTGAACTGCTACCTGGGCCTGCTTATAGAATGTCAGTGTGACGCTACAGGGTTGTGCTATGGTTCTGCAGTGCCAGATGTCTCCTAAATGATATTGTTCATGCTGGGTCTGCATTTCATCAAGTGATGTAAATGGAAGAGACACAGGTTTGTTTATTGGCTCTGTTATGCTTCTTAAGCCTTTCTCACTCCTTGTGTGTTTATCTTCCTTCATCATGTTCAGGGTGGAGTATTACTGGCCCAGATTCAAATGGTACTACCTAATGTATGAAACCAGCAGGCCTACATTCACTGTTTGTTTTTGGGAGTTATTTGCTTTACTGTTGCACTTTACTGGATAATGACACACTGACTGCTCTATCTCTACTGGCTGTAGCTTTGTTCCTTATTAATTTTTAAAATAATGTATTCAGTGTGCTGTCCAAATCCTTCACATGGAGGGACAGCATAATCTAGTGTTAATGTGTTTAAACTGAATTATGTTATATTATCAAAGGAGGTAGTCTGTGGAACCATTGTCCATGCCAGCAGACCTTGACTGGGATTCAAACTAGGCCCTGGCATTTCAACTACACAGAGGCCCCAACAGCCCCCACCAGCCCAATAAATAGTGACTGTCTATGGCAGTGATCCCCAACCAGTGGCTCGTAAGCAATATGTTGCTCCCAGTGGCCTCAAAATAAGTGTTTATTTTTGAATTCCTGACTTGTTTTGGTTGAATAAAAACAAGATTTACTACCAAATAAAGCTCCCTGTAAGCTGATAGTGTGCATTGAGGCTACCTAATAGCCAATCTTAGCCTTATTTGGCACCTCCACAAACTTCTATAATGCTTGTGTTGCTCTTCAAGCCCTTTTACATTTGACTGTAGCTCACGAGTAAGAAAGGTTGGGGATCCCTGGTCTATGTCATCTTACATCAGCCCAGAGGCCATAAAAACCA
The DNA here is from genome assembly GCF_000004195.4 of Xenopus tropicalis. Lineage (NCBI taxonomy): Eukaryota > Metazoa > Chordata > Amphibia > Anura > Pipidae > Xenopus > Xenopus tropicalis. The sequence goes on along the minus strand of NC_030678.2, from coordinate 135,780,291 downwards.
ACTGCTTTTAGCACTTTGAGTTAACATATGAGATAAATCAGCAAATTTTAATTAAAGGGGTAACAGATCTACTCCACTGTAGCATATAAATATTGTGCGTTGTATGCTCCCATCTCAGCCTTTCAAGTGATTTATCCACTAAAGGTGGCGATTTTCGATCTTTCGCACAAAAGATCGTTCCAATCAGCCACTAATCTTCAGGGCTGAAACGGCAGATATGGAGGTAGAAACAATAGGATTTCTACCTCCTTCTGCCGATTCAGCTCTGAAGGCAGAGTTTGCTCAGACGCCTTCTATGGCGCCCGATCAAAATCTTTTAACTCACCCGATCGTCGAGTCGACCGATATCAGCAGCCTCCTGCGATATCGGCAGCCTCGACGACTTGCCATACACGCACCGAATATCGTACGAAACATAGCCAGCTTTACTGAAGTCTTACCCAGTGTATTATTTAAAGGGCATGGAAAGGCAAAGTCACTTGGGGGTGCCAAAATGTTAGGCACCCCCAAGTGACTTGAATCGCCTACCTTGTACCCTGGGCTGGTGCCCGGGGTAGCTGCAATCGCTTCCTTCTTCCTGTATCGCCGCGCGCACATGCGCAGTAGAGTGAAATGCCAAACTTTAACAGAGAAGTCGGCTTTTCACTCTAATGAGCATGCGCCTAACTCAGTCACATCTTAACGAAGCAGGAAGGAGGAAGCGCATCACCCCAGGTGCCCCGGGCTGGTGCTGTTTTCTCCTAACAGGGGCACCAGCCCGGGTACAAGGTAAGCGATTAAAGTCACTTGGGGGTGCCTAACATTTTAGCACCCCCAAGTGACTTAGCCTTTCCTTCTCCTTTAAGTAGGAGCGCTCCAGATTAATATGGAGTATATAATAGCAATTCAGCAACAGAGAGTTATAGGTATATCAGAGCAACCAATTTGAAAACAACTACTAACCCCACAATTTGCTCTTACCCTTTGAAGGGAGATATCAAACTATGGATTTTGGTTCTTACAAAAAAGCATCCCTGTTTCAGAGATTTATTTTGTGTTTAACTTCCTTTTTCCCCCCCTTTCTTCTGGGAATAACTTTCTCAGACAGTTAAAAATAGAATCTGTCCCAGGCTTTGGCAGTGTTTACATTCAGAATTAATGGGCTGCAAGTATCTTTGCTGCTTTGTGGTTCATGCTGGGATGTCAGCTGGGAACTTTCCCTTCAGTTGTGAAGATATTGCTTTTTAATTATCTAGTGTTATTGTATTTGATGGATCTCAAATATACAAAACATCCTATAAAGTTATTTAGATGGCTTGTCCTGGTGGTCCCACATATTAAATCTAAAATTAGTTAAGATAATAGGAATATAGGTCTTTTGTGATACTAGACACTTATGCAAAAAACTTACAAACTGTGTGTGTGGCAGAATTAGTGAAAACTAAAAAGTTTTTTTTTTTGGCTATGCTTGCAATGCATTGCGATGAATCTTAATTGAGAAACAGATCTATTTTTTAAATTTTTGCATTTTGTTTTTTTTTCTTGGTTAATTCCTTTTAAAGCCAATAAAATAGGGACTATTGCTTAGTTGAAACCACATTTCCATGGTTAGAACACATTAGTTATTTCGTATAATGAAGTTCCACATACCACGTAGCACAGCTTAAAAGCATTCTACTAAGCTAACATATTAACCTTGATTAACTCTATTATTACTTTGCTCTGCCTTTTTGGTTCTCTGCTAATTAGCTTGTGTTACTATAGTAAAGCATTAAATGAATCTATGTAAAAAAACAGCTTGCAAATGTGATTTAACTAATCTGGGCCACCGCATAATTTAGGACCTTAAAACTTTAGTAAGCTGGTCTGCTTCACAAATATATTTTAAATTGCTTTTCAGTTAGAACCCAGCTGAGCCCTTTACCAGGAGAGTACCTAGAGAAGAAGCAGACTCTGCAGTTGTAGAGGGGCAATTTTAATATATCTTGATAGAAAAGGTCAAAGTTTTGAGGCCCTAAATCAAATTTGCTGTGGGGCCCGGTAACATCTACTTACGCCACTGCCCTTTACAGTCCTTGGCCACACCAGCGATGGCAGGGTCTGCATTCCTATAAGTATGTTCTTGGTTAAGGCCTATTTACAATATCACATCTGAATCCTGTGACTTTCAATATAATCATTAAAATAAATGCTTCATGACCGCAAATGTTTGCAAACTGGTTGCTGTATCTGAGGTCTAAATGAAGGGTCACAGCACCATACAAGGTGTTTGTGCATGTAGGGTGTCTGTGTAAAACCACTTTTGGCATAATATGGGGCCCACTATAATACATGCACAGCACTGTTCACTGAATGAAATCCCAAGTTATGATATAAAATTGTTATCCCAGAACAAACCTTGGAGATGGCAGACTTGCTCTGTCGGGTGCCACCTTTTTTCTTCTAATTGAATAAACACAATGGTGGACATAATTATGGGTCTTATGCTCTGTATTTGGCCTAAATATAACATCTCTTTTGTGTGGCCATAAGCCACACTGCCAAGTGAAGAAAGGTGCTCGACTACCCTTTGTCAAAAATGAAGTCTGAATAATCCTTTGAATTCAGCTTATGTCTGCAGCCCTCCCAACCCAGACTGCTAAGGATTTGCTACCCTTCCTCAAAAGAATTCTGGCATCCCTGTTTTTTTTTTTTTTTCCTATTAATTATGATTGCACCAAGCATCATTTTTACTGGTCATGCCGGTAAAACATTGGGCAGGTGGCAACCCATGTCATACCATCCACATGGGTGGTTATTGTGCCACAGAAAGGTATTTTGTTACCAATTGTTCACAGAAACGTGTGTTCTAAAGGCAGTTTAATTAAGTGTCCTCAGGAAGTTTATCTAAGAGAAATTAGTGTGCTGTATAAACAGTAACACAATGTTTTATATACATAACAATTGTATTTGTCAGAAATAACACCAGATGTTCTATGTTGTATGCAAAACCTCAGCAATAAGAAACCTTTATTGCAGAGATGGAGGCAGAGTTACATAAGGAGTTATTGGTTTCAATCAGAATGGATATTAATCTTAGGGTTTTGCATTTTCCTTTCAAGAAAATTGCAGTTTTTCATCTGTATGAATTTTGTATTCATGTTGTTTTTTTTTTCCAAACTAATCTGTTATAAAATTTGAACCATATTTGGGAAATCCATTCCCACTTTCCCCTAGCAGCTTTGGTGCTTCTTTTTTTTGCCCTTCTACTTCTCATTCAGCATCAGATAGTGTCCTGCTTGCTGTATAGTTCTGGATAAATAATGCAATGTTCCAACCAGAGCAGAAGCAGCACTTATTACATCAGACCCTAGGCCAGGGATCCCCAACCTTTCTTACTCAAGAGCCACAATCAAATGTTAAAAGACTTGGAGAGCAACAGAAGCATCAAAAAAGTTCATGGAGGTGCCAAATAAGGGCTAAGATTGGCTATTATGTAGCCTTTATGCACACTATCAGCTTACAGGGGCTTTATTTGGTAGTAAATTTTGTTTTTATTGAACTAAAACTTGCCACCAAGCCAGGAATTCAAAAATAACTACCTGAGAGTAACATCCAAGGGGTAGGGGAGCAACATGTTGCCCCTGAGCCACTGGTTGGGATCTCTGCCCTAGGCAGTCCCAGTAAATATAGAAATAATTGCTTTCAGTTGCATACTGCGTTTGAATCTGATAAGTAAACTAATTTGCTGAAGATTCTAATAAGCAGGTGCCTGGGGATGCACATTTACATACAAGAACTTAATTTATATACATACAGGTGAGGGTTTAGAAAAGGTAGGCACCAGGCCTGGACTGGCCCAAGGGGTTGCTGTAAGATGCTATAGACCGTTTAGTGAGCTGGTGGGGGGCTGTTTGGACTTCTGTGTACTTCAAATGCTAGGGCCTGTTTAGAGGTCCGGACATGGTAAGCACTACTGCCAGTGCCGTGGGAGGAGCAAGTGCCATGGGGGAGCAGCCCAGAACTGACACCTATCTTGTATACAGTCCCCCATCCAAACCTTAGTATTCCTATTGTACATAGTCCACACAAGAAAATTAAGTTTGGTTGAAAAGATACTTTCCTTATTTGTATGCAAAGCAGTAGTGGTCCTGGGCTTTTTCCCAGAATTCCTAGATTTTCTTTTTACAATGAATATGCCCACCCACTTGTTTTATAGGGAGTCAGTCAAATGCCTGCTCAGTCTTTATCAAACACAGACAGGTAGTATAAGAGCTTTGTGCAAATGGAAAGGGAATATAAGAGACTGGGGAGGCCTTAAACAGGGTAGACATCTGGGCCCCACTTTTCCTAAACAGAAATCTAAAAAGTGTTTGGCAAGAAGTTGAGTGTTTGTATTTTTTATTTACAAAGTTACTTGTATACTCAATGCCATTCAATGCTATTTAAATTCTTTTCATATGTTCTTAATATTAAAAGCCCTAAAACTGAACTGCATACTCTATTGCAGTGCTGTCCAACTTCTGTGGTACCGAGGGCCGGAATTTTTCCGGCCTCCGTGGTGGAGGGCCGATAATGGAAGCTAGTTTCGACCACTCCCCTTTTTTAAACCACACCCACTTGAAACCACACCCATGTTATCGCATGACCATAGCCATAGTGCTGGGCGGTATACCGGTAAAAACCGATCACCGGTTTTTTTTTTTTGAAACCGATATGAATTTTCTACATACCGGTGTGCTGAATACTTCCGGGTGCGCACGTGACGTCAGCGCGCACGTGACGTCAGCGCGCACGTGACGTCAGCGCGCACACTCTACAAAAGCGCCATCGCTAGGACGCATTCAGAGTCGGATACCAATGTGAGCTGTTGGGGGGTGCCTGGCCAGTAATTATATTTTATGTGAAGGGGATGGGGTTGTGTGGGGGGGGGGGTTATATTTATGTGAAGGGGATGGGGGGGTGTTTGGGGTGGGGGTGGGTTATACTTATGTGAAGGGGATGGGGTTGTGTTTGGGGGGGGGTGGGATGGGGTGGGGGGTTATATTTATGTGAAGGGGATGGGGGGTGTTTGGGGTGGGGTGGGGTGTGTGCGGATGGGGGGGTGTTTGGGGTGGGGGGGGTGTGCGGATGGGGGGGTGTTTGGGGTGGGGGGGTGCGTGCGGATGGGGGGGTGTTTGGGGTGGGGGGGGTGGGTTTGGGGGGTGGGGGGGGTGATTGGGGTGGGGGGGTGCGTGCGGATGGGGGGGGTGGGGGGGTTGCGTGCGGATGGGGGGGTGCGTGCGGATGGGGGGGGGGGTGGGGGGCTGCGTGCGGATGGGGGGGTGTTTGGGGTGGCGGGGGGTGCGGGTGGCGGGTGTTTGGGGTGGTCACCTAATCATGCATGGGGAAAAAAAAATACCGTCAAATACCGTGATACCGATATAATTTTGAAAAATACCGTGATATAAATTTTTGGTCATACCGCCCAGCACTACATAGCCATATTAATGGTGGTAGTACAGCAAAAACCTGCCATACTCTGTCTTCCCTTCCCTGCCTGTGTGTGCCATACTCTGCCTGCCCTATGCTGCCTGTGTGTGCCATACTCTGCCTGTCCTACCCTGCCTGTGTGTGCCATACTCTGCCTGCCCTACCCTGCCTGTGTGTGCCATACTCTGCCTGCCCTACCCTGCCTGTGTGTGCCATACTCTGCCTGCCCTATGCTGCCTGTGTCTGCCATACTCTGCCTGCCCTACCCTGCCTGTGTGTGTGTGCCATACTCTGCCTGCCCTACCCTGCCTGTGTGTGCCATACTCTGCCTGTCCTATGCTGCCTGTGTGTATGGCACACTGGCGGGCCGCCAGTTAGACAGCACTGCTCTATTGCATGCAGATAAACATTGAGTGTATGGACTAGCTGAATGGAGTAGTTGCCTCACACCTTGTAATATAACTGAAAAACAAAGCCATAGATTTGAGCAGCCATTTAGATAAACTGCTTGTTCCATCTTCTACAGTTTGTTTTTTTTTTAGCTGTCCATTCTGCCTTACTGCCTATTTAATAGAACATATTATTACACCTTCTATGTGAAACTGTACCTAAAAATGAGGGTTAACTTTATGAAAAGATGTTATTTATGTTCATTAAGTGCTGTTTGCATCAGTGCTTCTTATTTACAAAATGTTGTGTTCCGTAATTCTGCACAATTAGGACCCAGTGCACTGATAACTGTAAATATATGTTGTCTTCTGGTTAAGTGAAGGTCAGAAGGTAAAGGCATCCTTGCTTGTCTTCCCTGCCATTTATAGCAAACATAATTATAATAAAACAAAGAGAGCACAGTCTGAATGAAACGCTTATTAAAATACACAATGCTTGTCTTTTTAACGACCTTGATGTCTCTTCTGTTTGTGTCTGCCCAGTAAAAAAGGCTTTCCTGGATGAAATTCAAGTTGTGAGGAATGGAAACTTGTTTGGGTGCTGGAGAGGAGAGAAAGTCAATAAAATAATATAAAATTCTTGGTGGGTAAAAGAGCTTTATTAAACAGAAATAGGCAGGAGGAAGTGAGCTTCTGATCTATCCCTGACATGTTGATTCCATGTTATATTCCTGTATAAATATAGACATTTTTATGATAATCTCATTAGTATTAGTATGTTTTATGACTACTCTGCTATCAAGGTGTAATTCTTCATTTTGTCATTTTATATCCATAAATCCGTGTACAGCAGTATCGTCTCATTAGTTAATTTATAACCTTTATTATATTATTGTGGTGAGTACATTTATTTTGCTGTGTTGTTCTCTGCATGATAAAGATGAGGAGAACTAATGTATTCCACTGGCATTTAGCATGAGTTGATGACCATTAGTTGCTCTTTAGATCCATGGGGGTGTGGTTTTTTTTTTTTTTCAGTTTAATGTGGCCATATACACAGCTTATTGGCTGGTGTACAAGGTCTCTTGATGGCCTGTTTGACTGATAGTCAGGAAAAAAAAATCTTTAGGAACGTTATAATATCCAGTTGGTACTTTGATGTGGGACAGGTCTCCCAATTTCCCCATTATGATCTGATCCTTTAGCCCCAATCTGGCAAGCGGATATGTCAATGTATGGCCAGATTTAAAGCTTCCTTAAAGGAGAAGGAAAGGTAAAAACTAAGTAAGCTTTATCAGAAAGGTCTATGTAAATACAGACATAAGCACTCACAGAAACGCTGGTCTGAGTCCTCTATCAAAAGGAACACAGGATTTCTTGACTCCTTTTTTGTAAACATGTTCTTAGGGTATCTGACTTCCTCTCAGAAAAATAGTTCATTCCTTGGGCCAGAGTCTGTGCAGTTCTCTCCTGCTCCCCCTCCCATAAGAATTCATAAAACTCACTCCCACCCACCCTTAGGAATGTGTGATCTGAGCTATAACAGCTAGACTGCAAACAGGAAGCTATGAACTCCAAGCTAAAATGGCAGTTACAATCAGAAAAAGCTTTTAGGGCTCTTTATTCAGGTATGATAACATTTTCTGCCAAATACATTTAGTGTTCTAGATGGCACTAATAAGGCAAATCTATTGGCAGTAAAATGCCAGAATGACTTTCCTTCTCCTTTTAAATTTTAATTATTTTCAGCTTGTGTCCAGAAGCAGGAGCCAATAACAATAGAGAGGATACAAGTTTAGATCACCTCTGTGTCACACAGGTACTGTACAGTAGTTCTGCTTCGTTTCATCAGTCAGAATACACCAGGCCCAAAGCATGGGTCATTCACATAACCATTTACATAATGTAACAGTCAACATTTGGTTGAATTCAGAAATTGCCAGATGTAGGTATTGGTGGCATTACATCTTTGGAAGTGCCCGGCGCAGAGTAGCAAACCCACCAGACCCCCTTCCACCTCTCCCCGCCCCGCAGACCTGTTCTCATTGAAATCCTTGCTTGTGCCCGCTCTCCTGAGAGCCAGTGTGAACGGAGATTTAAATGCAGCATAGAGCTTCCTCTATTGTTATGCCACTGATAGGTATACATTTTCCAGTTTTTATCTTTTCTAAAAGCTGTATACCTCTTACAGCTAGGTCACTTGGGAAATTACTACCATAGGTCATCCAGAGTAATGCATTCATTTAGTGCCTGAGGGGCTGTACAGTATAACCAAGTGCCTGCTGAAACAGCAGCTGTTGCAAAAAGATGAGGGACAAATAGTTAAATTATTAAATGTGCTATTCAGTCACCATTCATAGTGAAAACTTCTAGTATCTTGTGTAGTTGATTTGTGCGGATTTTACTAGAAGTGGCAGCTTTAATTAAATATAATCAAAACCAAGTCATTTTGGTACCGTTATGGTGTATGTGTTTTACCTGGCAATCAGTTAGGGAAATAATATAATATAACATGAATTGGGCCATTGTTTTGTGGTGCTCTTCTTACACCCATCTCTGCAAATATCCGTTTCATTCAATCCCTGGAATGTTATGAATATCAAGAGTTGCATTTACATGGGTGCTCTTACTAATGACTGTCCCTGGCTACACCTAGCTGTTGGGAATTTTGGGGATGGCGTTCTGGGAACTGTAGAGCAACAACAGCTGGAGAGCTGCAGCTCAAGATATATATACAATTTTCTTTTTTAAATATTAATATTTGCTTAAAAAAATGGGAGACTGGACTTCAACTTATATACAGGGAACAGTATTTTCTTAATTTAAGCAAAGAAATACTGTTTAAGGTGTAAAACAATTAAATTGCATTAAAATAAAAAAATATATTTTTTTAAAAATGTTATAATGGACAACATTCCCTTGTGTAATGGAAAAGGTCAGGTTTTCCAGATAGTATGTAAAACCTTTGATTTTAGTGAACCTACTGTACAAAGCAAATGTAAATATAATGATTTACACTTGGGAGCAGAATGTACCATTAGTGCACATATGCCATATTGGTGACACTGACCTAAATGTTCATGCTCAGTAACCTTATGTGTCATTGAATTTCCTTATACTTCTGCCACGAAGATATTAGATTATAGGCTCTGAAGCGTTCAAATCTATGTAACACCCTTAGAACCATGTCATTTGGTGTCCAGTATCTGTCATATTGTGTATGAACCCAGGTAACGGTAATGTGGCACATACTGGCCCTATACAAATTAAAGTTAATTTACAACTAGGTCATCAGGAGGTGCAACTGTCAATACACTAATTCCTCTCTCCATCCCTCTGCATTGCTGTCAGACAGGCATAATTGATCTCCAGTTAACTGAATAGACAACTAATGAACGTGGCTGCAGCATTAGTAGGGAACCATCTCTTCAAGGTACAGTGTACTGTCCTTTTATGGTTCCACTTTTCTTTTTAACTCAAAAGCAGTGGTACAGTTCACAAATTATCACCTAGGGCCTGTGCCATGTTACCAAGTCAGATTGGGCCGGCGGGGCACCAGAAGAAAACCCAGTGGGCCCTGCTGGCTCAGACCCTATCCCGGCCGGCGCTCTCCTAGGCCATAGATCCTTCAACCTCGACACACTGAAGGTAGGATTTAGACTGGTGCAATGGGTTTAAAATGATACTAGCCTTAAAGGGGAAATATATCTTTGAATGAACATTGAGTTGTAGAAAAATATTATGTAAGTAGTTTTCCTTATTTATATAAGTTTTTTTTTTATTCCTTTTAAAAAAAAAAAAAACTGAACAGCTATCTCTGGAAATCCCTGTAAATGAACACAGCCTCAAAAAAGTTGACTGGTTGTGTGTCTAGGTTTTATTTGTTCCTTTTTATAGTTCATAAATTACTGTTTATGGCCTCTTTTATTTCCAGTTGCACAGCCAAACTGCTGCCTGGTAGCTAAGAAAAGTGAACTTAGAAATCTGAATCTTTCATAGCAAACTGGGGAGTAACAGGAGGGTAAAAAGTTAAACTGTAAAAAAAGAAAAAAAAACCGAAGCAACTAAAATGGTGCTTTGTGATTTTCTTAGAATACAACTGCCCACAGCATACTGAAAGCTAATTTTAAGGTGAACGGGCCAACTTGGATGCTGTTTGCTGCCTTATTTTATCATTGTGTGAGAGTTGTAGTTTGGCTCTCAAAAGAGTAATGGAAAAGCTTAAATTATCACTGGGTTACATTATGAAGGCCCTTCTGTGTATGTAGGCTTTCATTTTCAGGAGCCAAATGCTAAATATAGTTACGTAATTTGCAGTTTGCGTGAGTGTATACATGGCATGCAGACAATTGAAGCAATTCAACCATTTAAACATGATCCTTTTTCAGTGCCCCATATCGTCCCAAGCTAAAGTGGGTTGTTTCAAGGACCAACTAGTAACGTTGTAGTTCCTTAGAGTGCTCTCTATAAGGTAGTGTTTGTAGGCACAACTACACGATGTGAGGAAAAAGTACTGGAACACCTTCTATCGGGGCTGCCCAAGCTGTTGCACTGTAACTCACAGCTTCTACCAGCAGCCAAAAGCACAGATGCTGAGCTATTTTTCCACAGCCTGATGTTGCCCATAGCAAGCAATCAGCAATTCGATATGAATGGTCACCTAAAAGGTAGAAAACAAAAGGAAAGATCTGATTGGTTGCTATGGGCAACATCACCAGTGATGTTTGTCTCCAGTGTTAATAAATACACCCCCTGGACAGTGCAGGGAAGTGGGGCTTATATGTCCGTTTTTTTCAACCTTGCGAGGACACAGGTAAGATGATCACACTGTAATATGGGAAATTCACTCACTATTGCATCATATATCATCTACCACAATGCCATCCAACTGTCTGCCCACGGGCCGGCTGCTTTTATGGCTTACCTTTGTGTAAACTTTAAATGGTATCAGTACTGTGATTAACTGCCCCCTGCATGGTTCACACCTCAGATTCAGGCTGTAATCCCCCTGTATTGTTTAAAAATGTAATCCCCCTGTACTGTTCACACCTTTTAATCCCTGCATTGTTCACCCCCTGCATTGTTCACACCTCAGGCTCAGACTGTAATCACTCACATTGTTCACCTCTTCACACCTCACACCTGTAGGAGCAGTAAAAACCCACAAATACACCCTGCACACTATAAAAAGAACATATACTGAGGTACTGCAATTTTTTCAATAGTTTAATAAGTTTTTTAATATATAGTTATTGTGCAGACTGTTGGAGCAGGCAGCATAGGGCAGGCAGAGTATGGCACACACAGGTAGAGTAGGGCACACACAGGCAGGGTAGGGCAGGCAGAGTATGGCACACACAGGCAGGGTAGGGCAGACAGAGTATGGCACACACAGGCAGCTAAGGGTGGGCAGAGTATGGCACACACAGGCAGCAAAGGGCAGGCAGAGTATGGCACACACAGGCAGGGTAGGGCAGGCAGAGTATGGCACACACAGGCAGGGTAGGGCAGACAGAGTATGGCACACACAGGCAGCTAAGGGTGGGCAGAGTATGGCACACACAGGCAGCAAAGGGCAGGCAGAGTATGGCACACACAGGCAGGGTAGGGAAGGCAGAGTATGGCACACACAGGCAGCATAGGACAGGCAGAGTATGGCTCACACAGGCAGCATAGGGCAGGCAGAGTATGGCACACACAGGCAGCATAGGGCAGGCAGAGTATGGCACACACAGGCAGCATAGGACAGGCAGAGTATAGCAGGTTTTGGTACTACCACCATTAATATGGGTATGGTTATGTGATAAAACAGATGTGGTTTAACAAAGGGGAGTGGTCAAAACTGTCTTCCATTATCAGCCCTCCACCATGTAAGCCAGAAAAATTCCAGCCCTCGGCACCACAGAAGTTGGACAGCACTGATCTACCATATCGCGTCCACATGTGTATGTATGTATAGGGGTATTTTTTGTGGCCCTCCAGATCCAGAAGGACTACAACTTCCAGAGTCCACTGAATGTGTTTGGTTAGCAACCTATCAGGATCTGGTAGGAATGCACGGAATCCAGGATGCGGTTCGGGATTCAGCCGAGGAAGGATTTGGGGTTCGGCCGAATCCGAAAGTAGTGGATTCGGTGCATCCCTAGTATCTGGAGGTTTGCCAAAGATGCACCCAAGGGTTGTATTCTCCAAACTGTCCAACTATATTTAACTACAGAAAGATTGGTTAAAAGAAACTGTGGCTTTATCCATAATCAAAGCTTTTCATTCTCACACTCTAGATACCAATACTCTTTTCTATAATTGCTACTAGTCCATTTTTTATATAGCAATTTGTAATTCACTTGTAGTTTTGGTTTCAACAAGAAATGCAATAGAGTTCTCATTGACCATAGCACTTTTCAATAATTATTCACTAGATTTATGATAAGATAATTTCACCTATTAAATAGATATGTACAGCCATTAACAATTGTGTTACATTTTTACACTCTCCATTTCTATTGGAATGCATTTCTGGTTTTTAAATTGCTATTTTTGATTTTTGAAGGACAGGTCTTCAAATGTACCTAGTTATTTTCTTTCTGTACATGAGCTGTGCTTTAATAAAGACATTTGTCTACTTAGATTTTTACTTTGGTTCAAGATACATAGCTTTACTTTCTACAGCCCTGTCCAATATTTGCTGTGTAGCAGGCTTCTTATCTGACATACCACAATTATAATAAGGAGATAATGTCCAAAGACTCCACAGACCTCATTTCATTTAAGAGCAAAAAAAACACTCTTGGTAGTTAGGGTTGCCAGCATTTCTGGAAAACATTACCAGCATTCTTCTATTTTTATATTTTGACCCTATTTATAACATTAGCATCATGAATCATTCTTACCCATTAGACAGCAACTCTATTGGTAGTCTGCAAAGTTAGAGTTAAAGCTGTGAGAGGCTCCTGCATTGCAGAAAGCTTTGTGCCCCAATCTAGGGTGCAAAAATTGACCTAATAAAGTAATATCCAACTAGTGATCCTCTAGCTGTTAATAGCATGCTGTGAGGGCCTCGGGTAGGACATTGTTTATGTATATACTGAAAACATCTAACAATTACTAAATAACATATTACTAACATGATTTGATAACCTATTTTTCCCATAAGGGACCCATGTTATGCCAGGCATCCATAGAATACCTTGGAATATAATAGAGATATGGGACCTGTTTCCCAGAATGCTCAGACCTGGTGTTTTTCCGGATAAGGGGTATTTCTGTAATTTAGATCTTTGTCTACTTTGTCTAGTAAAAATCATTTAAGCATTAAATAAACCTTATAATTAAACCTTATAGGATTGTTTTGTCTCCAATGAAGATTAACCATATCTTAGTTGGGATCATGTACAAGATACTATTTTATTATTAAAATCAATTTAAAAAAAAAATTAAATTATTTGATTAAAATAAAGTTTATGGGAGATGGCCTTTTCATAATTCTGAGCTTTCTGGATAATGGGTTTCTGGATAACTGATCCCATACCTGTACAACATATTAACCAAGCCCTGGGGGTCAAAAACTGACCATTCGTTTTCCTGCTGAAGATCTGCATAATGTAGAAAAACAAAGGGTAACATTAAAAGGATCAAAACTGACACCAGATCTAATCACCTAAAGCAGCCAGTTAAATGTTTGCTTAGCAGAGGACAGGTAAATACTGCTTCCTGATTTGTTGCTATGGGTCACTAGATCTGGTGCAAACTTTGTGCCTTTAATTGCATTACACAGAGCAACACCATATGTTCTCTTCTCTAATACAGCACTGTGCTGTGGCATCATGCCTTCATGATTTCTTATACACAAAAGCCATGAATAACCTGGAAATATATCCTTCTATATGGTGCTTAGTAAAGTCAATTCATTGTATTAGGAGCTTACGGATGTCCCTTGTGCCACATGATTAATGGAGATCTGTATATTATGAAAAAATGACTTGTATTGTAAAATATGTGGGTATTAAGTCACCTTGGAGCTCTGTGACTTGTAGAAAAGTATTGGCCCCCAGCCTTGTGCCCATATGTGGTCATGGAATTCTTCACTCAGAAACTGTTTTTGCACAATGAAAGACATTTTTAATTCTAGGCAACTTTCCATTATATATTAATAAAATATTTGGAAAGATTATAAAAATATTTGTCACTGTAATTGCATTTCAACGTATTTATTCTTTTCTGTTCTCTTGTTCTGATTTTTTAAACAATGTAACAGGTTAGTTCTCCTCAAGGTCTGTTAATCAGCTGGCTTCTACTACATTGTTTCAGAAGTCAGAACCAAAAGTAAATAGAATACAGATACTGCTTTTAATAGCAATAGAATTTACAAAGCTTTAAAACTACTAAATATGTTGGAAAATTTACTTAGAATTTTTTTTTTTATTTATTATTCTAAAGCAGCTTAGCAACATGCAAATGAATGATTCCAGGACTAGCACTCCCTTTGTGATATGATTATTTATTTTTTCACACAGTTCAAATGCGTGAAAAATAATTAATCACATCATAAAGGAAGTGCTGGTCCTGGAATCATTTATGCATGAATAGTTGATTAGCTTCCCTGCTGTCACCACAATAACACACGCAGTTGTAGCTCTTTTGGGCATCCATTGGTTTGCATTTTAAATAAACTAATAAAATACTTACAGTGGGCTGTCAAAATCTTTTATCGTATATGTTTGAATAAAAAGGCTATCTGTAGTTTTGTTTTCACAAGAGACTGCTTGGATTTACTCATTACTAGAAGATAAATTAGAATTTTAAGAGTTAACCAAAGCAGTGCTGTCAACACATTGGGGCACATTCAGTACAACAGGTCTGATTGCAAAAAATTTGTATTTTTTCGAAAGTTTACAACTTTTGCGTATTTTCTGCAATATTTTCGTTAATTTGCGCAACTTTTTCATACTTTGAGACAAAATCGTATATGTCGCAACGAGTACGAAAGTTTCGGAATTCATTCAAGCTTCAGTATCATGACTTTCCTTGGGCCAGGTTGGAGCTGCAGAGTGCCATTGAGCCCTATGGGAGACTTTCCTTGGGCCAGGTTGGAGCTGCAGAGTGCCATTGAGCCCTATGGGAGACTTTCCTTGGGCCAGGTTGGAGCTGCAGAGTGCCATTGAGTCCTATGGGAGGCTTTCCTTGGGCCGGGTTGGAGCTGCAGAGTGCCATTGAGCCCTATGGGAGACTTTCCTTGGGCCAGGTTGGAGCTGCAGAGTGCCATTGAGCCCTATGGGAGACTTTCCTTGGGCCGGGTTGGAGCTGCAGAGTGCCATTGAGTCCTATGGGAGGCTTCCAAAATCATGCGCTGAAGGTTCAAAGTCAGAAAGGTTTTCGTGGCGTTTACGATCGTTCGGATACGGAAATTACGTAACTTTCAGTTCGTAAAACAATATTTTCGTCCAAGCACGACGCGACTTTTCGCAAAATTAACACACATCAGAAATTTTCATATTTAATGCGAATTTTCACAAATCGTACTCATAATTTGTACTTTAATGAATCTGGCCCATTGTATTGGCGTACACAAAGGTATTTTTAAAATCTGCCAAATATGTGGGAGCTACGATGTTCCATGTAAAGGTACTTTACTGTAGTCCATAACATTCATACTGATTAACAAATGTGATCTTGTCACGTATAATTGTTTGCAAAACTTTGTCCTGGTAAATTGGCAAAGGAGAAAAGACAGAATCAGTATTGCCCACTTTTTGCTGCCCCAGTGGATTGTGTACAACGTGGGTGTAATAGGATTGGATTTTTATAAGATATTTTCAAGTTCCAAGTTTATTACTGAATGCTGATTCCACAAGTCCCTTAACTCTTTTCTGTATAGTGAAAAGGGGGGTCATTTGGTAATAAACAATACACTCTCTCGTCAGAAAACTTTGTTGCGTTCTCATTAACTTTATACATTTTATCCCCTTCATCCTCCCCCTTTATCAGCAGGATTAAATACCACATGTTTATATGCCAATATATTTAAAGGAATACGCACCAGTTAAGAAAACGCATCACTTAATAAACCTTCTCCAGCAGAATTCTGAATTGAAATATGTTTTTCAAAAACACACAGATTTTTCTCTGTGTTCTAAAAATGCCAGGGCCTTTTTTGGGTCTTGGTCCAGACCAGTCCCCATCAATGGCCATGTCCAAATAGCATTCTGTTATGCCCACAGGCTGATAAAAGCATATATGTTTTGTAGGTGTTCTGTTAACTGTAAAGCATAACAGGGCCGTAATCTAAAAGGCCATAAAATTGTCAGTACCAATAACACTGTTCAATTGAAATAGCAGGTGTATCTTAAATATCCATGACAAATTTTATATAGTTATAGTCATCAATCAATATGTATTTATATTATATGGTAATGCAACTGTAGACCTACGTATATAGATAGAACCACCATTTACCTTTACCCTGTTGAAAGGATACTTAAATATGATGTGGTTGCTGGTTGTTTGGCCCGCTATCAACCCAGTAGGAAACAAAGGACTGGAATGCACTGGAATGGCAGGAGAGTGATTAGGGAAAATGAATTCCCTGAGATCATTATATGATATGTAATTGCTACATAAAAGTATGGGTGTTACAAAAGTACGGGGCATACAGCATAGGAAACTGAACAGTGTGTCTAACAGCCAGTTCCACCCCCATTTGTCTTGTGTAATACATAAATTGATAATTTTTCCCTTTGTTTGACTTTCCTTTCCCCTGTAGTGTTTACTTAAATCTAAATGTTTAATCCTGAGGGATCATAACCTCCTATCTGCTTTGATAATAAGAAGGATAGAGTTTTGGAAGAAGTAAAGCAAGACATCAGCCCAGGTTAACTCCCAGACTGCACCAACAAAGGTTTTGTAATGTGCCACCATACCCACATAAACATATCAAAATGTCTGCCTCATCCCATAGTCCTCTGCAGCTCATATTTCAGTAAGGTTCCAAAAGGTTCGCTAAGTAGCCTGGCTGCGGTCTCTTTTTGAGTGAGCCAGTGGAATGTTCTTAGTTATCGCTAATGGCAATCTAGTTCAAATTAATGTTTAATGAACTATTAACATTTAATAGAGTTAATTTAGAAAAGTAGAACACACATTAGCTCAGTTTCCTGCCAAGAGCAAATATATTTATTGGTGTGAATCTGTTGTGTGACAGCGTAGGGGGAAATTTTCCTAAACTTTCCCTATTTACAGTATACACACCTGTTTCAAACTGAAGCAGTACTGATTAAATCATTGTGGACAGGAATTTATTTTCTTGTAATTGAAAATAATACACTGTACCAAATCTTCATTTTAGTTTGGTACTCTGCTACAGAGAAGCCCAGCTGTGCTATATATGTCACATATTGTTGGAACAAACCGCATTCATATGAACACCAACATTTTAGATAGTAGTGTATGCCTTCTATTACGTAAAGGACATGTCAACCCCAAAAATTATTTTTTGCCTAATAAAAGAGAACATCATTTTAAGAAACTTTCCAATGTGAATTTATTAAAAAATTATTAGTGCTTTTATAGTTATTTGTAAATGTAATTGCTATAGAAAGCAGCATTTGCTGAACTCCTGGTTGTTACTTTTTAAACAATGTTGCAAGTGCCAGGCTCCTACAGCAACAGAAGTCTGTAAAATCTGCTGGCATTTGTAACATTGTTTCAAATGTCAGAGCCACCAGGGCAGAGAATAGAAAGGACAGGCAGACACTGTATTTCATAGCAGTTATATATATATATACAAATAACTAAAAAAAAAAAAATTACAAATATGTAATGAATGTATATTGCAAAGTTGCTTATAATTAAGTTTTCTTTTATTAGGCATTATTTTTGGGGTTGGCATGTCCTTTAAAACAAGCATTTCTAATGAAATGATGCACATTTTAGCATGAATATTGTTATTATTAACAAGACTTTACAAAGCACTACCATATTATTTAGAGCTGTAGAATACAAGGGTGTACACATCAGATGAAGAGGGCCCTGTTCATAAGAATAGTGCTTACTGATACACTCAGTTGTCACTAGTGCTGGGCGGTATACCGGTTTAACCGGTATACCGGTTTTTGAAAAAAAAACGATATGATTTTTGAACATACCGCTATACCGGTATGCGCGCCTCCTGCAGTTTTTCTCCAATTACATCCGGGTTGCGCCCGTGCGTACGTGACGTCGGCGCGCACGCGACGTCGCTAGGACGCATCGCTGGAGCTGGAGGAACCACAAGTTGGGTAAGTGGGGTTGGGGCTGGGGGGCTGGGGGCTGGGGGGTTGTGGGGGGCTGTGGGCTGGGGTTGGGGGGGTTGGGGGCTGGGGGGGGGTTGTGGCTGTGGGGGTTGGGGGGGGGTTGTGGCTGGGGCTGGGGGGGTTGTGGCTGTGGTTGGGGGGCTGGGGGGGTTGTGGCTGGGGTTGGGGGGGCTGGGGTTGTGGTTGGGGGGGTTGTGGCTGGGGGGGTTGGGGGGGGTTGTGGCTGGGGGGTGGGGGCTGGGGTTGGTGTTAGGGTTGTTGGGGGGGGGGCGCTGGGGTTGTTGGGGGGGGGGGCCACCAATATTTATTATTTATTTTTTATTTATATACCGTCAAATACCGTGATACCAATATAATTTTGAAAAATACCGTGATATAAATTTTTGGTCATACCGCCCAGCTCTAGTTGTCACAGACTGCTCTAGAGTCGGGCACAGAAAGCAATGGCCGTGTATACAATCATCACAGAGGCCAACTTAGGGAAAAAGGTTGATAATAGCTCAAAGGAAATATTAATGTTTTGTCCCTTACTGCAATGTATCCAGATTGCATATTGTAGACATGCCACACTTCCTACAGACACCCGGAGCACTGGGGCCTGGATGTACTTGAGTTTCTGAGAGTTTTCAGAGATTTTCATCTTCTGCCCCTCCAGTTGTTAAACTGTGACTTACCTCTAGCAGATAACCTTTCCAACATCTAGGCATGTACCACTGGACAGGTGTAGGAAACAGGAAAGGAATACAGAATGCAACAAAAGAGAAATAAGGAGAAAAAGCCGTTTTTTTTTGTTGTTGTATGCAGAATATATTTGGAAACTGGCACATTGTCTTATCTTAGTTTGATGCATATTTCATCATTCCCTATTCTCTGTATAAAGCACTGTAAATGATATCTATGTTAAATTCGTTAAATATAATAGGCTTGCACAGATATAAAGTATATTGGGATCTGTCTTGCTAGGGAGGAGATCATACACTCTTATAAAGCCAGTATTGCTGTCAAACCCCCCCCCCCCCCCCCCATGTCTTTTTATGGAAAGTTGATATTCTGTTACATGGGAGCACTGTCTGGGATACACTATCTGTATAACCTGTAACAGTATGCTAGAGATATACTATACACCATACCCTGTAACAATTTACCTCTGATAACATCATACACTGTAACACTATGCCCTGGCATACACAATGCCCAGTAAAATGGCTGGGAATATATTATAAACATTATATTATATACCACCACTGTAACAGAGCCCAAAACCCCCCATATTTCTCTCTATGTAAATGTTGTTTTGTGGACTCTACAGTAGTATCCAGTCAAAGCTGTTGCATTTATCCACTTGACACCTCACACTGTGTTTTTCATGTTTGCTTGGCCTCTCAGTTTCACATTCCAGCCTTAACGGGTCTGTTCATCTCCATTGTTAGCCTTTTATATGAAGCAAGTTCAAGGTAACCCTGGTGTAGGCTGTCGCAGAATAGGGAGGGGGCAAATCAGTCATTAACTTAAGTCAAGGTTATGTTGCATAAAGTGAAACTGGTACAATAGTGCATGCAGTACCACAAGAATTCAACAAAGCTTTGACTTACCGCACAGTAATACAGAAATATCCGCAGTCTGCTATGGCGTTTTACTCTTATATAGTGAGCAGTCTTCAAATTTGGATGATCAGGATGCCATACCAGATGGTAGGTATTGTATATAGTGTTTAATGCATACAATAGTATATTTTACTCATGAAACATAAACTCTTACTATAGTATCTCCTTGCCACATGACTCCAAACTGTTATGTGGAACTAGTTACACTTGTTCATTTATGTGGAACTAGTTCCATTTCTTTATTCTAGTTAATCTTTTCTGTATAATGACCACCTTCTGTATTTCCCTGAGATCAAGCATTGGGGTATGCGAGTTTATTACAAAGATCTCCTTATCCCAACCCGGAAGGGCTAACAAGATTACATTGCCATAGTAATACCATGGCTCTCCAGAGTCAAGCAGGAGGATTTCTGGGTAGAAATAAATCCTGGTCCATGTCAAGTGTTTAATAAATATATATATATACACACAAACACACTACATGGCTAGAGGTAACTGATCACATTTTTATTTAACATTGTCTGGACAATGAAAGTCTAAAATGACACTTCCTCCATTGGAACACTTACTGCTGAATTTCAAGCTGTCCCTGCAAGCAGTGTCAGAACAAGAACTAATCTAAGGTAGCACTGAGTTTTATTTGGGAAGTCAGAGGCAAACTGTTACAGTCTGACACTGAGGAAAAGCATTCTGATGGGAGTCTGTATACTTAGCACTGGATTTCAAATAATGCACCCCTAGGTCTGCAGCCTACTGCACCTCTTTACA
The DNA here is from genome assembly GCF_000004195.4 of Xenopus tropicalis. NCBI lineage: Eukaryota > Metazoa > Chordata > Amphibia > Anura > Pipidae > Xenopus > Xenopus tropicalis. The sequence continues at coordinate 135,759,816 of NC_030678.2, read as the reverse complement.
CCCAACTGCCCCCCCGCCACAACACACACATATCATGCACTTGTTCTTCTAGCTGCCTCTTCCACCCCATAGCACATACATAAGGAGTTGGAGATTCAAATAACTCAGAATTGGAAGCATGTCCTAGGCCTGGGCCTTTGTGGCCTTCCCACAAATCTGGGCCTTGGTATACTGGATGACCCAGGGTATACCCGTAAATGGCAGAACGGAGCTGTGAAGCCATGATAACGTGAATGCAAAGTTTTAATGAAGACTAAAAAACAAAACAGCAACTGGTGCAAGATATTAATATGGACAAATATACAGACCAGTGACAGGAGCAATTGACAGGCAGAAATTGGGCCATTAGTCGAGACAGGCAGCTGGCAAGTGGAGATGAGGAACAGGGCAAGGTCAAAACCAGGAGATCCACAAGAACAGCACTAGGAATGGCCAGAAGTACAGGAACAAGGCAGGGAACAAGGAACCAGGCTACACATGGGTTTAATAAAGTGGGCAGAGGAAAGGGAACAGACAGCAGGATTACAAGACGTAAATAAGTAGAACCAACCAGGACCAGCCCTAAAGGTGACCACACATGTGGCAATTTTCGATCGAAACCTCGTTTCGTACGATATTCGGTGCGTGTATGGCAAGTTGGCGAGTCGACCGATATCGCAGGATCTTTCAATCCGCCACTAAGGTTCAGGGCTGAAACGGCAGATAAGGAGGTAGAAACATTAGGATTTCTACCTCCTTCTGCCGATTCAGCCCTGAAGGCAGAGTTTGCTCAGGCACCTTCTATGGCGCCCGATCAAAATCTTTTAACCCGCCCGATCGGCGAGTCGAACGATATTAGACTCGCTGACTTGCCATACACGCACCGAATATCATACGAAACGAGGTTTCGTACAATATTTTTGGTGTGTGTATGGCCAGCTTAAAGGAACAGTAACACCAAAAAATTCAAGTGTATGAAAGAAATTCCAATATAATGTACAGTTGCCCTGCATTGGTTCAACTGGTATGTTTGCCTCAGAAACACTACTATGGTTTATATAAAGAATGCAGCTATGTAGCCATGGGGGCAGCCATTCAAAGGAGAAAAGGCACAGGCACTTAGCAGATAACAGATAAAACACTATTGTATTCTACAGAGCTTATCCGTTATCTGCTATGTAACCTGTGCCTTTTCTCCTTTTTTCCAGCTTGAATGGCTGCCCCCATGGCTACACAGCAGCTTATTTATATAAACTATAGTAGTGTTACTGTAGCAAACACAAAACTTTTACCAGTGCAGGGCAGCAGTATATTATATTTCATTTACTTTAAAACGCTTTAATTTTTTTGTGTTACTGTTCCTTTAAGAGCCTCCAGTGGCACAGTTGGTAAATACACAGTCCCAGAAATGCACACACTAGAGTTTGAATTACAGCTGGTCCCGACACAAACAAGTAAACATTATCATGTCAATCATCATCATCATCAATTCATCACTTGGAGAGGTCACTGCCATTGGACTCTGAGGCAACACATCCTCTGGAGTGATAAATTGCAATTTACTATATGACACTCTGAAGGAAAAATCTGGCTTTGTCAGATGCTAGACCAAAACTACATACCTGAATGTATAATGGTCATGGTGAAGTTTGGATGAAGGAGGAATGGAAGGTCTAGGGCTGTTTTCCACTACAGTGTAAAATGGTATACTTGGTTATTCTGTGCTTCTTAGTTTGTGGCACCAGTGAAGGCTCTTTCCTGTTTCAACACAAAAATGCCACTATTAACAAAGTAAAGTACATACAGAATAGGTTTGCTGAGATGGCAGTGAAAAAACTTGACTGGCCTGCACAGAGATCCGAACATCTGTGAAATGAATTGGAACACTGACTGAGAACTTGCCCCAACATTAGTGCCCAACCTATTATGAACTGAAACAAGTTCCTCCAACAATGTCCTAACATATAGTAACCACCAGCAGCAATGGGGTAACCACCACTAATTACATACAGTATCTTGTGATTTTTTTTTTTATTCTGTAAATTTACTTTTTTTTGTTTTATATATCAAGTTTGAAAAAGGTACAGTACATGTGGTACAGGCTGAGCACTGGTCTTCCCAACAATATAAGCATATACCATTAGTACTGTTAGTGTATGTTTCCAGTTAGCATTATACATTCACTGGGTTAGGGACAACATTTGTGTTACAAAGTCCAGGTAATGAAGCTGGTATTCAGAGGGTGTTGGACTTATAAAGGATCTTCCGTCATTTGGATCTCCATAAGTCAACTAAAAACTAATTTTAACGTAAAATAAACCCATTAGAATTGTTTTGCCTCCAATAATCTTGGTTTATTTATATTTGGTTATTTTGATGCTATAAATGAAAATATCTATGCCTAAAAGATAAGTTAGGCTTTGCAAGTGTCAGCCTTGGGAAAAGCAATGTATATCTCTGTGACCACTACTTGCATCATTTATACAGGTATGGGACCTCTTATCCAGAATACTCGGGACCTGAGGTTTTTTGAATAAGGGTTCTTTCCATTATTTGGATCTCTATAAAAATCATTGAACATTAATTAAAGCCAATAGGATTGTTTTGCCGTCAATAAGGATTAATTATATCTTAGTTGGGATCAAGTACAAGGTACTTTACAGCAAATAAAGGAAATCATTTTTGAAAATGTGAATGAGAGATGGCCTTTCCATAATTTGGAGCTTTCTGAATAGCTGATTTCTATATAACAGATCCCATACCTGTACAGCATGTATTAGCATTGCTGCTTTGCGGGACTGGAGCCCTATGCTCAGTTTGTATGCTCTCCACATGTCTGTGCAGGTTTCCCCCAGGCGGAAGCTTAGTTGACTAATGATAAAGATACGCCATTCTGTGGGAATGTGATAGGGACCTTGTAAGCTCCACTGAGCTGGAACTGATGTGAATGATGCATAATCTATGTAAAGCGCAGTTGAATATGTAACTGCTGTATGAATAAAGAATAATAACATTAATTATTAATATAACTGATTATTATGGAAACCATAATCGTACAAAATAAACAGGCTTTGTGTGCATTTGTACGTCATGTACTCCTAGTTTGCAACAGTTTTGCTTCAGAAGCTCCTTTGTTTTGTAGCAGTAGAGGTTGCCATGAAATTCTCAAGGATTCAATTTGCACAGCAAATATCTGATATTCCATTCAGAATACAATTGTTTTTACCAATATAGCACTGAGGGCAACATTATGTTACTGAGTGGGACTTTTGTTCCAAAGACTTTTTTTTTAGAAAATTAAAAATGTTTTTAGTGTAATCTATGCACCATGTAGTTTCCTGTAAATGAATCATGTTAGCAGATATATTATGAAAAAGCAGTGTATTTCAATTATTATAAGTGTATAGTTATTTGTCCTGCTCTCCTGGCAAGGAGCATTTTCTTGGTAGTAATATGATGAGATCCACTTTTTTCCAATCAGCAGAACAGCACTCCTCTTATGCTTTATGAATAGGACTTAAGCTGTCTTTTTTTGCTTGAGCAAGATTCATGGTGAGGTGGCCGCCAATGATATAGATGGAGTTTATAGGTCTCGTTCATGAACATAGGTGCCCCATAGATGCTATATGGCCTGCTATTAAAATACATAGGGGCACATTTACAAAAGCACGAATGCACGAGTGTTCATGCGAACGCTCCAAGCGTATTTTCGTCGATTTTTTTCGGGCGTCCGCACGACTTTTTCGTACGCCGCACGACTTTTTCGGACGTTTGCACGAAAAAACCGGAAAGGTTTTACCGCTGTTTACAATTGTTCGGTACGAAAATTTCGTGACTTTCGGATCGCCAATACGATATTATCGTGACTAATACGATTTTTCCATAAGCATTTTTGTGATTTTTTCCCATTCGTGATTCGGATTCGTGGATTAGTAAATGTGCCCCCTTGTGTAGTTGTCTAGGAAATGCACGAGCAAGTTATAAGTCTCCCTAATAATTATAAAGCACAATTATATTAACTAATTTTTTTAACACACACATGCTATATTGCACAAGTGCAACTGCCAATAGCACACTACACTACACTACAATGTTCAAATTAGGAATTGAAAGCAAATATCTGATTGGTTGCTATAGCCATGTAAGTGCACTGGTACACTTAAATCAGCCCAGTGTGTCTTTGGTCAATGGGGATACAATGGGGGATACAACCTGAAGGCAATATCATGGATGTCCAGCATACCAGAGAACTTTACAACAGACAGGGCCGTATCTCTCTATAGGGCGCTCCTTTTGCCGCCCACCTCATTCGGTGCCGTGGGGAGAGGAAGCGCTAAAGTTTTGGTGCTTCCTCTCCCCATTTCTCCATGCGGACAAATTATTCTGGTGCTTCTGGGTGGCATGCCGCCCCTAAATTTCTGCCGCCCTAGGCCCGGACCTTTGTGGCCTTGCCACAAATCCAGGCCTGACAACAGGGGTAGTAGATTTCTGACTGCTGGAGGCCAAGTGAAAACATAATTACACTTATGAATTTGGGGATACAGCCATTTTAGAGCAAATGACTGTACATAGGTAATATAACCATAATTTCCAGGGCTGTGGAGTCGGTAGATAAATTCTCCGACTCCTCAGTTTCTGATACTTCCGACTCCACGACTCCGACTCCTCTGTTTTTAATATGCTAATGTATTTTATACATTCATACAGTCAATGAAAAGCATGCTTCATGGTCACTCAACGTGTTCGTTTATGCACTGCGTGCATTGGGCTTTATTCTTATAGCAGAGAAGTAATTAATTATGACTGTTTGTGAATTGGGACATTTAAATTTGCTTTATTTTTTTTTTTTATTTCCATTTAAATTTAGTAGGAGTCGGAGTCGGAGAATTTTTTGCCGACTCCAGGTACCCAAAATTGCCTCCGACTCCTCGACTCCGACTCCACAGCCCTGGTAATTTCAATGACATTATATGTAAAAGCAGGTTCTGAGTTTGTCCGAACCTTTGTTTCTAGTAGTCACTTACAAATTGGTTGGTGAAGTCTAAGGGCAGTGGCAAACAGGGAGATTAGTCACCCCAGATACATTTTCACTATTGCAAACGATGGCGACATGCCATCCCACCGGCAAGAATGTAAGTCACCAGTGTGATTGGTATATGATCTCTTCGGTCGCCCAAAGTTGCCTCGCAAAAAAACTTCAGGCGACTTCAGAAAACCGAAGCGTTGCGTATGCCATCCCACCGGCGATTTACATTCTTGCCAGTGGGATAGCATGTCGGGGAGATTAGTCGCCCGCAATAGTGAAGATTTATTGTGAGCGAATTATCTCTGTGTGTGCCACTGCCCTAATCCTTGTTTTAAGCAATGTATAGGTTCATCCTACAGAGCAGAGGCTCTGTAACATCCTCCAAAATTTACAAAACAGGAAAGAGTGCACTCTGGAGAATCAAATCAATAAAGTGTGATTCATTATTGTTTTATACAACACAACATGTTTCAGATCTACTGATCCTTCATCAGGTGCTTTTACCTAGTGACGGATCAGTGGATCCGAAACCTATTGTGCGGTATAAAAAAATAAAGAATCACACTTGATTGACTTGGTTCTTCGGAGTGCACTCTGCTGTTTCTAGTAGCCCTACACTTAAAGGACATGTAAACCCCACACACAAAAATGTAATCAGTGAACAGCCTCCTTGAAATTTTTTAATTTAATTTACCCGACACTCTGGTGTTCCAGAGGTTAACAGTTAGGCTGCAGCATTCCCTTAATCACTTGGATTTCCTTCTCCTCCTGTAACCCACTCGGCCCCCTCCCTCAGGGATTTGCTTTGGCTGTTGGCTTGTGGGCATGCTCAGTTGTTCCAAGCTCAGATTACTAAACACACCCTCCAGTCTAGCAGCCAATGAAGACATGGCATTGCTGGTTCCCATAGAAACTTAGCTCCTAACCCCCTCTCCTCAGCTTAGCTTAACCATTACAGTTCTCAAACAAAGTAGAACTTTTATCAGAGACATTTCTGCCTGTGTGAGCCTTGACCCTTGATGAAATTTATGCTGAATAAGGGTCTGTGTGTGTATGCTTTTTGCAGATTTAAATGTAACTGGTGATGTTTTGGAGAAAAAAATGGCTGCTGGGTGAAAGCTGTTATTTGCTTTAGGAATATGTGATGTTGCTGGCAAACAAAGGGGATTTATGCAGTACAAATGATGTCAATTGGGTGGGGAAGACCTGCCCAACTGATATACATTGTAGGAAAATTGTCCTTTAAAGGGAGGGCTGAGTTGGTTACAGGAGGAGAAGGAAATGTAAGTGATTAAGATGATGTTGCAGCCTTACTATTAACCTCTGGACAACCAGTGTGGCAGATATTGAAAGATTTCAAAGATGCTGTTCACTGATTACATTTTTGTGTGTGGCGTTTACATGTCCTTTAAAGGTGAGTTAGCGCACAGACATATTCAGATGGCCTGGTACAGAATATATTGATAATCTCAGCCACAAAAAGGCCATGCATGTGATATGTGCAGTAGAACGAGAGTGGGGAATAGGAGTGTGACATTCTTGCACTGAGTGTTGCCCTACTGATATATTTAGTTCCCTTTCCAGCATTGGGAAGAGTGGCAGCGTGCCAGATTCCTGCTGCTTGTGGTTAACCACTCTTACCGCACAGGAAAGTCAAGCTATGTGCAAAACCCTCTATAATTGCTCTTCTTTTTTGTATAAATATTTTTGGGGTATTCTCAACAGTAAAAGACATTATTTCTCTTGTTCAAGGTCTTCCTTACCCACTCACACCACATATATCCCACCCTTCTGCCATTTTTTTCTGTCTGTCAGAGACCTGTCTTTCTCATTCTTCTATAGCTTTTTTAACCAGGAGATGCCATGCAGTATATTCATCAGTCTCCAATGATACCTTTCTATTGAGTCTGAGTATTGTGTTCCTAATCATTTGCGTGTGTGCTGATTGTGCATGATGACATGCAAGTGAACCAAGGTTCTTTTTGAAGTATGCTGTATTTCTATTTGTCCCACCGACCCATGTGACCATCTGGTCCACACACTCAGCCAGCATAGTAATAGTCACAGCAGCAGGCAAAGAGGACTTGAACGCAACAGGCAGAGATACTGTAACATTATTTATATGTATTGATGTGCACTTGTCTGGGGAACACTTCCACGTGTACACAGGTACATCACAAGGCCACCAGCCCACCCCTTGTGTGGAGCTTATGCACTGAGGAGGTAACAGAACGAACAGTGATCGTATAGTGGATTTTCATATACAAAGAAATTTCAAAAAGTGAATATAAACATACCTGTAAAACAGTAGAGAGACCACTACCACTTTCAGGTACATCGTAAGGCTACCAGCCCACCTACATTACAACAGGCAGTTAATTCAGCATATCCCTATTACCATATTGCAGGATTTATAAAACTGAATGGAAATGCAGCATAGCTGAAATACATGACACATTACCATATAACAATCTCAGCACAGTGCAATATGCAGATCACAACAATCAGTGTAAGGATTAAATCATACAGTTTTCTCTTGAGCAGCCATTTTAGATACATGTGGTTTGCCTGTCTTCAACAGGGTCGAACTGGGCCACGGTCCAGACCCGACCCTTGCCAGCGCTCCCCCTGCTTACCGTTCCTCCCCTGACACGTTCAATTATGCGCACTCAGGGGAGGACGTAGGGTGGGGGGACCCTGCGTGGTTGCCCTGCGGGGGGGGGGGGGAAGAGGGGGTGCGGGGGACTCGGCTGGCAGGGGCCCCTGGGGCAGTAGCCCCGGTGGGCCCTGCACCCCCCAGTCTTACCCTGGTCTTCAATACAAAGTTTTAGTAGTACACACTTCAAAAACTGCTAAAAGTATGAAATTGCTATAGCTAAAGGTAAACAGAGGTATAGAACTTTTGAAATGATTAAAGCAGTAACAGACATATTACCTCTTCTGTGGAGTTAATGCACTGAGGAGGGACCAGACCAAATGACAGAACATACAAGGGGGGGGTTAAGGAAAGTCCATTAAGGACTATAGTCTGGCAAAAGATTCTGCTCAGTGTTTGGCTATGCTTTTTGCACAGAATTTTTCTGGTCTGTCAGAAACTATTTATAACTTAATTAGAACCTAATAAACCATAAAACATACAGTGTGGGACTGGCCCGCCAGGATACCAGAAAAACTCACAGTGGGCCCTCTTGCTCACCCAACCATTTGCTTTGGATGCCTATACCATGGCCATTACTTAATTCTATATGAGAATAAACAAAATAAATGATAAATGGAGGAAAGGATAGATAATAGTATGTAAAAAAAAAAAAAAAAAAAGTAATTAAGAGATTAAAGAAAGTGAGTGAACAGAGAAGGGGAGAGTGGGCTAAAGGTCTAAGGTTTTCTGATGGGCGCTTGGCGCCCCAGTCTGACACTGCATACAAACTTATATGTTGCTCTCAAAATGATTTCCTGTAAGGAGTAAAACCTCTTGCATATCAGGGATATATGTGGAGAATATTCATATACTTAGGTTAACTGTGTTACATATGCAGAGCCGTCATCAGCAAGTTATTTTTTTGGGGATCCCCACAATGAACAAAGTGTGTATTATCAAAATTTTTGGCCACATCCCTACACAAAAGATCAACTAGAAAGTAGGTAGGTTTTACTAGGAAAAATTGTTGAACTTGATGGTTTTTTGTTAACCACAGCTACTATGATACAAGCTCATAAATCATTTTACTGAAAAGCAGGGGGTCTGTCTATTAAAGAAACAGACCCTGGTGCTGCTGGGGGGCCCAGGAATTATAGGTGGCATTGGGAAGTTGACTAAAGCAGCTGCAATATTAGTTTATGGAAAAATGTCTTCAAACTAAAGTTTAGGGGCCCAATAATGTTGCCGTGGGGGCCAATAACCAGCTATTTAACTGCTGAGAAGTTCATATAGGTAATAGCTCCTATAATTCAGTAAATCGATCCCAATATAAATAGTTGGTGTTACTCTATAATAAGTAGTGCTTATAAATAGTTCCATAGATTGATGTGCTAATAAATCAGTCAGTTCATTGAGGGTCTGTGGAATTTTAATTTCTTTAATTTACTGGTGGTCTGTGGAGTTTGCCCTAAGTTTAAACCCAACACTGCCTGCCCTTGGCATACTCCTCTGTGTTGCAACTGTTTGATAAGAAAGTTCTGTAAGTTTCTTTGTACATTGCATAAGTTTCTGCTTACGTTTCTATGATAGTCACAAAAGTTATTTGGCTATGTGGTGTACCCACTTTGGTGGCCCTGTGTATATGTTTTATGTGTATTATGATTATATATATAATTGACCTGCTACTTTAAAGTGCTGGCCAGTAAGTTGTTGCTTTATAAATACTTCATGGTGATATGATTAATAACAGTAACTGCAACTGATGGCTTTGATGGCTACTTGTAACAAATACATTGGCGACAATATGCAAAGTGTTAGACTGTCTGCTAGGGATATGGAAAGAGAGTATCAAGGCTGCCTGCTACACAAAAACTTTATAGTGGGCCTCGATGAATATGTGAAACACTGTCATTAAGGGCTGGTGTAATAAGAAAAGTTTGCAGTGAAGAAATATGTGAAAACCAAAAGATTTGCTTTCAGAGAATATATGCACAGAGCCTGTCAATTTAAGTGTCAATAAAAAGTCAGTGGTGGGCAGTGAAATGAGAGATGGTACTGTTACAAGCCCCCCCTGACACCAAGACAAAGTTAATGATTTTCTTCTAGAGAACAAACATTCTTCTATAACATCGCATCTAGGCTCATTTGTTTCTCGTGTGTTCCACTGTTTCTTTTACATATTTAGCATCTTTAAAATTTATTTTAAACAGCAGTGGGTTTTTATCAGTTCAGAGTTGTTTTTGGATAATGGTAAATTCGTGTCTGTTTCCTCCTGCGGCAGATTAGGATTATGCTGTGTAATCATTCCCTGTATATTATACAAGCACACTGCAGCAATATCCCTGTCCTCCCATCCACATCCCAGAATCCTAGTGGGGAAAGGCACTTGAGTGAGTGCTTCTATTAATATCTCTAGTGGGTTTGGCGCCAGCACCACCCTGCATTTCTGCTTTTAACATGTGGTTCTCATAAATAAAGCTGCATGTTAATAATACGAGACTTTACGTAAAATTATTGTAAATGGAAAGAATGGGAAGATTATTACGGCAGTTGAATTAATACTGTATTGCTAGACACTGGGTCAGAGATAGTGAATAAATTCCTCTATTGCAGTAAGGCAGGGGCCCTAGTCTAAGGGGGGACAAAATATGTAATCAGAGATGTACTACCTGTGACCCTCAAGCTAAAATACAACTTCCAGAATCCCTGACAGCTTCCAACGGCTATAGTTCCACAGGTTGGACATCTCTAATGCAGATTTTACTTTTGCTCTTTTTATTTCCTATCTTCCTCTGCCCTTCCTTAAACTGACACTATATAATCCATGCTTTTAGAAAAAAAATCATTAAAAATTATACACCTTAAAGGAGTAGATTACTTTTAAGTTTTAGTATGATGTAGACGTTATATTCTGAAACAATTTGCAACTGGTCTTCATTTTTCATTGTTTGTGGCTTTTCAGTTAATTCACTTTTTTTTGTTCAGCAGCTCTTCATTTTAGTAGCTATCTGGTTGCTATGGTCTTATTAACTCTAGCAACTAGGCAGAGCTTTGAATGATAGAATGGGTTATAAACAGAAAGGCAAGTGAACTAGATCTCCTTGGGTCTGTAGTCTTAATTGCATAAACCAACCTGTGTTAGTGGATGAGATCAAATCCAAGACAGCTAACCAGTTTGGTTACAATTCCCTAACAGTTCCCTAACTTTTTTGATCATCAGCTTCTCTGGTTCATCAACTTGACAAGATAAATCAATTTGCCATCATACTCACTGTGTGTGCCAGATTCCGCACATGACTAGCAAAACCACAAATGCTGCTGCGCTGGTTTGTGTCTTTGAGTGAGGGTATTATAAGTAGAATGGGTCCTCAATTGACTATCCTGCCTATGGCCCTATGACTGACTAGAGTATATATACACAAATATATGAACACTGGGGTTGATTTATGAACACAGGTGCTTAATTACACACCTGCAATTCCCAGTGACTATGGCTAGTGCCACACGTAACATATGTAGCATATTTTTGGCAAGCCGAAAACCGATTGCTGAGAAATATGCTACATGCGCTTAAAAATCTTCCTACATGTAGCCAATATTTGCCTAAACACACTAGACTTTGCATTTCAGTGGATATCAGCTACAGGTACCTGCACCCGAGCGTATTCAATGCTATCGGGTGTAGGCACAGGTAGGAGGATTTTTAAGCCTATGCAGCTTATTCTTGGCAAGTGTTTTTCAGCTTGCTGAAAATACACTACAGGTATTGGATCCCTTATCTGGAAACCCTTTATCCAGAAAGTTCCAAATTACAAAAGGCCATCTCCCATAGACTCCATTATAAGTAAATCATTTTTAAAAATGAGTTCCTTTTTCTCTGTAATAATAAAACAGTACCTTGTACTTAATCCCAACTAAGATATAATCATTCCTTACTGGAGGCAAAACAAGCCTATTGGGTTTATTAATTATTTGGTTATATGATTTTTAGCAGACTTAAATTGTGGAGATCCAAATTATGGAAATATCCCTTATCCAGAATGCTCGGGACCTGGGGTTTTCCAGATAACAGGTCCCATACCTGTACATATACTACGTATGGCATTAGCCTTAGCCCACCAGTCAGGTCTTTGCTTTACTATTGGCATCTGCAGTTGTGCAAATTAGGGCTGTGATACACAGGGAGATTAGTCAACGCAACTTCGGAAGATCCCAGCCACATATGCCATCTCACTGGCGATTTACATTCTAGCCAGTGGGATGGCATTTCGGGGAGATTTGTCGCCCACGACAAGGGAGATTTGTCGCGCGGCGACTAATCTCCCTGTGTGTCACAGCCCTTTATAAATAAATCCTGCTGTGTGCAAGATAATGGTGCCCTTGTGTGAGTGATTTTTACTTCACCAAATGACTACCTTGTGAAACAAAGCACAACCTTGTCTTTTAAAAGCCCTGTAAATATGTACAGGAACCAGGAGAGTATGAAAGAGTTACTGAATATCTAATTCCGCTATCTACAATTCTCTACTTTTCTCTTTAGCAGCATGTGGCACTTGCCATCCCAGGTCATGCCTGCCATGTTTGTGGCCTTTCCTGGAAATGGGGCAGTTAGGTAACTGCACTTGATTGTAATAAATATTATTGTTTGTGAAGGGCTTTGTTATGAGGCCCACAGATATTAATGTTATGATAGAATTAAAGGCACAACAAATAGAGCTGCCCCACATCATCTTCATTTATGCTACCTGACATTGAAGTGAAGTAACAGCATGGCTGCCAACCTTATTGCACATTTCTGTTCTATAAAGAAAGTTATGGGGGACCTGTTTTGGGGAGTTAGCCTATGTCAGTTAAGGAGGGGGCCTGTACAAGGGCTTAGCTGTGGGTTTATTTATCCTTTAATAAGAAAATGCGTGAAAAGCTAGAAATTTTTTTTGCAACAGACAGTTTACCTTGCACTGCACAAATACACAGCTGATAAATCTTGTTTCCGTGTGTATGAGCCCTTAATGGTCTAATCCATGCTGATTTGCAGTATTCAAAGTGCCCTCCTGCAGGCAGTGCTTCCCTGGATGAAGTTAATGTTACCATGTAAAGAAAAAAAAAAAGCAAATAGATTTCGAGATTGTATTGTGCAGGTGGCCAACATCTTTCGTGTAGTTGGATGATTTTCTTTTAATATCAAGCTTTCACTAGAATAATTCTGTTAAAGCGATAATGTTGTCCAAAATTCCTGGATTCTTTGGTAAGCTGATGGCTATTAAAGATGGTGATATGCCATATGTAGCTGTTTGACTACAGCTGGACAGTAATATTACAGAATACATTATTAGTTGCAGAAGTATTGGGGTTAAAATGATATAGGTAGATGGACTGCAATTTCCACTCCCGGTGATATAATTTTTCTGCTTTAAGTTTTTGGATCTGGCACTTCTATAGGTAATATCAAGAGTGGGAGACATTGCTGGATAAGTAGATCATTTTTTCTGTTTGTGAGCGAGATGCGCACCTGTTGAAAGCCTTGAAGCTTCATGCAATGATAGGGAGACTTAAGACAGAAGGACTTCAATAAGTTTGTAAATGATGTTTACTCTACCTCAACCAAGAGTAAACCCAGTTTACACATAACAGATACACTATCTTGAGCTACCACACACAATTGTCACCCATCCTGCTCACCTACTGGCAGAATGGCAGAAGGCAATGCCTTGGAGTATATGTGCTTCATAGCTGCTTTCTAATAGCACATATTTATTTATAATGCTTTCTGGAAACGTTTCATATCTATTCAGTCTCATAGCCACTGTTTTCAACTATATTCATGGCCCAGGTCCAAGGGCCGCTTAGTGAGTGTGAAATGCTTTAAAATGATATGATGTATTGTAGACATAATGCAGATAAGACAGTATGTACAGTATGTGCAATTGTTGTAGATCCCGAGCCCCTCTGAAGAAAGGTATATATAGCTGCATTATACTTCTCTCTGCGTGTGATAAAATTCAAATACCTTAGAAGACTCATAAATAATAATTCTAAATAATACAAATATGCCATCTAAACAGCTTGATACACAGGGATTTCCCTGACCTTTACCAGGCCTGTTACTGAATAGTTTATTACCTCTGCATGAAAGGTTACCAGATCATATAAAAATTGGGGACGTGTCTACAATATACAGCTGGAAGGGATGCATTGATTTCATTTAATTGAAGTCCGTTTGCAATCAGTCCAGGCCAGCAAACTGCTTTTGTAACTATGTTTGAATGTTTATAGAATGATTTTGGTAGCCTAAACTAATGGACAAACATCTATGGAATAGAATACCTCGCTGTGCATCAGAACTGGCAGTACTAATACAAAAACAGAATTGTGTTTATATGGGTGGAGCTGATGTTGCAATAGATTCTATGCAGTTTATGTTTCTATATATAAATGTTACAAGCAGCCTTGGAAAAGCATTTTTTTTATTTTTAACAAGCAGAAAACAGTGACTTATTATAAAGAGTGTTTTGTAAAAATCATGCATTGTAACATTCTCTGACAACAGGAAAAACATTTTACATAGATAAAACTGACTAAAAAAAATACTAAAAAAAACTGTGCAGTGACCTTCATGCACTTTAAAGAGGCAATTTAGACCTATGTTTAACATGCCTTCAATGAAAAGGGCTTGTGCTGGACATTCTGCCTATTGTTTTTTTTATTTTTTTTTTTACAATAAACAGCACAGAACAGTGAAATTGAAAGCACTTTTGATATACACTGTCACCTACTGAAAGCAACTGTGGGAGGAGGAGAAAGGAGCTGAGCAAAATACAAATCCACGGTTTGCCCTCTGTATAATGATCTCCTCCTTTCTATAAGCCACAGACACAGGCTGCAGTAGGGGAAGGATGGGGGTTTATTCATACACAGTAATAGTGGTTTTACAAATTCCAGCAGAATGTAACAAAATGCCTTATTTTTTCATTCTGGCCATAATTATTTATTGCCCCTTTATATAGCTTATATACTGGTACCAGTTTATTGCCAAACACCTTCATTCTACTGTGCTTGGCATACTTACTTTCATACCAGTATGCTGTATACACAATATGCACAAGGGAAGTATGCACACACACACACACACACACACACACACACCACCCAGGGCTCATTTATAGCAGTGCACAGAAATGAAAGGTACGTGCATACCTGTTCTGAATTGTGTGCACAGTGTACTTGCACCTAAAATCACATGCAGATGTCATTTTGATGGGGAACAATAGAAACTACACAATTGGGTCAATTTATAATTTCCTTTAAAATTGGTTAAATAAGCTGTGCAAATTCAAAAATATTTCTAATATGGTTAGCTAGCCAAAAATTGAATCTATAAAGGCTGGAATGAGCGGATGTCTAACATAATAGCCAGAACACTACTTCCTACTTTCAACTCTCTAATCTTAGTCAGCGACTTGAGGGGGGCCACATGGGACCATCGCAAGTAGCATCAGAATTTAAAGATTGGCCCTATAGCATCAGCTTCTGAATTGCCTAACAAAATCCAGTATTGCATGCTCTTGTGCAAAGTTTAAAGGTCTGTATCATTACAGTTTTAGGGATACTGAACCTCTAGGCTGGTGCAGTAAGTTCAGTATATAAAATATGGCATTTAAAGCCAGCAGGTTGCAGTGTGGTTGTCCTACATATTGATGCTAGACAAGACATTTTTTCATACTGTTCTCCCTTCTCTTATTTAGCTCAGCGCCAACGTGCTAATCTTCCTGTGTACGAACATCATTGGCATTTGCACTCATTACCCAGCAGAGGTGTCCCAAAGGCAAGCCTTTCAGGAAACAAGAGGATACATCCAGGCTAGGCTACACCTACAAAGAGAGAACCAGCAGCAGGTAAGTACAAGTGATGGGGGTCCCATAAATAAAAGACTTTTAGATTGACATCAGCATTGGTATTGAGTCTGTGGCCAGCAGGGCTGGTTTAAGGCTAAAAAATTGTGGACATTTGTCCTAGGCCCTTGGCAATCCAGTTGTTTTTTAACTTCTAGTACCTCACCAATAGCTGAATGAAAACTGCAAAGGGGATGCTGGTAGTGTAACAACTGGAGGGTTGACATGCTTATTTATGGCATTGCCCATCCCACAGATTCGGGCTCAAATGCTCCAGCATTGCCATTTGTTATTTATTGAGCAGCCGCATGCTAAACTGTCTGACCATTCTTAGTAAATTCCCTCTGGGGCAGTTCTTAGAAAACAGTTGCTGCTTTTGAATTTGTCTTCTGAGCATGGATGGGTGATAACTGGGTAAATATTGGAACATTGCTTCCATCTTTAACACTTCACCGAGCCTGCACTAACGAAACTTGTCAATAACACTCCAAAAGTCCAAGGGACACTTCCTAGTCTTGTTGACCTTTCTGCTGCAAATGACATAGTTGACTACACACTGCCTTGTATACTTTCTGGTCTCCATGACACAGCTTTATCTTGGTTTTTTCACTAACCAGGCTTTGGCACGTATTTCCTTCCATTTTCCCATCTGAAAGGGGAAAGGCTTCCTTATAAGGTCCATTTTCTTGATGTTCTAGTGCTCCCTTGTGAAGTTATATTGATCTTCCTTAACTCATGCTTTCCCTTTTGGTATTAGCATATTTAAAAGACTTACATTATGTAATTTTAATTTAAATTCATGAATTTACTTTCTGTAAGGGGGTATATGTACAGTGTACTGGAGCTCAGATGGTTACAGTGCAATAAGCTTCAAAACCTAGTTTTTTTTCTTAATAACTATTTATTACTCTGGAGCAAACTTTTCCTTTCTTAAATCACTTTCCCCTCCATATGCAAAGCAGCACCTTCCCTGCTGCTAACACTTCCATCTTCTTTTTCCCTGTATTGAAATCTAAGGCAAGTACAGAAGTAGCATACAGAGCAGAAAGATGTAGGTACGGGTCCTGTGTGATTATGCAGGTTAGGGTTAGGTGTGGGTTAAGGTTTTGCAGGTTAGTGTTGGGTGCGGGTTGAGGGGTTTATGACCATCAGCTTCTCAAAGGGTCCATGGACATCTTTGCATTACATAATCATTTTAATCTAATTTGTTACCCCAACATGTGTTACATTGGTGAATCAAGCCACTACATGGAAAATGACACTAATACTGTAGATCACATGGTTATACTGTATTAGCTGCTGCTTCACCAGGGAAACAAAACCATGGAAAGGGTGGTGTGCAGTTTGAAGGTCACTAAGGGTAAGTTTTGGGATGAATGCTACTTGCAGTCCTGGATAACAGGGTGATTTTTGTGTTAGTGACTTGGTCACATTTGAAGTAGGCCAAACATCCTCGCATTGACTTACATTGCCATTTCCTTATAAGTACTCATTCTAGGCCTTAGCAGGTGATACGTGCCTGAAAAAGCATTTGTATCCATTTTTAGCCAACTGTTGCATAAAAAGTGCTTAATACGCTTTAAGCAGCCATGTACGATGTTACCCTAAGGTGAGGTCCTAAGCAATTGTTTCACAGTAAGCAGTGTGCGGCAATATGTCACAAGGGCTTGATAATGGTAGGGCTGGCACTACATCAGTATCTCTCATGACATTCCCAGGAGCGTCTTTTGCTTTCTGTCTTACCACGCCATGTGGCCATGGAGATGAAGGAAGACATCAACACCAAGAAGGAGGACATGATGTTCCACAAAATCTACATTCAGAAACATGACAATGTGAGGTAAGCAAAAATTGTATTTTTTTTCTTAATTTAAGACAGTAGGGTCTCACTTGGCCAGTGGTCATTGTATACACACATGTATGCATTTATCATACATATGGAGAGTGGGCCACATACCTTATCCAGTTATTCAGGATAATTGCTTTATCAGAATCTGTATTGGCTAACATTGCTACGAAAATGTGTAGCCAAATTGGCAGTGATCTGCCCATGTGGGAGTAATCACAGCTACTATACCAGTCTATGGCTTTACCTTGAGTATGTGCACCACTGCACAAAGAATAAACATTTAGGGGCTAAAATATATTCTGTCTCAAGAACTGGAATTGTAAATGTGGCCTTCCTATGGGATGAACTGCCTGGAAAATGGATTTTAACATTTCTTGCTGCTGGCACATATGCTAGCAGGAATTGAATTAATTTAATGTGTCCTTTTAATCACTATCCCCCCATTTTTATTTATTTATTTTTTTACAGTATCCTGTTTGCAGACATTGAAGGGTTTACCAGTCTTGCATCCCAGTGCACAGCACAAGAACTGGTCATGACACTTAATGAGCTCTTTGCCCGCTTTGACAAGTTGGCAGCAGTAAGTAGCATTTGAAACATACTTAATGGAACATTGTCAGTAACCTACTTCAAAGGCTTCTAGAACATTGTCTGCTTTTGTTATGATGGCTCATTGAGTGACTTGTTGTATATAATGTCAGCGTCATATTGGAAAACCAAAAACATCCCCCTATTCAACACTGCATCCCAGTTTTACAGCATGTATCCTGGTTAATCCCACTTTTCTGTAAGAAATATGTAAAAACAATAAATCAGTTTGGATTAAGTTTTTTGTTTGCTTGTCCCACTTTGCACTCTTTATTCTCCTTTACTAAAAAATCCCTTAAATGTCTTAAAGTGTCATATTGCCACTCATGTGCTTCACGAATGCTTAGATGTAAAAATGAAATTTGCATATAATAAGCTTTTGTTTACTAGGAGAAGAACAGTATGTGTGAATTTACACACACTATATTCTGTTTTCATTGTCTCATTCAATCTTCTAGGAGAATCACTGTCTGAGAATAAAGATCTTAGGAGACTGTTACTACTGTGTCTCTGGGTTGCCTGAAGCTCGTGCAGATCATGCTCACTGCTGTGTTGAGATGGGAGTGGACATGATTGAAGCCATTTCGTAAGTATAATGGATAGGCAGATAGACATCAGACAACCTGCATGTGACCTATATAAGAAATCAAACGCCCCTCTTCTTACATTATTCTAACAACTTATTTGACCTATGAATAGAAAAGTATAGGAAGTTTGTCATGTAATCACTGCTAATTTACAGCTGATACCCTTTTAATGGCAGCCCTATTGGACACCACTGTTTGACTTTTTGAGTAACTTCCCTTTAACCTCTTGGTCCATTCTGCTATGAATTTTTTTTTATGAACCAATGTGTGTTCTCATTCTGAACCTTCTTGCTTAGGTTGGTTCGAGAGGTGACTGGTGTTAATGTCAATATGCGTGTGGGGATACACAGTGGCCGTGTTCATTGTGGTGTCCTTGGTCTGCGCAAATGGCAATTTGATGTCTGGTCCAACGATGTGACACTGGCCAATCATATGGAGGCTGGTGGTAAAGCTGGGTACGTGACCTGTTTTTTTTACGTCATAATCCATTATGCTTATAAACTGTAGTCCCAGTCTGAAATCTGTTGATTGGCAAGAGAATGATCCCAATATTCAAGTTATGTTGCAATCACTGCAACAGCAAACACTGTTGAAAGAAGAAAAGCACCTATAAGTGACTCTGTCCTCCAGCTTTTGGACTTCACAGAAGCTGTGATACTGATTCCCTTGGTAGATGTCATCCCATGTTCTGCTGATGTAAATAAACATATGCAGAAAGTTTGATTTTCTGCATGTAGATTGTTTTATTTTCTACTTGATATAGGACTCGTATTACTAAGGACTGATTGAATGCTCCTTATTCTTTCTATATATAATAGACTGTAAAGTGTCAGGTTAAGTTCCCAAGATTTTTTGGGCTTTTAGAAGTCATTTAGTTGTTAACCCCTTAAGACTGTATAAACCCTGTCAATAACAGTGCTGGCTTTGCTATTTTTTAAGCAGTCACTCACTGAGTATTGAGACTAAGAGAACAGTGTTCACGCTTAGCTCCTGCAATTAAACTCAACTGCTCGCTGAGAAACAATCATTGTCATAACTGGTGACTGTTGCTATAGCATGTCCTTCCTTAAAGGGCATGTTTTTCTGGTTGCTTGTTATTATCCTAGTGACCAGACAGGAATTTTAAAATAAAAATGAAAGTTATATAGTAAAGAAAAATAATCCTTTAAAAATCAAAATAGCACTAAACTTGAAGCTTCTCACAGTTTGGGCTCAGTCATCAAAGGCATCCAAGAGCCCGTGCTTAGCAGCCCTCAGGTGCATATATGATACATTTTGTTTGCAAGAAAAAAAACTATTAGACTGTTAGTGTAGATAAGATAAACACTGGAAATCAAACCTTAAAGAAACTGTAACACCAAAAAATTAAAGTGCATCAAAGTAATATATTATGTACAATTGGCCTGCACTGGTAAAAGTTGTGTCTTTGCCTTCGGAAAGACTAAAGGTGGCCATACACGCACCGATATTATCGTACGAAACCTCGTTTCGTACGATAATCGGTGCGTGTATGGCATGTCGGCGAGTTGACCGATATCGCAGGAAGCTGCCGATATCGGACGACTCGCCGATCGGACAAGTTTGAAAATTTTGATCGGGCGCCATAGAAGGCGCCTGACCAAAATTCTCCCTTCAGAGCTGAATCGGCAGAAGGAGGTAGAAATCCTATTGTTTCTACCTCCTTACCTGCCGATTCAGTCCTGAATGGTGTGTGGCGGATCTTACGATGTTTCGTGCGACCGATGGTCGTACGAAACATCGTCGGATCGCCACGTGTATGGCCACCTTTATACAGTTTATATAAACAGAAATGCTTTGTAGCTATTGGGGTTAGATATTCAAATTGAATAAAGCAGAAAAGGCAAAGGTTACATAGCAGATAACAGATAATCTGTGTAGATTCCCATTGTGTTTTACAAAGCCTATCTGTTATCTGCTATGTAACCTGTGCCTTTTCTCCTTTTTCCAGCTTGAATGGCTGCCCCCGTGGCTACACAGCAGCTTGTTTATATAAACTATAGTAGTGTTCCTGAAGCAAACACACAACTTGTACCAGTGCATGGGAATAGTGCATTACATTTTAATTTCTTTAAATGACAAGGGAAGCCTAAATCACTTGGGGGTGCCAAAATGTTAGACACCTCCAAGTGACTTTAATCGCTTACCTTGTACCCCGGGCTGGTGCCCCTGTTATCAGAAAACAGCACCAGCCTGGGGACCCGGGGACGAGCGCTTCCGCCTTCGTTTTGCCGGGACCCCACGACAGGCGCATGTGCATGAGTGAAAAGCCGACTTCTCTGTTAAAGTTCGGCTTTTTCACTCTACTGCGCATGCGCGCGAGCGAAGACAGAAGGAGGAAGCGCTGCAGCTACCCCGGGCCTGGTGCTGTTTTCTCCTAACGGGCACCAGCCCGGGGTACAAGATAAGCGATTTAAGTCACTTGGGGGTGCCTAACATTTTGGCACCCCCAAGTGACTTTGCCTTTCCTTCTCCTTTAAAACATTTTTGGTGTTACTGTTCCTTTAACATTTATAAAAAAATAATGTACTGGTTAAATTCTTATGCTATAAGCAGATAATTATTGTTGAATATAATATATTATCTTAGGGCTTGAATTCCTTATGAGCAGATTCTTTACCAGTATTCTTTCTGCTCGGCTTTGAAAATACTGTTCTCATCCTTCATCACCACAAAATATTCTGGCACTAGTTCAAGGAAATTTCTGCCGAATTTATAATGTTCTCTATTGTTAGTTGCAATTAGAAGTAGCCATCGTTTTAGTTCTTAACCCAGCATTTCTGTTTGCAGGCGGATACACATTACAAGTGCAACGCTGAAATACCTAAACGGAGATTATGAAGTGGAGCCAGGTAACGGGGGCGAGAGGAACGCGTACCTAAAGGAACATGACATAAAGACCTTCCTTGTGACAGGATGCAGTCAGAAAAGGGTAATTTGAAGGATGTTGCCCTTTGTCATTTCTCAATGAATTAACCTAGTTGTACCTGATATCTTACAAACCAGATGACCTGATGCAATAGTTTCTGGGTTTCTGTGTGCTTGTACTTAAGGGATTAAAATGGTCACCGGCAATCTTGAATGAATACAGGGATTGTCATTGGGATTTGCAGTGCCCTTTTAAAATAAATTATTATGTGTCGTAGAATAAAGCATCTCTTGATTCTTCTTCTTAAATACATATATTCTGGGGTTTTTTCTAAAGCATATATAATAAATGCAGTACAGGTATGGGATCCCTTATCCGGAAACCCATTATCCAGAAAGCTCTGAATTACAGAAAGCCCGTCTCCCATAGACTCCATTTTAATCAAATAATTCAGAATTTTAAAACTGATTTCCTTTTTCTCTGTAGCAATAAAACACTACCTTGTAATTGATCCCAACTAAGATATAAATAATCCGTATTTGCTGCAAAACAATCCTATTGGGTTTAATTAATGTTTTATTGATTTTTTAGTAGACTTAAGGTATGGAGATCCAAATTACGGAAAGACCCCTTATCCGAAATACCCTTGGTCCCGAGCATTCTGTATAACAGGTCCTATACCTGTACTACCAAAAAATCAGCACAGTAAGACTGAAGTTTATTCTAAAAACCATTGTTGCAAAGTTTAGGGCTGGCATGTGGATTAAACCAACTATTTCATTTGTTATCACTATTCTATTGCTTATATTCCTAAAATACTGATGAGGTGGAAGCCCTTTTATTACCTTTGGAAGAGTGTTAATGTACAACCTTGGCCTTCTAGCTCATAACCTACAACTGCCAGTTTCAAGGGATGCTGGAAGCTGTAATGCAAATGTGATAACACTTTGATTCATGATTGATTAAATGATGAAGTTTTCTCACGCTCTATTTAAATAGTCTGTCTTCCTGCCTGTGAATGTGTATTTCTCTGCATCACCAGAAAGAAGAGAAAGCAATGATGGCGAGGCTACAGAGGGCAAGGGCCAACTCCAATGAAGGTCTCACACGTGTCTGGGTGCCTGAGCGATCGTTCCCACGCAATAAAGGCTCCAAGGCTTTCCGACAAATGGTAGGCATAGAGAAAACATTTGTCACCAGTTCACATTTGCAATTTCATATTGTCAGGAGTGGTGTCAGGCTGACAAGGAGCTGTTTTCCACTGAGCGACTGCAGCAGGCAAAATGCCCTGTGTGCCACTGCTTTAACAGATACTATTGTTTACACTCTGGGGGTCACTTATAAAGTTTGTGGAGTGCATGATTTTTTCACGAATGATTGTTTGCGCAAGTTTTCCCCTAAACGCTTACATTTTGTACTGCGGTGCCCATCTTTCCTTTTTTTTACGAATCACAGTGAAATTAAGTAACGGTTGGGGTAAACATGCCCTCTGAGCATGTTTATTATGCACGAATGTA
This sequence comes from Xenopus tropicalis, assembly GCF_000004195.4. Lineage (NCBI taxonomy): Eukaryota > Metazoa > Chordata > Amphibia > Anura > Pipidae > Xenopus > Xenopus tropicalis. Next base: position 135,736,856 of record NC_030678.2, on the reverse strand, counting down.
ACACTTATTTTCCCTTTGCAAATATAAATTTGCGGAATCAGTTTACCTATTATTCTGTCAGCCACTAAAGTTCTGGCATAACTCTGATGCAGAGTGTGCACAGAAAATATTTGCAATTTCTGAATATGCCATATTTAGAAAGCTTCAAGGACATTCGCACTGCGAAGAAAAATTTAGCAATTATGTTTGTACATTAAATGCATCAGTCTTGTCCAGCTTTATAAATACAAACACGGGCAGGGCAAATATGCTCAGTGTGAATAATTCTGCGTTGCACACATTTTATAAATGACCCCCACTGTATTTATGGAAAGCCCTTTATAGAATAAACTAGAACAGCAGGATATATAAGAAATATTAAAGTGGGGAAAAAAAATCTATATTTATTAAAGTACATGTATTTAAAAGGAAAAGAAGGCAGCACTGTTTAAGCTTGTGTAAAATGTTAGATGGGATTGTGAAAATGCAAATTTAAAATGATTGATGTTATCTCTTTGCTCCTAAAAAAAATTGATCCCTTTGGTTTGGGCCAGATACTGACTTTTTTCTAGATGTGATTACTATTAAAAGACTGGTAAAACTGGAATGGAATTCGCCCTAAGATTATCTGGCACCAAGCACTCAGAGCCAAGATGATTGCAGGATAATATGGATTATGGTAGTTGCATAGGGGCTTGTTAGCTGCTTTCTTCACAGTCACTGTGCTATTTGTGTTACCAGATTCCTCTTCCGCACTCACACACATACTGCAGTCTGGTTCCCAGGGACTAAACAGCGTGAGAGCGAGGCCTCCCTTGGAGGTTAGACTCAGACATCACAGGGATGCACATCTCCTCTCCCAGAAACACTTAATTAATACTTTGTCATAGGGCCTCCTGTGGGACCTGCTTAATGAGTCCTGCCAAGGGGCAAGCAGCTCCCAGATTGTATACCTTCTGCGAATGACCTTCTTCCATACCCTAAGGGCCAAGTTGTAAAATTAACGACTATAAGCTGATGGTAAATATATTTCACTGCAAGAAAGTAACATATCTCAGTGAGAAGTAACTGGCATACATCTCTTGTATGTACAATTTCTAGAAAACCCTTTAGCGATTTTAATGTAATGATTGCACATACTTAATGCTTAGTTTATTTGGACAACCAAGATTAGTTATTCTGGCAATGCAAGGGAAATAAGGGGTCATTGATCCTTGTGGATATGTATAGCGGACGTCTGTTATACATCAGAAGGAATTGTACATAGCCAGAGTATGGCTACATCCACAACTTGCCTGCGTGCCTGTACTCTAAATATTATCTTTGTTACGTGCGGAACTCATTAAATGTGTTTTCATGATAGATAGTGGAAAAAAATCATTGCAGAAAAAAAATCCACCCTTGGGAAAAACAAGGGTGGATAATACCATTGTTGTCTGCCAGAGACTATTCTTATATCAGCCTTGAAATACTTGGTGTGGTTCAATTAATGTAAAATGTAAAAAATACATAATGATCATCTGTATTTATAATCCATTTACATTTGTATAAATAAAAGGGGTGTGTATTATGGTGTGCGCAAAGCAATGTGCTGTGAATATTGACATTATATGGGTGATTCCTTTGCTGAGATATTTCCATAGACCTAGATAAAATGACTATAGCAAATGGACCATACTTATTTAGTGAAACAACTGTATCCCTTAACAGCCAGTCAGAGGTTTGTTTTCATTGTTCTGCCTATACTAGAGCAACAAACGTTTAATGCTGATTGAATCATTTGGAGACTGGATTAATAGATTCAAATCTTCAACTGGGGGGACTCAACAAGGATTATGATTTGTATGTTTCTCCTTTTATTTCAATATACATTGTCCATCTTTTTATATACTTTAAAGGGTGTTCAGTAGTGTGTATTGATCCATACATAGACTATAATGGTACACTTTTTTCCTATAATATTAAAAGAAACTATACCCCCACAATGAACACTTAAGCAACAGGTAGTTTATCATACCTGTTATATTAAAACAATGCAAGGAACAACAGGAGTTGTATATATGTAGATAAATGCTGCACAAGTCTGTTTTAATCAGATATCTAGTAGAGTAAAAACTAAATGTTACATTGGCACCTATAAACGAATGATATAAATCTACTTCTGGGCTGTGGTTATCTCTTCAGCTGTCTTTTCTCTGTATCCTCCAGAGAGTTGGGCTAAATAAGTGCAGCTTGGCTCTTGGGGACTGCCTCTAGGCAGGGTCCAGCTCTGACAGACGGTAGAATTTGCTTTATGAATACAACAGTGCCCTCTGTCTGCTAAATCTAAGCATGGCTCCCTGTCCTAAGTCAAGAGAAAATAACTGCACATCCCAAGGGTAAATTTATGTCAGGACTCCACTGTTGCTGGTAGTGTCACTATCACTTTAACTGACCTACTTCACTTCCATAGTTCTGTCATGTATCATATTTATTTGTTTATATACTAAAAGATGATGGCTGGCCAAAAATAGTTAGGATCAAAAAGATAATGTGGTATTTTAAGTACAAGGGTCAAAAGAATGACTTTGCGTATGAAATGTTTCATGTTTATGCTAATGACACTTGCCTTCTGAGACATCTGGAACAGTTTGTTTTGTACCTTTTGATATACTGTAGATATCTTTGTAAAGGAGCCTGCCAAGTGTTTCATTCTGAGAAATGGCCTCTTGCAGAGAGGGTTGGTTCAGTCTGCAGGGTGACACAGAGGAGACTTTGTACACAAGCATCCAACATAATATTTTTTTTTCTTTCTTTCTCTTTTTAGGGAATTGATGAATCAAGCAAAGACAAGTATGTATATAAGCCTCTCAAGTTATCTTCTGTTTCTTCTTCTACTAACATAAATATTTGTATCCGTAATTGGCAGTACAACAAATGTTTCAGTTTCATACATCATACCTGGAAACAGGGATGGGAAGATGGAGGCAAAAATATACAGGGTTCTAACAATAAGGCACAGCAGATCCCAGTGACTGCTGACAGACCCGTATGTGTAGAGGGGCCTGTGGGGTTTCTACATCTGTTTGCTAGTAGCTTTGAAAAAACTTTGCTTGATACACCGGCCAGGGGGAACAAGCATGGTTCCTGCAGACACTAAATCATGCTACACATCTATGACATATCAGAATAACATTAAAGGACAAGTCAAGTCAGATCCACTGGGGCTTATGTTAATTTCAGCCAAAGGTCAGGACTCAAGGTCTAAGTTCTAAGTCAGGACTAAGGTCTAAGAACATATAAGAATCACAGGACAGAGACAGGTTCAGAGTCAGCGTAGATTAGGAACCCTGGCTCAGGGAACTACTCCAGACTGCAGAAAAAGGTTCATGTGGCTGCAGAACTAGGAGCAAGTGGCAGTAGCAGAAGAGAAGCACAGACAAATGTTTTCTTTTAACCTCATGTTTGATAGAAAATGCTCCAAAAGTCCAGATCTTGGGCTAGATTCCCTACAGAGCCTTACAGAGAAGCAGAGTAAAGGTCCCCATGCACTGGCTGATTCTAGCTGCTGATATCGGTCCCTTAGACCGATTCTAATTGGCCCGTGTATGGGGACTACTGACTGGCCTGCCCGACCAATATCTGGCCTGAAATCAGCCAGATCTCGATCGGGCAGGTTAGAAAATCTAGTCGGATCGGGGACCTCATCCATGATGCGGTGCCCGAACCGACTTCCCCTATTGCCGCCAGTATAATTTGATGGCCCCAGGGCCAAACGATTGAATTAGCCTACACGCTCCCCGATATCGCCCACCCGTAGGTGGGGATATCGGGGGAAGATCTGCTCGCTTGGCGATCTCACCAAGCAAGTGAATCATAACGTGTATGGGCACCTTTACATGTGAGAGGTACAGATGTATGCTGCATTTATAATCCAGTGCTATTATTATATATTGCAGAGTTCACAGCAAAATGATTTTAAGCCTCCCTGTAAATTCTGATATATCACTTGTGGCTCTTTATAAATAAAGAATAATAGTTATAGTGACCTGGTTTTAGTCTGCTTCCCCATGTGTCATATTCCTCTTCTAATACAATGTAACTTTATATTTCAAGAAACCAGCAAAAAATGGCATTTGGTATAGTTTTCTTATCAGTGCCATTATATTGCATTTCACTGTGTTTACAAAAGTAGATCATTAAAAACTTTAGTATATATTATAGTATGCATAAATCTGAAGTCTTGATGCAATAAATACCATATCCATAGAAGGGAAATGACTGTTCATTGAAGGGAATATATGATCAAACATAAATAATGCTTAAATAAGTAAGAAAAATGATTATGTTAACAAATTGCTAGAACATTAAAAAATAAGGCACAAGGCTTGTGATTATCTGCAGCTGGCTAATTGCAAACCTCTATCTTGGGAATTAAATGGGATGAAAAAATCTAGAAATAGAATCCAGCCCCTGAATACAGGTAAACATGCAGTTTACTGTTAATATCAAACGTGCAACACAAAGAATAGAAATACTGATTTGAATCCACACTGTTATTTCTGGTAGGTACTTGTAAAAATGTTTTCTTTGAAACAGAAATCCTGTTTTTTATTGTATTGTGTTTGCCTGTGTTGCCTCAGTTCTGCTGCCTGCAGGCATCTGTTATCTGTTGTCTAAATATACAGCCCCCATCCTGTTTCTGTTCATTTGAACTTAAGCTAATACATATTTATGACTTGGGGCAGAAAGTCCTAAAAAAAGAAGGTATTTTTAGATTTTAAAAACGTACTATGCAGAGATGATACAGAAGTTCTGCATGTGCATCGTGATTAGGTTTGGGTACATCCCGGATATGTTCTTAAACTTGGATTCATTTTCCAGATTTTGGAAAAATGTCTTCATTTCTTGTCATAACTAAATTATATAAGTCAGATAAATAAGTATATTATTATGCGTGTATTTTTCCCCATATGTAATAAAAAGCTCTAAGTTTGCCCAAGTGCAGTAACCATAGCAATCGATAAGCTCTTTGCTTTTAAATAGGTGACCAGTAAATGCTTCCTGTTGATTGGTTTATATGGGTTACTGTCCCTGGGTAAACTTAGTGGGGGTCATTTATAATCACTGGGCAAATTTGCACCTGGTCAGTAACTTATGGCAACCAGTTAGGTGTTTGCTTTCATTGTTCTGGCTTTAGCTGGTTAAAAAAAGGCTAATCACTGGTTGCTAGGGGTTCTGTCCAGGTGCAAATTTGCTCAGTGTTTATAAATGAGCCCCAATGCCTTTTATTACATAACGTTAATTGGGACATTTTTGTACTCTCAGCTGCTGCCTTTATAGTGACTTTCATGACCCAGGAACCACCCCCCCAGTATTCATTTATCACATGAGCTGCAATAGGGTTGCTTGGAGTTTAAAAGACATTTCCTTGCCATAGCCAATCATTTCTCCTTCATTTCAAGTCCCTACATGTTTCTCCCTCTTCCTTATAATTATTCTTGCATCGTATTATAAGCTGTCCACCCATGCACAACAGTTCAGAAGTTTGATGTTGCTGTCCCCATGTTTATACGCCTCTTCTACTAAATGTGGCCTGCTTTTCTCTGTTGTGCCCTCTTAGTTTGTACTCTGCCTTTCAGATCAATCTGTCTTACTGTCCATTTAGTCCTGAATTCCTTTTTTTTGTAGCAGAAACACGCAGGAAGCGCTAAACCCTGAGGATGAAGTTGATGAATTTTTAGCTAGAGCAATAGATGCTCGTAGTATCGATCAACTTCGAAAAGACCATGTCAAGAAATTCCTCCTCACCTTTCAGACGCCAGACTTGGAGAAAAAGGTAGCTGTGCTGTGATCACATTGATTAAAGCAATGTAACATAATTCTATAAGGGTTGGAAAATGGCTCTGTTAAGTTGCCAAAGAAGCATGTGTGCATCCTTATCTACCACCCCAAAAAACGCACACTCAAATTCCATAATATAATACACAAGAGCTATAACTATCCAGTAAATTATATCCTTATAAAAGGTTCTTATTGATGGTATCGGTTATAATCGGGGTTTAGTAATGTAATTTGCCTCACTGAAACTTGTATATGATGTAAAAAATTGTAATCCCCAACTGCAAGATATGATGTTAGTAGAAGTCCACTCAGAGTTCCATGATCTGTAAAAAAGCACTCAGTAACAAAGGAAATAATTTAACATTATTAACAATATTTCCTATGTAACTGCCAACTCCACTCAAGAGTTAGTGACTTACTCTTGACATTTGGTCATGGATTGGCTAGATATCTAGTGGGTAGTGGATTTGCTCATTTCCCACTCTACATAGCATCTATTGGAATCTGATGAGATTTAGCCCACCATTATTTCAATGAATGGTTGGCCTAACATGTATTATTTTACTACTAGATTGAAAGCTTGCCAGGTACATTGACTGAAATTAGCCATACACTGTAAGATCCACTTGTTTGGCGAGGTCGCCAAGCGACATAGGTGTCGTCGGATCTGGCACCACATCGACGACCTGACACGGTCTCCAATCCAACAGAAAATCAAACCTGACTGAGGTCTGCCAAATTTCAGGCCAGTTGTTAGTCAGGGAGGCCCATTCATAGGCAGATAAGCTGCTGAATCGGTCTAAAGGACCGATATCAGCAGATGAAATCGGCCTGTGTATGACCACCTTTAGTATAATTTTAAAGTTCAGAGGATAAGTAGAATTCCCTTATTGGTCCATAAATTAGTTAAGTTAAAACCTGCATTTTTCTTTTAACCAGATTTGTTTCTCCTTTAGTCATATACGCTATTGCTCACAGGGTAATAAGGAAAACAAATCCTTTCTGTGCTAAGTAGTAAATGACCGTATTCACTATCTCCCTGTAGAAGGCCAGTGGAATGTTGCAGAGCCAGGATTGAAGGTGCTTGGAGCTTTGGAGCTGTCAGTAGCAGTATTTAGTGAGATGATTTGCCTTTAGTACTTATTATTGTTTTCTCCATGGCTCTTTTACAGTACTCCAAGAAGGTTGATGACCGGTTTGGTGGCTACGTGACCTGCACCCTGCTTGTTTTCTGCTTTATTTGTTTTATCCAGATAGTGATCTTTCCTCAGTAAGTTGAATGGTGCATCTGCTCTTGTTTATGACTATATAGTGCTTATAAGTAGTTTATGAGTAGTGCAAGGCACATTGGGTGATTTTTTAGAGTTTTTAGTAGCGAAGACATGTGGTGCCAAAAATTGGACTACATTTGCCTCTCTGATATATTCAAGCTCTTGCAATGTGGTTCTTGCCTAAAGATAGACAACAGGGTTTTCAGGTTACAATTTCCTGACAATCAGGTGACTGGGATGCCATGTTTTGGCAGAAATATGTGGTTGGTAAACACCCAAAGTTGCCCGAAGCCCATTGCTCTAAATTTAAGATAAATTTGTGCAGTGAGTAACTGTGGCTATCTCCTGCAGCTCATTCCTCATGCTTGGAGTCTACACCAGCGTCTTTATCATCCTGGCCAGTATACTCTTTGTCTGTGCCATATATTCGTGTATAAAGGTGAGTGTCTCTTACAACTCTAGTTTGAGAATTTTGGGTCACTGCTCTGGAGACATCACCTCTGGTTTCTTTTGCAGCTCTTTCCAGCAGCACTGCAAGGAGTTTCTCGGAAGATTGTGCAATCAAGAACCAATAGCACTCTTATTGGGATCTTAACCATACTGTTGGTGTTTACATCAGCGTTTGTTAACATGGTAATAGTTATCTCCACATTATTTGGCTTAAAAGATTGCTTTGCTTTAGACTTAAAGGGGTGGTTCACGTTTAATTAACTTTTAGTATGTTACAGAATGGTTCTAATTCTAAGAAACTTAGCTTTCCAGTGCTCCCACAACCCTTCTTTTTGTGTAGGGCCCATACATGGCCAGATAAACTGCCGAGTCTGAGAGGGACAAATACTCTATAAGTATCTTCCTTTAAGGAAAACTATACCCTTGAATGAATACTAAACAAACAAACAGTTTATATCATGTTAAGTGGCCTATTAAAAATGTTTTAAATGGTATATTTTTATAGAGACCTATACTGTTCAGGGGAATAGTTTTCCTTTAACTGCTGTCCTTTTTATGTATTTCCAGTTTGCCTGTAATCACAGGAGCCTCACTGACTGCGCAGGTCAAGAACTGAACATTAGTTACAAGTTTGTCAATGTCTGCCATCTCAGAATGCTCAACTACAGCCTGAGTATGGACTCTCCTCCATGTGACTCCGACAAGCCCTTGTGCAATTTCCCTGAGGTTTGTTGTAAACACATGCCATTTTGGATGCAAGATGCATTAATTGGTGTCTAGTGTCATGTATGTTAGTACTGTTCTGCACTTATGCTGAGGGCAATGTGAACAGTTGTAGCACTTTCTTGTAGCCAAAGATAACTTTAAATACACTTAAGAGAATGAGGAGCTCCATCTACTGTTTAGCATTGGGAATTTCAGCTTAAAGCAATGAAAAATGTGGTGGATTGCATATGAGAGAGAAAGAAAGGCTGTTGCTTCACTCTTTATGCCACATATGTTTATTTTAATGACTGTTTATGTTCTGTGCATAACTGTGCTCTCCTAATGTATAATGTATAGAGGGAAGTCATAAAGTATTATTATAAAGACAATATTTTCCCCTTAGGGTAGTAGATGCATTGAATATGCCACAAAAAGGTTGTGTGTTGTGACTAACTATATATCTTTTTTTTTTCCCCAGTATTTCAATTACAGCATTCTGCTGAGCCTGTTGGCCTGTTCTGTCTTCCTGCAGATTAGCAGCATTGGGAAACTGGCACTTATGCTTTTCATTCAGATTTTGTACATTGTCATCGTTGAGGGACCGGAGGTTGTTCTTTTTGACAACTATGATCTGCTGGTGACAGTTAATGCACTGTGAGTTCTGGGAGCACAAGAAGTTTGCTTCAGACTCTATTGTATATTGTTGTATGCATGTCAGATCTTTTTTTTTGTTAATTTAATTGGGGTTTCATACAAGTGGAACATCTAGGGTCCTTTGTCCCATTAATTACTGGGCCCCTAACAAATATATTGCCTGTACCCCTGTGACATTGCCCTGATGACACAGTACAACTATAGTGAAACAGTCTGATAAATGGACTGGTGGCCATAAAACGTATTCCAATGTCTGTGTGCTTTGTAGAAATTTATTGTGTGTGAGTTTATTGAAACTTTCTGCATATTTTTTATTAAATCAAAAATTAGGTGATGTCCTATGCACATTGGAATACACTAAGCATAGTTCTGCATAGACACATAGACTGTGTCACAGTCCCATTTAATAGATGCAGTTATCACTAACATGTCCCTATAAAGGAAAGTCACTATTACTTGTAATGAAGGCCTGTACAATTATTTTGTTTAAAAAAATTCTCTCTAAAGCCCCTCTAAACAGTAAAGCTGTGCTTGGGCTTGTAAGTTCAGCTGGGGGTGGCATAGAAGGGGATTTTTTTGCATAAAATATGCAAAGAGAACTTACATTGTTTAATCTTTCCACAGCCCCATTAATGGAACTGGGGACATCGAAGAATGGTAAGTTATCTCTGATAAAGGATACCTGTAAACTATACTATAAGGATTTATTGGCTGAGCATTAAAAAGTTATCACTTAAAACTGTGCTCAGGGCAGCTCATCAAACCAATTTTATTTTTGTTTTGTTTGCAGCTTGCCCAGCAGTAAAATAGCTCTGAAATTTGTGACTCCTGTCATATTGACTGTATTCGTTCTGGCACTGTATCTCCATGCCCAGCAAGTGGAGTCCACGGCGCGACTTGACTTCTTGTGGAAGCTGCAGGTATTTTGGAATAGCTGACCACTATCGAACTGGTATGTCAGGGGCCCACCGGAACTACTGCCTAGGGCCCCCCCACCCCACCCCAGTCGCAAACTTCTGCTTTCCCCATGCTGTGTACCTCACACATGCAGGTCCCGCCAGGAGTAGTGGGCTGGGTCAGCAGGGCCACAGAGCCCACTAAGGCCAAGGCCCACCAGATCTTTTCCTGGTGTCCCACCAGCCCAGTCCAACCCTGTGACTGACTGTGCATGCCTATTTATTGGCCTGGTATAGGCTTTCATTTTGGTTAACAAATGCTGGTTTTAGATTTTTAGATTAAATGACTACAGTACTACTTTGATTTCTTAGCAGCCAAATATTTTGACATCATCTGGCTGCCTTCTATATATTAGAAAGAACATGTTCATTTTACATACAGTAATAGTGTCTAAATTCAGTTTATTCCTCTTACCTTGCAATACACCTAAGTATATGGTCTGACTACGATCTTCCTCTTCTTTTTCATATTCAGGCCACAGGAGAGAAGGAAGAAATGGAACAACTGCAAGCCTATAACCGACGTCTCCTGCACAACATCCTCCCAAAAGATGTGGCCGCTCACTTTCTGGCCCGAGAACACAGGAATGACGAGTTGTATTACCAGTCCTGTGAATGTGTGGCGGTCATGTTTGCCTCCATCTGTAACTTCTCTGAGTTTTATGTGGAGCTGGAGGCGAACAACGAGGGGGTTGAATGCCTGCGACTGCTGAACGAGATCATTGCTGACTTTGATGAGGTGATAGGTGTTAATAGGAGTCACTCATAGGTGTTAATAGGAGTCACTAACCCCCACCCCCCAGCGCAGGGTCTGTGTGGAAGTGAAGGATCAGCAGAGGGATTCTGAGGTGCATACCACCTCAGCTGCACATTTTAGTTAACTATGTATATGGCAAAGATTGTTCTATTAATGTAAACTCTGAGATTTGTGAATGTTGTACAAAGGTAAACAACCCCTTTAAGTCTGCTTAAAAGTAATTTTAAGTTATATTAAATAAACCCAATAGGATTGTTTTGCCTCCAATAAGAATTAATTATATCTTAGTTGGGATCATGTACATAGCAGTGTTTTATTATTTATTATTACAGAGAAAAAGATAAATCATTTCCGGATAACGGATCTCATACCTGTATAATTTAATCGGCTGCACAAAATGCATTTTACCCCCATGGAGTTGGGAGATCTGGTTTGTTCCCAAAGAAGAGGGTGCTTGAACTAAGAAAGACTAATTTGAAAATGGCAACCACCAGGGCACAAAATCACTGTACATGATAAATTCTGCATTAATTTTGTCATAAAATGAGAAGCACTATGTAAGAATAAAGTTAGTAACTAGGAATCCCATCCATACAGTATATATTTTATATTTTAATTCCCCACGTCTACAGGTCAGTAGGCCACGGTTCCTTCAAGGTCTGAAGCTCTTAATTGTCTAAGGGGTACATGGATCTCTCTATATTCTAATCCAATCCAGTTCCAATCATCTTCATCTGTCACTCATTAGTTGTGCTCCAAGTTTAGTAATTCAGTTCCATGCCTTGCAATGCTGTTACTGACATGTCTTTTGTCTTTTTTTTTTTCTTTTATGGCTAACAGATTATCAGTGAAGAAAAATTCAAGCAGCTAGAAAAGATTAAGACTATTGGTAGCACTTACATGGCAGCATCTGGTCTAAATGACACCACATATGACAAAGAGGGAAAGACGCATATTACCGCCCTTGCAGACTATGCCATGAAGCTCAGGGAGCAGATGAAGTACATAAATGAACACTCCTTCAATAACTTTCAGATGAAAATAGGTAAGTTTGGTACGGTAAGCTGCATAGTGACTTCCAATGAAGGTTTTTATTCATCTTGGTCAGTACTGTCCAACTTCTGTGGTACCAAGGGCCAGAATTTTTCTGGCCTACATGGTGGAGGTCCAATATTGGAAGCCAGTTTTGATCACTCCCCTTTTTAAACCACACCTACTTCAAACCAAACCTATGTTACCACAAGTGCATTAAGACCATCCCCACAAAAACCCAAATGGTTGGTGCTCACTGCAGGGATATCACCCATCATTCATATGTGAAAGAAGTTGATTATATCATATTAAGACATACCCTTAAATCCATACGCCTCTCCTGTGGATAGCACAGCAACCCCCAGCACATAATTACACACTTTAGGGAACATATAATGACTATATTCCCAAATGCTAACAAACACCTGCCAGGTTCATCTCCCACAGGCAGCATAGGGCTTTCAGAGTATGGCACACACAGGCAGCATAGGACAGGCAGAGTATGGCACACACAGGCAGCATAGGACAGGCAGAGTATGGCACACACAGGCAGGGTAGGGCAGGCAGAGTATTGCACACACAGGCAGCATAGGGCAGGCAGAGTATTGCACACACAGGCAACATAGGGCAGGCAGAGTATGGCACACACAGGCAGGGTAGGGCAGGCAGAGTATGGCACACACAGGCAGGGTAGGGCAGTTTGATAGCACTGATCTAGGTTATGGTATAGAGAATCGATTAGTGCTTAGTCTAAAGCAATTGAACCTGTCGAGTGATCATGCAAACATTTCACCACTTATCCAAGCAACTTCTTTAGTTCATTTGAGTGGTCAGGAATTCCCCCAGCACTTTAAAATTTTGAGGTTTTGTGTGGCCAACAATGCAGATTGCATGCTCCCGGTTTTACCAGACAAGAGTCACTGTGGCTTTTTTTAAACAGGGCTCATTCAATTAAAGAGGTAGTTTTCCTTCATGGACATTGCAGCCAGATAGCCACATAAGAGTTTATTGCACGCAAATCTCCAGACTAGGAAAATAGTGCATTGTTGTTCCCTCAAATATTTTCGTATAAAATTGTCTCACTGGAAACTAAATTGTGCCATTTTTTAACCAAGTAGGATCTGTGCCTTGTGAATAAGTTGCTGTAGATTCAGATACTGAAACAAGAGATACCATATTTTTCCCATGCACCATTTTGTCATGTATTTTGCAGGGCTGAATATTGGGCCTGTGGTCGCTGGAGTTATTGGAGCTCGAAAACCTCAGTATGACATTTGGGGAAACACTGTGAATGTAGCTAGTCGCATGGACAGCACTGGGTTACCAGACTGCATACAGGTGGGCATCAGGATTTCCTCAAAGTCATTTCTGATTGGCTGTTTATGCATACAGTACTGACATCGGGTTCACAACTTATGTGTACATACAGCAAGTATGAACATATTTTTAGAACATAATACCAAGAAATAATATTTTTTTTCTGTTAATAGGTTACAACTGATTTGTACCAGGTCCTGGCAGCCAAAGGTTACCAAATGGAGTGCCGTGGGGTTATTAAGGTCAAAGGGAAAGGAGAAATGACCACCTACTTCCTCAATGATGGACCAGTCAGCAGTTAGCAGAGAACTCTGCTTTTAGGGGCAGAAAGAACAAGAAGCCTCCTCCTATCCCAAATGCAGAGTAACCAGAACAATAAGGAAGCTACCTACATCCCCAGCAGCAGTTAGGTGCAATGGGGCTGGGCGGTGCCAAAGTCCCGCACCTAAGACATAGAGCTTGGCAGTGGCGTGTTTGTTTGGTGCTGTGATCACTGACCGTGCTGTCCTGACACAGAGCTCTGTCCTGTCCAGGAGACAGTCTCAACTGTATTTGAAAGCACAGAGAAGCAGCTTTCACCCTGGCACTTACAATAATAATAATGCTCACTGGCGGTACTTGCAAGTTATTTATTGTGAACAAGACATTTTATTATTCTATTTTTATTTTATTTTAATTGCCTTGGGTTTAACAAAGCAAGAGAGAGTTTTAAAAAATACATGGTACATGTTTTAAAGAAGAAGCTTCTCTAAGAACTGACCAAAGAGACAGAAGTGCAGGCCTCAGCAAAGAATAGGAGGGCATTGCCTTGTACGTCTTCATGCGCTGTATATTTTCTCTTGTTGGCTGACTAACCTGTCTCCAGGTGCAGGTGAAAAAAGTATTTTCAAGATCCCAGCAGCACCTGTGGGGCCTTCAAAGGGAAACAAAACTTCAGCAAGTCAGTAAATACCTCCCATTCTCTTCCCATCCCTTACCCAACAGCCCTACTTGCTAAACTGCTCTGGAATGAGAATGACCTGCTGAAAGGAGCAGTTTGTGACTCTCAGGAGTTACCGCCTAGTGGATTCTGGGCTATTTCATTAAACTTGGAAATCATTTAACAGAGGCTCTGAGATCCCTTCTGGATTTTGTTATAATTGCAGGGGGAACCACATTATGAAAAGAGACATCAGCAGTCTCTGCCTTTTTATCTTTACTCTCGACAGCAAGAGGTCAAGGAGACTGATGGTTTTTCGCGTCTTTACGGATTGACGCACAACGTCTATTTTTCACTGTGAAGCTGGTGTTCTCTTCTTCTCATTTGCCAAATTACATCTGACCTGCACATCAGAAGCTCATCATTTAGATAACAGGGATCTAGTCCTTTCCTTTTGGAAGCTGTGCAGACAGCATTAGGTACTATCTGGCCTTTGACTTCCTTGGACTGCAAGAGGGATCTAGCGCCTTAATCCCTGTAGTTGTGCTTCATTATAGGTGTTCGATAACCATAAAATGGTTAATGAAGCACCAACACTTTTTAAAGGATAACTCTATGTTACTTAAGGCAAGTTCTGGGATTATTAAAGAGTGGTCAAAGAAAGATTTAACTGCAAAAAATATTGTTAGACAATGAGTTGCATGCCCCACTGGCAAGATAAGCAGTTAACACAAGACAAAATGTCGCCTCCAGCAGTGCTTACGACAGCTGGCACTTAGAGGGAAGAAAACAACTCCAAAGTGTTGAGCCTCAAATATTAGAAAGAGCAGTGATGAACCTCTCTTGCTTCCTGCCAGATCCTCCACATGAAACAAACAAGCAAGCACAGAGTAGTGGTCACAGGCCTTGTCAGTCAGTTTCATGTTGTTGTCTCAGGCATTGATGGTTTTAGTCCCCAAAACAGGTCCTGATCCAGAGGCCTTCAAAGGGCCTAGCAAAAACAGATTCTCTGGGAGTGCAATTCCATCTCTGGTGCCAAAGAGAAAACTAAGTTACAAGGATATGTGTATATATAAATAACACATATAAGTGTGTGTATATCTGTATCTTTATTGATATAGATATATATAGTATATATATATAGATGTATGTGTGTTTGTGTTTCTTAAACACACACATATAGCATATTTATATACACACCCACATATATATATATATATATATATATATATATATATATATATATATATATATATATATATATATATATATATATGGATGTATTTTTGTACATTTGGCTTAATGCTGTGTCATTTAGGCTGTTTCTTAGGTAAATATCACATTATTTTCTTGTTTTTCCACAAAGAATCTAAGCAAAAAAATCTTTTCAGGGGGTATTGTAAGAAGGAAATTAAAATGTACCATTGGTTAAATCCCTTTTAAAACCATGCATGCACAGAGGAGTAACCCAGAGTCCAGAGCTCCTTGCAGTAATAAGGATGACTGTGTATAGGTTTATTTGGGGAAAGCAGTGGGCCAGTGTGACTTGTGAGAACTGTAATCTGTGTTAAACAGTTCTCTCCTTTGAACAAGATACTAATCCATGGGCATGAGTGAGTGAGGATGAAATAATATGCAGTGAATCGTATAGGAATGAAGTGCCTTGGAGAGGTCTGTAGAAAATGGGAAGTTGGTAGCCCCATTGAATAAAAGGAACCAGTCTGTTACTTGCCTGCTACCAAATAAATACCCCCAGCTGCTGATATAAGAGGATTCCCTTAGATCTCCTGTACTGTGTACATCACAAACTTTGTTGTCAAGTATGTTTTTTGTTATAGTTTTATAAACCATAAGATTATTTCTACCCTACCTAAAATAACAATCCTAAATAGTACCCCAGTACGAGATATTCACATGGGGAAATGGAGTCCTATAAAGATAAATGATCTGGTAGATAAGACCTGTTTCCCCAATAAAAATAAGTGTGGGAAACACTTACACTGATTCTTTCCAAACCTTGTGGCTTAGATATAACATCTAAAAATACTGACTCATCTTTATTTCTTAGAACCAACAATTTATTTATTTACTATTTGCTTTACCTTAAATACAAAGAAAACGTGACTGTATTGTGTGCATTGAGTTCCCGAGGGCTCATTTATCATGCATGGGGCAGTGTGCAAAGTGCAAAAAAATAGGTGCAAGCCTCCAGGTTATTTATAACATTAAACCCTGCCTACACATGCAGGTCATTCTGGTTCATAACTTAGTACTAGGAATTGCACACAAAACTGCCTGGAGGTGTACCTCATCCTGTCCCCTAACTTGCCAGTCATTCTGCCACATGTTAGAGAGTGCCATTTGGTTGATGGTGCAAAGGAAACCTGAACTTACTGCCTGCCCTATGGCACTGGATGCTAGGGCTTCTAAATGTGCAGTAAGGGATGCCCAGTGCACTAATAAATCAACCCCCCCCCCCCCCCATCTCTTCTTACTCACCTTTATATAGGTGTAGTATGCCCTATTAATGTGTGACTTGATGCATAGTCACTAGATAGAAATTACACAGCACCATATAGAATAAATACACCTGTTCATGTCTATAGAAAATCGACAAAGGCAAACAATATTCCACATTCCACCTCTATTTCTAGATAAAAATATGCAGAGAGCTGTGTTATTGGCTTAAGTTAAATTGTAGTAGAGAATGACTCCTATGAGTGCCGTCATTCTCTACTACTGTGTATGCCCAAGCTCTGGCACCGAAGTATTGGTATTTTTTTAATGGTGTGCTCCCCATTCTGGACTTGGCTAAAGTTAAATATATATGAGATAAGGAACAGTAACATCATAAAATGAAAGTGTTTTAAAATGAAAATATAATGTGGCGTTGCCCTGCACTGGTAAAACTGGTGTGTTTGCTACAGAAACCCTACTATAGTTTATATAAAGAACCTCCTGTATAGTCATGGGGGGCAGACATTGAAGCATAGGATTCATAATAGATAACAGATATGTTCTGAAGAATCCCATTATATATACTACACAGTATATCTGTTATCTACTGTGTAACTTGTGCCTTTTCTCCTATTTTTGGCTTTGAATGGTTGCCCCCCTGGCTACACAGCAGCTTGTTTATATAAACTGTAGTAGATTTTCTAAAGCAAACACACCATTTTCACCAGTGCAGGGCAACAATACATTATATTTTCATTACTTGAAACCACTTTAATTTTTTGGTGTTAGTATTCCTTTAAAGTTCTCTGTGTTTATGTCTTTGTAGAAATGCTTTAAATCACCGTAAGTGTGGCCAGATTTACTAATATGGCGCGCAGTAGGTGGGGGGTGCCGTGGTTGCAAGTACCTCTTGGCCCTGCACTGAGTCCATTACATCTTGTTTCTGGGCAGGGGCGTAATTACAGAGAAAGCAGACCCTGTAGTTGGAGGGGAGCCCAGACGTGTTTGTGGGTAAAATAAATACTGAATTATTTCTAGCCAGAAGGGAACTCTGTCCCTCATTGCTGCATGGGCAAGGCCAGTTTTGGGGCGTGCAACCTGTAAATGGCTGACAGACTGGTCTTATTCTTACATTTAAGAGCTCAAAACACACAAGCTACAATTAAATGTCTAATATTTGATACTGTCCCTAGCCCTGCACACAAAGGTCATGTTGTTCTCAGCTTTGGCTTGTTCCAAGAAAGCAGCAGATCAAGGGAGCATTATGCTGCGTGGGGCACAGTTTTCCTTAGGCAGGCCCTGGGTTTCTGCCAATGCTATGTGCCATATTTTTCCAAAAGACAAAAGTTTTTTTTTAAAAAAAAGATAATTAGTACTTATGTACATGCACTGTTTTGAGGTTCTACATCTAAAGGGATTGTAGCTTTTATATCCCATTTTAGGTACTTCTGAGGCTCCTTGGCATTTGTCTGTACTTCTTGAAGACTGCGTGTGTGTGTGTGTGTATGTATGTATGTATGTATATATATATAAATTTCAGTTTTGCTATAAACAGTTATGGGTACGTTTAAGAAGATTTCAATAGGGAGCTAATATAAACATTTATCAAGGATTTCCTGAAGGAAAAACTAGCTTCACCTATAGGGATATGTAGTCAATGGCATTAGGTAAAAAAAATCCGTAAATGCTTTGCACCTAATTTTGTGCTTCAAATTTCACTTCTATTTGCACCTATTTATTATTTTCTGGTAATAAAATATATTCCCATATATGGTTCTGCACGGCGTGCAATGCAGTCAACTTTTTTCTTTTTTTTTTCCTTGCACTAACTCCATTTACTAGAATGCTGCCTTAGTGTCTGTCTGGTAAATAATACGTACATGGGCCATAAGACTTTATAGAGGGAAAAAATCTACCCTCTGGTCCCTGTTGTTATACATTCCTATGTTTTATATTTCCATCTTTTTTTTCCCCCCTCCTTTTTTTTATTCCCTTTTTCTTTTATTAAATTGAATATCACTTTCCTGCCTTTGACCCACAAGGCCAGTTTATAGTATTTTCATAAAATAATGGAGTGTTTTGCACTAATTTCTTGCTGATTTGGTGTCTGGAAGTCTTGCAAGATTAGTGGTTTCTGATTGGATGTGGTTTCCAATGTATCATGTGTATTGTGCTCCATCAGTAGTGTGTGTATATGTGTGTGTGTGTGTGTATGGATTGCTTGAGTAGGCAAAATTGTCTGTAACAAAGGCCAACACTGTACAGTCAGATTATGGTACAATACTGAATATTTTTATATTCTGAGACAAATTAACTTTTATGTGCTGTTTATGACATTTTTAGGGTTATATAAATATATAATGTGCACATTGTTTTATTACTGGAAATTGTTATCAATGTAATGCGTTACCCGGGCTACACAGTTTGCTCACATTTCACCACCAGCTTTACCCCATTCACTAAAGTGGTAAAATGGGGTGTCCTACTGTAGTGTATTCAGTACTTCAGTTCTTTGTTTGCACCTTAAATACACCGACTAAAGTATTGCAGGTTTCTCATTCTCTTGCTTTATAAATTTACACTCAGTTCTTGCAGGCGTTGACGGATGTCAAGACAAGGACTAAACAGCTTATCATGTTTGCATGAATCCTTCCCTACATTATATAGCTACAAACACACAGTATAGGCAAACAATGCACTCAGGTTTGAACATAAGCCCATAATGGCAGCTTGCACAAAGGTCTCTTAGGCAAGAAATAAACGGGTCAATGTGGCTATAGCAGACAGGACAGCGGCCCTTGCATGTTTATTAGCAGGCCCCTTCATTGTGCCACTTAAATGTTACATCCTTTTCTGCAAATAAACACACAAGGGCTGCTGCCCTGTCTACAGACTCCACGCTGTGCTGGTTTTATTCTTGCCGAGGGTGCCGCACCAGGCGGAAGGGAGAGGCCAGGGTGTACAGGTGAGGTGTTTTACACAAAGGTGCAAAATGTTATAATACAAATCACACATCTGATTTTTATTTCTTACTGCTTGGGAATAGTGAAATTGTTGCCTGCACATTTGTCTAATAATGCTGCAAAGTCATTCTATCAAGGCAACAATGGGTCATGGAGATAAACCAGGAAAAGGTTAAAGGCTCATTATATTCCTGGTCAATATGGAGGTCCAGGCTAATATCTGGTAATTTTTTACTTTTAGGAAAAAGAAAGTCCAGTCACAAAATCTACAATTAGTTGCTATATTAGCATCATGAAAATTAAAAAGTACTCACAGCTCCCTGGCCACTTGGCTGTTTTACTTTGTGGTCTGACTTGCTTTTGATGGTTGCGCAACTGACCAGTTCTCTTTAGCAATCATTTAGATAACTCTAAGTTACCTGGAAGCAGAAACTTGTTGGACTTGCATATTTATAAGCTTCCTCAAAGGCCAGACTACTGCATGTTTTGTATACATATTGGGGCCGATTCACTAAAGGTCGATAAAACAAGCGCTATTTATAGCATGTGTTAAAAATCTTATCGCTTATTTTTTGCGACTTAACGCTCGATTCACTAAAAGGACACGTGTCATAATTAAGACGCCATGTTCTTTGCGTTATTTAACTCGTGATGAGCGTTTTTCTTGTATTATTTTCCACCGCGTGTATTATTTCTCGCTGCCGCTTGCTATATTAGCGCACGATTTTACGCACGTAACCATTACTTTCGGAAAACTACTGTTCTGAAAATGGCCATTTCCCTGCAAACTGGAGGCTGCATCAATCTAGGGCCAACAAAGACTTAAAAAAATCCCACTGCAAAGTCCATGTTGTGTTGCCAAAAGCTCACCAACCACAATTTTCTTTAAGTACCGCCTGCCCCAAGCAGGTGTTAATATTCGCACAGACTAATGCAATATTTAGCGCGTTTAACGCTTCATATGTGTTTGTGAATCATGCGTTAGTATTATTTCCATTTGATAATTAACGTAATGCATGAAAAATAATGCATTGCGGTAGCACGCTATTTAATGCATGCGAAATGACTTTGATGAACCAGTACGTATTTACTCGCATGCTTTTTAATGCAAAAAAGCATGCGATAAGTGTTATCGACCTTTAGTGAATCGCCCCCATTATGTTTTATACTCCCAGAAAATATGGAAATTCTACTCCTACAGTATCCACGTATTGAAATATGAAGCTAAGCAAGAGATGGACCTCTGCTTCCTTGTAATTAGAAAAGCTTTAATTTTCGGTGTGAGAGCTCGTGATACAGGCACTTGGCGACAAAGCTTTAGGCTTAATAAATGAGTTGCTAATAACCTATATGTGTGTATATATATATAATATATATATATATATATCAAATATTATTTCACGACTGGCACACCACCTATTTAAAAAATCACAACTTTATTGTTAACACATTGCACAGAAGTAGTCTAAGGTTTCGGCCCTCAACAGGACCTTTTTCAAGTGCTCTATCACTTCGATACCTAATTATCCAGTGCTTTCTATATTATGCAAAGCTTACGATTCCATTCTAGGACTTAACTATTTGCTTACTAAGTAAAACCCACATGCTTCAGAATTAAAGTCATTTTTTCTTTCCATTAATTCCATGTCTCCAATTTGTGTTGGCAATTATTTAATCTAAATCCTTGAGTGTACAACGTGTTTGTCAAAACCTTTTTTGGTATTACAGGGACAGTTCAGTTAAAAGGTTTTATTTGTGCTTGAAAGCTTGGGTGCTGTTGAGGAAAACAGGAGTGCTGTAAATCCTTGATGTTTTTGTGGCGTAATGAGTCCATTACCTGAGCCTTTGGCAACATTACAGGCAGCAGAGAGGAAACCTTGCATAGCCTTCTCCCTGTTCATTAGTGCCATGTGTGTCTCTAGGCCTTTCTTGGGTCTGGTCCTGCAGGATAAAGGTTGTGGTACATAAAAAATAATCTTTTTACAACACTTCACAACTAAGGTGTCTGATATAGACAGTAAAAGCGTAAATGCAAATGCCATTTACCACCTGGTTATTTAGAAACTGCAGAAAAATCATTTTAGGGCCAATGAAAATGGGGCAATATGTCCTTTTTTGCAAACACTTGAAATTGCTTACCATTCAGGGACCTAATGGGTCTCCCTCAAAGTTCTTATCCTATTTTGCTCGCTTTCATTTAAACATTTCCCTTTGGGCTATGGCACACAAGGGGGCACATTTACTAACCCACGAACGGGCCGAATGCGTCCGATTGCGTTTTTTTCGTAATGATCAGTATTTTGCGATTTTTCAGAAAATTGTCGCGCCTTTTTCGTAGCCATTCCGAAAGTTGCGATTTTTTTCGTAGCATTAAAAAGTCGCGACTTTTTCGCAGCTTTCGCGCCGAGTACGAAACATTCGGATTCATTCAAGCTTCAGTATGGTGACTTTTCTTGGGCCAGGTTGGAGCTGCAGGGTGCCATTGAGTCCTATGGGAGACTTTCCTTGGGCCAGGTTGGAGCTGCAGAGTGCCATTGAGCCCTATGGGAGACTTTCCTTGGGCCGGGTTGGAGCTGCAGAGTGCCATTGAGCCCTATGGGAGACTTTCCTTGGGCCGGGTTGGAGCTGCAGAGTGCCATTGAGCCCTATGGGAGACTTTCCTTGGGCCGGGTTGGAGCTGCAGAGTGCCATTGAGCCCTATGGGAGACTTTCCTTGGGCCGGGTTGGAGCTGCAGAGTGCCATTGAGCCCTATGGGAGACTTTCCTTGGGCCGGGTTGGAGCTGCAGAGTGCCATTGAGCCCTATGGGAGACTTTCCTTGGGCCGGGTTGGAGCTGCAGAGTGCCATTGAGCCCTATGGGAGACTTTCCTTGGGCCAGGTTGGAGCTGCAGGGTGCCATTGAGTCCTATGGGAGGCTTCCAAAATCATGCTAAGTCTGAAAGTTTCGCCCGCCGCTTACGAGCGCTCAATACGAAAAAATCGCGACAAGATATGAGCGAATCGTAATGGCTACGAAAAACTCGCGTTTTTTCGCGCAAGTCGTAATGGCTATGAAAAACTCTCATTTTTTCGCGCAAATCGTATTGGTACCGAAAAAATACGCAAAAAATACGAAAAAGTCGCAAAATGTTCGTTTTCCAAACGGAATTTTTCCAATTCGGATTCGTGGGTTAGTAAATGTGCCCCAAGGTGTGTTGATTCCTAACTATGCCATACTTTCTGTAATGTGGGTCTAGGCTAACAAGGTAATTAGGTGCAGGTAACAAGATAATTACAGATGTTTGTTATTACAAATGACACTGCTCAGTTCTAACTAAGGACTTTTTCCTTGTTTAATTTAGTCTTTTCTGTTCTGGCAAGAAGTTGGTTACATGTAAGTATGCAGAGTGCAGCCATACTGTGAGCTTGTATACCTAGAAACCTGACAAAACCAGACTGGCCTGTATCATTGCTAAGCTGAAATAACATCAAATGATCGGCTTTGCTTGATTGCTTTACCAGGTCATGGGCAGAATCAGTTTGGCTGGTTGCAGACATCACGGAACTTGCAGTTGTCCTGGGCAGAGAATCCAGTTGGAGGGGCACATTAAGTCTCATAACATTTTAAATATATGTATTATATAATTACAATTTTATTTTCAGGTATTCGTTATTTTCCAAATTAGGCATTTGCCTCAAAAGCCTGAATTTTGTGGGCAATTCTTTATTGCAATAATTATGCAATACACTATAGAGCTCATACAGTATATGTCCTCAAGTGTGGTTGCATACCCTGCACTTTCCCTGCAGTCAGGTGCAGGTAAAACCACTTTTGTTACAGGTTCTTGCATTAAAATGCTCCTTGCACTTCCCTATAGTTGTTCTCAGTACTACTTAGTCCTTCCTACCTTCCATTCAGAATTGAGCACTGTGCCCGTTAAAGCAGGAGAACCTTGGAGCTACTACTGCCTCCTAAACGGGTGGTAGCTTTAGGGTTCCCTCAGTCAACCGGCAGAGTTCCGATAAGGACGCACATGTCACTTGCTTGGGGAAATACCCGCCCTGTTAGCATAGCAGCTGCTACTATCCCTGTTGCTAAGAACCATCCTTGTAGAAATTATAGTATACTAGTATAACTGCCATGAGCCATAATGTGTCCTGTTGGGGCGCCTAAGATAAAATTCTATTTGATTGATATTTTGGATCATGCAAAGAGGAAGACACTTTTACACCTAAAAGAAAAATGTTATTGCTGGCATGGGACCTGTTACCTGGAAACCTATTATTCAAATAGCTCAGAATTTTGGGATGACCATCTCTCATAGACTCCATTTTAATCAAATAATTTATAACAATTTGAATAATTTCCTTTGTCTCTGTAATAATAAAACCTGTACCTTGTACTTGATCTCATCTAAGATATATTGATATATCTTAGACTGCACCTGCTGTAACAACTAAATGGAAAATACACCCCAGGCAGGGAAAGCTGCCCCAATCCTTATTAGTGGCAATCCTATTGGGTTTATTAATGTTTAACTGGTAGATTTAAAGTGAAGATCCAAATTACAGAAAGATCCCTTATTCAGAAAACCACAGGTTTCATGCATAATGGATAACAGGTCCCATATCTGTACTACAGTGCTGCTGGCACACATAGTTATGTGCAATACCGAGGACATCTATAGAATGATAGTAAAGTGCCCTTTGTGCTTGTAGCAGCTAGTGCGTGCTGTGTGATATCCACTCCCCCTGTTGCCTGGTCAGCAGCTCCCTACAAGGTTCCTGATATCTGTGTTAGTTGTGCAAGCCTGCGGGGTGCTTTGCTGTGCATTTGGGGCAGCTTTCCCTGCCTGGGGTGTATTTTCCATTTAGTTGTTACAGCAGCTGCAGTCTAAGATGTGTTTATATGCAGAAATGTACATGTCCTTCACTGACTGTAATTCTGAGCACTTATAAAGGAACATGGAAAACAAGAACACAGGAGCCATTTCTCCCATTATTGTGTTTGAGCAAAAACTATGAATGTGATTTTGTTTGTACTGCTCTTTGCTTCATGTTCTACTCAGCGGGCTACTAAATAAACGCAGAAGGATAGCACTCTTATGCTGATGCCACACTGGGCTGATACTCCAGCCACGAATCAACCCCAATGATGGTATCGGCACAGAGAAAGGCTGATACCAGCAAAGAGGCTGATTCTTGGCCTGCGGTTATCCGCAAGAATAAGCCCTGTGTGTCATCAGCCTTAGGGTATGTTATAGATCAAAAACCATCTACATTAAACCAGTTCACTGTTTAAAAAAAAAATCAGGGTATCCTTGCTGTGGCTATAATATTTCCTGCACTGCTACTGCACTTTTTAAATTCCTTTTTTTTTTTTTTTTTTTTTTAAATAAATGAACAAATCTTAAGTTATCACTGTTCACTTCAACCCCCTAAGAAGCAGTAGTAAATGCCCACCAATAATGAGGGTTTCAGTCAGATATTTATAAGAAGCGGAGAACTAGCAAAATAATTCTATTAGTTATATATTCTACAGCTATTTATTTTATACAGCAGGGCCATGGGTGCTTCAGGCAAACGCTCTCTGCCTAGTGGAAATGTATTCCTGTTTGCATTCATTATATTGACATTGAATAAAATGTGTGTTTTAACATTAATATGTGCTACTTTACTGTAAGTTGTTACACAAAAAGAGTTTTATTAATATACCTTCTGGGCATTACATTTTCTATGGGCAGGGGTATAAAATTAGGTCCCCTTTCTGCTCAGGGGGGTCTCAATGATCCCACCATAGCCTTAGGCTCCCCAGACCATCACTTGTTCCTACCTAATACTTTTTTTCAAATAACGTGATGTCAAAGACTGGTGACTCCTAGACTTTTGGTTCCATTTTTTTAAACAAGTACAGCATATACTTATCTGGAAACCTTTTATATAGAAAGATCTGAAATATTGCAAGGCCATCTCCTATGGAGTCCATTTTAAGCAAATAATTCCAATTTTTTTTTCTTTTTTAAATAATAAAACAGTACATTGTACCTGATGGTAACTTGGCTGCATAGATCCATATTGATGGCAAAACGATCCTTATGGGTTTATTTAATGTTGAAATGTTTTTAAGTAGACTTAAGGTATGGTGATCCAAAGTATGGAAAGATACCCAGAAAACCCCAGGTCCCAAGCATTCCACATAACAGATCCTATACCTGTATAAGGGAACATAGCAATTTGCTTACCGTGCCATCAATAAATATTGCTTATAAGTATAAGACATATTTGGCAGATGTGATATTTTTATCCAACTGTAGAACTTAAACTTCTTAAACTGTTACCCTGCAGACTGCACAGTATAAAGCTAGTATCCCATGGGGCTGGGGTACACAGTCTGTGTGCAGATACACTGAGCAGACTTCAGCATGAAAATAAGTCTACTGTACGTTTGTGTCTTCAAGAAATGTGCTCTGTGTATCCCCACGATGCCCAACTCAATGCTTGTCAGTGCAGATACACATGGGGGCTGCCTGTGTACAAAATGCAGGTGGAGAAAGTTGGATCCCCAGGCCCATGTGACATTGGCCTACCTATACACTGCCTTCATTAAATGGAATAGGGCGTGGTTTCCCTAGTATTGCATAAAACTGCAAAGCAACAAGATGGCCAGAAGGGGGCAAGGTTCTTGGCACACAGCATGGCTGTACAACTGGAGGCCAGTCGGCTGCATGCGGCCTTATGGTCTCTAGACTGCCTAAGTGTTCTACTTTCCATAAAATGTAAGAAGAGATGCTAACTGTCACTTAAATATCTAAGAAAATAGAACCTGACACATTGTGCAAAGTCAATCTGATGCTCGTTTGCACTAGGATCAGAATGCTCATGCCTATTTATGATGTATATTTAATGTGTTCATTTATACAAATACATCCAAATACACACATAACATAAATAATAAAGTCATCTAAATTTCAAAGCAGTCTGCAAAATCACATTTCCCCATGACTATAATCTGTCTATTTAATGCTATGGAATGATCAGTTTCTAATTGATCACCTTGAAAAGTGTTTGAGCTTCTAGAAAAGTGGATTTAATTAATATCGGTAATCATTTAATCCAGTGGAAATTAGACCTTACAGAAAGCCTCCTACTGGGTTTTACATCCCAGATCACTCTTTCTTTTGACTGGGCTAATGTATCCTGAAGGCTTGGACAATGATTTACTTTGAGATTATATATATATATATATATATATATATATATATATATATATATATATATATATTGAACTGACCTATCAAATTAATCAACAAAGTTCTAATGCCATAGAAATCAGCGCTACAAAATATCCAGATCTGACACTGAAATTCTGCCCCACAGTTTAACTGCAGGGTTCCCTATATCTAAGTTTGATTTGGTTTAGTCATTTGATGCATTTACTTGGATGGAGGGTGGAGCCTGCTCTTTTTATTACTGGCAAAATGCAGCTAAACAATCAGTCCTTCATGTTTTTGTTAAGGACATAACATTTTTCTTACCCTGAAGACTAAAAGGAATATGTATTATAAATAAAGGCATTGTTATGATGTATGCCAGTCATTCTGTTGATCATTCAGATAAGCATTGTGCTATATTGCAGCATTTTAGCAAAGGGTTGGCTAATGGAAGGCTGCTACTTGGGAAGCTAAAATAAAGTAGAAATCAATGTATGCAGTACAGATGCATTTAAAAAAAAACTAGCAAAAAAAAATGGGGAGGCTATCTAGGCCGTATTTATTTTATTTTCCATATACAGAGTTATACTGCCTATGCTGACACAATTTCTATGCAAAACAAAGCCTTTTCATCTACAGTCATAATAATAAGAAAATAAAGTCTAATATCAGTAAGTATATTCTGCAGATTTTTTAAATATTATGACCATTCAGTGGGTTGTGTTTATACTATTGCTGTGTCTCTCATTGCTAAATAACCTGCCATTGCTAGACTAATGTACCAGGGCATCCTTTGCCTGATGCTGAACTACAGCTGCCAACATCCCCTTAGGGAACATTTCCAATATCATGGATACAAAACAGAATATGTATGTCTCCTTTTAGAATGGGACATCAATATCCAAACTCAGGGGCATAGATAGACACATAGGTGCAGGTCTGGGCTGGGATACCAAATAAGTCCTGACATTTCAAGTACACAGAGGCTCAAACAGCCCTAAGGTCCAATAAACCGTGACTGTCTATGGCATCTTGCAGCAGCCATTTTCACCCTCCCCTCACAGTTCTGGCCTGTCCAAACTGAAGCCTAACTGCTAATGCAAACAGTGGGCACTGTTGGTAGGTTGTAATGTCCCTGGGACATATTTTAGAAAAATGACTTGGGACAAAAAGCCCAAAGCAGGGACTTTTCTTGGATATTAGGAAGAACTGGAAACTGTGATGCAGGTTGGATGTATTTTACCTTGGTGCCTTTTGACTGTGCCTGCCCTTAGACTTTCACTAGTAACCTAGAACATTTTCAGCCAATAAGATGAGAAATAACAACAAGAAGATGAATGACTAAAGAGACCATCTTTAAAGCTGGATAACATGAGACAATTTGTGGGTGGTAAATGGAATAAAGCTATAAAATATTGACTGTGAACGTACAGACACTTTGTAAATACTTTCTTTTCTTATCGCATACCCAATAATTGCAGATGAAAAGAACACCAGATGCCCACACAAAAATACCCAGCTGGGTATTTATATGGCTAGCCTAGGGTTCACACGGGTTCTTGCTCTTGCGCATTATTTCAGTATCTTGTGTATCTAGGCTGCAGCAATGAGCTAAGATCTTGGGTTATTAGACCTAGAAACAAACACACTGTGAGGCTGTCTCTCTTGAATGTGTTGTAAATGTCTATTTTAGGCCTGGCCAGTAAAAAGATCACGGAGAGAGAAGATAAGAGGGCAAGAAAGGCTGGTATTTCCAGTTTGAGCACTGTTTGAACTTACCTAAAATGCTTTCCTCCTTGAGTCCGAATACAAAAAATTCATATTGGTTTGTACTGTGGGTATTTTCTGTGACTTTTTCGTACTTTGCGTGACCTTTTTGTACTTTGCAACAAAATTTGTGCAACAAAATCGTATTGTCGCGCCAAGTACGAAAGTTTGGGATTCATTCAAGCTTCGGTATCGTGACTTTCCTTGGGCCAGGTTGGAGCTGCAGAGTGCCATTGAGTCCTATGGGAGACTTTCCTTGGGTCAGGTTGGAGCTGCAGAGTGCCATTGAGCCCTATGGGAGACTTTCCTTGGGCCAGGTTGGAGCTGCAGAGTGCCATTGAGCCCTATGGGAGACTTTCCTTGGGCCAGGTTGGAGCTGCAGAGTGCCATTGAGCCCTATGGGAGACTTTCCTTGGGCCGGGTTGGAGCTGCAGAGTGCCATTGAGCCCTATGGGAGACTTTCCTTGGGCCAGGTTGGAGCTGCAGAGTGCCATTGAGCCCTATGGGAGACTATCCTTGGGCCAGGTTGGAGCTGCAGAGTGCCATTGAGTCCTATGGGAGACTTTCCTTGGGCCAGGTTGGAGCTGCAGAGTGCCATTGAGCCCTATGGGAGACTTTCCTTGGGCCAGGTTGGAGCTGCAGAGTGCCATTGAGCCCTATGGGAGACTTTCCTTGGGCCAGGTTGGAGCTGCAGAGTGCCATTGAGTCCTATGGGAGACTTTCCTTGGGCCGGGTTGGAGCTGCAGAGTGCCATTGAGCCCTATGGGAGGCTTCCAAAATCATGCACAGAAGGATCAAAGTCAGAAAGGTTTTCCTGCTGTTTACGATCATTTGATACGAAAATTTTGTGACTTTCGGATCGCCAATACGATATTATCGTGACTATTCTGTTTTTTTCATAAGCGTTTTCGTGACATTTGCGATCCTCAGAAATCGTATCTAATCAGAATTTTTCCCATTTTGGGATTCGAACTTGTACTTTGATGATTGTGCCCCTAAGTCTCCATTAGCTTACACCCATACTAAATGGTGCATATGGCACATTCCTGTTGCCTTGCCTGTAACCCATGGGAGTCTGTCGGAAGTCTGTTGGTGGGATTCTGCCTGGACATTAGACTAGTGTCACTCAGCAACTAAACACTGCTAGGGTTTTTCCTTTAACCTGTATGGCAATTTTACATACATTTTTTATGTGTTTGCATAGACCTTCAACCCTACCTTGCTGTTGTTTATTAAACACTGCTAGATAATGAGCCTTACATGCAGAAATATGCCTTATGCATTACTATACAAGATGAATCCTTAAAAATACACTGCAAAAATCTTAATATGCAATAGAAAGTCTATGCAAATGATGGACTATAATATTATTGTAGAAGTGGGCACACTACACTGAGCTGCAGAGTACAGCAAGCCCATTAATATTTGCAGTATACCTATATATACAGTAAGTGTATCTGTATACCTGTACACAATATACTTCTAAACCTGACTTTTATAGCAAGTTGACAACAGTAATGAATCATTCATGTGTTGCTCCTTAGTATGGGTGTCACTGAAGGTTTATTATACTTGCTCTCCTCGCTGACCCTGGGATTTGATTCTCTGGGGGGTGATTAAAGGGACAATATACATCTCTTTTCAACATGAGCCCAATGAATAGGGCTTGTGCTGAACATACTTTTTGCCTATTGTTATAATTAAGAAATATATTTGGGTTCTGTTATTTGTGGCACTAAACAAGAATATGAATCCAGTTTCACTTCCTGCCACTTCCTGATCCCACAGAACTTCAGAGGAGATGATAAAATGAATTATCAGTCCGCTGAGAAGCCCCTGATAAGGAGGGTAAGGCCAGTGAACCTAGCCATCTTTCAAATTGCTTTATAATGGCAAAAAATAGGAAAATATAGAGGTTGTTTTTTTAATTAAAACAATAGTTAGAATGTTATTTCAACACAGGTCCTATTTGTGTTCGTTTTTACTAAAGGTGTTTTTAGGAGTGTACTGTCCTTTTAACATATCCCATGCATTACGATATATAAATATACCAGTAGGTTTCTGTGTGAGACTGAAATGTAATAAACCTTTCTATTTTTGCATTTACATTTTGCTCACAATTCTTTAAATCCTAGGAGTGCTGCCCTTGTTCCAGTGCATTTTTGGGGGGTACTAGCACCCAAGTTTTGTTGCTGCAAATAGTGTGCATCCTTTGGACTATTATATATATATTACAGCATATACTAACTACATGGGCCAGTTTGGTTCTTTTGCATCACTTGGCAGCTCTTACATTTAGAAAGCTGTGAATAAGTGAACCCTTAATTCTCAAATCCGTGAAACCACTTTAAACAGTACCAAAATGACATACCTATTCCATTGCAGTTACTTAAGGGTTACTGATCCTTTAAAGAGATGCATTACCTTGAAATTCAATATGATGTAGACAGTGGTGCATGAGTTTATTGAATTGTAAAAGTTTAGATCTTTCCGCAGTTCTGTCAGTACAGTGGCACCAGGGCCCAGAAGCTCGCTGCCTGGTTTTGGAGCAGACATTTCCTGATCGGCAGCACACTGGCAGGGTCAATGGAGGGACAGTTCCCAGCATTTTACTGTGCATCAGCCAAGCTCGGGGTCACGTTGCATCAAAATGCTGGGCATCTCCCTGAGTGCCATTGCCCTTAGGTTATCTGCTTGTGGCTGGAAGATGTTATTGTGTTTGCCGAGTGACCTAAGATAAAGTGGAACAAACACAATTCTGCTGGGGCCCTACAAAGTCATGATGATGTTCTATTTGTTTCAAATGAAATTAAAGCCTTGTCTTCTGCGATATATCAAAAAAATTGTCTTAATTCAGAACACATTGCTCATGTATGAAAGCATCTACATCCATAGCAAAATCTACATGGAGCCAATCAATGCAGAGCACTGCCCGTAAGGAAATGCATAGAATAAAAAAAGGGAGAAATTTGAGGTTTTTCCAAACGTTTCATTCAAGTAGGCATGTCTCTGTCAGAGTATGGAGAAGAGAGAACCAGAGAACTAGGGTTTGGGAAATATGAAGGATTTCAGGGCATCAAAGACAAAATAATGTGTAAGTTATGCAGGACAGAAAACATACAAGTGATGTGATGAGAGAGAATGCGATCCTGGAGTAGGTCTCAGCGGCGAAGAATTATATTAAAGCAAAATCAGTCTTTACCAGTGTATGTAATGCATTATTGTTCATTGATGGTTAAGGTTACAGAACCTATAACTCAGCTGCTGGGGTGCAGGGAAGTGTAGTTTAATGACACTGTACAGGCCACTTGTTGCACATTCCTTATTTAATGTGCAGATACGGTGAGCCATTGCTTAGCAGTCAGAAATTGTCTGCCCATCCTTTCTTTAGGGTATGAGAAAGTGGTACAGGGGTGCAGGCTTCCTGAGCCCAGCTTGAGCTAGGTGCTCTGTCACTTTACAGCTTTTCACTGTATAGAATAATGAGATTTCATTACTGCCAAGGACAGGAATATGTCCTGTTACAGTTGGTTTGGCATGTATAATTCTGTACACAAAATGCCAAAGAGGACAAGGCTTCAACATTTTTCAATATATGGACATAGTAAGAAACATGCCCAAGTGCATATGGTTCAAAAGAAGGGTATAAACTTTTGTTCAACTATACTTGCCCTTTACTCTGGTAAGAAGAATTTACCAATGTCATTGTTTTTTAAAGAGCAGGTTTTATGTTTAATATTACCTGATTGCAGTGGTTTATTGGGATTCCTGTGACAGTAGCACTGGGGGTTATTTACAAAGCAGCCAATGGCATTTGCAAGCAAACAACATTCTAGATAAAACTGCTATAACCATGTATTTTGCACCATCCCGCTGCTCTCAACCCAGTATATTCAAGGCACAACTAGTAAAGTGACAGCACTGGGAGTATTGCATATGATATGGAATTCGCTAGATCTCTTCTCAACACCGGATTCTTGATAAAGTCATATATTTGAAAATGGGGGAAAAATGACAAATGACTATTTATGCGCCGTTGATGTCAGTGTGCGTTATAAACACCAGCCCTATGTATTTCTGTTT
This sequence comes from Xenopus tropicalis, assembly GCF_000004195.4. Classification (NCBI taxonomy): domain Eukaryota; kingdom Metazoa; phylum Chordata; class Amphibia; order Anura; family Pipidae; genus Xenopus; species Xenopus tropicalis. Next base: position 135,704,533 of record NC_030678.2, on the reverse strand, counting down.
CCTTTCACAAAAATAAAAAGTATTCATTCTGGGTTTGGCTTCCTGTCTTCTCGAAACCTGATGGGCTCAACTTTTGTCCTGTTTAGCAAACAAGCTGAAAACCAGATCTGCTCTTGTGTTGTTTTTTGCGATAAAATGAAAGAAGAAAAAAACTTTCTATGAAATTGTAGCTTTTTTCATAATATAACAACGTACAGACAAAAAAAATCACCATGTATTTCATTGAAATATTGAATATATTTAAATATCAATAAAAAATTAAATATTTGTACGAATTCACCTGCTTTATTCTAATGTGCTGCACTTTTAACTCCAGGGGCTCTTAGGTCAAGTGCAATAAGTTGTCCCTCACATCCATACACAGAACTAACTGTAGCCTTGATATGTTGCCAGTTCATTCCATTTTTACAACATGAACCTTTACACTGTTTCAGATTGCATTAGACATGGACTGGCACAAGACTGGACAATCAAATCCAAAGTGGTGCAGTTAAAAAGTGTTTATTCAGATTGTATTAAGCCTCACTGACGCGAGGTGAATCATTTACTTCTCTCCATTTACAGAATGTCAGTCTGTGCCCTGACCGAAAACTACACAATGAATGATTAAGATTTGTATGTTGCTGACATACGTCTGAGATATAATGAGAGGGGGATTGTTCAGTGTGGACAGACTGACAAGTGGTCTTGGCCACAGTGCATTGTGTATGTCTGTGCTTTAGGCTGTAACTGATGCGCTGAGGCTGTTGCTACAAAAGTCTGGGCAGTGCCTCCTGCTTTTCCATCTCAAGCAACAGGAGCATTGGGCTGTGACACCGTTCCCATTTGGCTATAAGACACCAATATAATCAGAGGCATTTCTGGGGCTGCTACTTTCCCTTCCTGAGAAAGACCTGAGTCAGATCCAAGCAATACCACGTGAGCTTAATAAACATATTTATGCCAATTATTTTAATAAAGAAATTTCTATGGCATCTCTTATTTCTCTCAATCAACAACAATATGAAACTACTTTAGCACTTTCTGTCGCTTGCTATGGCACATGGGGAGATTAGTCGCCGCAATAATCTCCCCGAAATGCCAACCCACGGGCTAGAATGTAAATCACCATAGGGATGGCATACGCAGAACGGCAATTTGCCAAAAACGACAAAGTATGCCATCCCACCGGCGATTTACATTGTTGCCCGTGGGATGGCATTTCTGGGAGATTTGTCACACTGCGACTAATCTTCCTGTGTGCCATAGCCCTAAGAACTTCAAAGGAGCTCATAAAACTAATTACCAGTCCACTGAAAGCCCCCGATAATGATCTTCTCAAGGGCTGTTGCTTAAAAAAGGGAGAGGTTTGTTTAACAGTAGATAGGCTGCTCTGAACAAGTTGCTCTGTTAATAAATGAAGAGGGAGGTGAATTCAGTGAATGTAGCCCAACTTTCAAATGAGTGCTTTATAATGGCAAAAAATAGGAAATATGGATTTTTTTAAATTAAAACAATAGGCAGAATGTAATTTCAACATAAACGCTATTAATGTGCTCATTTTTAGCAAATGGTATTTTGGTAAATGGTATAATGTCCCTTTAAGCCTTCACTGCATTTCTTGGTTGTGCCAAACCCATACCTTACCATGTGATGATTGTACAGTGTATAAATATTAATAACCACAGGCATACCAGATAACTAATATGGAAATTTTGAGCAAAGCCAACTGTAATATCATTTCCAAAATAAACACACGCATGCAGCCAGTGCAAAGAGATTTATCAGCATTTTATTTATTTGGATGACGATCACTCACTTAGAACAAACGGAAAGATTTGTCTGTAAGGTACATCTGCTGCACAAACCTAGAAAGGAAAACCAAAACTATTAAATCTCTTTCAATCATTTGGAAAGACTAGACAGACCAGCAAAGTACAAAAGCAGTTGCATAGGCCTGTACACCTGGACAGCTTTGTTTCTTTCAAGAAGTAAACCAGCCTGGGCTAAACTTTTAGTGGCTCTGGTCTAATGGGAAAGGGGAAATAAATTGCCAACCCCAATATGTTTTGGAATATTTTTCATTTAAAATCAGCAATCTGTTCTACACTATATATGTAGGAAACCAACAACTATTGTCCTTCTACATCAGTGGTTTTCAGCAGGGCTGTAAATAGCATTAGGCAGATTAGGCAAATGCCTAGAGCTCAACAGGGCGGGGGATGCAAACTGCAGACAGGTTCTTAGGTTGGTTACCAGTGCAGGGGCCATAATCAGCGAACTGGCGACTGGCAGGACGAGCTATGTGGTAGCAGTGGGGAGAGGGTGGGAGGGTTTCATATTATCAGCAGTGGTGGCAGCTAAAGGGGGGGAGAGGGTCATGGCTTAGTGGTGGGCCTTGGGCACCAACAGAACGTGGCTCAGCACTTGGTTTCTTCTTAGATTGCCACCCCTTTGTGCACCTCATAAAAAGATTAACAGTCATGCTATTATGGTTTCAAGAATATCTTGTTCAGAAAATTCATGTTCACCCCATATCTGACCCTGATTGCCCAGTGGGCTGGGCTTCCACAAGCATGATGTCGAGAAAATAAGCAATTAAGCCAAATCTCACCCCAACTTGCCCTTCAGGTCCCTCTTGTGTGATTTTTAAATCTGTACTTTAATTATCAGTTTGCATGACTTACAAGGTCATAGGACTGCTTATTTGAGGGTATCGCTGACAGCCAATCCACGGATGAACAGATTCTGCTTTACTTCTTGGATCCTGCGGAAGCCACCAACCATACTGCTGAGCTGAAGTCGCAGGCATTCGCTGAGTCTGTTTGGGGGCTGAAAATATTTTTTCTTAATAATTACAAAACAAAATGATTTCACTGAGCCTGGCAACCAAAAAAGTGAACTAATCCTGAAGATAAGATGTTTATTATTTATGTTTCTATTCAGACCTTCTTATATTCACCTTTCAGTCTCCCATGCAAACTGGTTCCTGAGGTGAGTAGGAAGCACACAGAAGTTTATATTCCAAGATAGCGAGCAGAGAATAAAAAGCTCATTTAAAAAGCAATAAACAAAAAAGAGCAAATGCAAATTGTCTACAAATGCCTTTGTATAACTAAAAATGAAGTTCCTCTTGTTCAATATGAGGTCAATGATCAGAGCTTTGCCTATTGTATATTAAAAAAACAAAACAAAGACTAAGGGCACATACGGTGGATCCTCCACCAGCAGAGAAACACCAGTGCCCATCTCATACTGCCGGCTAAGTGAAGTGAATGGCAGGACTGAGGACACTTATGAGCACTTTAGTGTTGTGTTATTTGTTCATTTAGATATCTATATCAAAGCTGTTGCTGGGTTCTGATATGCTTCCACTACATGTGCATACTGTCTTGATTCTCCATTAGCAGCCACTTCCCCCTTACTTGAAAAGGTAAAGCACTGGATACAGTATTTCTGAACAAAACAGTCCTACTGATACCAGCGTGTGCCATGAGCAGCATGTTTCCCTCTCAAGTAAAAAGGAAGCAAAGTGGGAATCACTTCTATTTGGCCAATTGCATGGTCATTCCCTATTACTGTATGGGAAAAAGAGATGGAAGGGCAGAGAAAAGAGACTTGGATAATAATGAGGTTGAGGGAGAGGAGGAATAATAGTTTAGAACAGGGGTCCTCAAACTTTTTAAGCCAGGGGCCGGTTCATGGTCCCTCTGTTGTGGAGCCGGACTAAAGTCCTCCCCCTGTGTCCTCATACTATGGCCCGCTTCCTCCTGCTCCCCCCTGCATCCTCCTGCTCCCCCACTGTGTCCTCCCACTCCCCCTGCTTCATCCTGCTCCCTAGCTGTGTCCTCCCACTCACCCCGGCATCCTCCCGCTCCCCCACTGTGTCCTCCCGCTCCCCCACTATATCATCCCACTCCCCCCTGCTTCCTGCTCCCCCCCTGCATCCTCCTGCTCCCCCACTGCATCCTTCTGCTCCCTCGCTGTGTCCTCCCACTCCCCCGATGTCCTCCTGTTCCCCCACTGTGTCCTCCCACTCCCCCACTGTGTCCTCCCACTCCCCCACTGTGCCCTACCTCTCCCCCTCTGTATCCTCCCGCTCCCCCCCTGCATCCTCCTGCTCCCTGCTACTTCCTCCTGTTCCCTGCTCCCCCGCTGCATCCTCCCACTCTCCCCTGTGTCCTCCGGCTCCCTCTGCATCCTCGAGCTCCCCCCTGCGTCCTCTATCTCCCCCATGCATCCTCCGGCTCCCCCATGCGTCCTCTACCTACCCGCAGCATCCTCGCGTCAGATCAGAGTGGGGGCCGGGTAAATTTCCTTGGGGGGCCATAGTTTGAGGATGCCTGGTTTAGAATGTGGGCCCCTGGCATCTCAGTCCGACACCGTTGGCTGCAGTGGTTCTCTCTACAATCTATGGAATATTCCCATCCCCAGACCAGCAATCCGGAAAATGTCAGAGGCGTTGCTGTAAAATGCTATAGACCAGTGCTTTCTAATGGGCCTTTGTGGGGCCCTCTCAGTCCAGACTTCTAACTATGTTAATTTTGTTTGATTCACCTATTGTTATTACAGATCTACTTACTTCTTAGGTCTTGATGCCGCCTTCGCATCTCTTGATACTTTCCATGACTGACATAAGGAGATTGGGGAACAAGTGCAGGCAGCTTAATGTGACTTTCTTCATGTTTTCCGTATACTTAAAAAAAAAAAAAAAAAACTTTGACATGAAGTCTCGGAGTAAAGTTACATGTGCTCGGCCTTAAAATCTTTCTGAACACAGGCCAAGAATCCGTTCCTACTCTATAAGTTGTTTCTGCGCCCAACATAGACTGTTCTACAGTTCTATGAAATATAGTCTGTCTTTCTGTCAAACTAGGCCCTGGAATTTTAGATACACAGAGGCCCAAACAGCCCCCCACAGACCAAGTAATTAGTGACTGTGGCATATTACTGTATATAGCAGCTTGCCAGTCCGGGCCCATCTCCAACCTTACAGGAAGTCATCAGAGTTGGCGGATTGCACCTGGCCACTGCTTTCTGTTTACTTTTATCATTTGTTTCCCAAGCCAACAGATCATATAATGGTAATTGTTCTGTTTAATTGTTTTTATGTTACAGGCAGTGGCAGACATCAACTCTATTCATGTAAACTACAAACTGAATGTGTTAAGGAGGAAAAGCTAGCCTTTGAATAATGTAGACTTATGCAAGACTGAAATGTCAGTATAACCCAGTCAGTGTTGGACTGAGATGGCAGGGGCCCTCCAGAAAACCTTAGACCAGGGATCCCCAACCTTTCTTACTCGTGAGCCACAGTCAAATGTACAATGACATGGAGAGCAACACAAGCACCATAAAAGTTCATGGAGGAGCCAAATAAGGGCTAAGGTTGGCTATTAGGCAGCCTCTATGCACACTATTAGCTTACAGGGGCTTTATTTGGTAGGAAATCTTGTTTTTATTCAACCAAAACTTGCCCCCAAGTCAGGAATACAAAAATAACTCCCTGGTTTGGGGGCACTGAGAGCAACAACCTGCCCCTCTCCCCCATGCAACCTGCCCCTCTCCCCCATGCAACCTGCCCCTCTCCCCCCATGCAACCTGCCCCTCTCCCCCATGCAACCTGCCCCTCTCCCCCCATGCAGCCTGCCCCTCTCCCCCATGCAGCCTGCCCCTCTCCCCCCATGCAGCCTGCCCTCTCCCCCATGCAGCCTGCCCCTCTCCCCCATGCAACCTGCCCCTCTCCCCCCATGCAGCCTGCCCCTCTCCCCCATGCAGCCTGCCCCTCTCCCCCATGCAACCTGCCCCTCTCCCCCCATGCAACCTGCCCTCTCCCCCATGCAACCTGCCCCTCTCCCCATGCAACTGCCCTCTCCCCCATGCAACCTGCCCCTCTCCCCCCATGCAACCTGCCCCTCTCCCCCCATGCAACCTGCCCCTCTCCCCCCATGCAACCTGCCCCTCTCCCCCATGCAGCCTGCCCCTCTCCCCATGCAGCCTGCCCCTCTCCCCCCATGCAACCTGCCCCTCTCCCCCATGCAGCCTGCCCCTCTCCCCCCATGCAACCTGCCCCTCTCCCCCATGCAACCTGCCCCTCTCCCCCATGCAACCTGCCCCTCTCCCCCCATGCAACCTGCCCCTCTCCCCCATGCAAGCCTGCCCCTCTCCCCCCCATGCAACCTGCCCCTCTCCCCCATGGCAACCTGCCCCTCTCCCCCATGCAACCTGCCCCTCTCCCCCATGCAACCTGCCCCTCTCCCCCCATGCAACCTGCCCCTCTCCCCCCATGCAACCTGCCCCTCTCCCCCCATGCAACCTGCCCCTCTCCCCCCATGCAACCTGCCCCTCTCCCCCCATGCAACCTGCCCTCTCCCCCATGCAACCTGCCCCTCTCCCCCCATGCAACCTGCCCCTCTCCCCCATGCAACCTGCCCTCTCCCCCATGCAACCTGCCCCTCTCCCCCATGCAACCTGCCCCTCTCCCCCCATGCAGCCTGCCCCTCTCCCCCATGCAGCCTGCCCCTCCCCCCATGCAACCTGCCCCTCTCCCCCATGCAGCCTGCCCCTCTCCCCCATGCAACCTGCCCTCTCCCCCATGCAACCTGCCCCTCTCCCCCATGCAACCTGCCCCTCTCCCCCATGCAGCCTGCCCCTCTCCCCCCATGCAGCCTGCCCCTCTGCCCCCATGCAACCTGCCCCTCTCCCCCCATGCAGCCTGCCCCTCTCCCCCATGCAGCCTGCCCCTCTCCCCCCATGCAACCTGCCCCTCTCCCCCCATGCAGCCTGCCCCTCTCCCCCATGCAGCCTGCCCCTCTCCCCCATGCAGCCTGCCCCTCTCCCCCCATGCAACCTGCCCCTCTCCCCCATGCAGCCTGCCCCTCTCCCCCCATGCAGCCTGCCCTCTCCCCCCATGCAGCCTGCCCCTCTCCCCCCATGCAGCCTGCCCCTCTCCCCCCATGCAGCCTGCCCCTCTCCCCCCATGCAGCTTGCCCCTCTCCCCACATGCAGCCTGCCCCTCTCCCCCCATGCAGCCTGCCCCTCTCCCCCCATGCAGCCTGCCCCTCTCCCCCATGCAGCCTGCCCCTCTCCCCCATGCAGCCTGCCCCTCTCCCCACATGCAGCCTGCCCCTCTCCCCCCATGCAGCCTGCCCCTCTCCCCCCATGCAGCCTGCCCCTCTCCCCCCATGCAGCCTGCCCCTCTCCCCCATGCAACCTGCCTCTCTCCCCCATGCAGAGTTCTGTGCTACAGAGGAACCCGGAGCCCCTTCTCACCCGCTGTCTGGCCGGACGCTGCCGCTTGCCCGTTGCCCTGGAGGCTGAGAGCCCGTAACGGATCCTGATAGCCAAGGTGTGTGAGCCCGAAGAACGCCATGAGCGATCCTGCCCTATGCGCGTCCAGCGGTTGCCATAGCGACGCGCCTCCTGGTAGCTAACCTTTGAGCGCCGTTACCATGGAGATTACGGGGCAGGCGGTGAGTTGCGTACGGGTATGGTGATTTACTGTGCGTATGTAACACGATGCGCAGTTATGTATAGTTTATTTACTTGGAAGGCGATCCACATAAATTGTTATTATTGTACTTTTAGTTTTGTTATATAGATTTTTTTTCCTAAAGTATAGAAATGTTTCAGGCCTGGTACCTTTTGGGATGCTAGAATTTAATTCCATTAGGTCAGTTTTATTCAATCCATGAAACAACTACATACCTTCCAACAAAATACCACTCCCATTTTAATACATTTGGCAGGTTATGTAAAGTTTGAACACATTTCTGGAGGTTCTGGGATTTTGTGGGATGTGTTTTTACAGTTTTGTTAATGAAGATGAAGGGCTTTCCACCAGCGACTCCTATTGTTGCCAGTGGAAAGCCTTTTGGGAGTAGTTGGACTGGGGGGTGCAGGACCCCCCCAGCCCTTCCCCCCCAACCCCCTGCAGGGGCCACCCCACTGACGTCCTCCCCTGAGCAGGCTTAAATGAATCATGCCAGTGAGGATATTGGCAGCCAGGGGAAACAGCAACAGGGATCGGGTCTGGGACGTTTTTTCCCGGTGGCCTGGCAGCCCAGTCCGACCCTGCCCAAAGCCACTAAGTGGGTTCTTACCCATAAGCAGCTAGTTCTCCCAAGAGACCTGTTTATCTTACTAGTTACAAATGTATCTAAATGCAGGTGTTGACTGTTGAGTATTCTGGGCTCTCTGCCAAAAGCAACTTATCAAATTAAGTTTCAGAAACTTTGTATCTTTTTAGGCATTCAGTGCAGGAGATCAAAGGAAAATGAAGAACTTTTCAAAATGGATCCAGGACTGTAGGCTGAGCTGTTAGGTATGCAACTAATGTTTTACAGAATTTAATGACCTTGGGCCACAGATTTCAGATATAGAGGCACAGGCAGGGATTCCCTTCATTTTATGCATATGCTTCCCCAGGGTCATACTGTGCAAAAAAAAACATGTCCTGGCACTTGTGGCGCCAAGGATCCAGACCCAATCCCTGCTGGCGTACCCCACTGACATCCCTCCCCCAGTCACACTGAAGTTAAGTATAATGTAAGCACACTCGGGGGAGGGGGTTGGGTGGGCATTAGGGGCTCCTGGGGTTTGTGGGGGCCCCTAGGATGGCAGTCCTGGTGGGCCCTGCACACCCTAGTCCAACTTTGTACTTACAGCTGGGCCTGAAATGAACAAGAAACATGAAAGTGGTATTAGTTTCTTATTTAGGCCAGTGAATAAGTAAGTGTTAATTGACTTTGGGCCTGATTTCCAAATATCTATGTACAGGCAGGGATGCCCAGCATAGTATCCAGCTCGTTCCAGCCTTGCCCAGAATAATTCAAGACATGAAAAGTGTCATCAAAGTGGGCATCTTTGCAATTCTGGCTGTTTGACTAAGTAACAGGTATGGGAGAGGTTAAATGACCGTAGACAGTGGATTTCAAAATAAATATGTGCAAGCACGGATGCCACACATATATGGTCTAGCCTGGCCCGAAATGGCTCTGGGCATAAAAAGTGGAGTCAAAGTGGGCATCTTTTTAATTCTGCCTGCTGAATGAGAGAATGGGGTGTAGGAAAGTATTTCTATAGCACCACTTAATGGACCAGGAAACCCACATACACTGGAAACCTGTGAGCCCATGTGACCCTTCAAGATCATTTTATGACTATTCTAAACATAATTTCAGTTGGTTCATTATATATTTTTGATAGTTTTTGAAATATTTAACTTCTTCAAAAACTATTGCTTGAAGAGACTACATTTTTATTGTTGCTTTTTATCATTTGTTTTTCTATTCAGGTCTTCTCCTATTCATGAATACTCAGTGACCATATTATGGCTGAATTTCCGCGAAATACAAACCCCAAGGTGCAGAGATGCCAACTTCTTAACATGCATTGCTGGGGGCATTGGCGGATTTGGAGTGAGGGAGAGAAGGGTCCAAAAAAGGGTAACTCTGGGGTCTGGGGCATCAGAGATGACAGGTATGGAGATGCAGGGACTGTCCTACAAAAATGGGCCATTAGGAGTAATGCTTTTGTGACACTTTGCTCATTTATCTACACATTTGCACATGGGCAGTTAGCATGGAGACTAGGGTTGCCAACTTTTCTACAAAAAAAAAAAAAACCTTCCTATATTTTTATCTTTTTGTCCTATTAATAACATTAGCATCAAGTATAATTTTTTAACCAGGCTCATAAAGGCTATGCTTTATTTGTTTATTTGTCTCTGGCTTAAAGGAACAGTAACTTCAAAAAATGAAAGCGGTTTAAAGTAATTAAAATATAATGTGCTGTTGCTCTGCAAAAAACTGGTGTTTTTGCTACAGAAAAGCTACTATATAAATAAGCTGCTGTGTAGCCATGGGGGCAGCCATTCAAGCTGGAAAAAAGGCACAAGTTACATAGCAGATAACTAGTAGATAAGCCCCATATAATGGGGGTTTATCTGTTATCTGCTAAGTAACCTGTGCCTTTTCTCCTTTGAATGGTTGCCCCCATGGCTACACAGCAGCTAACTTATATAAATAGTGTTCCTGAGGCAAACACACCAGTTGTACCAGTGCAGGGCAACACTACATTATATTGTAATTACTTTTATACACTTTCATTTTTTGGTATTACTGTTCCTTTAAAAAAATCTATTCACTGATTGGTCGCTATGGGTTACTGCCCAGGTGGAAATTTTCCCAGTCTTGATAAATAACCCCAACTAAATTCTCCTGTAGAGTGAAAGTGAATTCAATAATAAAATTATTGGCGCTTTAGACTCACCTATAACTATGTATTCTTTTATTTTCAAGCGCCCTTCCTTTTATATTTTTTTTTTCTTTGTACCCAAGAAAACATATGGGAGACTTAGTGCATTTAACATGGCTTTTGCATTGTTATAATACATTCAAACCAAGAAGCAATTGTTTTTTAGGCCGTCATTATTCGAACTCCATAAACACCCGAAAAATAACACCTACGTCCGACTACGCATGCACCACGGCCACTACGCTACTCACGCAAACGCGCTCTGACGTCATTCCGTTTGCCATGCGTGCTCCTCCTCGCCCGCACAGTCATGGCGCCATTGAGCCGCTGGTATTTTACCCGGGAGCAGCTAGAACGCAGTCCGTCCCGGCGAGCTGGACTGGACGCCGATAAGGAGCTCTCGTATCGGCAGCAGGCGGCAAACCTCCTGCAAGATATGGGCCAGCGGCTCAACGTGTATCCTTCCCCAGCCCGCAGCGCCGGCCTGGGCGAAAGGGAGGCCTAGAATACATGGGCTTCGTGTTACATGAGGGAGATAAACTAAGGCCCTAGTGTGTGCTCTTTCGGCCAACAGCGTTACCGTAGAATAAGTACTAGTAGGGCGGGAGCAATGCTTTAGCCCCCTGTTTGTGTGTGGGCTCCGCATGTGGCACATTATATAACTAGCCCTACGGACAGGGATTGGCGGGGAGGAGTTATTAGTTGTGGTCGGTCCTGAGCCTAATGGCTGTCACTTGTACAGCTTTACATCATCTTGCTTTTTATACACTTAATATTGTTATTAAATCAATCCCTTGCTGGAGGGGTGAATAATTGAAGTTATCGAGCAGAGTGTGTGGACTTGTCTTTTTTAAATCTTACCAACTGAATAGATGTTGAAGAGAATGTCACGGTGCATATTATGTGCAGTGTTACACCGAGGCTAACCTAGTTCTATAGAAATGCAAGTGAAAGGGCGCTTTTGTTTTAGGAAGGGACTAGAGAGTGTCACAAGTACAAGGAATCGTATTACTTCACACAAGCGCAAGAAGTAAATGGTATATTGTAAACAAACCGTATTAATGTTGATACAAAACCCATTTGTTCACCTGATGTTTTTATTAGCCATAACTTTTTGTATTTGATGACTAGGGTTGGTTTAATAACATATTGTAATTTGCGTATAAGCAGTTACCGATGGCAACTGATCAGGTCTTTGCTTTTCTATCTTGCAGTAAACTCTGTCTTCCACTCTGTTCCGCCTGGTGCACAGGACTTATAGAGACTTCAGCACTCTCCACCACGTTCCAAGTAGCACAAAAATACCAGCATTGAAAATCAGCAGGGGTTATCCCGCTTAAAGTCCCGTTGTGCCGGTATTTTTGTGCTTTTAGAACCTGCATTTGTTCAGTTTACCTCCCATATTTGTAAATCAGAGCCCATATATTTTAAATAGAGGTAAATCACTAAACCCTATTAATGAAACAGTAACATAAAAATATGTTAATGGTTTCACCCCAAAACTATTACAGTAATAGGCAAAGCTTACTCCACCTTGGATTTTTGGAAAACTTCAGCTAGAATTTTACATAATGCTTCATAGCAGCAGGGTGACGAGCAACTTGCTTTCCCTTGTTCGGTGAAATGGAAGTTAGTTTAGCACTGGAGGACTTTCAGCACTTAGCTTTTTTTTATCAGTGTCTGCAGTTTAAATTTATATTTTTATTCCTTTGAACAACTTTGGAGGTTAATGTTGTGAGCATAAATTTAAACTGCAGATGCTGAAGGACCTCCTGTGCAAAGCTGTCTTTTGGTTCAGCTCACACAGATGCCTGTTGCCATGCTGCTATGGAGCATTTTGTGGAAGTAAACTTTAGCAGTATTGGGGTAAATTAAGTACTAACATATTTTTGTGTTACTGGTCCTTTACAAAGCATTTAAATGCAAAAGCCTTGGTTCCTAAAAGTCCTGTAAAAACACACCATTTAAGAATATGTTGTTACCTTTTTGGGGCGTGTGCTTTGACATTAAAAACATGAGTGTCTTCTGAGAGTACAAGGCACCCTCAAAAATCTCAGTCAAATAAAACTGGGGTCTGCAATGTGTTGTGTATTTAATTCAATAAAGCATATTTTGTGGTGTGTCCTGTGTTCTTGAAGAGATTACATGTTTTTGTGTCAGCACAGAGATGTAAAGTATCTACCTCCATAACATTGTATTGCTTTATAATTAACTGATCACCTCTTTCTGCATGTGTGTCCAGCTTCTGGCTATCTAGATCCTCTTAAACTAAAACTTCACAGCTAAAAGCTGGGATATTTGGGAGTTATACATTTACAGAATACAAAGGTCCCTAGTTTAAACATTCCTAATTTAAAATGCAGTGAAAATAAAGAAGTAAATGCAAAAGACTTAGTATTGTGTTTTGCTGTCTTATTTACTGCAGGCGTTTTAATTATTAAAAAAAAAAAATGCAGAGTTCAGTTTAAATATAGTCAAAGGTAGAAGTTTCCATCAGGTGAGTTAGTATAAACTGGGCCTGTTCTATTTATATAAGTGCTAATTATACCACCGTAGTTTAATTATAAGATTGAATAACATTTAAAAAGATTGATCATGGTTGCTGTTGGTAAAAGGACTGGTACAATTTAACAACCTCAAATTTAGTGGCCTCAATGTAAAGAATATTTAATGTAAAACCATATAATAATTTTAATATAAATTCAATTTATGTTAGAAAATGGTCAACAGTTTGTTTTTACCTGTTCACAAAGTTAATATTTCTGTCAAGGTGTTGTGCTTTATTTTTCCCACATAGGTAGGGGTGAATATGAAAATCTTATTTTCCTTAGCTTTACTTGTACAGATCACAGCTGACCATAAATACAGCTATTGTATATGTGCATCGTTTCTATATGGTTCAATCTTTCACTCGATTCCACCGTAACGTAAGTGTAAACTTAATTGTGCGTATACTTGTTTTGCTAAATTATCCTTTTGTTAAGCAAACGTGTGTTGCGCAACTTACTCCCCATGAAAAATTACATATCATTAAAACAATATACATTATCACAATTACATAAGCTATTGTAATTAGTTATTGCCTGGAGTTTATAAACAGAATGGAATGCTTTTGCAGATTAGTTGAATTTATCATCAGCGTGTACAATAGTAAACTGACCTGTTCACCAGTGTATCCTAAGCATTATGGAAAGGGTTTATACAGTACCTATAGTGATATCTTGTTTATATAGAAAGAGGAAATATTTTTATAATGATTGTTATTCATTATTCTGGCTTAGTGATCTGTTCAAAACACCTTAGCAATTAAAAAGACACACTTTTGTAGTTGTAAGAAAATAACTGCATCTACAAAAAAAAACTAAACAACGGGGCAGCTGTTGTGTTCATATGTATCCTATACATTTGACTGAACTGGTCTACTGGAAATGTATGAAAACACAGAATTTTAGTGGATGCATGTATTTATACTGTCATTTTGTACTTTGCAGTCTGTGGGACCAGCTGCACTCTTCTTGGCAGCAAAGGTAGAAGAGCAGCCTCGGAAATTGGAGCATGTAATCAGGGTGGCACACGCATGCTTGAGCCCGTTAGAACCTGCACCTGATACCCGAAGTGAGGTAGGTTGTTTTACAAAAATATTAGAAAGTGCCCTAGCACTGTTGGTGTATTTTAATTAGGGATGCACGGAATACATGGTCCTGGCCGAACCAAATCCTAAAAAAAGTCACGTGACTTTTTATCATGTAAATATGGAAGTTGAACATTTTTCCAAAATTGTCCAACATTTAACCCTTCCAAAACCTAATTAGCACATGCTTTTTAGGATTTGGGGGTTTGGCCAAATCCAAAAAAGTGGATTCCGTTCATCCCTAATTTTAATTCATCTTTATTGTTTTACCAACAGTACAAGACAGAGTGATTTTGCTACTTTGGGGTTTTTCTACCTCCAAATACCAATACAGGATCTGAGGTATTGTAGGTGTGTTAACGGAATAGTTTAGGAACCTTTGTGCTGTGTGGGAATCATTTGGCCGAAACTTATCAGAATATCTAAATTAATAACTCCCAACTAATAAACATTTAAACTATGAGTACAAATGAATTAGGCCAGCAAATCTAAATTTTAGTTCTCTTTGATCTTATTTCCCATATGGGGTCCAAGAGTGTTGAATTCTCTTAGCTGAATTTAAAGATGATAATTTTAATAGTTCAGGTGAATTACTAACCTGTTTGACTATGTACATTTCTGGAGGATTTGGAATCCCTCAAGTCCTGAAACTGGGGATTCTGTGTACTCCTGGCAAAATTATGTTATAAAAAAAAAAAAAACACATTAACCTTCCTATGTACAAAATAGGATTGCATACACAGTGTCTTAACATTTAAAAAGGTTGCGCAAACCTATGCTTATGGTTCTGTTGGCACTTCTCCTGGATTTAAAATTAGCAGGAAAGCTCTTCCATGGGATCTTAACTTATATGTATAACAAAGTTCCTCTGTAGACAATGCAGGAGCTATGATATATGTAGTGTGATTTTTTTTTGCAAATTATGTGACCAAATATGAGGTTTACATAATAAATAAATTGTATATAACACACCAGATTTATACAGCAAGAATCTGGTAGCTGCATTTTTTATTTGCATTATTGGCTATAGCCATGTTTATGTCATGGAATAAGTATATTTAAAAATCATTGCTAAAAGTTTGTTTTTATAGAATCTTGTATTTTTTATTATTTATCAGGTAAAGATATTGATTTAAATATGTTGTGGATATGTTCTGCTTCTACTAAATTTGTTGTAAGGTTGCTAATCTGTGCAGTTTTGTGTAGCAGCGATTTTTATTTTACATACATTTAATTTGAAATGAAGTGCCAGATATTCTACAAAAAACAAACATGCAGATCTATGACCAGATCATTGCCAAAATGGCAATAACTCATTGGTTTCTTAGGACATTGTACTGAGTGCCTCACAGTGAGTAATTTGCCTGTCCTCTCAACAACAGGCATACCTGCAGCAAGCCCAAGACTTGGTCATTCTTGAGAGCATTATACTGCAGACCTTGGGTAAGTCTTCCACATCAGCTGCAAAAGGGAAAGACTGGACAGCTTTTTTAAAAAGATTTACAGCTGTGGAACATGACTGACCTGAAGGAAGAGTCTGCAAAATAACGCTGTGCGCTGTTGGAATTTATCAACTGAATATGTATATGCGTTTTATGTTGTTTTTTTGTTTTTTTTTTTCTAACGTCGTCCTTTCTCAGGACCCACTAATGTGTTTTTTAAAGAACATTTGTTAAAATAGAGTTTGGCTTCTGAGGCTGTGTATGCAATATGCACATCACTGTCTAGTTCTTTGACTAGTGCACTTTAAGCAGAACTTTATTCTTTAATTTTAGGCAGAATAAATTAAAGGGCTGATGTAAATGCTGACCAACGTATTACATGTATTGGGCCAATTAGGTATCATACAGTGTATTTGAGGGCCAGGTTATATTAAAATGTCATAAAATAAAT
Organism: Xenopus tropicalis; assembly: GCF_000004195.4. NCBI lineage: Eukaryota > Metazoa > Chordata > Amphibia > Anura > Pipidae > Xenopus > Xenopus tropicalis. Next base: position 135,688,773 of record NC_030678.2, on the reverse strand, counting down.
CCTGTGTATTCCTTGATCAGGCTGGGGGCCACATCTGGCCCATGGGTCTCCAGTTGGACAGCCCTGTTCTGTAGAATTCACTTGAAAAAAAAAAAGTTTTGCCTTTCTTGCATTACATAAAAATGGACAGGTTATAATAATATATTTCCTCTTTCAGGTTTTGAGATAACGATTGATCATCCGCACACACATGTTGTAAAGTGTACACAGCTTGTCAGAGGTAAGACATTTATTTGGATTCTAATTTTTCAGATCTGGTTATCATGAATAATTGTATAAATAAGTTTCACTATGAGAATTTGCACCAAACTCACTCTTCCAAGAAATAACTGGCCTTTATAAACCTTACTTGAGTTCTGTACTTTAAGTATAGGATATTGTACTCCGGTACAGAATTGCATTCTGGTCCTGAAATCAGTATTTGGGGCCATGGAAGTAATGAACAGTTATGTCTCAATGGAATTGTTGAGCAATATATGTTGTAAGGGGGACACACTGATCATGCAATTATAATTTTCTACACATTCATATATGTTTTTACTTATTTTCTACTATTCAGTTATATATCGTATTACAATGCACATAGCAAGGATGAGTTTCTGCATGCATTAAAGAATTATAAGTTTTGTGCTTCTCTACAGCAAGCAAAGACTTGGCACAGACATCATACTTTATGGCAACAAACAGGTTAGTACAGCTGATGATCATATAGTGTTATATGCCAAAGAGCTTAGGTAAATATTGAGCTACAGCTTCTGAATTGTATTCTGTTTTCTGTTAGCCTGCATTTGACCACTTTCAGCCTCCAATACACTCCACCCGTGGTGGCTTGTGTCTGCATTCACCTGGCATGTAAGTGGTCTAATTGGGAGATTCCTGTATCGACAGATGGGAAGCCATGGTGGGAGTATGTGGATGTAACAGTCACGTTAAAGCTGCTGGATGGTAAGCATCTAACTTTTATGGTTGTTGGATGTGAACCTTTATCTGTAACACTCTGTAGCCCAAAATACAGTTTTATGTGTTTGTCTTTATTTTTTTTCTGGGACACATGGATACCCCTTGGAGAATCCAGCCTTTAGTTGGACAGCATCCCTTTAGAGCATTCAAATTTTTAAGGGGAAGAAAAGCCTCCCCCAAAAAATTAGAGATATTAACTTTTTCTTTGTCACCTCCAGTAACTATCCTCAGGTTGGTGGCAACTACAGTGACTTACAATTTATTTTCCTTTGCAGAAGCTTTGTGAAAGCACTCTGTTAGGCCTGGTATGTCATCCCCAGGACCCAATTTCCTGGAGACATATTTCTTTGATTCCTCCAATAGCTGCCTACAGCTATTATCCCTATGCAGGAGGCCAGTCAAAGTACTGTGCTGGGCTTGGGAACTATGGTTCTTGCCTCAAGAGGCCAGCACAGTGAACTGACAGCTGTACAATACCATATGCAGGAGGTTTTTGAGTTCTTATTTATTCTTTTGGCATTTACTGTATTTCTGAATCATTACACTGCCTTAATGCGGCTGGTCTTGCATGTGGCCTGATGTGTCAGATTCTTTATGTTGCCTGTTTTTTTTTTCTTGCTGACACAGCCAGTCTGTTGTTGTTTGTGCCAGACTCATAGCCGAAGGTGGGCTTTAACCCACATTTTATAAACATTATGTGCTCTTTCATTTTAGGGTCATTTACTGGAAGGGGGGTTGGTTTAGTTTAAGTAAGAATTTCCACTTCTGGAACAAGATTTAGAGTGCTAAATACAAAAGAAAAAATTCTATTTTTCGTGATATAGGAATTTATAACAGAAACATATTTTATTTTATGGACAAAAATTCAGCTGATTTGGAAAGCTTGATATGTATAGTTTTATGGAGATTTCTAAACACATGCCAGTTGTTTCCTATTTTGCCCCTGGGCGATCGGGCCCCAGGGGCCACTCGTTCCCTTCCTGTGCTTGTTGCATAGGGGGTGGGAACGAGCAAGGAGCGAAGGAGTGTCTGTGGCACTTGGGTACTTTTATCCAAAGAATGTCGATTCTACGTAACTATGTGGTAATACTAACATGCTCTCTAGAGAAGGTTTGCCGAAAATATGCTCCATAAGCTCCTTCTTGTGCCTGCACCGGAATGAATGGAATACTTTCAGATGCAGGCACATATGCCGAAATATGCATAAAAATTTGTGACTTTGCATTCTCTTGCGTTTTTATGCGGATATCAGCTACATGTGCCTGCACCAGAGCGTATTCCATTCATTCCGGTGCAGGCACAGGTAGGGGCATATGGCGCATATTTTCATCAAGCGTTTTTCAGCTTGCCGAAAATATACACCATATGCCTGGTGTGGCATCAGCCTAAAGGTAGGATCCCCTGTGTTGTGTTTTCTTAGTTCACAGCTCTGATAGACTAACAGATTATCTGCATTTCTCGCTCTGTATACAGGTATGGGATCCCTTATCCGTAAACCCGTTATCCAGAAAGTTCCGAATTATAGAAAGGCCATCTCCCATAGACTCCATTATAAGCAAATAATTATCATTTTTAAAAATGATTTCCTTTTTCCCTGTAATAATAAAACAGTACCTTTTACTTGATACCAACTCAGATATAATGAATCCTTATTGGAGGCAATACAAGCCTATTAAGTCTGCTAAAAATCATTTAAATATTGAATAAACTTAAGTTATGGAGATAAAAAATTATGGAAAGATCCCTTATCTGGAAAACCCCAGCATTCTGGATAATAGGTCCCATACCTGTACTTTGAAAGTGATCATGACCGAGTTATGGATGAATTACTGTCTATATACTTTTTTTTCTCTCTAGAGAGATAAATTAAACAGGGGCCTATTTATAAACCCTTGTAAAGTTATTTACACATAAACTAATAGCTTATTTATAAAGCAGTGTATATCTTATGTGTGATTATATGCTGTGCATCACAGTTGGCTTCCACCAGCCGAATCTTAGCTTTAACCCATTTTAGCCTGTGGCAAAAATTCTGACATAAGATGTGTAATGCAGGAATGGAAAACCAAACACCATTTTTCAAACAGCATATTTAAAGCAGCTGCTGCTTTTTGTACCAGAATGGCACGCTGGACTTCACAGTTGCCAAAAATCAATACAGAATAGGGTTGGCTTTTATGTGGTGATGCTACTGTTTAGATGGCATTCTGGGTGATGATGTACTCTTTATAAATATGTCTCATAGAGTTGTCATGAGAATTTTCAGAATGCCTGGTGTGATTGTGAAGCTTAATATAGTTCAGCATAGATAAACAGTATTTAGTCATGGATTAGTTCAGTTATAGGTCTTTGGCAGAGGTCAACCTTGTAGTCAGGGTTATCTACAGTTGTTATTTGTGACATTAATTCTCTGCATACAGCGTCTTTGTTTTCCATTTTATATAATAAATTGACGTAAGCAATGGAGACAAAATAAGTATTAATCTCCCCATTTCTTACAGTAAGTCATAAAAATTTGTTGATTCTAGAATCTTCGGCTTCTGCTACAAAAAAGATAAAACAGTAATGTAGATGAAACTACAAGATTTTGTAGATAATGGATGATAAGTTTGCTCTGACTTCACCCTGAAATCGCCATACCTTAGGAAGGTTAAAATTTAAGAGGAGATCGCTATGTACAAGATGTAGGGTTGCATTTCTAAGCCTACTTACAGTTTTTACACTTTGCCCATATTCAATTAACCATTTCCTTAAATAAGTGTATTACCTGCAGCAGATGGTTTTGCGGTCTTATTACTTTTTCTGTATATGCTTTTGATACCCAATTTCTGCTTGATTATTGCAGAATTAACTCATGAATTTCTTCAGATCTTAGAGAAAACTCCTAATCGCCTGAAACGAATCAGAAATTGGAGGGTAAGTTTTTTGGGACAGTTCTCCAATCACAAGTGTGTCAAACCAATACACTATTAAACCCTTAAAGGGTAGACCGTTAGACCTTTTTGATAAAGCTTACTTAGTTTTTACCTTTCCTTCTCCTTTAAATTCAGTCCACGGATATTGTTTAAGGGTAGACGACATTTGCCATAAAAAGGGCCCTGTGCAGAAACCATGCCCTCTTACATCACAATCTCCTCTAATACTTCCTCTCTGAGCATCCTTTTTGTGCACTTGTCCAATTGAGGTTTGGCATGGTGCCAAGAGACTGGCGGATTGCTAATGTGGTGCCGTTATTTAAAAAGGGATCCCGTTCTCAGCCTGAAAACTATAGGCCTGTTAGTCTGACATCAGTAGTAGGAAAACTTTTGGAAGGGGTAATAAGGGATAGGGTACTTGAATACATTGCAGTTCACAATACTATTAGTTTGTGCCAGCATGGTTTTATGCGTAACAGATCTTGCCAGACTAATTTAGTCGCCTTTTATGAGGAGGTGAGCAGGAACCTCGATGCTGGAATGGCAGTTGATGTCATCTACTTGGACTTTGCTAAAGCGTTTGATACAGTACCTCACAGAAGGTTAATGATCAAATTAAGGAATATTGGCCTAGAACATAATATTTGTAATTGGATAGAGAACTGGCTGAAGGATAGAGTACAAAGAGTGGTGGTAAATGGAACATTTTCTAATTGGACCAGTGTGGTTAGTGGAGTACCGCAGGGGTCAGTCCTTGGGCCTTTGCTTTTTAACTTGTTTATTAATGACCTGGAGGTGGGCATAGACAGTACTGTTTCTATTTTTGCTGATGACACTAAATTGTGCAAAACTATAAGTTCCATGCAGGATGCTGCTGCTTTGCAGAGCGATTTGACAAAATTAGATAACTGGGCAGCAAACTGGAAAATGAGGTTCAATGTTGATAAGTGCAAAGTTATGCACTTTGGTAGAAATAATATAAATGCGAACTATCTACTGAATGGTAGTGTGTTGGGGGTTTCCTTAATGGAGAAGGATCTAGGGGTTTTTGTTGATAACAAGTTGTCTAATGCCAGGCAGTGTCATTCTGTGGCTACTAAAGCAAATAAAGTGCTGTCTTGTATAAAAAAGGGCATTGACTCAAGGGATGAGAACATAATTTTGCCCCTTTATAGGTCCCTGGTAAGGCCTCACCTTGAGTATGCAGTGCAGTTTTGGGCTCCAGTCCTTAAGAAGGATATTAATGAGCTGGAGAGAGTGCAGAGACGTGCAACTAAACTGGTTAAGGGGATGGAAGATTTTAACTATGAGGTGAGACTGTCAAGGTTGGGGTTGTTTTCTCTGGAAAAGAGGCACTTGCGAGGGGACATGATTACTCTGTACAAGTACATTAGAGGGGATTATAGGCAGTTGGGGGATGTTCTTTTTTCCCATAAAAACAATCAACGCACCAGAGGTCACCCCTTTAGATTAGAGGAAAGGAGCTTCCATTTGAAGCAGCGTAGGTGGTTTTTCACGGTGAGGGCAGTGAGGTTATGGAATGCCCTTCCTAGTGATGTAGTAATGGCAGATTCTGTTAATGCCTTTAAGAGGGGCCTGGATGAGTTCTTGATCAATCAGAATATCCAAGGCTATTGTGATACTAATATCTACAGTTAGTACTAGTGGTTGTATTTATAGTGTATGTATGTGAGTGTATAGATTGGTAGGTGTGGGTTAAGTGTGCTGGGTTTACTTGGATGGGTTGAACTTGATGGACACTGGTCTTTTTTCAACTCTATGTAACTATGTAACTATGTAATGTCAGGTTGACCGGGTTTTCATCCTATTCAGACTCTCCTCTCCTTTAGACATTCTACAGACCTCTGTTTTATATGATAATAGTAAGGTTCCATCTAATTGTTTTCAGACTAGTGAATACGAGGACCCATACTACAAAACCTACTAGATCAGCAGTAGGTTGAATTAAACTGCCCACATGGGTCTGTTCAATAGATGAGATTGCTAAATGAGCAGACCTTGACTTGATGGGACCACCCAGGTCAAAGGCAAAACTGATCTATAATATGGCCAAAAAGCTTGCTATTCTGTTCCAAATCATCAATTGACTAAGATGTAAATCATGAAAACTTTTTCAGTATGGTAATATGTCACAATGAGTCTCCTTTATACTTTTGATCTCTTTATTATCCAGTTGCATTAAATGACCCATACATTTCATAATACACTATAAAGGGGTTCTGTAGTTAAAACTGGCATATGCCAGATGTGCAAAATTATTTTGCCGAGTTTATCCCATTGACTTCAATGAGTTACACCAGGTCTGGGATGACGTTTTATAAATATGATTTGATGATTATGAGTTATCCAGTATTCTAGCTGAAAGGCACATGAAATAGTGCCCTGAGGTCAACTGGGAAGCACAGGACAGCACCAGAAGCAGTAGAAATGCAGTAAAGATTTCCAGAGTAAATTCATCTTTAAAGGAGAAGGAAAGGCTAAGTCACTGGAAGGTGCCAGAATGTTAGGCACCCCCAGTGACTTAAAGGAACAGTAACACCAAAAAATGAAAGTGTATAAAAGTAACTAAAATATAATGTGCGGCTGCCCTGCACTGGTAAAAGTTGTGCGTATACTTCAAAAAGTCTACTATAATTTATATAAATAAGCTGCTATGTAGCCATGGAGGCAGCCATTCAAAGGAGAAAAGGCACAGGCACATAGCAGATAACAGATAAAACACTATTGTATTCTACAGAACTTATCTGTTATCTGCTGTGTAACCTGTGCCTTTTCTCCTTTTTTCCAGCTTGAATGGCTGCCCCCGTGGCTACACAGCAGCTTATTATATAAATTATAGTAGTGTTACTGTAGCAAACACACCAGTTTTACCAGTGCAGGGCAACAGTGCATTATATATTTATTACTTTAAAGCTCTTTAATTTTTTAGTGTTACTGTTCCTTTAATCGCTTTCCTTTTACCCCAGGCTGGTGCTCCTGTGAGAAGACCTCCGCACCAGCCCGGGGTACCTATGAGCGAGTGTTTCCTCGTCCTTCTGTTTTTGCGCACTTGCGCAGTAGAGTGAAAAGCCGAACTTAAACAAACTGCAGGTACTCCGGGCTGATGCGGTTTTCTCCTAACAGGAACACCAGCCCAGGGTAAAATGTAAGCGATTAAAGTCACTACCTTTCCTTCTCCTTTCAGAGCTATGACAAAGATTTTTAAACATGCCAACTATTTTTCCTCCAAATGTTACTCCAGTTCTTAAACATAAAAGATTTTACATTGCTTTATAAATACAGCCCTAACCTCTTTTCTTTTGAAAAAAACACATACACCTCTTTCTTTTGTTTGTTAATATTGAAAACATGTTTCTTCTTAAAGAAAGCATTAAGAGCATTATCTAACATTTGAATTTATTTGGCTTTTTTATTTTTTACTAAGCCGTTTTTTAGTTTATGGCAGGAGATGTTAAATAGCACTTTTGTATTTGCAGATTAGTCAGGCTAACCAAACCAGGAAACCTAAAGACGATGAATGTCAAGAAGAGTCTGAGGATAATAGCTTTTCTGAAGAGACAATTCTTCGAATGTTCTCTCATAGTGGAATGTTAAATACTGATTCCCTTTCTGATTCATCATCTCAGCCACTTTCGGTTACAAAAAATGATGGGGGAATGTCGGAAGGGCAGTGGGGGTGTCAGCTACAGAGCCAGCGGGATCAGCATAGAACTGGCGAGCTTATAACATCTGCAGAACAGTCACAAACACTCGGTTCCAAACCAGTGGCACTTGCTAAAATGTCTCTGAAGGAGTACCGAGCAAAGCATGCAGAGGAATTGGCAGCACAAAAACGCCAGCTGGAGCAATTGGGTGCCAGCCTAAAAGAGCAATACGCTTCTGCTGCTCAGAACCTGTTAATACAGCAGCAGAAAGAACGTGAAAAAGAGGCCCATGCCTCTCCTATTATCCTTAAGATTCCATTGCATGAAGTAAGCCACAAACGCTCTGAGAAATCTTCCAGCCTCAAGCTTCGGCTCCCTGTTACTAACCGGGAGAAATCGGAGGAGGGAAAAATACGGATTAAGTTGCCAAATGAGGACAGCAGCAAGAGTAGAGATAAGCACAGAAGTAGTACATCTTCACATCACCATCACAATAACCAGTCACATCGTCAACACCACCAAGATCCATCTGGAAATAACAGCAGCAAACGTTCTTTACCTCCCCCGGTATTTTCGACACACAAATCATCATCAAATTCCCGAAAACGTACTACCACAGAGGAAACCGCAGGACACGATCCCCCTTCTCACAAAGTCAGCAGGACCTCCAAAGCTTCCACACAGGAACCTGCTGTTCCACACTCATTAAACAGAGTGAGAGGTAAACCAGAAAGGGAATCTTCGGGAACCAATGGTCACAGCGTCAATAAAGTAATTGATTATCAGGACACAGTGAACATGTTACATTCACTTCTTAGTGCACAGGGAGTACAACCCATGCAGCCCCCTCAGTATTTAAATCCATTTGGGGATTTTCGCAGGACACGGCCTGGTAACACTGATGATTCCAGAGCTCCCCCACTTCCTGCTGAGCCACCCCCCCCTCTTCCGCCACTGCCAAAGTGATATAAGTTTTAAACCTATTGTTTTAATGTCTAGAAAGGTGAATTAATTTCCCTGCATTGTCTGAACTATCCTAACCAGCACGCTCTCTTTCTTTTGCTCTTCCATTTTTTATACCAAACTATTCCTTGTGGTTTTGTTCCTTCCTAAACAGTCTTACCCTATTGTGTTTCCCTAATTTTTTGCATGTCTTAAATGAAATGATGTCACTTTCTAGGACTTCAATCACTCACTTCTCTGTCATGTTATATTTTGTTTGTGTTGGTGTTATTTCTATCAAACGGGTCATAGTTTTAAAAATGTACTATAAGAAAGCAATTGAGAAATGTTACAAAAGTGTTGATACTAAGCTTTTTGCAAGCTGAAAGTTACAGGTACATTATATTTATAGTGTTATCTGACTATTTTTATTATGCTTTATTCTTCCTTTTAACTGTCAGTATCAAACTTTCATCTCATTTATCTATGAATGGAGATTGTTTGTTTTTTCCTCTGGTGGAAGTCTTATTTATAGCTAATTTTAGGCTAGGGCAACAAGGTTGCAGTGTAGTCGCTGACCCAAGTATGTTGGTCAGCCAGGGTGTCCAACTGTAACTGTGCTGTGTTTGGTAGGCATCCCTGGATATTAGCACTCAAAGGCAGCTAAATGAGAGCCTCTCAGAAAACTCTGCCTGCAGTATTCCATGGCAAGTATGTCAGCTGACATCCACAGACATCCTACCATAGAGGAACCTATAGAGCTCTCCTAAAGAAAGTCTTGGCCCAGGCCTTACTTTGCCAGTCAGTTTGATAATCATTTGTATAATTGTTTGATTAAATCACAATTTAAAGGAGAAGGAAAGGCATTTTAATGCCGATAGATTAGCCACATCAGTGCCACCTAGAAAGCTATATTTATTCTGCAAAAACCTTTACCATACCTGAGTAAACAGCCCTAGAATCTCCATCTGTTTGCTTAAGACAGCAGCTGCCAGTCTCAGGAAGTGTTGCAGCTTTAGCAGTTGGTAGCTCACAGATCTCACATTCTCATGAGAAGGGGAGTGAATTCTTTTGGGAGGTGGAGTAGGAGAAGGGAGAGAGGAGAGAGCTGCCTGCTTATGGTTGTATTTACATAGACCTTTCTGATAAAGCTTACTTAGTTATTACCTTTCCTTCTCCTTTAAATAAGCTTTTTATCCCAATTACTTAGATGCTTACGATATATTGCCCACTTACACCACAGTTTTTTTATAGAATTTTTTTAAAGCAATGTTAAATGGGAAATAGCACTGGAAATTGTTAGTCAAATACATTATTTCCTCCTTTAATGCCCTGGGCACATGTAGAGTTTATGTTGTTCCTTTGCTTAGTGTTTCATAGGTGAATTTTGTCACTGCTAGTCTGGTGAGTAGCATTCATTAACCTGCATTCACTTGCCTGCTGGTAAAAATGGTTATGACCAAATGGCTGTTACCATTTGCTTGTGTGACTGTCTACAAAGGGTTTATAGTCTGCAGAGCAGATATATGTGCATGTAACTTCCTATGAAGTGGCAATTCTTGTTGATAGTAGGAATCAAGAACGGCTCACAAGCCATTTTCAGAGACACTCACCTATGTGCCTTACTGTTTGGGCTATATGTACATTCTGGTTTAATTGTCTTCTAAAGTGTAAGAGCAACTCTCAAGTTACATTATTTAACATTGGCTGCTTACACTACTGCAATAGTGAGGAATATTTCTTACATTTTTGTGATCATAAACAGCACATACCATTTGTAATATCTAAGTTTTGGTGATCTGAATGCTGTGTGTATAATATTGTTTCTGTGTAATTTTTCATCCAGCCCTTTGAGCAGTGAATTGTTATTCAGATACCTGAAAAATGCCTAAAGGGAGGCATTTTCTTGTTTTTACCAACAAATCTAGATTATTGAGATCAAGAATTAGCCTTTGTTTGACAGTGTTTCTTAGGTTCCTCTAACTTGTTTTATCTTAAGAGGGGAATGCTTGCAATTACAGCTGAACTCACAGCATCAGTCCAATAAGAAAAGTTTTAGGCCAATGACACACAGGGCATTATGTCACCAGACGTGACTGTTCTGTGAGTGTTCAAAACATACCTTTCTATTTTGGATCATGGAAGTCACATGCTCTGAACAAGTCCAATTTTAATAAAATGCAGAATAAAGCATTTCCGTGCTAATATGTGATTGGACTGGTTTGGAACAGTGAACCGCAATACAAAGGTATATTCTCCCATTTTGTCACCTATGCCACAAAATTCACTCAGTACCATTGCACTTAGGGGATGCATTCGTTATATCAGTTTGCAGGCCTTCTGAGACTTTGGTCTTGGGGTTACTTATGTGCAAATTGCTAATATAATTTATTTCAGCTGTAGGGATTTGGACTGCAAGATAACATTTTCTTCTTATGGTTCTGTATTACATGGAATAGTAGATGCTTCTTACATGTCAGTATGACAGACTTGAATATCAATTAAAATCCTTAATTATTAATGAAATAATTATTTTGACAAATATATAAATTATTAAAATACTTGAAGACCCCCCAGTGATAATGTGACAGCCAGGTTTCTCTTCAGTGTTGGACATAGACAGCATTGGGGGCTTGTGATTGGGGTGTGGCTGCTGTCTATTACTCAAATTTAGATAAGCTTTCCCAGGACCCCCAAGCCCACAGAGTTCCTTAGCAACCCAACAAAAATGTCCACATTACTTTCTCTCTCTCTCTACCCATTTTATATTCTTCAATCAATTTAGCCCTTGTTTCTTTCACCATTAAAGAAGGAATGGAAAACATCTGGGCACTGGGTATTACTTTTTTTGCGATTGGTAGACAGTAGCTGGTTGAGCATTTCACTTTGTGTCTTGTAGTGCTTTCACTATGGTTAAAGTGATATTGACACATTTAAAGGGACTTTATTATATAAAAATGTAAATACAAGTGAAATTAATAAAAAAAAAGGTTTTATTTACAAATGAAAATTTTAAAAAAAAGATTTTAATTATAGCTTTTAATTTGCAAAGGGAATATATTTCACTCTGCAATCCTCTGTTTGTATAGCAGACAATAAGGCATGCTGAGTGTTTTTTTTTATCCAGATTAATGATAATTGTATTATAGACTGGGGAGAAAAAAGGGAGCCTAAACAGTATACATTTTATTTCTTTTTCATAGGGAGTATGATTGTGATATTAAAAAAAACACATTTATTTCAGACTGAGCTAGAAAGGCTTTTGTCAGATGTGGCAGTTTCTCCAGTGGCTAAAAATCATATTTTTGTCACTCGCACATGCAGCATATTTTGGGCAGAAAATGCTTTTGTGCATTTTCTGAAGTAAATTTGCCTTGTGTGCACAGTGACAAGTAATTCCCGTTCCTGCCCGTGCTACGCAAACGGGGGTAGGGCGGTATATATATATATAATATTATATTATATGCTTGTGCCTAAGGTGGCAGCCCTTGGGTGCCAATATATTTGATAAAATTAAAAAAAAAGCAAAGAAACCCATAGCTGCTGCCAGATGATACCTGGGCAAATCCAGCTGCAGAGCTGGTGGGATGAGGACGCAATGTCTTACAATAATTAACCACTTTCGGGAGAAGTGACATCACACCTAGGGTGGTACCAGAACTAAATGCAGCCCTGCAGCATCCATACACTTATTGGTATTTGTATGTTCATCATACATACCAATACTAATAAGGGTATGTAAGCCCAATGATTCCCACTGATATCCATAGAAGATTGGGCAAGTCTGAACATCTAATCTCGTAATGTATGATGTACTGTATCTGCCGATTCATGGTGCATCAGCAGTAAAGTCAGGAAGATTGTAAATCAGATTACAAAATGATTGCAAGTTTGCCAAATTTTTCCTCAGCAAAGTTTTTTTTTTTTTTTTAATTATTATGGCCATGTGAAAGTTTCATGAAGGAGGTGTTGCCCCCATATAAAAAAAGTAAAAAGGATTGGGGATCTTTCCCAGTAGTTATAATTATTCCCCTTTAATTTACCTAAAAGGCTTTGTGTGGGGTTTTTTTTGTCTTCCATTGGCTGATCTGAATGATGTATAATCTCTGTAAAAGTCTGCGGAAAAGTGTTGGCACTATATAAATAAATAATCAGATACATGAGAAATAGGGATATCATTTTTAAGAATTTACTGGAAAGAGATTGGGTCATGACAATATTGTGAAATGCTCATCTGTATGAAAGTAATGGGCAGGATAATATTAGGTTTTCTGCAGTACTCAGACATACGTGTATAGAACTTTAAGGAAACAATCCAAATTGATGTTTGGAATACGTTAGTTCAAGCTGGTAATTACTGCTTAATTATCAGCCAAATGAAAGAACAGACTGATCAAAAAAGCTTTCTTACCAAATTGTTAATAACATTGGTTATCATTTATAACTATCAACATTTATTACATCTCCTCTGAATTCAGGAATTCATATTCAGAGAATTCTTTCTGAAAAAACGGCACTTTTCCCAGGGCAGCAAAAAGCCACCATCAAAGGGGTGCTGTACAGCATTGTGTCTGATGTGACGATGTGACGGGCAGTAGCAGAAATGCCACTGAATCGATCCACAATAATGTTTAGTGATTCCAGCCCCCCATTCAGATTTTTAAAGGTTAAGTAAACCTTTATAATAAGTGAATGTAACATTGATGAGAGTGCTATTATAAGCACTTTTGCAATTTACAATTTTTTTTCAAGATTAAGAGGAATGAGTGCTGTTAATTTTTCAATTTGAATAAATTGTTACAACAGTGCCACCTACTGGCCAAGGGCTGATCTGTTGTTGTTCTGGTAAGTAAAACCATTAGAAACCACAGATACCTTTTCTCTCATCTTTTCTAACCAGAAGAGCATCATATCAGCTCTTTCTTTTACCTGACAATTTCCTTGACTAAATTACAGTTGGAACAGTGGCACTGTTGTAGCAAAATGCATTCAAATTAACAGTACATGTCGCTCTTAATATATTTGAATCTTGAAAAAAATGAATTTATTTAATTTGGGAAAAGTGCTTAGAATAGCACTTGCATCAATTTCACATTCACTTATTTTAAAGGCTTATTTAACTGTTAACATTATTATTTGTTTGGATAGAACCCCCCCCCCCCCCCTTACAGTTTATAAAGAATAAGTACATATACAAGGTATTGTGGAGATTACATTTCAGCAAGACACTGGCATAAATATTACATGGCATGGAGGTCTCTGCTTGTAAGAGCTTAATCGTAATATAAGGCTACTGAAGCTACAGAAGCACTGAATAGTCATGCTTGAGCCAATATTTACACAGGTTGTCTATAGGATCGGCAAGCTCTGTTCTCAGATACCAGTTTAAAGTTTAGTATGGAGAGGTGAAGAATGTTACATTTTAAAAAAATGTCAAATAGAAATCTTATGAGAAATGTCTGAATCTTGTTAGTTTAAACATACTAACAGTTCATTTTTTTAAGGTGAGCATCCTCTTTACTGTCATTTTTCCCTGGCTTAAAAAATTACAGTTGAATTGGTGCTTTCAGGCAGGGAAATGGTGAATTAACCAATATAAAAATGCTAGGACTGCTCACTTCCTACCCAGTGTCGTTCTTTAGATTGTAGCAGCAGGTATGTTTCTTAAATAACACATTGGATTATGTTTTCCAAGCAAACATGAAAGCGAAGATTAAAAAGGAGGTGTTTATAAGTAAATATGTATATATTAATGTATGTGTATGTGCATATGTTAAATATTTATCAACAAATGTGGACCGGACAGTGCACAGTGTAAATTATATTTTTAAATACATGTAGTTAAAGGATGTCTATGCAAAGTACAAATGGATTTAATGAGACTGAAACAAAGTGACTGTACAGGTTTCAATCATTGTTTAAACAAGGAAAGGAGTCTGCCTGAAGCAAAATCTGTCAAATGCAAATAAAAATCATTTGATTGAAGCCTTGTTTTCCAGCTTTGTGAGTCCAGATGTAACTATCACTGGATCTAGGGAAACTAAAGCCTAATTTTATGCAGTGGCACACAGGGTTATTTTGGGAGTTTTATTTATTCTTGCTATTTATAAGGCTCTGCTCAATGGAGCTTACAATCTAATGTACCCATCATATTCCAAAAAACATGTATGTAAATTTTTGGAGTTGCCTACCATTTCTCTCCTACCTGAAAACATGCAGTCAGATAAACCTTCATTGCTCCAAGCTTGTACCTGAACTTTCAGGGAGTGCAAATTTGATGCCTTGTTTTTAGCAAGGAAAAAAATGCAGTAACTAAATGGCCCCATGTGTAAATACCTTTGAAAAATATAAAGATTTATACATCTTTTTTAGTTTTCCAAAGGATTTTATTTATGGGTTTCATTGTTTGCTGTCTGACTAGAAGGCTATTAGATTTTTTTTTTTTTTTTTTTTTTAGAAAGAATATCACCTTAGATTCCTTAAATACAAGTGTAACAATAAAGAGCTTACCTCTCCTGTCAGATTTTACAAACTATTATCTGTGTTAGAATGATTTGCTCTAGAGCAGGGATCCCCAACTTTTTTTTTTTTTTTACCAGTGATACAATATTCAATTGTAAAAAGAGTTTGGGAGTAACACGAGCTAGGTAGCCCCAATGTGGACTGGCAGCACATCTGGTTTTAAGCAACCAAAACTTGCCACCAAGTCAGGAATTCAAAAATAAGCACCTGCTTGCGCATGCGCAGTTGGAGGCAGCAAGAAATCAGCTTCACCTGCGCATGCGTAAGCAGGGTCCATGTTGGCGGAGAGACCCAAAGTGTCTTCAGTTGCTAAGAAGATGTCGGGCAGGTATGCTGCTGCTCTACTCTGCATTTTTAGTTAGAGGTTAGCGATAGGGACAGCGTTTAAACTTAGGAACTATGCGGTGAGGGGGGGTGGTCAAGGCAGTGATAGCTAAGGAGGCTTTTAGCGCCCAGGGGTATAGTCCTCCTTTAAGCAAACACAGGGAGCTTCTAGGGCTGTTTACTCAGGTATGGTGTAGCTTTCTGCAGAATAAATATTTCATTCTATCTTGCACTATTGTGACTTATTTATTGTGATTTATTGGCAATAAAATACCAAAATGCCTTTCCTTCTCCTTTACAGAGATACACTAAAAAAACAACTCTTCAAAATATGAATGTACATTAAAAGTTATTTATTGGTCATGCTAATTGTTTTTCACTGATAGTGCTGCTTTTGTAAGTAATTGTTAAAGATCCCAATCCTAATCTCAAGGGGTCATCTTTTTTTTTTTCATTCTAAACTTGTCATGTAGTTGAGGTAAAGTAAGTGCAGATTGCCAATCAGTCATTCCCACTAGGTGTGGATATAATCAGGGCCGCCATCAGAAATCACGGGGCCCCTCACAAAAAAATTTTCTGGGCCCCCCTCCCACCAGTACAAAGGACTCACAGATATGAGACATTGGTAGCCAGCAGGGCCCCCCCTAATACATTGGTAGCCAGCAGGGCCCCCCCTAATACATTGGTAGCCAGCAGGGCCCCCTAACATTTAGCCAGCAGCGCCCCCCTAATGCATTGGTAGCCAGCTGTGCCCCCTGCCCCAGTACATTGGTAGCCAGCTGTGCCCCCCCAGTACATTTGGTAGCCAGCTGTGCCCCCCCAGTACATTGGTAGCCAGCTTAGCCCCCCTTCCCCAAGTACATTGGTAGCCAGCTGTGCCCCCCTTGCCCCAGTACATTGGTAGCCAGCTGTGCCCCCCTTCCCCCAGTACATTGGTAGCCAGCTGTGCCCCCCTTTCCCCAGTACATTGGTAGCCAGCTTTGCCCCCCTTCCCCAAGTACATTGGTAGCCAGCTGTGCCTCCCTTGCCCCAGTACATTGGAAGCCAGCTGTGCCCCCCCTTGCCCCAGTACATTGGTAGCCAGCTGTGCCCCCCTTCCCCCAGTACATTGGTAGCCAGCTTTGCCCCCTTCCCCAAGTACATTGGTAGCCAGCTGTGCCCCCCTTCCCCCAGTACATTGGTAGCCAGCTGTGCCCCCCTTCCCCCAGTACATTGGTAGCCAGCTGTGCCCCCCTTCCCCCAGTACATTGGTAGCCAGCTGTGCCCCCCTTCCCCCAGTACATTGGTAGCCAGCTGTGCCCCCCTTGCCCCAGTACATTGGTAGCCAGCTGTGCCCCCCTTGCCCCAGTACATTGGTAGCCAGCTGTGCCCCCCTTGCCCCAGTACATTGGTAGCCAGCTGTGCCCCCCTTGCCCCAGTACATTGGTAGCCAGCTGTGCCCCCCTTCCCCCAGTACATTGGTAGCCAGCAGCGGCGGCTTCGCGCTCCTCAGGCAAGGCCCTCCCTGCATGACACCTCGGCGCTTCTGAGTGCCGGCAGAAGACAGGCCCTTTTATAAGGTTGCGCCCCGTGCGTACTGGGGCGTGACCAATAGGATCACCCGCTGACCACCAATGACAGGGCCCGGAATCGATTTAAGGGGGCCCGAGCTACTAAGAAAACTTTAGCACGGCCGGGCCCCCTTTTAAAGTTAAAATCGTCCGGGCCTGGGACGGCTGTGCCCCCCTGATGGCGGCCCTGGATATAATCTCCTCTGATTGTACAGCCCCTAAACCATTTGGGACTGTTGTAACTAGGGCTTGTTTAGGTACAAGTGTTATGTACCACCTTTTCCTTAATTTTGAACGCTTGGGGATATTTTCTGAAGGGAGGGCCACATCTTGCAATAGAAAAATTGGTACATCAGCACACCCTTACCTCCTCCAACAGGTTAACTACTTGGTGCACGGCCCAGAGAGTCGGCACTCTCAGCAAAGTCCAGTAGAAATTATTTCAGCCGGCACAAAAAGTAAAGTGCAAGCGGGGCAAAACCCCTGCGTGTTCATTCAAAATGCAACGTTTCGGGGGCGTACCCCTTCGTCAGGCCTGACGAAGGGGTACGCCCCCGAAACGTTGCATTTTGAATGAACACGCAGATCCAAATCTTGACCATTTATCCAAAAAATTAAGGTCTGTAAGACTGACTCCTTTAATATAAGTACAAGGAATATCTGGCCCAAATCCCCAGAGTTCCAGTGCAGTTGCATGCACATATTTATAAATATATATATATACAGTATATATATATTGGATCCATTGCAACTTATGCATCATAGTTAATTTGGGTTGAAAAAAACAAAGTCAATCAAGGTTAACCCTCCTACTATCCCCGTTTAAAACTATATACATATACTATATACAAAGACTAAACTATATTGGATATTCTGCTTTTCTAAGGAATCATCCAAGCCTCTTTAAGGCATTAATAGAATCTGCTATCACAACATCACCCAACACGGCATTCCACAGCCTCACTACGAAGAACCACTAAAAGGTAAATTCCTCAAAAATAAATTAATATCATCATTTCCATATGCAAAAGATCCCTGCTATCTGTCTATAATGTGCTCTAATGTACTTGTAAACAGTAATAATGTCCCCTAGCAAGTGCCTTTTCTCCAGAGAGAACAATCCAACTAGGGTTACTACCCTGCTGGTATCTGGCCAGCCAAGCCGGTAACCCACTAGTTAGGCCCAGGCTGGATTTACAAATGTATTGCTGGTAAATTAGTTATACCCTACAAATCCCTCCCTTACCTGGCCCTCTCTGCTGATGGATTACCCCTTATAAGGCCAGACCTGCCTATACTCCCTCCGTTTCCCCACACCATGTGACACCCCAGCTTGCTCCCACAAGCCAAAGGCTGGTATAATAGTAAAGAGTTGGCAAACCTAACCCCAACCTTGACAGTCTCAACTCATATTTTAATAGTTCAATTCCTTTTACCAGTTCTGTACCAAAACTGAAGCAACAATCGTGTCTGGTTGCTTGCAAGTTGCAACAAAGGCAATTTCCCATTTTTGTGTTACAATGGTGTAACTTATGGCTCACAGCATTAATGACAGATTAGCATTCTTGTTTTCCAACTACTGCCATATGCAGGCTGGAGGTAATTCAAGGTTTCCTTAGCGCTGATGCATGCTGTTTCATAATAATCAGCAGAGTAGGCTGGGGGTTTGAGTCCCCTACAACTAAGTGCTAGCAGTGTGTATGAACGCTGGTACTTTTTTTTTTTTTTTTTTTTTTAAATGGCGCTCATGATGTTTTCCCTGGCAAGTTTGCGTAACAACCTTGATTATATTTGTGGCCTTCTATAGCTGGTCCACTAACGTAGCCTAACATCAAAGATTACATTTGCAAGGAAGTTTGAGGTGCAGTTTTTCCACATCAGTACAAATATCCTTTGAGGCAGCATATCAGAAAAAGGAGTTGTGAGATGTTGGATTATAGTGTAATGTTTTTTACTATGTTATATTATTAAACTGTTGTTTAGGTGGTTCGTGTCCTTTTCCAACATTGCAAACACATTCTTTACACAGATCTGAATTCAATCACCTGTTTACGCCAACACCGACAAACATACACAGTTCTTGCGAGAGAAAAAACCATCGCCTGTTTACGCCAACACCGAGTAACACGCACAGGTCTCGCGAGACTTTAAAAGGAAAGAGCGGAACGCGAGAAGTTGCACATAGGCCCGCGGTAGCTGACGTCATTGAGGAAGAACCATGGGACCAATAGGAAATCGTGTTATGGTGAGTGGGCGTGGTGTTTCGGGCGCTGTAGCAGTTTCCCCGTGTTGCTGGCCATAGAGGAAGGAGCGGTCAGGAAGGTAAAATGGCGGCTAGGCAATGTAGTGTGTTTATTCATGTTGTGAGATGGAGGAGCGGGAGCGTTTGTGGCGCATGGGAGAAGTAAAAGAAGAGTAATTGTAGCGCGGTGTTATCGTTGTAGAGACATTTGCCGGGGCGTGTAAACCATTGTACCGCGGTGTGGCTATTGGGAAGGCAGCACTACCTCACGAGGTGCAGGGCACGTTGTAAAATGAATTTGACTAACAATACACAAAGGCGGTGCCTTGCCATTACATAATCACTTAAGAACATACCTAGCAACATAAAGTATCCCGTCTGGAAACTAAATTCGCTGTGTTGCGTGGGTATTTTATAGATTTGCGGTTCTAGAGGGAAGGGAAGGTTGGTAGGCACCATTATACGCCTCTGGTAGTGGGGTGGGAAGGCACCATTATACGCCTCTGGTAGTGGGGTGGGAAGGCACCATTATACGCCTCTGGTAGTGGGGTGGGGAGGTACCATTATACGCCTCTGGTAGTGGGGTGGGAAGGTACCATTATACGCCTCTGGTAGTGGGGTGGGAAGGTACCATTATACGCCTCTGGTAGTGGGGTGGGAAGGTACCATTATACGCCTCTGGTAGTGGGGTGGGAAGGTACCATTATACGCCTCTGGTAGTGGGGTGGGAAGGCACCATTATACATCTGTGCTCACTAAAACTCACCCATTTATTGCATTGTGTTTCTGTGACGCACACATTTGTGCAGTTGGACACAGGGCTGATGCAATGGATTGGTGACCTTAGGTGCCCACTGACTCCATGTGTTACCAGCTGGGATGAAGAACTTTGAATGATCTGTTTACTTGCTAATGAACTTGCAATGGCTGTGCTTTCTGTAAATACACAGGTACTTTTTAATGCCTGCCTGTCGAGGATGATCCAACCTACAGCCATGTAGTCCACTAGTACAATTACTATGGTTTCATGTTTATTGCTTGCATTTATTCTTTTTTTTTTTTTTTTTTGGCTACAAAAACACTCAAGAAAATAGTTTTTTTGGTTCCAGTAGGCTTCAGTTAGAATCATTTACTTGAGGAAGTCCACCATATTATGTAGCATTTGTGTCATTGGGAACTGTGCTTCCTTTTCACTTGCTCAGCTACCAATGCACAATGTATCTTTTTTACTGTATTATTAGCAAATGTGAGGCCAGATTCAACTATCTGCATCTGACATTGAACCCTGCTGGGCTTCCTGTCACCTGACACAGAGCCTCATGTATGGGGCCCACAAATGCGATGCTCTAAGGCTAATTTCACACACTTCGTATTTTCATCAAGCCTAGTGCAGGCACCAGTAGGAGAATTTTACAGTACGCAACAGGTGGCATTAGTCTTAGTACCTTTTGCAGCAAGACCAATAATTACTAATATGAACATGCCTTATGCATCCCTTACTGCAGTCCAGCTGTTTTTTATGATAGAGTATATGTTTAAAACTCCAGATGTTAATATTTATATTTTTGTTTTACGTAAAGGCATACATGCTAATGTGTATGTATCCCCAACAACTGTTAAGATCTTTTCTCTTACTGTTTCTTTTAGAAATGAACAGGATTAGAATACATGTTTTGCCCACAAGTAGGGGACGATTGACTCCAGTCCCCAAAGCCAATGAAACACTATCCTGCTCTTTTACACACCGACCGTGCTCCCAGCCTCGCATAGAGGGTCATGACTTCTGCATCAAACATATCCTGGAAGATAGAAATGCTCCTTACAAGCAGTGCAGCTATATATCTACAAAGAATGGCCGTCGATGTTCCAATGCAGCTCCTAAACCTGATAAAAAGGATGGGTAAGGGACAACAGATGGCCAAATCAAACAAGTGTAATTGTATTACTCTGTCTGCAACAGTTAAGTTACTTATTATAATTGTAAAATTGTGTGACTATCCCCTGTTACCTGTGGCTCAAGTTAGGCAGGCCTATCATACACACATTACTAGTTGCCCTTTCCTATACAGCAACTTGTATTTTGATAATAATTTAAAAGAGAACTATACCTGTTAAATGAAAATAATAAAAAAAAAATTATACATATCTGAAAATATCGCCCCTTTTTTTTTACATCTTTTACCTTAAAGGAGAAGGAAAGGCTAAGTCACTTGGGGTGCCAAAATGTTACTTTAATTGCTTACCTTGTACCCTGGGCTGGTGCTCCTGTTCGGACAGAACCGCACCAGCCCGGGGTACCTGTAGCAAGCGCTTCCTCTTCCTTGTTCGCGCTTGCGCATGCGCAGCAGAGTGAAAAATTTTAACAAAAAAGTCGGCTTTTCACTCTAATGCGCATGCGCCGGCCCAGGGATTTTGCCGGCAGAGCAAACAGAAGAAGGAAGCGCTCGCTGCGGGTACCCCAGGCTGGTGTGTTTTTTTTTTTTTTCTAACAGGGGCACCAGCCCGGGGTACAAGGTAACTGATTAAAGTCACTTGGGGGCGCTTAACATTTTGGCACCCCCAAATGACTTAGCCTTTCCTTCTCCTTTAAACCACGATTTTGTGATGTTATGTGAGACACATCTCTCTCCATTTATTTGCTGATGTATCCTAGTACAGGTATGGGATCCCTTATCCGGAAACCCGTTATCCATAAAACTCCAAATTACGGAAAGTCTGTCTCCCATAGACTCCATTATAATCAAATAATTGAGAATTTTAAAACTGATTTCCTTTTTCTCTGTAATAATAAAACTGTATCTTGTAATCAATCCCAACTAAGATATAAATAATCCTCATGCAAAATAATTCTATTGGGTTTAAATAATGTTTCATTGATTTTTATTTTTTTAGACTTAAGGTATGTAGATCCAAATTACGGAAAGGCCCCTTATCCGGAATACCCTTGGTCCTGAGCATTTTGGATAACTGGTCCTATACCTGTGTACATGCTTGCCCATGGCTTGTGTGTGAGCACAGTGCTTTATGACCCAAAAAGATGGACTTTAGTACTTAAATAGCAGTGTTTCAATATTCACTGGAAAATACTTGTTGTTAATGATATATACCCTTTGAGAGGGTCAGGCTTGTGCCACATGGGGCTGATTCTTGGCCTGTGGAAAAACACATGCTGAGTATCAGCCCCTACACAGGCACCAGCTTTCTACCTTGCTGATGCACTGGATATTGGCTGGAAATGCGAAAAACATTTTTTGGCTGATATCCGCCACATCTGCCTGAGGTGCAGGCAAGGTAGCAGGCTGGTACCAGAGTAGGGGCTGATTCTCCGGGCTACTGGCCCAGAACCTTTATTGCTGTGAATGGATTGAAATATGCTACAGCCTAAATGCAAGGTGATACTCTCTCCAATCAGGCAAAGCAACTCCACTCTAATAAAGAAACTGTATTAGGTCAGGAAAAAGGTCCCTGGCGAAGCATTTTTTTTAGTATTGGAGTCTGGTCAATAGAACGCCTAGCAGCAGTTGCCATATATTATATTTTTAGTTGAGGCATTCTCTAGAAACCAAATGAGCAGCACCGCCTACTGGAAATTTTTTTTTAAAGTTATAGAGAAATAGTCCTGAAAGCTAATGGGATTGATCTGTATATTTGCCTTCTAAATGTTTATTATATAGTGGTGGCCTTTAGATCCAGATGACATGCGCATGTTACTACATTCCCTTTTACACAGATTACCTAGAGCAGTGCTGTCCAACTTCTACGGTGCCGAGGGCCGGAATTTCTCTAGCATACATGGTGGAGGGCCGCTAATGGAAGCCAGTTTTGACCACTCCCCTTTTTGAAACCACACCCACTTCAAACCACACCAAAATCCCAAATGCTTGGTCCTTACTGTGGGGATATCAACCATCATTCATATGTGAAAGAATTATGTCATATTAAGATATACCCTTAAAGTCCATATGCCTCCTCCTCCCCTGTGGATAGCAGAGCAACCCCAGTACATAATTACACACCTTTGGGACCATTTAATAGCTATTTCCAACTGCTAACAAACTCCCACAACAAACCCCTGCCAGGTTCACCTCCCACAAGAATAGAGATTTAAGGCTAATGCCCCACAGAGAGATTAACTGCCATGCCATTGCAATGAATTTCTGCTACAGCAGATAACTTATCTCCGAAATGCCTTTCGAGCGGCAACATTTGAATTGCCTGTGGGAAGGTATAAGCAGTGCTTTGTTTTTCAAAGTTGCCTGCAGGAGGAAATTTTTGTGCAACTTTCTTAAAACAAAGTGACGCGTATGCCTTTATACCAGTGGTTCAC
Organism: Xenopus tropicalis; assembly: GCF_000004195.4. Classification (NCBI taxonomy): domain Eukaryota; kingdom Metazoa; phylum Chordata; class Amphibia; order Anura; family Pipidae; genus Xenopus; species Xenopus tropicalis. The sequence goes on along the minus strand of NC_030678.2, from coordinate 135,665,326 downwards.
TTTGGAAGGGTATTTTGGGGTAAATAGTCGCCTGTGGCAGCAAAGATTTGTTGCGGTGACTAATCTCTCCGTGGGGCATTAGCCTAAAGGTGGCCATACATGGGCCGATTGTAGCTGCCGATATCGGTCCCTTAGACCCGTGTAGGGGCACAAACGAGGGGCCTGCCCGACCGACATCTAGCCTGAAATCATTCAGATATCAATCAGGCAGGTTAAAAAATGTAGTCAGATCGGGGACCGCATCGATTTGACTTCGCCTATACCTGTTATTCTAATTTGTAAGTTTGGCCCCACGACCGAATTAGCCTGGATTCGCCTGATATCGCCCACCCGTAGGTGGGGGATATCGGTAGAAGATCCGCTCGCTTGGCTTGGCGAAAGTGAGCGGATCTGAAGGTATATGGCCACCTTAAGACTGTCTATATTGTCTCTTGTCCACTTGACTTCCTTGATTTCTAGCTTCTTGAACCCTTAACTTACAGTACTATGTTGGAGCTTAAAGGAAAAGTAACACTAACATTTTTTTTAAGTAAAAAAATCTGTTCTACCTGCTCCAATAATTGCCCTATCCTGCAAACCACTTAGTATTTTGAATGCTTTGTTAGAAAATACCTGCTAAAACTTGGCTTTCGGTCATTTGAAATAAGGTGATATGGCGAAGGAAGGAGCAGCATCCACTATGCGACGATCGATTGAGCAAGCCTAGTACAGAAGAAAGGCTAGGCTAGATCAATTGATCATTGCATAGTGGATGCTGCTCCTTCCTTCGCCGTATTGCCTTATTTCAAATGACCGGAAGTTTTAGCAGGTATTTTCTAATAAAGCATTCAAAATACTAAGTGGTTTGCAGGATAGGGCAATTATTGGGGCAGGGTAGAATACATTTTTTTTACTTAAATTTTAGTGTTATTTTTCTTTTAAGAGGTCAAACAGGGAAAACTGAAGACACTGTGTGTTTGGTTTTTTAAAGGTGGATAATTATATTACCAGTGCACAGATAACATGCTGAGTGGGTGTCTGGGCACTGGGAATCTAATCTGCTTTGCAAAGCTCAATCATGAGTAGCTTTTGTTTCCCTGTTTTTCCTGTTTAGCTCAGGAAATAAAACAAAACATTGATTGCTCATGATTAAATCAAGAGACAAAGTATGATCAGCACAAACAATATTTATTGCATTCACATTAAACAAGGGGGTATACTGCTTTTTATCAAAATAAATGCTTCAAAAATGAATATTTTATGTTTTGTTAGTTTTTGTGTTATGATATGTAATATGTACTTTTATAATTAGTAATTTCTTGTTCTACAATATTGGCAGGGTTTCATTCTGTGCAGAGCATGCGCGTCGGAATGCATTAGCACTCCAAGCTCAAATAAAGAAATCAAACCCAGGACCGACTAGTGAGTCTCTGTTGTATCAGCTGAATACATATGCCCGGAGTGAGCTGGGCTCTCAGATACAGGAAAGCAGCAGAAGTGAAGCCTGCAGGATTCTTGGTGTGTTCACATTTGTGTGTTATTTTTTTTTTGCTTTGTTTTTTCTTCTATACTCATCACTGCTGTTTTTTTTAATAACATAGTGAAGTTAATATGAATAAGAAAGCTGAGTTACCAAAATGTTTTGTAACTGATTTAAAGGATGTCTTATTTCTACTATTATTTAATGAAAATGTAGACTGTGGGCAGCCCATGTGCATAGGCAACCACTGCCCTGTAGGCTAGTGCCACACGGGGCGGATTCTCTTGGAGTGATATCTTCCTCCTCCCAGCAGCCAATCAGCAGAACAATGGGAAGGGAGCAAGATAGCAGCTCCCAGTAGAAATCAGAATAGCACTCAATAGCTAGAAATCCAAGTCCGTCTTGGGACTCCTCCAGTTCCATGGGAGTTGGAGAGACAATAGGTTACTTGAAAGCAGTTCTGATGTATAGCACTGGCTCCTTCTAAAAGCACAGACTCGGACACAATGCACTGAGATGGCACCTACACACTAATATTACGACTAAACAAAATTACATTTGTTGGTTCAAGAATAAAATTTTAAATGGTAGTGAATTATTTTCAATATAAACAGAGTAATTTAGAAAAAAAAAAAAAAAGTATACCATCAAAATCATGACACTATCCCTTTAAATAAACCAAAGCACCTTAAACGCTGCAGTATAAGACTACATGCATGTATAAAGTTGTGTATTGATTTTAGGCAAATATGATGCGGTAGAGGAGATTTATTGTGGACGACTAATCTTTGTATCTCATTTCCCCTATGGTTCCCTAAATAGCTGTAATCAGTGTCTAACTTTGTCCCCTTACCACTGTCACTTCATCTCCACGGCTAATAACCCAAACATATACTGGTCAAAAACACACATGTAATAGTCTTATTTTTTCTGACCAGATGAAGACAGCTTGAGTGAAAGTGACCAAGACACTGTAACAGTTGATCAAACATGGAGGGGAGATCTCGACAGCGAGGCAGACAGCCTGGACAGTGACCAGGAGGACCCATTAAAGTAAGCAAGAACATGTTCTCTGTCAAGGCTATTAACTTGGTAAGACTGGAATAAAATGTGTTTTCCCACACAGTGTTCTCCCACATCAAAGAAAATGCCACCTGTGAAATTACCCACAGTGGAACATCTATGTTTGATTTAATTTCCCCTTGGATTTGTCTAATGGAAATATTAGAAGTTATTACTGGTTTATCCTTTAGTTATGTGCAGTAGCTACTCTTCACTTCCTGCTTTTACTCCAAATGAGTGTAATAATAGTAAGTAGGCTAAACATTTCTGCAAGGATATGGTGATTCCATTAATCTTTAATGCTAAGGTGCGGTACATCCAAATACTTCCCAAATCCTGTTGCTTTCATCTGCGCAAATTTGCCCAAATGCAACCTTACCCTCTGCTTAGATACAACTAAAACACAGTCTCTTATTTCCCGCTTTTACTGCTCCCCATCAGCGTTCCCATATGCATATTGCTTCACTGTCTCCCAGTCTTCTCTCAAATCTAATTCACATTACTAAAACTTATATTCAAGGTCCTTAACTGTGAAGCACCTCCCAATATTTCATCTGATCTCAAAATATACCCCGTCTTCACCCCATTCCTACCTCTCTACCTCTCCTACCTAACTTTCTTTTAAACCTTCTTTTTCCTGTAGTGTTGAGAGCAAAAATGTGTACTTTAGCAGCATTGCCTGTGTGAATAGTCTTAGTCAAATATACTGAAAGAGCCAGAGCAATATGTTTTTACTATTGTTGCTACATCAGTGTCATATAGTTTGTAGTTGCAAGGTGTAGGCTTGTGTTTCAGTAGGATTTGGGCATTATAACCCTTTAAGGAAACAAAAACTGGATGACTCTTCGATGGAATTACATAGAACAGCATTTGTTACTGCAAAGACATATGGAATGTGGTTTAATACTGCATCTTCATGCAGCCAACACAGTCCCCGTCATCTTGTAGCAAATTATCCATCTAGTCAAACCAAGAAATAAGACAAGACCTTACTCACATCAGTTTCTGATGATGCTTGCGTTAATTTCAGACATGCTGGAGTATACACAGCTGAAGAGGTAACTTTGATCATGCGAGAAAAGCTAATTCGCCTGCAGTCCCTGTATATTGATCAGTTCAAGAGATTGCAGCACTTGCTGAAAGAGAAGAAAAGGAACTACTTGCACACTCTGAAAACAGAACATGAAACTGTTGGTATGTTAATTGAAAAATAATATAAATAAATATGAAAAATTAATTTAAAAGTTAGGTGTGGTGTGTCACTGCTAGCATTACAAGAGTGGGATTGTAAGAAGCATCCTACTAAGTGTAGCTGCATTATACGCAACATTGTCTGACAAGGCACAGTAAGGTAGGAAGAAGACCGTGCAGGATTATTTTGTTTTTTCCTTCATTTCTGAAAGTGATAGTTGCTTTTTATGGTTGCATGTAAAAGTATTTACATTTTTTTTTTCAAGAGGCTCAACTGCAAATTCCATATATTTATTGAATAGCTTGTAGCAGTTCCGAAGACCTCATTGGGCTCATGTTCTGGCAGCTGCTTTGGCACTCTTCTCTACGTTAGTCCTCTGACCATGTTCCAATGCTTCAATAAGTTTTTCCTTGCCCATGCCATTATATGTTTGCTCACATTTATTTCCTAATTTAAGCAACTCTTCAGTTTTATATTAGTAGTAATATTACAGGCAAGACAGAAGAACTAAAAAGAGCCTTCTGCTATTTTTCTGCAACTCTGATATTTATTGTAAAAAATGCCAACAGAAAGATTGCTATTTGGCAGAAAAATATGGAGAAAGTCAATCCTTAGTTTTTTAAGCACTAAGGTTTGCACTAAACCCTTTTACCTATTCTTGAGAAAAGCCTTTGCACTGTTTATGTAGTTGTCATCAATTATAAAATCTTGCTGTCATATTTTGCTTTTAGATTAACAGTGGCATAAATGACAGGAGTATTTAGATGCACCGATATGGCTAATTGAGCTAAGCTTGGAATGAAAGGTTTCTTTCACTTTCTGATCACAGTTGTACTGTCCTTCTGTCAGGGAGCAGTCTCCTAACTGGTTCAGAGGGACTTACCTTTAAGGAGCGCGAGTGTCTCAGAAGGTTGAAAGCATTGCGAAGATACCGAAAACGCTATGGGGTGGAGGCTCTTCTTCATCGCCAGTTAAAAGAGCGGCGCATGTTAGCTTCTGAAGGTGCATCTCAGCAGTTAAGTAGTTTTTACTTGTTAAATACTCAATGGTGCTAAATGTTGTAAAATTTAGAGGTCAGTCAAACAACTGCACCAGATATAATCTTTATTGTTAATCAGTTTAGAAAAACATTTGCAATTCTCTGCATTTTTGTTGCTTTTGGCATAAAATTATCACTTAACACTTCATGGTTTGGAATTTTACTGAGCATGTGTTTGATTTACACCGCAGGTGTTAATTGTAAGACAAGTGTACCCTTAGGGCCATATTTATTTATTTTATTTCTAAATACACCACACATTTTATATAGGAAATCAAAACAAATGAAAGGTAGGCTGAGGTAGAAATCTTACCTGTATCAAATAAGGGTCCGGGTGCTCATGCCCCAGACCTTCATCATAAGGGAGCCAATCTAGGAAATCAAAACAAATGAAAGGCAGGCACTCCGGAACTCAAAAAAGGTGTTTATAGTAGCTCAAAATTGTTGAAGTAAAAACAAAAAGTTTATTAACACTTAATGCTTATAAAGCCTCTCTTTATAAGCATTATGTTTAAGTGTTAATACACTTTCTGTTTTTACTTCAACAGTTTTGAGCTACTATAAACATCTTTTTTGAGTTCCGGAGTGCCTGCCTTTCATTTGTTTTGATTTCCTAGATTGGCTCCCTTAAGCTGAAGGTCTGGGGCATGAGCACCCAAACCTTTATTTGATACAGGTAGGATTTCTACCTCAGCTACTTAGTTTATGTGACTTTATTGATTCCACACATTTTATATGTATAATTAATTTTGGCAAATTTCTAGCCTAGCATAAATTCTGGTGCAAACATAATTGTTAGCATTCATGTAACTTTGTTTAATAGCATTTATACAGCTCTTCACTGCTTCTTCCCACTGACTTTGACTGGCATTAAAAAAAAAAAAAAAAAGAAAGAAAATGCACACTTATAACTACAGGTATGGGACCCTTTATCCAGAATGCTTGGGACCTGGGGTTTTCCGGATAAGGGATCTTTTCGTAAATTTGGATCTCCATAACTTAAGTCTGCTAAAAATCGTTTCGATATTAATTACACCCAATAGGCTTGTTTTGCCTTTAATAAGGATTAATTATACCTTAGTTGGGATCAAGTACAAGGTACTGTTATATTATTACAGAGAAAAAGCAAATCATTTTTAAAAATTAGAATTATTTGCTTATAATGGAGTCTATGGGAGATGGCCTTTCCGTAATTCAGAGCTTTCTGGATAACAGGTTTCCGGATAAGTGATCATATACCCTGTACTATAATTTGCTGCTTATTTCTCTTGCCTCTCTTTGACTGATTCAAGGACTAAAGGGGGTGGAACAATTCTTTTAGATAGTGACCACTTTCGTGTAGCTTTAGCACTATAAACAAACGCATTTATACAGTATTTCTGACACTTGCACTTTAATTGGTAACCTAATGGTAGTGGTAATCCTATTGCATTTGTTTCACCAGTTGTTATACTAAATTCAAATGTTGCAAGCATTATTTTATTTTAATTTTTTTTACATGCCACATTTTCCCTTTATAATACAGTTTCTCTTTTGGACCCCATTTTAAGTCAGAAAATTTTGAGTCAGGTTTGATGTTAAAAAAAAAAAAAAAAAAAAAAATCTTAAAAATTTGTTGAATTCACAAAAAATAAGTCAAAACCTAGGAGAAACAAATTTTAGAAATGTTATGTAGTCCCCAAAGTAGCATTGGTATACTTGTCAACAAATGAACTTGTTTTGAAACATATTTTTGAAGATAAAACAAGGCTTAGTCCGTGTTCTTTACTGTAGAAATAATCTCTGCTTCTTACATGCAGGCTCACACAACCCGCTCCAGTCAGAGGTGCATGGCATTCATTGATGATGTGCGCTGTTCTAACTCTTGTCTCCCCATGACAAGACACTGCGTTTCTCGTATCCTTTGGGGGAAATGTAATTTAAACGGGACTTTTTCTTAATTGTATATCCACTTGATATCAGATTGTATTCATTGTTACCAATGGCCCTGAATCAAGGCTGGCTGCTTGTTGTAGCTGTGAGTTTCAAACAGGAGCCTAAATCAAATTCTTCTTGTGGTCTGTTGGCTGTGCCATTGCAATAGGGCCCATCCTATTCAGTTGGAAGAAACAAGCTATGATAAAGAAAGGGCTTATTATATTCAGTTGTTCCCAAGTTTTTTTCTTTTTCTTACTATATATGCACAAACTAAAGTTACTCCTACTAGTCATATGTGCTAAAACAATGAACAAGCTATTGTAATGTGAAGTAAAGGTATAGTATAAAGAGGAGATATTGGTGCAAATAGGTTTTAATTTCCTCTCAAAGACATGACATAAACAAAATATAAACACACCATCCATATGATGATACAAATAAGAGGTGTAATGTTTAGCAAAATATAGACGCTCATCAATTGTAAGCACCAGTCAGTGGGTATGATTAACTAAGCAACATTAGGCAGTCATTTTGTGTCTAATGGGACGCCTTTCTCCTATAAATATGCAGACTTTTATGTAGTTTAGTCCCTTCCTTCTAACTTGTGAGGTTTGTGCCAATGAAATGCCTCTTGCAGTGTTTAACAGCCTATTGTGCATATGTTTGGAAATGTATTATTCATACTTATTGCTTTGCAGCACTTCTGACACTAGAGGGCAACATTTAAAACCTTTCTGTGTATGCTTGGGACAAGGGTAGTAAAATCAAGTATTAGCAAATCCTGCCCTTGGTTTTCAGCAGTGTCTGCAAATAGCACAACTGCTATTTATTCTTTAGAAGTAGGGTGGAGGGAGTGCCAGATACAGGGTGCTGTGTGCACCAGGGCCCTCCGAATATTTTTTGCCGGGAAGGGGGGTGGTCGGGGGTCAGGCACTCTATTGTTATCCACTGCTTTTGAGGTCCATGTTCCAATTTTTTTTTTTAGTTTTCTTTATCTTCCATATAATCAGATATATGTCAGGACAGCAGTCAAGTTCTATTCAAGCTGTGCTCAGGCTCAGAAGATGTAGCCTGTAATAAGCCGGTTCCTTTAAGCCTTTCTGAAGAACCCTGCTGTCTGTTACATTACCGCTTACCATCCCCAATGTACAAGGCAGAACCAGTGCTGCCCGTGCCAGAGCCCATGGATGTGACTCCTGTAGAACTTTACCTTAGCACTGCGGAGCTGCAGCCCACGGAAAATTTACCCTTAGAATTCAGTGATGTAAGTATCTGTGCATTATTTTTGCTGTCCTGTCATTAACAAAGTTTTCTTAATTTCAGGCTCTGATCTGATATTTTCCCTGTTTTCCACAGGACCTTGATGTTGTAGGGGATGGAATGCAGTTCCCACCATCTCCTCTTCTATTTGACCCTTCTGCTGACATTTCAAGGCCACTAGACTCACAGGAGTATGAAAAGCACAGGACCATGGCAAGCCACTTGCTTCTGACAGCAGATTCATTAGTAGGGTCTGCAGGACAGGTAAGCATCTCATGTATATATACTCTTTTAACAATATCTGCATTAACTCTATAAATCTGTGTTGTGTTTTTAGGGGGGATTTTATTGCTTAGATGAAGTACAAAAACTACACTAAAAAAAAAAGTTACACAACTGTTTTTTGTTTTTTTAATTTCTTTAGATAATCTCAAGTGCTGTTTTGCCAAAGTAAATGGGTGTTGGTCTCATTAATTTATATCAGAACATTACAAAAGATAATCATTTGCAAGTACTGAAAGTGGCATCCATAGAGTGCCCGTTGAAAGAACTGGGCAGTGAATCTTAAAATCTGTAAACTGCATGGTCATATCATTTAAGTGTTGTGCCATCCAGCTGATATGCACATTTGGTGGCCGCATAGTCTGTTATAAGGCAGCGGTTATGCACCCTAGCTTGGGTCAGTTCTCCAGTTTGAGTGCCTATGGCCAGTAAAATTTACCAAGCACAAATCATAGTTAAATGTAAAACACAGAAGTACTCCACACACTGTTCTATGATTATTTTAAACTTGCCCTGTCCAGGGGGGAAAAAGTATTGATGTGTGGCCATCTTACTTACCTTTCCTAGTCGTGCTTTTTGAAAGGTGTATTTTATTAAGTTTTCATACAAACAAAACACAAAATAACACATTTAACAGTGCAATGAGAAAGATGCATTAGTCCTAGTCGTGCTTAGTGCCAGGCTTAGATTAAGATCCCAAGCCTGTACTTTTTGTTCTACCTACACTTCTTTCTTTTTAACAGGCCGCTATACCCTCTGTCAAGTTAATGACGCACAGGACATTGTCCAGGTGGTTCACAAACCCCTTTGCCTAATGTGGTTCCTATTCACCTCAGTGGGAAACTTGTAGTAGTCCACACACTTATTTGTATGAATGCCTCTTAGCATTTTCAGGCCAAAAAGCGCTTACATCTGCCCTCCCTTTTGTTTCCAGTTTAGATAAATAGGAACCGCAGTAGTCCGTTACGGGAGTTATCCATTCAGTTTAAAGCAATATTGGCCTAAAGGTTACAGAAAGAAATATTTCAGGTAGTCTCTGCTGAAGAGGGTGCTCTGTTCACAAGTAATACACACGCGCATATTAAACAGTTACTTTTTATCCCTTGAATAATCTGGCCCTAAATCAAGGCTGGTGGCTTGTTGTGGCAACTGGCTTCAAGCAGGCGCCTATATAAAGCTCTTCTCGTGGTCTGTTGGCTGCTCATGTTTACACTGTGGCCCAGCCAATTCAGTTGGAAGAAACACTGGTGTGAGGGGTTAGTGGTGCAAATGGAGTCGGAGGATATGTTCTAAACTGGGTTTTTCTGTTTCAGGGTCAGGTTCAGACCGCAGCAGCCTCCTCTTTGCATCTTACAGACAATGCCACAGAAAGCTCTTTGTCTACACCCAATGGAAACGCTGATGCCTCATTTGTCAGCTAAATTTTAGGACTGTTTTAATCAAGTTTTATATGCTTAATTTTCTTACCAGCATTATCAAAGGAAAGACTACCAGGCTGCCTCAATCTACATTGCCTTATTCCTTATGGAGCTTTCGTTGCTTTAATGTTACTTCAGAAACTTGCATGTATTTAACAAAAACATGGAGAGAACCAAGAACCTGCTCTTTTGTTTTCTATGTAATAATATATATGTGTGTGTGTGTATTATACACATATTATACATAAATGCAGAAATTGTCTCTGTTAAAAGGAAAAGTTTACCTTAATTTGTATTTTTGCACCATCCAGTTTGGCATTTAACCACCTAACTGCAACTGCTTAGTAAGGCACTGGAGGCTGTGTATCCGCACAGCTTTAAGTACAAATAAAGCTCAATAAAATGAGTGTAGATATGATAAACTGTAAAATCTTGTGGGGTTTTTTTTTTTTTTTGCTTCTGTTTTTGCCTATTTCTCCAAACTAGAGTACAAATACTAGGCGTTTAGCTGGTTCCTGCAGCTCCCATTTGCCATGGATTGTGCATACTCCTCTCACTCCTCCCTCATTTAGTAACTGCTGTAGCTGGAAAAATTACCAAGTCCTCCCTCTAAGCCGAACGAAGCCCTGGACATTTGTGCAGTAGAGCGAGTTTGTTCCTTGTGCATTACTTTCTGTGTGTTTGAGTTGTATAGGCATGTGTCGGTATTACCAGTGAATATAAACATTTTTCATTTTTGTGCCGTTGTGCTTTTGTCTTCAGTGTTTTTTGCCTTAGTTTGTCCCTATCATGTAAACTTTGCGAAGTCAAATGCCCCACAGTATTCCTAGCTTTTACTTTTTGAAAAGTTCAACTTCACCACTGCCAAAATGAAGGTTATGTGGTGTTCATTCCTTGTTGTATTATTTAAATGCTCAGACATGCATGCAGACTGCCCCAATACCCGTAGTAGATGTGAATGGTGGGTAAAGCCTAGTGAAGCTTAATTGAAGCCTTTCGGTTTGTCACTTATTCTAGTGGTGCTTTTGTGCACCAAGTTACTATGGAAGGTAGCTACAGAGGCTGCTCACATCTGGATAAGCAATAGTTTGCATAATAGGATAAGACACAGATTTGACCTGTTTAGGCAAACTAACATAGGGGCAATCTGTTATTAACCCCTAGAGGTTGTAACAGTCAAAAAACAGATGTAGGACTCGGTAAGCAACACAGAACATGTGCACAACAGAAACCGTTACCCGCAAGTTACATATAATGGACAAATATACCCATTGATCTTTCTTTTATAGAAATGCCTAGACAGGTTTCTTCTTAACTGACCATTAGATAATACCCTAGGGGGAAGCAGTCCTATAGTTTTTTCAGTTGGCCAATAAAGTTTACAGCTTGCCATTTGGGAAGATACTCAAAGATGTGCAACTGGAGCTTGGATCTAGGGTTTGTTCGTGAAAGTAAGGCCGGGGCAATGGAAATGTAACGCCAAAGCTTGCGTGTATGAATAAAATACCTCAAAGAGACTACACATAAACTGCCCTAATGATAGTCTGCGCATAAAGAGGCTGGGGCTCATTTATAATCACTGGGCAAATTTGAACTTGGGCAGTAACCCATTGCAACCAATAAGCAGTTAGATTTAGTGCAAGTTAAACACTAAAAACAAACATCTGACTGGTTGCTGTATGTTATTGCCCAGATACAAATTTACCCAGCATTTATAAATGACCCCCACTAAGTCTGCTCTTGCCATACAATGCTGCCGCTGCCTTGCTTTCATAATTAGAGCATTCTGTGCCAGAGGTGAATGCTGCACTGCTGTAAATGTTTTATGTGAAGGAATAACATTTGCATGGATGTATAATCTACAGTCAAGGCAAATTAACATCATGACCACGCAGCAGCTTATGGAAAAGGAAACATAGCCTCTAGAAAGTGTTGGGTTTTTTTTTTTTTTTTGCTTTAAAACCCACTTTTAGAAGTCTGACATTTGGTCCAACTCTGTATCAAACCATAAGCCATAGTTCCGCAATATGTAGATAGGGCTGAAAACATGTATGCACCTGAAATCTCACATCTAGAAGTGATAGCTGAGCTGACCATGTGAACATGTTGGCGTCTCATACACTTACAGTTTTCAAAGGCCTAGACATTGCATATTTCTGAGTCCAAGGACAGATGGAGAAAGTAAAGTGAAAGAACTCCATTTGCCAAGCTGTATTATACAAAACCATCTTTTTAAAAGAAAGTTTAAAGGACGTGTAAACCCCACATACAAATGTAATTAGTAAACAGCCTGTTTGAAATCTTTCAATACCTGCCACACTGGTTGTTCAGAGGTTAATAGTAAGGCTGCAACATCTCCTTAATCACCAAGGGGCGTATTTATTATGCTGTGTAAAAATTCGCTGAAAAAATGGAGTAAAAAGCTGTGTAAAATAAATGGAAAAGATAATAATAAAAATAATAAGTATGCCCCTTAGAGTTCTGTTTCCTCCTGAAACCCACTCAGCCCCCTCCCTTGGGAATTTGCTTTGGCTGTTGGCTTGTGGGCAGGCTCAGTTGTTCTAAGCTCAGATAACTAAACACGCCCCCCCCAGTCTAGCAGCCAGTAAAGAGATGGCATTGCTGGTTCCCATAGAAACTCCGCTCTAGTTGTCTGCTTCAATTTTTTTCTCCTGAGCTCAGCTTTACCATTACAGTGCTCAAACAAAGCAGAACTTTTATCAAAGACAGTTGTGCCTGTGTGAGCCTGTATTCAGCAACTTGTTTCAGTATACTACAAGCTGGGAAATACTAAAACCTGACCAGTTGCCATTGGCAATTGCGTTTTAATATCAATATATACCAGCATATGTACATCTATAACAACTAAAATGCCTCCTTGTATGTTAAAATCCATCTATTTCCAAAATAGACTTCAGGAGCCCTTTTGGCATCACTACCATTCAGTCACTTTCAGAGGGTGAGCCATGTAAGCAGAATGTGTGCAGCTTCTGGGTGGGATGCAAGGAGCGTGGTCACCTTTTTGAAAAAATTCTGCCTTAATCGACCATGAGCCACAAGGGTTTGCTGGGTAGGGATGAGGTGGCAAGGTGACAAAGGCAGAGCTGGAAGCAGGTATTGGGGCATATCCAGGGTGGGCTGAGGGTGGAACTACAGGTAACTACAGTTTTATAGGTACATACATTGCTGGCAAATTTGTAATACTAGCCCTGGCCTAGGCTTCTATTTTACTGCTAGGCCAGTGAAATACCAGCCAGATAGAAATACCAACCATATGTGAGTGTTTGCCCTGGCCAGGAGCTGCAAAGAGACAAGCACACTGAGTGCCAGTCAGGCTAAAGGAAGTTCTGTTTGCAAAGTCCAGTTGCCCAATTCAAGGATGTCTGATCCAGAATTTACCCTCCTTATCTGAAAAACAGGCTTTGCTATTTTGTTGAAAAAGGTCAATCAGCTATATTTCAGCTATTAAACATGCCACTGTCCTTAGCGATCATTTATAAATGGGATATTGTGAGAAAGCTTTCAGCGGGTTCCCTAAGCAGCTTGTGCAGATAAGCAGTATTATCTATTCTGTTTCACCATGGGAGTGCAGCACTGACACTGGCAGGCCCGGGCAGGTTACTTTGCTTTGTGCATTCACTACTGACATCTGTACAAGGCATTAAAAACAAGCGGGCCGTGACGTTCCAGTTGCAAGAGCTAAGGGAATCTCAAACATTTGTTATACCCCTAAATAATGCATACCACCAACCACAGCCTTCAACAAATGCGCTCTGGGGACTCATTCATGAACATTCTTCTAGAAGAAGTGATACCCAAAGGTCTCTGTGGGGGCAGTAATATTCTAGTTCCCTATGCAAAGCCTTCCCCTGCACAGTGCCTTCCACTGTACAGTTAATAAAGACCCCTGGGATGAAATAAATCTGGTGTTCAGTGCAAAGGGATTGCTGCATTAAGCAGATAGTTGTTACACTATCAAGGCAGAATCTGAAGGGATGGTTAAGTGCACAATCTTGCATTTTCCTAAAAGAGATATTAGGATTGTATAATGGCATTCATGAGGAATAACTTGCCCTTCTATAGAGGTGTTGCTTCCATTGGGTACTATAGTGCTTTCAAATGCCCATTTTGCCTTAGTCCAAGAGCCTGCTGTCAAACTGAAGGCTTGTGGTCCACATGCTGACCACAATCCACAAACATTGAGAACAATGGATTGCCAGTATAGTGCATTATACCTACTGAGGGCTCCAATCATTCTTAAGCAGTAATAATTAGTTTATTGGGAATAGGGAGGTACAGAAGATTTGAATCACAAGAAACAGAAGCAAGAAGTTAATGTAGGTAACCGTGCTGACGCTCAGTGGCACCTTTAGCAGTCACCCTCATGCAGACTAGTGGGGATCAAGCCCCTTAGTAAAAATTCTCACTCGAATGCACCAGTTTGCTAAGCCCTCTCACTCACTGATGGAGCTTTGCTTACACAGATCCTTACGAATGACCATATGGTACTACTGTACCCCTTCTTCAGATTTATTTGCTCTCCCACAATATACAGGAGCCTCCTAGATTTTGCAGCCCTTAGTGCTTTTGCGCTAAGTCCTACATACATTAAGCTGTCATACAGAAACTAATGCTGCGTCACTTAATGGTGTAGATAGAACGTCATGCTGTCAGCAGCATTCAGAGATGATCAGCTATTCTTAGGGTGCCCCTGCCTCACTTGTAGTCACTTGTACACCAGAGAAGAGTAAAATCTTTACGATGGCATTGGAACAGAGGTCCATGGCATCCTGGATTAAAAGTACCATACATATTTGTTTTCTATCTAGTTTAAAAGGAATGTAGTGGAAACAATATTGGGAAGTCAATTATCTCATCCTTATCACAAGGCACTGTGTCTCGCCATAACCCATTAGAGTCCCTAAGCAGGAAGTAAGGAGTGCAAACTGTTTTCTGAAGTCATCTGGAATCCTTTATTCTCTCCATTTCTAGAAACCTTTACATATTTGCCTATAAAAGTAAACAATATCCAGTTTAAAATAGAAATAACTCATACATTTTAGGCGTTACTTATATTTTTGTGGAAAGGGCTGTAATTCATTGGTGACAGTATAAATATTGGGTGGCGTTCATAAATCTTGCATCTTACATTATACATAATATGCCGCATAGGTGACTAGTAGTAAAGGTTTGTTACTGGTCCTTCAGGCTGCTTAAGGCGGCCATATAGAGGCCCATGTATGTGGCCCTCCGGGCAGATGTCGATCGGGCAGGATTGATTTTACTGTCATATCAAAGACTTAATCTGTGTGTTAATATGGTCCTCATTTGGTTCAAATGCTAAACAATTGGATCACCCCAAATCACCCACTTCAAGGTGGGTAGACTTGTTTGGTGACCTTGCCAATCAAGCGGATCTTTCAGTGAATGCCACATTGAGAGGTGGGGATTCTGGGAGAGTTTCTTAGAGACTTAGGACTACCAATGTGTATAGATTGAGCAGTTTCTAGTCTATTATGGAAAGTAAGAGTCCACAGGGTTCGATTTATCTTGGCCACCAGAAGTAAAACTTCAGTGGCAGAAGCCCTCTCCATAGACTTTTGGTAGGCCCTGTTGGAAAAGTGCTCCCCCAACAAACATGCATTGCTAGCAGGTACCCTTGTACTAGCCAAATGCTCATACACTTGTGTTCCCAAAAATTCCATTCAGCCAATATTATACATCCTAATTGTAGTTAATATTGTATATTCAGGGACAGGCCGGGTAGGTTGTTGGGCTGGTGGGGGTCGGGAGAGTGAACATTCCCAGGGTTGGGAATTCTTCCATGTAGATAGGACGCTTATATATGTTTGCACAAAGCCTGCTTGTCTTATATTTTCCTTTAGACATTTGTTTTTTTAGTTGTTAAAACTTTGGGCTGTTTCCTGTTTTTACTTCACTTGCTTTAGACCATGTTGTGTGAGAGAGAACGTTGCTGTTTGTTTGGACAGTTTCTCAGTTTTGCGTTCAGCTATGCAATGAAAAGTTCTCTCTTTTATTGTATTTCATTCACGAGCTGGGTGGGCACAATGCTTAGCCATACGCTCATACCTGGACAAGGCTTGCCCTCGGCCAATCACAAGTAAGGGCTGTCACTAATGGCGAAGGGGCCCTGCTAACCTCAAATAATGCGCATGTGGATACGCACTTCCTTGAGAAAGGTCACAGTGTTGTGACTGAAATGCTGAACTGAATTTGCAATCTAGTATAAATAATTTTTGTTCATAAAGACCCATTCAGGGCAGAGCTGTACTTTGAAAGAAAAGCCTTGTGATGCCCCTGTTGTCAATAAGCAAATTGGATCTTCAGCTAAATGACAACGACATAATGTGCGCACATACAGATGCACTTCTTCCTATCAACTCCTTCCACCCTCCAAAACTCTCACCTTTTTTTATAATTTTGGATTCTTTGCTTGATTAATTATTTTAAAAATCCAGAAACCTAATCCAGAATACTAAAAAAATACAAATAATACTAAAGAATTCAGATGCTAATTACTGACACTGCATGTGTGTGCGTGTTTATCTCTACCAGTAAAATATAGGTTATGCCCAGTTAGTTGTGCCCTGCCAGCAAGGAAAATGGAGCCTAATCCACCCCACATACTCTCCAATTACATTCCATGTTATGCTCTAACTCTCTCCCACCAGCCCTGTTTCTATGGGTTTCTATTACAGGGCTCCCCTGTGCCGCCTGTTACCCCGATATGGTGTTCGCCTGAATCTTTCATGACAGATTTGGGATTGGGTATTATTAGGCTGGTCAAACAGACTGTTATATACTAGTCCAGTAGAAAAATATTCACATGATTTGATTTTAGTTTGTGTATGGTCAGCCATAGACTGGGGGTACTCTTTACTCCCTTATTTGTCCATGTATGATGTACTGACCGACATGGTGCACCAGCAGATTTTCAAGCATTAGTACATAAACCATAGTACCATAGTACATAAATATCTTTAGGCATATGATCTCTTGAATGACTGTCTCCCTATGGTCAGTTTTATCAGCAGTGACATCCTCTTGACAAATCCCCTATCCCTTATCCTCTTGACTGTGTTACACTTTGGAAGGGGGGTCAAGTGAAATCCCTTCCTTTTCTTGCGATTCCTGCCTGACTCACACTCCTAGAGTTAAGCTGGCCATATACATTAAGATTTTTCTCACCCTAATGACCAATTTCAATGCAATCTGACAAATCTGTCAAATTATCTTTAGGTTAGTGGGCACCGAACTATAGCATATATTTTTTTTTTTTTTGTAACTTAAATTTTATTTGGTTTTTGACAGCATAATTTTTACATACAGTATTTGTTTCTTCAAGGTGTAGTATTATACATTGTATGATCAGTAACAGATATCGTATGATATAAAGTCAGGTCAAATTTTTATACATGTAAATAAAATAAAGGAAGGGGGGGAAAATTCAGGGGAATAAACAAATAAGATTGTACTAGTAACAGTTCTAAAGTGTTTCCCAGAGTAGCATATATATTTTTCATCCAACATCGGTCATAAAATCAATCGAACAGGTTTGAAAATTAAAATAAAATTTGCCCATAGTCCAAATGTTTGCTGGGCCAGGAAGGCAGCTACCCACAGTTTTCCTTAGCTTCACTTGAAATGGTAGTTTTCATTGATGAACAAATAATACTTTTAAACGATCATTTCAATATAAGCTTGGGCCTACAATAACAAAAAGGTCTTTTAAAAATCTTAACATGTATGGCCAGCTTTATTCACTTGCTAAACCTCTTTTTAAAATTCTCAAATACTGAGATCTCCTTATCTTAGACCCACCAGAACATCTACCACATCTGTGGATTTTGGCAAATGCCAGAGGGGCCGCTGTAATATGCAATAAACAGTCATTATTTATTGGGCCTTTGGGGACTGATTGGGAAATGCTAGGGACCAGCTTCATGATAAGGTGGTGTCCAAAGAGACAAGGAAACTAGGGAATACCCATAATACATTTGTTTCAGTGGTAGTACCTCCCTCCCAAGGGCACAGGTTATCTACAAAATACTTTTTGTACAGTAGGGAAAGTTTAGTATTTCACATTCCCTACAACTGCAACTTCCCTAAAATAAGGTTGAGCGGATCATTTCTGTGAATAAATCACTTCCATTTATTATGTTTTTAAGGGAAGTATGGGTTTTTCTAGACTTTGTCAACACCTTCCCATTCCTATAGTACCAGTTGCTTCCCCGTCTCCCCTTGAAGTCTTGGGGGCTGGGGTAGGTTATGCAATTTTTCTCATTGAAAAATGAGAAAAAAGTGTTTTTGGAGATACTCTATCTAAAGATGTGCTTTTCATAAGCTCAGACTGGAGTTAAGTGAAGCTTCTCATAACACGGATGTTTCCTTTCCAGGGATCAGGGTTTAATTGCCCCAAAAACCTGTGATTGATGCAGAGCTTTGATGAGTGGGTAGGTGAGCTACATTTAGACTCCAACAGAAAGAGGTTAAAAATGCTGCGCATGGCTGCCTGTCTGCCGCCACTCCGGCTAACGTCACCAGGGACACCCAGTGCTGAATGCTACAGGCAGTTCTTCCCTAGCAATACTCTCTGATATGCTGGAGACATTGAGCTCTGGAGATGGCTGTTCCTATGCAGAATTCCTAATGGGATAGGATGGGATTACATAGGCTCATTTTCTGTTACAATTGGTAAATTGCACCACTGCAGATGCCCACAGTAAGCAATCACACTCTTGCTTTCATTTTCTAAATTGTAATAGACCGTTTAAAAAAACTGGTTGTTGCTATTGGACTTTGTTAAACTACTGATTTTTCAATGTATCTTTTAAATCAGTATAATTATCGGAAAGAAAAAAAAACCCCCAAGGTCCATACGTTTTCTCAAGAGTGAGTCTTCTAATTCCTTTAGGCTAATGCCACATACAGTGGCTTGCAAAAGTATTCGGCCCCCTTGAACTTTTCCACATTTTGTCACATTACAGCCACAAACATGAATCAATTTTATTGGAATTCCACGTGAAAGACCAATACAAAGTGGTGTATACGTGAGAAGTGGAAGGAAAATCATACATGATTCCAAACATTTTTTACAAATAAATAACTGCAAAGTGGGATGTGCGTAATTATTCAGCCCCCTGAGTCAATACTTTGTAGAACCACATTTTGCTGCAATTCCAGCTGCCAGGCTTTTAGGGTATGTCTCTACCAGCTTTGCACATCTACAGACTGAAATCCTTGCCCATTCTTCTTTGCAAAACAGCTCCAGCTCAGTCAGATTAGATGGACAGCGTTTGTGAACAGCAGTTTTCAGATCTTGCCACAGATTCTCGATTGGATTTAGATCTGGACTGTAGAGATGTAGCGAACCTCACAAAAAAAGTTCGCGAACCCGTTCGCGAACTTCCGCCAAAAAGTGCGAACTTTTGCGAACTTTGCGAACCCCATAGACTTCAATGGGAAGGCGAACTTTAAAACCTAGAAAAGCCATTTCTGGCCAGAAAACTGATTTTAAAGTTGTTTAAAGGGTGCCACGACCTGGACAGTGACATGCAGGAGGGGGATCAAGGGCAAAAATTTATCTGAAAAATACGTTGTTGACACAGCGTTGCGTTTTGTGCTGTAAAGGGCAGAAATCACACTACATTTCTAAACTTGTGTAATAAACTGCTTTAAAACGTCCGGCGTCTACATGCCAATCAAGTCGTGTAAAGGTTACAGCCGGTTCACACGCAAAGACAAAACGCCGCAGTACTGGATACGGAATATATTATTGCTGGTGGAAAAACATCGCTCAGGTGATTTTATTGCAATGCAATGTCACTACTATGTGTAACGTATTGGGTTACAGCAGATGAGATCAGCAGGAGAGCTGTCCCCAGCAGCTACATACAGAGCAGTAGAAAGTAGATTACTAGTCAGGAAAGCTACCTAAACTGTCCCTCAAACCCCTGCACAGCTCTCTCCCTATACTAACTCACCAAGCACACACAGGCAGAATGTAAAATGGCTGCTGGGCTTCGGTTTATATATGGAAGGGAGTGGTCCGGGGGGGGGGTGGTCCAGGAGGGAGAGCTGCCTGATTGGCTGCCATGTATCTGCTGGCTCTGGAGTGAGAGGTCAAAATTTGGCTCCAGCTAAGGCGAACCCAAAATTGCGAACTTCGCTAAAAGTTCGCGAACTTGCGAACACCCGATTTTCGTGCGAATTAGTTCTCCGGCGAACAGTTCGCTACATCTCTACTGGACTGTGACTGGGCCATTCTAACACATGGATATGTTTTGTTTTAAACCATTCCATTGTTGCCCTGGCTTT
The DNA here is from genome assembly GCF_000004195.4 of Xenopus tropicalis. Taxonomy (NCBI): domain Eukaryota; kingdom Metazoa; phylum Chordata; class Amphibia; order Anura; family Pipidae; genus Xenopus; species Xenopus tropicalis. Next base: position 135,645,359 of record NC_030678.2, on the reverse strand, counting down.
ATGTTTAGGGTCGTTGTCCTGCTGGAAGGTGAACCTCCGCCCAAGTCTCAAGTCTTTTGCAGACTCCAAGGGGTTTTCTTCCAAGATTGCCCTGTATTTGGCTCCATCCATCTTCCCATCAACTCTGACCAGCTTCCCTGTCCCTGCTGAAGAGAAGCACCCCCAGAGCATGATGCTGCCACCACCATATGTGACAGTGGGGATGGTGTGTTTAGAGCGATGTGCAGTGTTAGTTTTCCGCCACACATAGCGTTTTGCATTTTGGCCAAAAAGTTCCATTTTGGTCTCATCTGACCAGAGCACCTTCTTCTACATGTTTGCTGTGTCCCCCACATGGCTTGTGGCAAACTGCAAATGGGACTTCTTATGGTTTTCTGTTAACAATGGCTTTCTTCTTGCCACTCTTCCATAAAGGCCAACTTTGTGCAGTGCACGACTAATAGTTGTCCTATGGACAGATTCCCCCACCTGAGCTGTAGATCTCTGCAGCTCGTCCAGAGTCACCATGGGCCTCTTGGCTGCATTTCTGATCAGCGCTCTCCTTGTTCAGCCTGTGAGTTTAGGGGGACGGCCTTGTCTTGGTAGGTTTACAGTTGTGCCATACTCCTTCCATTTCTGAATGATCGCTTGAACAGTGCTCCGTGGGATGTTCAAGGCTTTGGAAATCTTTTTGTAGCCTAAGCCTGCTTTAAATTTCTCAATAACTTTATCCCTGACCTGTCTGGTGTGTTCTTTGGATTTCATGGTGTTGTTGCTCCCAATATTCCCTTAGACAACCTCTGAGGCCGTCACAGAGCAGCTGTATTTGTACTGACATTAGATTACACACAGGTGCACTCTATTTAGTCATTAGCACTCATCAGGCAATGTCTATGGGCAACTGACTGCACTCAGACCAAAGGGGGCTGAATAATTACGCACACCCCACTTTGCAGTTATTTATTTGTAAAAAATGTTTGGAATCATGTATGATTTTTGTTCCACTTCTCACGTGTACACCACTTTGTATTGGTCTTTCACGTGGAATTCCAATAAAATTGATTCATGTTTGTGGCTGTAATGTGACAAAATGTGGAAAAGTTCAAGGGGGCCGAATACTTTTGCAAGCCACTGTAGGTCCCATTTTCAGTCTGCATTTATCCCTATGCTGGTATTAGCCTTTCCCTACATCTGCCCCAAGACTTATTGTGTTGGCCTGGGTGCACTAAAATCCATACACACACACAATTTGGTGCAGGCACAGGGAATCAGCCGTATAGCCTTAGGCATTAATGTAATATATAATCAGTAAAATAAAGCTCTTGACTTAGCACAGAAATATGATATTCTAAGTTCATATATAATCTCTTTGAAAGACTGTCATGTATAAAGTCTAACAATAGCCAGTAAAGAAGGCTGATATCCCATTGTCTGTTGATCTGAAAAGACTCAGTCCTATATTTTGTTTATAAAATATCATAAGCAACTACATCTTACATAAAATTCTACATATCAAACATTATACTACAATAGGACATATGCATTTATGTTCATATATAAATCTATGAAAGGGTTTATAATAAAGAGATGCATCTTACAGACCCCTCATTTTAATCAACTGGAAGAACTCTACAGCATGGTTATTTTCTTTTTTTTGCTTTTCTTCTTGTAGCATCACGATTTTGTCATTTTCCTGGCCTAGGCTATTGGTCCAGGGCAGGACACCTGGGGTACATGTCTCCTTCAGTAAGCACAGACCATTTCTTCACTGCCTGCCTTACTATAATAAACTTCACATGCTTGAATGTTATTGTATCATTTCTTTTCATATCATATCATTTTGTGGGGCAGTGGGGGCCCACCAATAACATTTTGCCCAGGGCCTGCTGGTATCTTGAAGCAACTCTGCCAAATACCCCCTGTTACTCCACATTCTTTAACGTTAGCTATGAGTAGTTAGAGGTTATACCAGGGTTCCCCAACCCTTCTTACTTGTGAACCACAGTCAAATGTAAAAAGACTTGGAGAGCAACACAAGCATCATAAAAGCTCACAGTGGCTCAAGGTGTCAAATAAGGGCTAAGATTGTTTATTAGGCAGTCTCTATGCACACTATCAGCTTACAGGAGGCTTTATTTGGTAGCAAATGCTGTTTTTATTCAACCAAAACTTGCCACCAAATCAGGAATTCATAAATAACTACCTGGTTTGGGGGCACTGGGAGCAACATCCAAGGGGTTGGTGAGCAACATGTTGCCTCTGAGCCACTGGTTGGGGATCACTGGTCTATACTGTGGTTAATTGGTTTACTTGGATGGGTTGAACTTGATGGACTCTGGTCTTTTTTCAACCCTATGTAACTATGTAATTATCTAGAGTTTTATAGAGCTCTGTGAGTAGGTGTTCTTACACACTAGGTAAACCTGGCAACTGGTGCCCCCCCGTGTAAATAAATAATGCACTTTTTAATTAGAAGAATCTTACCCAGTTGCATAACAATAAAGGTGGCCATACACGCACCGATATTATCGTACGAAACCTCGTTTCGTACGATAATCGGTGCGTGTATGGCATGTCGGCGAGTCGACCGATATCGCAGGAAGCTGCCGATATCGGACGACTCGCCGATCGGACAAGTTTGAAAATTTTGATCGGGCGCCATATTGTTTCTACCTCCTTACCTGCCGATTCAGCCCTGAATGGTGTGTGGCGGATCTGACGATGTTTCGTGCGACCGATGGTCGTACGAAACATCGTCGGATCGCCACGTGTATGGCCACCTTAAGGCTCGGCCCAGCAAGCCCTTTCCTGCCCCACTGCCACCACCATCTTCTGCTCACATCCCTGGAAGCTCGTGCCGAGGTAGGAGAGTGGCATTATTTGGGTGAAGGACTGTGTTATACTGCTTTTTCTCCTGACACCATTGCTTTACTATACACAATGACACGCACAGAATCCCAATTAAAGACCATTCCTCTAACACCAACTTTCCTTATGCTACACACTATGCCACAGTTATACCCCCCCCCCCCTTCCCTAACACATCTTGCCTTGCTGTACACATTGTCCTATGGTATCACCATGACACCATCTTGCTTTTCTACACAAACTAGACTTGCTGTCCCTCCCTAGAGGAAATAAATCTATGGGGAGGAGTGGAGTTGCTTTAGTTGTCTTTCTGCTCAGTAGGACCCACAAATAACACAACACAGTCCTGAAACCCTTGTACTTCTTGTATTATTAATTATTTATTTTTATCCTAACTTTGATGAAGTGCATTTGACCATTCAGATATTGTTGTACTACAACTCTCAAACACACACAGGCTGTGGATGGGAGTGGGATACTGAGTGGTATTTTAAGATGCTGGCAGCTGTATTTGGAGAAAGCTAAAAGGCCAAATACTGCACATCCCTGAGTCTGATAGGATCATTTGCTGCAATCATAGCTAACATAGAATGCAGATTGTTTTTTAAGGAAGAAAATGAAGTGTCTGGTGAAAAGGCAAATTGAATCCAAGAAAGGGAGAGCGTGTCTAACAGGAGCGCTGTTATATAGACTGCCAGCAGCCAGTGTTCCATGGGTACAATATACACAAACCAGGTACAGTACCAGAAAGGCTAAAGGAGGGTGTGAGAGTGGAGACTTCCTGCTGCAGGAAATGAAAGCTGCACGTTAGAATCCCGCGGGAGGCCGCATAACAACACCTCTATCCCTGCAGCCCTCCGCTTAGGGGCGACTGCTAGCAAAGCCCTGCACATTTGAGCACTAGCCCACCCCTATTTACAATAAATAAATCTGCTGGCTTTCCTAAGTGTGATGGATTTCTGTGTATACTTATGGGCTCCTGCAGCTCTTTCTTTCTAGACTAAATAGCACTTTAATGAACATAACTAGTTGGCCGAAAACATCAAATTTTTCTTTCCATGTGCTGCCTATGCAAGTGATCTATCCCTGTGCAATCCTACAGTGTGCTTCTGTTGTTCCCAGCATTTAATCTGGCACCATGGATTTCTTCATTGCACAGCACTGCCAGGGGGAACATTGCGAGAAACCTTTTTACAGTTAATTTAAAAAAATGTAGGATTTATAAGAAATATTGACTCAAAGCTTGGGGGGGTACTGTAGGAAATGTCCATATAATTTTTGTCTGTTGTAACATGGTTTTCACTAGCCTACCAGAGGTTCTCCTGATGGGCCCAGTTGTACATCATACAATCCCTATTGCATTCACTCACACTATGATCCGTTTTATTAGGAACCAGTTAACCTACCTGTATTTTTGGGCTGTGTGGGAAATAAGAGGACCCGTAGGGACCCTACACTAGTGGAATCAAACCTGGGACCCTAGTGCTCCAGGGCATTAATGCTAACCCCTGTGCCACCAAGCTGCCCAGCCCTGTTTATGCCATAAGGTGGCAATACACGTAGCAATTTTGATCTTTCGTGCCCACCACCCTCCACTGACATCCAGGACTGAATCGTCAGATATGGAGGTAGAAACAATAGAAATTCTACCTGCTTCTGCCGATTCAGCCCTGAAGGTAGATTTTGCTCAGGTGCCTTCAATGGCGCCCGATCAAAATCTTTTAACCCGCCCGATCGACAAGTTGACCGATATCCGCAGTCTTCTACAACATCAGATGCCAAGTCGAGCCGCCATACACACACTGAATATCGTACAAAAAGAGGTTTCATATGATATCATCGGTGCGTGTATGGCCAGCTTTATTGCCCTATGCAATCACACAGTGAAAAATGATTGCATAATATATGAAGGAGATCCCAAATATTCAATATCATGTTGCTTTTCATCTGCACCACAACACCAACCCAACAGGCCCATCAGCTGGCTAATTGTTTTGATGGTTACAGGCCTATATTTGGAAGCAGATCCAATGAACTGGCACCAAAGTAACATGTTTGTTTAGTGCTTTTGTTCCCTGGGAGGAAGTGCAAAATGAACTGAGAAGTTTCACCTCATTCTTCAGGACAATTTAACAATTAATATGGGAGATCCAACTCTCTCATGTAAACATCTGCTGCTTTGTTGATCCATGCTTTGAACTAATTCCCTTTAAAGGAATGCTTACATAAAAGTAATAGGAATTAGCTTATTCTTAAAAATATCCTGGTTCCATACGTTTATTATAAAGCCTTGTTCATCAATGTTTATTTGCCCTTTCTCCCTTGATTGATTAGTCTATGAATATGCTTCTATGCAACCATTTTTGGGAAAGTGGGCTGCATTGCGGCACTCTGTGGTGGGGTAGTCATGCAGAATTATCAGTATTGTGCATACTACAGTAAAAAAAATACAAAAATGAAATGTAAGTGCATGAAACCTCGGTTCTCTATGTTCTCTTCTGCACAGGCCCTGCCCCACAGACATTGGTAGCCAAAGTACCAGCATTGACAGTCAACGGCTTTTGACTTGGCACATAGAGCTGCTGAAAATTGCTGCCAGGACCTTGGATTAACAGTAATGAAGCTCCCAGTTGTATAAGCTGGGGGTGCAACCCTCTGAATTCTCTCCAGCCCTAATCATATGATAGCATATCACCATTCAAAAGAACCCAGCAGATTTTTCTTAGCTAAACTACAAGGAACCCATTGACTGGCAGGATAAAGTTGAGATATGCAGACCCGTATGAGATTATCTTTCCTTTTCATTTCAGTAAACTCAGATGGCTTCCCGTCGCTCCTGATTTGTTCTCTTTGCTAAAGCCCAAATACTAAATCCACAGAGCTTCAGCTGCTGCAATGCTACAATGCCTGCTGTGTCCTGCCCTGGGCTCCACACAAAGGCTGAGCGCAAGGTCCCCACAATTCCTCACCTTATCAGGTGACTAACGTAGCAAGCACCCCAAGGGTTCACTGTAACTGCACAATAGTACAAAGGGGTTACGGGAACCCTTGGAAGCTAATTCAAGACTAGTTAAAGTATAATAGAAGTGCTTACCTTTACATCTTTGTCTCACATTGCTGAAATACACCAGCAGAGAAAACAGCCTCTCTATACTAGCGGTACTCACACAATCCAGCTAAAAGCCACAACAGGCATCATTTTCCAAAACTCCATGCTCAGGCTCTCAGTACCCCACAGGAGCACATGTATGGTAGATACCGTATTTCTCGCCATATAAGACGCTCCGGAATATAAGATGCACCCAATTTTAAAGTATGAAAATCTAGAAAAAAAAGATTCTGAACCAAATACTGTAGTAAAATATTTTAATCTTTTCAAACACCACTGTTTAGAAAAAAACCGCTGACTTGGACAAAAAAAAAATCCTATAATGCAGCTCTCCTTCAGCAAAAGCAAGACCTGAGCATGCGTACAATATACCGTATATACTCGAGTATAAGCCGATCTGAATATAAGCCGAGGTACCTAATTTTACCTAAGAAAACTGGAAAAACATATTGACTCGAGTATAAGCCTACGGTGGGAAATGCAGCTGCTACTGCTAAGTTGTTGGTTTTTTTTTTAACTGTCAGGCAAGTTAGGAAGCTGCCATACTAAGTATCAAGTACTTGCCATCCTGCTGTGTGCGCTCCCCTGTGTGTGCTCCCATCCTGCTGTGTGACATGTCATGTGACATTGTTCATTGTCCTGCCATGTAGCCATGCTATTCATGCAACTACCAGTGTTTACCAAACTTTTAAAGGTGCACTTTGCGCATTGATCCAGTTTGCCAGCTTTGCACATGCAGCTCCACTGCTCTCCTCAGAGCACTGATGTCAGTCGCACTATGCATGTACCATGTCGAATCACAGAACCTAAAGCACCCCAAGGATTGCATGCCCCCGTAGTGCAGGACTAAGCGCCGTACGGTACCTTCGCTCTTGCTGCGATGCCGCTCTCAGTCTCCCTGCTTTCAGCTGCTTCCGGGTTCTGTCAGGCGGAGGTGGGGGGTGCGAGCGCAAAAGCGCAATGGATGCCGGACACGGGGGGTTGGTTGGATGTGCGAGCGCAACGGTGCAAGGGATGCCGGACAGTCAAGGTACATCTTCAAATTCTTCTATTCGAAAAATGTGTATTTGTCATATAAGACACACCAACTTTTCCCCCCCCAGTTTTGGGGAAGAAAAAGTGCGTTTTATACGGCGAAAAATACGGTATCTGCAAAAGCGTTGGTCAAGAACAATCTTACTAACAGCTGAACTACTGTGAGAGTAACATGAATATGAAATGCTAAGGGGACACAGGTAAAGTGCTACAGATGTATAGACAAAAGCTCTATGTGTGTGCTGGATGAAAGGCAGAATGCGGTCTTGACAGGTGGGAAGTACAGATGGTGCATACTGTTTTCCACAGGAGCACCATTTCCTGAACATATAGAAACCTTAAATATATGTTTATGTCATACCATCATGTTTGACAGCACTTTATCAATACACATATTTCACTTAAAATTCCCTATCCTTTCACTTTGGTCAATTTATCAGGAGCTATTGAACCTTGAAGTGTGTTTTTTGGAGTGTAGCAGACCCCCAGAGGAAACACACAAAGAACATATAAACTCCTTGAAGTTAGTGCCCCGGTTGGAATCAAACCTAGAGACCCAGTGCATCAAGGCAGGAATATTACCCACTGCATCAACTTGACTGATTCAGTGCTGCAATGATGTTTCCTCTGTTTACATTAGGAGTTTTATATATGTATGTATGTATATTTTTATTTATAAAGCGCTACTTATGTACGCAGCGCTGTACAGTAGAATACATTAATACAAACAGGGGTTATAAGATAATAGATAAATACAAAGTATAACAATGAATACAAATAAATACAAGATACAGTTACAGTTGCAACAAGTTAAGAGTCAAAGACACAAGAGGATGGAGGTCCCTGCCCTGTATATTTGTAAAAGGCAACATTATTTGTGCAGGGCCTGGGTAAAACCAACTTTGTGAGACCCCCATCAAATTAGGACGGTCCAGCCTGTATTGGGCAAAACAAACACCATTTAATAAAAATCACAAACTTTGCCCATGAACAGTAACCCATAACCAACATGTATCTGCAAAGGTAGATAAGGAGCTCTGAACAAACTGCCTTGTTTATAAAGGAAGGTGGGGGGGATGAGTTCAGTGAACATACTCCAACTTTTAAATGTGTGCTTTATAATGGTAAAAAAATTGGAAAATATGGATTTTTTTAAATTAAAACAATAGGTAGAATGTAGTTTCAACATACCTCCCAACATTTGAAAAATGAAAAGAGGGACAAAAAGATATAGTTGAAATGGCGGGATCAGATGCAAATGTGCTATACCCTCATACTGTACTACCTAAGGAAAACAATAGAGCAACTCCTACATATAAATACAAATATAGAGATAGTTATAAGTGAGTTATAACTATGTACCAGTTTGCCCCCCCCTATACACAGTACCCCCAATAGCCTAAAAGACGGTACCACCCATACACAGTGCCCCCATACACAATGCCCCCCATAGAAAGTGCCCCCAATTGCCCCCATACACAGTACCCCCAATTGCCCCCATAGAAAGTGCCCCATAGACATTAACCCCCATAGAAAGTGCCTCCATAGACAGTAACCCTCCATAGAAAGTTCCCCCATACACAGTACCCCCATACGCAGTGCCCCCCATACACAGTGCCCTAACTGCCCCCATAGACAGTACCCCCATACACAGTGCCCCCAATTTAGACAATACCCCCCATACACAGTGCCCCCAATTGAGACAGTGCCCCCCATACACAGTGTTCCCAATTGAGACAGTCCCCCCCATACACAGTGTCCTCAATTGAGACAGTGCCCCCATACACAGTGCCCTCAATTTAGACAATACCCCCCCATACACAGTGCCCCCAATTGAGACAGTCCCCCCCATACACAGTGCCCCCAATTGAGACAGTCCCCCCCATACACAGTGCCCCCAATAGAGACAGTCCCCCCATACACAGTGCCCCCAATACAGACAGTCCCCCCATACACAGTGCCCCCAATACAGACAGTACCCCCCATACACAGTGCCCCCAATAGAGACAGTCCCCCCCATCCCATAGAGACAGTCCCCCCCATACACAGTGCCCCAATAGAGACAGTCCCCCCCATACACAGTGCCCCCAATAGAGACAGTCCCCCCCATACACAGTGCCCCCAATAGAGACAGTCCCCCCCATACACAGTGCCCCCAATACAGACAGTCCCCCCCATACACAGTGCCCCCAATAGAGACAGTCCCCCCCATACACAGTGCCCCCAATAGAGACAATCCCCCCATACACAGTGCCCCCAATAGAGACAGTCTCCCCCCCATTCACAGCACTCCCTTCTTCTTAGTCAGCGGCTCCTCTGTGTATGCGGCTCCTTGTGCGGCGGTGACAGGCCCTTTTATAAGGTTGCACCCCTGGGTACATGTGACGTCATTAAGCACGGGCGCAACCTTATAAAAGGGCCTGTCACCGCCACACAAGGAGCCGCATACACAGAGGAGTCGCTGGAGAAGAAGGGAGCGCCAGCGCATCACGCTGTCCCGGATACGTCAATGAATGTTCCGCATTTCCGTAATTTATTATAAATGATTGTAAGCTCTTTTGGGCAGGGCCCTCTTCACCTCTTGTATCGGTTACTGATGCTTTATATGTTACTCTGTATGTCCAATGTATGAAACCCACTTATTGTACAGCGCTGCGGAATATGTTGGCGCTTTATAAATAAATGTTAATAATAATAATAATAATAATAATAAAATGCGGGACATTCATGGAACTATCCGGGACAGCGGGATGCGCTATCAAAACCGGGACTGTCCCGCGGAAAGCAGGTTGGGGGTATGGTTTCAACACAGGTCCTATTTATTATATTAATTTTTAGCAAAGGTATTTTGAGGTGTGTACTGTCCCTTGAAACAGATAAAACGCTCCTGTCGTGATATGTAAACTATTCCCCACTCCTCTACATACAACTGCTCTGTGGGGCCCAATATGTGGGGGGCCCAGGCTAGCTGCCTTTAGCCCCTCCCTCCCTAAGCACAGCTCTGATATAATGTTGTTTAATCTGAGAAAAAAACAATCAAATAAAATGCACTATAATACAGCAGGGACTGCTGACTTTTTAACATGTATTTATGGAAATCTATGCTGCTTTTGGCAGGCTGGGAATGCAGTTTTACTTTGTAGCTGTAATTTCCTTGTCAAGAGCCTGACCTTCTGCTAATCCAGCTTGCAATAAGTGAAAATATCAACTGCAGATAATTAATTCAAATAACTACCCTTCCTGTTTATATCAGAGAGGCCAACAGAGTGTTTAATCTTATCTCTAGTGCTATTGCTTTGAATAGGCCAGCAATGGCCCAAATGCCCTGTAAATCTTTCCCTTTAGATCTGTGTAATACTATAATGCAGGGGTCCTCAAACTTTTTAAACAGGGGCTTTCATGGTTCATGGTCCCTCAGACTGTTGGGGCTGGACTATAACTACACCCCGCTCCCTGCTGCATCCTCAAACTACGCCCCGCTCCCTGCTGCATCCTCAAACTACGCCCCGCTCCCTGCTGCATCCTCAAACTACGCCCCGCTCCCTGCTGCATCCTCAAACTACGCCCCGCTCCCTGCTGCATCCTCAAACTACGCCCCGCTCCCTGCTGCATCCTCAAACTACGCCCCGCTCCCTGCTGCATCCTCAACTACGCCCCGCTCCCTGCTGCATCCTCAACTACGCCCCGCTCCCTGCTGCATCCTCAAACTACGCCCCGCTCCCTGCTGCATCCTCAAACTACGCCCCGCTCCCTGCTGCATCCTCAAACTACGCCCCGCTCCCTGCTGCATCCTCAAACTACGCCCCGCTCCCTGCTGCATCCTCAAACTACGCCCCGCTCCCTGCTGCATCCTCTGCCCCGCTCCCGCTGCATCCTCAAACTACGCCCCGCTCCTGCTGCATCCTCAAACTACGCCCCGCTCCCTGCTGCATCCTCAAACTACGCCCCGCTCCCTGCTGCATCCTCAAACTACGCCCCGCTCCCTGCTGCATCCTCAAACTACGCCCCGCTCCCTGCTGCATCCTCAAACTACGCCCCGCTCCCTGCTGCATCCTCAAACTACGCCCCGCTCCCTGCTGCATCCTCAAACTGCGCCCCGCTCCCTGCTGCATCCTCAAACTGCGCCCCGCTCCCTGCTGCATCCTCAAACTCCGCCCCGCTCCCTGCTGCATCCTCAAACTACGCCCCGCTCCCTGCTGCATCTCAAACTACGCCCCGCTCCCTGCATCCTCAACTACGCCGCTCCCTGCTGCATCCTCAAACTACGCCCCGCTCCCTGCTGCATCCTGCTGCATCCTCAAACTGCGCCCCGCTCCCTGCTGCATCCTCAAACTGCGCCCGCTCCCTGCTGCATCCTCAAACTACGCCCCGCTCCCTGCTGCATCCTCAAACTACGCCCCGCTCCCTGCTGCATCCTCAAACTGCCCCGCTCCCTGCTGCATCCTCAAACTACGCCCCGCTCCCTGCTGCATCCTCAAACTACGCCCCGCTCCCTGCTGCATCCTCAAACTACGCCCCGCTCCCTGCTGCATCCTCAAACTACGCCCCGCTCCCTGCTGCATCCTCAAACTACGCCCCGCTCCCTGCTGCATCCTCAAACTACGCCCCGCTCCCTGCTGCATCCTCAAACTACGCCCCGCTCCCTGCAGCATCCTCAAACTACGCCCCGCTCCCTGCTGCATCCTCAAACTACACCCCGCTCCCTGCTGCATCCTCAAACTACACCCCGCTCCCTGCTGCATCCTCAAACTATGGCCCGCTCCCCGCTCCCTGCTGCATCCTCAAACTATGGCCCGCTCCCTGCTTCATCCTCAAACTATGGCCCGCTCCCAGCTCCCCGCTCCCTGCTGCATCCTCAAACTATGGCCCGCTCCCTGCTTCATCCTCAAACTATGGCCCGCTCCCTGCTTCATCCTCAAACTATGGCCCGCTCCCTGCTTCATCCTCAAACTATGGCCCGCTCCCTGCTTCATCCTCAAACTATGGCCCGCTCCCTGCTGCATTCTCAAACTATGGCCCACTCCCTGCTCCTCGCTCCCTGCTGCATCCTCAAACTATGGCCCGCTCCCTGCTCCCTGCTGCATTCTCAAACTATGGCCCACTGCCTGCTCCCTGCTGCATCCTCAAACTATGGCCCGCTCCCTGCTCCCTGCTGCATTCTCAAACTATGGCCCACTGCCTGCTCCCTGCTGCATCCTCAAACTATGGCCCGCTCCCTGCTCCCTGCTGCATTCTCAAACTATGGCCCACTGCCTGCTCCCTGCTGCATTCTCAAACTATGGCCCGCTCCCTGCTCCCTGCTGCATTCTCAAACTATGGCCCGCTCCCTGCTCCCTGCTGCATCCTCAAACTATGGCCCGCTGCCTGCTCCCTGCTGCATCCTCAAACTATGGCCCGCTGCCTGCTCCCTGCTGCATCCTCAAACTATGGCCCGCTGCCTGCTCCCTGCTGCATCCTCAAACTATGGCCTGCTGCCGCTCCCTGCTGCATCCTCAAACTATGGCCCGCTGCCTGCTCCCTGCTGCATCCTCAAACTATGGCCCGCTGCCGCTCCCTGCTGCATCCTCAAACTATGGCCCGCTGCCGCTCCCTGCTGCATCCTCAAACTATGGCCCGCTCCCTGCTGCATCCTCAAACTATGGCCCGCTGCCTGCTCCCTGCTGCATCCTCAAACTATGGCCCGCTGCCGCTAGCTGCTCCCCACTCCCTGCTGTGTCCTCAATCTACGGGCCGCTACCTGCTGCATTCTCCCACTCCCTGCTCCCCGCTGAGTCCCCCGGCAACCTGCTCCCTGCTGCGTCCTCCTGCTCCCTGTTGCGTCCTCGCGTCACGTCACCATGAAGAGACAGGCAGGTAGTAGCCAGGGGTGAGGATGCAGCGGGGGCTGAGTAAATTACCTTGGGGGGCTGGATCTGGCCCATGGGCCATAGTTTAAGGATCCCTGCTATAATGTATCTCCGACCCAAGCAACTGCCTAACGACAGAGAATGTCATAGTAAGCAACTTTTCAATTTTCAGTGTAATTTCTTGTGAAAGTGGTAACAGTCCATCATATCTGTCTTTGTCTGGCCCTTGTTTATCTTATACTGCTTCTCCTGGCTACATATATACATGTTGCACAATGCCATGCCTGCATCTCTGATCTTCTGTTTTTTTCCAAGTCTGTTAGTGCCAGAACATGCAAGGCATTGTGGGAATTGGAGTCTAGGCTCGAGGTATTAAAAGTATTTGCTGACAGATCAGCCATCTATTGGCACAATAGGGTTTTTGGAAATCAAAATACCATCTCAGTTATCCTTCTTCCCTATTAATAAGTGGCCACATTTTTTGTATATTTCAGGTCAGTTAAATAGTGACCAGGTGGTAAACCCTATTGAGTGACTATAAATTATTAATGTTTGCTCCTAAATATTATGCATTGCGTGAATCTGCACCCAAACATAACCTTGTCACGGTCAGACAGGTTGTGCATGAATACATGAAATAGAATAAATTACAGTCAGTCAGAGGCATGCCGTGCATATTAGGCAGCACATTATTAATATTGCTTTCTCTGCAAGTTCTCACAAAGACTCTCTTTTAATTTGATTTATTACTAAATTGTTCAAATGACAGGAATTCATTTATAAAGAGGCTGTTCATGCTGCCCTTTTTATTCTACTTACTGTTAAAGGATATGTAAACAGGAGCACTGTTTCCCCATGTATCTTACCAAGAATATCAGCTTAATTTCAAGTTGCTGTGGATGTTGTTAGCCAAACTATAAGAAATTGTTTTATTTCAGGCCTCCCTGGTTGCCTTCATCATGCCTCAGTAAAACTCATTAAAAGTGGCAGAAGCCTATGAACAGAGCCAGAACCAGAGATAGGCAAAAGAGGCATGTGCCTAGGGTGCAACGTAGCTGTCTTCTAACTGAAGCCAGCCATATACGCACCAATAATATAGTATGAAAGCTCATTTTGTACGATATTTGGTGCTTGTATGGTGGCTCAACGAGGCGACCGATATTGCAAAAGGCTGCGGATATCAATTGGGTGAGTTAAAAGATTTTGATCAGGCACCATTGAAGGCGCCCAAGCAAAATCTACGTTCAGGGCTGAATCGGCAGAAGGAGGTAGAATTTCTACTGTTTCTACCTCTTTATCTGCCGTTTCAGCCCTGAACGTCAGTGGAGCGTGGGAATGATCATTCATGTGACCAATGGTCACACTAAAGATCGAAATTTCTATGTGTATGGCCACCTTTAGTTCAGGGTCCAAGAGGATGTAATTTTTACGGTGATGAGCAGGGGTTGGGATTTCTGGTCACTTCCCTGCCTGCTCGTCACTCTCTTCTGTAACTCCAACTCCTGCTCTTCTACCCCTACCCCTACCCCCCGCACATGAGCGCCCACACATATGCATGCTCTTGTGCACATGGGGGGTAACATGTATGGGGATGGGGGGCTTCACTCCTGGCCCAGCACAGTCCATCATATCTGTCTTTGTTATATTTCAAAGAACAAATTCTTGCTTCATTGGGAACGTTCAGCACTTTGTATTGTTTTTTTAAATTTCACATTTTCTAGCTCAGTATCTCACACAGACTGAAATAAATATTAATTCCATGTGGGGTATAAAGCCAAGGCACACATTTGGGATTCAGTCCTTATGTAATGTTTACCAAATAAGTCACAGCAGGAATCAGAATGCTGAAAACTTATGAAATACAGGAATGCCATCGTCCCACTTTAGTAAACAATCCTTAGATATTTTTTTTACTGATTTTTCTTTTGTAATAATAAAACAGTACCTTGTGCTTGATGACAAATAAACTGTAACAAAATCCATATTGGTGGCAAAACAATCCTATAGTTTTAGTAGCCGTAAGGAATTGTGGTGGGAGTGTGGGAACTTTCCTTCTCCCTTGTCCCACTGTGATCACATGTTCATAAAGCAACAAGAAAACAAAGGAGTTGTCTTTTAATTTAGGAAACTTGGGTAAAGCCTTTGGCTTCTGGCGGAATGTTATTAAGTCTAATGTTTAAATAAAATTAATAATAAGATAGAAGAACTCAAATGAAGGCTCAGGAACTCCTGAGGTTTTCCTGTGTATTTTTTAACTTAGCCCTTTCATTTACTATTATTAATTTTGGTGGGGGTGAGGTATACCAGATCTATGAAGAAAATGTTCTGTTAGTATTTTCTTTAATAACTGTTCTGCAAAGATGGAGGGTTAGTGGGGTCAAAGAGCATGATCCCACTCTAGGTATAGGTGACCCTCAATGGAAGGCAGATCCAAAAATCCCTTTTTTGTTTATTTATTTCTACAACCTCATTTGTAATATGGGGTGGAGGATTTGTGGGTAATTTGAACCTTACATTCAGAGGTTATGCGTGGCTGTGCAGCATCACTGCATTGTCCATTCTTATTGTGAAATCATAAGGAAAAACACTGATCATCCCCTTCTTTAACATCTGGACTGAGATTCCAAATATACCCTGGTATTGGGTATTTCAAGTACAATTAAGTCCAAACAGCCCCCCCAGACCCAATATAACTCATCAGTCTAAAGAAGTCCTTCTGACATTTGCCAGTCCCAGGCCTACCTCCTTGTGTTTTGTTCGGATATTTTTCGCTAATATACAGCAAAATGAAAGCTTAAAAAACAAAATACAACTAAAGTTCTAAATAATTGTCTTAAAACCATCACCCATTATTGCTGTGAATATTCTTGCAACAAAAATAACACTGCTCCCATGTTTACTAAAGTGCAAACAAATTTGTAGAAAATTTTGTCTGTATTTGGCCACAATTCTGGTGATAATCTTTAGTACCTTGTGAGACAATTTGAGACAATTTTTGTAGCATGTATTGTTACCATCTGTAGCCCCAGTATGTAAGAAGATTCTTGTTATATTCTTGTTATATTACTATGCTATTGCGCATGGGGTGATTAAAGTGGTCAACATCCCCCCCATCCTTTTTTTCATGAGTTACCTGATTTTGAAATTTATCCCCTTGTCTCCCGTCACCCAGTGGCATTCTCACAATTTTTGTGCTTTCGAAGTTTGCAATAAATTCTGGGCACACATGCGCAGTAAGCATTCCGTGACATCATAGGAAGCTTTTGCACGTGCTCGGGTAGCATTCAGCGGCTTCAGGAGGGCAGTGGCACATGACATCACTTCCAGTTATGAGCAAAATATTTTGGGTGCACGCTGTGCAGTCACAGGGTACCCCCCCAGCCACATTACTTAGGGTTGACAGCTCTGGATGATTATTGGCATCAATACCTGCCTTACTCATTCAAGAGCTCTCTGTTATGAGCAAAAAATCATAGTTCTTTCATGTACTGCATTATACTCTTAATAAGGTATTTTGAGAAACTATACTTTCCCTAAAGTATCACAAGCAGAGACGGGCCAAGTCAGCCGGGCACCCAGTTATCAGGAACTGGGCCCCTGTACGACTGCACGGTCTGCTTCCGATATGATGATACCCCTGCTTGCATACATTATCAAACTCATTATTTCCATACATGTATATAAACATGCCTCCTTGGCTGCACTAAGCTTTCCTTGGGCAGTAGCTAGCATACACAAAGCCCAATTTATGTCTTGAGACAATTTTGTTAAGTTCTATATGATTAATCTTTTAAATTGAATTAAATCTGCTGTAAGAAAACATGAGTGCCTCAGTGCCCCGAGGCCTCCAATCAAAGACCCATGTAAATTAAATCAGAGGATACAGCTGGGCTTCACAAGGACTGATGGGATCTGTGATGCTGATCTTCAGGCTACACTTATTGACAGGTTCTCCAAGGAAAGTGTTTGCTTCTACCTCTTGGCTAAGAACCAAGGCATTTTACCACTGCTTTTGAATGAGGCATTTCACAAAGGTTAAGTAGATATGAGGTTCTTTTTTCTCCAAGGTATCATGAATATCACCCTGGCTTACTGGGAGCACTGGGGCCTCAATGATATGGAACATCACCATCAAAATTATATTAGTTACATAGTTACATAGGGTTGAAAAAAGACCATCAGTCTATCAAGTTCAACCTTTCTAAGTAAACCCAGCACCCACAACCTATACTTACCAAGCTATTACTAACACATACATAACTATATATACAAACATTAATACTAACTGTAGATATTAGTATCACAATAGCCTTGGATATTATGCTTGTACAAGAACCCATCCAGGCCCCTCTTAAAGGCATTAACAGAATCTGCCATTACCACATCACTAGGAAGGGCATTCCCCAACCTCACTGCCCTCACTGTGAAAACCCCCTACGCTGCTTCAAATGGAAGCTCCGTTCATCTAATCTAAAGGGGAGGCCTCTGGTGCGTTGATTGTTTTTATGGGAAAAAAGAACATCCCCCAACTGCCTATAATCCCCTCTAATGTACTTGTACAGAGTAATCATGTCCCCTCGCAAGCGCCTCTTTTCCAGAGAAAACAACCCCAACCTCGACAGTCTCACCTCATAGTTTAAATCTTCCATCCCCTTTACCAGTTTAGTTGCACGTCTCTGCACTTTCTCCAGCTCATTAATATCCTTCTTAAGGACTGGAGCCCAAAACTGCACTGCATACTCAAGGTGAGGCCTTACCAGGGACCTATAAAGGGGCAAAATTATGTTCTCATCCCTTGAGTCAATGCCCTTTTTTTTATACAAGACAGCACTTTATTTGCTTTAGTTGCCACAGAATGACACTGCCTGGAATTAGACAACTTGTTATCTACAAAAAACCCCAGATCCTTCTCCATTAAGGATCCCCCCAACAAACTACCATTTAGTAGATCAGTGCTGTCCAACTGGCGGCCCGCGGCCCCCTCTGTGTGGCCCCCTACCTGTCTGGCTGCTTTGATGGCTTAATCTTGTGTAAGCTTTAAATGGTATCAGTACTGTGATTAACTGCCCCCCTGCATGGTTCTCACCTCAGATTCAGGCTGTAATCCCTCTGTATTGTTTGAATATATAATCCCCTGTACTGTTCACACCTTTTAATCTCTGCTTTGTTCACCCCCTGCAGTGTTCACACCTCAGGCTCAGGCTGTAATCACCCCCATTGTTCCCCTGTTCACACCTCAGGAGCAGTAGAAACCCACAAATAATCCCTGCACACTACAAAAAGAACATATGGTACTGCAATTAAAAAGTTTTTTAATATATAGTTATTGTGCAGACTGTAGGAGCAGTGCCAGCATTGTGTCACTGTAGGCTGCCTGTGTGTGCCATACACACAGGCAGCATAGGGCAAGCAGAGTATGGCACACACAGGCAGGGTAGGGAAGGCAGAGTATGGCACACACAGGCAGAGTAGGGCAAGCAGAGTATGGCACACACAGGCCAAGTATGGCACAAACCAGCCAAGAATGGCACACACAGTGAAAGTATGGCACACGCAGGCAGGGTAGGGAAGGGAAGGCAGAGTATGGCACACACAGGCAGGGTAGGAAAGGCAGAGTATGGCACACACAGGCCAAGTATGGCACAAACCAGCCAAGAATGGCACACACAGTGAAAGTATGGCACGCAGGCAGGGTAGGGCAGGCAGAGTATGGCACACACAGGCAGGGTAGGGAAGGCAGAGTATGGCACACACAAAGGCAGGGTAGGGCAGGCAGAGTATGGCACAAAGGCAGGGTAGGGCAGGCAGAGTATGGCACACAGGCAGGGTAGGGCAGGCAGAGTATGGCACACACAGGCCAAGTATGGCACAAACCAGCCAAGAATGGCACACACAGTGAAAGTATGGCACGCAGGCAGGGTAGGGCAGGCAGAGTATGGCACACACAGGCAGGGTAGGGAAGGCAGAGTATGGCACACACAGGCAGGGTAGGGCAGGCAGAGTATGGCACACAGGCAGGGTAGGGCAGGCATGGTATGGCAGGTTTTTGCTGTACTACAACCATTAATATGGGTATGGTCATGTGATAACATTGGTGTGGTTTCAAGTGGGTGCGGTTTCAAAAGGGGGAGTGGTCAAAACTGGCTTCCATTATCGGCCCTCCACCACGTAGGTCGGAAAAATTCTGGCCCTCGGTACAACAGAAGTTGGACAGCACTGTAGTAGATAGTTTGCATTTATATTATTTCTACCGAAATGCATAACTTTGCACTTGTCCACATTGACCCTAATTTTCCAGTTTGCTGCCCAGTTTTCCAATTTTGTCAAATCACTCTGTAAAGCGGCAGCATACTGCCTGTGTGTGCCATACTCTGCCTTCCCAATGTTGCCTGTGTGTGCCATACTCTGCCTGCCCTATGCTGCCTGTGTGTGCCATACTCTGCCTGCCCTATGCTGCCTGTGTGTGCCATACTCTGCCTGCCCTATGCTGCCTGTGTGTGCCATACTCTGCCTGCCCTATGCTGCCTGTGTGTGCCATACTCTGCCTGCCCTATGCTGCCTGTGTGTGACATACTCTGCCTGCCCTATGCCGCCTGTGTGTGTCATACTCTGCCTGTCCTATGCTGCCTGTGTGTGCCATACTCTGCCTGCCCTATGCTGCCTGTGTGTGCGCCATATTCTGCCTGCCCTATGCTGCCTGTGTGTGCCATACACACAAGCAGCATAGGGCGGGCAGTACATGCAGTTACACAATGCTGACACTGCTCCTGCAGTCTGTCTGAGGTATGAACAGGTAAACCATGTGGGGGTTTACAGTCTGAGCCTGAGGTGTGAACAATGCAGGGGGAGAACAATGTGGGGATTAAAAGGTGTGAACAGTACAGGGGGTTATATATTTAAACAATACAGGGGGATTACAGCCTGAATCTGAGGTGAGAACCATGCAGGGGGCAGTTAATCACAGTACTGATACCATGTAAAGCTTACACATAGGTAAGCAGTTACAGGAGCCAGACAGGTGGGGGGGGCACACAGAGGGGGGGCGTGGGCCGCCACTTGGACAGCACTGCCATAGATGATGTTTAATTTGCTTCCCCTTTGGCTCATAACAAGTTTATGGATATATGAAACCATGGTTGCAAAAGTCACTTTCCTCTATTTGCATTGGGTATCTAACACAATAAATATGTTTTCAACCCCCCCCCCTTCAATTTTACCCTATTTCTCCCCCTCCCTCCAGACATTTCCCTCACTGTACTGTTACTGGTAGAACACATGTAGTACACAGAAGATTGTGTGAATATAGATTATTTCTTTTCTGAACCCATCCACCTGCCCACCTCTCCTCATAAAAGTGTTTTTTATTGTTCTTATTAACACATTTTGTAAACACAGCCAAAAAGAAATTAGAGGGAATGTTTGTCATAGGTAAATTTTTGCACCAATTTTACCTTTAAACTGTTTTAAAATATGCTTAAACACAGCAAACTAACTAGGTGGGCATACCATATGCTCACTCGAATCTATTGCAAGCCTTGCAAGCAAGAATGTTTTTGCATACATTTTTTTTTAAATACAATTGTGTGTGACAATGTGGGTAGGTCTCTGCTATCTCATGACATTAGTGGCTATACTCTCTTGCTATATAATACATGAGAGGTAGTTGGTGACAAAATAAACACACTATAAATAGGAGTCTTTGTTGCTTTATATTAGACCTATGGACCTTTCTACAGGTCAGAAGGCTATGACTTTGTAGAAATGTTATGGCACCAGATGAGATTATAGTGGGATATCTATCCTATGACAAGGGAGAAAGCCAGGGAAGAACAAAAGCCAAAAAGCAAGCACGTGATCTGCATTGTGATATGGACAGTGGTATAGCTAGGGGATAAGCTGGGGGTGGTATGTAGACAAGCAAATAGTCAGCTGTATATTCTGTCAGCAGTATTCATTCTGTGTGCTACAGTTTGGGGCAAAATGCTTAAACCAATGTGCTTTTGCACAAGCAAAGGATTGACAGACTTCCTGTACTGAAGGCAATTTAAGAAGCATGTTCCAGAAGGGTCTCAGTGAGTCTTTATTTCAGTACAAGGCCCCTCAGTATGTGGCAGCCTCAGGAAAAAAGAAAAAAAAATTCTCCTTGGACATGGCTGCTGTTTCCGCCAGTGGGATTTGGAGCAAACAGCACTAATGTAAACAGAGAGGGAATGCAGGGCCTGGCTGATGTGTGTAATGGTAAATGAGACCCAGATGCTGAGTGCCTCTTGGCAAGAAATAGCTGGGATGCTGTTATTTCTAGTGGAGAGAGATGTTTTGGTATTTTATACAGAGCCCAAGACATATAACCTATTCCTGTGCATAAACGGGGCGTAGTCCCATTAACTTGTGTAATACTCAGGAATGTGTGCTGAACAGAATGCTGAGTGTTGCTACAACCAGGTGACTGACTGAGCATCCCTATTATCCTGCTGGAAACACGGGTAGTTTACACTGCAGTGAGTGCTGGGTCTTTACCTGTGATCTGTGTACTTAGTGGGTTTCATGGTAGAGACTGCAGCAGAGTCTGACTGGATTCTGCACGCTGACTGAGGCTTTACCCTGCTATAAAGGTATGTATATGACTAATTTTCATTTAGCATGGGGGCAACAATACCCAGAGCTCTCTGTAAATTGTGTTAACCATACAATAGAAGCATTTCAATAGGTTTAGCTGTTTGGTTGTGCTCTTGTTTGATTTGTGGCTTTGTCCTGCCAATCTCTGAAATATTTCCCTTGTGATCTGATGTAATATACTTATTTCCAGCAACATGTCTTGTGATTACAGTTATGTTCATTTTCCTCCCACTCATCCCGAGATCCAATCTCTGAGTTATTTCTGTTTATTGGCCCCAGGATGTGAACTTCATGTTCTTATCAGCTTTCTGATCCGATGTCTGATAGTTACGCAGCGCAGCTTGTCACTTAAACATGATGCTTAGCCTATGTATATATATATCAGGGATATCCAACCAGGAAAAAAGGCATTGTAAATGTTTCAATGAGAAAGACAAGAAAGAACATGGAGAAGGACAAGAAACTACTGAGCTCTGTGTTCACTGGTTCATAGAATGGTGTATAGAATTAAGCTGGCCATAAACACACTGATATAATGGTATGAAACATAGCTTATTGGGATTTTTGAACCATCATGATAATTCTTGTACCATGCTGACCTGTCATTACAGGTTAGAAAATTTCGGTTGGATAACAATAAAATCTGTGCATGTATTGTGTATTTGACAATATTCTTGGGGGACCTACAATGCATTTCCAGGAAGTCACTTTCATATGATTGGTGTCTGTCAACTATTTCATGTACAGAACATCCTCAGATTTGTTATTTTTAGGGCTTTATCCTACAATTTCAGTTAGTTTTAGATCATTGCATTTAAACGTACAATTGATAGCCAGACGTTCATTGGAAGAAGACAAAGCCACAAAGGCCCGGGCCTAGGGCGGCATAAATTTTGGGGCAGATTTTAATCGAAAAGCTAGAAAAAGTCAGAAGAGGAAGCATATAATGCCAAAACAATAAAAAAAATTAAAAAACGAAGACCAAAGGTACAGCTGAAAGAACGCCCATTTTATAATAACTTGTATCAGGTGAACCACCTCCTTAAAAATAAGGGCAAGGGCACACAGAGCATTGGCTCCCTTCTGTCAGCCTGCAGAAAAACCACTGGCTGAGACAAGCAGAGCCAACACTTTCACCTGCATGTAGTGGAGCGGAAGTGGAGATTGGCCTGAAAATGCCAACTTTTGTGTTTTTGGACCAATCTCCGCTCTGTGTAGATACACACAGGTGAAAGCTGTAACTTTCAATACAGCTATATTGTGTGCCCTTGCCCTAACACAGGATGGTAGTATATATGGTGATATATTTACTAGCCCTCTGCAATAATGAGGAGACAGAAAAACGAATTTGCAGCTTATATGCATGTCGAATTTATGTGCACCCTATGCAAATATTAAGCAGCGAGTGCACATAACTTTGGTGACGAGAGTGGCTGTAGAAGAAGCAGACCCCTCGGTCCAGGCCCCTCTGTCCCCCGCGACCATGGGGTCTGCTTCCTCTACAGCCACTCACACAGCATAAACTGCTTAATGGCACTTGGTCCCTCTTTCTGGAGCTTTTAGGTCATATAAAAGGAGATTGGAAACTGTTAAAAAATGAGCGAAGGGTAAAACAAATGTGCTCCCCACCCCAGCTGAAAAGCAAATATATTTGAGATTCCATATTATGAGGTTTCTGGATAACTGAATGGACTGTTTTGTGACCAGCAGTTGGGGCTGTTTGTTCAGTGAATGTATCTGTGCATGTGTTGCTGGGGCACAGCCCATATTTTATTTTCGTTGGCTAGATGTCAAGCTATGCTGCCTGTGTTCTGAACGCTTTCTAGTAAATGCACATGTAATGAGCTTACAGATCGTAATGAGACTGCATGTACAGAACATACAAACTTTAATAAGATCATAAAGTACAGAACAGCCATTGAAAAGATCACAGCGCTAACAAACATCAGTAAGATCAGTAAGCATCTTTCAGCAGTCCCTCTGGCATTTGTCTGAATACACAGGTTGCCAAGCCAGGCCTGGATCATGTGATTTATCTATGACAAGGGGGGCAGCCTAAAGTGCAAAAACAATGCAAACCACATTTTTCGCATTTTGCACCCTGTCCTGTCCATACAGTGCAAAGACCTGGCCTCCCAAATGAATACAGTGCTGCCTGCATTCAGCAGTATTGTATTCATGAAGGACATGTGGGACAGGAGAGGGGCAGCAAGTAGGTGTCAGTTATCCTGCCCCTTACCTTGTGTTTCACTCACAGGCACAAGTTAAGCAGCAATCACCATTATTTTCCAGCAATGCAGTGTTTTTTCCCAGAATTCCAGCATTGTTGCAGGTGCAAGGGGCGATGTGTCTGATGCAATTGAAAATGTCAAAATTAACACCAAAAAAAATAACACATTTCTGTGGACATAGTTCAGAAATCAGACACAGTTTCACAAAAGTCTGTCCGATTGCATTGTCTGTGTTAGGCATGTGAGTGATGTCTGTGTTCAGTTCTTTAACCGTAAGTGTGCTGCCCCTATTGTCACACATAGGGAACCCAGGAGCTAGCCCTGTGTCAAAAGGCTTAGCAGCGCTTTATTAGAAAAGGAAGATGCCGTGTGGGTAAAACCAACATTTCCAACATCTCTTATTCTTGTAAAAAAGCATCACATTTGTGAGACACAAGTAATGTGGCAATCTTGCACTTTTATCCAATACAGGGGACTAATAGGATTTTGTCTCTTTGTATAGTTAGTTCAACTTAGCCACCAGCATTTTATGACACATTGTGGCCTGCAATATTTCACACAGTGACCAATAAAAAGTACAACAATTTGGAAAGCAAGTTGCAGGTAAAACATAGAAATATAGAAATATTCTTAATGTATCAGATGAAAGTGAGTATAGGACTGGCCGGCCAGACCAGGGGTGACTGACATTAGCATGCTTAAATATACTGCAATGTATGGACAAACAATCCCTGCCTTGTATAAATGGGAGGGTGCATTAAATGCAGTGAGAGACACTGGGTACAAGCACCCAAGCACATTATATAGGTAGAGGCAGTGGATACTTGTACCCCAAGCAGAGCTGCCATTGTGGGAGGAAGCAGGACAGGTGTCCTGGTGAAATCTTTATCCAACTGGGAGCCCAGCTGTGTAGCTAAATTGAAACAAACTGTGTAAAGTTACATAAGCAATTGAAGTAACTTCTGTAAAAACTGCCTTGACTTGCCTAGAACCTTACATAACTTACGTATCACACAGTAACAATGCAGAGAAGCTCGATGGGGCAGGCAGATACAAACTCCACTGACCATTCCTAATGAATTAAAAAACTTAAAGGAATAGTTCAGGGTAAAAATTAAACTGGATAAGACTGCGCAAAGTAAAAAATGTTTTCAATATAGTTAGTTAGCCAAAAATGTAGGGGCTGGAGTGAAGAGATGTCTAATATAATGGCCAGAACACTACTTCAACTTTTACAGCTATCTAAGCTGTTAGGAGTCAATAACCAATCAGTGACTTGAGTGGGGGGGTGGCATATGGGACATAACTGTTCAGTTAGTTTGCATTTGAATCTGACCTGCGTGCTCACAAACTAACTGAACAGTTATGTCCCATGTGCCCCCCCTCAAGTCACTGACTAACTAAAAGGTTAGAGAGCTGAAAGCAGGAAGTAGAGTTCTGGCCATTATGTTAGACATCCACTCCCTCCAGCCTTTATAGATTACATTTTTGCCTAACTAGCTATATTACAAATATTTTCATTTCATAGTTTCATTTTTACACTGAACTGTTCCTTTAAGGTATATTTTACTGACCAATGAATTGAATGACATTTAGCACACTAATTAATCAATTTAAAGGAGAAGGAAAGGTATGATCACTAGGGGGTGCCAAAATGTTAATCATCCCCAGTGATTCTAATCATTTACCTAATACCCCGGTGCTCCTGTTAGCGGAAAAACGCACGGGCCGGGGTACCTGTGGGCAAGTAACTCTCTTTCTTCTTCTGTCTTTGCGCATGCACAGTAGAGGGAAAGGCTGAACTTTAATCAAAAAAGCAGACTTCAACTGTACTGTGCTGGCACCGGCCCGGGATCCTGAAGAAAGCAGTGAGGAAGAGAATTGCTTGCACGCAGGTACCCTGAGCCGTGATCACTATCCCTGGGGGGTGGGGGGTAACATTTGGCACCCCCCAGTGATTGTACCTTTCCTTCTCATTTAACTGTGTATATGAACTGCTTCTTATTGAGCAGGGATCCCCAGCCTTTTATACCTGTGAGCCACATTTAAATGGAAAAAGTTTTGGGGAGCAAAACATGCATGAACAATTTCCTGGGGTGCCAATAAGAACTATAATTGGCTACTTAATAGCCCCCGGGCACATTTCTGACTCTTTCCAATTTTCAAATGGGGGTCACTGACTCCAGCAGCCATAATTATTGCTCTGTGAGGCTACAGTTTATTGTTACTTTTTATTACTTATCTTTTTATTTATGCCCTCTTCTATTCATATTCCCAGTTCTCTTTCAGACCACTGTCTGGTTGCTAGGTTAAATTGGACCCTAGCAACCAGATAGCTGCCGAAATTCCCAACTGGAGAGCTGCCGAACAAAAGTCTAAATAATTAAAAAAAACAGCAAATATTAAAAAATGAAGACCAATTACAAATTGCCCCAGAATATCACTCTCTACATCATACTAAAGGTTAATTAAAGGTGAGCAACCTCTTTAAAAGGGGTGATTCACCTTTACAATAACTTTTAGCATATTATAGCATGGACAATTCTAAGCAACTTTTCTTTATTATTTATTTTTTTATAGTTTTTAAATTATTTGCATTCTTCTTCTGACTCTTTCCAAATTTCAAATGGGGGTCACTGACCCCAGCAGCCAAAAAAAATAAAATACTGCTCTGGTGTTTTAATTACTTATTTTTCTATTCAGATGCACTATTATCATATACCAGCCTCTCATTTAAACCACTCCCTGGTTGCTAAGGTAATTTATACCCTAGCAACCAGATTCCTTCTGAGTGGAACTGAAGAGTTACTATTTTCTTAGAATATTTCTTTCTATATCATACTAAAAGCTAACTCAAAGGTGAACCCCTTTAAGACAATGAACACAAGCATCACAAACACATTATACAGAGACAGACATTGGGCACTGGCACCCCAAGCACATTATACAGTACATACTGGCCAGAGATACCCACACATCTATGTGAACTGCCAGGGGTATTAAGACAGATACAGCAGGGTGTGAAACTAGAGCAGGGCAGGGTAGGGTAGGGTTAAGGCAGGGTAGGGTTAAGGTAGGGTAGGGTTAAGGTAGGGCAGTGCTGTTTGTTGGTGTCAGGAATAAAAGAAGACACCACGTTCAGGCAGGGCAAGCTAATGCCCAAGCCCCGCCCACTCATTCTCGCTTTGCAGCTGCTGTAACCTGACTACCGTGCAGAAGACCCAGGGCAGTTCAGGGCTGCCATACATTGGCTCAATAGGGCCGGTTGTTCAGCATTGCGGGCAATAGCCCCGGTGGTGCTGCCGTGTATGGGATCGGATATGCTGGCTTCCCATCTGTAGTTTTGAAAACTCCCGCTTTGCTTTCTTAGCACTTCGCAGTACTTGCCCGTGACGCGCAGGGGGCGGGGCTTGCTGGTGCAAACAGCTGTGCACCGCCGATCACCAATGCCTGCTTGCTAGCTTGGAAGTTTCCGACTTCCTTTCCTGAAGCAGAGGCAGTCCCAGAAGTGATTGTAAAGCCCCTTCCCCCCCGTACATTGCCTGTGCTACGCACCTCCAGGATGCTCTGGGCTGCAAATGGAAAACATCTGGGTAGCGGCAGCCTCCCATTGGCTGGAAAACTAGGGGCTGGGCTGGAGCTTTAAACCCGTGACGTCACTGGGCCGAGACCGCACCAAATTGCGGGTAGCTAGAGGGGGAGACTGAACTGGAGCTGAGGTCGGACAGAGAGAGGAAAGCTGGGGATGTGCCAGAGGTGAGTGTGGAAAGAGAGAGTCGCTATGAGCAGTGTCGAGGTATAATATAGTATGGGGAATATCGGGGTAATGATGCATGTGATTAAGGGACATATAGACACAATGCCAGACACAGGCAGGGGATGTGGGGAGGGAGAGACTGTATGTACGGGGGGTGTGGTTACACGCAAGACAGACACTATATGGGGCAGATCTATTGTGTGTGTGCAATGGCATGTGGGTATTCTGTGACTAGGGAACTAGATGTTTCATAAACCTGAGCAAATAGATCCAGCGCCTGTAATACAAGCAAGAGGATCAGCCCAGTTTAAGTGCAGTCGTATTGCATTCAGTGCAGCCCTGCCAAATGCTTTTGCTACAAGCCCCTTGCAGTGATCATCTGGAATGACTGCATGAATATTAATAATAATAAATCCTTGACTTGAGGGGGTTGTGGGAATTGTAGTTCATCATCAGCCGTATGGCTGATAGGTGCCACCACAAAAGTGGCTGGGGACCCCAAACCTTAATCTAAGCACAATAACAAATCCTCATGATGTGATGTTGTACTTCTAAACACTGTGCATAGGGGGTTTTATTAGGAGGCTGGTGCATCCACATTCTGGGATTATGCTGAGGGCTCTCATTGTTCCTGCTTTGGTTAACATATATTATAGAAAAGTCCTGAACAGTTGTTCCTTTATGGTGGGAGCTTGCAAACAATGGCCATTCTGTGTTAGGACCATACATTTTGCTCCTGTTTGACTGCATGCTCCTGGCCCAGTGACGGAGAAATGACTTTGCAGTTTAGTACTGCTTTAATCTGTGGCCTTTGTGTGTAGGCTGTACTATATTGTTCCCTTCATGTCCCCAACATTATCTCACATCTAATCAATCAGTCTGTATTGCTTTGCTCAACTGCACACCAACAGGATCTGCAACATATACTATTCTGCAGATGTGTTTCCTGCAGACTGTTCATAAATGTACAGAGATGTTGTATAGCCAGTCACACTTAACTGGTCATATGCATATACTATAAGGGCTGATACTCACAAATGGCTCCTTTTTCAGTTTTTATGCTTCTTGATCTTCCTGGTAAGTGATAACATACTATAGCATCAGCTCTATGGCTGGCTTTGAATGAGTGCCCAATTGTTGTGTCATATAACCTTTCTTAAAGGGGAAGTTCACCTTTATGTCAGCTTTTTTATGTTATACAATGTCCTATTCTTAGCAACTTTTCTTAATTAAATTTTTTATTGCTTTTGAATTATTTGCCTTCCTGCTAACTGTCCTACTGCTTTCACAGCGTCTCTCATCTGATTTCTACATAATTCTGCTAGGCTCATGGCCTTGCCATGGACAAGTTAAACTGGGGAAAAACTACCAAGTTTTTGATGTAAAAAATTAAAAGCTGTTGTTGGTGTAAGCACTGTATTGTATTAAAATAATATAAACAGTAAGCATAAAAATAAGATAAGATATGTGAAGGATTGTGTGAGACCCTCTGCCTGTCATGTTGGATGAATTTTAGCTGAAACTCTGAAAAAGTTTGTATATATGTAATATTTCAGTTGTAATGTGCTTTCTGGTTTAAAATAACAAATGGCTTTTACTTAAAATAAACAAAAGTAATAGAAATCTCTTGCTTTTGAGGGATTTATTGTGTGGACAGGGATATGCTCCAGCTGTTGTAACTGTGCTCCTCATCCTACTGTAGTCTAGCTAAAGTATATGGGTGTTATAGTTTTGCAGCTGCTTGACGACAGACTTTTGATATCCTAGTTTATTGCAAGAGTTGCAGTAAGAGAAATGTAAAATAAAATCTCTGAGCCATAAAAAATCCTATATCCGTAAATACATAGCTTTGCAGTTCTCTAATGAACTGTGGTGAACTGTCCTTTCACCCTTTAATAAATATGCCCTAAGGCACCAGTATCATTGTGATCACCAGGCGGAGCAGCACTGATGTACAAACACTATTATGTTGTCTCCATCCAAAAACAAGCGCACAACTAAATGCTTACATCTGTGCAAACTCAACCCAAGGAACAGGTTTCTTCCAGGCAGTGTTTGTTTTCTCTGCCTTTTTTAGGTATTGCATTGACACTTAAAGGACAAGTAAAGGCCAATATAAAGTCAAGGTATAATTTTTAAGGGGGATGTGGGTTCTAAATTAACAACAAGCTGCTTTTAGATAGAGGCACAGCAGCCTTATTCCTAAAAAAAAAAACCCCACTTAAAACTGATATTTACTTGCCGTTTAAGCTGGCCATACACGTGGCGATCTCACGATGTTTCGTACGACCGTCGGTCGCACGAAACATCGTCAGATCCGCCACACACCATTCAGGGCTGAATCGGCAGGTAAGGAGGTAGAAACAATAGGATTTCTACCTCCTTCTGCCGATTCAGCTCTGAAGGGAGAATTTTGGTCAGGCGCCTTCTATGGCGCCCGATCAAAATTTTCTAACTTGGCCGATCGGCGAGCCGACTGATTTCAGCAGCTTCCTGCGATATCGGTCGGCTCGCTGACATGCCATACACGCACCGATTATCGTACGAAACGAGGTTTCGTACGATAATATCGGTGCGTGTATGGCCACCTTTAAGCAGTGGTGCTGGGCAGAAAAGAATGTGTTGGTGAATTAGAGCAAAGCTGGGCTACTGTGCCATTTTTCTTGAGCATAACATGCATTTTGGTTTTTTTTGGGGGGGTGGGGGTAGGAGATAAAATTTTGAAATTTTTTGTGTATATTGTGATGCAATCGTGCCTTGGAAGGGGCACAACAGTGCAATAGTGTATATAATAAGGAAAGATGCTCTCGGGTATAGGGAGTATTTCTGTAAGGTAGCATGTAAATAAAGGCAAGATGGCATCTAGAGAAGGGGCTGCAACAATGGGATGGTATCTGTAATAAGGGATGGTAAGCTCAGTAACATGTCATGTGAGTGACTGAACTTCAGAAATTTGCAGGTTGGGATGCTGTATTTCAACAGCAATTGCAACTTGGATTATAAATAAAGGGACCCCTTTATCCTGAGCCTGCTACTTCTTAAGACAGCCCTGGATAGAAGGATGAGATTAAGGAAGCATAGTGCAGGTGTAAGGCATTTGGAAGAACAGGCATGAAATTGAACTGAAAGCTGCATTCATTAATTCAATCCATTATTGTGCATGCTTTGTCAGTTTCCAACGTGCAGACAGTTTGGGTGACACGGCACATTTTATATATATAATATATATTTCCCCCCTGTATTGACATAAGTAAAGATGTATTGAGGGGATATGTGCACATATCTATGTATTAAACAGCCCTGCTGAATATGTTGGTGGTTTTAAAATATGTGCTGTATTTAGTAATATAGGTATGGGATCACTTATCCAGAATGTTTAGGACTTGGGGTTTCCAGATATTTTTCTGAATTAACCCATGTAATTGGGGTGATAATGCTGCTCAATGAGTAATATTGTGGTGGGGGCCAAAAAGGAGTTGTCTCTAAACAACAACAATTTGATTTTTTTTTTTTTTTGTTCCACTCAGATCTAAATATTAATTTGCTTCCGTGTGTTTATTTCATGGCTGTTTATTTAATCCAGTCAGGGTGCAGAGACTTTGGTTTTATAGAGGGAAAAATGAAGTCTAGCAGTTTGTTGAAAAGGACAGTGCAGTCTGTGTTTGGGGAATGTGTGTTGATATGTGGTCAGTTAAGGAATGACTAAAAAGCTTTTGGGCTAAGGAAAACATGGGGGATGAGATCACTTTGTAAGCAGCCAAGGGAGTTGCAGATGTTGGAATGATGCAATTTAGTTTTTGTAGCTATTTGTGCTCCTATTTTTTATAGAGGCAGATGTGTGCATAGAACTGAGTTCCATGTGAATTCACTTACTGAGAGAATGTGCAAAAATAAATCATCACTCTTGGTGGAACATAATGTAGTATCCTGGGAGACCTAATTGTTAGGTGCCAATATGGCTTGGCCACTGCTCTTCCTACACTGTATGTTTCTGCATGTGCATTTACACTGCCTTACCCAGAACCATTTGGTAGGCAGAAATGGAACCTTCAATAATTCCCATCATTCCTGTATTCCTATAATTACAGTTGAGAAAAGGTTTATGTATTGTGCTGCCAGTGTATCAAAACTTTATGTAAAGTGCTGTGAATTTGTTCTTGCTTGAACCTTCCTCTAGCTTTGCCCATATTTCATGCTGTTTATAAAGTTGTGTGTTGTCAGCATTCACAAAAGGTAGAGGGACCGTTGAGCAGGAGCATTACATAGAACAGTTCATATCCTGCTGCAGAACAGGTACATTATGTGGATAATGTGGTAACATTTTCAACATTTTCTTAGGAAGAGGCATTCCTATCCCATCTTTCCCGATCTTTCTTCTGTTAAAGGGAAACTCCACCCAAACACAACTTAAAAGAAAACTATACCCCCAGAATGAATACTTAACCAACAAATAGTTTAAATTATGTTTAGTGACCTATTAAAGAATCTCACCAAACTGGAATATATCAGTAAATATTGCCCTTTTACATCCTTTTACATCCACCATTTAGCGATAGGCTGTGTGCTCCCTCAGAGATCATATGACCAGAAATAATGCAGCTCTAACTGTAACAGGAAGTAGTGTGGGAGCAAGAGGCCTAGCATGTATGTGTGCCTTGGCTTGTTTGTGTGCACTGTGAATCCTATGATCCCACGGGGCTCGGGTTTTTATCATACGTTTAAATGCAACAATCTAAACTAACATTCAGACTGAAATTGTAGGATATGGCCATGGTACAAAAATTATCAGGGCGATAAGCCCGAAAATCGTACGAAGATTATATTGGTACATGTATAGCCAGCTTTAAGCTTATTGAAAAGTTAACATAATTTCAAGCAACTTTGCAATATACGTCAATTAAAAATGTGATTTTTAATGTAATAAAATGGTTTGGAACAGTTACTTAAGCCTGGCCCCGTTCTCTTTGGCTGACTACTTTGAGACCCAAATAAAATGTAACTAAATTCCCTGCACACATAATGCCCATAAGGAAAGGAACATCACAGTGCAATACATTGTGGGTTATGGAAGTTCCTGCATGCTGTCTGTAAGCTGTGGAGAAGTTGTCTCTCCCATGATTTGAAATGATGCAAAAAGAGTACTGGTTTGTAGCTGGGTTTCAGCAAATTAAAATAGTGTTTATTGATACTTTTTGAAGGAACAGATTACATGTTGTGTGGGGCTCTTTAACTTCCCCTTTAATAGTGCTGACACAAAGTGTCCTATTTACCAGCCTGGTGGCCATCATTTCTCTGACTAACTTTGATGTTTCTGCTGCCCAGAGCAGACCAGAGGTCAAGCAGCTGTAGGCCAACCCCCAGGCAGGGTTCCAAAGCAATCACTGCTGATTGGTCACATCTGGTTACCTTAGCAAAGACCTAATATTGATACTGAAGTGCTTTGCCAAGTTCTGATGTTGTGCCTTTAACCACATATATGTAAACTGAATTTGTGCCCCCTCCTTATAGTAATGTGAAGGACACCTAAGCAGAAAATGACAGAATCCCTTTTTGAAATAGGAAGTCCTTTTTAGTGAACATATCCCATACCAAGGACAAAAGAGCTAGACAAATGATGCCACACATGTTGGGATAGCAGGGTCCCTGGCTTGCTCCATCAGCAGCATTGCAAACATCAAAGCTCTCTCTTCCTTTGAAGCTAAGGTTTTTCTATTAAAGTGTAGCTTTTCATAGTCCTGTTGAAAGTTTACATTATCTTCATTCTGGGGTGTGTATGTGCAACTCTCAGGAGCACAAGTTACTTCCTCTAATAACCCAGTCTTTGTGGGTGAGAATTCTCTAATTATAGATCTCGCCAAGAGAAGAGGTTGTCACCCATCACAAAGAAAACCTTTAATTCAGCAATCCTTACATTTTTGAATCTAGATGGATGTTATTTTATTACTGCCAGGTTACAAGAAGCAGCTTTAAGAGGCATCAGAAGGAAAGGCATTAGTCAGTGTACAGATGTCTGGCAACAGCCAATCCACAGCACTAAAAAAAAATGTACTGTGTATTCAGTAATGGAAGCCTAGTAGTGCACCCATTAACACTGTATAAAGTCTAACAGTCATATTGTTTGTAATGATGCATTTTGCAACAGTATATTGCTATAAGAGTTGCTGAGGCTTCTATGTTGGTATATACATATTATCTCTACCTATTATGGGTAATTATATGAGTACATATTAGTATAGAACAGTGATCCCCAACCAGTAGCTCGTGAGCAACATGTTGTTCCCCAACCCCTTGGATGTTGCTCCCAGTGGCCTCAAAGCAGGCCCTTATTTTTTGAATACTTGGCTTGGAGGCAAGTTTTGGTTGCATAAAACCCAGTGTAAAGCCAAACAGAGTCTTCTATAGGCTGCCAGTCCACATAGGGGCTACCAAATAGCCAATCATAGCCCTTATATGGCACCTCCAGGTACCGTTTTCATGCTTGTGTTGCTCCCCAACTCTTTTTACATTTGAATGTTGCTCACGGGTAAAAAAGGTTGGGGATCCCTGGTATAGAATGATGGGGAAAGTATAGTAGATAAGAGTCTGATTCTGCAAAGAACCTGAATGATGTATAATTTCCGGAAAGTGCTCGGTAATGTGTCAGTCCAAGATAAATAAAGGATTATAAATAATTTGTAATATAATGTGGTGGTTTTATATAGCAGTCTTGGGATGCTGTTGACCTACACAAGATATTGGGCAATACTGGTGCTGGAAATGGCAGTTCTGACATGCCTGGTTGTACTGAATTATAAATATAACACACTGAATAACCAAATTGCGCTGATCTGGTCAAAAACTGAAAACAGACCAACTCATGATCTGGTACATGCTTGTTTAAAGATGAAGTGGTATGCTATTGATGATGGCAGTCTTTGTAACTTCTCCTCTAGGAAGCTGTTCCCTCTGATACATGTGTAAAGTCTACTCTGTAAGAACTGGAACTGCAGGGGGTCTGCATTAACCGTACTTGCTCAGAGATGACGGTAGGCCTGCTGACTGATGCATTATATCGATGGAACTGTACTATTGCATGCTTAATGATTCAGGACACATCATGTAATTAAATAGTGAATGGTAAAGGCAGATTTGGTCTTATTCTACCCTTTGGATCTAAATTTGCTCCCCATTGAGTGGCTATTGTATGCAAATCATTTTCTATTAATTTTGGAAAATATATTCCATTTCAGAGCATTTAAGATGTGATCCAACTATGTCATGTAAAACTTCCCATGCTGCAGAAGAGCAAAATCTCGGAGGCACTGGAGGCTTGAAAAAACAATGTTGTTCAGTCTGAATGAGGGAAATCATAACCTCTGTTTCCCGTACTGCTGGGTTTAACTGCTGTCTCTTTCCTCATTAAAGCTTAACTTTTATACACTCCCTTGTTACAGTCTTTCTATCTAGAAAGGTAATTAGCGTTAGCATTAGTAAGGCCAATAGTAAAAATAGCTCTTCTATTTTGTTATTGGTTTCCAGTTGGTGCATTCAATTATTCATATTTTCCATTATTATATAGCGCCAAAAAATTCCGCTAAGCTAGTTTTGTTCTTCATTAAATTGCAAGGAGAGCTATCTGATCAAATGAAAGCTGCATACATTCACACACACGCACACTACATTTTGAAGGCTAAGTCTTTAAACATATAGCCCAAGGCTTTAATTTACAAGCCTAGCATCTTACCGATACAGCGCCTGCCATATTGTCTTTGAGGGGGAGAAGGCAGGATTGCTCTGGTATCCATTTCCTCTGCAGACGGCACCTCACTTCCTACCCCCCTCTCTGATAATAGCTACTGGTGGGGTAGCCTTTCCTGCTCTATTTCCTGTTTTTAGAAGTGGGGGATGTAAAGATCAAACACTTCCCAGTAAGAGTAGGTTTTATTAGGGCTCCCAAAGTTCAGTGCCACCACAGTTCCTAAAAAATAACTGGTCGAAACCTATTTAAGCTGATTGATTGGAAAAACACATGACCTCACAATTGATGGCTATAACACCATAGTATCTTTTATTTGTTATTATATGTTACAATTTGGCCGGGACTGTGTGTGTGTGTGTGTGTTGTCCCTGTATGAAGGCAAATCCTTTCTGTGATATAAACGTTAGAGGAAAAATATAACTGATAATTATCTGTAGTATTTCTCAGTGGCCTGCAGGAAATATTAGTACTTGGTAGAATGTGTAGAATATGACCTTTGACATAAGGGCCAGGGCTCATTTTCACAGGAAGCTTACACAATGCAACCTTGCCTCCACTCAATTTTAAAACCATGCTAAAACATGAATCTAGAACAAACATGCACTTTTTTGTTTGTGAGGGGGGTTGTTTTGCTCCATAGCTAAATGCCTAACCTTAAGATGAAATCTCTTAGCAGTATTTTAATGATTGTTTTCTAAAGTAACACATTTGGTTGTAAGAGCACAGACCCTTCATCAGGTATGATTGCCTGTAGCTGCAGGGGTTAGAACACATGACCATTGTTGATTCCACTGACTTTACAGGAACAGGGTGTTATATGGCAAATCACTAGTTTCAGATCACCTTTCAAGGCTGTAAATGCTTCAAATAACATCTGTTTCATAGTGATCCCTTGTAACTGTAAACTTTGAAGGCAGTTCTGTTGTGGCTTATGTATGTGGGTTATGGGAAGGTGCTTTATGTTTCTCAGTAAATGTTTCCTCTTTATTGCAACCATTAATTAAATACTGTCTAAAACTGAATGTTCTATCCAGAGAAAGCAGCATGTAGCCTATTTTTGTAATGCCAACAGTGTCTTTGGAAGTTGAACTGAGCCATATGATAGTGTATCTAAGCCTTCAAGGTTACCATATCAGTTTCTCTTAAATAAACTGCAAAAATCCTAAAACAAAATATAAAATATAATATATTATTTTTACACATTCCAATGATTCTTTCCGTGTCCTCCATTGCCATTTGCAGTCTACAGTAATTGGTTGCTGATGTCAGATTGATAATATAGCCACAAATAATTGTAATTCTATAAGGTTATATTGTCTAATTTCCCACCAATGTAACTGGCACTTGCTGACCAGCTAAGACTTCTGGATCTAAAAGATACAATGTTTATTTTTGTTCATTAGGGTTAGGATTACCAGAACAACAGACTGGCTCCTCCAATCCCATGATCTAGCTGGCAAGGCTTTTTGCATGAAAGTGAGCGTGCATTCCTCTAATATGCCATTGACCCTGTAACTGACTGTATGGTGCATGGAAATATCATTAGTATAGGTGTGTTTAACTGAATTTTACCCCCATTGTTGGGTGCACACATATCTAAAAGTCGCCAAATGCGTTGATCTTTCTACCGATAGGTGGGCAGTATCAGGCTAACACGATCCAATGACAACAAGGTATAGGAGCCCTTGGAGCGAGGACTGCATCAATGAACCAATGCAGTCCCCAGTCTGACAGGAAAATCAAACCTGCCGGACTGGCACCTGGCCAATTTGTGGCCAGATATTGGCAGGGAGGCCCATCAGGGGTTCCCATACACAGGCAGATAAGCTGCCGAATTGGTCTGAAAGAACTCTGCTTGGCCACCATTAGTCTATGGATAATGCTTAGAATCTAAGGTCCCTATTACATTTAAGTTAGGGGCAGGCAGAGGAAAACCTACATGCTGCCTGCCCCTCCATGAATACAGCACTACGGGAAGACAGGCAGCACTATATCAGGGTGTGGCACGCAGGTCTCTGCATTCCAATTTGGCGCACAGAAATGTTAGGCAATTCTTCTGTGTGGGGGGGCAGGTTGCAAAATGCAAAAAACAAATCGGACTAGCATTTTACACATTCAACATAATATAGGACCCCTACAACAATGATGCGCAGGTTGGGTTGAAACCTGTGGAACCTGCAAGTTTACCTGCGTATTGGGCAGGTTTGGGCTGACATCCACTAAAGATTTGCAGTTCCTGGTTGGGTTTAGGCCGAGCTCTTCCTTTCGCCCCTCCCTGCCCGTGACCTTACTATTCTGCGCTTCTGCTTCCGGCAGCCATTATTTATAGGAACATGCCTGCTTCTTTCCCCTTTATGATGTCAGATATGGGAAGGGGCATGTTCTGGTCTATAAATGAGGTGGATTGTAGGGTGTGGTTGAGCACAGATTGGGAGTGGTCGGGTTGGGGTCAGATTGATCTTTTGTCAACCCGCACATGACTACCCTACAATGTCTCCCCGCAAGCAACAATGCACCCAAAAATACCTTTTTAGTGCACTAAGTGGGAATCAGCTCAAAATTGTGTAATCATGAAAAATAAAAGAAAGGCACCCATGCAGCACTAACAGCAAGCAGTACTTCAGTTCTTATTTATTCTAAGCTATGCCCGGCATGTACCAAGATAAATTGGTCTGGTCTGTGCCATTTGTTGTTGACCCAGTACTTGGGAAGCTTGCCTAGCCTGAGCCCATACTAGTCCTCCCGAGCCACCCAGCATGTAAATTAAACAAGAGAGCATCCCAGAATGATGCATCATTAAAATAAATCAGACTTACAAAGACCTTTGTTATACAGAGGGAAAAGCACCATTATATTTGCTGCAAAGTTGGAAGAAGGATTGTTTATGTTTGTTTAATGGAGTAGGAGAAATGCTTATTATAAAGGGGGCCCAAACAGTTATAAATAGCAGTGGTTGGCAGTGCTATCTTTTTCTATCACCCTTACCCCCCACTGTCTTTGGCCTCACCCTGGCTATGGGAAGTGCCTATTAATTGTAAATGCCTGAGTGAAGAGAGCAATACATTAAATGCTGACACGCAATGCAGCTTAGGCTGGATGTGCCCGTAATCTCCTTCACTGCTGCCCTGCGGTGTTCTGCACAAACAGGCTCCGCATTTAGAAATTACAATGTAACTGATGACTATCCTGTGGTTTAAAATGTAATAACTGGCTATACCCCTGGTACAAAGCTCAATTTCCACAGCATTCTGAGAATAAGCAAGTCACTTAAAGCTTTGAATTTTAAGGACAACTAAACCTTGTCTCCATATTATATGTCTTGTCAATTGTATGCAACCACCGGTACTCAGAGCCTTGTTCAAGGTATAGAACATTTGTGGACTGGAAAATTGTACCTCTAAATGTGCTCCTATATCTGCTTTAGGAGATAGAAAGGTGGCAACATTGGAACTGCTTCCTTCACACAGGGCTTGGCATCTTCTGTAGCTTGGAGCGGCAATGTGCACCAAGGGCAGGTGCTGTTTGTGCCAAGAGCATATCTGAAATGCAGTCACAAAAGTTTGTGGGTACAGATCCATAAAGGCACAGTATACCCCATGTTCAGTAAGAATTCATTGATTATGTCTTGTGCTGATCATAATTTTGCTTGTTGTTTTTATTAATATATTTTGTTTTTGTTATTTCTGATACTAAAAGAAAAGCTGCATGCTACTTCCTGTTTGTACAACCACAAACTGGGAAGCCCTTCCCCCAGCTACAGCCTATTAATTTGGCCATACATGTGCAGATATGTTTGGCCAATACTGACCATTCTACATTCTGTATCTGGACATTATATATTTCTTAATTAAAAGAATAGTCAGGGCTGGGCCAAACCAACTGGGCACCCTATGCAATCCATCCCTCTGAGAACAGTGGGATAAAGAATGTAGAATCTATGGTGTATAGCAGTGATCCCCAACCAGTGGTTTGTGAGCAACATGTTACACACCAGTCCCTTGGATGTTGCTCCAGTGGCCTCAAAACAGGTTCTTATTTTTTCATTTTTGGCTTGAAGGCAAGTTTTGGTTGCATAAAACAAAGTATACTAACAAACAGAACCTCCTGCAGGCTGCCACTCCACATAGGGGCTGAAAAATAACCAATAACAGACCTTATTTGGCACCTGCCAGAAACTTTTTAATGCTTGTGTTGCTCCCCAACTCTCTTTAAATTTGAATGTGACTCACATGTAAAAAAGGTTGGGGATCCCTGGTGCATAGCAATCCGGTCCTTCTACATTTTGGTCCATGTAAGTGGCTACCAATGCAGAAGAGGGCAATAGCAGTAAGGAAGGCTACCCTTAACTTAGGCCACAGTCAGTTCTAACATTCACAAAGGTAAAAAGGGAGAGTCTGGGCAGCTAGGTTGTAGGTAGCATGTTGAAGATGGTATAGAGGGCCCGTTCCAAAGGCCCTACAAAGCCCAACATGCCATCTTTACCACAAAATGAGCAACAACTAATAAATGCCAAATAAATACACTTTGCTTGCACTGGCATTTTCCAAGTTTTGTTATTCAAACTGCCAGTTGTTAAATTACAGGGCATAGTTAATTCCTCACTTTTTGTTTCCCTGGAAATGGCATTTCTAACCACCTGCACAGTAATATTTCAGTCCATGGTGTGCCTTATGGCCCATCTCTGCACAAGCCTCACGTGAGACACCAGCTGAATTGGACACTTGCTCCTGACAATCATTTTCAGATGGTGCCTGCCATTTCATTTTTGTTGAGTTTGTAACTTTTATATATGCAAGTTCTGCAGAAAGAGACTTTTCTTGGAAGGTTCATGTTTCTGTATGGTCAGTTTGGAGCGCTTGGAGAATGTTACGGTGTTCCAGGGGCGTTGATGAGTTTTTGCTTCCAGGCTGCTTCATTGGAAAGCACATAGAACATATTTATGTGTATAAAGTCTTTTTGCTATGGCAACCAGGAATTCTGGCCTAGTATTTAAAAATGGGATGAGGGAATGAAAGGCAAGTTAATACTCTGCTCTTGTTGGTCTGTGGTAAAAGTCTTGCAGTGCCGCTGAAAGATAACAAATGCAGTGTTCTGCTGAATAGAGTACCTTGGATTTTTATTATTTTATTTAAATCCAGGCAATGCAGGTTATATAGCAGTTCCCACAGCCTGAAGGCAAGTTAAAGAGAAAGTCGAGAAGAATTCCAGTTGCTCTCTAGATACTCCTAGAAGGCTAAGTTAAGGTTAATTTAGGGTGCTGGTGTATATGCTGTTCCAGATATTCTTGAAACTGACATATTAGTTTTTTAATGTATCTAACTTTTTATGATCCAAGGGGGGGGCAGATCAAATCTCAAAGGGATCTTGAAGTAAAGAAGACTGTCTCCAGAACTTCATGTTGCTATAGAACAATTTACTGAACTTCCCCTGGATCCCAAACCAATTTTACATTGTTACAATTACTATTTTTTAATTATATTTCCTATTTGT
The DNA here is from genome assembly GCF_000004195.4 of Xenopus tropicalis. Taxonomy (NCBI): domain Eukaryota; kingdom Metazoa; phylum Chordata; class Amphibia; order Anura; family Pipidae; genus Xenopus; species Xenopus tropicalis. The sequence continues at coordinate 135,604,690 of NC_030678.2, read as the reverse complement.
GTTTTACTCTTCTGCCTTCTGTTTCTATAGCAGAATATATTTTCTGCAAAAAAAAACAAAAAAACTCCACCAGTTTCTAATGGTTCTAATGCTTTTTTCTGACTTTTCTTCCATAGGACCCTCATTCATACTGAACTTTATGCAATTATAATCTGGGACAGATTGATATAGTGAGTGGAGACAGCAATAAAACAAGATCACATCTGCCTGTGATAAGACTAGGGCTGAAACATTAGTATTATATATATCATTATATATAAATAGTTACATAATTATACAGCAATAGTAGTTGATTTCTTTGGAAGTTAAAACAAATCCTCAAATCTATTTTGGAGAGTAGAGGGGAAGTGGTCCTTCCTTTTTTCTTGTTCTGTTGCCAGTGGAGATGCCATGTAAATCACCACAAGAAGGAAATGCCCATTGAACAGTGTGTCTCCATCAGGCTCATGGGCCTTGTTAGCTGCCAATCATTACACACATAAAACACATTGAACATTATTAAATGGCAGCCTTTATGCATCAAAAGGGAATTAATGCCCTCTCAATAGATTTTTGTTAAACTAACAACAGCAACCAACCTTCTTTGTAATAGTGATGTATTTTTAGAAGCCCCCATTCCACTTACCCTAAGCTCAGGGTTCTTCCAGGAATGTGAGCAATCCGTTCTGACTGGCTTTAGGCTGACCTAGAGGCTTTACTGCTCAGACCTTTGGCAGCTGCAGTGTGGCTTCCCCATGGATGCCCCAGACTAACATTCCCATCATTTAATGTAACAAAATGCTTCACACACTGTCACATTCTAGAGAGCCCATTACACTGAAAAGCAGTGTCTTCTGATTAATCACAATCCAGTGCAAGTTGTTTAAAACTACTCCCTTAATATTCATTAATGTTTGTGTTTTTTTTCCTTCTACTACTCTGGGTAGGGTTGGGACAAGGAAAATGTAAAATTTTATTTACAAAAAAAAGTATATCAATTGAAAAGTTGCCATGAACTGATCAATGAATAAAATAATTGGGGATATACTGAATTCAGGATTTGGTTTTGGTTTCGGCCTTTTCAGCAGGATTCAGATTTGGGCAAATCCACGTGTCTGGTCGGACTGAATTTGAATCCTTAAAGTCATGTGACTTTTTTTTCACGCAAACATGGAAGTTGAACATTTTTCACTGTGTGTTTGCGTGCGGTCCTCTTTTATGCTTCCTTATCCTAATTTGGATTCGGTTCAGCATTCAGCCCGAATCTTTCACAAAGGAATCGGAGTTTGGCCAGATACTAAAATAGTGGATTCAGTGCATCCCTAAAAATAATAGGTTAATGTATAGGTGAACTTCCTCTCATAAGTTATACCTACTATGAGGTGGCACTGTCGGTAGCAACACATGGATTAAACCTGCAGGCAAGAACACAAAGCATCTCAGTAGGGACGACCTATGTTTATTTGTGAATTTGATCATTTTATGTTGTTTTTCTTGCCGAATAATACAGTAACTTGAATGCAATGTTTTCATCAGTGATCTATGCAAGCATCATTTTTCTTGATAATATGGGCAGGAGTTTAAATCTAGAGCAAGCAGCCATATGGTAGCTCCGACTGGCAAGTAAACATTGTTATAAAGATGTTTATAAGGATGAATAAGGCTACTTTACACTGATGAGAGAGCGCCCATTGCAATCAATTTTTTCATCTGCCCCTGTAAGCAGCTTTGCAGTAGGTGGGGTTAAAACCAACCTGTAGCCAATCGGAATATTAGAATACCAACAACAGAACACAGTTAAAGGACCAGCTGTCACATGCAATGAAAATAGCAACAACATGTATATACATTAAATGCTTCTCTTTGTGACACAACCGTACAACTCAGGATATCTTTTTCTAGAAAGGATGTGACCAGACAATAGTATTCTTGTTTTTGCGCTGACCTCTGTTCCGAGGAAAACATCCTACAATTTATAGACTAGTTTCAGTGTTTCAATGTATATATTATATAAAGTTTAGTGTAACCAGATCAGTATGGTACTCAACTATGGTGACTACTGTGGTATTGTCCTACAGTTAATGCATTTATGTTGCCATCTATTTCTAGAGACCTAAGGTCCCTATCCTTTTAAAAATAATACCTACCTTATTAAAAATCTGAACCATGTGAAGGCAAACCATGCCTGCAAACATACTGGTAACATACTTATTGACTTTTTAATGACTTGCTTCACACAGTCCTAGAACCTTTATTCCTGTCCAGATGTTCTACTGGAGGGCTATAGGTTGGCTATAGTAAAAGATCCATTGTATATAAGGTCATTTAGGAATGTTCTAGGACACCTCTATGCTGCAAATAGGCAGCTGCAACCAAAAGGAATTAGCTACAAAGGGACATTCATAGACTTGATGTGTGCATGGACATGCATTCCCTTTTTTATAACAATCATAAATCTTTATTTTATGGGGGCAGCACTGAGATGTGGGTAATAAGATGAATTGAGAGTTGGAGTTCAAATGCAACCAGGGTTTTGTAACCTCACAGGTTGGGACTTTGTTTCTTCCCCTGAGATAGAGACCTGGACCTTTCTGTGATGCCCAGGGATCCTTGATCTCATTCCTATGTATGCTTACGCCAGGTCTCTTGCTGAAGATTACTGGGACTTATAGGTCAATAACAGCTGTAGGGCCAAACGTTGCATTAGATGAACGAGCCAAATTTTAGTGTTTCCTAATTTTTGGTTTTGCCTCTTCCCCATAGATGGCAAATGCATTCAGGAATGAAACTTTTAAATAGTTCATTTTTATTAGACATTGGGCAGTGAGAAGATAAGTCATTATTAGTGCCTGGATAACCATTCATGTGTTCTCTTGCTGTAGCCAGGAGACACATGGATGCCAGGCTGAGGTGCAGCTGAGACCCCACATGACTAAAAGAAATGATCACAGCTCAGATGGCTGGAAAGGCGGTAGGAAGAGTAGGTTGCCTTATATAACCCAACACGCATCTGCTACCTGCGAGCAGTAATCATCTGCACAGGCAAAGCTATGGGGGCCTGGGGCATAGGGAGTGAATTGCCTGCCAGTCCTGTGTGCATGGTAGCATTTGGGCTCTGTTGTGGTACCCCTAGCTGAAGATGGTATAAACCTGTGTAATATTTTTAGATATCAGTATTTATGTACAACTTGCAAAAAGATGACTGTTATAGGTTCAAAAGTCCTTATATAAATAATGGGGCCCCATAGAGTATGTTTTGACAAGGCCTTGCACATCTAAAGAAAGCCCTTCCCTGCTTTGGCCTTCGCCTTCACGCTACTAAAGACTGTCATGTCTGTGTGTTGTGCCTAGGGCATGTCTTTTTCTAAACAGTTATGGTGCCTGGGTGTCTAAGTGTGTTTTGCTAAATAAGGGGTTATTAACAAGAACAGTTGTGATTGTTAGTAACTGTAAATATTCATTTTATGTGCAGAAAGGGTTCATAAGCAGAAGCCTCTGGTCCAACCTCATTTGCATGAGAATTATTGCAGAATGGACTATTATTATATCTCCTTGCTTGTGTGATTGGGTTAGCCTGCTATGAGGATGGGTTATTTTAGTATTTTAGGCCCAGGCCATATGACCTTCTTTTCCCCCCCTATATGAGACGTGAGGCAAACCATTGTACTTGCAAAACTGTTGGAAAGATTTGTAGGCAGAACTAGCAGCTGCAGCAGCAGCAACATCATAAATCCTTTTCCTTGCAGGGGGGCCAAGAAATATGGTGGTGCTTTATACTTATATGAGAGCAAATAAAGGGTAGTAAAAGTCCACAAAGCATAGCTTCTGTCTCCAGTAGAATATCAAATATGAATCCATATATGACATTATCATATTATCTGTGTTGGGGAGAGGGGATTTGATATTGTTTTGTCCTCGTAATGTCATTTCCTAGGCTTCCTATTGGGTTTACATGTAATTATTTTATTATAACTGATTATTTTCAAATGGCTTATTTTTGCGAATGCTGCATAGGCAGCTGGCTGAGAATAATGGAAGGCGAATTCCAGTCACCTGACCTGGTTTATGAATGTTGTCTTGGAAAGTTCCATCCATGGTGGAAGAGAGTTTAATATAATACAATGGTGGTAAAGAGAGGACCCTTCAGATGGTGGTGAACTACAACCTTCAATACCTCAGGGCAGCCTTTGATGTTGATGAGGAGGTGGTAGAAGTAATAGCACAATATGTGGAAGTTCGCCAGCTGTCCATTTCTATTCTAATAAAGATGGAGGGCTGGCCTGAGTGAGACAGGCCTCTGTATGTAGGATGAGATGTAAGGAGCCAGGATACCAGTGACCTTGACTGTGAAACTGTATTAAGAGAAGGGTCAGATGGTCTTCCCTTTCATTGTTGTGTGGCAGAAGGGAAAGCTCTTGCCATTATAAGAGTGGGCTAAGGATTCTCCCTCAGGGGAAGTGCAAGCTGCAGTGTGTGTATATGTGACGTGGGCCCTTGCTTTACATTATGGAGGGGGGTTAGGGGGACAGACGCTGCAGGCCGGGAAGAGCACACGCTGATCCTGGCAGGGATTCAGACTTGTTCTCTTCCCACCCACCCCCCCTTTCAACCTCCTCCCTTCTTCCCCGCTGCGACTGTGCTGGCTAACAATGCAGCACAATAACCACGGCAGCCGGCTCTCCAAGAGCTTCCATGAAGTGAGTGCAAGAAGGGGAGAGGGGACAAGGTAAGTGTAACAAGGCACAAAGGCTCTGGCTTTCTCTTTGTTACTCCACACATTTCCTGCAAGCATTTCTATGTGTCTCTGGACTCAGGAAAAAAGAAAATGCAATCTAAAGGGTTCTGTGGTGCTCTCTTTTTCCACCCTCATGTCATTGGCTCTGAACTTGTGTGCTAGTTGTCAGCCTTATCCAGCCAGAAGTCATGAAGCTCTGAACCCAGTGTCTTCCTTTCTCAGTATCTGAGCGATGTTGGATCCCTAGCTGTGCCATTGTACAGCCAGATGTTATAATCTTCAGATGTGCCCATATCATCTTCATCTCTGCGTTGTCGAGTGCATATCTGTGTGTGTTAACACAGGGTCTCTAAAACTTTTTGCAGCCGTGCCAATGTCCTCTCTACTCTACCCTGCTCTAGGTGAAATAATAAGTTGCCCCTGATGCTGTGGGACAGCTGATAGATACTTTTTATATTCACATCAGGTTTGTCAAGCCTGCGGCTGTACTTCAGTCACAACTCCCAGCGTCCCACTGATGTGTTTGGGATGCTGAGTGTTTTAATTCCGCTAAAAGTGTCAGTCACTGGTTGATCTTGATCTGAGGGCACTATTTGCATAAAAGTTTGGGGTGTCCATTTTACACTGGTCCTGCAGCTGCTGGAAAAGACAACTTCCTGCTGTTGTTGTAATGCTGGGAGTTGTATTACACAACACAACAGCTGGAGGGCCATGAGTGTGTAAACCTCTTTATATTGTGCATTTGTGATAATGTGTGCACATTTGGATCTGAGTTAACCAGCGTATGCCATAAACATGACTTCAGCTCAGGCTTCCCACGAATGGCAAGTTGCTCTGTCTGCGGCTTAGCTCTCTGGAATGTGTTTCAGGGGTCTCTAGTGCAATAATTGGATCAGGGGTTCTCATGTTAAAGCTGCCGAGACACTCAGCGGAGAATTAGAAAAAGCAAGACTGAACCTGCTAACTTATACATCAGGTGCCTCTGCTGTTGTTGCTGTTGTTGACTGCTATGCACATGTTGTTGCACAAGGTCATAGTTTTCTCTGCGTGCATTGAGCAGATTGTGCCTCCCTTTCTTTTCTAATTTCAGATTTCCAAATGTTCCCCTTCACAGCAGTGATTTGGCTCCTGGTCTGGCAGTGTCCTGTTTGCACAATGTAGTTTTAAGTTATTAAGGGGGGTTAATAAAAAAAAATGCATCTCAGAGTTTTGGAGGTAATTTGGGAGATGTGAAGGGTTAATGCAGAAGTCAGTAAAGGCAGACACTGTAGTTCTATGCTTTGCCTGATAAGGAACACTGCTCTGGTCACTAATAGTTCAAAACAAAAACAATAAGCTGCACATCCATGGTGGTGCTGTGCATCCTGGGACAGTGTTTACATCATATAGAACTGTTATTATGCACATCCCAATATTTATGTTATATGTTTATAAATGCCAATATATACCACAGTGCTGTATAATAAATGGGTGTATAAAATGAACATACAGGTTACATGCAAAAACTGTTTTTCAAATTACTTTTTATTTCTCTCAATAACCTTTTTTTTTTAGCCAGTTTCATAATAAAACATCATTGTTGTAAGATTTCTTTGCTTTTCCTCTGTCCCTTGCCTGTGTGTCTGGCACTGAGAAGCATTGCAGTGCTTGTTGGAAGGCTATAATTAAAGGCAAGCTTGGAATAGGGTTAATATGGCAGCTGCCTCTGGGTTCAAGTTCTAATGTTACTCCTTGGAACCACTGCTTGCCGAATGCAGGACTTACAGATGATCTGATTTCTGCCTCTCACTTGTAGCTTGCCCATGTTGTGCCTGCCAATGAACCATGTGCGCTTCAAAACAGCTGCAGGGCTACTGTTCTACTTTTTACACCTGTGATATACAGTGTTTCCATCATTTCTACAGGGTATTTCATTATATATTGCATTTAACATCTGAGAATGGCTTTCAATGGCAAAACCCACTTCCTACATTTGTTCTTATTGTAACTTTGTGGGTTAAAGTATCAAATTGAGCAATGCAGTATGTTTAGAAGAACTGAAGGGTTCATAAAATAAAAACAATATAACTACTCCTTCCAAATAATGTGTATATAGTGTGCATTTATACAATCCTTTTCTTGTAGGATTTCTCACATTTGAACACTTTAATTTACCATTGCTATATGCTTCTTATTCTGCACCGTATGGGGCTTGTGTTGAGGTATGTGGGTACATGTAAACACATTGCAGTAAAGATCAAGACTCCAGCTTCAAGTGTGTGATAGGAATAACTGGTGTCTAAAGATGTGAAGAAATATCTTATTTAATTTGATGTAACTGGTTCTTCTTTAAACATTTGCTATTTTAGTAACCTTAACTTTTTGTTTGTTTCTGTCATTTTTGTGTTTGTCATTCTACTTAACAAACCATAAAAAGACCCAAAAGCAAAACGCGGTGCCTTATTCCAAGGTAAAAACCTTCGCTAGGTAAGAGGGAGCTGTTTCATCCATCTTCCAACCTAAAGTCCTTGTAGCGTAGGAGTTTTTGAGGTCAGACACCAAGGACTAGGAATTCATTTAGAGTGTCCTCATGTCACCAGCACGCTACATTGCTCCAATGGTTATGGCAGCGACAATTTCCTCCGAGCAGATTTCTGATCTGTATTTTGGCATGGGACAGAGGACTAAGGAGCTTGGGCATGTGCTGCAAGCTGCAATGCAGTGTTCTACCGCAGGACTCGGCAACAAAGTTACAGGGTGTGCAGGACCTGCTCCTAACAGCCATGCTATAGATTTTTATTATAGAGATCTGTACCTACCTTAAAGTGAACTTCCAATTGTTGAAGTAAATGTATTAACTTTATTTTAAAGAATTCACACACCCAATGCACCAAGGACTTTTTCTTCTTTAGATTCATTTTTCAAGATTGAAATTATTTAGAAAGCATACATTCTGCTAAAAAAAAGAATGTTTTGGGGGTTACATAGGCTTCAGAAATCAACACATTCTTGTAATATAACAAAAAGCTTGTATGGCTGCTGTGTCAGGCCTGCAGCTCTCCTGGTGTGATGAACCACAACTCCCTGCATGCCGGGGTTCTTCACAGTTGGGAGCCATGCCTTTGACATCTTTGCTGCATGGCCATAGTTTGAAAAATCTTTTGAAACCTTTCCCATATATCAGTTAGTGGAAGACTCATTAGGCAGCACATTCCTCATATTCACTTCCCATGCAGAAATGGCTTTAATTTAACCTAAATAGATGCCATAGGGAGCTTTGCATGGACCATCCCCCAGTAAAATTCTTTCAGCTTCATTGTATTTGTTTGGAATACACTGAATTCTTTGTAGGTGTTGTAAATTCAATGCAGAAGGGGTTCCATCAGGCTATTTCTTATGGCTTTATGTTTTGGTATTATATAAAAAGCTTTTTAAATGCAAGTTCCAGCTGCACCATGGATTGTATAGCTCATACTCAGCTCTTCTATGGATATGCACTGCTGCTGCCTCCTGGCCCCCTATTGGTGGACAGAATGTGTCCAGCAGGGCTCCTGGGGTTGTTTTGGTTATTTGAATATCCATGAGCTGTAGCCATTGACTGTGTGTGTCCCCATAGACTGCAATGCAGATGACAAATTGAAATTGCCAGATGCTGTATGGTCAGGACATTTGAAAACTTGAAAAAGCTATAGAAATCAATAGTCCTCTGAATAGCCTCTGTATAATTGGCTTTGTGATAATGAGCAGCCCAACAGGCTGCAGCTAAGAAAAGAGGGGGTTTGTTTATGCAGAGGGCTTCTCAATGTACTTCTGATTTGTTTTTATTGTGTTTCTACAAACGGGAAGTAGAATGTGACTTTAAATGTCAGATTTTTCACTGATGGAAATAAAAACAAAACATACTTATTGTTTGACTGAACTAAGAAGTTTGTACATTCAAGCACAAACCCTTTTCACTGAACGAATTTGAAAAAGTTGGCATACTGCTCCTTTACACCCAAGGCAAATCCCTGGTTTATGTAATTTCCTCCCCCTTCAGATGGGGCCTTCCTGCAGTCCCAAGGGTCCACTGCTCTGTAACTTTAGCCCTTCTCTTTAGAGTGATCCCTCTGATTACAGTGTGGGGAAGTCATTTTCCTTTGAGACTCCCCAGTTCCCCATAAGAAAGCCGTAATGTTTTTTCACAAGGCAAGTCGGAAGTGTGAAGGCCAAGTTGTTCCCTTTCCTGGGTAGTTAAGCACATAGAAGCCTGGACTATGAATCTGTTTACATTTAGATTAGCAAATGTTACAGCTTGTGCTGTGCCTCACAGGGGTGCAAATACAGTCTTTGTATTTGTGCATAATATGTCTCTCCCAATCTCTATTGTTATTCAGCCCCAGCCTGGGTTACATATTCCCTTTGTGAAAATCATTTTAAAAAAAAAGGCAGAGTTTACACCCTTTCTATTCATTTTCATGGTTGTTTCTCTAAAAGAAGAAATCACCTCAGGGGTATAACTATATAGCCCTAGTCCAAAAGAAAGCATTGTTTGTAAGACCCCCCACCAATGTTACCAAGCATGTCACCTGTGATACCCTGAGGCCCCATGACTGTCCCTAGCACGTGTGCCCCCCGCTAACATACTGAACCACGTGTTGTGATCACTTATTTGATATGGATGTCCTTATATGTCTTTAAATGTAATTTATGGTATAACTGAATCTGTGAAAGCCAAACACATCTGAATATAATGTATTATGTTTTGGGAATGGTGTGCTTATTTATTATATTTAGGTTCCATGAGATGCTAAATACATTGTTAGCCAGCAGCATACTGCGAGCATGCTGTGCCCCCCTGCAAAAAAAAAATCATCAGAGGGGCCCTCGAATACAGGTACCTAGCTGCCGCCCCCTCCCACTTGCACTAACATGCAAGCATACCTGCTGCAGAACATTTGCAGCGGGCACACATAACTTCACTGATTAGAGCGGCTATAGATGGGGTCTGGGGCCCCCTGAGGCATTCAACAACTAATATATATATATATAATCTCAGTAAATATTGCGTTTTTACTCCCTCAGAGATCACCTGACAGGAATTAATGCAGCTCTAACTGTAACAGGTAGAAGTGTAGGAGTAAAAGACAGAACTTTGTCGATTAATTGGCTGATGTGACTTAACATGTATGTGTGCCCCTGGTTTGTGTGCACCGTGAATCATATGATCCCAGGGGGTGGCCCTTAGTACTTAAAATGGCAGTTTATCTATTTAGGATTACCCAATGGCACATACTACTATAAAAGTATATTTTTATAAAATTGGTATATATTAATAAAGTGGGGTACATATGAGCTGTATTACATTTTATATATTTTTTTTTATAGAGACCTACATTGATTGTGGTATAGTTTTCCTTTAATGGTTTTTCCTTCACTTTGTGATACGGTCAGATGCAATGATTGTAGGCAGTCTTCATAAAAGCTAGTAATTTATTTAGCCTATAGATGATAGTATTTCTTCTGGGCTGTGGCAAGATTGCAAATCTGTTAAACGTATACTGTTGTGGGAAAACTTGTTTTTTTTCAAAATGCATCAGTTAATAGACCTTCTCCAGCAGAATCCTGTATTGAAATCTGTTTTTCAAGAACACATGCAGATTTTATTATATTTAATTTTGAAATTTCACATGGGGCTAGTCATATTCTTAATTCCCCAGGGTGCCACAACCATGTGACCTGCGGTCTGATAAACTTCAATCACACTTTACTGCTGTGCTGCAAGTTGGAGTGATATCACCCTGCTCCCAGCAGCCAATCAGTAGAACAATGGGAAGGGAGCAAGATAGCAGCTCCCGGTAGATATCAGAATAGCACTCAACAGTAAGAAATCCAAGTCCGGCTTGGGACTCCTCCAGTTACATGGGAGTAAGAGAAATAATAGGTTACCTGAAAGCAGTTCTAATGTGTAGCGCGGGCTCCTTCTGAAAGCTCAGACTCAGGCACAATGCACTGAGATGGTGCCTACACACCAATATTAGAGCTGACAAAAATACATTTGTTGGTTCAGAATAACATTTTAAATTGTATAGTGAATTATTTGCTATGTAAACGGTGTAATTTAGAAATAAAAAGTATACCATAAAAATATGACAGTATCTCTTTAAGCACAGTTTTTCCGTTCAGGGATGAAAACACAATATTATACTACTATTTATTCTAACATGAAAGATTCTCTCTTGGTTTGCTGAGAATTAAGTGACGTCAAAGAGCAGTTTAGTGAAAGCAGAGCAGAGGTAGCGTAAGGTAAATGGCACTGCCTAGATTAACTGGTACATTGCTGAATAGCCCTTCAGCGCTGTTCTCTAATGCTGTGCACTGTGCTATCTCTAATTGACAGCACGGAGCTTAAAGAGCATACATATTTAAGGAGGTCAGATATGACATTGTAACAGATGTGATTGAAGTCTCTGGGGAGAAGTAGCCTAAGGTTTAAAACACAGGCTACTGAGTTGAATGATCTGTTGATAGTACTGTAGTACGTCATTAACTTTTAACCCTTAGGCTGTCGGAACAGTCAATAAGAAGGGTTTCTACCCTTTTGACCCTGAAATAATAGAGTTGCTACACTGCTAAGCAAAATATTGACTTATTTAGAGAAAAACAAACATTCTAATAATAATGTGGCTAGAGAAGCTGTATATTATGCTCTGAACGTACTTTGCCAGACCAGAAGTTTAGCAGTTGTTTAATGTGTAATCTCCCATGCCTTCAAAGTCCATCTTTTGTGTGCCAGTGGCACTGCACATGTGCAGTGTGCTTGGGAGCTGAACGTTAAATATCTGTCAAAAGAGGGTCAACATCAAAACATTAGCTGAAAGTGAGCTTAGATCTGTATAGAAGCTGATAATGCATGGCTGATTCTAATCAAGTGTCTATGCTGCCCTGCATTGTGAATGTTTTAGTTTATTTAGTTATTTCTGTGATTTATATAGCACCAACACATTTCCACAGCACTTCACAGAGATTATACATCATTCCCTGCCCCAAAGGAGTTTACAATCTAAGGTCCCTATCGCATTCACACACTCTGGTCAATGTAGTCATAAGCCAGTTAACCTGCCTTTATGTTTTAAAAGTATGGGAGGAAACCCATGCAGACACGAGCAGAGCATTCAAACCCCTTGCAGATAGTGCCCTGGCTGGGATTGAACTCAGCACTGCAAGGCAGTAGTGCTTCCAACTGAGCCACTGTGCTGAATCAATTGCTTATATTGAGAATTATACATGATGTACAGATATAGATATATACTTTAATTTTGAAATTTGACATAGGGCAAGACAATATTTTTAGTTTCTCAGGTGTCCTCAGCCATGTGCCAAGTTTATCAGACTCTGATAAACTTCAGTCAGTTGGAATGACGTCACCCCCCAACAAGGGAGATTTGTCACGGGCGACTAATCTCCCTGTGTGCCAGAGCCCTTACTCCCCAGGAGCCAATCAGTAATACAATGGGGGGGGGGGGGGGGGGGGTTAACAAGATAGCAGCTCCCTGACACCTCCATTGTTTAAAATGCTCCCATGACCCACCTAGTGGTAGAGAATGAGAACAGCACTCAATAGTAAAACACCCAAGTCCAGCCATCATCCTCTAGTTACATGGGAGTGGGAACTGAAAGCAGTTCTAATGTGTAGCGCTGGCTCCTACTAAAAGCTCAGACTTGAGAGTTGAGAGTCTGTGTACTAAATATTGATCTCTTTGTGCAGATTGGCTGAAATGCCGCAAGTCCAGTGCCCATCCAGCTCCTGGGAATGAAATCACAAGAGAGGTGAGTACAGAAGGGACCTCTGTCCCCAGATGTTCTGTGTTTGTAGAAAGGAGAAATGCACAGAGCAGGCTGACCTGCTTCTGTCTCTAAGGCTCACTATAAAGCTTCCCGAGATGTGTTTGCCATGCAGGAAACTGGGCATTGTGGGAAAGCCCTAATCTTCATAATCCTCCAAACCAGATGGGAGACTTCTATTTACTCCGTCATTAAGTGAAACTGAACCACTTTGCATTAGAGGAAAATGCTACAGATCCTCCAAATGCCAGCAGATTAATAAACAGATAACTGTTTTTTCCTGTATACAGAAAGTAGCAATACGTAACCAAGCAGAACTTATATTATGTTATATGCATACAAACTACTTCTTATTATTTTGCAATTTCATCCAAAGATTACAAATGATTCTATGGGAAAACTTACTATATACAATTGCATGTTGGCACCCAGCAAAATGCCATCTGAAGCTCTACCACTTTAGCTCAATCATTGTGCTTTGGATCTCTCTTTGTTACAGATAACAATAATTCTCTGTGTGCATAAGGGTGAAGACACACAGAGCTACTAGTAGCAGCTACTTGTCGTGGCTACTAAAAAATACAATGCTGATCATTTACTTATAATTGTCTCTACATGTGTTTTAGCAGAGGCAATTCTCCGTATTATCTATGGCAGGGAATTTTCTGGCGTTTAGTAGCCATGAAAAAGTAGCTGCTACTAGTAGCTTAGTGTGTCTAGGCCCTAATGGCCAGTTTAGTAAAATAACATATTACAAATGATGTAAGTTCGAACAGTTTTACTAAGTATTCTGGTTACTACTTAGTTTTACCCAGTCTGCGCTGCTTTGTTACCATGCACTTACTTTGCATTTATTGTTGAGCCTGATATTTGTATTATAAACTGAATGGTAACTTTTTGGTTTCTTTTCCCTTCTACACAGAGAATGACTTCGGAGGTGGAGGATGAAATTCGGCTTCTGACTGGAGGAGTATCTGAGCCACTTGTCATTCAGGATTTGTTGGAGCGATTGCGGGAACTAGAGGTAAGTGCCTGTGGAACAAGCAGCTGTTCAGCCCCATTTTAAATGTTATTCTTGTTGGATCATACAGGCAAAATATGCATGGAGAAGATATATTACATATAGAAAGAAGGTTAAACTGTTCTCTATTGAGTGTTTTAGTTGATAGGGCTGCCCACTTATATGTTTGGTTGATTTTTTTTTTTTTTTAACCCATTTCTTGCTTGAGTGATCATTGATTGGAGACGAGGAAAAGTTAAGATCAGCAACAACTCAAAGCAATGTTTAGCCAACCGTATAATTACAATTCTGAGTGATTTTCCCTGTATTAGCTGCACACAGTTATATAAGACTAGGAGTGAATATTATTTCAGCAGATCAGTAAGTTCAGCATATTGGTTGCACTGAGCACAGACAGTTTAGTTTTTATACACCTCCAGATCCCTGATGCCTGTAAATATTAAACACCATCCTATAGCTCTTTGAAAGTTTCCTATATGAATTTTTGTTTGTTTGTGGCTTCTGTAAAACAGAGCCTTTAAATCTTAGCAATCTGGGTTCTTTCCTGTCTGGTTTCAGTCAGGCTGCTGTCAGTGGAAGGAAGTGCTTTAAGAAAGGGTATTCCGGGGAATGTTGCTTGACCTCCATCTAGATGCACCTTGGTTGGTGTCAGAGCTATGAGAGCAATAATATTATTTAGATCAGTGCATAGAGTTCCCTAAACAATTTCCTTGCCATTGATGTGGTTTAAGGTAAGATCCTGCTTTATAGAAGCCATTAAGAAAATAGCACAACATATAGGAAGATTCAATATGATGTACTGTATGTTGAGAAGCAATTGGGTCACATTAAGCTTTTCCAACAAGGTAATTTGGATGCCTAGAAGAAAAGGCTGTCTGGACAGTTATAGCCTACATTACAGATAACTTTTGTACTTTGAGATATTGTTATTGTTTAGGAAAGGCAATCATATTGATCGAACAAGGCTGAATTACGGCTTAAGTCTATTCATATGACTCAGACCAAAACAGCTCAAAACAGCAGTTCCAAAAAGGTGCATATATGTGTCTGTTACACAGGCAGGCCAATCTAGGTTCCATGCTAAATAATCTCACTCTGCTTAGTAAACCCATTCTAATAAACATGAGCTTGTCTTTGGCACTAATGAATGCTACAGAGCTTGCTTTAAGGACTTACGCTGATCAGCTGCTTTATTTTTTTACCTCCTCTACATCCCTTTCACAAACCAGCTTATTGTATGTTTTTAGTTATTTAAAGGATTTTCTTTTACTCCACTCAGATTTTAAAAGGAGCAAATAGAATAAGCATTTAATATTTGTTATGGAGAGAGAACACCTTGTGTGTAATGGGCATGCTGTGTGCTGCAGGTGTATATGTGTATTTATCACTGTGTCAGTATGTATGCAGTAGCCTTAGAGCCTATCGAACTGCCTGAACACTAATTATGGTTTGCTACTAGCTACTCACATTATTAATAAAGTATATTCCCTCTGTATTTCATATTTCTATTAAAACAGAAGGATTAAAACCAAATTAAATCTAATTAGTGGTATGCTGAAATATATACTTTGCAAAGAGACACATTTGGGACCACTCACTATAGCATCAAAGGGCTTCCTGCTGACCTTTAGATTATGAATTGTGTGTCCTTAAGTGTGGGTTAGGGAGGTATTAAGACAGCTTTGCGTCTCTCTTTCATGTCATTTCACACTTATTAGAGTGTCTTACTATTTATTTAATAGATATGCATCAGAATAGTTCACCAGCTCCTGGGGAGTAAAATAAAATTAGAAAAAAACAGAATATCTCTTCTCTGCAAGAAGCTGGATTACAATTATGATTTTGACTGTGTAATTAGCCATGTCTCTTACTCTCCCCTTCCACGGAATACATCAATGGATTATCTCTGCTCACTAGTTTATTAGGACACAAAGGGAGAGAAAAACAACATCTGTGCAGGACTCTATGAAAACCCCCTTGGGATTGTACACAAGCCCCTGATGGATGGAGAATTTGTTTGCACACGGATATCATTAAGAAATGCTGTTTACATCTAATGCAGTATGAATCTTTGGAATTGACCCCAAAGGGTTATTGTAGTGGGATATCTGTAGTTACTAAAATAAACCAAGGTGCCACTGTGACTAGGGCTTTCCTTGAATGTTAAAGGGGCAGTGTACACCAATGTTTATTATAAAGCTGCTAGCAAGAGCTTATGTGGAACAAAAAGTTTAGGCTTATTTTAAATTAAAGATTTAAAGCTATCAGGCAGTGCACATGGGACATAAACTGCCCTTAGAGAACGTCTCTTATCACTAGCTTTGCAGAATCCCCTTCGGAAGAGAAAGCATTCATTTTGTGACACCCCCACCTCCGCCTGTCAGTGCCAAAAGTAATTGTGTGATACTCCTTTCTTTCCCTTCTGGGTTCCAAGTATAATAAAATAATAAATAGGCTCACATGAAGTGTGACTAAATCACTCTTCTCTCCCCATACAGTTAATAGGGAAGAAACACCTATTTATATGGAACAGGAGTTCTCATAAGTATGTAGCTGTGTAGGTTTTGCTGTTATAGTAAAACATATAACCATATTTTGTAAATTGTCTTTATGAGACAGAAAACAATGTCTGTATTCGGAAATTTGGGTATGCAGTTTTTACATGATCAGCTATAATGGACCAAAGAAGAAACCCAATAGTCTGAACTCTCTGTAAGAGCAGACATTCAGGGCAGCCATATTGTATCCAACTTAAAGTAATGGCAGCCGTGGAGATAAGTGATACACAGCTGAGACCTTCCACAAGACAGGATTGTATTTAACTTAATTTGTTTAACTTTGCAGGCAGAAAACACTGCACTTGCTCAAGCCAATGAAACGCAGCGAGAGACCTATGAGCGCTGTCTGGATGAGGTGGGTGCTATTTATTTATTATTAATATTATTATTATGGCTTGTTCAAACCAAGGGTGCAGTTTTTGAATAGTTACAAGTGCTGGTTTATGTTTTCTGATTTAAATTCCAGCATAGAGTGTGTATTAAAGACATGCAGTGGGTCAGGTACTAATGGAATATCGGGGAGTGTTACAACTGTCATAAATAATTTCAGCTATGAAGTCAGAAGAAACCTTATCAGTGGGAAATAAAGTGTACTGGATATCCTGTTTATCTACAGAACAGATTAAAGGGGTCTTAAACCTTTGGTGCTTAAGCTGTTGCTGGACCACAACTCCCAGAACTACCTGAAAGGATGCTGGAAGCCATGGTCCAGTAACATGTAGTCCTTTTTGCCCAATGAGTTACAGTTACAAGAAACTGTTAAAAACCGAAATAGCTTGATGATAAGCTTGTGGGAATGCAGAGATTTCACTGCCCACGGCTGGCTTCAATTATTGTGTCACCCAAATGGAATGCCAGAAATCTAGTTCTGCATTCAAATTCCGTAGATAAGAGTTTCATATATGTAGCCAGCCACAAGCTCGTGAGACATGGAGTCATGCGCAGGGTTGTCCCACAGGGTAACGTAACAAGAACAGCTTAGTCTAATTTGGGGCAGAAGGTATAAAAACTTCAATAGGCTTTCTGCTTTTTGAAGTCTTTGAAATTGCAGGAAGGGTCTCATTTCTCCAGTTTAACCTTCACATTGAGTGAGGCAGATTGGTGCCTTAATCTGTGCAACCTTGATTTTCACACATCCATATCTATGAATAGAGAGCTAGACAGTGTTGAGCTGAGCTGAGATGGAAAGGCTCTTAATCATTTCAGGGACAGGAGGTTGAGGATTAGAATAAATGCCTGCAGTACCATAGCTCGCTCCTTTAAGTGTGCTTCTCAGCCAGCTGGAAAGCAGCAGTCATGTCAGCGTAATGATCTTAGGTTGAACTTCATACTGAGACTGCTTATAATGTGTGTATAGGTTAAAGCAGTGATCCCCAACCAGTGGCCCGTGAGCAACATGTTGCTCACCAACCCCTTGGGTGTTGCTCTCAGTGCCCCCAAACCAGATAGTTATTTTTGAATTCCTGACTTGGTGGTAGGTTTTGGTTGAATAAAAACAACACATTCTACCAAAGCCTCCTGTAAGCTGATAGTGTGCATAGAGACTACCTAATAGCCAATCTTAGCCCTTATTTGGCACCTCCATGAACTTTTATGATGCTTTTGTTGCACTCCAAGTCTTTTTACATTTGACTGTGCCTGATAAGTAAGAAAGTATGGGGACCCCTGGGTTAAAGAGTAGCGAGGGTAATTACTCCATTGGTCAAATGTAATAGTCCTAGGGATGCTGTGTGAATTCCCATGGCTAGCACCAGCCCTTGGTTACATCACACCATCCTCTTACCTTCCCTGTAGTGATGTACTGGTTGGCCCACAACCCATGGGACCTGCATGTTTACTCTTAGGTCAGGTGGGTTAGGGTTGAAATTTGGGTGACCATCGTTGGTTCAGGTTGGGTCAGACGGGGGAAGTGCACCCTTCCCCTGCTCACAAAGTGTCCATGTCTAGGAATCTAAGGTGCGGGTCCTTCAGTGGCAGCATTTTGTGAGTTAGGGTGGGGTGAGGATTAAGGTTTTGCGGCTTGAGAGCTCTGACTAGTAGGTAGTTTAAAATGTATTTATAAAAAAATTCCTAAAGTTTTGGGCAAATAGTAGTCTGTTTCAACCGCCGCTGCCCTTTGAAGGACAAAGTGGATGTTGCTGCTTTTGATAGCACTGAATGCAAAGTGTTGTATTGAATGCACATTGAGTAGTGACAGATGGACCTAAACGCTAGAACAAGGTTTTGGCATTGAAATCCGCCAGTCACAACTTTGTGTTCTCTCTAATACAGTGCTTTCCATTTACTAATTTTAGGAGTGATGACAGGCTGGTGGGGGCATTGTCCACCTCTGTTTTCTCTAGGATGGCTCTGGCTGACAAAATGCCGTATGTGCTTTAGTGTCTGTCATTCTGATAATAAACCCTCATAAAGGCACTAAATCCTGCAAAGAAGCACACAATGGCTTTCAGCCATGATCAGTGACCATTGTGGTCAGAATATTCCATTATTAATGTTCCCTATTAATAACATTTACATCAAGCAAGCACAAAAGTGGCTGTGTAACGCTTCCACTTTGAAATAAATCCAGTTCTTCCAACACTAACTATAAATTTCTGAACATTTCATTGGCATAAGCAGCAGCGTGCTTGAAACCAAAATCTAAAGCAGATATTGTATTAATTTCTAACAGCGGTAACTGGATGGTTTTATCCTGTGACTGTTTGCCAGCGATTTATATTTAGCCTCCATTATACAGAATGGCTGCAGGCCTATGGTATCGCTTGAGTCTTATTACAAAGTTGCAAAGGAAGAAAATAGCTGCATTTGCAAAACATGTTTTCAGCTGTAATTCTCGGCTCCAACATCAAAGAATGTTTATTACGGCTGACTCGCATACCATCATATTTAAAACATGCAGTTTCTTTTAATTCTCATGTGTTAGGCCAGATTTAATGAATAATGGGCACAGAGCCTTGCGTTTTATTTAATAAATACGTTGCTTTAGGGCTGTCTATAGAGACTGAAATAACAGGCTTGAATTTCTTTGTTTATAGAACAGCACAGAATATCCAATCATGTTGTGAGAATATTTTAGATCCATAGCACAAAAGTTCTTGCATTGATCAAATTCATTATTTTGAAGCTTATGGAGTCTTGGAGACATTTTGATTTCTGTACCTTTCCCCCACAGGTTGCAAACCATGTTGTCCAGGCCCTTCTCAATCAGAAGGTAAGAAAACACTTTGTGGTATTTACTTATTACATGTAAATCACACAGATGTTATTCCTTTGCTCTTCAAAGACAACTAAGCTCTTTTACCCTGAGATTTAAAGTAGTAACCCTTCTGTCCCATGGTATTCCACCTTACGTGTTTGATCCCATACTGGAGGGTATAAAATATGTAAGATGGAATACCATGGGGCCTGTATGTATATTCTCCTTTTAATATGGAGCTTTGAATAAAATTTGTGTTTTTATATAAGTTTTGGATTTTTTTCCCTTTTGTTGTTTGCTGTGCCCTTCGGTTCTGGGGGCTGTTTCCTGTTAACCCTTTTAGAGTGGCCAATACCACAGAATAACTAATACCACATGGTACTGATTCTCGGCCTGTGGATATACTCAGCTGATAATCAGCCCCTATGCTGCCACCATCAGCCTTCTCCTATGTCTGCGCCCAGAGCCACTGAGTTGGCCCGGGTGCAGGTGCACAGAATAGATTTTGGCACTGGAACATGCAACTATGCATTTTGGTGTTGAAATCCACTCTGTTTGCCTGCACCAGGAACCAGGGTGTCAGCCCTGTCAGCTAGGCTAATACTAGCATAGGGGCTAACTTAATCCTGTGTGCCATTAGCCTTAGGCTCTTTGATGGTCATAGCTGAGCAAGATCATGCATGCTGGTTTCCAATCTGGTCTTGGCTTCCAGTGTGCACGCTCCTGGTGGAAAATCGGCTCCAGGAACCCAGACACTGAATGCAGCAAGGGCAAAGCTATCTTTGCTACCCCACTTTGCATTTAGAGAGCAGATACAGGAGGCAAGAAATGTGGTTTGGAGGTGGGAAGGTGGCAGTTAGCTTTGTGCAGGGTAGCTAATATATAAAAACTCAGGGTGGGGGGGCTATACATTTATAGTATAATACAAAATTAGAACTTTTCTAGAAAAAAACAAGTTGAAAAAATAATGAATATGCCGATTATTCTTTATATCAGTTCAGATCATCTCATGCTTGCCATTACTTTACTGGTATGCAGCCTGCTGCTGTTGGAGGGGATCAGGGCCACAGGTTGCCCATGTCTCACATAGATTCATGGAAAGAAAGTGTTTGGGTGTTTTGTCTCCACATCATTTCCCAGGAAAAAGCTGCCAAGCCCAATGGGCAGGAATTGTCTCTGAGAAGAGTCTATTATGGCACATGAGAACAATTATCACCTCAGATCACAAATGTACACAATCAGAGGCGATAATCACTTGCATGTGCCATAACCACAGCAATTCTCAGATATTTTTCACAGACTATTCCTGGTGTTTTGTCTTAGTGACATTCCCTTCCCATAAGGCTCTGGTCAACACAGACCGTTAGCTCCGCTTCTCTCTGTCTGCCTACAAAATGCAGGGAGAGGAGCTGAGCCAATGCTCTCTTCTGCAGCTCCAAAAATAGCTGCACCGACAGGCACAGCTTCAGCCTGAGTGCAGCTACGAGGAACGGAGCTCATGTTTTTCAATCTCCAATTCCTGTAGCCAACTGCTAGTTTACAAATCTACTGAATAAAACAGGAATCTTTGTCCTAAGGCTGATGGCCCACAGAGCGAGTTAGTCACCCAGAATAGATCTCTGCTATCATGGGTGACTAAACTCTCCAAAATGCCTTTCCACCGGCAACAACAGGATTTGCCAGTGGAAAGGCCTACGCATCGCTTTAGCTTTCCTCCTGCAGGCAACTCTGCGGGACCTTGGAAAGCTAAAAGCGATGCGTAGGCCTTTCCACCAGTGACTCCTATTGTTGCCTGTGGAAAGGCATTTTGGAGAGTTTAGTTGCCCATGATAGCAGAGATCTATTCTGGGTGACTAACTCGCTCTGTGGGCCATCAGCCTTAAGACAAAGATTCCTGTTTTATTCAATAGATATGTAAACTTGCAGTCGGCTACAGGAATTGGTGATTTGCAAAGGTTAGTTGCCCACCATAGCAGAGATTTATCATGGGCGACTAACTCACTCCATGGGCTATCAGCCATACACAGTCACAAGAGTACAGCTCCCAACAGACAATGCCTAGAATTCTTCGGTTTCCAGATCCTTAGTGTACTGCCCAATATTCCTGTAATATCACAGCTATTTGATCATTTTAAAGGCAACACATTTATGGTATCTCTGTTAAAAACCAAATGGTTTGTTTGCAGGATCTGCGGGAAGAATGCATCAAACTGAAGAAGAGAGTGTTTGACCTTGAGCGCCAAAACAGAACCTTAAATGACCTCTTTCATCAGAAGTTGCAGCTCTCCTGTGGCTCATCTCCCGAGGTACCAAGTCACTACCCCTGGATATAGTAACGCATGCCCCTAATTATGCTCTTTTATGTGTACCTGCTGACCTGCTTTCACTATTCTTTTATATTTATTATGTGTGTGCATATATTTTCTGCACAGAGAACTTTATTTGCTCTCAGATTAGCATTTATTAATAAAAATATTTTGGCAGGCTAACCGACAAAGCCGTTCCCAAAGTACGATATCATTTGTGGTCTCTAACAAAACAGCATGCTTTTGAAACTGTTTTTTCATAGCTTCTTTTGCACAATATTTAACAATTTTGCCTTGATATGAATGAATACAACTAACATCATGCAGTGTGTAATGAAGCCCTAATCTGTTTCTTCCCATGTTAAGCTCCACCCCCTGCAGGCTCTGTCTGATTCCCAGCCTGGTGAATTGGAGAGGCTCTCTGGCTCATTACCCTTGGGACAATGTGCTGCACAGAGAGAGGTATGACTGAAGTTATTTCCAGCTAATGACTGATGTGATATGTGCACTTATGTTTTGCACATCAGGGATTCGTCGCTGATTGTTCAACCTTTTATTATCAAATGGCCTCTGTCAGTCTAACTATTCAAAGCACAGAATTAAAGTGGAACTGTCACTCAACTATTGTGGATGTTTATCCCTTTCACAAATACTCCTTTTTTTTTTTTTTTATGTATTCTTAAAACTGGAAATGTTATATTGATATGTGTTTTCATCAAGTTTTTTTATAATATAAATTTGTACCTGTTTTAACCAGTTTATGCTAGCCAGCAGGTTTAAATGCAAGATTAAAAGCAGCATGGTTTTAGGTTGAAGAAGCACACTAATAAGCCATTTATATCTCCAAATCTGATATCATTTGTATTCACTACAGATTGGGTGTATGTTTATATCAGTGTTAATTGCACCTTAACTTTAGAGTTTAAACATTTGACATGATTTTCTGTTTCTTGTTTTTCCTTAGCAAAAATAGCATCAGAATCATTATGTGAAATGCGATGGTTTATAATTTTTTATGAGGAAACATTTCCACATTGCACATAATTAAGAGAAGTAA
Source organism: Xenopus tropicalis (assembly GCF_000004195.4). Lineage (NCBI taxonomy): Eukaryota > Metazoa > Chordata > Amphibia > Anura > Pipidae > Xenopus > Xenopus tropicalis. Next base: position 135,582,035 of record NC_030678.2, on the reverse strand, counting down.
ACGAGAGCCTGATTTTAATTAACTTTTGTAATTCCTCCAGGAGAACCAGCGCTCCAGCCGAGCCCAGTCAGCTTGCCGCTCTTTGGATGCAATGTCTCCATTCCTCAGAAAAAAGGCTCAGATCTTGGAAGTTCTAAGAAGACTGGAAGGAACTGGATCTCAGTTAGGATCCTCCTGCACTGCCCCACCAGTTCTGCTTGGTGGTGCATCACCAGGGGGAAATGGTCTGCGTTTAGGATCAGACCCAGGTCTTGATTACTTGAATGGTGAAGGACTTACACCTCCAGAACTGGGTGGAGATGAGCCTTGGGCATCATGCCTGTTGTTAGCTCAGAATGGGTGGGAGGAATTGCTTAAGTGGAAACCAGTTCAACGAGAACCACCTGCAGGTAGCCCAGGGGAGGGTGGAGGGGAGAGGCTTGGTTTGGCTGCAGGTGATGATACACAACAATTGGCACGACAGGCTGAGGGGAGCTCTTCCTCTTCGGATGATGAGATAGGTGATCCTCCACCTCTGCCAAGTGAGTTAAGGCAACGGCTGCCACTGACAGACTTGGCTAAAGGCTTGGGGCCTTGCCTCTGCTCGCATGGAGATAAAAGAATGCCTGTTGAGGGCCACTCTGATGGAACTGGCTTGAGTAGGGGACACATTGGGCATCTCCATTCACTGACATCCTATAGTCGAAGTTTGAGGGACATGGTGGAGAGTCCACAGCTGTCAGGGACTCAACAAATGGTTACTGAGAGGGGGGATTCTTTGTCATGGTCACCAGGAAAACAGGCTATATTGGATGGACTAGTTGATACCTGTCCTCCTTCTCCTGGGTCTACCAATGTACAAAGAGACACAAGTGTACTGAATCTAAAGGACACATCCCTCGATTTACCAGATGATGATATGCAATCATCATCAGGAAGCTCTAACCCAACCTCTGGGGATCCTCAAGATACACTCATCTCTTCCTCCGAGCCTCGGACACCTCACATTCCATCTCCAGCAAAATTTCTCAAGTTCCTTAAACTCCCAGGCTCAGGGGAAAAGTTACAAAGCCCTAATCCCTTGCGCCTCAGTCCACAACTTACCCAGTCCTCAAAGATACCTTGTAGAAGCAATAATTATGAATCATTTCCCTCTCCTCGTTTAGGAAGGAAGGGAATAGAGGATATACCAGATCCCAGTACTGAGCATGAACCAACTTTCCCCTCTGACTTACCACTTTCTGAACCAAACAGGCAAGGCCAGTGTGAGAGGACTTCAAACAGCATTATAAACAGGCCAGAAGTGCAGTGTTGCACCAAAAAGTCACATGATTATGAAAATATCCCACCTAAAACTTCAGAGCTTCCCACCACAAACCAAATTAATGAATCTTTGGAAGTTTCTTCCCATTTGTCTGTAGGAGTGTGTACTACTAATTGTACCCCAGGACTTTGCATTCACACTCAGGGTAACTGTAATGAGGAGACTAAGGGTCATGTAAGCTCCCCCTTTATTCGAAAACCTGCAGCTTCCAGAAAACCTCCAGAGACACCTGGACATCTCCCTTTCCGAGAAAGGATGGGAAAGTTAAGAGGAGCTGAAAACCCACAGGGAGACACAGCTGCAACAGGATCTGAAAGCAGCAGCATGGTAGCAGATGGTCCTGACACCCGTCCTTCTATGAAGCGATCAGTTGGTGTTAGCAGTCTAAGAACACCTGAACCTGGATCTACAGAAAGTTATCCACCAAGATACCATGGCCAAAAAGCAGAGTCTGCACGGACCCGTCAGTCTGGTACTCATTGTCCTATTAGTTCTCCACATGGCATCCGAACACCAGCTAAGGCACCACCTGTCCCTACCAAATCTCCACGTAGCCCTCATGGCAGCCCAACAAAACTACCTGCAAAGTCCCCAAGTAAGGCAACAGGCAAACCTTTGATATCTCGGCCCTTAAGTGAAGAGGTAAGACCAGGCTCTCGGCAGGCTACTCATGCAAGTGAAGAAAAACAAAAGGCACAGTCAGCTGGGGCAAGTAAGAAAAATGCCATTTGTCCAGAATATGCCTGTCCTCGTAACGCAAGCCCACAGGGAACAGAAAGCCTTCCGCTTAGTGCTTTACACTCTGCCATTGAAGAGAAAGTGATGAAAGGCATTAAAGAAAACATGCTGAGGCTGCAGGAGCAACACCGCACACCACCACCCGACCCTAAACAACGCAACTCAAGTGGTATCGCAAGTTGGTTTGGCTTGAAAAAGAGTAAACTGCCAGCACTAAGCCGGAGGCCTGAACCTGGCCGCCTGAAAGAGGACAAAAGGGAGAGAACAACAGGAGTATTGCCTCGCTCAAAGGAAGTTAAAGGGGAAAGCCTAAACATTTCCATGCTCATGGAGAAGGCTGAAGACCTACGTAAGGCTCTGCAGGAGGAGAGAGCTTATATAAATGGCCTTTCCATTGAGAAAACCCGCTCAGCTGCTTCTGTGGAATCAACGCAGAATCCACGACCCCTGACCGCTGATAACTTCATGCAGCAGCTGCTGAACCGGTGAGTTGGCCCAGGGCATTGAGACATTTTGTATCTCAGTACCATATAGATTTACATATAGCTCAGCCGATTACTACTCACTTTTAAAGGAAAACTATACCCTGAACATGGTTGGTCCCAATAAAGATACATATACAAAATACATAAAAAAGCTTATATATAAAACTATATCTAAATAAACCATTTTCATAAAAATATACTTAGTAGTATGTGCTATTGTGTACTCTTAAATAGAAAACTGCAATTTTAAGTATTAAAGCCACCCCCTAGGATTATAGGATTCACAGACAACAAACCAAGGGCAAAGATACATGTTAAGCCAATGAATAGATACAATTCTGTCTTTTCCTTCCCTCACTACTTCCTGTTACAGTTAGAGCTGCATTACTTCCTGTCGGGTGATCTCTGAGGGAGCACACAGCCCATCACTAAATGGTGGCTTAAGGGAAAAAAATGTAAAAGACGATATTGACTAATATATATATATAGTTTTGTAAGATTCATTAATAGGTCACTTAATATGATATAAACTGTTGGTTAAGTATTCATTCTGGGAGAATAGTTTTCCTTTAAAGGCAAGTTAATAATCATTTTCAAATTCCACAAGAATGCCAATATTTACATCACACTAAATGTTTCTTTGTGTGTTTTGGATTATTTACTTGTTCATTGCAGTTTGTATTTGTTGGCTTGCTGGGTGCAACTGGCCTGAGTAACTATGCAGTGATTTGAATGTCACAATGGAAGATTAATAACTGAAATTATAGTATTAAACTATACAAATATAAAGCACACAAATAAGCTTTGCAGTGGCCAGTGTCTGGTTTTTTTTTTTTTAGAAGGCAGCTGCCTCTGCCCATTGGCTTAAATCTGGGTACCTATGGACATCTTGGCCCAGTAGCCAAATAGGCAGATCATTGACTTAAATGGCTGCGTCCACTGGAAGCCAGCTGCCCAACTTGGACCCTGATCCAGCCATTTAGCACTGACTAACATGATTGAATCAGGCTGGTGAATGTATATAAGCACCATTCAAATGGGGTAACTAACATGAGCAGATTCTGATTAGGAGTCAGGTCATTTGGATCTATGTGCACAAATGGATATTGCTCTGTGTACTTGAAATGTGGCGATACTGGGGATAATATAATCTGCACACGTTCCTACGTTGTCCTGGGCCAAGCTGCTTATTTGTCCTTTTGGCTAGGCTTCTATTAGGCTTTGCAGATACATTGCATTTCCAGTTTTCTTTACTAAACTTTCTGGGAAGTAGTATAGATTAAAAGTCACATATTTAGAGTAAAAACATTTTTTTACACCTTTTTCTCAGAGTTGATGGAAAAGATCCACCCAACGATGGCAGGGTTGAAGGCAAGGCACCACTCCGTGATTTCCCCAGATTGTCACCTGAGAGTAAAGAGGCCAGACCATTCCGCCCTCAGAGGAATGGAATTGTGACCCATGTTCAGCGCTCTGAACAGAAAAGCCTTGAGCAGGTATATGTGTAGCAAGGAAGAAATAAGATTTGCTTGTACAGGTTTTGTGTAGGAAGGTGGGTAAAAGAAAGAACTTTGTTGTTGGAACTGATGATGACACTAGTTAATGAAGGAGCAGGGAACTGGTCAGGTAACCAGTAACCTATGTGCTTTTATGTATTGTAAAGGAAAGTATTTTTCGCAGCCATTCACCTATAACATTTTATTTCTTCTTTTAACAGAACAGGGAGGTGGTTCTCCCTCCAGATGGGAGGATACCAGAACCTAACCCTTCTCAGCACTTTGCAGGTATTTTCCATTTTTCTCTTTAATTAAGGTATTTCCCCTTATTTGTCTTGTTTTTCTTCTTCTTTGCCAAACCGTTGCATGGACCTACAATCAATCGGGCAAAGTGTGCCCGACTATCCAACAGCAAACGTTTAGCAGTTTGCTTTTTCAGGCCTCATGAAAGCTATCATGTGATATGTTGATTTAGGTTATACAGTGTGGGGAATACATAGTTACTGGGAGTGTGTCAGACTATGGGCCATATTTGTGCAAAACCTTAAGGAGTAAAATGCAGAAAGCATCACTAATATTGATGGCTGCAGTTGCAATATATTTGCAAGGCTGTTTTTACCCCTTCTGTCTTATACGGTTAACCACTGCATGCTAACATAAAATAACATGTCAGGTTGCTGTGCTACCCAATAGCAATGCAATGCAGCACACATATTAGACACCTCTGCCCCTTCCTAGATTTTTGGAAACCATGCTCAAACTCTTAGGATTTAGTGGCTGGTAAGAACAATTGCTCCCTGGGTGCACAGCAGTTTCAATGCAGTTTCAATGCCTTCTGTGGGAGTCACAGATAGCAGCCACCGAACGGAACTGAACAGCTACAGTGGAAATCCCTGAATCCCTTGAGTAATTCAAAAGTGAGGTGAGGTAGCAGTTTGCAAAAAAAATAACTTTCCAAATACAATTCATTAAAAGTAAAAGCTACTTCACGTGATGAAGCACAGATGCCCAATTTATTGAGAAGGCATATTGATCATTGATGGGCAGAAATATCTAAGATTTTAGAGCAAAGGAAAATCAAGGAATAGAACCCTCTGATATAGCTCCAGTTAGCAGGGTGTGAAATGTGCCCTCACATTTTCTTTGCAGTTGTTTTTAAAGGAACAGTAACACCAAAAAATTAAAGTGTATAAAAATAATTAATATACTATGTACTATTGCCCTGCACTGGTAAAAGTTGTGTGTTTGCTTCATAAACACTACTACAGCTTATATAAATACCCTGTTGTGTAGCCATGGGGGCAGCCATTTAAATTGAAAAAAGGAGAAAAGGCACAGGTTACTAAGCAGATAACAGATAAGTAGCAGATTCCCATTGTATTCTACACAGTTATCTGTTATCTTCTTATGTAGCCTGTGCCTTTTCTCCTTTTTTCAATTTAAATGGCTGCCCCCATGGCTACACAACAGCTATTTCTATTAACTACAGTAGTCTTTCTGAAGCAAACACACAACTTTTACCAGTGCAGGGCAACAGTACATTATATTTTAATTATTTTAAAACATTTTTATTTTTTAGTGTTACTGTTCCTTTAACCTGTTTCAGGAATTGGGAATTGGGAATATATTGTTTTTGCTGTTTCATTGGTTAATTGTGACCAATATTGACTGCAAGTAGTACATGGATGATAGAACCCATCCCATGCTTAAAGCTGGAGTTAAGAAGTGGTGGGCAATAAGCACACTGTGGTGCAAATACTCATAGTCGGGATGAGATAGCATGGAGCTGCAAAAAAATGTTGTTATTTATGGGAAAGGTATATATTTTTTTTCCTTGCATTTAGAAGACATCAATGTAAGTTGACAGAATCCTGTATACCCAGGTTATCATTTTAATGGAGTAACTATTGTAATGACTAAACGATGAAGTTTTAGGATTATTTAATCAAATATCTCAAAAATTGTGAAAAGTTGGAGGCTGCAAGTTTTCCAATTCCTTTTTTCCCCTTTTCCCTCTATTCATTGTTTGTTTTTACCCTGCATTTCTTTGCCTGCCAGTTACAACTGTATATCTCTGTCTCACAGCTTGTGACTCTCTTACTCGAACTCTGGATAGTGGCATTGGCACCTTTCCTCCGCCTGATTATTGTGGGGGTACTCCAACCAAAGGCACCCCAAAATTAAAGCCCCGGCTAGAATCGCCCTCTGTTCTCCCCGTGGGAAGGTTTTCTGCTTTCCCTAAAGTGCCAAGGAGAGCAAGGACTTTAGAAAGGGACATCCGGGGCGTGGAGGAAATCTTCTCATCTGGACAGCACCAGAGCGTCCCAGCCTTTCATGCACTGCTGGCAGAGCCAGAACCACCAATGGGACACAGAGTGTATGTAGAAGGTTAGTATTCTGGAATGCAAGCTTTCTCCTGTTTGTAGCATGATGATGATGATGATGATGATGAAAGGGCAGGGCCAGAGCCTACTTAAAGTGGGGGACACAGTAGAGCTATGGGGTAGTATAGATTTATGAATAAAAATGCCCAGTATTTTTACTTGGGAATGCTAGCAGGTATGTACCTTTTTTGCAATGATGAATTAATGACTAATGATATTGAATTTTCAAATAGGAAATGGGTTTTCTGAGCTGTTTTGCAAACTTTTTTTTTTTGTTAAAGAAATAATGTATTTTCTGTACAGTCTTTATCTGCTGCATTGGGCTATGAAGACATGTGTCCCTTATCAGATGGGCAGCCACATCCCCATTATTGGCCCACTTAGCTACCAGACAGAATCTCTTGTTTCTTCTTGGTTAGATCAGTTGTTTTGTTCTAAGCACGACTGTTTGTGTTTACATTGCAGATTCTAGCAGGGAGCACAGCCGGCCACAGCAGGGCAAGAACTGGACATTTCCCAATGCAAAGGTCAGCACAAACTCCACAGATGGCTTCCGGTCCAGAAACCATGACCTTGAGGAGGTAAGAAGCAACCCCTGGAATATAGAAAAAAATCAAATATAAAAAAACATGTCCTAACAATCAGCCTTGTCTCAAGGGGGGTCATTTACTAATGCTAGGGATGCTATGGAGGTGCTGGAATATAAGGCTACGGGTAGGGTTAAAAAATATCAGTTTCAGGTCTTAATAACTAGAATTTGCCTGTCGGATGTGACGTAGCACCTTTAAGCCTTGTTAAGCCCATCATGCACCATTTCCCCCTAGCCAAAATAATCCTGATCCCCATATTGTTCTTTTCAAAGACAGGTCGGTGCGCAGATGTCTGCATGTTGCAGGTTTCTACAGGAATATTGACACAGCTGTATATTTGCTCACTACTGGAGCTTCACTGATCCCTAGTTAATATAGAGTGAGCTCGCACATCACCCCTACTCCCACGCACATTCGTTATTAGCTGTCTGGGTGGAATGCTTTTATCTTCATATCCCCCTTTTAGCAGCGCTGAGTTTCACCTGCCATATGTGGGAGAAGGCACCTTAATAAAATGCTACAAAGCCAAGGTATTGGTTTATTAGTATTCTGACAGAGGTGCTCTATTTCTTTGTTTCGTAGGAAAGAGCCAGTTTCTCATTATCAACATGAAAGTTTATTAGGCAGTTTATATGAGTGGCTTTCTTATGGTTTGCAACTTGGGAGCAGGTCAGAAAACACAGCTGGAAGGGTTCAATTAGAAGTACTGGGTCTTGTATTTAGGGTTAGCCTGTTACTAAGTATTTTGTAAAAGTAGACATTAGGCAGCTTTAACTGAAGGCGTATGTCATTGGTTTTTGTTTTTTTTTTCTGAATTCAGATCTTTCATATGGGTATGTGACTGGGACCACATTTAGGAAATATTTTATTGCTTTTGATTTAGTATTTATTTCATTCCATGTGATTACACAACGGTCATTATGGTCATTTCCATGCTTTAAAGGGATTGTAAAGTCAAAAATCATAATCCTTGTGTGTGTTATTTAGGCCAAATGAAATACATTTGCAATATAAACCAATTGAAAATTCTCTGAGATGCTTTGTTGCCTCCGTAAAATCAACTCTATGGTCGACGGCAAAGCACTCAAAAATGCCTTCCCATGTATTGTTATTGGAATTGCTGCATATAAAGACCTTCATGCAATGATCCCATATAATCAGAACCATACCAAGAGGTACTAGAGCCCAAGGCAAGTACCTCTGGTCCCCACTCACCATAACTGCACCCTCTTCCATTCTCTACCCTGAATGTCCAAATCATAATTGTAGTCCCCCACTTGCCCTTTCAGGTACTTAGAGTAAGCCAGGGTGCTGCAAGCAGAGTGCATTATGCAGCATGTCGATATGGCCATGGATTTTGCTTGGGGAGTAATTCATCTCCACAGTTTGGGAACTAGAAACCATATGAACAAAGCAAGTAATAGTTTCCTTTGTGTAAATCATTTCATGTTACAGCAGTTTTGGATGTAAGTGAAATACCAGTATTTATTCTTTGTTCCTTTAAACAGCCACATGCTTTATTTCCTCTCACTTCAGATTCCTTCAGAAGGGGACCGAGACTGTGATGTGTCAGGGTACGCACACCCCTCCCTCTGTTTCCCTGGCAGTGTGAGCAGCCGCACTCCAAGTACCTCTGAGGTCGGGGAGGAGGGAACAAGTGAAACCAAATCTCGAGACAATGAGCAGTGCCAGACTGGCCTGGAGAACTCGGAATCTCTGAGTGACTCTCTGTATGATAGCTTATCATCCTGCGGGAGTCAAGGCTAACCGCTCCCTCCTATGACCACCAAATCCTTTACTCAACCAGTCACCCATAACAACTCTACAGACATGGGTGGGCAGTATTGGTTGCTTGTGGGTGCTATATGGAGCCCTGGTCCTTTTTCTACGGCAGTGTTTGTTGCTCCTTTAGGATTACCTTGATGTCACCATTCTGAGCTTGAGCAGTAGCAAGTATTAAGAACCAGCTAAAGACTTGATATCTCTAGCCTTACAGGTAAAGTCCCTCAGTCCCGCAAGACAGTTGCCCTTTTCTCTGCCTCACTCTCTCTCTGAGAGTTCTCAAATTGCTCTGCCTCTGTTTCTTACCCCATGTTTCAATATTGTTGCCCCACCCTTTTTTTTCTTAAACTGGTTCCCCTTTTACTATGCATTGATACCACCAGCGGATTTGATGTCATTCAGAAGAGGAGGACTGGTGAAGGGGAAGTCACGGGTTTCTCTAATACCTCACATGTCTGGTTCTCTGCTCAGTCTCCCAGCATCTCGGGCAGAATCACAGCATCCCATGTCCAGTTCACGTTGCTCTGTGCGTGGGGAAGTGGGGAAGACGGAGAGCTTAAAATGAGACACTTTTTTTTTCTGCTGCAAATCTGGAAGTCTCCACAATATTAGAAAGCTTTGGCCAGTGTGATCAGATGTGACTATTATTCGTTCCGCCTTGTTTTATCTAGTTTCATCTTGCGCTCCTTGGTTTTATTGTGTACTATGTTTAGTTCTTTCCATTCCTATGCATTTGTGTTTACATTGTATTTTTTTTTACTTGTCCTTGCTCTAAATAAGGTGCTAACCAGGAAAATATTCCTTGTCAGGTTCTCCCTCTTTCTACTATTGAATTTTTTTATTGTTTTCTTTTTTTTTTTTTTAAATACAATGCTTTTGATTTTATTTATATAAGTTATTGTGATTTTTGTTTTCTGCCTCACTTCCTTTTAAGCTCAAAAATAAAAAAGTGGGCTTTTTGCAGCCAATCAGAAGCTTGTGTGGTGTGCTCATGTGACAGGAAATAAGAGGGATTGTCTGTGGACTTGGATGATGGTAAAGTATTTCCCTCCACAATGGATCACGTTTCCATTTGACCTGTTGTAGTGAAAAAAAGCAACAGACAAAATGTTCCTGTCCGAGCAGTGACCTCCACTAAACCACTTATTTGGGTTTCCCCTGTAGGGTTTCACCCAGCCAATATTTTGGCCACCTAGCCAGAAAATCAGCTAAGGCCAGAGCTGTTATTGTACTTGCTGGTAACATTGTACCTCCCTGCACCAATATGCCCTCCCCTGACCCATCCATTTATTCTCTTGAATCACCCCAATGCCTGCTGCCACCATATCCTGCTCCCAAGGTTTGCCCTGATCCACATAGCCTTGTCTCGGGTTTCTTGCCCTGTGACGTCACTGCCCCACCCTGTGACAATGTGCTGTGCCCTCTTGAGTACTTTCTTATACAAGAAAACATGGCAACCCTATTCCCCTTTCACTGCTAGGGCTGCCACTTGGTTGGTACTTTACTGGGCTAGCCAGTAAAATGCCTGGTGCTGGTATTACAAATGTAATTGCCGGTAAATGTGTAACCCCCCCAAGGTTCCACCCCAGTCCACCTCTATTCCCTACTAATCTACCTTTCTCCCTCAAACCCCTCTAGCTCTCTAACCCTGCCTACTCGCCCAATCTTCACACAATCCACCCTGTCTACATTTCAGCTCTGCCCCTTCTAGGTCACAGCTCCCCTTCTCCTAGCCCTACCCCAAATGTCATCAACCAGTCAATTTTCTTTACAAAGCCGGTATTGTCACTGGCAAAAGGTGACAACTCTATTCACTGCTCCATGTGCATCAGCTAGTGTACTCACCATTATATAACAGGGGGTAGGATCACAGGTGGACACATTATGTTGTCCAATACTGATATGATTTTATCCAGATATTGGTCAACAGGCAGTCCTTGGCATCTGATAAGCAACACTATCTATTTGAAGGTGCCCAGGCAACAGCTTTTATCTCTTTGTGTATGACTTTATACAACGGCATTAAAGGAATAATGTTCTTTCAGCATTATTCTGTACTGAAATGTCTTTTTAAGCAAATCTTTTTTTTTTTTTTTTTTTTTACATTTAAAGGGATACTGTCATGATTTTTATGGCATACTTTTTATTTCTAAATTACACTGTTTATATTGCAAATAATTCACTCTGCCATTTTAAAGTTTATTCTTGAACCAACAAATGTATTTATTTAGCTGTAATATTGGTGTGTAGGTGCCATCTCAGTGCATTGTGCCTGAGTCTGAGCTTTCAGAAGGAGCCAGCGCTACACATTAGAACTGCTTTCAGGTAACCTATTATTTCTCTTACTCCCATGTAACTGGAGGAGTCCCAAGCCGGACTTGGATTTCTTACTATTGAGTGCTATTCTGATATCTACCGGGAGCTGCTATCTTGCTCCCTTCCCATTGTTCTGCTGATTGGCTGCTGGGAGGTGATATCACTCCAACTTGCAGCTCAGCAGTAAAGTGTGACTGAAGTTTATCAGAGCACAGGTGACATGCCTGTGGCACCCTGGGAAATGAAGAATATGGCTAGCCCCATGTGAAATTTTAAAATAAAATATTAATTGCCTGACAAAGACAGGCAAGCTGTTTGAGATATTTCCCAGGATTTCCTGAGTCTTCTGAATTGTGTTTTGATAGGCTACAGGATTTCTTTACTGCAGCCCTGCCGACTGATGTCAGTATCCCCTTAAGTGATGTGAAAAGAGCCTTGTCTGTCCAGCCTATGTTACTATCACTGCTCTGCTTTGGGCTAATAGCACATGCCAATGAAAAACCCAAACTTTCTTTTCGGGGAACAACCCCCTTAACCACTTGGTAATACATGTGTACCATAGCTGCTGGCTATGAATCCTGTGCCATGAGTTACTTTGAAAGTATAATGTTAAGTGAATTATTTGCAATGTACACAGACGAATACAAAATTAAAAATGGCACAAACACGTACAAGCTGCAGTTCAATGAAATCTGCAGTATTTAGCCATCCAGTTACATGGGGTGTTGGGAATAGTAATTCTGCAGGAGCTAAGGGCCGTGACAGAGGGGGAGATTAGTCGCCCGCGACAAATCTCCCTTGTCGCGGGCGACTAATCTCCCCGAAATGCCATCCCACCGTCGAGAATGTAAATCGCTGGTGGGATGGCATATGCGGCGCAACGATTTGCCGAAGTCGCGGAAGTTTCCTCTCAAGGCAACTTCCGTGACTTTGGCAAATTGCCGCGACGTGTATGCCATCCCACCGGGTTTTCATGTATTTAAAATTTTGAGCTGTCAATCATATATTGCCTGCCCCACCTCAATGTCTCAGGCCTAGAGGCAGGGCAGTCAGTTACTTTCACTTTCCGTTCAACACATCCTAGATGTCACTGCCCTCACATCCTCATCCTGTTGCAAGGCTATAGGTAATTGGAGGTACCATTTCCTGCAGGGAATATAAGTTTTACTAGTAAACCTTTAAAGAAAATTGCATGCAACCCTTAATCTACAGGTATAAGCCCTTGGGTATATTGGGGCATAGTGCTGTTAAACTACAACTCTCTGAAGTCATAAAGAGATGAGCGCCAGTGGTCCTTAACAATAACACTAACTTCTTTATTGACAAAGATCCAGGATATTTAACATACGTACTCACAAATACTCTGCAGAAGGAAGTGGAAGCTCATTGGATAATAAACTGGAAAATGTCATGCCAAGGTTTCAGGGCTCTGGAGTGGAACCTAGGTGGGTCACTTTTACTTCTAGGTTTGCACACTCAGGTCTCTACTTTTGGGTAAATAGGACTCTAGTCCCTTACTAACGCTCCTTGGTGGAGCGCAGACTGCTCAGAAGCTGACATGTCCTATCTCTCACTCCGAGAGTGATCTGTACCAGGATATAACCTCACACTGACTTTTCTATTTTGCCTTTCTTGGCCTAGGTTCCAAGCATTCTTGGGAAAATCCAGGAAGACAAGACCCGGAGCACGCTTGTGTTCAGTTTATGTACTTTAGAGCAGTGACATCCTTTGGCCAGTGTCTGAACTGCAGGGGGGAATAGCTTAACCTAGAAAAAGGACTTTGGATTCCCTCTAAAGTTATTAAATATAATGCACTGCTGCCATGCACTGGTAAAACTGGTGTGTTTGCTTCAGAAACATTACTATAGCTTACAAACACAAAGCTGCTATGTAGCCATGGGGGCAGCCATTCCAGGGCACAGGGTACATAGCAGATAACAGATAAGCGATAAGCTCTGGAGAATATACTTGGGGTTTAATCTGTTTTCTGCTAAGTAACCTGTGCCTTTTCTCCTTTGATAGCTGCCCGCATGGCTGCACAGCAGATTTGTTTATATAAACTATAGCAAGCTTTTAGAGGCAAACATTTGGATTTTGCCAAAGCATTTGATACCGTTCCCCACAAACGACTGCTTTCTAAGCTAAGGTCTATTGGTCTTAGTGAAGCCGTTTGCACATGGATAGAAAACTGGCTACAGGATCGGGTACAGAGGGTGGTTGTTAATGGTACATTCTCTACTTGGAATAAGGTCCTCAGTGGGGTCCCTCAGGGTTCTGTACTGGGTCCACTTTTGTTTAATTTGTTCATAAATGACTTAGGGGAGGGTATTATGAGTAATGTATCAGTGTTTGCAGATGATACAAAACTCTGCAGACCAGTCAATTCTATCCAGGATGTGACATCCTTGCAGCAGGATCTGGGCCAACTGGCAATCTGGGCAGCTAAGTGGCAGATGAGATTTAATGTGGATAAATGTAAGGTCATGCACCTGGGATGTAAAAATATGCAAGCCACTTCCAACGGACACGAGGGCACCCACTCCGTTTAGAAGAAGGGAGGTTCTGTTTAAATATTCGGAAAGGATTTGTTACTGTGAGAGCTGTGAAGTTGTGGAATTCCCTCCCCGAATCAGTTGTACTGGCTGATACATTATATAGCCTTAAGAAGGGGCTGGATGGATTCTTAGCAAGTGGGAAAGGGGGGAAGCTCAGTACAAGGGGGAATAAGGGTAGGGGAGATAGCTCTCAGTACAAGTGAGGGAATACAGGGGTAGGGGAGATAGCTCTCAGTACAAGTGAGGGAATACAGGGGTATGGGAGATAGCTCTCAGTACAAGTGAGGGAATACAGGGGTATGGGAGATAGCTCTCAGTACAAGTGAGGGAATACAGGGGTAGGGGAGATAGCTCTCAGTACAAGTGAGGGAATACAGGGGTATGGGAGATAGCTCTCAGTACAAGTGAGGGAATACAGGGGTATGGGAGATAGCTCTCAGTACAAGTGAGGGAATACAGGGGTAGGGGAGATAGCTCTCAGTACAAGTGAGGGAATACAGGGGTAGGGGAGATAGCTCTCAGTACAAGTGAGGGAATACAGGGGTAGGGGAGATAGCTCTCAGTACAAGTGAGGGAATACAGGGGTAGGGGAGATAGCTCTCAGTACAAGTGATGGAATACAGGGGTATGGGAGATAGCTCTCAGTACAAGTGAGGGAATACAGGGGTAGGGGAGATAACTCTCAGTACAAGTGAGGGAATACAGGGGTAGGGGAGATAGCTCTCAGTACAAGTGAGGGAATACAGGGGTAGGGGAGATAGCTCTCAGTACAAGTGAGGGAATACAGGGGTATGGGAGATAGCTCTTAGTACAAGATTGTAAGCTCTTTTGGGCAGGGCCCTCTTCACCTCTTGTATCGGTTATTGATTGCTTTATATGTTACTCTGTATGTCCAATGTATGTAACCCACATATTGTACAGCGCTGCGGAATATGTTGGCGCTTTATAAATAAATGTTAATGTAAAGTTGATCCAGGGACTGGTCAGACTGCCATCTTGGAGTCAGGAAGGAATTTTTTCCCCTCTGTGGCAAATTAGAGAGGCTTCAGATAGGGTTTTTTGCCTTCCTCTGGATCAACTAGTAGTTAGGCATTATTTTAAATTTAAATATTAAAAAATCTGTTTGCGCTTTTAAAAATGAATTTCAATGCAGGGTTCTGCTGGAGAAGCTCTATTAAAGAGATACTGACACCTGAAATTAAACTGTTTACATTTATCATTACATTGTCTTTGCATGAGCTCTAGAATTTTGCCATAAAAGTATTTGTCCAATGCTTTAACATTACCTAACTGATCCCTATTGCTCCTCTATGAGGGGGCGGCCATATTTGTGCAGCAGTAGGCAGTTAGCATTAGAAGCTATAACTGACAGGCTGAGATGGGACAGTCAGGTTGGTAAAACAGTCAGGTTTAGGGACTTTAAGTAACAATTACTTACAAAAGCAGCCCTATCAGAAAATAATGATCAACATGACCTATAGGGAAATTTTAATGTACATTAATATTTTGAAAAGTAGTTTTTTTCTTGTCAGTATCACTTTAACTGATGTGTTTTGAAAAAAACATGTTTTCCCATGACAGTATTCCTTTAATTAAGCCTGCTTATCTTTGCTTATGTGCCCCTTTAGTCTTATTTCCAAGTGAAGCGCTGAACACACATGAGATGTACTTTTGGTGACACGATGGACTCAGTGATGCATTTTTTAGGGAGTAAGTAGCTACTGGGCTATTATGAGGCATTAGAAGGAAGGCAGTGTGTTGATGAGACGAGCAGATCATGTGGTCAGCAATTGTTCAATCAGTATAGTAAGCAAAAATATTGCTTTCCTATTTGTAATAATGGATCATTTCTGCAAATGTTTACTGGTGCCTATATGGTAGATACAGCCCTGTATTGTAGCTGTGACTCTACAGATAACGCTAACAAGATGACTATAGAATATTAGTTTTATCTGAAAAGTACCAGTGCCCTCTACTGGCATTACTTGCATATGGCTTGCTTATGTAGTAAATGTTTTACAATGTAAAACTCCTAGCACTATTTGGGGTTACTTTTTCTACTTAGCCCTTTTATTCCTTTTAAACGTAATGCTGTTAACCCTTCCCTTATCACAGGCCTGACAAGTTAGGACTCCCTGCAACTTCCAGTAGAGCATTTGTTACATATGTCTCACTCTCATGTGGCCCTTGCCTCAAAGTTGTCTCAGATCCTGTAATAACCTGGGAGCCAGTGATTGTAAAGGAGAAGGAATCTTCTCGGGGGGAGCCACATTTTAGGCACCCCTAGTGATCGTAATCACTTACCTGGTGCCTCAGGCCAGTGCTTTTGTCAGCAGAAAACTACATCGGCCCGGGGTACCTGCGAGTAAGTGATCCTCTTCCTTCTTTTTCGTGCCGCGTGTGCAGTAGAGTGAAAAGCTGAACTTTAACAAAAAAGCTGACTTTTTTACTCTACTGTGCTTGCACCGGCCCCAGGATTTTGAACATAGAAGATGGAAGGAAGAGGATCTGTGTAAGACTGGTGCACCAGTATTCCTGGAGAAATCCCGGTGGGCCCGCTTTGCAGAATAACACATGTATTCAAAGTGGAGGGGAGGGGTGCTCGCCAGTCCGGCACTGAGTTACTGTCTGATGCTATACCTTAGTGAGATGTGTGTAGTAGTGACGTTGCTTACACTCCATAGCAACTGTTACAATATGAACTGCTTTTAGCCATTAGTTTTTCTGGCATCTGCCCAACAGTCTATTCCGTTACCTACACAGAATCACCATTGTCTGTAATTACCCAACTGGGATAGGGTTCAACATCAAATGGCTTAGCTGCCACTCACATGCAAAATGTGCCATTTGTCTTTTGGATGATTTCCTACAGAGATTAATGCTATGGAAAGGTTCCCACATGGCACTAACTTGGTCTAATGTAGACTGGAAAAAGGGCCAGTCTATAATATGATTTGTCATCAGAAGAATAATCGCTCTCTGTTTTTATAAAGCTCTTAAAACAGGACTGTGAGTCAAGCCCAGTAAAGAATATCACCCGGATTAGAGCTCACATCCGGATCTTGGGATAAAAACTGTTAAGCTCCCTTGACGGCTAAGTTTAAATGCACACAGTTTTTGCATAATACAAGAAATAAATACCAAATTCAGATTGTGTTCGGACACCTGTCTAACAAAAGTTCTTTTCAAGTTCAACTTCTACTCCTCTAAACAAAATTGACTTCTTAGGGACAATGGCACAAATAGCGATATAATACACAAGAACCACAAATATCCTGTGTGTGTGTATATATATATATATATATATATATATATATATATATATATATATATATATATATATATATATATATATATATATATATATATATATATATAAAATGGGGAGCACACCATAAGTAACAAGCAATACCTAGGTGCCAGTGCTTTAGACGAAGGTTCCAGTGAGGAATTGAAACGTAGGATTAATAAAACCTCACCTTTTTACATCTACCATTGCCTTTTTTTTCCTTTTTATGAAAACCCTGTGAGTGCCGTCATTCCTGCCTCATATATATATATATATATATCAATCCAAATAGTGTCCGCACTCCAAGGCTCAATATTCTGCGGGGTGCTAGTCAAAATTATGTCTGTATAGAAAATAATCATCTGTGGCCAGCACACCCTTCAATGTTTCATCAAAAAAATTTTTATTGTAGATATATTGTTAAAACCAATGTTTCGGTTCTTATTAGGACCTTTCTCAATATATACAGTTGCTTAGTGATGTCACCAGTTATAATTGGTGCTTAGTAATGTAAATCATTTCCCATGTAAAGGTGAAAATAGAGTTTGCTCAGTTAGCTATTATATGAGTTTTAGGTCCATATTTACCAAACGTTAAACTATTTTTACCCCTTGATAAATAAGCTCTATAGTGTTTGATAATGTAAGTATTCTCCATTTAGAAAATACATGGTGATTGAATGGGAGGGATTATCTCTGGCTTGTCGTTATTCTGATATAGTTGATTATGGGTAATGAGATTCTCTAGGTTTATGCCACAATGTTTTCTGTTCTGAGCAGCAACCAATCACAGCTTGTGCTATTGCCCTGGGCACAACTGCATCTGCACTAGGTGTCAATAATAAGAGAACTATTGCCTGTGTTTCATACGTGGGACTCTGCAATAAGGTCCCTGCGCTTGTAATCAGCCAAGAGAAATGTTACAATGGTATTTGCTGTTGTTGCATCACCTGTGTAGGAGACAATAACAGCTGCTTAGTCAGTTCCAGGAAGGGCCTTGATTGGCACAAACACAGCATAGTGCAAACATACTGGGCAATCTGAATTCTGCTTATAAACCAATCGTCTATAAATGGCACATTTGATATGACTAATCATCTATTCCTTTAGATACACGCTATTTACAATGAAAAGTTACTTAGAGTTTTGTTCTTGTACTGTACATTTTTTGTTCTGTGTACATTGTTTTGGTTAAGAACCCTGTTCCAAATGTTACATTTTACAACCTTTAGGGTGATGGGCGCAGGGCAAGCTTTCTTGCACATGGGAAATTGCCTCTCCAGCATCTCAAAATACCTTTAAATCTATATAAACTGGAATCGGCATATGTGAAACATTTTACATACAGCAAATCACATAATCATGTGAAAAAGATCTGTACTTTTGAACTGATATAGTATATGTGGCACCAGTTTATTCTACTAATGAATAATTATAGAATGCCCTCCCTTTCTGTGCTAGAAGCCATCTCCTACCTTCGTATGATTATGTGTGTGAGGGTATAAAGAGGAGGGTATGGGTCTGTATGTGAGTGTATAGATAGGTCAGTATGGGTTTATGTATGTGAGTGTATAGATAGGTCAGTATGGGTCTGTATGTGAGTGGATAGATAGATCAGTATGGGTCTGTATGTGAGTGGATAGATAGGTCAGTATGGGTCTGTATGTGAGTGTATAGATAGGTCAGTATGGGTCTGTGTGTGAGTGGATAGATAGGTCAGTATGGGTCTGTATGTGAGTGTATAGATAGGTCAGTATGGGTCTGTATGTGAGTGGATAGATAGGTCAGTATGGGTCTGTGTGTGAGTGGATAGATAGGTCAGTATGGGTCTGTGTGTGAGTGTATAGATAGGTCAGTATGGGTCTGTATATGAGTGTATAGATAGGTCAGTATGGGTCTGTATGTGAGTGTATAGATAGGTCAGTATGGGTCTGTGTGTGAGCGGATAGATAGGTCAGTATGGGTCTGTGTGTGAGTGGATTGATAGGTCAGTATGGGTCTGTATGTGAGTGTATAGATAGGTCAGTATGGGTCTGTATGTGAGTGGATAGATAGGTCAGTATGGGTCTGTGTGTGAGTGTATAGATAGGTCAGTATGGGTCTGTATGTGAGTGGATAGATAGGTCAGTATGGGTCTGTGTGTGAGTGGATAGATAGGTCAGTATGGGTCTGTGTGTGAGTGGATAGATAGGTCAGTATGGGTCTGTATGTGAGTGGATAGATAGGTCAGTATGGGTCTGTGTGTGAGTGTATAGATAGGTCAGTATGGGTCTGTATGTGAGTGGATAGATAGGTCAGTATGGGTCTGTATGTGAGTGTATAGATAGGTCAGTATGGGTCTGTATGTGAGTGGATAGATAGGTCAGTGTGGGTCTGTGTGTGAGTGGATAGATAGGTCAGTATGGGTCTGTGTGTGAGTGGATTGATAGGTCAGTATGGGTCTGTATGTGAGTGTATAGATAGGTCAGTATGGGTCTGTATGTGAGTGGATAGATAGGTCAGTATGGGTCTGTATGTGAGTGTATAAATATGTCAGTATGGGTCTGTATGTGAGTGTATAGATATGTCAGTATGGGTCTGTATGTGAGTGTATAAATAGGTCAGTATGGGTCTGTGTGTGAGTGTATAGATAGGTCAGTATGGGTCTGTATGTGAGTGTATAGGTAGGTCAGTATGGGTCTGTGTGTGAGTGTATAGATAGGTCAGTATGGGTCTGTATGTGAGTGGATAGATAGGTCAGTATGGGTCTGTATATGAGTGTATAGATAGGTCAGTATGGGTCTGTATGTGAGTGGATAGATAGGTCAGTATGGGTCTGTGTGTGAGTGGATAGATAGGTCAGTATGGGTCTGTATGTGAGTGTATAGATAGGTCAGTATGGGTCTGTATGTGAGTGGATAGATAGGTCAGTATGGGTCTGTGTGTGAGTGGATAGATAGGTCAGTGTGGGTCTGTGTGTGAGTGGATAGATAGGTCAGTATGGGTCTGTGTGTGAGTGTATAGATAGGTCAGTATGGGTCTGTATGTGAGTGGATAGATAGGTCAGTATGGGTCTGTATGTGAGTGTATAGATAGGTCAGTATGGGTCTGTATGTGAGTGGATAGATAGGTCAGTATGGGTCTGTATGTGAGTGGATAGATAGGTCAGTGTGGGTCTGTGTGTGAGTGTATAGATAGGTCAGTATGGGTCTGTATGTGAGTGGATAGATAGGTCAGTATGGGTCTGTGTGTGAGTGTATAGATAGGTCAGTATGGGTCTGTATGTGAGTGTATAGATAGGTCAGTATGGGTCTGTATGTGAGTGTATAGATAGGTCAGTATGGGTCTGTATGTGAGTGGATAGATAGGTCAGTATGGGTCTGTGTGTGAGTGTATAGATAGGTCAGTATGGGTCTGTATGTGAGTGTATAGATAGGTCAGTATGGGTCTGTGTATGAGTGTATAGATAGGTCAGTATGGGTCTGTATGTGAGTGGATAGATAGGTCAGTATGGGTCTGTGTGTGAGTGTATAGATAGGTCAGTATGGGTCTGTATGTGAGTGTATAGATAGGTCAGTATGGGTCTGTATGTGAGTGTATAGATAGGTCAGTATGGGTCTGTATGTGAGTGGATGGATAGGTCAATATGGGTCTGTATGTGAGTGGATAGATAGGTCAGTATGGGTCTGTATGTGAGTGTATAAATATGTCAGTATGGGTCTGTATGTGAGTGTATAGATATGTCAGTATGGGTCTGTATGTGAGTGTATAAATAGGTCAGTATGGGTCTGTGTGTGAGTGTATAGATAGGTCAGTATGGGTCTGTATGTGAGTGTATAGGTAGGTCAGTATGGGTCTGTGTGTGAGTGTATAGATAGGTCAGTATGGGTCTGTATGTGAGTGGATAGATAGGTCAGTATGGGTTTGTATATGAGTGTATAGATAGGTCAGTATGGGTCTGTATGTGAGTGGATAGATAGGTCAGTATGGGTCTGTATGTGAGTGGATAGATAGGTCAGTATGGGTCTGTATGTGAGTGGATAGATAGGTCAGTGTGGGTCTGTGTGTGAGTGGATAGATAGGTCAGTGTGGGTCTGTGTGTGAGTGTATAGATAGGTCAGTGTGGGTCTGTGTGTGAGTGGATAGATAGGTCAGTATGGGTCTGTGTGTGAGTGGATAGATAGGTCAGTATGGGTCTGTGTGTGAGTGTATAGATAGGTCAGTATGGGTCTGTGTGTGAGTGGATAGATAGGTCAGTATGGGTCTGTATGTGAGTGTATAGATAGGTCAGTATGGGTCTGTATGTGAGTGTATAGATAGGTCAGTATGGGTTCTGTATGTGAGTGTATAGATAGGTCAGTATGGGTCTGTATGTGAGTGTATAGATAGGGTCAGTATGGGTCTGTGTGTGAGTGGATAGATAGGTCAGTATGGGTCTGTGTGTGAGTGTATAGATAGGTCAGTATGGGTCTGTATGTGAGTGTATAGATAGGTCAGTATGGGTCTGTGTGTGAGTGGATAGATAGGTCAGTATGGGTCTGTATGTGAGTGTATAGATATGTCAGTATGGGTCTGTATGTGAGTGTATAGATATGTCAGTATGGGTCTGTGTGTGAGTGGATAGATAGGTCAGTATGGGTCTGTGTGTGAGTGGATTGATAGGTCAGTATGGGTCTGTATGTGAGTGTATAGATAGGTCAGTATGGGTCTGTATGTAAGTGGATAGATAGGTCAGTATGGGTCTGTATGTGAGTGAATAGATAGGTCAGTATGGGTCTGTATGTGAGTGGATAGATAGATAGGTCAGTATGGGTCTGTATGTGAGTGGATAGATAGGTCAGTATGGGTCTGTGTGTGAGTGTATAGATAGGTCAGTATGGGTCTGTGTGTGAGTGTATAGATAGGTCAGTATGGGTCTGTATGTGAGTGTATAGATAGGTCAGTATGGGTCTGTATGTGAGTGGATAGATAGATAGGTCAGTAGTGGGTCTGTATGTGAGTGGATTGATAGGTCAGTAGGGTCTGTATGTGAGTGTATAGATAGGTCAGTAATGGTCTGTATGTAAGTGGATAGATAGGTCAGTATGGGTCTGTATGTGAGTGAATAGATAGGTCAGTATGGTCTGTATGTAGTGGATAGATAGATAGGTCAGTATGGGTCTGTATGTGAGTGTATAGATAGGTCAGTATGGGTCTGTGTGTGAGTGTATAGATAGGTCAGTATGGGTCTGTGTGTGAGTGTATAGATAGGTCAGTATGGGTCTGTATGTGAGTGTATAGATATGTCAGTATGGGTCTGTATGTGAGTGTATAGATATGTCAGTATGGGTCTGTGTGTGAGTGGATAGATAGGTCAGTATGGGTCTTGTGTGTGAGGTGTATACGATAGGTCAGTATGGTCTGTGTGTGAGTGGATAGATAGGTCAGTTGGGTCTGTAATGTGAGTGTATAGATAGTCAGTTGGGTCTGTATGTGAGTGTATAGATATGTCAGTATGGGTCTGTATGTGAGTGTATAGATAGGTCAGTATGGGTCTGTATGTGAGTGTATAGATAGGTCAGTATGGGTCTGTGTGTGAGTGTATAGATAGGTCAGTATGGGTCTGTATGTGAGTGTATAGATAGGTCAGTATGGGTCTGTATGTGAGTGTATAGATAGGTCAGTATGGGTCTGTATGTGAGTGTTAGATATGTCAGTATGGGTCTGTATGTGAGTGTATAGATAGGTCAGTATGGTCTGTATGTGAGTGTATAGATAGGTCAGTATGGGTCTGTGTGTGAGTGTATAGATAGGTCAGTATGGGTCTGTATGTGAGTGTATAGATAGGTCAGTATGGGTCTGTATGTGAGTGTATAGATAGGTCAGTATGGGTCTGTATGTGAGTGTATAGATATGTCAGTATGGGTCTGTATGTGAGTGGATAGATAGGTCAGTATGGGTCTGTATGTGAGTGTATAGATAGGTCAGTATGGGTCTGTGTGTGAGTGTATAGATAGGTCAGTATGGGTCTGTATGTGAGTGTCAGTATGTCTGTATGTTGAGTGTATAGGTCAGTATGGGTCTAGTGGATAGATAGGTCAGTATGGGTCTGTGTGTGAGTGGATGATAGGTCAGTATGGGTCTGTGTGTGAGTGTATAGATAGGTCAGTATGGGTCTGTGTGTGAGTGTATAGATAGGTCAGTATGGGTCTGTATGTGAGTGGATAGTCAGTATGGGTCTGTATGTGTCTGTATGTGAGTGGATAGATAGGTCAGTATGGGTCTGTATGTGAGTGTATAGATAGGTCAGTATGGGTCTGTATGTGAGTGGATAGATAGGTCAGTATGGGTCTGTATGTGAGTGAATAGATAGGTCAGTATGGGTCTGTATGTGAGTGGATAGATAGATAGGTCAGTATGGGTCTGTATGTGAGTGTATAGATAGGTCAGTATGGGTCTGTATGTGAGTGTATAGATAGGTCAGTATGGGTCTGTATGTGAGTGGATAGATAGATAGGTCAGTATGGGTCTGTATGTGAGTGGATAGATAGGTCAGTATGGGTCTGTATGTGAGTGTATAGATAGGTCAGTATGGGTCTGTATGTGAGTGTATAGATAGGTCAGTATGGGTCTGTATGTGAGTGTATAGATAGGTCAGTATGGGTCAGTGTGATAGGTCAGTATGGGTCTGTGTGTGAGTGTATAGATAGGTCAGTATGGGTCTGTGTGTGAGTGTATAGATAGGTCAGTATGGGTCTGTGTGTGAGTGGATAGATAGGTCAGTATGGGTCTGTATGTGAGTGAATAGATAGGTCAGTATGGGTCTGTATGTGAGTGGATAGATGATAGGTCAGTATGGGTCTGTATGTGAGTGGATAGATAGGTCAGTATGGGTCTGTATGTGAGTGTATAGATAGGTCAGTATGGGTCTGTATGTGAGTGTATAGATAGGTCAGTATGGGTCTGTATGTGAGTGTATAGATAGGTCAGTGTGGGTCTGTGTGTGAGTGTATAGATAGGTCAGTATGGGTCTGTATGTGAGTGGATAGATAGGTCAGTATGGGTCTGTATGTGAGTGGATAGATAGGTCAGTATGGGTCTGTATGTGAGTATATAGATAGGTCAGTATGGGTCTGTATGTGAGTGGATAGATAGGTCAGTATGGGTCTGTATGTGAGTGTATAGATAGGTCAGTATGGGTCTGTGTGTGAGTGTATAGATAGGTCAGTATGGGTCTGTGTGTGAGTGTATAGATAGGTCAGTATGGGTCTGTATGTGAGTGTATAGATAGGTCAGTATGGGTCTGTATGTGAGTGGATAGATAGATAGGTCAGTATGGGTCTGTATGTGAGTGGATAGATAGGTCAGTATGGGTCTGTATGTGAGTATATAGATAGGTCAGTATGGGTCTGTATGTGAGTGTATAGATAGGTCAGTAGTGTATAGATAGGTCAGTATGGTCTGTATGTGAGTGGATAGATAGGTCAGTATGGGTCTGTATGTGAGTGTAGATCATAATGGGTCTGTATGTCAGTGTATAGTGGATAGGTCAGTATGGGTCTGTGTGAGTGTATAGATAGGTCAGTATGGGTCTGTATGTGAGTGGATAGATAGGTCAGTATGACCAGGTCTGTATGTGATGTAGATAGGTCAGTATGGGTCTGTATGTGAGTGTATAGATAGGTCAGTATGGGTCTGTATGTGAGTGTATAGATACAGTATGGGTCTGTATGGGTCCATGTGTATAGATAGGTCAGTATGTCTGTGTGTGAGTGTATAGATAGGTCAGTGTGGGTCTGTATGTGAGTGGATAGATAGGTCAGTATGGGTCTGTATGTGAGTGGATAGATAGGTCAGTATGGGTCTGTATGTGAGTATATAGATAGGTCAGTATGGGTCTGTATGTGAGTGGATAGATAGGTCAGTATGGGTCTGTATGTGAGTGGATAGATAGCGTCAGTATGGGTCTGTATGTGAGGTGTATAGATAGGTCAGTATGGGTCTGTATGTGAGTATATAGATAGGTCAGTATGGTCTGTATTGTGAGTGTATAGATAGGTCAGTATGGGTCTGTATGTGAGTGTATAGATAGGTCAGTATGGGTCTGTATGTGAGTGATAGATAGGTCAGTATGGGTCTGTATGTGAGTGTATAGATAGGTCAGTATGGGTCTGTGTGTGAGTGGATAGATAGGTCAGTATGGGTCTGTATGTGAGTGTATAGAGAGGTGGGTATGGATCTAGTGATCCAAATTACAGAAAGATCCTTAATCTAGAACACCCCAGGTCCCAAGCATTCTGGATAATAGATCCCATAGCTGTACCAAAAAAGAAGAAAAAAAAACTATGTGGTAGGTTTTCCTAGGTCAGTGCTGTCCAACTTCTGTGGTACCGAGGACCGGAATTTTTTTTACATTCGTGGTGGAGGGCTGATAATGGAAGCCAGTTTTGACCATGACCTTTTTAAATTGCACCCACTTAAAACCACACCCATGTTTTCACAAGAGCTTTAAAGACCATACCCACATTACAGGGATATCACCCATAACTCATATGTGAAAGTTTCATGTAATATTAAGCCACACGCTTAAATCCTCCTCCTCCCCTGGGGTAGCACACAGGGCCGGACTTAGGTCATCTGGACTGAGTTAGCCTCACTCCCACTGCAGAGCAGATAAAAATTCTCCCAGCATATACAGCTGCCCAGCCTGCCCCAAACCCAATAGGCCTGGTCCACCCCACTGCCTGCAGATGTCAGACAGGTTACCTCCCCAAACCTGGCCTCACTCCCGGAGTGAAAAGACCAAGACCCTGGAGCTCCTGATACAGAAAACTAGTAGCCAGGTCTGTGGGGTGTGTGTTTGTGTGTGCCTGTGTCTGTATTGTATGTGTGTGTCTCTGTGTGCCCCTATTTTCTCCCTTTTTATATAAAATACTTGCAGAACCAGCTTTGGAACCCCATGCTAGCCAGCAACATTTTGTCTAGGGGGCCTGCCAAAATGATCCTAACTGGGCCCCGCACTTCATAAGGCCGGCCCTGGTAGCACAGCAACCCCCAACACATAATAATTACACAACTTAGTGACCCCCTTTCCAAATGCTAATAAATTCCCTGACCAGGCAGCATAGGGCAGGCAGAGTATGGCACAAACAGGCAGCATAGGGCAGCTAGAGTATGACACACACAGGCAGGGTAGGGCAGGCAGAGAATGGCACACACAGGCAGCATAGGGCAAGCAGAGTATGGCACACACAGGCAGGGTAGGGCAGGCAGAGAATGGCACACACAGGCAGGGTAGGGCAGGCAGAGAATGGCTCACATAGGCAGCATAAGGCAGGTAGAATATGGCACACACAGGCAGGGTAGGGCAGGCAGAGTATGGAACACACAAGCAGCATAGGGCAGGCAGAGTATGGCGCGCACACACACAGGCAGGGTAGGGCAGGCAGAGTATGGCACACACACACACAGGCAGCGTAGGGCAGGCGAGTATGGCACACACAGGCAGCATAGGGCAGGAAGAATATGGCACACACAGACAGCATAGGGCAGGCAGAGTATGGAACACACGGGCAGGCAGAGTATGGCACAAACAAGCAGCATAGGGCAGGCAGAGTATGGCACACACAGGCAAGGTAGGGCAGGCAGAGTATTGCACACACAGGCAGGGTAGGACAGGCAGAGTATGGCACACACAGGCAGCATAAGGCAGGCAGACTATGGAACACACAAGCAGCATAGGGCAGGTAGTGTATGGCACACACAGGCAGGGTAGAGCAGGCAGAGTATGGCACACACAGGCAGGGTACGACAGGCAAAGTACGGCACACACAGGCAGCATAGGGCAGGCAGAGTATGGCACCAAAGGCAGAGAAGGGAAGGAGACAGGACTCCAAGATGAAGTTTGTACTGCAGTACATATGGTGACACAATGCAGGCACTGCAGTGTTAACAAATGAACAAATGCTTACAGTCTAAGCCTGAGTTGTGAACAATTCAGGGAATTACAACCAGAATCTGAGGTGTAAACCATGCAAGGGGCCAGTTAATCTCAGTACTGATACCATTTAAAGTTTACACAAAAGTAAGCAGTCACAGCAGCCAGACAGGTGGGGGGCCAGGGCCACCACTGTTCTAGAAAATATTTCTGGGAATGTGTTAAGGTGGCCATACACAAGCTGATAAAAAAACTGCCAACGGGACAAGCGTATGGGGCCCTTAGATGTGTCTACCCAACCGGTATCTTGACGAAAATTGACCACATCATTATTGGACAGGTTTAAAAATCCCTTGTTGGTGTGGTCTTCATCCTGCTAGCCTGTATTCCATCAATGTGATGGGTCAAATGATCAGATCAATGTGAAATCACCTACCTCAAGGTGGGAATATCAGGGAAAGATTGACTTGTTTGGTGACCTTGCAAAAACGATCTTTCAATTTATGATCAGTTTAATTCCACTTATTCACTTTTCAAAATATGAATATACATAAAAAACTACCTATAGGTCGTGTTATCCAAGTATAGAGGAGAGCACCATAAAGCAGAATTCTGCTAAAATGCTATTTATTTCAGACCAAAATACACAACATGTTTCGGGCAATGCGACGCCCTTTATCAAGTATAGGTCGTGTTGACGGTTTTTCGCTGACAGGTTTGGTTTTGTAAGCAATTGTTACTTGAAGTTCCTAAACCTGACTGTTTTGCCAACCTGACTGTCCCTTCCCAACCTGTCAGTTATAGCTTCTAATCCTAACAGACAAATATGGCCGCCCCCTCATAGAGGAACACAGGGGATCAGACAGGTAATGTAAACGCATCAGGCAAATATTTTTATGGCAAAATTATAAAGTTCTTGCAAAGACAATGTTATGATAGATGTAAAAAAAACATTTACTTTCTGGTGTCAGTATCTCTTTAATATAACCAACTGGAAGGATTATATAAAAGAAAGTTAAAGGGGACCTGTCACCCTAAGAAATAATTCCAAATATTTCTCTATTGTGTTTGGCAAGTAAAATAAACTTTAGTAACACTTTTTTTTTTTTTTTTAAATCTTGTTTCCTTCAGTCTTGGAATTCCCATTCACGGCAAGCAGCCTGGTGCCATTTTGTGAAGGCAAACTTTGTATCAACCCAAAACCTAGCTAATGTGGCAGAATGGGGGATCTGATGCCCAATCCCTTGCACAAGATACACATTTATACACCATGAGAAGGGTGGGGAAATGAGGAGTGAAGTGACATCTAGGAAGTGCTGAATGGAAATTAAAAGTAATAGTCTGCCCCACCTAAGACATGGGGGGGGGGCAGGCAATATATGATTGACAGCTGGGAATTTTTAAATACCATTATAACAGGAATAGATGTATTTCATGGTTAATTTAACAAATATTGCTTTTCATGTCTGGGTGACAGGTCTCCTTTAATAGAGCTCATTTACAAGCACATGTACAGCGTGCAAAGTGTAATTTGTAGACCAAAATTGCAACTTTTTTTTTTTTTTTTACCAATAATGCAGCATTTTCAAATAATTCTAGTGCATTTGCAGTAAAGCTTTGTAAATGAGCCCTATTTCTAAATTTCATCAGCAGGAGACATTGTTATGATTAGTGCAGATGCAGAATGTCCATCAGACTGTTACAGCGCAGTGTCACTCTGGGACTCAAAAAAAGACACTCACCATCTGAACCAATTTGATTTTGCCACCCTTACTTTTCATGGGCTGAGGGAGATTGAGTTGTTATTGTGATGTATACAGCACATAGCGTGCCGCTGTTGACCAAGTCTGAAATTACATCTTTACTCTTGAGAAATGACTTTACGTGGGAGGAAAACGCACAGGCCTGAAGCATATTTAATACATTGTTAACGTTTTATTTTGTTTGTACAAATTAATTCATATTTTTGTATTTTTCAATCAAAAAAAAAAAACTTTCACTGTGTCACAGTTGTCTCTACAGCAGATCACTGTACTCCAAAATAAAATGATGATTATGAAAAATTGTTAGAAATCTTTCACATAGTTTTCATCTTTGAGAAGATTCTTGGCACGGTTTCTAAGGAGCTGGCAATATCCCCATGAGCATGCAAAAGATAAGGGACAAGTAACACTTTTATATCATCATCTGCAAAAATCTTATCTCATTAGTTAGAACAATCCAAGCAGTTAGTAAAGGAGGAGCTGAATCCCGGTT
The DNA here is from genome assembly GCF_000004195.4 of Xenopus tropicalis. Classification (NCBI taxonomy): domain Eukaryota; kingdom Metazoa; phylum Chordata; class Amphibia; order Anura; family Pipidae; genus Xenopus; species Xenopus tropicalis. The sequence continues at coordinate 135,552,947 of NC_030678.2, read as the reverse complement.
ATAACAATCACATTTTTAGTGGCAGTTAAGCCCCCCCTCTTTGCAACAGTAGCTAAACGAATAGGGCTTGTACTGAACATATTTTTAGCCTATTGCTGTATTAAGAAAATCTGTATGTTTTTTATTTAAACAGGCACATTCTGTATGTCTGACAACACAAAAAAAACCCAAAACAAATCAGTAGTCCACTGGAAAGCCCTCTGTATAATTAGCTACTTCTTATCACAACACCCTAATATAGGCTGGGTTTGTTTATACAGAGGTCTCTCACTGGACTGCTTGTTTTTATTGGTCTTGAAGAACCAGAAGTAAATTATGACTTTGCTTTTTAAATGTTGCCCTATTTAGTCAAGAAATTAAATACATACATTACTTCAGTACAAGCCCTATTGACTGCAATCATGTAGAAAAAGAGGTTATACTGCCCCTTTAATGGTAAAAATCCATGTTCCTATCCTAGGAAAAGATAACAAAAGTGACCTTTCCTATATACAAAGTTCAGCACATCCAAGGGGGAAAAAAATCCTCACAGTAGTTTAGTACCACATTACTTTATTTACCAACCCAGAATTCCTTCATTCAGTAAGATGTAAAAACTGCCAGGTCAGAATTGGTTGTCCTTTGTTCTACTACACACACACATATTGCAACTAAAGCCTATATTTTTAAGCTACATACGCTTTCACTATAAAATCCTCATGACAATGACAGAGGCCACTACTGCTTCACATGCCTTATACAAAGACAATGTACATGGGTAAAGAGTTAATGTTCATAGGACAAAAACAAAATTGCCCAGTGTGACTTTGTCTTAATTGCAGAAAAAGGGATATTTACATAATCTACACAATATGCAAAACCACTAGTAATAGTTTTGAGAATACTTTTGGATCGAGATTAGTCTTCCCACATCAGGTTAATGGAAAGATGGTGAGTGCGATTGTTACCTGTACTGGTAAAAGGGCAAATTGTGGCAAATTAGATAAATCAGAATATGTATGAAGCAAGTATAAGAAACTTTAACTCTAACAACTGGCACTTCTAGGTAGGTACATATTTCCTTATCGTGATGGCAATTTAATCACTAAAAAAACAGAAGAATAGCACAGAGCAGTTCTAGAATTGCAAATTCATTAAGCAGATGATGGGTATCTCTTATTGGACATTTATCTGGTAAATCAGAAGATAAAAGGGCCCCATGTTTACTATTTCAGGTGTAACTGGATATAGTTTCATTTGTAAAGGAACAAGTTCATCTGAAATATCACCGATAGCTCTGTATTACAGCAGAAAAAAGTTTCCACTGTGCATCATTCTGTTGCCCATGTTTTGGTACTGGGAAACCCTTTTAGAAAACGTCAAGATGTAGCAAATATGGTGGAATTTGCAGAGGCAACCCATTTGGTACAGCCAGAAGAAAGAGACCAAACAATATAATGCAAGCCAAATGTCATCATATAACAATTAATAGAAATACTATTCATTTTAAGAAATTATACCCAAGCTCTGTCTTCAGGAGCAACACAGTGAATATATTTTCAGGGGAATAAGACCATGGGCCACTGAATGTTATTTCTAAAGATGATGCCAGACAGTGTCAGTAAACATGAGACTTTTGAAGGTACAATAAAATGTACAAAAGACAACAGAGTGATTCCCAAGCGTTTCATTATACCATAGGAAACAAAACCATCAGTAAGAAATGTATGAAAACCCAAAACAATGCCAGCCACACTATGGGGGAGGAGCCAGTCTGCTTTACTTCCTCTCTTTCCTTTTCTCCTGCAATAAAAAAAAGAGTCATAAATCATTATTTATGTTCAAACCATATTCATCTGAAGAAGTGAATGAAACTACCTCTTTAAATGTCTTTATATTTTACAAGGGAATGTAGATCACTTTACAGCAGGACAGAAATTACACCACTAAGAATATCTTATATTATAAATCCTCCACAGACAGACCTTAATTGCCCCCCTGAAGAGTCTATTAGATGGAAAAGTGACCCTCTCTAGTGCAGCGGAGTTCATAGACGCCATCTTCTGGATCCTCCTTTTTCATTTTGCGACGGACTTTGCTTTTTGACGCATGTGCAGTTGGAGCTAGTCCAGGAACAACTTCAACTGTGCATGCACCAGAAAGCTCAATGTCAGTGAATGTGCCAGATGGCCAAATGTGCCGCAAATGGCACCTGGTAACTCCACTGCGCTACTCTGCATCTATAGGTCAGCTTTCCAGACAGGGACACTTTTTTCATCTAATAGATTATGCAGGAAGGAAGCAGGGAGAGGGGCCAATAATGTGCATGAGGGGGGGGGGGTAAGTTTTCCTTTAAAGCCCAAAGACTGCCAGTCCACATTATATAGAGCTAGTTATATATTAAACTGTTTTGTGTTCAAACAAATGAACAAACTGAAAAAAGAAGTGTATCATTTGAAATATACCTTCTCATTCATTGCCAGGATTACCATGAGCTTTCTGAAAATGGTGATGAAATCCAAAAACAGGTCGACACAGTGCCTAGAACAGAGAAAAGGACAATTATTTATAGGAAACTTGTGAGGCACAAATGGTCACAAGGTCAGTTTGTTCCTTTCTTTGTAACGTCTTCCCCTAGACTAAAACAAAGGTTTAAAGGCACCCCTTTATCACTTGTATTAGTACTGCTGGCCAGTCACCTACTGCACTGATTATACTATATGATTATGGATTTAGAAAGCAATGAATTTTATGCAGCTGTTCTTTTCAGGTAAATCAAGTATACTTCCATGTCTAGGAGATGTGTTAAAATGTATTGTTTGGTAAACCCAACTAAAAATTTGTCCACTGGAGAGCACTTTACATTTAAATGTATTTTCTGCTCCAGCAGCTTCCAGAGTTAAAAAAACTGTAAATGTCAATACTGTCTGTTGTAGGCCTAAAATATGGTAAAAAACCACATGTGCTTTAAGCCAAAAGGATCAGGTGCAGATATTGGCCGGCATCTTAGCCATTCTTCAGTGAGCTTGAAGTCTACTGGCCTGTATATGGACTCTCAATGATGGGATCCATGACTGCTCTCTAACTGGGGTTTGCCCAAATATTGAGAAAAAAGTGAGAAAATCCCATTCACCAGCAAGTCTACTGACACCATTTAATATATGGTAAGCATATGTAATTTGAAAATTACTTGACAGATATCAATGGGCCAAACATGAAATATGGGTTCTGATACTTAAAAAAAAAAAAAAAAAACAACCTACCAGACATAATCTTTATCTCCTTGTTCAGCTTTCTCTATAATAAGCTGAGTATCAAACAACACGAAGCCACACATAACCAGCAGACCAATGTACATGTGCATCTGAAATGGAGAAGCATGATCATAATTACACAATGAAAGAAAAGGCTAAATTACAACTAGTCTGAAAAATATAAATAATTTGTTTCTAAGGTGAAACTCATAAATACTAGGCTTCGGTTAGATATTTCTGTGTTCTCCTTGCAAAAGAAAAGGACAAACGCTTCCCACCAGAGATTCTAGGAATAATTTCTTGATCTTCTCCTGCTCCCCCCTCCCATAAGAATTCACTACCCCCTCCCATCAGAATGTGTGATCTTTGCTACGATCCCTAGAGCTGCAGCAGGAAGCTAGGGGAGACCATGCTAAAATGGCAACTGCAATATTAAACAAACAGAGGGAACTTCTAGGGCTCTTTACTCGGGTATGGTAAAGCTTTCTACAATATAAATATAGCATTCTAGGTGCCACTAGGTGGCTAATCTATTGGCAGTAAAATGCCAAAATGACTTTCCTTCTCCTTTAAGACAGATATCTGAAGAAATGTTGCCAAAACATTGGAAAATTATTTACTTTGAATAGCAGAACTGATCCAACAAGCAAGTTCACCAAAGAAGAAAGAAGCAGCAGGCTAAGAGCAGACATCAAAATACCTGGGGGAAAAAAAAAACAAAAATGGCACATCATATAATGCCCTGAGTGCACATTTTATCTGTGCTCTTATACAAAACATATTATATAGTGCTTACCTCCCAAGAACAGGAAACTGCGCCTTTGTGCATAGAGAGCACTGAGTGAAAAGCAGATGAAGATCATGGCAGTGCCCAGAAAAGCAGTAGGAATGATGCTGTGTTAAAACATTAAAAATACCATTAGCCAACTCCAAATCACTTTTTTATTTGTAAGGGATGTGAAATATTTAACAACAAAGCATATACCTGGGGTTAATGGCGATGCACAAATTCAAAGCTGGACCCAAACCAATACCTAGGTGGAGACAAACAGCCAAATATGTATAAAAAGTAATGATTTTGCACTGTTTTGTACAGCTTATATTACCCATAAATAGTGCTCTTGTTTTATGTACCAGAAGAAGCAGCTATGAGGAAGAAGGTTGTATGAGAAAAAAGTGGAGAGCTGAAGAGAAGAAGCAGATATGCATTTTCACTTGAGGATCATAAAAAATGCAACGTAAGAATATATAGAAAATCAGCAATGGAGGAAAAGTGTTATGAAATAATTGGTAAAACTGTAAGCTCTTTTATGCAGGGCTCTCTCTACCTCCTATAATGGTTATTTTTTGTATGCAATTGGTTCAAAGTTCAGTGTATATAATCCTTTATTATACAGCACTGCAGAATATGTTAGGACATTATAAATAAGTGCTCATAATAAGGCAGCCAAGAGAATTTTGGCTACAACAGGGGAAGTCTTGCTTGGAATGTCAGAAACAAAGGTTGTTAATGGGTTTTGTGTATATATGGTGTCTGCACATGGATAGTTTGTGACTCAGCATATATATGCATGACTATGTAACTAAGCATTTAGACTTGGGCCTTACTTGGAACACCATAAAACTTTATAAATTCTGTCCCTATTTCACTGATTGTTAAAGTAAGCAGGGCTGGCAACTGCCCGGGGTTTCTTTCTGGCTCACAGAGAGGCTGTTATTTGCTTTATGGTGGGCAATTTCATTACATGGAAGACCAATCTAAAAAAATTTAAAGGGCATTTTTTGAGGGAAAAATATATTCATTATTATAATAAACTCTAACCTACTTACCTGAAAAGAAGGCAAATCCAGCAAGAATTCCTAGACGCTTTTTCTCACTTTCATAAGTGTGGGGAGTAGACATCAGCCAGATCATCATTCCAAGAGAGCCGGCGAATGAGAGAAAGCTTCCCTGTTTGCAGAAAGGACATTAGATCTTAGACAAGGATAAATATAATCCATCACCTATCTGTTAAAGCTTGATCTCCTGCAAAGAACATTTTGCAGTATGACCATTAGTTAAGCAGATAATATCATCACTAAGGGTACTGGCATACGGGGAGATTAGTCGCCTGCAATTAATGTTTCTTACCGGCAGCAACTAATCTGCCCAGAGTCCTTCCCCACCAGCAATAAAGCAAATCACCAGAGTGAATACATATGCAGCACTTCATATTTCCAAAGTAGCCCAAAGTTTCCGCAAGAGGCAACTTTGAAAAAACAAAGTGACTTCCCCACTGCCAATTTATATTAATGCCTGTGGGGAGGAAACCATGAAAGTTTTGATGCCTACAGACAAAATGTTCCTTTGCCCTTTAAGTAGACCTCACATATAAAATCCCTATACACCTCTTATATTACAAGGAATGAAACAGTAGCTTCTCCTTACCTGCAGAAACTTGAGGACCACATTCACATAGGCACCAGCGGCAGCCACCAACATGCAAATAGCAAAACTGGAGTATACCCTTTTCAGGTGTTGTTGTGTGGATGAGGAGCTAACACACAAAATAACATAAAAGAACATTAATTTGGCACAGAAGCATACCCACGGTTTGTACAATAAACAAGACAAAGAACAGTATAAGATGAATTCACAGTTTAAATATTTATCTGTTAGGCAAAGGGCACACAGAGTGTTGGCTCCACTGCCCTTAGCCTGCGTTTTTCTACAAACTGTGAGAAGCAGATCCACTCCCTTCCGCAGCTCCGTGTATCTGCGCTGAAAAGCACAGGTTCCACTTGATCGCAGGTACACAGAGCAGAGTAGAGGTCGGTCCAAAAAAGCAAAAGGCAGGCATTTTTTGGCTAACCTCTATTCCATGTACCAGCACTCAAGTGGAAGCTGTACTTTTCAAGATAAACAGAGCTGCAGAAGAAAGTGATCTGCTTCTCTCAGCTTGCTTTGTGCCCTTAGGCACAAGCACCTAACAATTACATCTATTAAAATGGCATTAACAAATGCTTATGCCTAGCTGTGCAACTGAAGTGTATTGCCATGTCCTATCATTTACCTCCCAATATTTGTACCTCAAGTATTTGCCCCTAAATTATGCACTGACTGTGGTAAGTGCAAATATGCTAGAATTGTGGCATAGAATGCTTCACTGTGGGTAAAAATGGCAAATATTTAGAAACGTTTACATAATGGCAAAATCAGACATGCTTACATTGTAAATACGTTAATTGCAATTGTGTTCTTGTTTTCTGTCATGCTTGTTATTCTACCTTTCCAAAAGAACATTCTAAAATCTATCAGTTACAACAATGTATCCTCAAGGCTGTTTTCCCATGGCAGAATTAAGAGCAAAAACCACCTGCACTTCTTACTACTGACTTAAATGGGAAGTGTGTGACACAGCAAGTATAGATTGTTATTTGGCCAAAAATTCTCAAGCAAGCTGAAAACCATCTGTACCAATATAGTCAACCAGAAAAGGCACTAGTAGTTAATGCCACCTGTTTGCTTGCAGACAGGATGGAATAAATAGGTGGGGGCCATACCACTTTCAGGTTTGAAATAGGCCAATAAAAAGCTAATGAAAATCACAAAATAAATTTTCTAGAAGTGTCTAGAAGCCAATTTTAGTTGGACTTCCCCACAAAGTTAGAGAACTGCACAGAACTCACTGATAATAAAATCTAGTGGCAACGTTAAAAAAAGGAGATATTATAGGATAGATGTAGAGGACTAGCAAAATTACAACAAGGCTAATATACATTTACTTAAAAATATGCCACAAGTATAAGTCCTTTTTGTTTATGACAACTATTGGGTATACTTAGTAGAAACCCAAGGTGAATGCATGTTACATGGAAGGGGACAGTATCTGTTCTTACTACAAGAAAAGAGAACATACTGATCAAATCGATCAAATCCATACTAGTCTATATCTGGGGAACTTTCTGACAATAGCTCACACCCACTGCATTTATTTATACCAGAATACTGTTATACGAAACAACTGAATGCAAACTAAAACTCTATCTCAGAATGCATGAACAGGAGAGAATTATAATATCAGTAGGAAATTGTAGGCTTACATGTGGGAGAACTTGAGGAGAGCATTAAAGTTGATATTTCGGTCCAGGAAATCCATTGTGGGCAATCTAGTGGGCTGCACACGCTCCTAGTGAAACAGAGGAAAACAACATTTAGTAGATACCGGCTCTGTAGGATTGAAATCCAGCCATCTGTAGATTCACTTGGGCTGTGCAGAACATCAGTGTAACCTGAGCATCCCCAGGCTGCTGATTAGGATCGCATCAGCCAAAGGATTATGTCAATGCTCATGTACGGATGCCTATTTAACTGTTTTGCTACTGCATATTTTTTTTTTTTGCAGTCAAACAAATATAATCATTTAATATCAAAACTGGAAAAAAAAACCTTAAAAATAAAAAAAACTTAAATTGGCTTAAGCAAATATGTATTCTACTTTGAGTGAAGTGAACGTACCTCACAGATCAAGCGAGCTGAATGCACTGATGGTTTCTACTGTGTCAGAGGTGACTCAAGAATTCTGAGGCACCACCTGGGACACCTTGATCTAGATGGTGCAATTATTGCAGTCTGTTACAGGGAAACCAGACTTGATAGTTTTTCCCAAAGGGGAAAACTGCGTGTTGTCAGTATGCAGAATCCACCCCACTGCAATCATTAACACCCATTATGATTTCCCTTGGCAACAACTAGGGAACTTTCACATACAGCAGTTACATAGTTAAGTTGGATTGAAAAAAAGTCCAAAGTCCATCAAGTTCAAGCAGAGGAATGAGAAATTAATAGTAATGATTAGTACAAAATAAATGGGGGGTTCACAAGAAGGTAAAGACTAAACACTGAAACATGTTTAAATGAAAGCAGAGATTTATAAAAATCATCCTTCATCTGTTGTATTCAGACACCAATGCCTACGGAATGTATATATCTGAGCAGGATCTGCCATACTGCTTGTCCTATCTACGGCACAGGCAGTGTAGATAGTCTGGCAAAGGGAGGAGGGCTGATACAAGATGGGGAAGGTTGCAGAGAGAAGAAATTGGAAAAAGGACAGTGATGTAAAGGGGTTTGGGATAGGGGGACTGTGTAGGGGAAAAGGCTATGGGAGGGGACCGGTACTAAGGAGGAGCATTAAATATAGACAGGACATTGGTAAACTATATGCAGAATGGATATATGATGGGGTTAATTGGGGAAGGGATGTTAAAATAATTGCCTAATGGAACTCTGACAATGGGGAGGGAGCATGCAGTATACTGATTTGGGGGAAGGGTGCCCTAAAATGTACATCCAAGGAGTATCAGGATGTATGGTAACTGTACAAGGAAGTTTAAAGGGATACTGTCATGAATTTTATGGTATACTTTTTATTTCTAAATTACACTGTTTACATAGAAAATAATTCACTCTACCATTTAAAATGTTATTCTGAACCAACAAATGTATTTTTTTAGTTGCAATACTGGTATGTAGGCACCATCTCAGTGCACTGAGTCTGAGCTTTCAGAAGGAGCCAGCGCTACACATTAGAACTGCTTTCAGGTAACCTATAGTTTTTCCTACCCCCATATAACTGGAGGAGTCCCAAGCCAGACTTGGATTTCTTACTATTGAGTGCTATTCTGATATCTACTGGGAGCTCCTATCTTGAGACTTTCCCATTGTTCTGCAGATTGGCTGCTGGGAGGGGGGATATCACTCCAACTTGCAGCGCAGCAGTAAAGTGTGACTGAAGTTCATCAGAGCACAGGTCACATGGCTTTGGCACCCTAGGAAATGAAGAATATGGATAGCCCCATGTGAAATTCCAAAATAAAATATAAAACAAATTGGTTTGTGTTTTTAAAAATGGATTTCGATGCAGGATTCTGCTGGAGACGCTCTATTAACTGATGTCTTTTGAAAAAAAGATGTTTTGCCATGACAGTATTCCTTTAAGCAAAATGAGAGCTCCCATGTTCCTTAGACTTAAGCTAGCCATACAAGTTGACATTTGCTTGTTTGATGATGTCGCTTAATTTGGCCACCCATGTGCTGAGCCTAATTAGGCATATCTGTGGGCATCCTAATAAGGTCCTGCATTTAATAGGATTCTTAAACCTGCCTGATATCTGACTGATTTTCAGCCAGATATTGATCTGGAACATGGTCAGGAGGCCACCCTAGATGGGTCAATAAGCAGCAAACTCAGCCTGGAGGGTTTGAAACATCAGCTTATATTGGCCTTATATTGGGCATGTATGACAAACTTGTCACAAGTGGCTTGGAAATGCTTGAAACCACCCATTTCACCTCTTGATGACTTAAATGGAAACTCACTAAAACTGCGAGTAGGACTGACGCCAGGCAGTTTTGATTGAACTGATTAAGGCACAAGCAGAACAAACTGCTCTTTGTGAGGTTAGTATTAGAATCTTTAGGTTCTTTGCTTTAATGGATTCTATATAGGACTAGCAATCTGTGCCACTGTCTGATGGGATGGCACAATTACTTCTCTAAAGTCCATAAGCTGCATTGTTTAAGTGGTTCCTTTTGAGGTCACCTAGATTTTCCCCTTCAGAAGCTTCTTTAGTGCCACTCACACATACAACACCCTGTTTATAGCCACAGAAAGAGTCCAAACGTACTACAAACAGACTTTAAACTTACTTTCCAGCTTCTCTTTACCTCATTCAGTTAATAATTGACTAACTCTCAACTGCTCTGACATGCAACAGTTCTCCAACTTTCCATTCTTTCAAATTCCAATCTAATGTAACCACTTAACTAAAAAACACATAATGACTAAGGGGAATCAGAGCGCTTTGTTAGGCTAAAGGCACATGTAGCTTTTTACCTACCACACCCCCAATCGCCCCATATGGGCCTTGACAGGAGCTGAATCTGCCTGTCACTACAAACATGGCAGATTTCAGCCTGAAGAGCTCATTTGGGTGAACTTGCCAAGCAAGCCAACATAAGTGCTGTGTCGGACAGGACACCAGAGAACATTCTGATATCCATGGCCCACTCTTACAATAATCAGACAGAGTGCCAAATGGTATAGAGGTTATATATAGGCTTACAGTGAAAATAAGAAAGAGCTGGTGGGAATTTTACAAGAGTTGTGGGAAGTTATAGCGAACCCACCGGGCAGACAATGGCAACTTAGGTACTGTTACAACTGAAGGTTTTAGACCTTATTACCAGAGGGCCATACCCTGAAACCTGCCATCCTAGACATACCCTACAGAGAAATATACATATATGTATAGAAGCTTGCTTTGATATATGAAAATTGCTGCCATTTTATTTTCAATATCACTGTGAGACAATCTTGCCAGGGCACTTGATTTGCTGACCTTCATGGATAACCCCACAAGTCTGCATATTCAGGCAAACTACTAGGCCCTCTAAAGGAGGATTAAGAGAATAAAACCTATGTAAATCAGTTAAACTATATTAGCATATTGACTGTAATATTATAATACATACACATAACCCTAACCACCAAAGCAGTGAAATCTAATTAGTATTTTAAAATTAAACTTTAGAAACCATTACAGCGAAGCAAAATTCTATTACCAGGGTTGTTAGCCTTTAACTTTAGTATGCTAAATACACCTTAGTAACTTCTACTTTCCATTTCCTTTTATTACCTTTTCCAGCTTTCAATTGGGGATTACTGACCACAGAAGGGAAAACAATACTGGTTTGGGAGGCTACTATTTTATTGTTACTTTTTATTACTTATCTTTCTATTTAGGCCTCTCCTATTCATGTTCCTATTTCTCATTCATTGCACTGGACTCCAGCAAAAAAAAAAAACTAAAATAACAAAAACAAACAAACATGATACAGTATACCTATAGGCACCAATAACACTTAACTAGAGAAGGAAATGCCTTCTGATACTGTTTATTTTAAACCAGGCAGATTTCAGCCACTACTACATGACTATTAGTCTAGCAAACATCTAAAGCTTACTTTCATTTTACAAGATCTACTAACAATTTATCACACAACTTTTCTTTCATCATGTTACAGAAGAGGCAGGAAAAAGAAACTGGTTACATTACGAGATGGAATTACCCATTGTGTCCAACACACCTGTTTAAATCTGTGTTCCACTGGCTTCAAAAGAATGGCTACTGATGCAAAGAGCTGAAATTTCTAAATGTTAAAGGACTGTACAAAACGTAATTGGAATTCCCCCTTAAAATGCAACTAAAAAAAAGTTTCATAAATAAAGGTATGGGGTCCCTTATCTGAAAAGTTCAAAATTAGGTGAAAGGCTGTCTCCCACAGAGTCCATCTTAAGCAAGTAAATATAGTTTTAAAAATGATTTCTTTTTTTGTATTAATGAATCCTTTTTGGTTTAATTTAATCTTTTCAGACTTTAGACACGGTGATCAAAATTAAGCAGATCCCTAATCTGAACACTCCAGGTCTTAAGCATTCTGAATAATAGATCCTATACCTGTATGCACATGTAATCTGAAATTATTCCCCATGTCACCCTTTTATTTCCTACAAACGAAATTTAGTGTGGTTCTAAATATATAGAAAATCCTGCAAAACCTCCATCCAGCACTCCTACTAAAGAGAATGCATAGCAATGGGTAAATCTGCCCTGTTTGGTGGCGAAATGGCAACATTTTTCCAAAATACAGTTACTGCACGACTGACACCAGCACAACTTTTTAAGCTTTTCCTCACATCAAATACATTAAAGTCAATGAATTTTAATCGCAGTTTCCCAAAAAAATTTACAAATAGTAAAATGCAGAGTTTCTCAGCAAATCCATGTCTGGCTAAAAAATTCACTCATCACTCATAACAAATGCTAGTAGAACCAGTTTACAGATCCTTAGGGTTCAATTGCAAAATCTGTTATTCATGGGGGGGGGGCAGACTCAAAAGAGTCTCATGTCTTCAGGAACTCATGTAATTTTCGTTTACACATGGCAACAGCGGAGTGTTATTATTATGGATGTTACACAGAGAATGAAAATACCACCTATAGAGATTTCTATAACCAGCAGCAGGTTATAAAAATAAAACTGATCACAGAAAAAACACTTAAACCTATTATTTTTTTCAGGCAGCAGAGAAACAAATCCTACTGCTTTAAAACAAAAGAGCTCCCATGTAAAGTGGAAACCATTGAATATGGGGTCTTTAACCCAGTTCTGGTCCCCACAGAAAAACTGTTTAAATAACCAAATATATCTTAGTAAGTCTCTGCTAGAATGCCAATATCACATCCTTTTGTTATCTAAGGGCGATGAAACACAAGGAGATTAGTTGCCTGCGACTAATTTCCTCTAGAAGTGGTGACTTATGTCCTTAAATGCTTTCCTACTGGTGAGAATGTAAATCGCTGGTAGGAAAACATAAGTGTCACTTCAGCTTTCCAAATTTAAATAAGTGTCACTTCAGCTTTCTGAAGTTAAAATAAGTGTTTCTTTCCGAAGTTGCCTGAGGGTTCCAGGCCGCTAGTTGTTAGAGCCGAAACACTGGTTTATTTTCATATGGGTTTTTAATACATTTTTACCTTTTTCTGAGGTGTGCCATGTTTGTTGAACTTACTGAGAGTGTTCAGGTAGCTCCCCAGAGTGAGCACCCTCTCTAATTAATGTATCTTTTATGTGGTGTGCCATCCCAACACTTGTGGTCTGTGACACTGTGACTGAGCTGATTCCCCCCTACATAAATCAGGCTACTGTTCAACTGTAGCACTCAACACCCTCTCCAACTGGCGGGTTTAGTGGGGAAAGGCGCATCGCAAGGCAACTAGTTTTTCCTGTAGTGCAACCCTAACTCCAGAAACGCACTGTAGGTTCTGCATTCTTGCAACAATGATCTAGTAACGATGTCAGTGGCAGGAAAATGGTTGCAATTTTAGTACCTGATATAAGTCTCTCCTACAAACATTTACTTGGTACAAACATTTTGAAAGACGTAAACAGTCATTTATGTAGATGTGTCAACAGCAAAATCCTACCTTCTTCAGGTTGTAATAGGATATATACAGAGGAGCTCACACTGGTTTGGTGGGTTTCTTTGGTGCTGCAGCCACAGGTAGTAATGCCCTCACTCACTCACTCACTCACTCACATACACAGCAATGCACAATGATTATCTCACACACAAACATGCAAGCAGATTCAGCCCCCTCTCCCCACACTGACGCTGAGCCATTTTCTAACTCTCACATAGGGTCACGTGACTAGGCTTTGGCTCAGCCTCTGGATTAAACGAAACAATCAGCAGTTGCTGCGATCCTTTCGAGGTTTAAACTGGACACACTGTGTCAGCCTCATTTCATAGTATTATACGCTATGTCCTTTTCCTTTTAATGTATCGTTTCAAAAGAATAAAAAGCATCGTTTCAATCGTGTTTTACCTCTCAGAGATGTAATTATATCACAGCTGCTAAGATCCTCTCTGCTCAGTGTCTACGCGGAACTGAAGACTGGGAGGGTCCTTTGATTCTTCCACAGGAAGTGGTCATAACTGTAAATGACAATCAAGGCAGACAAAGCCCCGCCCCATTCCTCTCTATTCCCAGTTAATGGCATGGATAGATTGTTTATTGACGGTTGTTAGTGGAGCTACATGTTTCACAAAAAAAAATCCCTTCAACCTTAGACTAAGAACATTGATATAAGTGATTCAATAACAGCTACAGGGCCACCTGTACTATTGTGTGGGGCTGGCCCCCTGATTTTCACAGACCTTTCTTCCAATTTGGATGGAAGCAGAAGTGCTTTTAAAAAAATAATTTTGCTGTTGTGTAACCAGGGGTGGATTTTTGCTTTCAAAATACCTGATAGTAGAAATGACTCTGGACAGAAGCAGTTCTAGTTTTGTGAGCTGGAGCGCCTCTGACTCACTGGAAAAACATACTTTCCTGTCATTACCCAATAGCAAAAATAGAAAGGTGTTCCTCAAGCTGTCCCTAATAACTAGCTCCAGCCAAGAGGGCAGGTATTTCTTCAGAAGTGTTAACCTTTTCCAGGAGTTACCTGTCAAAAGTGGCAATTGCTCAGTTTTGGTAATTTACCCATCTAAGTATACGTTCAGAGCTGCCAACGTTAAGAGATGTCCCCTTAAGGGGGATCGATGCGGCGCATGCAGCGTGCTGCAGAACATTTTCAGAGAAGCTATAAGTGATTTCACACACCCCTGAAAGTGATGTGCATTTGCTCTTCAGAAGCCCCCGGATGCTGCCTCAGCATGCAAATATGCCCCATATGACATCACTAAATGTTTACTGCGCATACGTGCCAGGATTTAAAGGAAACCTGAAAAATCTAAAGAGTTTAAAAATTTGGAGAATGTGGTAGGATGAGGGGAGACCGGAGGGAGGGTGCAAAAAACAGGTAAGGACCTGTGCTAGGGTTGCCACTTGGCTGGTATTTTACCGGCCTGACCGGTAAAAATGATGCGTAATGCCAATGTTATTAATAGGAAAGAAAGTATCAATATCAATAAGCCACAAGTGAAATTTTCTGTGGCATGCCCAGGGGAGAGGGGGCTTGGACGGTCACAGGGTCGGCTGTATGAATAAATTCACTCAACCACAGCTTGTGGCAGCTAGTGAGTAAGGGAGCAAGCAAGCAGAGCATGAATGCACATACTAGTGTGCGTGAACACTGGGCCTGAGGTCTTCCACACCATCCCTTATGGTGACCTTGAAAAATTCCCTGCAAACTTTATGCCACTGCTTCCACCCAAGTCACCACTGGGGTTGCCACCTTTTCTGGAAAAAAATACAGGCCTTGCTATATTTTTAGCTAATTAATAATATTGGCATTAAGCATCATTTTTTCCGGCCAGGTGGCAACCCTAGTCTCCTTATTCACCGTGTATGCACACATCTAGCTCTGCTAAGTAACTTGAAACATTATTGGGGGAATGCAGTAAAGCAGGGATCCCCAACCTTTTTCACTCATGAGCCACAGTCAGATGTAAAAAGTGTTGGTGAGCCACAGAAGCATAAAAAAAGTTCTTTTGGTGCTAAATAAGGGCTGTGACTGCTAGCCTGCAGGAGGCTCTGCTTGGAGTAAAACTGTTTTGGTATAGATTGGGTTTACTTTGAAGGGTTGAACTTGATGGACTCTGGTCTTTTTTTCAACCCTATGTGTCTCTGTGCTTCCAAAATATGCCTCCAAGCCAGAAATTTAAAAATGGCCACCTACTTTGTGGCTACCGAGAGCAGCATCAAAGGGGGTGGTCAACGCTGGATTTGTTATCATGGTGGGGAAAAATCTTTTTAGGGGCCCAGCGAGCACAGCCTGCTCACACATCTGGCAGGCCCGTATGGGAGCTGGTGGGGAGCAGCCTAATTTTTCCCTATTTTTTTCTGTAAAAACTGTCCGGGAAAGGTGGAGTTTTGTGAAGCAGTCCCAGTCCCCTGGTGCCCCCCTCCCCCACGACCATGGGTCTGCTTTCTCTATTGTTATAGCATGTCTCTTATTATTATCCA
Organism: Xenopus tropicalis; assembly: GCF_000004195.4. NCBI lineage: Eukaryota > Metazoa > Chordata > Amphibia > Anura > Pipidae > Xenopus > Xenopus tropicalis. Next base: position 135,537,198 of record NC_030678.2, on the reverse strand, counting down.
ATAGCAAATATTAGGTGGTGGCCCCAGGGCTAGGCCAAGATATCTGCTCCCATTCAGGAGCATGTGCGCTGATGAGCAGGGGTGGCGGGTTCAGAGAGCAAGTGATCTGCTAAAACTGATCCTCCAGGACAGGGAACACAGGCAGAAAAGGTACATGCCCAGCTCTCCCCCACCATTGCACCCTAGGCACTTGCCTCTTCTGCCTACCCCTAGTACCAGCCCTGGGTGAGCAGGTAGCCCTTAAGCTATAGAGTTGGCCACCTAGCAACCCTATCCACATCACAAAACTAGTACTGCTTCCACCCAGGGTTGAAGGCAGATGTTGTTTCAGCTGAAAGGGGCAGCTGGTCACAGCAGTACATAAGGAGGCAATCTTATTGCTTCGATTACATCAGTTTGCTGAATGTAAGGCTACAGGGAGTTGTAGCTGACAGCAGTCAACATAACTGCTGCTTTAGGGCCCATAGAACTACTGATTTAAAAGATAAGCAAATCCCATGGGTTACTATTCAGGAAAGAAGTTGTGGACATAAAAGTTCAGAGAATGGGGGCACAACAGAACTGTGGGAGAAGGAAAGTGCATCTCTGCTCGACACGATTAGCAGGAACAATCTGGAAAGAAACGCAGGGCGGGACTTGGGCTGCTATTGCACAGTTCTGACTGTCACTCACAGTTATGACCACTTCCTGTAGGAGAAAGAAAGGACACGCCCAGCTCTCATTTCCGTGTAAACACTGAGCAGAGGGGATCTTTCAGCAGCTGTGTTCTAATACATTTCTGAGGTAAAACGCTATTATACATTTAAAGTAATACATTTAAAGGTAGGGGGCATTTAATACTAGGAGAGAATAGGCTGACACACTATGTGTCTTTTAAACATATAAAGGATCGCAGCAACTGCTGATTGTTTTCATCCAGAAGCTGAGCTGCAGCCTGGTCACATGACACAGGGAGAGGGGGAGAGAGAAGGCAAATGGCTCTGCTTAAATACATGAATATGTGTATGTATTTACTGACCGTCTCTAATAAGCTAGAATGAAAAATGGCCTACTACTAATCAACAATATCTTTATCCTTGCAGAACAGAGAAATGGGCATCTTGGCTCTCTGGAAATGTGTGAAACTTTAACTTCTTCTTGTTCAGCAAGTATAAAGCACTTACAGCGCAGGTAAGTGCTTCCAACCTTTAACAGTCTTTATTATAGATGGAGTTTTGCAAGAGCCCATGTCCTGTCGAGGTTGAACTTGCTTTACTTTCCCTTGCTGGCAAAATACAAGTGTATTTGCACTGTTACTGGTTGTTGTAGTCATTGCTACCAGTGTCTGGAACAGGAATGATTATATAATCAGCAGGTAAACTGCTACTAAACTGCCACCTACACAGTCAGAGGGAGATCCCTGTCTTTATTTTAGTGATTCAAATAATAATGTGTCCCCAAGTAGGGAAATGTGAGCATATACCCCCACAAATTATAATAGAGGTACCATGAACACGATTTATAAAATTAGTAGAATAAACTTAAACATTCATAGGGTCATTTACAAAACCCTGTGTATGGTGCAAAGTGTGAACAAACAAACGGCAGATGTAAACTAACATGTTTTTCACACTTTGTAACCTGCCCTGGTACAAACTGAATAAGTGATTTTTGTTATTAGAGCAAACCAAAAGTTTCAAGGGTTTATTTACAAAACCCTGGGCAAGGAGCAAAGTGCAAAAAAAAAATTTGCCCTGTGGTGAGGAGCAGGTCTCTGATAAATATAGTGCTGGCTGTGTTTGGCAGTTCTGTATTCATGAGGGGCTGGCTGTGGGAAGCATATAGATGATTATCCCCCACATAGTTTCCCCCACAATACTTGACAGAATATTAGCATAAAACAAAAGAATATCTGTTGGCTACAACAAACATGTACTAAAGCAGCAAGGCTACTACAGACTCTAGAAATTCTAGTGAAACAATAAAAAGGCTTTAATTAAATGAAACATCGCTTTACATAGGTTTTATAAAGACCTGCAATGTAATTTAAAAAATTGTTATTTTTAGTATTCCAGTGTGGCTTTAGTATCCTCTGTAGTCAGGAAATAAAACATCTGTGTGCAAAGCTTAGATGGAACCTTGTTTTAGACCACCAAAAGGGGTAATAGAGTAAAGGTGGCCATACACGGGCCGACTATAGCTGCCGATATCGGTCCCTTGGACCGATTCGGCAGCTAATCGGCCCGTGTATGGGGAGAGCAGAGCGGCCTGGCCGACCGATATCTGGCCTGAAATTGGCCAGATCTCGATCGGCCAGGTTAGAAAATCTGGTCGGATCGGGGACCGCATCGGCTCGTTGATGCGGTCCCCGATCCGACTGCCCCATTGCCGCTCACATAATCCGATCGTCTGGCCCCAGGGCCAAACAATCGGATTATTATTTTTTTTACCTAAATGGTCCCCGATATCGCCCACCCGTAGGTGGGGATATCGGGGGAAGATCCACTCGCTTGGCGACATCGCCAAGCGAGCGGATCTGCTCGTGTATGGCCACCTTTAGGCTAGTTTCTACTATGTTATATCTAACATAAACATTATGAATATTTGCAGTGTTCTGAAGAGATATCAGGTATTGTGTGCTTAAGCTGATAAGATGAATTGCCGCTCTGAAGTGTTGGAAGTGTCAGTGGAAGGACGGCAAGTAGAGGAGGCTGTGTTGGCTGTACTCCACACCATATTGCTCCATCGTAGCACTGGAAAGTTTCACTACAAGAAGGAAGGTACCTACTCAATTGGCACAGTAGGGACTCAGGATATTGACTGTGACTTCATCGAGTTCACCTATGTCAGGGTATCATCAGAGGAGTTGGACAGAGCACTACACAAAGCTGTTAGTGAATTCAAGGTATGTATAACTGTACCGAAAATCTGTTCACTTATCCCAATATACTTTGGATCATGAAAGCAAGTTTACAATGTTAAAAACTTGACTATTTTGCTTTGTTACATTTTTTTTTTTTTTTAAATAATTTAAACTTTAAATGAACTTTTAGTATGATGTTGGGAATGATAACCTGTATTAGATCTTATTTTAAAATTATTTAGCATTTTTTTCAGAAGTACGCCAGTTTGGTAATTTAGTAGCTTACTGGTTGCTAGGGTCCACTTTACCCTAAAACCAAGGCAGCAGAGGGTTGAATGACAGATTTAAGGGCAATGGCATTAGTCGCCCACGGTTAATCTCAGCTACCACAGCAACTAGTCTCCCCGAAATGCCTTTCCACTGGCAATAAAGTGAATCGCCAGTGGGAAGGCATACGCATCACTGTATTTTCCAAAGTCGCACAATGTTGCCTGAGGAGGGAACTTTATGTAATATCGGAAAAACTAAGTGACGTGTATACCTTTCCACTGGTGATTCACTTTACTGCCAGTGTGGGAAGGCATTTCGGGGAGATCATTTGCCTGCAGTAGCAGAGATTTAACCACAGTCAACTAATAACCCCTTAAGCCATCAGCCTAAAAATGGCTGCTGGGGTCAGAAACCCTATTTGAAAAGTTGCTAAGCATAGGACATGTTTAGCATTCTAAGAGTTAATTTAAATGTGAATTACTTAAAGTAGGACAAAAAAATTTAAGAAGCAAGATTAGTTTTACTCATAGATGACTGGACCTTACCGAATTGTGATTAACAGGTTTTTTTTGGCTCTCAAGCTGGACCCCATGCTTTTCGCATACTGATTTTTCCCTTGCCCTTATACAGGTCCTTTTCAAAAAATTAGCATATTGTGATAAAGTTCATTATTTTCTGTAATGTACTGATAAACATTAGACTTTCATATATTTTAGATTCATTACACACAACTGAAGTAGTTCAAGCCTTTTCTTGTTTTAATATTGATGATTGTGGCATACAGCTCATGAAAACCCAAAATTCCTATCTCAAAAAATTAGCATATTTCATCCGACCAATAAAAAAAAAGTGTTTTTAATACAAAAAAAGTCAACCTTCAAATAATTATGTTCAGTTATGCACTCAATACTTGGTCGGGAATCCTTTTGCAGAAATGACTGCTTCAATGTGGCGTGGCATGGAGGCAATCAGCCTGTGGCACTGCTGAGGTGTTATGGAGGCCCAGGATGCTTCAATAGCGGCCTTAAGCTCATCCAGAGTGTTGGCTCTTGTGTCTCTCAACTTTCTCTTCACAATATCCCACAGATTCTCTATGGGGTTCAGGTCAGGAGAGTTGGCAGGCCAATTGAGCACAGTAATACCATGGTCAGTAAACCATTTACCAGTGGTTTTGGCACTGTGAGCAGGTGCCAGGTCGTGCTGAAAAAGGAAATCTTCATCTCCATAAAGCTTTTCAGCAGATGGAAGCATGAAGTGCTCCAAAATCTCCTGATAGCTAGCTGCATTGACCCTGCCCTTGATAAAACACAGTGGACCAACACCAGCAGCTGACATGGCACCCCAGACCATCACTGACTGTGGGTACTTGACACTGGACTTCAGGCATTTTGGCATTTCGCTCTCCCCAGTCTTCCTCCAGACTCTGGCACCTTGATTTCCGAATGACATACTTTGGACCACTGAGCAACAGTCCAGTGCTGCTTCTCTGTAGCCCAGGTCAGGCGCTTCTGCCGCTGTTTCTGGTTCAAAAGTGGCTTGACCTGGGGAATGCAGCACCTGTAGCCCATTTCCTGCACACGCCTGTACACGGTGGCTCTGGATGTTTCTACTCCAGACTCAGTCCACTGCTTCCGCAGGTCCCCCAAGGTCAGGAATCGGTCCTTCTCCACAATCTTCCTCAGGGCCCAGTCACCTCTTCTCGTTGTGCAGCGTTTTCTGCCACACTTTTTCCTTCCCACAGACTTCCCACTGAGGTGCCTTGATACAGCACTCTGGGAACAGCCTATTTGTTCAGAAATTTCTTTCTGTGTCTTACCCTCTTGCTTGAGGGTGTCAATGATGGCCTTCTGGACAGCAGTCAGGTCGGCAGTCTTACCCATGATTGCGGTTTTGAGTAATGAACCAGGCTGGGAGTTTTTAAAAAGCCTCAGGAATCTTTTGCAGGTTTTTAGAGTTAATTTGTTGATTCAGATGATTAGGTTAATAGCTCGTTTAGAGAACCTTTTCATTATATGCTAATTTTTTGAGATAGGAATTTTGGGTTTTCATGAGCTGTATGCCACAATCATCAATATTAAAACAAGAAAAGGCTTGAACTACTTCAGTTGTGTGTAATGAATCTAAAATATATGAAAGTCTAATGTTTATCAGTACATTACAGAAAATAATGAACTTTATCACAATATGCTAATTTTTTGAAAAGGACCTGTATTAGACTTTGTTGTGTAATACTATACATGGTGGTACATTGTTTTTCATAGTCCTATGAGCACGTGTTATCAGAACTGGCGTATGTGTTTTTAACTTCGCTTTGGTTCTAAACTTGATAGAAGTCTGTGTAATTTCTAAGTACATGTTCAAGCTGTTTAATCAGATAATCCCTGCAAACGGCTGCTCAGACTGCATTGACTTAAAAGTGCTAAGATCAGTGGCATTTGAGGAAACTCTGGATCGGTTAATGGGGAACAAAACACTCAGAATTGCTCCCTAATCACTTTGGTGGCCATTGCCTGGACTTGCATATGCTACTATTGCATGAGCCACAACTGCCATTGCCCTATAGGCTTAAGCCTTACATTTAAGGGTAATTAGTTTCACCACTACGAGCTGTTTTTAATATGTTTACTTTATTTAGAAATAGCTTTATTTAAACTGATTTCCACCCAATAATGGAACTTTCTTACTGACCCCACATCTGCCTTCCCTAACAGTTACTTACCATAGGTGTAGGTATGTAAATTGGGGACTTTCATTTAAGACTGGTACTGAGGTTTCCAACTAATACTTCAAATTGAGAGAACTGATTTGAAAATAAATTCTTATCTATGTTCACCTTTCAAGGTTAAAAAAGAAGCAGCTTGACTACCTATTAAAATAAACTCCACTTGTCATATTTTTAGGATGCTCTGCGGAATTCAGGAAGTGATGGGATTGGGCAAGTTTCCTTGGAATTCTATCAAAAGAAGAAATCACGATGGCCATTCTCAGATGAGTGCATTCCATGGGAAGTCTGGACCATCAAAGTTAATGTTGTTTCATTAGCCAATGAGCAGGAACAGCAAATCTGCAGAGAGAAGGTGGGAGAGAAACTTGGTGAAAAGATCATTAACATTGTGGAGGTCATGAACAGACATGAATACTTGCCAAAGATGCCAACACAGTCTGAGGTGGATAATGTGTTTGATACAAGTCTTAAAGATGTGCAGCCCTATCTGTACAAAATCTCTTATCAGATTACTGACTCACTGGGCACATCTGTCACCACTACAATGAGAAGACTTATAAAAGATACTTTGGCTCTGTAGAGCTGCATGCATTTAGTGGAGTATCCGGTTGGTGGACTTGGATCTTTTGTTTGTTTACTATCTAAATGGTTGATCTAGTATCCAAAAAAGATTCTATTTAAGAACTACCTTTCATGTATAAACGCATTATTTTCTTTCATGACATGCACTGATTATAAGTAATAAAGCCGATCCTGTACAGAACAACAACAACAAAAAAATAAGAATACTATTTTATTGGCAATTAAGAGATTGAGAGAATTCATTGTCTTGGACTAATTAGCTTGACATGTGCTCTTATTTTCTGGAAATGTATTACCAAGCATTAAAGAATACATTGCTGAGCTGATACCATGTAAACTAAATTGTTTTAAAGGATTTTTCTTTGAATAGCTTTTTGTTACTGGAGACTGTTATGTTTACAAAAGAAATCACTAGACCTAAGAGGGTATTAAAGATCTGTTTCATAGTTAAGCAATAGATCTCTGCTACCACGGGCGACTAGCCACTCCAAAATGCCTTTCCACTGGCAACAATAGGAGATGCCAGTGGCACATCCCTTCAGCTTTCCAAAGTCGCGCATAATTTCCTCTTGCAGGCAACTTTGCAATGTGTAGGGTTTTCCAACGGCAATTCCTATTTGGAAGCTGTTAGTCGCCCATGGTAGCAGAAAATTATTGCAGGTGACTAACTCGCTCTGTGGGACATAAGCCTAAACCTATAATTTCCCCCATAGCGTAATTAACTTACTCATGACATACTGACTGAAGTGCAAGGCTTTTTATTAGTGACTCATGCTGTTATGTGCTTCATATGTTTTATGTTAGACCCGAGAAATTACTGACTTACTTATACCTAGGCAATTTAATGAATTACAGTAGTTTAACCAACTAAATCATAAAATGCATTGGTGTGCATGGGGCATAACAATAAAGATGGCAGAGCTTTGATATTTATTACTTCATCACTAACACTGTTTGACTTCTATTTCACCTTGGACATGTAAATTTGAACCTAAAGTGGTATTGCTGTTATTGTCTAGCTGAGCCTATGCTGTGGTAGATTGTAATGAAGACAGTGTTGAAGGGAGCTTCAGGACAACAAGCTGTTGTATTCTTCACTTGCCATTGGCCTAGTGCTGTAATTTCTTGTATTCAGTAAAACTACAGTGGTGAAGATAAACAGTGTGAGCAGGGTTAGGAGTGATTGGGTGCCTTGGGGTGGTACTTAAAGGACAAAATGTTAGGCACCCCCAAGTGACTTAAATCGCTTACCTTGTACCCTGGGCTGGTGCACCTGTTAGGAGAAAACAGCACCAGCCCTGGGTACCTGGAGCGCAGTGCTTCCTCCTTCCGCCTTTGCTTTTGGAAGGACTAACGACAGGCGCATGCGCAGTAGAGTGAAAAGCCGACTTCTCTGTTAAAGCCGGAAGGAGGAAGCGCTGCAGCTACCCGGGCTGGTGCTGTTCTCTCTGTATAGGGGCACCAGCCCGGGGTAGAAGGTAAGCGATTTAAGTCACTTGGGGGTGCCTAACATTTTGGCACCCCCAAGTGACTTTGCCTTTCCTTCTCCTTTAAGCAAAGCATTCATTGAGCATCACCCACAACACTATATAGTGATAATCTGTCACTGCTGTTAGGTAAGAGAAAACCACCCCCATATCCCCCCATCCTTTATAAAAGCCCAGGCTGAAGACTCTGGCAGGTGCTTGTATCATTCCCTCTAAACTTGCCAGCCTTCTGTTCACAGCTTAGCATTGGGCGCACTTTTCTTTTAACAGAAGTGAACATTCAGTCTTACTGGAAATCTAGTTAGAAGGATCTAATCATATTGCAGCTTACTTACATAGAAAAAAAGATCACATTCACTGCTTAGCAGCAAAGAGAAGGCAGGCAAGGGATGACAAAATGCTGCAAATATAGCTGAGCGGAGCCAGAGAGCTATGTGGTGACTTGAATTCCCCATTGCAGTCACAGAAGACTCTGTCTAGGGCTGGGCGATATACCGTTTAATACCGAATACCGGTGTTTTTTTTTTAAAACTATATTCATTTTTCAGATACCCCAATACCGGGGTGTCAGGGTACTCACCCGTGCGGCCCGGTCTCGTGCGTCCAAGCGTGCACGTCCGCGACGTGCTGACGGCACCGGTTCTGCGCATGCGTGGGGGATATCTAAAGCTCTCAAACGCCTCCTCCTGTGCTATGTTGTCTGCGGCCTTGCCTGGGAAACTAAGCCTGCCTGATTTACATTACGACTTTCTGTTGCCGATCCTTTGCTTGCCTGACTCTGATTTTCAATACTGCAGTGATTATTCTCTACTTTATTAGGAAATGGGGTTAACACCTAATCATGCATGGAAAAAAAAAATACCGTCAAATACCGTGACACCGATATAATTTTGAAAAATACCGTGATATAAATTTTTGGTCATACCGCCCAGCTCTAACTCTGTCTACTGCCTTTTACACAGTGCAGTGCTGGATTATAATGGAGGCAATTCAGACAGTCTTGCCCTGCTTATGGGCAAGCAAACCCTGCAATCCGGGCCCCTTGTGGGTTCTGTTATACTGTAGTTACAACACTGGGTAACAAAGCTACCTCATACCCCAAACCCTAAAGATAAAATCCTGTCAATCGTCGTTACCGTGGTTTTTTTTTATTTCCTGGCCTGAAACAGGGCAGTGGGAACCAATTAAAAAAATATGCCCACTGCCATGTGAATGATAGAAAATAAAGAGTGAGGTATCAAATTTCTTTTTCATCTTTCTCTCTCTTCTGTGAATTTATATAAGCCAAATACAAAAACAAAAATGATCCAAGATTCTTTTTAACTTATTCATCTGTACCTATATTATATTCATCCAAGTTCAAGGAGTCAAGTACCAGGTACAAAGATCAAAAGGATCAGTATTTAGCAAGACAACAGATATTATGATAGAAAAGGGTTAGATTCAAAATTAACAATGCCTACTTTACAAAAAATGTATACTCTAAAGGGTTCAAAGAAAAAAACCTCAAAGAATATCTCTCAAATTATGGTATCTGTTACAGATTCTCCTAACCCCACTCAGCAGTTGCTCCCTGCAGCACTGCATGTGTTTTGGGGAAGACATTAAATCAGAGACATCAATGGGTATCCAAAGGGACAGTGTAAAACACAAGTGGGATGCATGATATCCTGGACAATCAAAGCAATTCATATCTGGCAAGATTTTAATTCTTTAACATGCCGAAGATAAATGGGAACAACTGCCCCATAGTACCCTTATTACCTAAGCAGGTAAGCAGATGTTACAGGAACTTCAGAAGAAAAGCAACAGAGTCTGACAACAAAATGAACTGGGTGATATCAATTACCAAGTTATAATGATCATGTTCCAATCCCTAAAGCTGCATGTTATCATCCCCTCAAAACCAACATGACATCAGATGCACATGAGGTTAGTGCACGTTTTGAAGCCAGGACATTTTCTCCCGTCATCAACTTTGGTTTTGGTGCACTTAATTGCTTAAAAGGTCTATGTCAGCTTAATAAACAGGCTTCTTTTATACAGGTCCCACTCTAGCCTTATCTTGGTGTGTTTCATTACATACCCTAAAAGAGCACTGATGAAGACCGGTGCCTGCAGGCACAATGTACCACACCAGTTATCACCAGTTGCTGCCAATGATGTCACCAGGCCTGGACTGTGATTCTAAATAGGCCCTGTCATTTTAAGTACACAGAGGCCAAAACAGCCCCCCACCATCCCAATAAATAGTGACTGGTAACTTACAGCAGGCGCTCTGGCATTTGTCAAAATCCACAGATTACCAGCCCAGACCTTGATTCGACTGAGCCATTACAGCTTGGCGACATAGCCCCATTGATGCAAATATACCATCTCAGTTCAGTGGTAAACCTCCTAGCTGGTTACACTCCCCATAGTAAGCGCTCCTGTTACTAGTGTTTCTGATGCTGGTATTGACCCTTGCCTGGCTGACTCTGCTTGGATTGTGTCCAAGCAGAGTCAGGCAAAAATCACGCAGACACCAAAAATCACGCAGACACCAATATGCATGCAGTGGGCACTAAACAGGCATAGAGACCCTCTGGTTTACATGCAAACCAACAAACCAAAACTGCACCCTCTTATAGTATAGAGGTGGTCATACATTTTTTTGTTATTGTAGAACCAGGCTTATCTTAAAATTATTGTTTAAAAGTCCAATTTACCCAGGAAGACTACCTGCTTGGTCCTGCAAAAAAATTGGACAATAAACCAAATTCATTGCTATGACAATTTTCAAACCTGCCCAATTAATTTTTTGACCGGCGTTGGATTAAAAATTGCCACATGTGCAATCGTTCAGTGCCCACTAATCTTACAATAATTTGATGGATTTGTATGTATGTATGTATGTATGTATGTATATTTTTATTTATAAAGCGCTATTTATGTACGCAGCGCTGTACAGTTCAATACATTAATACAAACAGGGGGTTATTAAGATAATAATAGATAAGTACAAAGTATAACAATAAATACAAATAAATACAAGATACAGTTGCAATAGGTTAAGAGTCAACGACACAAGATGAAGGAGGTCCCTGCCCCGTAGAGCTTACAATCTATATGGGAGGGTAACTTACAGATACAAATAGGCAAATATAAGTGCTGTAGGTCACAGTGGGTGACATCACAATATAAGTGCTATTCCCAGGTCAGGTGCTGGGTGAGTGCTCCAAAAGGTAGTCTTTTAGTTTGGTTTTAAAAAGACTGGGGGAGGATTCTCTCTGGAGGAAATCAGGGAGGGCATTCCAAATGTAAGGGGCAGCAAGGCAGAAAGGTTTAAGGCGGGAAACAGCAGTAGTAGCGGGGGGTGCAACCAAACGGTTGCTCTGCGAGGAACGAAGGAGTCGGCCAGGAACGTACGGAGACACAAGGGAAGAGATGTAGTAAGGAGCAGAGGAATGGAGGGCTTTGGAAGTTAAGAGAAGGAGTTTGAAAGATATTCTTTGTTTGATAGGAAGCCACGATAAGGACTTTAGCAGGGGAAGGGCCTGAACTCTCCTGGATGAGAGGAGGAGAATTCTGGCTGCAGTATTTAATATAGACTGTAGGGGGGAAAGATGGGAGTTAGGGAGACCGGTTAGTAGCAGGTTGCAGTAGTCCAGTCGGGATAGGGTGAGCGCATGCATGAGCAGCCTAGCTTTTGCAGTAGAGAGAAAGGGACGGATTTTGGCAATATTGCATAAGAAAAAGTTACAGGTTTTGACAGTGGAGTTAATGTGGTCAGAAAAGGAGAGACTGGAGTCAAAGATCACCCCCAAACAACGGCCGAATCGACAGGATTGATGAGGGTGCCATCAATAGAGATAGAAAAGAGGGGAGTAGGACCAGGCTTAGGCGGAAAGATCATTAGTTCAGTTTTTGTTAGATTAAGTTTGAGGTGGCGTTGATTCATCCAATTAGAGATAGCCAGGAGGCAGTTAGAGATTTGAGTCTCAGTTTGAACTGTTAACGAAGGGGTCGACAAATAAATTTGGATATCATCAGCATACAGATGATATTTAAAGCCAAATGAACTGATAAGATCTCCCAAAGACAGCATGTAAAGGGAGAACAACAACGGCCAAAGTACAGAGCCTTGGGGTACCCCCACATTAAGAGGAACTGGAGATGAGGTTTTATTAGCATAGGAGACAGTGAATGAACGGTTAGAGAGGTAGGAAGAGATCCAGGATGCAGCCTGACTACAGGGACCAATCGAATGCAGAATTTGCATCAGGAGGGAGTGGTCAACCGTATCAAACGCAGCCGATAGATCTAGGAGGATTAGTATAGAGAAGTGACCTTTGGCTTTGGCCACCTGAAGATCGTTTGTAACTCTGCACAGCGCCGTCTCAGTAGAGTGCGCAGGTCAAAAGCCAGATTGCAGCGGGTCTAATAAATTATGGGTGTTAAGGAAGTTAGTAATACAGGAGAAGACAATACGCTCTAAGATTTTGGAGGCAAGCGGTAGAAGCAAGACAGGGCGGTAGTTAGAGAGACAGGACTGGTCCAGAGTGGCCTTTTTTAGGATGGGCTTGACACAGGCCTGTTTGAAGGAAGAGGGGAAACTTCCAGAAGTCAGAGAAGAGTTGAAGATGTGAGCAAGAGCCGGAGTAAGTTCAGCAGCACAGTGTTTGAGCAGAGAAGAAGGCATAGGGTCAAGAGAGCTAGTGGTGAGGGGAACAGACAAAAGAAGCCGGGAGACTTCGGAGACAGTTACAGGACCAAAAGAGCTAAGACATGTGGAAGGGGGCTGAGGAAGGAGGAGCTGGTTCGTATTAGTAGAGGGGGAATCTGATTGTGAATGGACCCCACTTTGTTCATGAAGAAATCAGCAAAGTCCTGGGGAGAGTGCATAAAGTGAGGTAATGGGTTCTGCGAGGGACACAGAAGGGTATTAAATATAGAAAACAGGCGTCGTGGGTTGGATTTATTGTTATTTATAAGAGTGTTGTAGAATTCCTGTTTAGCCTTCGACAGGGCAGAATTTGTCGATTTGTCGGATCGCACTGAAATTGGTCGTAGGGAGAGAAAAATCTTAACCTGTATGGCCAGCTTAAATGTGCTGTGTATGTGTTTCTACCTTATGCACTTGTCTAAATATTTTTGTAGAAATGGGTGGACACCTGTATAGACAAAGCTTGTCTAAATAAAATTACCGTATATACTCGAGTATAAGCACACAAAATGTGCTTATACTTGAGTCGCAGCCTGATCTGTAACCCCCTGCTAGCGATTCCTGCTGCCCTGCCAACCCAACAGGCTACCCTGACACCTGCTTGTAAACAGAACACTTTCCCGGGAAAAGCTACTTTCTATCGTTCCCTATAGGTCCGTGAGGCAGTCAGTAAAACTTAACTGACCTATAGGAAGAGGTGGCTTTGCAGGCAGGCCGGGCACAGTGATGCATGAGCAGTCGGTCAGGAAATTATCTGCTTCTGAAGCGACCCTGCAGGCTCATTCACACCTGAAATAGTAAGTGAGAATAGAAGTGTAACGGCTAACTTCACTACTCACGTCCCAATTTTTTAAAAAATTTTTTTAATTTTACTGGCAGTTTAATTACCTGTAATATAAGTAATAGAAGCTTACTCCTTTTGTATCCCTACATGTTGCGCTGGTCTGAGGGCACCCATGGATGCAGGCCCTGTGTATCTCAGCGCTAGATAAAGTAAGCTTGTTCTTGCATACTGGGTCAGACTGGTCCCAGCCACTCTGCCACCAGCCCACAATGCGTACCCTTTCCCTTTAAGAGGAGAACCGTATTGGAAGCAGCAGGCCATGCAGTGACACTTACAGATCAGGCAGAATCTGGTTGTGTAGGAACAAAGCACGGAGCCAAGTGATGTCATCTGTGGTACATGCTACACACACACAGCACTGACAGTCTCTCCAAGGTACCAGTAATAGATTTATATATATATATATATATATATATAAACTTCCAAGTAAATGCCGGCACTCACGTATAGATAAGTTGCTTTTGCCTGGGTGCAGGTCCAAATAATGTTGAAGGTGCTTGAGAGAGGGTCAGCACTCACAGGACTTATACAAACAAATTATTTTATTAAAGAGGAGACTAACGTTTCGGCTAGCACTCTAGCCTTTTTCAAAGTGTATATATATATATATATATAGCAAGACAATGAGCCGCACACACAGGGACTTAGTTAGAAAACAAAAAATGTTTTAATGAAAACGATCCAACGTTTCGAGCACCAACTGGGCTCTTCCTCAGGGACAAACCAAAAGACGGTGCAAACCTCACCCCCCATAAATGCCCCACCACAACAAAAAGGGCGCCAAAAAGAGTATTAGTAACCATGGTAACCAATGTAAATAAACTGTGCCGGTACTTGTAGTAAGAACATAAATGGTAAGTGAAGGAAAAAGTTTCAAAATAGTAAAAAGTGATAAAACAGAAATAAACACAGCTTGTACAATGTAGCAATATGGTTAACAACAATATCAGTGGTCAACTGGGTTATAAGGATATATTATTTAGAAAAAGATTTCACTGCTTTGCAATGCAATGTAGATTACCGGTACTTCACATTTAAAATAACCACGGACGGTGTAACTACATGTTACTGGGCCCCACAGCAAATTCAATTTGGGATTTCAAAACATTGGTAAATGGATCTATTCTACCAATATATATTGAAACTGCTGATTAATAAGGGCTCTGGTACACGGGGAGATTAGTCGCCCGCGGCAAAACTCCCTGCTCGCGGGCGACTAATCTCCCGAGTTGCCTTCCCCCTGCCATCCCACCGGCGAACATGTAAGTCGCCGGCGGGATGGCAGACGCGGCGGCGCGATTTCGCGCAAATCGCCGAAAAAGACTCGCAAGGCTTTTTCGGCGATTTCCCCAAATCGCCCCGCCGCGTCTGCCATCCCGCCGGCGACTTACATGTTCGCCGGTGGGATGGCAGGGGGAAGGCAACTCGGGGAGATTAGTCGCCCGCGAGCAGGGAGTTTTGCCGCGGGCGACTAATCTCCCCGTGTACCAGAGCCCTAAGGGTCTTACCGGGACCTCTACACTTTGGGGACCCCTGCAACCCCAGGGTCTGCTTTCTCTGTGGTTAAACCCCTGCCTGGACAGCTACTGTTCAAGTGATAGCTGCCTGGAATGAGCTGCTTACCACTGTTAGCAATAGCAAGACATGATTGGTAACTCTTTGAAACTGATCCCCGCTATTTGTAGAAGGCCACCTGGAGCCACCCATATGTTACTGATCTAAAACTGCCAGCACCACAGGCAGCCCTCAGGTATGTGGGGATGCAGGGGTTTGTAGTTTGGCAATATTTCTATAGTACCCTTATTGCCTTAACTTACCTTAATAAGATCTGATTGTAGTGATTGTCCTGTAATGTGCATGCATATAAAATTATCTGTGCACATAAAAACATTGTGTGGTTGATGTTGTCCCATATTTAAAATAGATATACTGTTCATATGTTCATAGGGTATTTAATTAAATTATTTTAAAACTTGACCTTGATGTACAGTGATGGCTACAGTCTGGAAATAAAAAGAAAAAGACACATGGATTATTTTACAAAGAATTAGAATTATTCTCCAGTGAGTGATATTGTCAATTTCGGACTGGGCCTACTAAAACCACCAGAAACCTTTTTTCGTTGAGGGCCCACTTAGACAACAATACATGGAGTTCAATGAATAGGGCTTTTTGCTAATTGTTTTAATTAGAAATTAAATTAAATTTTTTTTTGTTATTTGTTGCACTAAAAAGAGCAAATTAGAAAATTACAAGGTAAAAGTTACATTCTACTTCCTGTTTGTACAAGAACAATTGAAACAAATCAGCAGTCCTCTTGATTTAGCTTGGAGAGAGGGGGTTGTTTATACAGAGTTTTTTCCTGAGTTGTTTGCATTGTGTTTTCAGACAGTAGAATTTAAAAATTTGCACTGTTTAGTCCAAGAATGAAAAAGGATAGATATTTCCTAATTCAAACAATAAAAAAAACTAAAAATATGTTAGGCACAAGCCCTATTTATTGAATGCATGTTTGCACTTTTTATAGGCGATAAAGACAACAGATTTAAGAATGCCAGTATTTTTTCTATAAAATATGAGATATATTATAGTACATTTGCATCACTTCCCCCTTGACTATTGTGTCTTAGCCTACACACTATGGCACAGTTGAGGTTAATTCTAAAGACACCATATTCCCTAACTGTGCTCATTATCCCATATCTATAGCTCCATTTGAGGACACTCTTGCCTTATATACATACTGTTCTGGTGTTGCAGCCCTTTCTAAAGATATCTTATTAAGACACTGGGGCTGGAATAACAATGGGGCAGTTGAAACTGCACTTCCTGTCCCATTAGCAAAAATAGGCCCCTGTCCCAGACACACCAAGTAAAACAATGGACCAACACTGTTATTATGTAAATCATTGTTTCGTGCTAATGTATTGAAAGAAATTTGTTTTTTCCAGTGTGCTGAGATCCTGCGTTGTGATGAATAATTGTAGATGTACTGTGTTTCCTTGTAGATTGTTTGTGCTTGAACCAATCCCTGTAACACACACACACACATATATATACAGTGGTGTGAAAAACTATTTGCCCCCTTCCTGATTTCTTATTCTTTTGCATGTTTGTCACACTTAAATGTTTCTGCTCATCAAAAACCGTTAACTATTAGTCAAAGATAACATAATTGAACACAAATGCAGTTTTTAAATGAAGGTTCACGTTATTAAGGGAGAAAAAAAACTCCAAATCTACATGGCCCTGTGTGAAAAAGTAATTGCCCCCCTTGTTAAAAAATAACTTAACTGTGGTTTATCAATTTCAATTTTCAATTTCAATATCAATTTCTGTAGTCACCCCCAGGCCTGATTACTGCCACACCTGTTTCAATCAAGAAATCACTTAAATAGGAGCTACCTGACACAGGGAAGTAGACCAAAAGCACCTCAAAAGCTAGACATCATGCCAAGATCCAAAGAAATTCAGGAACAAATGAGAACAAAAGTAATTGAGATCTATCAGTCTGGTAAAGGTTATAAAGCCATTTCTAAAGCTTTGGGACTCCAGCGAACCACAGTGAGAGCCATTATCCACAAATGGCAAAAACATGGAACAGTGGTGAACCTTCCCAGGAGTGGCCGGCCGACCAAAATTACCCCAAGAGCGCAGAGACAACTCATCTGAGAGACCACAAAAGACCCCAGGACAACATCTAAAGAACTGCAGGCCTCACTTGCCTCAATTAAGGTCAGTGTTCACGACTCCACCATAAGAAAGAGACTGGGCAAAAACGGCCTGCATGGCAGATTTCCAAGGCGCAAACCACTTTTAAGCAAAAAGAACATTATGGCTCGTCTCAATTTTGCTAAAAAACATCTCAATGATTGCCAAGACTTTTGGGAAAATACCTTGTGGATCGACGAGACAAAAGTTGAACTTTTTGGAAGGTGCGTGTCCCGTTACATCTGGCGTAAAAGTAACACAGCATTTCAGAAAAAGAACATCATACCAACAGTAAAATATGGTGGTGGTAGTGTGATGGTCTGGGGTTGTTTTGCTGCTTCAGGACCTGGAAGGCTTGCTGTGATAGATGGAACCATGAATTCTACTGTCTACCAAAAAATCCTGAAGGAGAATGTCCGGCCATCTGTTCGTCAACTCAAGCTGAAGCGATCTTGGGTGCTGCAGCAGGACAATGACCCAAAACACACCAGCAAATCCACCTCTGAATGGCTGAAGAAAAACAAAATGAAGACTTTGGAGTGGCCTAGTCAAAGTCCTGACCTGAATCCTATTGAGATGTTGTGGCATGACCTTAAAAAGGCGGTTCATGCTAGAAAACCCTCAAATAAAGCTGAATTACAACAATTCTGCAAAGATGAGTGGGCCAAAATTCCTCCAGAGCGCTGTAAAAGACTCGTTGCAAGTTATCGCAAACGCTTGATTGCAGTTATTGCTGCTAAGGGTGGCCCAACCAGTTATTAGGTTCAGGGGGCAATTACTTTTTCACACAGGGCCATGTAGGTTTGGATTTTTTTTCTCCCTAAATAATAAAAACCCTCATTTAAAAACTGCATTTTGTGTTTACTTGTGTTATCTTTGACTAATAGTTAAATGTGTTTGATGATCAGAAACATTTTGTGTGACAAACATGCAAAAGAATAAGAAATCAGGAAGGGGGCAAATAGTTTTTCACACCACTGTATATACCGTATATATATATATACCGTATATATATATATATATATATATATATATATATATATATATATATATATATATATATATGTATACATATAATATGTGTGTGTTTGCAGTGATGGGGCTCACACTATAGCATGTGTGAATGTGAATGGGACCTTAGAATGGAAGCTTTACTTTGGCACTCAATGATGTACAATCTCTGTGGAATGACATTGGTTTTTTTAATAATAATCTTGCCTTCCAATACCCCACTGCTCCTTTGTTGGAAGTTTTTCCTAGGACACCAATCTTGCTGTATTTTTCCCACTATCTAAAAAAAAAACCTGTAACAACACAGCAACAAATAAGCTAAAATCCTTTATTTGCTGTTTGTGGCGCAGAACAATATTTCAAGCTTTAGGGCTGTGACACACAGGGAGATTAGTCGCACCGCTAGAATGTAAATCACCGGTGGGATGGCATACCCAGCGCCGCGATTTGCCGAAGTTGCAGAAGTTTCCTCTCAAGGCAACTTCTGCGACTTCGGCAAATCGTGGCGCCGCATATGCCATCCCACCGGCGATTTACATTCTAGACATTTCAGGGAGATTAGTTGCCTGCGACAAGGGAGATTTGTTGTTGTTAATCTCCCTGTGTGTCACAGCCCTTAAGCAGTGCTTTATCTCTACCAGTGATTCCCAATGAGTGGCTCATGAGCAACATATTGCCTATTCCAGAAACTATAGCTTGATAATGGCTGGGTGATGGTTGACCAACCCTTGGAAGATTCAGCATAAAATTTCTGAAAATCAGTGCTAGACACCCCAAGAAACCAACAGTAAAATTCCCTTCCTCTTACACAGTCATGCCTAAAGGTATGATATATGACACAGTCTTGCCTTACTATACACATTAACCCACAGTTGCAATTTGCCTTGCTACATATCCCAACATTACAATCCCTAAAACAATGCTGCCTTACTATACACACAATCCCACAGCTTCAGTCCCTTCACCAATAAGTTCCCAGTATTTGTCCAACAATGGAATTTCATTGCAGCCCTCTGCTGCACTGTTCTGCCAAAGGCGTACGAGATGAACTATAGTTGCAGTTCAGCAATTGCTCAATTACTGCAGCAGGTCGGCAGTTTAACTTGAATTGTGCAGTTCCAGCTCCCTCTGCTGGTTGTTTTACTAACTGGAACCTCCCACGCAGCCAGTGCAATATGTGAAATCCACACTGCTGGGCTCCGCTTACGCCCCGCCGAACAGAACTCCACAAAAGTAACTGACACCGCTGCCTGCACAGTTGCACTTACTTGCCTTGCTCACATCTATGGGGCTGTGTGCAGCACCGAGAGCAACCAGCAGAGGGAGAGTTGCGCGCTTGGAATCTTTAGTGTCCCACAATTAGTATGAGCAGGGATTCTGTAGCTGGGAGCCATTGGACAGTGAAGTAGGGGGCGGGGCCTCGTTTGTGAGGCAGGGGTGAATGGAGCTGAGCTTAGTGTGGGCTGCGAGGCGGGACTCGCTAGTACAAAGGATGGGTCCCGGAGACTTTGTATTGGAGTAGCGGGGACGCGCACTGGAGGAGGGGGGGGACACCCGATATTTCGGGCTCGGAGTACCGGGAGGATGGGGAACGCGGAAAGCGCCGGGGGGCCCCCGGGTACCGCGCTGCTGCCGCTTAAAGTCCCGATGCCGGAGCCGGGAGAGTTGGAGGAAAGATTCGCCATGGTCCTGGTAAGTTCTGCTCTGTGTCCTGCGGTGAGAAGTGCCCCTTACAGGGGTAAAACTGCGGGAGGTGCCCCAATATGGCTCAAAAGTGTCCTGCTCCCCATTAAGTTGCAGAAAGGTCATGTGCTTCGCCAGTGGGGGGGGGGGGGTAAGCGTTATCCCACAACTATGCTGTAATTTGTTAGTAAGTGCTACTCACTGCGCATAGTTAGCTGTACTGTATATAGCAACAGGGTGGAGGGCCCTGTGCTCAAGAGCTTACACTCTAAAAAGAGCAGAACTGCCTTGCAGTAATCCTGGCTTATGCCATTTGCTTCTACCAATTTCCCCAACTATCAGTACAGTCATTCCTGTAAGAGCTCCCAGCCTAATTGCCTATGGGTGTTATTGAGTGGAATATGTACTGCACACTGGCACAGAAAAAGATTTGTTAGTGCAGAGATGCCCATTCTGTAACCAGCTGGAACTGTTTTACTTTGGGTCAGCAGTAGCTGGCGGGCCTTTGGCTGTGTATTGCTGCATGGGGGCTATAACTAATGAGATGGGGTGCACGTCATAGGGGGGTTTCTGGTTGCTACAGTTTAAGGTGCCCCTCTGACTCAGCCTCTTTACTTAAAGAAGAT
Organism: Xenopus tropicalis; assembly: GCF_000004195.4. Taxonomy (NCBI): domain Eukaryota; kingdom Metazoa; phylum Chordata; class Amphibia; order Anura; family Pipidae; genus Xenopus; species Xenopus tropicalis. Next base: position 135,516,712 of record NC_030678.2, on the reverse strand, counting down.
TGTATAAATGGAGCAGTTAAGCACACAAGGCCTGTGTGCCCCCTGACAAGGAAGCAAATATGGTCTGTGTCACTGGGTAAGAGTGAATATTCGCTGTATTTTTTGCCCAAGGGGCTTTAATGTAATATAAGTAATATACATGAGTGGGACTTCCCCCAGGAAGCCAGGGTATGGCACAGAAGGAAAGCACTCTCATTAAGTGGGCATGTGCGTGCCAGACTGGCAGTTGCTGGACCTTGACAGTGTTTCATACCTGAGCTACACCATGGCCCTGCTAGATCACTCATGTACTGTTAGTTCTATGCCCCTATCTACCGATGGATGGGCTCCCCATCAGTATGTTGCCTGCTCTCTCAATTCAGTTCAGCAGCACTTTTTCTTTCTTCTCGCAAGCGTGGGTTGGGGTTGGGTTACAAATCTCTCCCTTCTGGATGTGCTGGCACTTATTCGGATTATACAAGGTGTATACTCTCTATTGTTACAATAGTGCCCATCTCTGAGCACAACCTGAATCCATACAGTTTCTCTCAGTCACTCTGTGGGGGTTTATCTGGGCGTCCTAGTCTTGATTAAACTTGGATCAGGTTACGCTGTTACATTAGCACAGGGCAGGGGTAAATCTTGCATTTTGTGATTATAGATTTGAGCCTGCAATGGCTCACAGACATTCACAGTAGGAAATCCCGTTATTTTTATATATTTTTTTTTTAGTTCAGAGACTTTTTTTTCCTTGCTGAACTGTGATGTCTCTTGGGGATTTGAGGAATTTCAGCCTAACTCTATGGAGGGGGCGTGTAATAGGGCAGCTCCAGCGCACAGCTAATTCTTATGGTTCAGCTCTTTCTGGTTAGCTCTATTTATCTTGTCATCTCGGTACCTGAATGTGAAGACTGAATGCATTCATAAGCCCCTCTCTTTTGTAGCATGGCTTGTCAATCTTAGCATCTGCTGGAATGTTAATAATAAAGATGGTGACTATTGCTCTGTCATGTTTATTTGGGTGCATGCTGGGATATCCAGCTATAAACAGAACACTGATCCCCTGTACAGACTTTGTATAACACCCCATGTAGTCCTTGTCCTTGATTTTACCTTAGTTATTTTATAGCACTGGACAATAGAAAGGAGTATACATAAAATATTCCGATTACATACAAATACTGATTGATAAATGACATAAAGAGGACCTTGCTGTTTAGATCTCAGAATCTAAAAGGGGGGATGGAGTGTGAGACACATTACTGTAGCTGTCATCAGAAACCCAGATTTCTTTCAGCCCAGTATAGGAAATAACACCCTAATGGATATGCCCTGCAGTTCTCACAATAGCTGCCTTGCATTGCTGTACTTAAGGCAGTCTTACATTGAAAGCCAAAGCAGTGGATCTTTCCCTCATATGCCCAACTTGTGGCAACCCAGACGGCGAACCAGTCAGATCACATGACGGGAATGCAGGCCGCTGGGATAGTGATTGCATCAACGAGCCAATGCAGTTCTTCCCCTGATTGGATATTTAAACCTGCCTTATCAATTTCTGCCATATATCGTCCATATATGAAGTGGCCATGTCATAGGTAGCCATACACAGGTAGAAAAGCTGACAGATTGGCCTAAGGGCTCTGGCACACGGGGAGATTAGTCGCCCGCGACTAATCTCCCCGAAATGCCGTCCCACCGGCAAAAATGTAAATCGCCGGTGGGATGGCATATGCGGCGCCGCGATTTCCCTGAGAGGAAACTAATCTCCCCATGTGCCAGAGCCCTAAAGGTGAAGATACACAGGGCTACTTAGTAGCAGCTTCTTGTCACGGCAACTAAATGCCAGAAAATAATCTGCCATAGACAATACTGAAAATTGCCTCTGCTAAAACAGTAAGTGATCAGCATTGTCTAATTTTGTAGTCGTGACAAGTAGCTGCTACTAGTAGCTCTGTGTGTCTTCACCTTAACTCTCCCTGAGCATGGCCACCTCTAGCTGTCATTCAAGTCAGGACACTCTATGCAAGCAGTATGTATGTTCTACCTGCGCTTATACAGGTGCTCAAGCTTCCTCCTACACACACACGGGTTCCCAATAAAATTGACCAGAGTGTGTGTATATCAGTAAGTACTTATGTTGTAAGCTTCACTTAGGCAAGGAAAAACACAAATTATGTTTAATTTTACTAAGGTGTAGTGAAATATACCAGCATTTGCTATACCAGAGCAAATGTATATAAACTTATGATGATGTATAAAATGTATCTAATGTCATATTATTTGTATGAATATTTTAATGAAGAGGTCCAGAGATGTAGAAAAGCATTGAGTTGTTGCTGTCATTGCATGTCAGCATTCTGGTTATCCATGGCTGGCTGAAGGGCTAGGTTATGGCTTTCAAGGTTAAGACAGCCTCCACTTTTCAATATAATTCTGCCCAGGAGTACTGGACTGCTTTTACTTCTAGAGTAAGCTTTAGTGGGATAGAGCACACTGGCACATACTGGCACACAGTATATATTTGTAATATAAGCTTTGTAGCATCTTATTTGGAGCATCAATTAGCCCTGTTGAATTTACATTATTATTTTATGGAATGCAAAAATGTTATGACTTTAACGTACCAAATTGCTGATAACATCATCATTCTGCAATCTCAAGATAAAAATGATTGTTTTAGGAATACAACGTATTTTTGAATTTAAAAATATCAGATTGCTTTTGGCTGAATGTCAAACTGAATGAAGCATCAATTGGTGAACATCAAAGATGATGGGTTCAGCACATCATTATCATTTTAATATTTTTTAAAATTTTTATATTTTTTAATATTCTTACTATTAAATGAGTGGTTAGAGACAGCATGGCCCACATAGTAAAGATATGCAGCCAACAAATGCTGCAGTACAGAAAAGTTTGAATCTCCCATCTGCCTATCAGATCCCAGCACTTTTATCTGATCAGCCAAACAACAAGGTGGCCAAACATGGGCTGATAAAAGCTGCCATTTCGTTCCTTCCGAGGGCCAAATGATCCGATCAGCCAGATATCGTCCACCTCAAGATGGACATATTGGGAAAGATCTCTTCTTTCCAAACCTGGCGGATCTTTAAATTTATGGCTGGCTTTAGTCTGTTGAATGGAAACGCTACAAATTACTAGGAACCAGACTCTGGTAATGTACATGTGCTAATGGACATGTTCAGGGTAACTTTAATATTTTCTATTCACGTTATTGGAAAACAATCCTGGGTTAGCAGTGTTTGATCATTGTTATCTAAATTTCATAGTGTCACAGACCTGGCTACATCAAAGCAATAATCTCCAAGAATTGCTGATGTCTGAGCATTGGGCGATCTTGACTTTGCCATGAGCCAAATTATTTTATTACACACTTGAACCTATCTCCTTGGAAACAGGGTGTTGAAAGAAACTGCTACAAAATGCCCATTTTTTTACTACCTAAAAATAAAAGAAAATTCAAGTAACCTGTACACTGGATGGGGTTATGCTGTCAGAAAACATAATATTGTGCTGAAATAATTGTCCAGTGCAAAGCCATAGGGTACAACTCTACAAGTTTTGAGGCATTTTTATGTGTATCAAAGAGTTTCCCCATGTGAGATTCTGGGAGGAGACGGCAAAGGGTGGAGTGCTCTGAATACAGGAAAAACTGCTAAACAATAGATAATGCACAACACAAATCCAAGTTAAATAGGGTAAGAAAAACAAAGGAAATAATCTACTTATGCCCTGTATAACCTGCTGAAAAATGTACAAATGGTACAAGCTTGCATGGCTTCGCATAACATTGATGGATATTTTGTGTGAAATATGAATGATTGACTGTGGCAGAGTAGCATTTCTGATGCAGTCATTCTAAAGAGTTGCTATGGATTGCAAACTGTGGGGTTAGGCCTTTTGGGGGTCCGCAAATAGTGGCGGGGGGTGCTTAGTTTGAAAACCGGTTGGGGCTTGATGTGGCAATAATCCTCATCATCATTTATCTACATAGTGCCAGCAAGAAGCAAAGAGTAAAATATAGTATTAGAGGGCTCTAATCAAAAGTATAATGATGCCTATTTGAACTTCTAGCTGGCTCTTAGTGGTCTAGGGGGGCAGTTAGGGTAACATTTGTGGTGGACACTTATTTGCTTTCCTAGATATACTTGGAACTATAGTTGAATGGCTAGTACTCCAATATCCCCCTATAGCTGTTGCCTTTATGTAAGCTAAATGGTGGTCTCAACAAAACTGGTCCTCCAAGGAGTACTTGAACCCAAGTAGTCCAGAAATAACTGCTTTAGAGCATGGCTGTTCAACTGGCGGACTGTAGGGCCAGATGTGGCGCTCCAAATTATTCTTATGGCCCCCAGTCTGTTTAGGGCTCCATAGAGTTTATTGTGTAACAGTATAATTTTAATATAATCTTCAAACATTCGGTATGAAAATGTATTGGCCTACTACATGTAATAAGTTAGAAAGCACTGCACTAGGAAACTCTTCTCAACAACTGTTTGGTCACAACAGTGACCAAAATAACAATGTAGAATTCTTGCTTGTCTTTATCAACCCAACAGTTTACCAACAGCAAGTTTGTTGGTCCAGTTTGTAATCTATATGCTCCTATAATCTCTCCATCTGCGTAAAGAGAAGCACAGTGACCGGAACCAACATTCTTCAGACACTGGCACACTACCACTGCTTCTGGTATAAATGGACCAATGTTTTGTTTTCTGCCTGTTGGGGTGTGGCCTGGCTTCTCCGAAAAACCCAGGGGCATTCTTAAATATAACCGAATAACCAGCATTGGTGACAATGTGGTGTAGTTGGAGTCACTGCATCTAGGCTCATTGTGACTATTCAGGCATAACTGCTCAAAGAGATAACATGATGACTGTCTGTGCATAGCATCAGGCACAGATTTTTTTTATTCACTGTGACCATTTTCTTCTAAAATGGATAAACAATCGATTTGAAAAGTCAGGCAGGTCTGGATTAGTGCTGTTTGTCATTTAATATATACATTTGTTGGTTAATGTATTCATGGAAAACATGATATTAGTTGAAGTTTGCCTTTTCTTAGTACTCACTCATGGGCAAGACTCAAGTACTTACCCCATGTATTAGTTCATTAAGCTGGCCCATCTGAAAAATGCTCCATGCAGTTCCAAAGTTTTTAGTTGCTGTCTGTTAGAGTAACAGTCACCTAGAAGTTGTACAATGAACTTTTTTGTGCTTTGGTTTCATTATTGGCATATATATAGCTGTTGTGAAGTCTATCCTGATCATAAGATATGACTACTTATGTGCTCTCTTACTAGCCACATGCCTAGCTACTGTTTCTTCTTCATCTCACATGACCACTTCTAGCGGACAATTTCAGGCAACCACCACCAACTCCATAAAGTAATGCTTTTTAAGGTTGGTTTTAGATCCCCACCCTGCAATTTCACAGCATGTGGTCTTATAGAAGTTTTATATTTCTTTGGAAAAGAAATGCTTTGCTCTTAAACATTAGTGTGTCCCTTTGTATATTTAAAGGTGAAATGAAACTTAAATTCTTTTTCATTTTTAAGTTAAAGGGTTGTTATTTTTTGAGCTAACATCTAGTATAATGTTAATGCGAAAATTTGCAGTTAGTCTTCTATTTTTAATGGTTCAGAAATTGTATTGAATACCATTGTCCGCATAATACAAAAAAAGGACATGCTAAAAGTATATTGACTGAATGCTGAAAGTAAGACTAGGAACTTGAGCACTTGCCCAGAGCCATGGATCAACTTTTATTGTCAGCTTGGGTGTTTGCCTGCTCAGCCATCAGCAGCATCCAAGCTGGCAAATGGAAGTTACACAGGCAAAGATGGTGGCTGCCAACAAATCAGGTTGGAGGCAAAGGTCTGATGTCTTGTGTACATGTCATTTATCCCCAGTTCTATTCATTTGTTTCCATATGAGTATGTCATTCTGACCTATGCCTCCTACCCCTCAGTGTTTGCAATATGTGCCATGACTTAATGCAGTAAGCATCATTCCGAAACAAGAAAGAGGAAGCTTACTTTGTGTAAAATGCTTGTATTTTTTTTTAAATTTTGTTTTTATGTAGAAAACAAGTAATGAATGAAAGGGAACAGTAATACTAAGTATTCCTTTTGGTAATGTTTGGAAGTCTTGTATCCAAAATACTCTGTAGTCCCTGCTTTGTTGGTGCTCACCCCAATGCATTAACATTAGGATTACAGTATTAGTAGCCTTGCTTCTGTTTATGTTATGTCTGATAAATTTATTATTCATTTGATGAAGGTGTTTTATCTCAGCCTTTTTTTAAACCAATATGGACAGCACAACAGATCTGAGAGTTGTGTGACATTAGACATGACAGCCTTGTTCTCTTTAAAATGATCTGCTCTTGTATTTAGACACTCTCCTATTCATGTTCCAGTCTGTTCCACTGCCTGGTAGTGATGTGCGGGCCGGGCCGATACCAGCGGGTTTAACCGTGGGTTCGGGCTGACCTTGGAACATCATTTTTGTTGCTGGTGGGTTTTTTTGTGACATTATTGTGGGGCGGGCTCGGGCCTATAAATACAGGGCAGAAGCTGAATCGGGGTAAGGTTTGGGTTGGGAGTGGGCAGGTTAGGGTCGGGTGTGGGTCGAGTTTTTTCATCACTACTGCCTGGTACATGGGACCCTAGCAAACTGATAGCTGCTGATTCCAAACTGGAGAGCTGCAGTCCAAAAAAACGAAATAATCCAAAAACCATGACCAAATTTATTTAAACTGCAAATTGTCTATGTCTACCGTATCCTATTACAGGTTAAATGCATAGGTAAACCAGATTTCAAATTTTAGAACAGAGGTTGACTAAGCAGAGGGTACTTTTTTTTTTTTTTTATAATACACAAGTTTCAGTGAGTCATATGTGCATATTAAGCACACATTATAACAGATGACAACACAAAGAGCCTTTATAAGAAATTATTTGAAATAATATAAAGTAATTAAAGTAGCAAAGTTTGCACAATCTAGTAACTCATAGGAAGCAAGAATTTGACCAGTATATTTTAGTTCTGATTAATTGTTATGGGTTTATAGACCTAGTGCATTAAGGAAACAATATCCTGACCAATTATATTATTATGGATATTATGGATCATGGAAACATGTTTTACATGGCTTTTCCAGCTTAATAAAAGATCTGATTTTTTTTGTAAAAGTTATTCCTTTTGTAACTCCAACTAAAGCCTTTTTTCCAGAAAAATCTTAAACTTAATAATGACAGTTTCTAACACTTAGCATGTTTGCCCTGCTGTTGTAACTTATGGCAACCAGTCAGTTATTTGCTTTCATTTTTCTGTCTTCTTGACAGATCAGATCTATTTTCTGATTGGCTAATATGAGTCCCTATTACTAGTTTATAACTATGAAAAACCTATTAAAAACAAGGCATTTTTTTTTACTTCAGCATCAGTGGAGTCTTGCGAAAATGATCATTCATTGCTATGAATACAGTTTGATATACTTCTATATTTAATTAGAGTTTGTTACAGAGGAAAAAATATAATTGGCAAAAGTTCAACCCAATCTAGGTCCTGTTGCAAACAGATAGGTGTTTATCATTACTCTAACAGCACTGCATCAGTAAAGAGTGCTGACTTGTTGCTATGGGTTACTAGACCAAGACAAACTAGCCTATATTACTTTATAACCCCTTTTAAGATTCCTGTTCATGTGATTTCTGAAACTTACTTATGTATTGCTCTTCAGTCAGAGTGCAGCAGAGAGGGTTTCCTGCACAAATAATCTCGCTCCCCCTCCACCTTCCTGACTTCCGCCCCTAAATTTTCCAAGACCATAGTTTAGAAAGCAGGAACATATTACAGATTCCTGTCACAAGTTTGTTTTCAGTTCCCCATTCCCTTGGGTCACAGAGATTGTGTGACAGTGGGTTTTTCCCTAATGTCATTTTACCATATCCCTTTAGTTATAGTCCTATGAAGACTTGTCTTTTATTCATTTCTTGTATTTTGGACATATTTTTATTTTTACAGGGAAGAATTAACTAAATAATTAGAGATTGCTGAGCTAGGTCCCTTAAAGGAGAAGGAAAGGCTAATAAAGAGTTAATCTCAAGCTGCAGGCATACCTTCAGTTGTCTCAATAGTGCCCTTAATTCTCCCCATATTTCTCCCGTTCAGATAAGCAGAAGCCAAACAGGAAGAAAAAATGCTTAGCTGTGTAAAGAAAGTTCCCATAATGCCTCACTCCACAGACACCCAGACCAAGTGAACATGCTCAGTTAGTTACACTATGAGTCAGCTTTCTGCTGATTGACTCAGATCCACATTCCTAAGGGGGGGGGAGAGTGAGTTCTTAGCATTCTTGAGGGAGGGGGGAACAGGAGAGAGAGCAGAGAACAGAAAGCTGCGTGTCTCTGGCATAGGAAAACAGACACAACTAATCTTTTGACAGAAAAGTCAGTGCAGCGTTTCTGTGAGTGCTTTTGGCTCACATAGACCTTTTTTGATAAAGCTTACTTAGTTTTTACCTTTCTTTCTCCTTTAAGTGTTACTCCTACAACAAAGTCATACAGGTAACAGCTGACTATTTTATTGGTGTATAAATAAGAAGCAACTGTTTCTTTCTGCAGATTTATATTTTTCTGTTTTCATTAATGCAGAAAGCTCTGAAATATGGCAGTTTTCATATAATCCTGTTTAAACAAACAATATAGTGGGAGATGGTTTTTCCGTAATTCGGAACTTTCTGGATAACGGGTTTCCGGATAAGGGATCTAATACCTGTACTATATTATATCTATAATACCACTGGGATTCAGGATTTCTAGTTCCCCTATTGAACTGCTAACAAAATATAATTTTTTTTTTTTTAGTCACAACCTCTGGCCTGGTGACTTGGTGGTGCACCATGTTGCCAGTTTTTACTGGTGTTGGTGGAAATCTTGGGATTTCCTCCTTGGATCTTTCTGCTAATAATGAGGTGCTGCATGGCACGGTCACCACTGGTAGGATGGCTGGCTCAGTGATGTTTTATCCTCTTCACTTAATAAACTGGTGGTGGTCTGTAACTGGACGCTTTGTTAATTACAGACAGTGTAACATGTTCCTTAGTATTCCCCTTTGGGTACTGTTCTCTAATCTACTTCTCTAATCTAGTCATAAACCTGCACGAGGTGCTTTGTGTCTACATGCCCTTCTATTACAAAGTGGAATCGTGGGGCTCATATTCTTATGCACAGTTATGCTGTATAACTGCCAGTCTGTGCCAGCAATAATGGTTGCAAATTCTTTTGGGTGCAGTAAAGTAATAATTACCTTTAAATTAATAGTTATGAGGGTTACATGACAGCTTGCAACATAGCATCAGATACAGTTTTAAGCATAGGAACATTCCCTGCCCTTGTTGAACAGTTATGTGCAGTGCATTAGGGCTAAACTCTATGGGAGCTTTTGTAGGATGGTGTTGGATCAACAAAATGCATCTTAAAAGTCTGATGCAGCCGCGTGGATCAAAATATGATGGGACTGATACAAAAATATGATGTGTTAAGTACATGGAAACTTCTGCCATCCAACACAACACACCTGTGGGAAAGGAACGCTACATGCTGCGTCTTCATCTGTGTCTAATATCTGGTGGTATCTGAGACTTTTTTTTCTTACTGAAGTACATAGACATTCGAATGGTACAAAACATGCCATCTGACTTCTGATCAAGAGTAGAGTTTAGCCTTTAAGGTTTTTTGAGCAGCCTCAAAATCACTTTCAGGTATCCACATGGTTGCTCCCCCTTAGTAAACCAGGACCTGTGTTCCAAAAAGTGAATCGTACAATATATTGTTTACTTGTTAGTGTAGCTATGTGTGCCCAGTTACTTATAATTTCCATGTTTTGTATTGAAAAATGAAATCACTGTATTACCCATTTTTAATTTTGAAGAAAATGTGGCCTTTAACTGCAGACTTTCTTCCATTTTTGAGTCTGTTGCATTAAATCCAGATAATTTGGGGTTGATTCACTAAAGGGCGATAAAACGAGCGCTAATTCTAGCATGTGTTAAAAATTTTGCGACTTAACGCTCGATTCACAAAAAGGACAGGTGTCATAATTAAGACGCGATGTTATTTGCGTTATTTAACTCACGATGATCGTTTTTCTTGTGTTAATTCCTGCTGCGCGCGATATATTTTGCCCCTTGCTATATTAGCGCACGATTTTACGCACGTTACCATTACTTTCGGAAAACTACTGTTCTGAAAATTACCATTTCCCTGAAAACTGGAGGCTGCATCACTCTAGGATGATCACATACTTGAAAAAATCCCACTGCAAAGTCCATGTTGTGTTGGCAAAAGCTCACAAACTGCAATTTTCTTTAAGTACCGCCTGCCCCAAGTAGGTGTTAATATTCACACAGACTAATGCAATATTTAGCGCATTTAACGCTTCATATGTGTTTGTGAATCATGCGTTAGTATTATTTCTGTGCAAGAATTAACGCAATGCGAGGTAAATAAAGCATTGCGATAGTGCGTTGCTTTATATGCGTCTTAACGCATGCAAAATGACTTTGATGTATCGGGACTAAATTATCGCATGCTTTTTAACGCAAAAAAGCATGCAATAAGCTTTATCGACCTTTAGTGAATCAGCCCTTTTGTGTGATCTGTCTGCCATAATCCCTCTGAACTTTTGGAGGGCTTTTTTTTGGGGGGCTGAAGTTGTGTTTTTTGACAACTTTGTGGCATTTCCCCCAACAGTTAATGGGCGCAAGGTTGGTGATGTGCCTGACACATTTGTGGCTGATGCATCAAAATGAGCATGGTTGCACATGCCTTCTATGCAGCTTGGACACAATTTTGCTGAAAATCTTTGATGTTTGGATGTTGCGATCACCGCTTATCAGCATCAAAATAATGTATGTGTTACATTCTTTAGTTGTGAGCTCACTGCATTAATATATGCAGGCCACTCACTTTGTCATTCTGAGGTTGCGTGAAGTTGCCTGCAGGAGGAAGCTTTGTGCAACTTCAGAATAACGAAGCCATGCGATGGCCTTAACACTGGAGACTACCATTGTTGCCGGTGGAAAGGCATTTTGTAGTGGTTAGTCATCTGCGATAGCAGAGATCTATCATGGGCGACTAACCTGCTCCGTGGGTCCTTAGCCTTAAGGTGGTAGCTTCAGGGTTCCTCTGTGTCAATAGGAACAGTTCTTACGAGGAGGCTGGACAGACCCAGTAACACATAAGGCAGCTATGCAGAAGTGCAAGGAGTGGTGTTAGACTTTAATACCTTTAACAAATGGCATCCATTTATGTGTTGACTGCACAGCACAACTGCACTTCTGATTCTTAAATGAGCCTTTTCTCTAAGTTCATACTAACCAACTTGAACTGGAGAGAAAGTCCTGAAAGTTGCCATTTGTGAATATATAAAATTCCCATTATTTTATTAAACTAGTCCATCAGTACTTTTTAAAAGATATTTAGGAAGCTTAATGTAAAATATCTATGCAGATGCAGCACCCTTAGGCTAATGCCCCATGAAGAGATTAGTTGCCCGCTATAAATCTCTGCTACTGCAGATGACTTATCTCTTCAAAATGCCTTTCCACTAGCTACAAAGAGAATCGGCAGTGGAAAGTCATATGCGTTGCTTCTTTTTTGCACAAGTTTCCTCCTGCAGACAACTTTGTGTATGCATTTCCACTGGGGAATCACTTTTTTGCTGGTGGAAAGGCATTTTGCAGAGATAAGTCGCCTGTGGTAGCATAAATTTTATGTGGGCAACTAATCTCTTCATGGGGCATTAGCCTTAGGAATTTTTGAAGATACTGTAAAGTAAACCTTTCCCTCTGTGCTCTCCCAGCTTTGTGCTTATCTGTGCAGTTTCTGTACATTTCACCAACATTCCATCTAATCTTGGCTCTGATCTTACACTGAGGCACCTACTTCATGGGCCAAATCAGTTATCTGCAGAAAATCTGTGCAGAAAAGTCTTGACATTCAGATATGGGTCAGACTTCATTCTTTTGTTAATTGAGTAATATAATGGCAGAGCAATGAAATGCTTCTTACTGTGCCCAAGCATTACAGTACATAGCATTTATGGGAAATTGTGTCACTGGGCTTAAACATCAACATTTGTTCTATTTAACCCAGTTGTCTTTTTTTAACATGGCCATATGCCCCTGTTGTCTTCAAAGCCCAGACACTCCACATGCTCTGCTTTTGGGCTTTATTGCATATGACAAGTAAAGTAGGCTAAGCCTTTTCCTCCTGTCAACTCCACTCTATAGCAATGTGGATTAGCAGGTGAAATCAGCCAGATGCTGTCTCCTAGATATAAGGCACTGTATTTCTCAGGCCTTGTTTGTTAGCTGACATACTGAAATAATGCATTTTTTGCCCTTCTATTCCATAAGAACTGGAAGCAACAAGCATTGCAGTTTAAAGTTGGTAAATACACATGAACAGGTTTACATCCCTACAGCAGTGGTTCTCAACCTTCCTAATGCTGCGACCCTTTAATACAGTTCCTCATGTTGTGGTGACCCCCAACCATAAAATTATTCCTAAGACCATCGGAAATATGTATTTTCTGATGGTCTTTTGGCGACCCTGTGAAAGGGTCTCGACCCACAGGTTGAGAACCGCTGCCCTACAGTCAAGTGATGTAGGACCGTCTGGTGGGTTTGGCGGTTTGATTGGATAAAGTTATATTTTGCAATGACTCTTTCATTGTTCTGTAAAGGCAGTCCATAAAGGAATGTGCAACTACAAGAGAGACAGCCTACTTGCCATATACACAATGCACCACTGCTGGCTGTATGCATTCTTGTATGTACACCCAGGTATGTATGCTGTATAGAGAGCTCAGGGATGGGCAGTCAGCTCACATTGTAGGGCTACAGGTTGTCAATCCTTGATTTAGCTGGTCAGTAATAAAGGAATAAATAGCCCAGTGATTTTGTTTCCTTCCACAAAGAAGCGGTTTAGCCTAATCCTAGAATGCTTTAAGAGGATTGTATTGTGAGGCATGCGCAGTCGGCTGTACTGGAAAAGAAGAACATTCTTGTGGCTTCGCTTATTCATGGAAGAAAACTAAAAATATGACTCCTTACAATGAACAGTCTTTTCCAGCTCACAGTCCAATTTTAGAGAAATATTTTGTGTCTGTTTTATTATTATTTTAATTAGACATATGTTCCTTGGGGGCCTTTTTGGTAAAATATTATTATTTTTTTTTTTTCTAGAGAACTAATCCTAAAATTTAAACAAACATTTTGCTTTTTGTGTGAAAGCTGGTTTATTGGGTGAAGCAGCCTTAGTCTGATGTATGTGTACAAATAAGTATATGTTCTGCAGCACTTTTCCTACTTTTGTTCTCATTTTAGGCAGTTGTTTTTATCACTCTGCCTTTTGTAGAATGCTCTTTGTGGATAAAATTGCTGCAGGTTCGCTCTTAATGAACAAATTGGAATTGGTCACAAGTTGGCTGAAACCAGAAATTACCACTGGAATCATGGCAGCCATGTTTTCAGCAATACCTGAAGTAAGGTGATTGTCGAGGTTCAAATTTGCCAAATGTTGATTAATGAGCCCACCCTTTTTAGAATCACTCTGCCCTTCTGTTTGGGTAGAATCTTATTGGCTGGTTGCTTACACCAGTAAACTTGCTGGTAGTCAGCAACAAATGATTATAGGCAGCACTCTGTCATAATTCATTAAAAAGCCTTTATTAATCCCCAAATACAAAAATTGATTAAATTCAAAACTCAAAAATCTATTTAGTGAAAATGAAAAACTGAAACATAAAATATAAACGATAAAATTCGTACCAAGTCAAACAATGAGGTCCAGGTGTGAACACCCCGAACCTAGCACAAATGTTAAGAGCCAAGCCAAAGCCCGTGAATAACAGTCAAATTCACTCACCCGAGTCCCAAAATGGTCCGGGTGCTCAGGGCCCTGAACCCGTAGCCAAGGGAATAATTCCAAATTCCACATGCCTATGATTAAGTGCGCATGCGCACGAAACGCGTTAGGCACTCGTATTTTAATGGATTAATAAAGATGGAATTTTAATCTTTGAAGTCCGGAGTGTTTGGAGCTTCTTCTGTTCGAATTTAAAAAGCCTTTATTGTCACAATGTGGGCAGCAGCACCAAACCAGGCGCATTTTTACTGGGTGCATGTCCCACTGTGAATCCTGAAGCTATGGACAGCACTCCAACCTCTAATCTTCTTATAATAAAAAACCTTTATTCACATAATTGGCACAGTCCAGTACAGCAGTACTGTACAACATGACATTTTATTATAAGAAAATTGGAGGCTGGAGTGCTGTCCATAATTTTAGGATTGGTTGCTTACGCCATGCACATGTCATTTTCCTTACCTTTGAGACCTATAGTGACCTATAGAGGGTTAAGCAGAACAGTCATAATGGCATCTCCTGATATTTGCTTGAAATAAAACTAAATATGTATATATTGGTTGATATTTGTACAATATTGAGGCTTAGCAGCGCTGTCTCTCACATGTTAAACTTGTTGATTGATTGATTCTCTCTCCCTCCCTCTATTGCCCGAGGAAATCCTCCATTTGGCATTAAATATGTAATATCATATTCTGATGCTAAGATAACAGGTGTGTTATAAACACCTGGCTTTTCACTACTAACAGCCATCAAACAGGGATTGATGAAAAACATAACTAGTGTATTCAGCCTGTGGGCCTTTAATTCTTGTTTTTCAATGACTGTGGCTTGTAGTTCATCAACAACAGCTGCAAGGCAGCACGTTACAAATGTTTTGGCTAGACAAGACTAAAGTGTGTTGGGAGGGAACCTGCATGTGTTCAGTGCCTCTTATACTTTAATGTTAGCTTTTATATAAAGCCTGGAGGTCTATGGACCAAAATCTTTCCTAGCTCTGTACCAGAGCTCTAACCAATCCCAGGGGCTTCATTCCAGCGAGCATCAGGCTGCTGCTCTGGCTCAATGAGATCTATTCATGAGTGATCAGTTCATGCTGTTTGAGCCTGTGGGGCTGATTCATGGAGCAGTGAGGTATTTCTGACAGTGATGAATCAGTACTTTATACTTGCAAGGCATTAAACAAGGTTCTCATGTGACACACCACCAGCCTTTTGTTAAATATGTTCCACAATACAGAGTTTGGAGAAGCTGTGGTGAATGTAACACACATTCCATAGATACAGATGCAGACGTGTGCTACCGGGCTGCAGAGATTGCATTATATGTATAGGTTCATGTTTATCAGATAATACAGCTAAGCTGTAGCCCACATTCTATTTTTTATAACCACTACTGAAGTTAAGAGATGTAGGGGCCCTGGGAACTTAAGGGCCCCATCTAAGAGAATAACAATTTTACAATTAAGGGATATGCATGCCTGCAAGTCTTGCAGAATTACAATATCCAGCCTAGAGCTGGCTGTGGCATGCTGGGAAGTGATGTTAAACAATGGCTAGAAGCATGCAGGGACATCCTTTATATATAACAAAAATAACTCTTAAAGTGGATCTGTCATCATAAGAAAAAATTCTATTGTGTTTATCAAGCAAAATAAACTTAAACTATACAAGTAATATAAATGTTGTTTCCTTTAGGGTGAAGACACACAGAGCTACTTAGTAGTAACTACTTGTCACAACTACTAAATACCAGAAAATACTCTGCCATAGACAATACTGAGAATTACCTCTACTAGAACACACGTACAGACAGTTATCAGTAAATGACCAGCATTGTGTATTTTAGTAGACATGAAAAGAGCTACTATGTAGCTCCATGAGTTTTTTACCCTTAAGGTGGCCATACACGCACCGATATTATCGTACGAAACCTCGTTTCGTACGATAATCGGTGCGTGTATGGCATGTCAGCGAGCCGACCGATATCGCAGGAAGCTGCTGAAATCGGTCGGCTCGCCGATCGGCCAAGTTAGAAAATTTTGATCGGGCGCCATAGAAGGCGCCTGACCAAAATCTCCCTTCAGCGCTGAATCGGCAGAAGGAGGTAGAAATCCTATTGTTTCTACCTCCTTATCTGCTGTTTCAGCCCTGAACGGTGTGTGGCGGATCTGACGATGTTTCGTGCGACCGACGGTCGTACGAAACATCGTGAGATCGCCACGTGTATGGCCAGCTTTAGTCTTGGAATTAAACAGTCAAAGCAAGCAGACAGGTGCCATTTTGTGAACACTGTTATTAAGGTTGGCTTTGTATCACCCCTAAATCTTGTGTATGCACCAGAATGGCGGGACCTGATACACATGCCCATGCACTGGCTACACAATTAGATTGTGAGGAGGGACGGGGAAAGTGAGTGCTGCATAAAAGTGGGGCAGGCATTATATGATTGACAGCTGGGTTTTTGACTTTGACTTTTTTACTTTATAATGGGTATGAAGGTGTTAGTATTTTTTATTATCTATTTAATTTACCTCTTTGTCAGATTGTACTATCTATGCTGGTAAAACCTTGTTATACAAAAACAATTAATTAGGGTTTCATATTAAATTAGAAAAGGACTTTTATGTCTGGGTGACAGGTCCCCTTTTAAACTATGTGTTAGTTATACTTATCAGTACTTTCTCCAAGGGTTTCCTGGTGTGTGAGTGACCCTTGTGAGGGCATTCTGGAGTCAAGTAAAAAACAAAAAAATTTTATTCTGTGAGGTTATAAATATTTTTTTTTGAAATAGATACAAGACCAAAAACATTTTTCCATATTTGAGATCCCCTTTTTAATGCTGCTTTGCAAGGAATAGTTTCCAAGTGATTATTTTATGTTTCCTCTATGGAGAATGGCTAAAGGAATCTGGGCAAAGCCCTGTGGGATTGGCCTACGTATTAGAGACTTGAATGTTTCCTTCAGCTGCAAGAGGAAGCTGTGGATTGTGCAGAGGAAATGCCAGAATTGCTGAGAGAGGAGCCTGCACAGCTAGTGTGCTCCATGTGTGACAGGATGACAATTCCGCATAAAAGCTCCAGTAGTGATCTCCGTCCAGCCGCTCGGACTCACATTGTTTTTAAGATCCAGATTTGAACACTAGAGTCCAGAAAGCTTGAGCATAAACTGAGCGTTTAGAGCAGAGGTCTTGTTTGTGTCATAAGCCCCCCATAGCTTATAGGAAAGGGTGTGTAAATATGTTTGTGTGTGTATGTATGTATGTATGTATGTATATATATATATATATGTATATATATACATATATACATACATATACATACATACATACATACATACAGCAGGGAAAATAAGTATTGAACACGTCAACGTTTTTCTCAGTAAATATATTTCTAATGGGGCTCAAAACAAATAAGTCCATAAATTGTTATGTGTAATAAAGTGGAATGACTCGGGGAATAGGTATTGAACACATGAAGAAAAGGAGGTGCAAAAAGGCATGGAAAGCAAAGAAACCTGCTGAAATCTGTCAGTATTTAGAAAGCAATCCTGACGCCTTTCAGGCAAATTAATATCAGCTGGTTTAGTCCTAATTGATAGCCTCTAAAAAGGTTTCTCATTACCAAGGTATCGCACAAGAAGCATCTCATGTTGGGTAATAACAAAGAGCTCTCTTAAGACCTTTGCAACCTTATCGTTGCAAAACATACTGATGGCATTGGTTACAGACGTATATTCAAGCTTCATGCAGTTCCTGTGAGCATCATTGGGGCCATAATACAGAAGTGGAAAGAACATAATTTCACCCTAAACCAGCCATGACAAGGTGCTCCTCTTAAGATCAGCAGAGCTGTCCAAGAGCCAAGGGTCACTAGTGCAGAACTTCAGAAAGACATTGAATAAGCAGGTACAGTTGTTTCAAAGAAAACAATAAGTAATGCACTCAGCCAACATGGCCTCTATGCACGCTCACTTCGCATGATTCCACTGCTAAAGAAAAAGCATGTTGAAGCTTGTTTAAAGTTTGCTGCACAACAATTGGACAAGCCAATGAAATTCTGGGAGAATATAGTCGGGTCAGATGAGACCAAAATTGAACTCTTTGGATGCACAGACCATGTTTGGAGGAGAAATGGCACTGTACATCACCTTAAAAACACCATACCAACAGTGAAGTTTGGAGGTTGGAACACCATGGTGTGGGGCTGTTTTACAGCATATGGTACTAGCAGACTTTATATAATTGAAGGAAGGATGGATGGAGAAATGTACCTGGACATTCATAAGAATCTACCAGGATGCTGAAGATGAAGCAAGGGTGGACATTTCAACAATGATCCCAAACACACAGCCAAGGAAACTTTCAATTGGTTTTAGAGAAAATAAAGCTGCTAGAATGGCAAAGTCAATCACCTGACTTGAATCCAGTTAAAACAATCTATGGAAATAACTGAAGATCAGAGTTCATAGAAGTGGCCTTGGAAACCTTCAAGATTAGAAGAATGGGCCAAAATCACACCTGAGCAAAATCTCTGCTATGCTTTGTATTAATGCAACTAATGCATTAATACATACTTCTAGGCACAATCCAAGTACAGTGGTAGAGCAGCAAGGGAAAACGCAGTGACAGTATCGCTTAACCAGTGAGATTGCCCACTTTGCCTTATACCCAGAGGGATCCTGCTCAGCCTCAATTAAGCTCACTAGCATGGCTGCCTGTCAAGCAAAGGATAGCTTACAAAATCCTTCTGCTGACATTCAAAGCCCTTCACTCCCCTGCTCCTCACTACATTTCTTCACTGGTCTCCCTACATGTTCCTGGTCGTCTCCTCCGCTCCTCTCAGAGCCTCCGTCTCTTAACACCATCCACACCCACTGCGCTCTCTCGTCTTAAACCTTTCTATCTCGCTGCTCCTTACCTCTGGAACTCTATCCCTGAATCCCTCCGTGGGGAAAACTCACCCACTCTCTTTAAGAAAAAACTCAGCTGTTACCTTCTGGAGCACTAAGACATTATTTTGCCCAGTCCTGCGCTTAAGGGCAAATGCCCATACCTGATGCACTCTTACCTTCCAGTTTGTGCCTGTATGTTACCCAACCACTCAGATTGTAAGCTCTACGGGGCAGGGACCTCCTTCCTACTGTGTCTCATACCACATGGCACTTATATATATATATGTATACATATATGTATTTATTGTATTTATTTATTATATCACTTGTCCTCCCTGTGTGTAATTTTGTATTCTGTAAGACTGTACAGCGCTGCGTACCCTTGTGGCGATTTATAAATAAAGTTATACATACATACATACATACATACATACATGGGGTCATTACAATGTTTAGTACTGCTGCCTTTTAAAGGAGAAGGAAAGGCAAAGTCACTTGGGGGTGCCAGAATGTTAGGCACCCCCAAGTGAATTGAATCGCATACCTTTTACCCCGGGCTGGTGCTCCTGTACAGAGAGAACAGCACCAGCCCGGGGTACCTGCAACGCTTCCTCCTTCCTGTTCGCTCACGCGCATGCGCAGTAGAATGAAAAAGTCGAACTTTAACAGAGAAGTCGGCTTTTCACTCTACTGTGCATGCGCCTGTCGTGGGGCAGGAAGGAGGAAGCGCTCACTCACAGGTACCCTGGGCTGGTGCTGTTTTCTCCTAACAGGGGCACCAGCCCAGGGTACAAGGTAAGCGATTAAAGTCACTTGGGGGTGCCTAACATTTTGGCACCCCCAAGTGACTTTGCCTTTCCTTGTCATTTAACTCTAGGGTCCTAGTATCAATTCCAGCCAGGGTACAATTTGCAAGGCATTTGTATGTTATCCCCATGCATCCCCTCCCACACGCCAAAAAATTCTAGGCAGGTTAAAATTGACTATAGTACATGTGAATGTGTTTGGGACCTTATACTGTAAGCTCTACTGGGGCAGTAAATTAAGTGATTGATTATGTGATTGATATACTCTCTGTAATTTCCATTTCTTTTCTGGCAAAGACAAACCATATTTTGCTTTATGGCATGAATTCTTTTTACATTCTCAGGATCAGAGCTACTGTGCCACTAGATAAAGTAGTATTTTTCCCCCTTATCTGAATGTCTTATAAACATTTACATCACTGCTGATTGGAATGTGGCTGGGGTTACAGTAAGAGTAAATAGCCTTATATCAATGCACACTATAAGATAATAAATACAGCCATAAAAGCATTTGGTATGTTTGCACAAATTTATATGTATATTCTTTATCAGCATTATACAGTGTGCAGAAAAATTGCCTACATTTTAATATACATACCAAGGGATACCCTTAAATCACATAAGCCAAACCAGCAAAAGCAGACATGTAGGAATGAGAAACACTAATGTAGTTCTTTATCAAGGGGATTTTTATGTTTTCAGTGAGAGTGAAACAGACAAGGAGGCTTAAGGTGGTCATACACGCTAAGATCCGCTCACTTGGCGATATCTCCCGGTATCCCCACCTATGGTAGGTGGTATCGGGCTAATTTGGTAATTTGGCCCTAGGGCCAAACAGTCGAATTTGGCCGCATGGTCCCCAATCCGACTAAAAATCAAACCTGCCCGATCGAGATCTAGCTAATTTCAGGCCAGATGTTAGTCGGGCAGGCCCTGTTGTTAGTGCCCATATAGGGGCAAATAAGCTGCTGAATCACAAAATTGTATCTCAATAGAAGGAGGTGATTTTGTGAAGACCATATTCTATGTATAGTGGCCCTTTTTAAATGGTGTTTATCCGTTGCGAATGTTAAGGCTGATGCCACACAGGAATGATTCTCTGTCTATAGATAAATGGAGGTTGCCCCTATGCTTGAATCAGCCTAACCCTGTGACTGTACCCAGAGCCACTGCGCTGCCTAGCCCCATATGGAGTAGCCTTTAATCCAAGTTAAAAGATTTTCCTGTCGTGACAGAAACTGCATATTTACACAGTAAATCTAGAATCTTACCATTTGTAAAATAGCCATTGATCACTGAAGGACACCGTTCTGCTGCAGCCTATGATGAGATTTAACTCATTACAGTATGGCAGTATTCACTCAAATGAGTATGCGAGAAACTTTTTGGACAGAGTAACCTATTCCATTATAAATTATTAAATAATTTTAAAATACATATATTAACTGCAAACCCTGTTTGGAAACAGGTAATTTAAATTTAATGTTTTCTTTAATAGTTCTCAGAGCTGGCCTTGAAGGTGGGCAGTATTGGGCTAATCTGATCATTTGTCCCTTGGGCCAACGATTGGATCATAATTGCTGCTATGCAAGCAGTCAGATTGAGGACTACGTCAACGTGCAGATGTAGTCCATAATCCAAAGGGAAAATCAAACCTACCTGATTTTTGGTCAGCTATCAGTCATGTAGGCCAATATCGGACCCTTACTGGGGCAGACAAGCTGCTGGATCAGTCTGAAGGGGTCGAAGCACAGCTTAAATCTGCCTATTTATGGCCACCTTAACTGTTTAGGGTGAAGACACATGGAGCTACTAGGAGCAGTTACTTTTTCACTGCTACTGGACGCCAGAAGATACCCTGCCATAGACAATACTGAGTATTTGCCGCTGCTAAAACCTGCGGGATGGGGGTATAGATTGGGATCACAGGTCTGCCCCTGTAAGGGTCTGATATCTGCCTACCTGACTGATATCTGACCCTTACAGGGCAGGTAAGCTGCAGGATCAGTCTGAAGGGGCTGAAGCGGCAGATTAAATCTGCCTAATTATGGCCACCTTTAATCTATAGGCTAGAGTCCTGCAGATTACCTGTTAAAAAAAAAAAAAAAAAAAAAGCAGGTAACCTCTGGGATACTGGTCATCACAAGTCAGAGAGTTGCAGGACTTATCTTTATTTTGTATCTTTATATATATATATATATATATATATATATATATATATATATATATGAGTAGCTGTAGAGAGAGTCCGCACTCACAGGTCTTGAGAAAATATAGAAGTTTTATTCAAATCAACATCAACTAGATGTTGATTTGAATAAAACTTCTATATTTTCTTAAGACCTGTGAGTGCGGACTCTCTCTACAGCTACTCCATCTATTATTTTGGGACTGCACCCAGGCTCCCTTGGACCTACTTATACGTGAGTGCCTGTCTTCTCGTAGAAAGCACTCCAGGGACTTATAAAAATCAAAAAAATTTATTTAGACACAAATGTCTACGCGTTTCGATCCATACGGGATCGTCATCAGGACAATATCAAATTTAATTCGTTCAGGTCATAAGACACCTGTAAATATTGTGATAAAGTGACAAACAGGACATAATAAAAAGATAAAAAATCTCAAAAGTGACATATCATAATCAATTGACATGTTATAAAGTGACTTAGTATAAAGTGACATAATATAAAGTGACATAGTGACTAGATAAGAAAATCTCCAAATATCATGGCTTTTTAACTTTTGGCATTTTATATATGTACACAAGGGGTTAATTGTGTTCAATTGTATGCATGCACTGATTGGATCATGTCACTATTTAACTACACACCTCACTTCCTGATATTGTCCTGATGACGATCCCGTATGGATCGAAACGCGTAGACATTTGTGTCTAAATAAATTTTTTTTATTTTTATATGTCCCTGGAGTGCTTTCTACGAGACTATATACAATTTTATGGTTAGCACCCGGCCATTGGCGTTTTTTGTTTGGTGAGTGCCGATTTTTGGAACAATATATATATATATATATATATATATATATATTTTTTTTTTTTTTTTTTTTTTTATGGTAACAATAGAAATCTGTGCTTGACACAGTGAATTCAGTAGCAGGATATATCAGTAACTCATGTACTATTTCATTATATGGGAAATTGTACTCTTCTTTGAAGTGATGTTTTCACCATATTTGCTCTTGGGACAGTCAGATTCTCATGAAGAGCCCTGACCTCCTCCCTGTCTTGGCATCTCTACATTTGGAACATAACACTCTCACATTTTTTTTCTAAACAAGATCTTTCTCCTGCTATGTCTGGTCATGTGTGTTATTATTATTTATTATTATGAATAGAGACATTTCAAACAGGATGTTTAAATAAGATGGAAATAAGGAAAAAAAGTGACTTGGAGGCCATCTCCATGAGTTTTTATTTATATGCTTTGATTTTAGGAGAGCAGTTTCGTTTAGTGGTCTGTACTCAAGCTCAGCGCTCTGGACCTGTGCTTACTGTTCACTGCTCATCTTCATGGCACTGAAGGGGCTGAATGCACAAAGTGGCATTAGCACAATAAAAATGGAACAAGCAGTTTGCCCCTTATTTCAGTTGAGCCAGTTTTCACCTATTAAAAAAGGTGCTTGATGTTGATTTAGCTAGCAAGCCTATACTATCAAAATTTAGTGGAACAAAATTGTGTTTGTTTAATATTCTGCTATTCTGAGTTATATTAACTTGCTAATGCATTTTGAAAATAAGCATGGGTGTGCACTAGTGTAAATGCATTTGTGCTGCATTCCAGCAATATTAAAGCAGTGTGCTCATCAATATCTGTCTATACTACCCACTAAACTAGTCTTCCTTCATTATGGGAAAACTTTGGAATTTGTCTGGATACATTAACTAGCAGAAGTCAGCTGACCAGTGTTTGGTGGGGTACAAATAGAGGGGAAATGCCCTGAGCCCCATACATATTGGAGCCCCTCAAAGCAGCAGTTGGAAGTATGAATAAGGGGGTTAACAGGAAGATTGGAGCAAGATGTCATTGGAGAACAAGAAGCTGAACAAGATTTTCAATGTTTTCCTAAATAGTTATGAGCGAATCTGTCCCGGTTTGCAAATTGAAAAAAACCCAAAAAACACAGAAATTTGCCTCAAACCCATTCCTGCCCAAAAATTGTGTCCATTACTACTCCTAAACAATATAATCAGGCATTCTGTTTTTTTTTCTGTTTAGTAAGTAAGGTAGTTCCCTATGCATTTAGGTAGTTCCTTAGGGGGTATTATGGGTATGTCACTTTAGAATCCTAGATTCTTTAGACACTTTATAAAACACTTGTAGGGTCATATTTATTCCTGTAATAGTGTTTTGTGGATATTTTCATATTGTTGAAAAATCTTGAAAGGGTTGAGATTGGGAGCAAAAAGGAAAAACAAGAAAAAAAGAAAAAATACAACTTGCTTGAATGCTGAAAATACACCTTCCGTTGACTTTTATGGCATCTTGGCTGGTTCTAGGAGGCAACTTTATCCTTTACAACCTTCATTTGAAAAGTATTGTCACTGTCAGTCTGGCCCTTTTTGTGGTCTGTTAAAGTGAACCCCTTGTGCCATAAGCCTAAGCGTTTAACTCTACTTTCGAAGCTGTGCATGTTTATTATCTTATGGCCGGTGCAAAAAAAAAAAAAAAAAAAAAAAACACTCCAAAGTGCAAGCTTTAGAATAGAAAACTAAACTGGAAGGACTGTAATAAGCATTGGCAGACCCCCCTCTGAGCCTGATTTGGCTGTTCCTCTCAGGCCTTAATATTCAATATTGTATGTAGGACCAGATCCAAAGTTATTATCCAAATTGCTAGGCTTTCTTTTCTACTTCTTTATTTGTAAACGATTGGATAATGCCTTAAAATGTACTAAAACATAGATTGTCTAAATATTCCTTACAATTATTGTTGCTCTGCAGTTCCCAGAATCCCTTGTCAGACATCAGTTCAGTAGTTGAAGGGATGCAGATTAGACATCGCCATAATAAAAACAGAGTTACAGAATGAGATCCTTTTTATGCTGGAACTATGCACCTTTATTTTAGTAACTAGAGAGAGAATTTTCCCAGGGTGTGCCCCTTATGTGAAAGGGAGCATTGTATCATTCACATATGTTTAAAATATACATCAATAGGTCTTTACTACTTTCTTAAGCCAACATAGAGATGCCATCTTGATATGTTCTGGCCATTTGTTACTAAGAGAGCAGGGAATATATAAATGCTTCTCTCTGTATAAAATATATGCAGAATATCCAGTTGGATCATCTAGTTCTTGTACAGTACAAGTATGGGATCTGTTATCTGGAATGATAGGGACATGGGGATTTTCAGATGAGTTCTGAAAATGTGTCATGTAAATCACCATATGTTAAAAGTAAAAAAAAACTTTTTAACATTAGGAAAGCTAAAATAGGGTTGTTTTGTCACCAACATGTATTTGTACAGGTTAGTTACCATCAAGAAAAAGGCACTGTTTTATTACAGAGAAAAGGGAAATCAGTCAAAAATATTTATTAATTGTGGAAAATACAAACTACTTGAATGTAAGTGAGCCCTTTTTATCATTCACTTGAAGTCATGCACCTCAGAACTGGGGAGGGCCATGGCACCCCCATGCTCGTCTGGCCAGTCATTTTTTTTTGTGATCAATTGATTCTAAACCCAACCATAAGGATGCCCCACTGTAAACCCTATTTTCTATAGGAGTTGAGCAAAACCTAATCACACTTGGATAAAATTTCTTGAATAAAAATTATAGAATTATAGATGCAGAATAATTCACCAACGACAGTGCTGATTACTAGTACTGTATCAGTCATGTTGCTGTTATTTTACATACAGAGATTGTGTAATTTTGACTTCATTGTTATCAAGGATGCACTTGTTCAGGGCTGGCAATTACTGTTTATTGTTTTCAACTCCAATTACTAAAACATGGAAGCAGATCAGGTAGGATTATTATTGGGAGAATTGTTATAGGGAGAAAGTTATTTTAAGCAATATGGCTTAAAGAATATATTCCTGATGTTGCTGAACTCTCAGCATGCCTTAACCTTTACAATATATTACATTATTCTGGGCAGTGTTTATATTTCCTAAACAGCCATTTACTGTTAAAGGGAAACTCCAGCTTCTGATGTAAAACATTTTAAAGAGCCGCAGCCCCACACAACACAGAAACATCCAATATACCTATCACTGTAATCTGTCCCTTCAGAAAGAACTAATACATTTTATATGCTGAAATCCAGCTGCAAAATGGTTCTTTTTCTGCATTATTTGAAATACTGGCAGGGGAGAAGGGACCAAAACATTGATGTTACAGATTATAACAATTTAACAGCTTACAGACATTAGGCAGGAACTACATAACCTACAATGCATTGCATTTGATGTTCCTTTTCTTATTGACATCACATGTGCAGGGAATTGTGAGGTTTGGAGGATGCAGGCTGAAGGCAGGCTGAGGGAAGTTGACTACTGTTACATTTTTTTTTTGAGTCTCAAAGTAGTCAGATCAGTAGAAGAATAGGGAGCTAGGCTTAAGTAACTGTTCCAAACCATATTATTACATTTAAAAATGATGAAAAGGCTGCTTTCGTTTAAAATTGATGTATAATGCAAAGTTGCTTGAAATTATGTTTTCTTTTCAATAAGCTTAAGTTGTGTTTGGGTGGCGTTCCCCTTTAAAACATTTTTGCAGTCCTGCTGTGAACTATATTCAACCCTGGTGTAAAAATATAGGAAACCAGCCTGTTATATGACTCACAAGCTATGGAACCTTTTGTACCTGTCCTTCTGCTTGCATGGTGAATGTGAAAGGGTTATAAGTTTGGAATCTGGGATATGAGGAGGTGTTATGAAGGGAGCTCCCCACAGGCCATTTGCTTACTTTAAAATGTTTATTCAGCGATATTAACCCCGCTAGAAGCCCCTAGTTGCCATAACAGGCTGCTCTGTGCTGTGCCAGCTGTATCACATCTCCTCTCCTACAAGCACCGGTTGCATCATAACTCTGACCTCATTCAGAAGATGACGCTTAGGTAAATGTGGGGGTTCGATTCACCTAAAAGATAAAAAATGGGCAGATTTGTCTCTTTCTTTAGGAATGGTGGAATCCCAGCACGTTATTTGTGCTCTTCCTTTCCCCATGGTTTTGTGTGCTAAGCCAACACTACCCCCTCAGATTAGTCCATAATATAATGGATTTCCTGTTTCCTGTGCATCGGCCTGTGCCCTGCCCTTCTGATTTGATCGGCCTTTATAGTGTAAGAGAGGGACTGTCGGACAAAGTTTATCCGCTGCACTTTTGAATAGGTGGAAAAAACAAAGCAGCGGTAGAAGTTTTTTTTCCCAGAGCCCTTGTGCTGGTTATATAAAGATATTTCATGCTCATCTGATAGCTGGGTGCGGCTCCGACAAGCCTTTTATTTTAGGACACACATATAAATTATCTGCTGCTTGTCTTTGCTTCTGGATACCACACAGATCTTTAAGGAATGCTAACTTAAACCAAGTTTTCCAGCTCTGCTTCACATGACAAGAGTAGTGCAAATGACTGTATTTTGAGTTTTCTAGGCTACAAATGTCTGCCCATCACCATAAAAGGAAAATTAACCCTATTTTTATTATTAAACTCAAGCTATCTTTATAATCTTCTTTATAAAAGCGTCAATGCACACACATGATCTTTGTCAAATGGGATTTTCAAACCTGCCCAATAGATAGATGGACAATTTTTTGGCAGATATTGGTCCGGCAGCCTCTTGAGTCCTGCAGCAGGTTGAGTACTGGTGGAATACCTGCAAAGTGGTTGGGGCTCGGTAGGGCTCCTTATGTCCCGACCATGTGGGCGGTCAGCAGGCCCCCTTTAGATGCAGGTGGGTGAATTGCAGGTAGCCATTTGGAGAAAACAAAATGTAAAATCTGCTGAACTCCAATGAAAAGCATCTGTGGGTGACCTCACTTACTGTTTCTGTAACTTTGTCTGCTTTCTGTGACGCTTACGTTGGAGGAACCCCCGATTTAAGGGCTGAAGCTTCACACAAGCCAAAAGTGAAGTTATGGAGACAGGAAGTGATGTCACCCACAGATAGTTTTAATATGTGCCTTTCCTTAATTCCACTCCGTGGGCATGGGAACGGGCCAAGGTGGGGCTGCTTAATGCAGAGACCACTGTTGGGCTCTCTGCACTAGCAGAGCCATATTTCCATTTAGAAAATGTAAATTCAGCTCTTAAAGTTACCAGAGGCAGCTTTTTGGTGCCCTGGGTAACTGGCCGCTTCTTGATGCCTGAGGCAAGGTTCTCGCTTTGTCTCATGGCAGGTGTGGCCTTGTGTCGGGAGCAGGTCTAACTTGATGGGGAAAGTATGTGGGTAAGTGGTCTAGCTACCAACATGGTCTGGAGGGGCTGAGTAGGCAGCTTTTTTACAGCCACCATATGGCCACTTTTAAGATGAAAAATGTCTCTAAACAAATCATAATCTTGTTACCTTTCTGATATGTTCTACTGAACAAACTGCAGTATAACACGGTTACATCAGCATATGTAGGGTAAATCCATTTTTTCTGGCCATTGCAGTTATAGGAGGCAAAACTAAAAGTATGTTTCACTGTGAAAGATTAACATGATGGCAGAAAAAAGGTTTCCAGTGCAGAGTTGCTCAGTCATAGCTAGGAATTAGCAAGAGAGCTAAACCACTGGTGGCCCTATGTGAAGCAAGCAACTCTGGTTACTATCTAGTACTATTGCGGCTGCTTTCATAAATTTGTTAATCGTTCATAGATTTCTTTGGGTTGGTGAACAATTGCAGATTTGTATATGTGTTGTAAATGATCCCTGCTCTGTTGTTTGAAAATATTGTATCTGCGTAATAACAAGACCTGTTTCCCTACAAAAAGCCCAGGAATATATGTCATAGGTCATAATGTGTTTCCTCTAAGGTCCAGGTGAATGGAAGAGCATTGCAGTAATGCTTGGAGTTATACAATGGCAGTTCAACCCAAATCCTACTGTTTGCTGCTAGATTAAGTACATACCTGCACCATGAGGTTGTGATTATTGCTGTTTGTTGAATGCTATAATAATTAGATTCTGCAGAGACAAGATTATGCCAGCTTGCTGTCTATAATGACATCCTAAGGGTTTACCTGATCATTGTGCCTAAGCTTGCTGCAGGCTTGAAAATGCACCCGATCTGCACCTATCCAGTGTTGTTAAACTGCATCCTGTTGACAGCTGACGGCAGGGTGCTGGGAATTGTTCAGCAATGTGGAAGGCTGCTGATTACCCAGCCAAGGTTTACATGAAACTTTATAGAAAAGCCTAATGAGATTAATAGCTGGAAGTGACAGGAAAAGAACTATTGGTATAACAGATCAGGCTATATGCTTGCTTGATATATTTATTGACAAAACAGGATTTGTTTCACTTTTAGGGCTTCTCTGTTATTCTTGGGCTGGGCTTCCCAAATCTTTGTTAATGTCTTCTTGTAATGTGATGTTGCAAATTTCAATCTGTTATTCTCTAGAGCATTTTCAAATTGAAAAATGCTAGTTCCCTGGCTGCCAAGTATTTCCTAATGAAGTGAAAGGAAAATGGTAGTGTACAGTAAGATTGGCAGTGATTATGTACTATGTGGGTTGAGTTTTTCATGACTTGCACATCACCTTTGCATCACCTTTGTCACTCGCTATAATAGAAGCACTTTGCCACTGCTGGTTATAGGTGGTTTCTGCCCCCCAAAAACACTGAGGGTGAAAAGCTTAGGATTTAGCCTGAATAAAAAAACACCTTAGAGAATAAGCCCAGCTGGCCAACAGACTTCTGAACAATGATTGGGTCATTCTAATGGATATCTATGGCCAAATAGCATTGATGGCTTTGATTGTCTGATGGTCACTGTGAGAACACTATGT
Organism: Xenopus tropicalis; assembly: GCF_000004195.4. Classification (NCBI taxonomy): domain Eukaryota; kingdom Metazoa; phylum Chordata; class Amphibia; order Anura; family Pipidae; genus Xenopus; species Xenopus tropicalis. The sequence continues at coordinate 135,487,110 of NC_030678.2, read as the reverse complement.
AGAGTTACAGTTTAGATAGCTGATATTGCACCAAGATTTTGCCGCACTTAAGTTTGCAAACCTGTGTCCCCATTCTTTGCACTATACAGCCAACCCTTCAGTACATGTCTGTGCCCTTGCCTACACTGAATTCCCTCGACTTTGCAGCAAGGAGAAACATATGCTATAAGACCATTTGGGTATATATTTATTTATTAGAAGCTTGACATGCCAGTGGTTTTGGTTTAATTGCTGACATATGTGCCTGTATACAAACAGGCTGAAGGAAACCACTCTATTGCTCCTCAGAGGAGCATAGAAATGTCTAGTTATTTTTGTACATATAGTCAGTGTGCCTGCTAACAGAGCAACTATTTGTAAACCTAGCACCGGCACTTGGTTCCAGCAAGGTTTCTATTAGCAGTCATTGGTTTTGTCAGAGAGTGATAACCGCTGCTTCAGTAGATCAGATACAAGTATGGGATATCTTATCTGAAACCTGTTATCTAAATTTCTAAATTATGGAAAGGCCATCTCCCATAGAATCCATTTTAAGCAAAGCATTCTATTACCTTTTTGGCTGTAATGATAAATCATAACCTTTAACCTGATGATAACTAAGCTGCATACATTCATATTTACTGTCACAGTCCTATTGGGTTTACTTAATGTTTAAATATTTTTTAGTAGCCCTTAAGCAACCCCAAAACCAAACCCCAACCTTTTTTATTTGTGAACCACACTCTGATGTAAAAAGTGTTGGTCAGCCACACAAGCATGAAAAATGTTCTTTGGGGAAAAAGGGACTGTGATTGGCTATTTGGTAGCCCCATGTGGACTGTTGGCCTGCAGGAGGCTCTGCTTGGAGTAAAACTTACCCCCAAGCCAAAAATGTACAAATGGGCACCTACTTTGAGGCCACTGGTGGCAATATCAAAGTAGGTGATGAGCAACATGGTGCTCCCGAGACACTGGTTGGGGATCACTGCCTTAATGTATGGTGCTCCAAACAGGGCCGTGCCTGCCATGAGGCAAGGTGAGAACATTGAGAGTGGCCAGTTACCAGGGGTGACAAAAAGCTCAATATCCTCCTCTGCACTAGCAATAGGGCCCTCCTTGACCTGCTGCAATGCCAAAGAGGTAAGCGCAGGGTGGGTGGGGGTGGCAGCAGCCCCAGAAATGTCTCTGGATCAAAGTTACAAAAAACCTTTAAAACAAAACAAAACAAATCCAGTGAAAATGTTTTTAAAAAGTGTATAAATCCTTAGTATCCCTTATGTACAGTGGATATAAAAAGTCTACACACCCCTGTGCTGTACAAAAATGAGACAAAGATAAATAATTTCAGAACCATTTTCACCTTTAATGGGACCTATAAACTGTACCACTCAATTGAAAAACAAACTGAAATCTTTTAGGTGGAGGGAAGAAAACAAAAAAAACAAAAACTAAAATAATGTGGTTGCATAAGTGTGCACACCCTCTTCTAACTGGGGATGTAGCTGTGTTCAGAATTAAGCAATCACATTCAAAATCATGTTAAATAGGAGTCAACATACGCCTGCCATCATTTAAAGTGCCTTTGATTAACCCCAAATAAAGTTCAGCTGCTCTAGTTGTCTTTCCTGACATTTTTTTAGTCGCATCCCACAGCAAAAGCCATGGTCCACAGAGAGCTTCCAAAGCATCAGAGGGATCTCATTGTTAAAAGATATCAGTCAGGAGAAGGGTGCAAAAGAATTTCCAAGGCATTAGATATACAATGGAACACAGTGAAGACAGTCATCATCAAGTGGAGAAAATATGGCACAACAGTTACATTACCAAGAACTGGACTTCCCTCCAAAATTGATGAAAAGATGAGAAGAAAACTGGTCACGGAGCTTACCAAGAGGCCAACAGCAACATTAAAGGAGCTGCAGAAATAGCTGGCAAGTACTGGCTGTGTGGTACACGTGACAACAATCTCCCGTATTCCTCATATGTCTGGGCTATGGGGTAGAGTGTCAAGAAGAAACCTTTTTTTGCGAAGAAAAACATCCAAGCCAGGCTACATTTTGCAAAAACACATCTGAACTTTTTGGCCATAATTCCAAAAAAATGTTTTGTGCAAAAACAAAACTGCACATCACCAAAAGAACACCATACCCACAGTGAAGTATGGTGGTGGCAGCATCATGCTTTGGGGCTAATTTTCTTCAGCTGGAACTGGGGCCTTAGTTAAGATAGAGGGAATTATGAACAGTTCAAAATACCAGTCAATATTTGCACAAAACCTTCAGGCTTCTGCTAGAAAACTGAACATGAGGCATGACAACGACCCAAAGCATACATCCAAATCAACAAAGGAATGGCTTCCCCGGAAGATTAAAGTTTTGGAATGGCCCAGCCAGAGCCCAGACCTGAATCCTGTGGGTTGATCTGAAGAGGGCTGTGCACAGGAGATGCCCTTGCAATCTGACAGATTTGGAGTGTTTATGCAAAGAAGAGTGGGCAAATCTTGCAAAGTCAAAATGTGCCATGCTGATAGACTCATACCCAAAAAGACTGAGTGCTGTAATAAAATCAAAAGGTGCTTCAACAAAGTATTAGTCTAAGGGTGTGCACACTTATGCAAGCACATTATTGTAGTTTTTTTGGTTTTCTTCCCTCCACCTAAAAGATTTCAGTTTGTTTTTCAATTGAGTGGTACAGTTTATAGGTCACATTAAAGGTGGAAAAAGTTCTGAAATGATTTATCTTTGTCTCTTTTTTGTACAGCACAGGAACCTGACATTTTATCAGGGGTGTGTAGAGTTTTTATATCCACTGTATATATGTAAAGTATTTCATTCTCTTGTCCCCAGCAGTCAGACTGGGTATGAAAGCTCTGTATACATTGGCCAGTCCTTCTCTTGCCTCTACTCTGACGAGGTAGGGATGCACCAAACATATAATTTTGGATTTTGCTGAATGCCGAAGATTTGTTCATTTACCAAACCAGATCTTTTTAAAGTCCACAGCATTCTCACCTCTGTGAGTTTTAGATGTCACCTTTCTGAAGAGTTACAAAGTGCCATTGTGATTGGATTATAGTACATATGCTGGGGACTTCCCATACCAGTCCGTTAAACTGAAAAAGCTGCTTGGATGAATAGTGAAACGTCTTCAATGATTACTTAACAAGTCTAGTTGCTTTAGATTTATTTATACTCTATACACAGCACTATGTTTTCCTTCCCACTGGTGATTCACCTTATTGCCGGTGGGAATGCATTTTGGGGAGATTAGTTGTGCACCGGCGATTTACATTCTTTCCGGTGGGATGTTCTGTCAGGGAGATTAGTCACCTGCAATAATGATGACTTATGGCGGCGACTTATCTCCCTATGTGCCACTGCCCTCAGACACCTGCATGATTGGTGGCTGTGTGTTGTGTAAGGAATTGAATACATCCTGCGAAAACTTGCAGGACTTATATAAAGAAACAGTTCACAGATCCTATCGAATAATACTCTGTAGGACTGTATTAAAAACAAATGATGTCAAATAGAGTTGTGGTGGTCCAAGGCAGGCCCAGTGCGCATTCCTGACATAAAAACACATTTACTGGCTTAAAAGCCACATTGCCTAGTTAAATGTGGCCTTATTTCTGAAGGCATGCTTTCACTGTCATAAAATTTTTGGCAGTATCCTCTGCTCTTTAAATCCTTTTTCGGCATAACCATTTTCCTGTGAAAGTGTTTTTTTCTTTGTGACACTAAAAGAGAGGCCATTCACAGGCTGTCCTGTTTGTTGTCCAAACAGTTGAAGAATTCTGTCATTGGCCGATTGAACACATCTGAATAGGTGTTGGTGTTCTACCCTCATCTGCCTGCAGGGTGGAATCACAGGACAGTCTATTAAAATAGCTCTTGGAGGTGTCTATACAGGAATAGTGCATGGGCAATAAAATAGAAAATTGGTCACGCCTGTATGTGCACATCCACCATAATGCCACTAACTAGTTAATGGAATGCGTTTTGATTTAGAAGGCATGTGTGGTGAATGTGGTTAGGTGCTCACAGGGGTGCCCAGACTGTTTTGTGTGTGCAGAGCTTTAACTGGTATAAAGGGGGAATGTGGACACATAACAAAATAGCCAGAAGGGAAGAAGCAGCAGCCAAACCTTCACAGAAGGGGTCTATGATTTCTGAAAACATTGCACCCTTAGTATTAGGCCAGCTGGCTCCTGTTATAAGAACTCTGAAAATAACTCATTGTCTGTAGGACCAATACTGCAAAAGGGGCACTTTTCAGGGGTGAGTTTGAAAGGTGGATTTGGGAATCTGGAATTTGAGAAGTGTATATATGAGAGCTGGGAGGGAGTACTTGGCCCTGTAGGGAGCTTGCACAGATGTGCAGCATTTGGCCACCTCCCCATTTTCATATCCCTGCCCCCATTCACCATAGCACAGGGGGGCTCATTTACAGCTTTCAGATACATAAAGAGGGCGTCTGCCAGGTTTAAGATCCAGAAATGCTCCCGGGGCTGCAGGGCAGCCTGACCCTTATACCCCTGCCTGAAAATAGGAGCAGGCTGTAAAAGGGGCAGCTAATTATTAACTCAAGTGACTTGCTTAATGTTACGTGATGTGACGGCTGTGCCTCTCGTAAGGGTTTCCATAAGCCGTTTAAGCACTAAACCTGGAATTACTCTGATCCGTTTGAGATTTAAGCCTTTCACTTTAAATGATAAATGACATCATTAAAACAATTAGACTTTTTGATTCAAATAAAGATGACTGTTTTTCTTTCCTGGCAGTTTTACTTTGCTGTCTGATTTAAAATAATATTCTTCAATCTTTGTAAATGCCTGCTCTGTATAATTTACAAATGCCCTGTTACAGCAACATTCAGTAAAAGCTTCACGCTAGGAAGGCATTGTGCTGTGTAAATACCTATTGGCTGTGAGCCAGATGCGTGGATGGGGCATTGTACAGCATTGGCAGAATATGATAGCAGTTCATTAATCAGAGCAAAAACCAAATAAACTTCCCGCTGTGCAAGGGAGAAATGACTAGGGCTCTGCAAGTAATTCCTGGGTGTTTATGGCCAAGTCCCCACTGCTAAACAATTAAAGGTGAAATAAGCCCTCTACCGTCAGAAAGAAAGTGCTAAGAATCAGTTATGATACATAAAGGATTCAGATCATAATTGGAGGATGGCCATTGCTGTTGGATTGTAAGCTAAATACTGAGGCTGTATGAGGGTGTGGGTGCACTATAAAAGAACAGTAAGCTTTACAGGAGTCTTTTCCTCCGTCATCCACAGTTGATTGGGGAGTAGGAATCAGTGGGCTGGGGGATTTTGCTGAATATTATGGAGTTTGAAGGACAGATTTGTTGGCTCTTGTACCAAGCAGAGCTGCCGAATTATTTTTTGCAACCAAAAGGCAGTGGAGAAGGCATACAGATCAAAGGGTTCAATACCTGCAATACAGGAAAAAGTTACAAGCCTAGAATGTACTGTTCTTAGGTGGGACTTTAAGTATGGTTATCCAAATTACAGAAAATCCCCCTACCAAGCCCCCCTGGTTCCAACACTCCAGATAATAGAGCGCAAGTTAATACAGGTATAGAACCTAACATTGAAAGGGCTTTGTGCACTGTCCCGTTAAGCATGATTTACTAGAGTCAGCAAAATAGTTATTTTCTCTAAAAAGATTGTTTGCAGCACTGAAGTATGATAAAGTCTTAAGCCAAGGCACACAACCAATTTAGATCACTGCTGCTGGCTCAGGGAGAAATGCTGTAAACAAAACATCTCCCAACAGCCACTCCCCCCCCCCATCTGTAAGAGAGGTTATTGATGTCAGGCATCGGGCAGGATCACGTAGGAACTAGGATTTAGTGAAAGAAATACTGTCTTTCCTACTATTTTGGGCTTTTCAGTAGTAAAAACATTGACAACAGGCATCATTTGTACTCTCAAGCTGCTAAAATAGCCACTTGGCAACCTAATCATGACTTCAGTGTTCTTGTCAAGAATTGGCTTTGGCAAATCATTGTGCACTCCTCTTGTATCTCAGATTTATTACTTTTGTAAATTTACTCTTCAGTTGCTCATCTGCAAATGTACCATATACCCATCAGCAGGTGAGAAAAATGTTCCACAGCCTGAGCAAAAGAAAGGTAGGCCAATCAGTCACATATTTTAGGGAACTGGGTAGTGTTTGGCCACCATTTTCTGGCTTCTGCTACATTGTTTCAAGAGTCAGAACCAGCCATGTAGGGAACAAATGACAAATACTGCTTTCAATAGTAACTAATAACTTTAACACCATTAAAATGTCGTAAACGTTGTGTATTGAAAAGTTGTGCAATGCAAAAGTTTATAAATAATGTGACAGTAGCATACTGTTTTTAAGTTTTATGCTTTCAAGAAAAAACGATCATTTAGTAGATCAGTTCCCAGTCTTTTGTGCGCTTTCGGTAGAAGGAAAAATATCCTCAACACTAAACTAACTATTAAGACTTTGTCCAGTAAAAGGAATGTAAAAACAAAAATTGGGCCAACAGTTGTTGCAGAACTATAGCTTTTATATTTCCTTTAAAGGGGTTGATTACTGAAGTCTGGGAATGGTGGCTGCCACAGAGTTGTAAACAGTTAATGGCTTGAATGCCCACAATGACACACAATATGTAGTGCACGCTAGGGAGTCGCTATCTGTGAAATATTTAGTAAGTGTGTGGGAAGCACAGAGCTGTTTTTCACTGAGGCAGAGGAGTAAAGTCATTTGACACAGGCAAATATCTTCTTGTCTGCCGTAAATTACACTTGTTTCCCTATGTTGGGTAAATATCTAAATTGCATAAAGAAAGGCAGAAACAAAAAATCTGCAAAAATGCATGTATTGATCTCCTGCAAACGGATTCTGTACTAACCTTTCCTATAATACATCAACAGGGTAGGGGTCTAAAATAGGGTAGAGAGTTTGTACATTACAGGTAATTTTTCTCTTTTATTTATATATCTTTATATCCAGAATTAGTTCTGTAGCTACTGATAACAGTGGTTCCTTACAGGACATTCTAACTACCGTATATACTCGAGTATAAGCCGAGTTTTCCAGCACTCAAAATATGCTAAAAAAGGAATCCTCGGCTTATACTCAAGGCAACTAATTTTGTTAAATAAAAATGATTATACCATGTAGCAGTCAGGTACACACATTTTGAGCATGCCCGCACCACCGCACGTCACACGTAGCACCGCCCAGACCGTGGCCAGGCACTGCAGGACTACTCCTCATCCGGCGCCCGAGCACCCCGCGCACACAAACCCCCCCCCCGTCATTATCATAATTATTATTATTAACATGTATTTATAAAGCGCCAACCTATTCGACATTTCTGTACAATAAGTGGGTGACATACAGAGTTACATACAAAGCAACCAATAACCAATACAAGAGGTGAAGAGAGCCCTGTCCAAAAGAGCTTACAGTCAATAAGGAGAAAGGGTTGAGACACAAGGTGTGGGAATGGGCAAGGGCAGAATAAAGCAGTGTAAGACATGTAGCACAAGGTATTGCTTTTAGCAGCCTACTGAGGTTATGTCAATTTAAATAAATGTGTTTTTAGAGATCTTTTGAAGGCAGAAAGATTGGGAGAAAGTTGGACAGAGTGCGGGAGCGAATTCTAGAGAAGGGGGGCAGCCCTTGCAAAGTCTTGAATGTGTGTGAGGAGATGATGAGAGAGGAGTTGAGAAGCAGGTCAGTAGAGGAACATAACATGCGGGTTGGTTGGTATCTAGAGATAAGATCAGAGATGTAGGAAGGGGTAGAGTTATGAACCGCTTTAAATGTGAGGGTCATAACTTTGAATTTTATTCTGGATGGTAGCAGAAGCCAGTGCAAGGATTGGCAGGGAGTGGCATGGCAGAGGATATTGGCTGCAAAGGTGTATGAGCCTGTCAGCACTATTCATTATAGACTGGAGAGGGGCCGGTCTCTGAAGGGGAAGGCTAATTAATAGAGAGTTACAGTAGTCCAAGCGTGATATGATGAGAGAGTGAATAAGAATTCTGGCAGCATCTTGGATGATAAATGATTGTATTTTGGAAATATTTCTTAGATTAAAGTGACATGATTTGATAAATGACTTCATATGAGGAGTAAAGGACAGGGCAAATCTATGATAACCCCAAGGCCTGGGAAGATGGGGTGATTAGTAGAATTGTTAATGGTGATAGATACCTCAGGGACAATGTGTGTGTTGGATTGGGGAAAGAGAACCAGTTCTGTCTTAGATAAGTTTTATTTAAGGTAACGTTGGGACATGCAAGTAGACATTAGGAGAGGAGAGATAGAGCTGAGAATCATCAGCATCGAGGTGGTACTGAAAGCCATATGAATTGATTGGTTTGCCAAGAGAGGAAATTTAGAGAGAAAATAATAAGGGGCCCAGGACAGAGCCTTGAGGAGCCAAGGGAGAGCTCTGTTGGGATGCTCAATTGTAAGAGACAATAAAGGATCGATCTGAAAGGTAAAATGAAAACTATGGCAAGGCAGTGTCTGGAAGGCCAAGAGGGTAAAGAGACTGGAGGAGAAGAGGGTGATCCACAGTGTCAAAAGCAGATGAGAGATCAAGATGTATTAGTAGTGAGTAGTGTTTTTGACTTTAGCCAATAAGAGGTCATTAGTCGAGTTAGAGTAGTTTCTTTGGAGTGTTGTTGTCTAAAACCAGATTGTAGTGGATCCATCAGGTTATTGTTAGAGAGGAATAGCGTCAGTTGGTTGTAAACTGGGCACTCAAGCAGTTTAGAGATAAAAGGGAGCAGAGAGATGGGTCGGAGATTACTAAGATTGGAGGGATCGAGAAAGGGTTTTTTCAGAATAGAGGTTACAAGTGCATTTATTAGTTGGGTGGGAAAGATTCCAGTAGTGAGTAAGAGATTGAGTAGATGAGTTAAGGCTTTTGATAAGAAGGATTGGCATTGCGCAGGGGTTTAGAAGGAATAGGATCAAGTGGGCAGGTAGTAAGGTGAGAGGAAGCCAAAACACACCTTAAGGTCGGAATAAATCTGTGCTACCAAGGGTGACAAAATTTCTGAAATCGTTTCCCACTGGCAATAATGTAGAGTGGAAAAACTTACGCACTGCATTGTTTTTTCGATGATGCCTGAATTTGTGTTGCAAGGCAACAAAGCGACACGTATGTTTTCCATTTGGCGATCATTGCTGGTGGGAAAGCATTTTAGGGAGATTTTTCACTTGCGGTAGTGCAGATTTGTCACTGGTCATTCTTCTGAATTAGATATTTGTATGTATTTTTTTTTAATTTATATAGCACTTAAGTAGGCAGCACCGTGTTCTCGATTGCTTTGTTACCCATGACAGAGGCTGTGTGGACACCAAAGCTCTACGTCTACCGTTGCCCTAATTTAAAGTCAGTTATCCCTAGGGTTGCTGACGCTCTCACTTTCAGAGAGAGCTTTTGCTCTAACGAAAGCCTGGTATTTGCCCCTAAAACCTGCTAATATCTCACAAACTGCCACAAATTATTTTTAAATGTCAAACTGCTCACAGAAGCATATGTACATAATTTCTGTAGTAGTAGATCTCCTTTAACAAAATCTTGCCACCCCCTCGTCCTGAACAATCAGAATTTACCATTCCATGGAGTACATCTTATGGCATCATAAAACATTTTTGGCAAAGAACTAGTTTCTGCTGCAGAGTTGGTTGCTTCCTAAAATTGACTGTACATATCACCTTGGGGTGGGCACTTTAGGGAAATAGGGTAAATATAGATTCACTAACTGCTGAGTTAACACAGGCATTGCATTGGTAGCTATTTTATTGAGAAAGAAAAAAACATATGTATATTATGTTTCATTCTTATCAAAAAACTACAATTATTTATCAATTGGGTTAACTTTAAAAATAAATTATATTAAATCACCTGGGGAAGAATTGCATGGCTGCTACCTGAGGATATTTTTCCTAGGTGTGTCTTCAGCATAGTGTAGTGTTGCAGACCATACAGGCATATAGTGAAAACTGTAAAACAGAGATAAGAGCAAAAAGCAGTCAGCAGTTGTTTTAATTAATTTTTTACATTTTCTCTTCTTTGCTTCATACATTTTTATTCTTTCACAAATTCCAGTTCTTACTTTTTCTGATCTGCTTTCACCTTGTGTCCCGCCTTGTACTTGGCTGGTTTCTTCCACCCTTTTTTTCCTCTGTTCTCTTGCTTTTTTCATCTCCGCTATGTTCAACTGTGTTTGCCTTCTTTTAGCTTCCCTTTCTCCCAGTCTCTTGTGTTCTCATGTTTTAGTTAGATATTTGTCCTCTTCTATAACTTTCTGCTGCCCTTGTTACTGTCAACTTCTTTCCGCACAGTTTGGGTATGTTCCTATATTGATTCATTTTTTTATATTGCCCCTAACTTCCTTGTGACATATACTTCCACTGCTACGAGCCTGCCTTAATGCTTAATAGAGCATATTTATATATTTATTTAACTATAAAATTAAGTTTAATAGCATTAATTATCTATATAATATAGTGATGCCAATATGTAGATATTGGCCTTTTCTGCTTTTTTTTGTGACAACAAATTCTTATAATTGGGTTTGGTTCTCATTTAGAGCTCCATGAATCTTCCTCCAGATAAAGCCCGGCTCCTGCGGCAGTACGATAACGAAAAGAAGTGGGATCTTATCTGTGACCAGGTATGGCTTCAGAGTTTCAGTCCTACGTTCCAGTTCCAGAGAAGGCCACAATGCATGCACCTTCCTTGGTCTCTTTACTACTTATTATATTGCATAAATTAGAGCTGTGCAACATTGTGGGAGAAGTCAGAGTAGCACAGCAAGTCCCTGGAAAGCCAGTGGTTCCCATAACGAACATTGGCATTATATATGCATTGCATAAATCTCTCCTGTTGTGGACATGAATTCTAAGCACGCAAACATGATGTAATACCATGAAGTCTGTAAAGCTGGAATCCATTCCAAAGTTGTTTAAACTGCCTGAAAAAGACGTGGCTTATAACATACATACAATGCACAAGAGCCTTGAATAACCTGTAAAATATATTCCTGTGAACAGTTCTGGTGACACCTGGGTCACATTACTTAATGAATTTGTGTATAAAAAAAAATGACCTCCTGGATTAGGATTAGGGTATAAGAAGTATTCACAATTTATTTGCCTTTCACACTATGGACCCACAGCTAACTGGCTAGAAAAATTGTGATCCCTCTAGTTTTACAATTTCAAGAAAGAATTATAAATAAGTCTTTTTTTATGGAATAATAAAAACCTTTTTTTAGGTGTTCACACACACACAAGAGAAACTTTGTTTCTTATTAGTTTTTACATGTTTTATTGATACATTAGTCTTTATTCTTTACATGCTTGTCACATTGTATGTTAGGACATTTGTAAGGCTTAAAGATCATGTAACAAGATAAAAAGAAAAATAAATATAGAAAATAATGTTATATTTATAAAATAAATATAACAATTTGCGCTCTAGGTCTCTAGGTGAGGATATTTCAATGCTAATTTTTTTTTTTCTTCTAAGCTTTGGATTTCATAAATATTACTTTATGATAGCCTAAGTAGAGGGGGCCCTACCCATAGCCTTATAATCAATAGAGATTGTCTCTATTTAGTATCCAGGTGTCCCATATCTTAAAGGAACAGTAACACCAAAAAATGAAAGTGTATAAAAGTAATTACAATATAATGCTCTGCTGTCCTGCATTGCTACAACTGGTGTGTTTGCCTCAGAAAGACTACTATAGTTTATATACGTTAGCTGCTGTGTAGCCATGGGGGCAGCCACTCAAAGGAGAAAAGGCACAGGTTACTTAGCAGATAAACCCCCATTATATGGGGCTTATCTACGAGTTATCTGCTATGTAACCTGTGCCTTTTCTCCTTTTTTCCAGCTTGAATGGCTGCCCCCATGGCTACACAGCAGCTTATTTATAAAGTAGCTTTTCTGTAGCAAAAACACCAGTTTTTTGCAGAGCAACAGCACATTATATTTTAATTACTTTAAAACACTTTAATTTTTTGGTGTTACTGTTCCTTTAAGATATAATGCCGTCTCATTTTCCAGTTGGTATTTGAGGACCTCATTGGTGTGTATGTATTTGATTTTGTCCAAGACTTTCGTGATAGGCAATAGATTTGATTTCAATTGGGCTGCAATATGTATCCTAGTTGCCATACATATCACAAGTGAATTTTTATTGGCTGATGATGTCTGAGCAGTTTACTTCCTGCTGCTTGTATGGCAATCTTAGGTTTGTAGGGATTTGCTGGCCATTGTATTCACAAAACACTGGACGAGCGAACATTTCCCTGCGTGATTTGCCCCATAGGGACATTGATGTTACTTTCCAGCAACAATCTCACAAAATGTAATACAACCGCTTATCCATCCCAAGCTGACAGCAGAATCAGATGTTGTTATCCATAATATGAACTTTTTCTTGGAAGTAAATGGGAACAGTATTGTTGCTGTGTCTGATATCCTGATTCAGGTTATTACAATAAAGAATTATGTATTGATTTATGTCTAATTTTTCCATTGACTCCTTTAAAATAATCTGATTTTTTTTTTCAGGAGCGCTTTCAAGTGAAAAATCCACCGCATACTTACATCCAGAAACTACAGTCCTTTTTAGACCCTGGTGTCACACGAAAGGTAATATGTATTTAATGTTGGTACGTCCTTGTGTGCTGATAGCAACTCTGCGCGTTGTCTGTCTGTTTTTTCTGTCTGTTTGTCTGTTTTAGGTACAGACGCCAGGTGCTACAGTGTATAGATATTCAGTACACAACCTGTATCAGTGTATAGATATTAAGTGCATCAACCTCAAAATACAGATCAAGAATCTAAGAACAGACACTACTCAATCAAGAAGGGAGAGCACCAATGGGCAAAATAATTGTTGATACATTATTGAAATGCTGTACATTATATAAATCAATATCAATAAAGCATCTGCAATTATTTTGCCTGTTCAGGTCTCCCCGTACTTGAATTCACAGGTAACTGATGCTTCTGTTCTTAACCATTTATCCAGTACACCATAAATGTTAGGATCATGTTTATTTTAATCTGTATCACAGTACATGAATAACCAGTGGAGTATACTCTGGTACGTCTGTAGAATGCCACTTGTTACATGACCACAGCTTGCAGAATGTGTTGGGTTGGAAGATGCTTAGCATTATAGTTAACTATTATTATGCAGCCTTAAAGTAAACAATACAAACAAGATGCAGAAGACTCTTAAAGAAACAGTAACACCAAAAAATGAAAGTGTATAAAAGTAACTAAAATATAATGTGCTGCTGCCCTGCACTGGTAAAAGTTGTGTGTTTACTTCAGAAAGTCTACTATAATTTATATAAATAAGCTGCTGTGTAGCCCCGGGGGCAGCCATTCAAATGAGAAAAGGCACATAGCAGATAACAGATAAAACACTATTGTATTCTACAGAACTTATCTGTTATCTGCTATGTAACCTGTGCCTTTTCTCCTTTTTTCCAGCTTGAATGGCTGCCCCCGTGGCTACACAGCAGCTTATTATATAAATTATAGTAGTGTTACTGTAGCAAACACAGCAGTTTTACCAGTGCAGGGCAACAGTGCATTATATTTTTATTACTTTAAAGCTCTTTCATTTTTTAGTGTTACTGTTCCTTTAAGAAACCTGATTAATCACTATGCAAAACTGCATGCCAAATCTCCCTGCTAATTTATATTGTTATTTTATTTAGAAATTTAGGAGAAGAGTACAAGAATCCACGAAAGTTCTGCGTGAGCTAGAAATCTCTCTCCGCACCAACCATATTGGGTGAGAACCAAACATTCTCTTTCTGACTAATGAACAGATTTCCAGCTGGGTCTTTCTCTGTTTCTATCAGTCTTTCTATATAATATATTCAAATATTGTAATATTTAAAAGCTAGTAGAATTTGCTGCCTTTGATAAAGCGAACATCCTTGTGCAGCAGAACCAGAATCACCCGGTTTCTGTTTAAAACTGCGTACTGTAAAATATTGACAGGTGACCAGCGCAAAAGGTTGTTCTGTTTGCTCAGCAAAGGTACACTATGCATTTTCCACACCAGGATAAAAACACCATTGGAGAAAAGGCAAATACAGGCCAAAATTGCCCCGTAACTGCGTGCATTGACAATGAGAGGAAGCTGTCCGTCACTGTGCAAACTGGGGAAATTTTGTGTAGAAAATGCTCGAATGAAGGAAAGGCATGACCATTTTGAAGCTGATTATGGCATTTTTCAAGGGCAGTGTAATGTGTTGCTGTCTTCTGTGCTGGAAATATTTGTAAAAATCCATAGGGAAAATAAAAAGAGAAAGGTCAAATAAATTAAGAGCCTGATGCTCTCCTGTAATTTTCTATTAAATACTGGCTTAAGCAGACTGTCAGCCTCCAGTACACAGTAGTGCATAGTCACACAGTGTATCAGTACAATGACACAACACTGATGTCCAGGTGCCTGTAAGCAGGAATCCGGATGAGGTAGCATCTGAAACGGAAACACAAGAAACAGGAACAGCCGTATTTCCTGCAAACTATATCTTCCATGTTTGGAATTGCTGCTTAGCTCTCTCATTTATACTCTTTAGTGTGCTCTTTCCTAGTGCGTACACTCGCTTTGCAGTTGCTGGCACCATCCTATGTCACTGATTAGTGCTGATAAGAGATGCTGGGAGTTCAAGGGCTGCTTGTGCTTAACAAGTACGAATAAAGGTCCAGGTCATAATGGAGTACATTGGTCCCTTTGCCCAGATACTAAATACCATGGGCCCTAGAGTGGATTGCTTTAACAGCAATTGACTGAGAGACACTATGAATTGGTTAAATTCCATGGTCCAGGAGACAACCTGAAACAAAACTTGTCGTCATAGAGCAAAATGCTTAGTTTTCAGTATTCCTAAGAATATACAAAAATGTACATGCTATTTTGGTACCAGAGGGCAATCCATTCTTACACATCATAATTCATTTTACTACAGCAAATTGGCAGAGGCACGTTGTTCTTTAAGCCTACTTGAATAATGTGCTATGCACAGGTTGTCATTGGAAATTCTGCCAAGCTTTTGCATAGAAAAGCACATGCTGTATTGTTAAACTGTGGTGAAAAGCATGTTATCTTTATGGTTTTCTATCTTTAACTTTCCTTTTAAGTTAATTTTTCTCCCAGTAGCCCTCTATACCAGTTTTGTTCAGCTTTTGTATGCACACTTTTAGGCTGATTTATGTTTAAAGGCTCGTTTTCAAGCTTAAATGGTTACTCTTGAAGTAAAAAAAAGTCTTACTGGAAAATAAAATGATTAATTATAGTATTCAGCCCCCAGAAGCTTAGCCACATGTGCTTTCCCTCTGAATGAAAGTGTCTGATAACATGGAAATGTGTGTGCTGAGCACAATATAGTGTTAACCTCACTATACAGAAGCCGATAAAAGAGGGGCGAAAAGATACTTTGACATCCCCCTAGGTGGGACTTGGGCCATAATCTCGATATACGTCAGCCAAAAGCATCCCCTGAAATAGAACATGCAGTCAGACAGGAAATGAGCAGGAGGTGGTGGGGGGACTGGAGATCTTGCAGACAGGAAATAGGCGGGCTGCTGGCCTGGGAGAGGAAAAGCCAGAGCCCAGCAGTTCTTGTGTCAGCCTGAGTCATATGCCAAATCTTGTGTGTGTGTGTGTGACAGAATGGAGAGTTAAGGGAAACACAGCACCTACTCCTGTGACAGAGCTTGCTGTATCAATGCTCCTATTTAAAGGGAAACTTAACCAGTGTATGTGTGTGCATAATCATTGCCTGTATTTCATTTCTTGCATTTAAAAAAGTATCCTTAGTTCTCTGAGCAACAGAATTCCAGGAAAAACAGGGTGGAACTGTGGTAGTTTTACATTTTACAAAAATGTCTTGTCATTTGTCAGAATCTTAAAAGCCACTAAAAATCTTGCCATTTGTTAGAATCCTGGATTTTAGTGCATTTTTTATATTATTTTTAGATACAGTATCCAATAACTCAGATTAGGAGTGAGCATTTTTTCTGACAGGAAAACCTGTGCTTATAGTTTTAATTCAATAGGTGATTAAATTAAGGATGAGAATGTTCTTTTGTGTACAAATGAGACATAACAGCATATCTTGCTGGTTATGGGTCACTATGTTAATTGCAGGTTAGGGTCATATTTGGAGCGCTGCCTCTTACCGGAGGAGCTAATATTCCATTTTCTGTTGCATAAAATGAACAATCCTAGGATGTTCATCAATAAGCTTCAATTATAGTCCCTATGTGAAAAAGGTATCCAAAAATTGTCCCAACAAAACCATACAAGCAGTCACATAAGGACTAAAATTGAAGGCTATTGAACTATAATTGTAGGATTTGAGCACCTTTGAATATATACGTTACTTGAATCACCTGGGTGGGTTTTAAATGGGATCTGTAATGATACACAGTCACCTGATAAAGAGGCACACCCCAAACGTGTGCAGCCTGTTTGACACAGGGGATCACCCTGTTTGCTTATTCTGTGTTTTTTATGTCAAATGCCCTTTTTAGCTCAAGCAAGGTCTTGCTGTCACTTCTCAGTGTGCATTAGCCAGGGCACTTGTCATTAAGGAGTGGTGATAGGTGGGGAGAAGATTGTGGTCTAAACCTGTATTCCACTAGACGGTAGAGGTGGACAAAATCTTGATGTGCCATTACCCTCATAATACAGCTTTTCTCTGCCAGCATATATACGTTGGCACATATTTCCCACCCCCAGTCATTGTTCTGTCATTGTTCTGTCATTGATATGAATGGAAGCTGTATTTTACAGCGTGTGACAGACTGTTTCCATTTATTTGTATGACAGGAGGCTTGGTGGGGATCCATCCCTTTTAAAAAAAAAAAATCTGCATCTGTTCCACCATGACTGATTTAAAACCTTAAAAAATGTCCTTGTATTGCCTTGTACTGTATGTGCCTAGCTTCTCTGTAATAAACCCTTGTTTTGTGAGAGTGAAAGGGCAGAGGGAGAAGTTGTGCATCAGGCCTTTATAGCAGAGAAATAGAAACTCAACAGTGACTTTATTATGAACCATTGTGGGGCCTCTGTGCTCTACTGAACTGCTATTCTCCAAGCCCCTGAATGAAGCTGCTAGATAATTAATGTAAGACAGTACTGTCTCTGAGCTGCTCGCTGCACCTCTTGCACACATGTATTTATTTTCTTAACTCCTGGACCTGAGTCATTTGTGCAAGGGAAACCACAGATAACTCATTTGTGCATTGCAGAAGTATGTCGTGAACAGAGATGCCACAAATCTAAATCTGTTGTGCTTAGGTAATTATGTAAGTTCTTGCATAACCAGGATAATTATGAACAAAAATGGCCAACCCTAAAGGCTTTTTGTTTTTATTATTCATGCATAGATTACTTGAGTGATCTGTAGCATCTGTAGCACTTTCTCCTTTCTGCAACTACCCTGTTTTCCACAAAATAAGACATCCTCCAAAAGTAAGTCACCCCCCCGATTTTTCACCCCCCTCGGAAAATAAGGCACCCCTCGAAAATAAGACACCCACTCAAACGATGGAATAAATGTGTACTGTATTCTTCTTCATGGAAAAATAAGACATCCCCTGAAAATAAGACCTAGTGCATATTTTGGAGCTTAAAAAAATATAAGACAGTGTCTTATTTTCGGGGAAACACGGTAAATTGCAGCTATTTTCAGGAACTTTTGAAGGAATTTCCATGAAAAAATTTCCACTATAAATTGTAATGTCACATGCTTCTCTTTCCTGTTTCCCTTCAATTTATGTACAACGATTTATTTATTTGGGAATTCATGCCAAAACCTTTTTATAGAAGAAAATACACATTTTTGTACAGAGTCTGCTACTTGATATTCCAGTAGCAGGAAGTTATATTATACTGTAAGTATGCAACCTTGGAAGGGGTTTAGAGCCAGTTACATACTACATGCAACATGAGTACAACAGTCTCCCCAGGAACCGTTTGCTAAGTCACCCTTTTTCAGATCCTGAGCTGCCAATAAATGTCACTCCTGTACACTACCCTTGAATGCAATTTGAGTGAGAAATAATGCACTTTGATAAATTCTCTGGGCTGTGGGCCGTAGTTTGCCCACCCCTGAAGTAGGATGTGTGTTTATATGGGTCATTAACAAAATAATGACAGGTCAGACAATTATCCACAACCTGCCATCTCCAAAACCCAATACAACATAATAGAACCATGGAATTCTCTTCCCCTAGTTGATATACTGTGTAACCAGTATTGCTTATTTACATATCACATTTATATATTTATTTATATATATAACAAATCCAAAGAGAGCACTCACTGCACAGGAATCAGTGAAAAAAGTCCTTTATTCGGACATAAATACTACTCGTTTCCATCCTCAGGGAATCATCATCATATATATATATCAACGTCTTTTCAGTGACTCATACTCATGTGCCTTACTCAGCAGTCTCTGTGGTCTCTTACTCAAATGGTTGTACCCAAGGTACTGGACAACTGAGCCTTTCTTTAATCAGTATATGTAATCCTAAGCTCCTTACCTGTTTGGTATTTGCATGCTTGGCTTTCATGTACTCTGCTGGATGACTTCATATTTAAAAATCAGTAATTGTGCAACTTGACACAAGTAAAAATAGGAGTAATTTTTGCTGCATTTATAGTTTACCTGTAGGTTAAGTTTGTGCTTCCCAGCTTTTAAATGGAGATTTCTGACTCTGTTGCTCTGTGAATCAATATTAGTGATACATTTTGCTACTTATCTTTCTATTTAGGCCCTCTTCTATTTATCTTCTAGTTTCTCCTTCATACACCACTGCCTGATGCTAGGGTAAACTGCATACTAGCAACCATGTAGCTGCTGAAATTCCCAACTTTAGAATTGCTGAATAAAAAGCTAAATAAACCACACACAAAACAGGTTAAAATATTTAAAGGTTTTCCAGGTAACTGTTCAGGCCAGGCGCTTTGTAAGTTACGTTCTAGATAGATCCTTCAGGCAAAGTGTGAATGTCAAAATCATTTGGCAAGTGACATTAACAAAGCCAAGGATTCTGGAGACACTTACTGTAACTTGTTCTATAACTGACATTTACCCATGGCAGTTATATTTGCATTTAGCTATTAAAGACATGATAATTATACATTACAGGCTCCCTGGTTTGTTCTTCCAGTTACAGATTTAGATCTTAAATAATTTAATGGCTGCAGGAAATGAGTTTTTACTGGCTGTGGCCAAATGTTTTGTTTAATATTTTTCTAATTGCATTAGAGCTCACATTTACATTCTGTGACACTTGATATCAGGTAGTGGAAACATTAAGAAATATGTGTGCATGTATACATAATGTAATGGTTAATATATGAACCTTTTTGTTTCTATTGCTAGTTTCCTCTCTAACCCCACAGGAAAAACAGAAGCCCACGCAGACAATTTCTTGTTTTTTTTTATCTGTAATCGTTTTCTGTTTCTGTGAGCATATGGAAATTAAGTGGCCTGCAGTTTGTTGTTAATATAATTATTGCTAATGTGTAGTGTATAGAAGCTTTGTAGGCCTCAGGACCGAAATTTTATTCACTGCATTTGCAGAAGATAATTTTTTTTGTTTTAAATAGGGGTTTTCCCAGAGCTTCTATGGAGGAAGCTTCACAGTCATGGTAATGGAGAGAGAATCTTGTCCAGGTCTATTATGGGGGTGGGGGGGGGGGCACAGGGCAGGGAATAAATAGTAATGCACAAAAGGTATTGATTGCACAGAATATCTCTCTATTGCATTATGTAATGCTGGTGCTTAGTTATACTTTATAGAAATAGTTTTACTATAGTTTAATACAGTGCCTTTTGCTGTATTTTATTTCTTAATCTGCCCCTCCTTCCCTTTCTCCACCTTTTTTACCTGGTGGTTCTGGAATTTGGAAAATGCACCTGGTAGTTGCAAGGGTATTTACCAGGGTGTTGCTATTTGCAAGCTGGGTCAAGCAATAAGACATCATTCCTATAATATAAGAATTTATATATACTGTGTACACACAAAAAATGGAATAAGACTATGTCTTTGTAAGAGACACTGAATAGAAGATACTGAAGCTTTATTCTCTTCAAGGATGTTAAACCCTGCATCATTACAGGCGGCTATGAACTGGTCCCAGCAGGGGTGGAAGGGCCTTTTTAGCTCAAAATAGTTTGAAAGCTGTGAAATGGACAACCCTGATCCAATTTCAAAAGAGCAGGTCTTCTTTGATGGCATGGGACTAACTTTTAGAATTGGTTTCCCTCCTACCACTAAGGTTCCCCTTACAATAGTGAGCACTAGAAGAATGAATGGGGGCTACTTTAGCTCCTTAAAGACAATGTTTCTCTGTACCTTCACTATAGCAGTTGACTTTTATAAACTTTTCTGCCTGGGATACATGATGCCCTAAATCTGCATTTTTGCTTCACACAAAAATACAGTATGTTCAATCATTAGAACACAGTGTTTTGTTACATTCTTTAACTCACAGACAGTTGTTAAAATACATTGTTTTTCATTGCAATCATCCTTTTGGGTCAGTGCAGTTTCTTTTTGATCCTCGGTTACTTTGCTCAGCCCTGTATCATATGTACATGCACTTGCAACTACAGATTGCACAGTTCTTCTAAATCAGGCATGGGCAGCTGCAACTCTCAACATTCCATAAACTAAAACATTGGGGAGGTCCATCACATACCCATCATTGTGGTAAACATAAAACCAATGTGTTAGGATTCTGCATTTTTCTGACGTATGTCTTTCTCTACTTTTCACTGGTTTAGCTACTGAGTGAGAGAAGATATCAGATGCCATGTTGTTCTATGAAACTTGGTTGTTAAAGGGACCATTATTTTTTCTTGTTTGCAGGTGGGTCCGGGAGTTTCTGAACAATGACAATAAAGGCCTGGACGTGCTGGTGGAGTACCTTTCTTTTGCACAGTGCGCTGTCATGTAAGCCTTGCTCTGTGTGCTTTATTGACATTGTATGAGAAATACTTTTTGAGGTTTCACCCCTATCATTATAAATCATAAAGAGGAAATTCTGGTATCATACTGGTTGTGAAAGAGGGGAAAAATTATTTATTAGCCCCAAAGCATACAAAAGACAATGTTTAGAGCTACCTGACACCTAACACATTGCCATTGTATGTATGTATATATATATATGGCCTACTAAATTACTGTTTTCTTCACCGCAAATTAGGTGCTTTCCACAGTGTGTTTAGCTCTTCATTTATATTTAATCATTCAGGCTTTGCATTAAACAGGGCTATTAGTAGACTGTAGATATATAATCATTCTCCTCTCTATATTCCTATTTTTCTCCTTTCTGACGTAAAGAGCATGTGTGATATAACATTTTCTACCTTGTGCTGGCTGCCATGTGAAGTGAAGTGTGCAAGGCCCCCCTGTTCTTGATTCCTTACTGCTGCTCTAGCTCTTTTGCATTGCCAGGCTGGATATGGTTCCTCTACTGCTTTGTACCATTGCTTTGTCCAACCCCCCCCCCCCCACCTCTCTCCCCCTGCCGCTGAAGCTTTTTGTGTATCCCTCTGATATAGGTTTGATTTTGAGGGCCTGGAAAATGGGGAGGATGGCTTAGTAGAAAAGTCCAAACCATGGAGCAGATCCATCGAGGATCTGCAGCATCCCAACTCCCTGCCTACCCCTTTCGCCAACGGCCTCGCTCGCTCTGCCCGCCAGTCTGTGCTCCGGTATGTATTTGTGTGCTAGCTCCTTGCCAATCCCCTGCAGCTAGTCTATGCCATGATGCAGTGTTGAAGCCCTTCTGTTTCTCCTCTCTCCATTTAAGAACTATAAGCAGCATGGTACATGGATGTGCAATATGGTATACAAACAAAATTAACTGAATTTTTTTATTTAAGTTGTAATTTTATGTAAAGTTAAATTCCTGTATAACCTTTTTATTATACTTTAAATGTTCTGTTCTGAAAGATTTGGGATGGTTTATATTTAACAGAGGTTTCAGCTGATAAAGAGAATTGAGTTTTTGTTCTGTGCCCTCTTTGTCTCCAAAAAGCAGCTACAATACGTTACCTGGCAAAAAGGCATTGAAGAACTCGAGGCTGGTCAGCCAGAAGGATGATGTCCATGTGTGCATCATGTGCCTCAGGGCTATCATGAACTATCAGGTGAGGGCTCCCGCTGAACAGTAGCACAGCACATCACTGTACAGTTGGCTGTCCTGAATTGTATTCTTTTGGCAGCAGTGTCTTTACCCTTTAACTTTTACTCTGAGGCTATTTCAAATAATTTCAGTCTGGGTTCCATAAAGCAGATACATTCTGTCCTTAGATTATTAGTAAATCCACTCTCCCTTTAGAGCAATAAACTTTGTGTAATGACCTCCTCCACTTTTACAATCTGTGCTGTTTCATGCATGAAAGTTAAGGAGGGTAATAAGGGTTAATTTACAGGTTCTTCTTGGTGCTTTTATTTTCTGCATATTTGCATGTATCTTGGTGTAAGGCACAGGTATCACCCAGGCATGTATATTAGTTGGCCTTACATACAATGAGCCTTGAATACATGTAAAAAGAGCTAATACGAATATACAACCTAATTCGCCACCTTTTAGGGGCACATTTACTAACCCACGAACGGGCCGAATGCGTCCGATTGCGGGTTTTTCGTAATGATCGGTAATTTTGCGATTTTTTTTTTGGCGTCTTTACGATTTTTGCGTAAAAACGCGAGTTTTACGGCGTCTTTACGATTTTTGCGTAAAAACGCGAGTTTTTCGTAGCCATTACGAAAGTTGCGCAAAGTCGCGATTTTTTCGTAGCGTTAAAACTTGCGCGAAACGTCGCGCCTTTTAAGTTTTAACGCTACGAAAAAGGCGCGACTTTGCGCGCAAGTGTTGACGCTACGAAAAAATAGCGACTTTGCGCAACTTTCGTAATGGCTACGAAAAACTCGCGTTTTTACGCAAAAATCGTAAAGATGCCGAAAAAAACGCAAAAAAATACGAAAAAAATCGCAAAATGTTCGTTTCCAATCGGAATTTTTCCAATTCGGATTCGAAATCGTGTCTTAGTAAATCAGCCCCTTAGTGTTCAGAAGGTAGTAAAAGTTTTGAAGCTAACAATTCTCAGTTACATACTCCAGTTAATATCTTATTTACACATTTTATTATTTATTGTAACAATAGGCTGCACTTTTTTTAGGAACTGTGTTATTGTGCTGTTCATGTACTTTCATAATTTATTGTATTTTTTTTTTCAGTATGGCTTTAACTTAGTAATGTCCCATCCTCATGCCGTGAATGAAATTGCTCTTAGTTTAAACAACAAGAACCCAAGGTAAAGCACCTTCTGTACATCTTCCATAAACCCTACTGATTTTACGCAATCTTTACTAAATTCCTCTAATGACCTGCATGCCTGCTGTTAGTTTTATTATGGCTTGTTGTTGAGTTTTGTTGTTGAGTTTTAAGATTCAGCATATCCTCTTGCAGACATTTACATTTACAGACATCTGAGCTATAAACCTAATAGAATACTTTAGATCAGGGGTCCCCAACCTTTTTTACCCGTGAGCAACATTTAAATATAAAATAAGTTGGAGAGCAACGCAGGCATGAAAAAAGTCCTTTTGGGTGACTAATAAAGGCTGTGATTGGTTATTTAATAGCCCAATGTGAACTGGCTGACTACAGGAGATTCTGTTTGGCAGTTCCCATGGTCTTTATGCCTCCAAAACTTGCCTCCAAATAAGAAAGTCAAAAATGGGCACCTGCTTTGAGGCCAATGGGAGCAACATCAAAGGAGTTGGGGAGCAACATGTTGCTCACGAGCCACTGGTTGGGGACCACTGCTTTAGATAAATAGTGTTGCAAGTTACAGGGAGTCATGAGTTGGAAGTTTGGCATCCCTGCCCTTAATCTGTAGAAGCAATCCTTAATCCCTCTCCTCTAGATTTAACAAGTAGTGCAAGCGTTCAGGATGTCCTTACAGGAAAACGAGCTAAGCAGTCAGAAGCAAGGGGGATTAGAACAATTAGTCCATGTATAGATGCACTCTGTGGGTTTGCCCATGGGGAACAAGATTATAATTGTCTGTAAAGTTTCAACAGAAATTTAGTTTCAGTGTAATTTATATCTCCAAAGACTATAAGAGCTTTATCAACAGTAAAAAAGTTTGTTGGCGCATTCCTAATAATTTATATTTATAGTTATGTGGTAGTTAAGACTGAAAAATATGCACCTCTGTCATCTTTATCCTTTTGCTTGTATAAATCTTACCAAATTGTTTTGGATTAGTGGCAGATTAAATCCCTATAAGAAACAATCTCCAGTTTGCCTGTATGAACATCACATTAAGGCTAGTGCCACATGGGACTGTGGGACATGGGAATGTGTTTGCACTCACAGGCACTACTTCAGCCTGGGTGCAGACGTAAGGAGCAGATTTCAGTTTAGAAAGCATGAGTATGTACTTTTGCACTGAATAAATATCGTATAAATAAGTACCATTTTTATATACTGAAATCCAGCTGCAAAAAAAGTTCTCACTGTTTTATTTAAAGAGATACTGACACCAGAAAGTAAATCTTTTTTTTTTACATCTATCATAACATTGTCTTTTCAAGAACTTTATAATTTTGCCATAAAAATATTTGCCTGATGCGTTTACATTACCTGTCTGATCCCCTGTGTTCCTCTATGAGGGGGCAGCATTAGAAGCTATAACAGACAGGTTGGGAAGGGACAGTCAGGTTGGCAAAACAGTCAGGTTTAGGAACTTCAAGTAACAGTTACTTACAAAACCAAAGCTGTCAGCGAAAAACCATCAACACGACCTATAGGTAAGTTTTTATGTATATTCATATTTTGAAAAGTAGTTTAAAGTGATACTGACACGAATAAAGTCCTGGCGGGGAAGGATGGACTAAAACAGCGCTGTCCAACTTCTGTGGTACCCGGGGCCGGAATTTTTCTGGCCAACACGGTAGAGGTGTTTGACCATTCCCCCTTTTTAAACCACACCCATGTTATCACAAGAGCTTTTAAGACTATACCCACATTAATGGTAATAGCGCAGCAAAACCCCAAATGGTGCTCACTTTAGGGATATCACCCTTCATTCATATGTGAAAGAATTATATTATGTCATATTAAGACACAACCTTAAATCCCTATGCCTCCTCTTCCCCTGTGGATAGCACAGCAACCCCCAGCACATAATTATACACTTAGGGACAATATAATGACTATTTTTAAATGCTTACAAACTCCCAGAACAAACCCCTGCCAGGTTCACCTCCCACAGGCAGCATAAGGCAGGCAGAGTATGGCACACACAGGCAGCATAGGGCAGGCAGAGTATGGCACACACAGGCAGCATAGGGCAGGCAGAGTATGGCACACACAGGCAGCATAGGGCAGGCAGCGTATGGCACACACAGGCAGCTAAGGGCAGGCAGGGTATGGCACACACAGACAGGATACACTGACACAATGCTGGCACTGCTCCTACAGTCTGTCTGAGGTGTGAACAGGGGAACAATGTGGGTGATCTGAGCCTGAGGGGTGAACAATGCAGGGATTAAAAAGTGTGAACAGTACAGGACATATTTAAACAATACAGGGGGATTACAGCCTGAATATGATGTGTGAACCATGCAGGGGACAATTTAATCTCAGTACTGATACTATTAAAGTTTACACAAAGGTAAGCCATCAAAGCAGCCAGACAGGTGGGGGGGGGGGCATGTCCATGCAGCCCACGGGCCGCCAATTGGACAGCCCTGGACTAAAACATTGATGTTACAAATTGTAACAGCTTCTCCACAGTTTAAAGAAGGCATGCAGGAACTACATAACCCACAATGCATTGCACTGTGATATTCCTTTCCTTATTGGAGTATTCAGGCTGAGGGTAGTTGACTATAGTTACATTTTGTTTTAGTTTCAAAATAGTCAGCCAGATCAACAGGAGAACAGGGGAGCAGACTTACTGTTCAAAACCATATGATTACATTAAAAAAGGCTGCATATTTTTTAATTGATATATATTGCAAAGTTACTTAAAATTATGAAAATGATATACTTTTCAAAGAGCTTAAGTTGTGTTTGGGTGGAGTTCCCCTTTAAATAAGGAAGCATGACTATTTTGGCACAGCCTTTCCACACCATGTAAATATTAAGCTGTACTTACAAAGGGAAAATGGGCCAGTGAAATAAAAATTATACCTTACAGTTATACATTTTAAAAAGAAAGATTATTTAGATAAAGATAAATGTATTCATAAATGGAAAACCAAGTTTGTGGTTGGACATTGTTCCTTGTGATTTCTTTAACTGATCTGCCTTTCCCAAACTAATTTTTTGCAAATATAGTCGAGTTGCTAGGGTAACAGTCCCTAACAACCACAAAAGGTTGTAAACCTTGGTATTTTTTTCTAAAGTATTACTGTATTTGATTATATTCAGTCTCTAACATTTCACCAGTGATCCTAGCAACCAAACTACATGGTACACTGACCTAGTGCAGAAATGAAAGTTAGATAATTTAAGAAAAAAAAATCACAAAACCAAAAAGTTAAGACAAGTTGCAGATTAAATTACAGAGATTAGAAGACAAGGTGCAGATTAATTTGCGGTGATTTGTGAACTACTTGCCTCCTTGTCACTATCATTTCATTAACCTAAAATGTTTAAAATATCAGAATATACGGTTGCAATAAGAAATGTACTTCTGTGTGCAACTTTTAGCATATAGGTACAGCATTGGATGCACCATCCAAACAAATAGTGAATTATGATTCTTTAGCAATGCTACACATTATTTATGCTTGTTTGCTCAAAAATTTCTGAGTGGAAGAAGACGGAAGCAGTAGCTAAATAAAATAAAGCTAAAACTAAATAAAGAACTGAAACAACTACTGGTGTGGAAATGCCAGCGCCAGTGTGGAAATGTGCCATTTGAGGACATCTATAGATGGCCTAAGTTAACTTGTGTGATGCTGTCACTCTCCCATGGCTCCTAATGTCAGTGCATGGTGGAAAGATCACTCCATGGTATTGGCCATGTATTGTTTGTTTGACAAGGTTGCAAACACATGGGTTCATCAGGCAGATTCTATATTGGTTGGATCTTAGAGGCTACATACAAGTTTCACTAGAGAATATATCCACAGACCTGGCCTTGGTTATCGTGGCTTTTTATGACCATACAATAAAAAAAAAAGGGGGGGAACCTCCTGCAAGGAAATACATTTACATGTCCCACTAATTATGCCTGTTTCTTGTAATAAACATGTTTCCTTTCCCCAGGACCAAAGCTTTAGTACTAGAACTCCTGGCTGCTGTGTGCTTGGTTAGAGGAGGCCATGAAATCATCCTGTCGGCTTTTGACAACTTCAAAGAGGTGGGGTTTTTTTTCCTTCCCTTTTACCCATTCAATTTATCCTCATTTCCCGTGATCAGCCACTATTAAAATAGCTCTTTAAGCAACGAAAAAATTGCTCATTAAAAAAAAAAATTAAGTGAACTGGTCAAGTTTCCCATTCTGATTTACACCCCCACTGTTATTTTTCTATGTACTTTTCTGATGCTTCTTAAATACATACATAAAATGCAATATGGGAATTTTAGGTCTGCAAGGAAACACATCGGTTTGAGAAACTCATGGAGTATTTTAGAAATGAAGACAGCAATATTGACTTCATGGTAAGAAAAGCAGCTGAGAAATGTTGATATTTTGTTGTTCTACTATCGCACAATCACAAATAACCTGACTTCTTTTCCCTATAGGTTGCTTGCATGCAGTTTATAAACATCGTTGTACACTCAGTGGAGGATATGAATTTCCGTGTCCATCTGCAATTTGAATTTACAAAGTTGGGCCTTGAAGATTTTTTGGAGGTAAATATAAGGAGGTTGGTAGATATAAAGAAGGCAACAAAAATGAATGCCAAGCTGGTGTCTCTGTAAACGTTTTTTCGGCTATGGCTTCCAGTATCCTAGCTTGGTCAGTTTTGCTGGAAACTGCAGTTAAACTACTGTAAGCCCCCCAGCATACACATTGCTGCTGTGCTGATCCATGACTGTTCTTGTTCTTTGCAGAAGGCTAAGCACACAGAGAGCGAGAAGCTGTTGGTGCAGATCCAGGCTTATCTGGACAACGTGTTTGATGTTGGTGGCTTGCTTGAAGATGCTGAGACCAAGAATGTTGCACTTGAGAAGGTGGAGGAGCTGGAGGAGCAATTGTCCCATGTGAGTTTTTTTTAGACCTCTCTCCTTGAATATGTTTAATTTTCAGTTAACTGTTCTTTAAAGTTTTTGTGAAGCATATTTGATCATATATGCATGCATTACTTTTGCACATCATAAGACTAAACTTTATCTCATCAAAAATTTTTCTGCCATTTGCTGTTTCATTTGACTGGAATTCCCTTTCTTTTCTCCTGTATAAAAATATTGCCTTGTACATTCTTGCATTTTGTTAAAAAAACACTAAAAGTGAATTTCTCTTCTCTTAATATGCTGTTAATAGTGGCACATAAACCACTTTGCATTAATCTGTATAATGGCATATTCACTATAAATAGCCAAACTGTACTGTGTATATTGGTGGTCCCCAACCAGTGGCTCAGGGGCAACATGTTGCTCACCAACCCTTTGGATGTTGCTCCCAGTGTCCTGAATTCTTGGCTTGGAGGCAAGTTTTGAAGGCATAAAAAACAGGTGTGCTGTTAAACAGAGTCTCCTATAGGCTGGCAGTCCATATAGGGGCTACCAAATAGCCAATAACCGTCCTTATTTGGCACCCCAGGAACATGTTTTATGCTTACTCCCCAAGTCTTTTTACATTTGAATGTGGCTCAAGATTAAAAAAGGTTGGGGAACCCTGGTATATATCATGTGAAAATGACATAACAGATATGTAATTTTGGGAATCCCCCATCTGGGATGTTTGCAGGGAATTTTTTTTATTTAACAGTGATTAGTAAGGCAAAAAAAAAGCCTTGAGTCTCTTTCACTTTTGATTTATGTGAATTTCCAGTGTGCTGTGAACAGAGAGGGTTCCCGTACATAGTGCAATGGAAATCATTGGCAGATAACTCATAGATGCATTATGACAGCAATGTTGTCTTTCTCAATTAGATGACTGAAAAGTTACTGGACCTGGAAAATGAGAACATAATGCGGGTGGCAGAATTGGAGAAAACACTCCTACACAGGGAAAAGGAACTGACAGTTCTCAAGGTGAGTGACACCGGGGGTGAGCTGCATGTTAAGTTACACACATTCATGATTAACTGATGGGAACAGGGGGTGGGTCACAGACATTTTTGTTTGCTTCTTTTGCTATTTTTTCTTGAATTCTTGACACTGCTAGAATTATAAGCTACAAATTGTATTTCAGTTTTGAGGTGATCAGGATGTCAAGTGTTTTGTCTGTCAGCAGAAAAAAAACATAGAGAATGGCATCTGCCTGTCACTGCATACATAAAAAGTATTTCAGTCCAAAAACTCTGAAGTGTGCATATTCAGATTGAAATTTGCCCCATCTGTGCAGTGATAAGCAGGTACCATTCCAGTCACTGCTGGCAGACACAGAGGTTATTGGGTGATATGCACAAAACATGGTCTGAGACATTAGCCTAAAGCACATTGGGATAGATGCGGGACTGCCTCCCATAAACACCCTAAGAATTGTATCTGTAAAGCACCTTGAGGTATTATACAGAAAAGCTATACTAACACAGTTGATTTAATTGTAAATTAATTGTATATTTTAATTGTATTGTATTCTACATATTTCTGTAAATTTAGTTAAGTCCCTAATGCTAAATAAAAAGCTAAAAGGTTCACAGTGACTTGACGTCTCTCTCTACTGCTTTAGGAAACTTATGAGAATGCAAATCATCAGGTTCACACACTAAGGAGAATCATCAAGGAGAAAGAAGAGGCATTTCAGCATCTCCGTCAGCTGGAGCAGGCCAATACTTCCCAGCCTGCTGGCAGTACACTTCCACTTTCAGCTACCTCCATTGGAGATATTTCTTTGTCTGCTGAACTTCTACCACCCCCTGCCTCTGCCTCTGTTCCTGCACCGCCCCCACCCCCTCCTCCTCCTCCACCTCCTCCACCACCACCACCACCGCCACCTCCTCCAATGCCAAGTAAGAATCTCTTGGGGTATTAATATTATACAGTAAGCTTTGCAAAGACAGACCATTTTAAGTATTGTCATTAATCAGCCGTTGTTGGTGGGTCTTTAGGTCATTTTGGCCTCTGATAACAAGGCTTAAGTGAAATGAATGCGACACTTATGTGAATTTAGCCAAGTTAATAAGTGCTCTGGAAAAGATTTTTCAGAATACTACCTGAGTGCAAATCTGAAAAATGCAAGCAGTTGTGAGCTGTTAAATGCAATATTAAACAAATGTTTGTATCTAGTATGACCAGCCCCTGCGGAGCTTGCCCAATAAGAATTTAAAAACAAAATTTTCCTGTGATCAGCATATACCTAATTATATATTAATATCTTATTTTTTTTTTCAGGCAAGTGCCCTCCTCCACCACCCTTACCATCTTCTTCACCATCTGTAATACTTACCACAGGCTTATCAGGTGAATTTAAGGCTTATATTGTTGTACAGTTTGGGACTACTAGTGCAAAATGAGACCTGAGCTTATTTGCCAATTATGTTTTTTCTTTTAGCAATCCGAATTAAAAAACCAATCAAAACTAAGTTCCGCCTGCCGGTGTTCAACTGGACGGCCCTGAAGCCCAATCAGATCAGTGGAACTGTGTTCAATGACCTTGATGATGAGAGGATATTGCAGGTAAAAAGGTTTTTGGCGAGGGCTTCCTTTATTGTTATTTAGATATGCAATAAAGGCATTCTGTAAATGTTCAAGATAGGGAAACTGGTATGTTGTGAGAATGATTTTACCTCCTGAATTAGGTAAAACACTAGCCCCTTTCAGTGCAATACTAACAAAGCCATCAAAGCTCAAATTTTACAAGAAATGGTCAGACGTAGCTCAGCTCAACCCTGAAATATGGAAAGATATTCTAAACCAAAAAGGAAACCTAGAAATAGTATCTGTGTTCCTAATATCCGTTAAACAATCTGGTTGTACAATACGGCAGTGGTGAATTTAACTAGACTCTCCCAACATGTGGGTATTTTTCATTATTGTCTATGTAAATTTTTTGTTTTGTAATTTACATATATTTTGATCAATCATCACTGTTACAGGACCCAAATACCCAATATGGAAAAATATACTCCATATATGCCCTTTGGGCTTACATCAGGTGAGGCATAGGCCTAAAAGACAAGCATAGAATATAATATGCCAGTCTTCCCTGATCAGCTTAGTGTTCTGTAAATATTGACATGAACTGCCATTGTTCACACAGATTTGAACCTAAAATGTGCAGCTGTGCATTTTTGGGACGAAGTTCACACTATGTGAGCAGATGCAGTTCCTGTCATGGCGTTTTCTCCCCAGCATTTTTTGACATTAGCCTAAAATTTGCTTTGAGATAAGTGCTAAGGACACATTTTTTATTTTTACTGTAGGATTTGGATATGGATAAGTTTGAAGAACTCTTTAAGACAAAAGCACAAGGACCTGCCATAGACTTAACATGCCCCAAAAACAAAACATCTCAGCGATCTGCCAGCAAAGTGACTCTTCTTGAAGCAAACAGAGCCAAAAACCTTGCTATCACCCTACGGAAAGCTGGAAGGAGCTCAGAAGAGATCTGCAAAGCCATCCAAACGTAGGCGTGGTTTTTATTCACATATTTTCTTCATACACCTTTAGGATCACTTCTTATCTACAGCCTAAGGACAATGACAAGTGGGTTGTTTTGTCACTTTGTTGGCAACCAAACATCCAATATACATTCATTATCAATTGCCAAACACTTAAATTCTGTAAATCAAATAATTGCAGAAAAATATCTTCAATACTACACAATGTAACTGACCTACCCTCACCGATATCTGTTTGCAAAGGGCCTGTACAGATGACAAAATTACCAATGAAACAATCCAGTAATGTTTATATGCTAACTGACTTTCATCTGAATCCATGATAGGTTCCCACCACATGAATATGTCCTGTTCTAAATACTGAGGGGGTGATCTTAAATGTTCTTTAAATGTGTCAGTTAGCTTGATCTACATTAAGATAGAATTTAAAGACAGAAATTAAAGGAAAACAACTTCCCCTTAAAACAGAAGAGAGAGTACATTTTGGAGCCTTTGGATGATTTGGTTTTAGTTTTTTTATCAGAAAACTTATCAGTAATCAGTGTGCTAATTGGGTGCACTGTTAGCTTATGCCTATATTCTGTTTACATGTATGTTTCTTCAGGGTGTTTTTGAGGCTTAAGGGCTCTGGCACACGGGGGAGATTAGTCGCCCGCGATAAAACTCCCTGTTCGCAGGCGACTAATCTCCCCGAGTTGCCTACCCCTGCCATCCCACCGGCGAACATGTAAGTCGCCGGCGGGATGGCAGACGCGGCGGGGCGATTTCCGGAAATCGCCGAAAAAGACTCCGCGACTAATCTCCCCGTTATGACGTCCCACCGGCGAAAATGTAAATCACCGGTGGGATGGCATACCTGACGCGGCGATTTGCGTAAATCAACTAAGTTGCCTCGAGAGGCAGCTTTGGCGATCATGCCGTATGCCATCCCACCTGCGATTTACATTTTCGCCGGTAGGATGTCATATCGGGAGATTAGTCACCCGCAACAAGGGAGATTTATCGATGGCGACTAATCTCCCTTGTGTGCCACAGCCCTTAGACAACACTAAAGTTATGTAGTTATACGGGCACATTTACAGGAACAGCAACCATTTAGCAGTTAGAAAAATAAAAGCAAATGCGTGTTGCTTTAGTTTAATGAATCAGGGAAAAATGTTGCCCTTTTTAATATAAAGTTTGTTTAGTCGGACTGCTGTTGCTTTGATAGGCAAATTATTGTAACAAAAAAATAAATAAATAAATAATTGGATGCCAATAAATAGGAATTTTTAAAATTATATTTTCTCTTTGCTGTTGTGACAAATGAAAACGGACATTTTTGTGTATTGTCAGGTTTGACTTGCGGACACTACCTGTGGACTTTGTGGAGTGTCTGGTGCGTTTCCTGCCCACAGAAGCAGAGGTGAAGCTGCTGCGTCAGTACGAGAGGGAGCGTAAGCCTCTAGAGGACCTGTCTGATGAGGACCGTTTCATGATGCTTTTCAGTAAAGTGGAACGTCTTTCCCAGCGCATGTCCATCATGACCTTCTTGGGCAATTTCAATGAGAACCTGCAGCTGCTTACCCCAGTATGATGCTATCTACAGACCTTGTTGTATTCTCAATGTATTTATTTTGATATACTGTAGCTATATTTTCTTTTATGCACTAGTGTCTGCTTTTTTTTCTTATCTTTATTTAATTGTCAGTATGTGTCTTGTTAAACCTTATGATCCTCTTATTTCTAAAGGAACATAAAGGAGAACTTAACTTTAGGCATTATTTTGTTCTTTTAAAGTTCTTAACATGTTTATTATACCACAAAATAAAAGTGCTCCAACTGGCCACTGTAGACTAAATGTGCCAGCATGATACGGATTCTTGTTTCAAATAGATGTCCTGAACTTTTAATTGGATGCATAACCTCCCATTCTCTTCTTTCCTTTAGCAACTAAATGCTGTGATTGCGGCATCTGTGTCTGTAAAGTCATCCCCAAAGCTAAAACAAATGCTCGAAGTAAGTGATACATCTAAATATTGTACCTTGCATTTATCATGGGTTCCATAGAACTTCATAACAATGAATTAGTTGGAAACTCATCTAGTTGCATTATTCCTCTTCACAGGTTATACTTGCTTTGGGTAATTATATGAACAGCAGCAAAAGAGGGTCGGTGTATGGCTTCAAACTACAGAGCTTGGATCTGGTAAGTTGTCAGCTTGTATTGAGTATTTGTGAAATTGATATTTTCATGTTATAATAGTTATAATCTGGTGGATACCATTATAGATTTGCATATATTGTGCTGTTCTGTTACTTGGTCAGCATAACCGGACAAAGTATACTGGTATGTGATAATCCTAATGAATTGTATTGTATCTTGTACAGCTCCAAGACACAAAATCAACTGACCGAAAGCTCACACTCCTTAACTATATTGCGCTAATTGCCAAGGAGAAATACTCTGAAGTGGCCACTTTCTATAATGAGCTACATTTTGTGGAAAAAGCAGCAGCAGGTGAGACGTTTGTTGAACTTCTTTATGCAGAACTGATGGCTCTTATTAAAGTGCCTGTATCAGAGTGGCAGTGATGAGGTTAATGCGAATAGTCAACATATAAAGTAGAGTGTGATGATTGATGTGCAAATGATTGGATGCTCTGGTATTTTCTCGGCAGGTTGCACATGGCACTAGCTTTTAAGCAAGTGGCTCCAAAATTAATAAATCGGTTAAGGCTGCAGTAAGCAGATGTTATTGTGGCATATATGCCTTTTACATCTTGGCAATATTGGGTAACAGAAATGGCTAAATAGTGTGAACGCATTAAAAAGTAGGTCATCGTATCCCCACAATTTACCTCACTTAGGTGCACATAAAACCATTTTTTTTAAAGGTACTTGCATGAAAATGCTCTCCTTGTTCTTCCCTATAGTTGTGTTTGGTGCCACTCACTTCTTTCTGCCTTCCATTTTGAATTGAGCACTACTGAGCCTTTTGACATAGGAAAACCTTAGAGCTACCACCACCTCCAGAGCAGACAGTAGCTCCAGGGTTCCCTTAGCACCTGGTGGCAATAGTTGCAGCAAACTTGTGTCTGAAGTATCGGGTGCAGACATCGCTCACATGGTTGAACACTGGAAATTACTTTTGCAGAAAATGGGTCTGATTTGAGACAAAATTCACACACATTTGCAGTAATTCTGACCAATACTGCATCAAGAGTATTGTCCCTTGTGCGATTGCAATGACACCAGAGTTCTGGATAAAAAAATATCTTGTTTGCTTTCGAAATTGCACTTTGCTCACT
This sequence comes from Xenopus tropicalis, assembly GCF_000004195.4. Classification (NCBI taxonomy): domain Eukaryota; kingdom Metazoa; phylum Chordata; class Amphibia; order Anura; family Pipidae; genus Xenopus; species Xenopus tropicalis. The sequence continues at coordinate 135,451,988 of NC_030678.2, read as the reverse complement.
GCACTTGTGGAAGTAGATGTGGCCTCATATTTAGATGATTCTTTAGGCAAAGAACAAACACAAGGTGGAAAGTTATTGGATCTTCTGTTCCTCTCTGGCTCAAGCTTGCTGTGGTTTAATTAGAAATGAATTATTATTAGAAATGTTACAGAGGCTGTGATTATTTCTTTTAAGTACGTTATTCATGGAGATAGCTATGCTTTACTTATAAACCGTAGTGAAGGAAACAGTGCCTCTAAACTTTAAATGCTTCTAAAATTGTTGCAAAGGAAAGTGGTAATGGTAGGCATAAAATGCTCTCTCAGTGCAGCAGTAGTGTCCTGTAACAGTAGTGTCATCTTGCAGCATTTAATTTTTCCATTACACTCTGCAAAGGGGCTAGAATAAGGGTTTAGAGTCCACTAGACGGCAACTAATAGTAAAAATGATGAAACATGATAGTGTGCAGATGCTTTTAGAGACACTATGGAAAGATGCTTGAATTTCAGTCCAAACATAGGTATGGGTACATCCAACTAACATATGAAAGGACATACACTGCTTTTGAGTGTAGGTACAGAATTTCAGGACTGCATAATTGTAACCACTTTTACAATTGTAGCACCATAACTCTTGCTTTTACTGTATGCAGTCTCTTTAGAGAATGTCCTGCTGGATGTGAAGGAGTTGGGTAAAGGCATGGATCTGATTCGGAAAGAAAGCCATCACCATGATAACACTTTCCTAAGGAACTTTGTGAGCTCTAATGAAGGAAAACTAGACAAGCTGCAGAAAGATGCACGAACCGCTGAGGTAAAGCCTGATAAAGTGGATTTATCATTACACCCCATTCACCACTGATTCATACTTTGGCACTGCAACCTGTTATATCTGTCATGCATTTGTAAGCGCATGATAATGACACCCAGCTCAGATACAGATTACCTCCTTCTGGTTATGGTGATATTACAAAATGATATTAAAAACTACATGCTGCCTGAGGCAAGGCAAGAACACCTCTATAAGTGGCATAAATCTTAAAAGAGTATTGTGATATATTTGCAATGTATCTGTTTATATATTGATGTAATGCACAGGTATTTGATGTATCCTTTACCTACTGTCACTCAATACTTACAGCAAGGATTAACTTGATCAGTTCTGAGTTACAACTCTTTCATGGGAAAGTCCAGTTTGTTGTTCAAGCATAAGTGAGCAATAGTTTTACTTGTCTTCTTTATCCTCTGCAGGAAGCATATGCAGCTGTGGTGCTCTATTTTGGAGAAAATCCAAAGACAACTCCGCCTTCTGTTTTCTTTCCCGTATTTGCACGTTTCATCAAATCGTACAAGGTAGAGAAATAAATGGGCCCTTGTGCAGTAGTGGGAGTGGTTTTAGACCTGTAGCAGGGATTGGTTGTTGCTCTCTGAGACGGTCTGCAGAGCTCATAAACCAAACCTTTTCCTGCAATTGTTCCTTCAGGAAAACAGTCTCTTAAGGGTGTGGGCACCTGTCACATACAACCATAGCATGCTGTCCAGCAATACTACAACTGCCAGAAGAGACTGCTTAGCTTGGGACATGGGGATACTAAATGTGTGTGCTCTGATGTCAGCTGTTTCCTCCCCCTCTTGCAGGAATTTGTATCATTTCATGGTTTTGCTGACCTTTGGGGATCCTGTGGGTGGAACTGATTTTGCTCTTGGGAAGATGAGCTAACAGATGGTGATCTCATACACATATACAGCTGAATATGATGGGTTTGTAGATTCACCCAAAAAACACTAGTTAATAGATTCTTATTAACTAGTGTTTTTTGGGTGAATCTACACACTCTACAGACTCTGCTTGGTACTCCACTGGCAATATTATATTAGCTTAGCCATACTGCACATGGTCTGTTTAAGGGAAAATCCAACACATTTGTGTTAGGATTTTGTATAGCAAAGTACCTTTGGTTTGTAGGGAGATGCTGATAAGAGGGAAAATCAGTGTTTTATATGCAGGGCTTATTTAGACTGTAGTTTTGAATTTGCATGCTCATTGTACTTCTGGCATTCAGGAAGCTGAACTGGAGAATGAGATGCGCAAGAAGCAAGAAGAGGTTCTTCGAGAGAAGATGCTAGCGCAAGAAGCAAAGAAATTGGACCCCAAGGTATGTACACACACACACACACACACACATGCAGATGAGGCACTCGCCTTCTGTGGTTCTTCTATACTCATGACTAGGAATTACTTTCTCATTCATTTAGGTACTGGTATTCCATATACTTTATATACTTACTATCAAATTTAAATAATCTGAGCCTAGTTGACTGCTATGGTCAGTTTTTGCATTCCCCAGTAAAAGATTTGGTTGAGAACTGAACTTGGGGGCGTATTTATTATGCTGTGTAAAACTAATTCGCCGAAAAAACGGAGTAAAAAGCTGTGTAAAATAAATGGAGAAGATCGCCATCTGAACGCCGGATATTACGCCGTTATTTTCCCATAAGTTCCAGTGGAAGAAAAAACGCGTAAAACAATTACGCCAATTTTACGATGTTTTTACGTCATTTTTACACGGCGAAGCCTGGCGATGTGTGACAAATTTTCTCACTGTTTTTTACACAGCATAATAAATATGCCCCTAAGTTATTATTGCCTCTGGGTGTTTAACATTGATAGTGTATCACCGGTTTGTTCCACATTCTCACACGAAAGCTGATTTATTTTCTCCAGTCCCCAGTGCAGAAAAATAAACGCCAGCAGCAAGACCTGATTGCAGAGCTGCGCAGAAGGCAGGCAAAAGATCACCGGCCTGTTTATGAAGGGAAGGATGGAACTATTGAGGACATTATCACAGGTGATGTTTGCCTTCTCTTTTTTTTCCCTGGTGAAATATTGCCGTTTCTCCTATGCTGCTGTATAGAACTCACCTGAGGACTGAATGATCTACAAGCCCACGTGTTAAAGCCATCTCTTAATTCTTGAAACAAGCATTTTGCGTGCCTTCATTTGACTGTATGTCTCTGTTTTCCCCCTCGTTGGCTACAGTCCTGAAGAGTGTCCCCTTCACAGCGAGAACAGCCAAGCGGGGCTCTCGGTTCTTCTGTGATACATCCCTTTTTGAGGATTCAAACTGTTAAACCCCAGTGCCTTAACTCGTATGGAAAGGTACATACCAGCTCCCCTTGCATGCATTGACCAATCCTTTTATAGCCTTTGACGAAAGTTTATGGAAATCTGTGAAATGCATGCCCAGGTCCATAATAGTGACCCTCCCCACAGATTAACATTTTGTCCATGGTCTACTAATATTCTTCCAAGGAAAGTGATAATTGCATGGCACCCTGGTGTCTGTATTCCCTGTGTGCGGGCACTTGCCGCAGTGTCTGTGTATCTTGTATACACTTATATTTCTACTTGTGTACATATGTTTCTATAAATAAATACTCCTACCTTTACTCTAATGCACAACTGGTTAAACAAATAGGCTTCTTTTTAGAGATCAGTTAACTGCAATGCAGGGTACAAAAATGGCACAAAATATTCTGTTTTCTAAATTCCTTAAAGCTTACGTTACAGTGATCACTTCACAGCAGGTTATGGGCTTACTGGGATTGTCATTTAAGGGACAGTATACACCTAAAACTTATTTTCTAAAAATTTGCTCCATAAATGGGACTTGTGTTGCAAATCCATTCTGCATATTATTTTAATTTTAAATAATCCATATTTTCCTATTTTATTGCCACACTAAGGGCTCTGGCACACGGAGATTAGTCACCCGCGACAAATCTCCCTTGTCACGGGCGACTAATCTCCCCGAACTACCATCCCACCGGCGATGTAAGTCGCCGGTGGGATGGCACACGCAGCGCAGGCGATTTTGGCAAATGGCCAAAGTTACCTCGCGAGGCAATTTCGGAGATTTGCTGAAATCACCTGCGCAGCGTGTGCCATCCCACAGGCGACTTACATTTTTGCCGGTGGGATGGTAGTTCGGGGAGATTAGTCGCCCGTGACAAGGGAGATTTGTCGCGGGCGACTAATCTCCCCGTGTGCCAGAGCCCTAAAGCACTATTTTGAAAGTTGTCTTTTTATCACTGAACATCCTCCCTCTTCCTTTTATGAACTGGGCAATTTGTTCAGAGCCCCCTATCTAACTGTAAACAAACCTCTTCCTTATCTAAGTACCAGTCTTTGAGCAGCTCATTATTAGGGGCTTTTTAGCAGACTGATAATTAGTTTAATCAGCTCCTTTAAAGTTCTGCAGAATCAGGAAATGCTAAAGTGAAACTGTGTTCATATCCTTGTTTAGTGCAAAAAATAACAGAAACCATAGATATTCCTTTATTAAAACAAAAGTATGCTGAGCACAGGTCCTATTCATTGGTCTTATGTTGAAAAGGGGTGTACTGTCCCTTTAACTCAAACTCATTGTTAGGGGTCAAATAAGGACTTCTTGTTGAGTTCAAAGGAAAAATAAGTAGGAGATTGGGCAGCTTCCATAAATGATCAGACTACAGAGGCATCCTGCATGATAAATGTGTTGCCTATGGCAGTCATTGGTAGTGACCTGCTGCCGCTGCTCAGTGGCACTTGCTTTAACATCCTGTCTTTATCAGTTACCGGCATAGACAGGGTATTATCCTATCCCATACTTTGCTATATGAAGCAGAGACAGGTGGGTTAAGGCTAGTGACACATGGAGTGTTTTGACCACTGTTATAATCCAACAGGAAATGGCAGTAGTCAAAATAACAGGCGGCCCTCTGGGCCAACATGCCTATGTCTACCTGCAGGGCCGGAACTAGAGGCAGGCAGAAGAGGTACCTGCCTTGGGCACTGCTTATTTCCTGATGCCTCCTCTTTTTAGTGCGCCTGTTCGTGCATGTGCCGGGGGGGGGAAGCAGCAGTGGGGGCGAGGTTGCCGGCTTGGTCGTCTAGGGCGCCTGGCCGACTTGGCCTGCCTCTGTCCACCAGTCTCCGATCCCTGTATATCAGCCTGAGTGCTTTCTATTTAATACATCAGGGGCAGTGACTGGTTGAGAGAGGCATTTGCCCACTGTAGACCATTGCTTTTTTCAGCAAGAGCAACTATGTGCATGTTCCATTGGTCCAAGGCCACTGTTGTTTGCAAGAGCATCTGCGTGGCATAACCCACAGGTTAGACCAAGTTAGAAACGTATGATTAGGGAAAAACTACAAACAGTCATTCAATATGCAGTCATAAAATTGGCTATAACTTTTTCAGTATGAAATAAGATTTACAGTGCTGGTCTGGAACAAACCATAATGCCACGTGCCCAAGGTCTCCCGCAGAAAAGCCATTTCCCCTGTTTAACTAGTTTGTGTCTCTGGAATCTTCCTTATCCAGTACATCTGCTTTTTAACCAGATCACAGCTCGGAAATGCATGCATTATTCCTGTGAGCTGGTGAAGATGCATGCTTATTTGCAGGCCTCCTTTTCCTACTTTGCCATGACCTGCTCAGACACCCGCCTGACATTGGAATGCTCTGCATGTAATTAAGTTTGCATTATGTTTGTGTGGTTAGAAAATGACCAGGCTGAGAACATAATATTCCAATTACATTTTAATTTTACTTTATTAAATATATAAACATTCCTATTGTATCTCTCAGATTAGAACCCAGGAAGAAACACTTCTAGTTTCCATTTTTTTGCAGAGGGTAAGGAATATGCAAAGAAATGGCTACAAAATATGTGTGGCTTTGCTTACGCAAGCTAAGCTGCTACTGCTTAAAGGATGGGGGGGGGGGGGGGGCTCATCCAAAGTAATCCTGCTTATTGTACCCCTCCCAGACACATGTCTTCGTGGAAATAGACCTGTCATGCATTGGTTAGTGCAGGCCCAGTGGAAGGTTTTCTTTACAGTCAGATCAGTGAAATTGTGGAATTCTGTTTCTTATGGGTATACAGCTCTAAGTTGGACCAATTCAGTAACCCCCTACCCTAAATGATTTGGCCATACCCACTTTACAGTTGGGATTTGTCCAGGTAAAGGGAAAGTACACCTTATTAGGCTAATGGCACATGGTTAGTGTCATCAGAGAAAAGCTGATCATCTGCCTTCTGCTTTCTTTCTATGTGCACCAAATGTAGAAATGCTAAAGTATGCACATTCATGGAGCTGAAGGCAGCAAATTGGCTCTACTCTGTTGGTGTGTGTATATACTAGCAGAGAAACCTCTCTCTGGTTCAGCAGCCTAATATGTAAAATTTGCTTTTCTGAAAATGTTTAGTAAAGCCTCATCACTAAGGAGCATCATGAGCCTGTGTTTATCTCTATGAGTAAGATCTGCCTTGCTGGCTGGCCTCCCAGGATACTATTCATCTAATCAACTGAAACCAGACCATCCAGGGCCAATGTGCCATGAGAAATTGCACAATGCTCGCTTGACTCTACTATGCAATATCCTTCTTGATACCTCTTAGACATGAGAAAGCACCCCGTTTATAATTAATAAGTCTGATTCTTAAAAAGCATTTGCGTATGTAGACTTGAGAGCGAAGGTAGGGCTTTAGGAAGGGAACTAGTTAGTTTTCCCTTGGGTAGGTTAGGAAGCATGCAGGTCATGACAGTTAATATTTAGAGCCAAGACAGTTGTCTTACACCCCATATTTATCAGGTATAACAAAAGCAATTCTCAATCACACCACCCTTAATATGGCTGGTTGGGCAATGGCTGCCTTTGATTCCAAGCAAATTGAATTACAAATGCTACAGCTGCTTCAGCTTTCCTGTATAGCTTTAGCGGTATTCTCTCTGTAACCATCCTGATTCTTTCCCCTTTTCAGACCTTCGGAATCAGCCGTATAGGCGCGCAGATGCAGTTCTCCGGCATGCCTGGCGGCGAATCTAGCACGTACAAGACCAGAAGTCTTTTGGGCTTTGCTCCAGTCTCATCTTAGTGGCTTGGCCTATAATCGAGATGGACTTATCAGATCTCTCTGCACTCCTTCCTCCATTCCATGTTTCAAAGGAAATGAAGAAGCCAGGACACTTTATGAAGTGCCTTAAATTTCAGTATTACTGGACTATTTTTTCTTTTACTATTTATATATTTTTATTGGTTTTTACTGTTAATTGTGTAAATATTTTTGTAACGTTCTTCATCCAACCAGTATGTGGCAGCTGCTGTGGCATAACTGGCCGGAAAAGGAGAAGAAAAAGAAGTGCCTTGAAAGTGTTTTTTATAGAGTTTTTATACGGAAGTGAATCGACTCAACACTAAAATTTTATAAGACTGAAGTCTTACTCATTGAAAAGGGCTAGTAAATGAGAGCCTGTGTTTGGGTTAGCTTTAATAGAGGTATTATTTATCTTCTGTACTTGCTGTATGGATGGTAAACTAAAGGGAAAGTGCCAAATTTAGTAGACTGCCTTAGAAAGTTGTTAGAAAGACAAGTTTCTGTGCAAGCAAAAATAGTTCCTTGGTGGAATACTATAGCCAGAGAACACCCTGGTACCAGTTCCCCCCAGTGATCGTCTGCACCAGTTCTTATGCTCTTTCAGCTGTGTTCTGCAATGACACTAAGTCAGGGTATTCGTGAGTGAAGATGGGAAGCCCTTAGCTAATACTGTTTTCTGCTCACCAACCTTAGTTGCAACTCAGTAGCTAGCTTTTACGCTTTAGTTTTCTTACCCTGAATATTTTATTTGTTTTCATTAATATAAGAGTATTTGAGCTTTTGCGGTCTTATCTGGTTACTCCAAGTTCCACCTCCTTAGAGCACCAAGTCCTTTGTTAAATTATTGGGCCATTGGTCTGGCCATCTTTTATGCTATGTAGAAGCACTAGAAGCAATGTTTATACAAGATGTTGCTGGGTGGACAACAAAGCAATTTCTTATAGATGTTCAGATGTATAGTTGTCTGTATTACAACTGAGTGGCACAAGTTTTCCTTGCTTTTGGCGATGGCACTGATCCTTTCCATGTGCCACAAAGCCTATTAATATTCATAGGATTTGTGGCACATGGAAATTTTCATCTGGAATTCTATTTTTGTTCGTTTGATCAAAATGGATAAAGTAGGATAGGGCCAATTGCAATGGAACACTTGGACCTGCTCCTGGGGGATGGGGGTTACTGAGAGGAGACCAAATGAATGACCCTGTGTGATTAAGCTCATTTGAAACAATGAACTTATATTCAGTGACCAAACCAAATCCTTCGTACTGGAAATGCACATTTTCTTAGTCTGCAGCTTGGCGCACTGAGCCATGTTTAGCGTTTAATCATTTTGAGGCATATTTATTATAGTGTGTCAGCCAACATCACCGGTGATGTTGCACATAGCAACCAATCAGATCTTTGCTTTCTAATTTGTAGGTGAATGTTTAAATCTAATTGCGGATTGGTTGCTCTGAGCAACATCACTGGTGATATTGGCTGACAGTATATAAATATGCCCCTTTATGTAGTGACCAACCTGTCCTGACTGCTCTGGACCTTCCACCCCTGTAGGGGTTTTCAGTGTAAGTAATTGGTGATTAGGTTCCTGTCTCCTGTGTTTAGTTACATGGGCCTATGTTTGAAACGACCAAATAGTCAGTGGGATAGATTAAGCACCTTGGGTTATTCTTTGTGCCCTCGAGGACCATACAAATATCATCTTACAAAATGCTTTGTAGTATTATGATGCACCTTTAGCCCAAGCTAAGTACCAGAGGTTCCTGACAAGCAGGGACTCTAGGAAATACACTAAAGTAATGATATCATGCCTCTGGCATTCTTTGAGGCTACAAGAGTAGTTTGAATATGCAATAAATGACGTCTCCTAATACTTTTATTGCTGTTTATGCCAAGGCTCTTGTAGGCAGAGCTGACTTTAGAAATTACCTGTGTTGCTCTTGTAGAAATTTTAGCCCTTTTTCAGATTGAATTTTATCTTCGTATTCATGTCTATGCCTCCACCAAACCAAGACTGCTGTTGTAAAGTCTGATATTGTAAATTATTATTGGCTGTTCAGCAATCATTTAACTCTGTTACAGACCTCCATTCCAGTGGGCATAGTTTAAATACCAGTTGTTTTCCCTACATTCATCTCTTTCAGTTATTTTCAATGTATCATTTACAGTTTAACTTGTAAGCATTCCATTGTATCGCCTTCATGTAACTTTTTTGTGCATGTAAAATACATTCCTGACTTGCCAGAGATCAGTCTGTAACTCATTGCAAATGAAATCTATGCACAGCTTTGCATTGGGGCCCTCTCTGGCATTGCAGGGAGGGACTGTACCTTTTTCCAGTGTATTAATCCTGTACAGTATATTATTGCTAATATAAAGCCAGTACTTGTTTGCTATGGGTTCTTTTCCTGTCTCATTGTCAGATTTTAAGGAAATTGTTCTTGCTCTCTTTTTATGTCTAGTCAACAATAAAGATGGAGAGCCTAACTTGCAGTTACCATGTGTCCATCAAGTACTTCTCCCTGCCGTAGTCAAGATTTGCCTTTTCAGCTGATGGAAAACAAGCTGCCGAGAAATGAAATGCGTTACCAACTATAGTGCCACAGGTTGGTCTCCCCTTCCATCTGATTGTTATGGCAATAATGTGCCATTTGCCAAGGGAAAGCACAGGGTTAAAGGGGTTGTTTGCCTTTAAATTAACTTTTAGTATGTTGTAGAGAGTACTATTTTGAGACAATTTTCAAACGGTCTTCATTTTTTGTTTTAAATATTTTGCTTTTTGTTCGGCAGCTCACAAGTTTGGAGTTTTAGCAGCTAACTGGTTGCTAGGGTCTAAACCACCCTAGTAACCATGCAATGGCGTGAATGTAAAACTGTAATATGAATAGGAGAGGGTCTAAATAGAAAGAGTAATAAAAGTAACAATAACAATAAGAAGTAACAATAAAATTTCACCCTCAGGAGCAATTGTTTTTTGGCTGCCGGGTCAGTGAGGCCCATTTTAAAGCTGGAAAGAGTCAAAACAGGAAAGCATATAATTCAAAAGCTATATAAAAAAATATATATATATTGGAGACCAATTGAAAAGTTGCTGAGAATAGACCATTCTATAACATACTAAAAGTTATCTTAAAAGTGAACCAGCACTTTAATTTTCAGAGGACACAGTAGGATAAAGCAGCACAGCTGGTTGCACTATTGCTAGAGAACTCAGGAATAGGTAATTAAATACAGTACCAGTACTTTCGGCAGTAAGGGAAGGATGTTAGCCTGTTTGTCACTAACGTTGCACCTTAGCGTGACATCATGGAGTCCACAGAATCCCAGGAACCATTCTTTATCCTGTTTGGCCTCACTTTTCAGCTTTGAAGCAGCTGGGTGATATCATAGATAGTTTGCTTTAGAAGTCATGGAAAAACATCAATAGGATTCCTATGCAGATCCATGGGTCATTACTGCTCACATGGGATCCAGCTCAGGCAGAGTGGTATCAAGCCGCTGTTTGGTCTGCCTGATAGCAGCTGGACTACACATTGGGACAACAATCTCTCAAATTGAGTGGGTCTTTTATGCAGCTGGTAAGCTGGACCATCTAGATTTTATCATATTGTAACATGCCTTTCTCCCAGGCCATACAAGTGTCTTTGCTACTATGTATCATTTAGCTAGTGCATCCATGTCACCCCATTCGGATTGCCTTTCCTCATGTTCCCTAAAGTCTACTTCAGTTTGCTGCATTGTAGTTTTTTGCCATTCTCCATGGCTGAGCTGCTGAAACAGCTTTCTGAATTCATGGTTTGGTTGCTGGTCTACTGAAGCTGAAACACCTAGTGCCCACCATAGGAACGGATAGTGCTGACTGCTCTAAAGCTGGTTTTGACAGGCTCCAATCCAAGCAAGGTAAGGCCACTCCCTTACTATCATGTGTCTAATATGCATTCGATCTTTCCAAATAGTACGAAAGCCTAAATCTTCCAAGTCAGAATCCCAGCTTCATATTACCAGTAACAACTATAAACCACTGAATTATGAGTTGATATTATCCAGCTATGCCTGAGATTCTTTACGAAATGACAGGACCTTTAAAGGATAAGGAAAGCCATTTGGAGGTGCCAATTTGTTAGGCACTCCCCATTAAGTGTCTTTAATTGCCTACCCAGATCCCCAGGTAGGTGCTCCTCTTCTATATAAATGACTGGGATAGGGTAGCTTTCCTTAGGGTGGTTGACAGCCATATTCTTTCTGCCTGTTTCCCATACTTTTTGCCAGGCTTGGTGAATGCACAGATTTTTTTTTTTAAAGTAATGGATCACTGCCCCAGGGTATCAGGTAAGGTCACTGGGGGTGCCTTATAAATAGCCCCTTCTCCCCTCCCTCCCCACCCCCCCACTGACTTAGCATTCGTTGTCCTTTAAAAGATTTCACTTCTCTATATCTTTATTGAACTTGCAGAGCTCAGTTGATTTAAAAAAATGCATGTAAGTTAAATTATATTGCTTCTTACAAGTATACTGCGTACTCCTGCTTCTATGAATATTATGGTATAAGCATCATTACTGTGTCTATATGTATCTAATGTTTTTTACACCATGATATTTATATTCAGTGTTAGGGAAAGGGCTGTCATTCTATAGTATCTGTTAGGTTCATTCATTGCAATGTGTAATAACTGGTCAGAAATATCCATCCAATTTCCAGTGTTGCAGTAAGGGCTGTCAGATTTACTTTCCTTTGGGAAACCAAGCTAATGAGTAAAACAGTCCAGCCGGCCAGTCCTTTGTATTCATGCACAACATGGAGCAGTCTGCCCTGAATATAACCAAATTCCATCTGCCTATTTTATTAGGAGAAACAAAAGAATGATACAGCAATCCCGTTGCATGAAGCCCAGGGACCCTGATTCCTATAATGTTCCCATAGTCAATATGCATGGGAAAGATACAACACTAAAAGGGGTGGTTCATCTCCATACTGTTCACTTATCAGTACACCAGACAAAGACTTTTTTTAAAATGCCTTTCTATTTTCTACAACTGCTGTCTGTGGTGTTTGTGTGGCAGCTCAGTAATCCAGGCTCTGAACCATTACAATTTGCTACATTAGTTCATACATTTTATGCAGGATCTGTGAAAACAACAGAACTGAAAAATGTGTTTGGATGGTGGCCAACCCCTTTAAACGGAGGGGAGGAAAGGGAAATCCTTAGACTAGTGACCAGGAAAAAGCGAGGAATGCCTAAGGAACATAGTGGGAGATTTGCAAATTAATGGAGAAACCCTGTACAGAATTTGAGTAAAAATGTCTTTTTCAGTAGCAATTCATTCTAGTTCCCGAAACTGTACAGCAAGAAAGGGGGCTCACAGCACAATGGGGCACTTTCCATCAAACTGCAGGCAAACCTATTGTGGAAGATTAAATTCATTGCTCCCTGTGGCTCCAGGGCAGAGTCAACTGCTAAATACCCATGTACAGTACACTTGTCAGGGACAGACTTACCAGGAATTTCTCATACCTTCATTTCATACATTGGGTGCTACATGGAACCCCCAAATCATCAGCTATTACAGCTGCCTATAATTTAAATTAACCACTTAAGCTGGCCATACACGTGGCGATCCGACGATGTTTCGTACGACCATCGGTCGCACGAAACATCGTCAGATCCGCCACACACCATTCAGGGCTGAATCGGCAGGTAAGGAGGTAGAAACAATAGGATTTCTACCTCCTTCTGCCGATTCAGCTCTGAAGGGAGAATTTTGGTCAGGCGCCTTCTATGGCGCCCGATCAAAATTTTCTAACTTGGCCGATCAGCGAGCCGACCGATTTCAGCAGCTTCCTGCGATATCGGTCGGCTCGCTGACATGCCATACACGCACCGATTATCGTACGAAACGAGGTTTCGTACGATAATATCGGTGCGTGTATGGCCACCTTTAGTGAATGTGTTGTGGAAATAGGACACAGTCAGGCATGGCTCCTATCATAGATATAAAAGCTTTTATCTAAAGGGGTTACACCACATGGCACCTGGCTGTTTAGCTTACTGATTTGCCTTTTTTTCTGCAGTTTTAATATTTATTTCCTTTCTCCTAATAAGAGATTTCACAGGTTTCCTCCTGCTGTTGCTAGAGTTAAGAGATTCCTGCCATGTTGGATATTCCAGTTCTACTCATAACTGAAGTTATGTAAAATAAAATAAATTATCTATGTAAGAAGTTTTTTTTTTTTTTAATAAATAGATTTCACTTTACAACAAGTTTTAGCAAATCTCTGCTTTAGAGATGGTTCCTATAGGTTCTTCTTTAGCTGAGAGTCCCCACTTAGTGAGAGATTTTGCATTCTATCAGCTGTGATTATCATCCAGCATTAGGAATAAATCTAGGAGCTATGTATGTGGAACACAGGGCTTATTTCAGCTGGCACAGAAGTGCCTCGAGCCTTCCAATTCTGATTGACCTCAATGGGAACTGCCTGACCCCACTAGTACTGGGAGTTTTTAGGCCAATAACACCTGTACTAGCTTGGCCAGGCCAATGAAGTCAATTGGAGGTGCAGTTGCGCAGCCTGTGTGCCATTAGCCTAAGGGCACATTGTTCCCCTGGGTGGCGCTATTCTACATTCTACCGCAGGTCAAAACACAGCCCTTTCTTCCCTATCATGCTGTACTCACCTAGACAGCATGTAAGCATCAAATGCATGTTGCATTCCACGTGTGTTTGGTGCTTACATGCACCTGTGTGGGTACAGCGGTGCAGGGAAGAATGGGCTGAGTCTGTTCCTGGGTTCTGCGGTGAAATGCAGGAAGAATCCACTGCAGGGGAACTCTGGAACAGAAGATTGGGAGTACAAATCCTAGGGAAGGAGTTCTACCTTTGTCAGATATAACTTAAAATGAACAAAAATTAAAACAAGAAATAAAAAGAGTCTAACACCACGCGCTAGTCCAGTGCCTACAAGCTGCCTCTATCTACTGATCATCGCCCAACTGCTGTAGCAAGCTTCTCCGCTTCTTCTCCAGCTCTCCTTCACTGAGCTCACTCTCTGATGTGTCCCAGCCTGTCTGAAACAGAAACAATAATGAAAAACAGAAAGATGAAGCAACACAGACAGTAAATCTCCATAATCACCTTGGGGGGAGGACTTGTTTTGTTGATCGGGCAGGACTGAAAATTTTAATTGGGCGCCTCCGAAGGTAACATTAATGCTGAATTTTTACATAGGGGTAAAAAATTTCTTTGGTTTTACTTGCATATCTGATGATTCAGCCCTTAATCATAGTAGAGTGGATGAATGACCTTTCCAATGACTATGGGATAAGATATGAATTGTAGTGTGTATGGCCACCTTTACACTAGATCAGTGCTGTCCAACATCTACGGTGCCGAGGGCTGGAATTTCTCTAGCATACATGGTGGAGGGCCGCTAATGGAAGCCAGTTTTGACCACTCCCCTTTTTGAAACCACACCCACTTCAAACCACACCTATTTTATCACAATGGTGGTAGCACAGCAAAATCCCAAATGCTTGGTCCTTACTGGGGATATCAACCATCATTCATATGTGAAAGAATTATGTCATATTAAGATATACCCTTAAATTCCATATGCCTCCTGCTCCCCTGTGGATAGCAGAGCAACCCCCAGTAAATAATTACACACCTTAGGGACCATTTAATGGCTATTTCCAACTGCTAACAAACTCCCACAACAAACCCCTGCCAGGTTCACCTCCCACAAGCAGCATAGGGCAAGCAGAGTATGGCACACACAGGCAGCACTCTGCCTGCCCTACCCTGCCTGTGTGTGCCATACTCTGCCTTCCCTATGCTGCCTGTGTGTGCCATACTCTGCCTGCCCTATGCTGCCTTGCCATACCTGCCTGCCCCTGCTGTGTGTGCCATACTCTGCCTGCCCTACCCTTCCTGTGTGTGCCATACTCTGCCTTCCCTACCCTTCCTGTGTGTGCCATACTCTGCCTGCCCTACCCTTCCTGTGTGTGCCATACTCTGCCTGCCCTACCCTTCCTGTGTGTGCCATACTCTGCCTGCCCTACCCTTCCTGTGTGTGCCATACTCTGCCTGCCCTACCCTGCCTGTGTGTGCCATACTCTGCCTGCCCTACCCTGACTGTGTGTGCCATACTTTGCCTGCCCTACCCTTCCTGTGTGTGCCATACTCTGCCTTCCCTACCCTTCCTGTGTGTGCCCTACCCTGACTGTGTGTGCCATACTCTGCCTTCCCTATGCTGCCTGTGTGTGCCATACTCTGCCTGCCCTACCCTGCCTGTGTGTGCCATACTCTGCCTGCCCTACCCTTCCTGTGTGTGCCATACTCTGCCTTCCCTACCCTTCCTGTGTGTGCCATACTCTGCCTGCCCTACCCTTCCTGTGTGTGCCATACTCTGCCTGCCCTACCCTTCCTGTGTGTGCCATACTCTGCCTGCCCTACCCTTTCTGTGTGTGCCATACTCTGCCTGCCCTACCCTGCCTGTGTGTGCCATACTCTGCCTGCCCTACCCTGACTGTGTGTGCCATACTTTGCCTGCCCTACCCTTCCTGTGTGTGCCATACTCTGCCTTCCCTACCCTTCCTGTGTGTGCCCTACCCTGACTGTGTGTGCCATACTCTGCCTGCCCTACCCTTCCTGTGTGTGCCATACCCTCCCTGACCTATGCTGCCTGTGTGTGCCATACTCTACCTGCCCTACCCTTCCTGTGTGTGCCATACTCTGCCTGCCCTACCCTTCCTGTGTGTGCCATACTCTGCCTGCCCTACCCTGCCTGTGTGTGCCATACTCTGCCTGCCCTACCCTGACTGTGTGTGCCATACTTTGCCTGCCCTACCCTTCCTTTGTGTGCCATACTCTGCCTTCCCTACCCTTCCTGTGTGTGCCATACTCTGCCTGCCCTACCCTGACTGTGTGTGCCATACTCTGCCTGCCCTACCCTTCTTGTGTGTGCCATACCCTCCCTGACCTATGCTGCCTGTGTGTGCCATACTCTACCTGCCCTATGCTGGCTGTATGTGCCATACTCTGCCTACAGTACCTATGTCTGAGGTGTGAACAGGGGAACAATGGGAGTGATTACAGTCTGAGCCTGAGGTGTGAACACTGCAGGGGGTGAACAATGCAGAAACTAAAAGGTGTGAAAAACACAGGGGATTACATTTTTAAACAATAAAGGGGGATTACAGCCTGAATCTGAGGTGAGAACCATGCAGGGGGCCAGTTAATCTCAGTACTGATACCATTTAATGCTTACTCAAAGGTAAGCCATCAAAGCAGTCAGACAGGTGGGGGGCCACACAGAGGTGGGTCGCGGGCCGCCAGTTGGACAGCACTGCACTAGATATATTAGGTTGTAAGCAGGGCCCTCTCATCCTACTGTTTCATTATGTAACACTAGTTTGATGTGAGTAAGACTCAGAAACACTGTCTTTACTGAAATCAGGCACCAATCTGTCCAGTTTAAATACCAGTGAAATTAGATATTATAGCCATGCACTCATCTCCTTAACCTAAATAACAGTGTGCAAGGTGGGTAAGTGGCTAAAACCGCAAAAAAGGTAGATAGTGGAAGTTTGCTGGGTAGTGTGATTCTTAGTATATGGATCATCTTTTTCTAAATCATGCATAAGTGGCTAAAGCCAACATGCTCTGGGTAAATCATACATTAGTGGCTAAAGCCAACATGCTCTGGGTAAATCATGCATAAGTGGCTAAAGCCAACATGCTCTGGGTAAATCATGCATAAGTGGCTAAAGCCAACATGCTCTGGGTAAATCATACATTAGTGGCTAAAGCCAACATGCTCTGGGTAAAGGTACTGAAGATAAAGTACTGCAACTCAGACTGACAAACTTGTAACATTTTACATCTGAGTGCATTTCCATAAAGACAAATCCAACATGTGAAACATGGTTCCCTTAAACAGATACATTTATATTTTTGCTTTTCTATTTTGTATTTGCTTAATAGTAATAATATAGGTTTATCTACATATAGAAGTGCCACTATTGAACACAAGTGTGAAACCCTCACTTACTTTCTCCTTCCGTGTGCTTTGCTTTGGGGATTTGTGTCGGCCGTCTGTGGGCTCCGCTTCAGCTTCTTGGTCTCGCTCCTTCGCTCTCTCTTTTATTGTTTCACTTTCCTGTTCCTTTTCCTTCCTACCCTTCTCTTTCTCTCGCTCAGGTTCACTCTCTGGACTGTTCTAATGTTAAAGAGAATAAACAGCACAAGCACCACCCTAGCAATTACCAAGGAAAGAACGCCATTCCATCCTTCACACAAATGCATCCATTTCAGAGCGTTAGTTGCCACCAAGTAGGATTACCAAACTGGATTTTTTAAGGAATTCACTTTTCAACCCCCTCTAAACTCACCGATTTGTGGCGCTTTTTCTTGTTTTTCTTTTTCTGTCTCTTGGACTTCTTGGAGCTGTGTTCTGCACAAGAGAATAAAGAGGCCTTTTTAATCCCAAACTCCACCCCAGTGAACTGTAATAAGAGATATGTAGTGCTTTGGGTATTAAAGTGCCAGCGACACCTAAAAATGAAAATAAACAGTAAATCTGGCTGTTCAGCATCTGCAGAGGCGCCTCTTTACATGAGAAATGTTTTCATCTCAAAAGTGTGTAGCGAGTCATAATTGCCATTTAGCCCCTGTTTATCTTTACATAAAGGGAAACAATATCCTGATTTTGACGTGAGCTCATTCTGTTGGGTTATGTACAGTAGGTGCATAAACACTATGTGAACTTCCAGATATTAGTGATGAGTGAAGGTTTCCACCAGGCATTTATTCATGACCAAATTCTGAATTTTGCCATTAGCATATTTGTTTGTGAAACTACTTTAAAAATTACCTGCAACATGACTTAAATGTATCTGAAGTGAGAAAAAAGTCGTACAAGAAAAAACTGTTGTGTGGTAGGTGTGAGAAAAATACCCATTGACTTTAATGATTTAATTTCAAGTGAGAAAAAAATTGTGCATGTAAAAAAGAAAAAAACTCGCCCCCCCCGAGTCTCAAAGTGTAATGCACTCCCTTGCCTTATTACATTGTAAAGTGATGGATTCTGGGGTTTGACGTCCCACTGCTTTCCAGAGAATCTCTGTACCCTCACTACGGAAGCAGAGAGACTTTACTAACAGAATTCATCACTTGACAGTGGAACAAACAGAGAGAGTTGCATTATACTCTCAGCATAACTGATCTTGGGAATAGCTTGTTGGAGTTATTATGGCTTCCATCAATCTGCAGAATGGTATGTTTGTGTAACAAAAAAAAAATACATTTACATGTATTTCTTGGAAGTTCAGACAGTGTTAATGCGCCATTTCTAGATAAGCCCAACTGAATAAGCTCCTGTTAAAAAGGAGGTTATATTTTCATTTAAGTACAAAAAGCCATTTTATTCTAAATAGTTATCTGTATTATAGAGATTAGGCCCTATAGCTCTCAGACTGATGTCCCACAGAGAGAATTAGTCTCTAGGATAGATCTGTGCTACCACAGACAACTGATCTCTCCAAAATGCCTTTCCACCAGCAACAATACAAATCGCTGATGGAAAGGCCTACGCACTGCTTTGGTTTTCTGAAGTCGCACAAAGTTGCCTGCAAGAGGAAACTTTGCGTGACTTCAGCAGACCGAAGAGATGCGTTGGCCTTTCCATCAGCGATTCTTATTGTTGCTGGTGGAAAGGCATTTTGGGGAGATTAGTCGTCCTTGGTAGCAGAGATCTATTGTGGGCGACCAAATCTCTTCATGGGACATCAGCCTAAAGGACCCCTCATGGCTCTTCTCGCTGCCAATAAGAAGCTTACTTGTGTAGCTGGCATTAGAATTTAAATCAAACAATAAATTGCCCCCATACCTCCAAATATTTAAAAAAAAATAAGAAGAGGGACAAAAATCAATGCCCCGTGTAGCATGGCAACATTTTGACCACACCCATTTTTGTGACCACCCCATAAATACCACTCCCATTTTACAAAATTAAATATAAAGTTTGAACACATGTCTGGAGGTTTTGGTGTCTTGTTTTATATGTTATTACAGTTTTGCTAATGAAGGTGAAAATGCCCTTTAGGCTGCAAGTGCAGGTGTTCATTATTCTGGGCTCTAATTTAGTTTGAGAAACTTTGTATCTTTTTTTGGGACTTTTCAATATGAATCGGGGACTGCGGGCTGAGCTGTTAAACTTGGGACTGTCCCACGAAAATCAGGATAGTTGGGAGGTATGTATCCCCTTCCCCCGAAACCAGCCCTTGTGCTAAATTATAATAACATATCCAGTTACTGGTTTGCCCATTTAATGACCCCACCTCAGAGTTGAGTCAGTCTCATCCCCTGTCCCTACCCCTATGTATCTGATGTACATGGAAGCTTATAGCATCCCTCCTCAGGCCCCTTAGGTACTGGCTTCCCCATTCACCTGAATCTGCAGAAGAGGAGATTTCTGAGCCTGACTCTGAATGGTTACGCTTCCTTCTTTTCTGTGCCCGATGGTGGTGATTTTCTTCTTCTGATTCTGACCCCTACAAAAAGAAAAATGCATAAAATATGCAATATATACTCACTATATACCTACCCCCCCCCCCCCCCATGATGATAGTTTATGGGCAAAGTCTGACACAACTCAGTAACACACAGATACCGGCATTTATCAGTCCAGTGGACTAACTTTCTTGCTCCCCCTGAGGATACAGGAGACTCCAGCGCAATTCTCTGAAGAAATAGGAGCCTGCTGAGCCCTGGATTTATTTTAATAAATATTCATTCCTGTGTTTCACAACTCCAGCCCCCCTTTCTCTTCCTCCTACAGATGGTCACTATTACTGTTTATGGACTTAATCGCTGCACATGGCCCGAAGCAGCAGCCCCACCATCTAAATACTATAATGAACCAAAAGAGCACAAAGGGCTAAATACTCTGCACATTCATTAAGCCTTATTACATCTTTGCAAACCACAACCTACATGTATTGCATTTAAGTTATGTCCTATGTTGTGCAGCCAGAGATTTTCAGCTAAGAACAAAGCATACTGCTATAATTAGCTTATCAGAATGGCTCTGCTGAGCACAAGATACAAGAAATATATTGGTCCTCAATGGGAGAATATGGAAACCTCATCATAAAATGAAAATAAAATACATCCTACTTCTGCATGTCCTGCCATAAGGTAATGTAGAACCTTGGCTCAGGTAGAAGGGTGCGGCAGGAAACTAAAGGTGGCAAGACACCGCCTCTGGTAACTTTTCTTTTAACCAGGGAGTGCAGTCATGCTCTCTGCACTAGCAATGTGCCCCACCGAGCCCACCCCAATGCAAAAGAAGTATGAGAGTAGCATCATGGCTGCTGCCTCAGGAGACCACAGATTCAGGAGCACTCCTGCAAGCCAATACTGATATTCATAATGGGCCCTGGCACATAGACCCATTATAATGTGACCCTATATGCTTATCTTACAGCAGACCATCTGCCATTTACCAGATTATACAAGATAGCCAGTCTAGGCCTTGTAAACATTTGGCAACAACTGGAAGCCCAGTGGGTAGCATCCAGCCGTGCAAGTTTGTATGTTCCTCTTGTGTTGCCATGGGCTTCCTCTAGGTTTCCTTCCACAATTCAAAAATATACAGGCAGGATATATGGCTCCTAATAAATACTGATCCTACTGTGTCTGAATTGCATTGGGACCTTAGCTCCGCTGCAGCAGGGACTGATGTGAATAATGGTTATAGAAAATAATAACAGTATAATCTCTGTTAAGCACTGGGTAAATGTGTTGACTGTATAAATAAGAAAAAAAATCCAATAACTATAGTCACCACCAGGGGGCACCAGGAGGCTTCTCGACTTAGGTGGATAAGGATACACTGTTGCAACAATCTGTAACATGAAACCTAAAACAACTTAAAGTGGAGGTAGACACAAATTTTGCCAATTAAAATAAAATGTACAAATGTACATTTTTCAATATAAATTTTCTATGGGTTATAAAGAGAATAGAGAAGGACAGACAGACACTGCTTACAATAGCAATTACATTTACAAATAACGTTAAAAAGTATACATGTATTATTGGAAAGTTGAACTGCAAGTTTATTTTTTTGGGTGAATTTCCCAACAATACAGAACAGACTGCTCTAAAGACAGCCTGCAGGGGCATGCAGGTAGCCAACCAATTGGCTAGTGGGTCGAATAGACAGATACCATGTGAGAGTCCATCAACAGCATAGCTGCCTTTCTATTGTTCCTGTCACTGAGGCAGAAGGCCCAAACAATGTTTCACACATTTGATATATTAGCATATTCGATTTTCGCACAGGGCTTTTCCACGCACCAACCAATATCCAGTGCTGCCTCAGGAATAACAGGGCCCCATACTACTGAATTAGCAGGGCCCTCCTTCCCATGGGTCCCCAATTATTACCTTTTTGGTTACCTGGGCAAAGGGTCCTGTCATTAAATATAATGGGCACCAACAAAAACATGGCAACACACTGGAGTCAATGGCAACAGAAGCAATCTAATAGCTAATGCACATTATATATATATATATAATATACAATATAGCTGCTTTACATTTTATATCTGACCAATAAAATCCAGTGAAGCAAATTCAAAAGCAGAGGCCACAGCTTGGGAAAGGAAGATTATTCCCCACCAGAACAATCTGCTTTGACTTTTCTGTTAGCAGCAACTGACATGATCTGTTATTATATAGTGATATAGGTGGATCCCACAATCTATTATCTAGAAACCCGTTACACAAAAAGCTCCAAATTACAGCATTGCTGAATCCCATAGAGCCTGTTTTTAAATAAAAGATTAAAAAATGTTGACAAATTTTTCTCTGTTGTAATATAACACAGTAGTTTGTACCTGATGAGAAGCTGCAAAAATCCATATTGGCGGTAGGATAATGCTAATGGGATATTTTACTGTTTAAATGTTTTTGTAGGGGTAAGGAATGGTGCTCGACATTAGGGAAAGACCCCTTAACTGGAAAACCCTATTCTGGCTAATAGAACCCATACCTGTAATAGGTATAATATACTGTAATGGCTATTTGTACCTAAACTCCAGTAACTTGAGGAGAGACCAGATGTACTCATATACCTGCTACATTTGTCACACACAAGTGCTATACACAGAACACCAAGTACAAAACCCACCTTCTCTGCTACAGGAACGTCCCACCCTTGGAGATTCTCTGGGCCTTTCTTTTTTGCTCTGTCCATAGAACTCGGAGACTGGGAATGTGAGCGCTTATGATGGTGCTTCTTGGATTTCTTGGAGTGCTTCTTGTTTCTGGCATGGTGATGCTGGCATTCATTCTACCCAGAGATGGCACATGGTTAAACTGCAAATATGAATTCCTACAGGAACACGTGAGCCATCACTTATAACCTGAGCAACTACTGGCTCCCCTTACGGCTTTGTGTATGTATTTACTACCCTGACAGCCAGCGGCAATGTGGGAACTTAATGCTTACACTTCAAATGACCCTAATACTTTATCACTGCTCTCACTGATTGGCTGCTGAGCCCTGTATACTGTATCTATTCTAAATAGCTATCAACACTATTGCTTTTTTATTCTAGACTATCATTTGGTGCTTAGACCACATAGTGTGTGACTGAGTGCAATATTCATGGTGAAGCCTCACCAGGTTCTTTACAGAAGCAGAAACAGACAGTTACATGGAGCTTTTAATAACGTAGGCCAATTCTACTCAGCCTTTCACTGTCCAGTTATATGATTTAAACTAGTGTTTGGGGCAGAGGAGAGATCAAATTATAGAATGTTTTTGATGCTTGCCTAAACTTTACTATACAACAGAGAGGGAAGGTAAATTGTTCCTGGGGGGAAATCACCTCAATAGCATGAACAAACTCTTTAAACAGACGGATTCTTTCCGATTCCACAGTAATTTGGTCAAAGGCAGGATCACCGACAAAACGTTCCCTCACCTGAGGAGACACAGTCAGGAAGAGAATCATTAAAGTGTTTCTTTATATTTATTAAATGAAAAAATCTAACATTTTTTTTCCTCAGGCTCCTCATTATGAAAAAAATACATTGGCCTAGAAAGTTCTACCCCACAAACTTACCACGATTTGGGAAATGGTAAGGTGGTGGCACCTAGAATAAATCCATAGTCCAGTGCATTTTGTCAAAAGAGGAGCCTGGGGAAAGAACTAACAATTTAACTCACTGGGGGAGGCAATTCTAATAAAGTGGCACCCCCAGTGCTTGTCCTTTAAAGGGTCAATCAGCAATTCATCTTTATACTTGCCTTTAAGAAAATACAATACATATTTTGCTGTATTTATTTGAGGTCTACAAAAAATGTATATTAAAAAAACAATTTCTTTAATCTGACAATGCCAGGGCTGCACCAGAACAAGACTAAACACAGCAATTTCTAAGTGATATAAGTTTGAACCTCAGATTTATGGCTGCTTCCATGCTAGGGCATCTCAAAACTCTTGTTACCTCTTGTTCACAAATTATTTTAGTACATCAAATGGACAAGGAAAGGGTTAATCACTGGGGGCTGGTGCCAATTTGTTAGGAACCCCTAGAAATGATAGCTTCTAAGCTCAGATGGCCATGCTGCTATCTTGCCTCTATTCCCAGTAGAATAATGCTGGAATTTAGAACTTTTACTCCATGAGTGCCACCCACTGCAGACAAAAAGGGTGCCTGGACATGCTGCACATACTAAGCTTCCCCAAATGCCTTCCCACCAGCAAGAATATGAATCGCCGGCGGGATGGCATATGCGTTGCTTCTGTTTTTCAGAAGTTTCCTTGTGAGGCGACTAATGTCCCCTTGTGCCACCAGCCCAGAAGTTTATATGAAGGTGGCAACCCTACCTCCAGTTGGCCCTGCTTCTGTAAACAACGTTACACACACAGAACGGATTTCTTACTTCATCCCAGATGCTGTCCGTTTCCAGAGGCGGAACAGATTGCTTCAGCATGCTTTTAAAGGCAGCTTCTTTCCTCCGAATTTTGCGGGCTTCCTCCTTTCCGCGCTCACGTTCCCGAGCTTCAGCTTTCTCTAACAACTAGGCCAAACGAGAGGTCCAAGTTACCCCTATGGTTCTGCCTATCTTGCCTTTGCTCCCCTTTCTTCCATTGTGCCAGCTTCCCCAGGTCACTTACACTATTAAATGTCAGTTTAATGTTTCCAGCATCTAGCGTTGCTGCCCGCTTGTCAAAACTGATGATGTGTGCAAAGTCCTCAAAAGTTGTGTTCACCTCCACACTAAAGTTGCGATCCTAGAAGTCAGGAAAGAATATTCCTTGCCATAATACACTTGCTATATCTTTCTTAGGCAACTGGTACATGTAGCCATCCTGGCATTCTGTCAAGTAATAGCTCTGAACAAGCAATAAAATGCCCAGAATTGCTCCTCATTTGCCTGCAAACATCGATGCACTCCTGTGTCAAGTGACTGTTGCTCATATACACTAACTAGTCTATTACTATGCAACACTTACCAGACACTAATGTTCAAATTAAAAGGGAGCATTTTGCCTTCAACCCACATAGCTATTAATCAGCTATTAAACATCTGGGGGAATCAGTGCATATGCAAGAACCTTAAATAGATTTCACTGATAGCCAGAGAAACTGATCCCAAGTATCCCAATACCAAAACTTTTTTTGTTGTTTCTATTATTTACAGCATGTGTCAGTAACAATGTCCTAAAAGATTCACTGAGACAACAACATGTACATAGAATTGTGGCTAATGCTGTGTTCCTCAATCATTAGAATGACCATTAATTTACCATTTTCTATTTCTGAGTAACTATACAAGAATACAGACAAGCTGGCCATATATGGGGTGATTTGGACAGTTGCTTTTTGCGCTCATTACTGAGTCAGGAGGCTGTTTCCTGTGTATTGGGCAAAACCAGTGGCCTCCCCAGTAGATAGCTGTAGACTTTCTTCAATAATATGAACACAGTTTAAAGAAACCAGCTCTGTTGCAGACATGCTAGAATGGTCTCAGGGTGCACACACAGTTCTCACCTTTATTATATCTTTAATTATCTTTTTTTCATCATGAAAGCGAGCCTTCAGTTCCTCCACATAGAATTTAAAGAGGTCTAGCGGCGTTGAACCTAATAAATACATCATAAAATTAACTGGGAAGACATAGGGCAAAATACCAACTAAATCTACACTCTTAAGCAAGGCTGGCGATGCACCTAATGCTAGAACATATTTATGGCATTCCTGTTGGTAAAACAAAGGCCTGGGCTTCAGGATGCTTTCCTAGTTCTGTTTGCTATAGCAGGAGCTACTATGCATCAGCTGCCCAACCTCATGGGCATTTCAACCAGAAATGTAATGGAGAATGGCCTGAAAAAATTATTCCAGATTTCAATGGAAATCTGTGGCCAAATTTGTTAGTTCTATGGCTGTTCTCAGAACAAAGATATACAGCCTATTTATCTATATGAGCATACATAAACACATATACAGTTTCTAAGTATTATACTGGATAAGGTCCTACAAAAATGTCACTTTCAATACATTGTATGCAAAGTGAATTAAATTAAATACAAAGATCAGAGTATGAGTGCAAATATATGATAAATAAATGGGCATTACCTGTCTGTCCCAGCATGTTGGCAAAGCGAGAATCTGTACTGATAGAAGGGTACAACTCCATCCACGTAGACATTGAGTGCAACTGGCCAGTCTCATGGAGTTCATCAAGAAATACCTGATAGTGTAGGTACAGTTTGCATTCAAGTACTCTGCCTAATGGCATGGGCACATACACAATTAGTGACTTCAGTGAAAATAATAAATTGTGGAGTGCAGAAAATATTGCATGTCAACCCATAATTCTAAACCAATAAGGACTCAGCCACCATTCTGCACAAACACATTGTTTTTTGTCTTAATGTCTTCCCATCAGGAGGCAGTGACATCAGAATGGCAAACCTTTACAGACCCCCCTTTTTTTAAGATGGCACCTGCCTACCCTGCTGCCAGCCTATAACCTCCCTCATTGCAGCTTTGGGGATAACTCAGTGTGTTCAACATTAAAATGTGCCAGCAGGCTTGGGCACGGCTGCCAGGATCTGTTCTAATTGTAAATATGTAAGTACCTGAAAAGATTCTCTGTTTTTGCGTTGCTGTCGTCGCTCTCTGAGCCTGGTTCTCTCCTTCTCCTCTGCCTCATCTTTCTCCAGAGCACGGATATGTTCCTCAAAGCATATAAGCGCGTCTTCTTTATCCATATCTGGGAAGAAATGGCTTACACACAATAAAGGACTAAGACACATTATCTGTTCAGCTTTCCAAAGATCTATTATTTTCAGATGTTTAAGTGGTAACAGCATGACCCTATCTTTATTTTTCTGCTGGATCAGTTTTACTACCCCTAGCTCCCACACTACCAAGCTGATTTTGATATATACGGTAAGGTTTGTGTTCTGAAAACCCACAATAATGGTATCCTCTTCTGAACTTGTCAACCCAACACTCCTCCATTATTTGCACCCATGCATATATAATTGTATATATGAATATTGATATATTTTTATGTCTTTCATCAATAATAATTTTTTAAAAATTCATATAGTGGAAAAAATGTTTTAGCCTCTTCAATATCCTACCTAGTCCAAAAAATACTAAAATTTTTATTAAAGTAGAAGGAAAGTGTAAAAACTAAGTAAGCTTTATCAGAAAGGTCTATGTAAATACAGACATAAGCACTCACAGAAACGCTGCACTGAGTCCTATTAAAAGAAACACCACATTTCTTTCCGTCTATTCTTCTGTGTCAGACTTCCAGCTATCCTTCAGGGCACGGCACAAGCCAAGACACCTAGACAGTTTGCTCCTCTCTCCCCCTCCATTCTCCCCCATCCCTCCTTCCCTTCTCCACTGTAATCTGAGCTGAGATCTATTCCAGGGAGCAGCATGCAGGCAGGGAAGTCATGTCAGACCGAGCTAAAATGGCAGCTGCTTTCCTAAACAAACAAAGCAAGCTTCTAGTGTATGGTAAAAGTGTTTTAGCTAAAGGGTCATTGTAATAAAAGTCATAATGTTTGCACCATTTCCACTAACCCAGAGCAGCCAATCAGCAGGTAGCATTTATTGGCCACCTATTTAAAAGCAAACATGTAATTGGTTGCTATGGATTACTAGACTGGGTGCGAGTATTTTGTCTTTTATTCCACAGGGCATTAAGCCAAATGAAAAACATCAACAAACTGGTCTCCCCAATTACACTTAGGTCTTTTATTTTTCATTACAACACTGCAAAGGACTCACTCTGCAGCTCTTCATCCTCAGCAAACATTGGATTGTCCATGAGGTACTGCTGGGCCTCGGACCACGTGGTCTGAAAGCTTACATTAGTCATATTGTCCAGAATATTCTTGAGAGCTTGGACATTGCGTTTCCTCAACTGTTTTGCTTGCTCCTAAAAAATAAAACAAAAACACACGTACAGGCTTCAAGAACACCGGAGATATCTAAGGATGGTGGGACCTTAACCTTTCTTCAACTATTTTGACACCCTCCACATAATAAGCCAGGCAGCTATGTAAGTAGAATACAAGCACCTGCTGTGATGCTCCATGATCATAATCAGCTTCCGTTTTACAATTCATTCTTTACCTTTTCTTTCTTTGCCAGGAAGAAGAGCACATCATCATAGATCTCCTTGCGATCTCTCTCAGGGACAACAGACCAAACTTCCTGCTCTCCAAACATCTGCTCAGCTTTCCTGTGAATGAGATAAGCTATTATTATTAACATGTATTTATAAAGTGCCAACATATTCCACAGTGCTGTACAATAAGTGGGTTTTCTGTAACAGAGTTACATACAAAGCAACCAATAACCGATACTAGAGGTGAAGAGGGCCCTGTCCAAAAGAGCTTACGATCTACAAGTAAGAGCTTACAATCTACAAGATAAGTGTGCTTATATGGTTCTGATGAAGTGCCAAGTGACACTCGGAGGAAGGAGCTTCCTGCCCAATCGACCTACTTCATAGACGTATCTCTAAATGGCTGTGTAACATACAGGCACAAATAGGAGGTTGATTTAGTGCTGTCATTTACAGTCGTTGAGGCATTGGGCACAACGGCTCAGATTCTGACTGTTAATTGTTTTTGGGTGCAATCAATTATTTTTACTGGTTGGTTGGTTGGCAGGCCCCAGTAACCTAGAATCAAGTCTTTAGCAGTGAGCGGTTGTAGCCCCTAAAATGTTGCCTTGATTAGTACATTAAAAAAATCTGAATATTCAGTAAACAAGGGGAAATCACGTATTCATAGTTGAATCTGCATCCAGAACTATAATAAGTGATCGAGGAAATATAATATGTTTATCAAATACCTTCCACCATTTGTGGCACTTATTTACCTGTAGCGTGTGGTTGAAGTCATCTTCTCATGCTGCTCCAAGAAGCGCTGCAGTTTTTCTTTAGCTTCTTTAGCTCGGAGCCTGGTTTCCTCCTTTTCCTCCTTCTCCCGCTGGGCTTTATAAGCATTGAACGCCTGCTTCTTTTCACTCAGTTTTGGAAGCGCACTAAGGAAAAAAGGATGGGATGTAAACCCAGTGTTACTAGCAACATCACGGTCCCCTGACACGTGGCACACAATGTCTGCCTGACTGCATATTAGGGTGCATTCACTTTTCCCAAAGAATGCTGGCATCATTGCAGGTGCTGAGCCTGCTACAGTTGCTTCCAATTTGCCAAAATGGACGCAACCCCATATGCGGTTTGTTGCAAACTGAGCACAATATAATATACAGTAAGTCTGCCTGGCTTCATTTCTGGTGTTCACTGTGCAAGTATCCTGAGAGCCCTATTCTTTTGCCACAAGTGTGCTGTGCTATTGACTGAGGGCAATGGGGAAACCCAGGGTTTCCTGCATCAACAGGCACAACAGTACCCAAATTGTAACAGAAAACAGAAACGATAGAGCCACGCCAAGCACAGTACCGAGGTGCTGGTAAGTGGAAATGTTTCCACTCTGTGAGGCTACAGTTTAATTGGGATTGTTACATATTATTACTTTTCTATTCACTATTCATATTCCTGTCTCACTTGTAAACTACTGCCTGGTTACTAGGATAGGAGCTGCTGAACAAAAAGCGAAATAATTCAAAAATGCAAATGATAAAAGAGAAATACCAGTTGCAAACACAACACTTCCTACAGCATAATAAAAGTTAATTTAAAGGTTAACAACCCCTTTAAGGCACTTTATCATGAGCCAGTCTGTGGCACAAAGAAATCGGCTAATTGCCTTTAATGCACGTGAGTGCAGTTCCCGTTATTATTTATGATAAAGCAACATTCCTACCCTTCCCATGAAATACTAAGGGCTTGATTTGAGTGAGCTCTGAAGGAGATGGTTTGTTGGGGGAAATGTTTGCTCATCGGACCAACTCTCTAATGCCCCAGAAAAAGTGCCCTTTGAAGCTGGAAATCCAATTTTAAAAACTATATTCTCTTTTTGGGATCCTTTATGGGAGTAGGTCAGTATGACTTAGGAGACACACTGGGGGTTTGAAGGTACAAAGTCATTGCAGCAGGATCTTCTTGGTCAATGATAAGAAATTGTGCCCTGCTCCCTCATTAACCTCTTGCAATGGAGCCCTAAAGGCATGCCATAACCTTCCATAACCTTTACCCATTTAACATTAAGGTGCCTGGTTATGGGAAGTATATGGCGATGGCAGGTTCTGCAAATCTGTCCTGACTCCTGATGGGAGGGGCCTTTAACCCCATGGTCCCTGTGACCCCCCAGGATGTGAGAGAAAGTAAAGGTTGTTAAAGAAGGATATTTTGTTTGTACACTTCATCCCACTTTTTAGACAATGGGAATTTGCTCCTGACATGTTATCAGGCTGCTGTTGCTGCTGCTATGGCAAAATAAATAAACATGCCAATACTATTCTCCCTAAGATGAAAATAGCAGTATATTACAAAAAGATTTTTCATGTTATATAATAAATTAGAGCAAAACAAGTTGAACCACACCCATGGACATGCATCAGCCACATAGTGATTCTAGGCCTAAAAATTTAAAAAATATGACACCTCTGGCTCCTACCTGTATCGCGGGTCATTAATAATCATTTTCATTGCTTGCTCCCACGTTGCATTGGAAGGAACACCCTGCACAAGACATTCATTTTACAGTGAAGCAATCAACATAATCTGATAATTACTATCCAGTGTAAGGCTGATGGCCCACAGGGAGATTAGTTGCCCGTGGTTAATCTCAACTACCGCAGGCAACTAATCTCTCTGAGTGAATAAGTGAATAACTAGTGGAAAGGCATATGCATACTTTGTGTGACTTCAGAAATATGAAGCAATGCATATGCCTTTCCACCAGCGATTCTCTTTGTTGCCAGCGGAAAGGAATTTCGGGAAATTATACACCTGCGGTAACAGAGATTTAACCACGGCAACTAATCTCCCAGTTAGACCGCAGTTTACAGAGTATCTGTATCTCAAATAGAGGGGCCTTTTACATTTCTGGCCCTCATTTCCCATTCTAAAGGGGTTGTACAGTCACATATGATAAAGTAGCTACTGATCATTAATGGAGCCTTTGTGGGAACTAATTTACTCACAGAAAGAAGGGAAAACAAACAACTACAAACAACTGGTTCATGCAAAAATGACAGCTTGGGATCACATATGATACAGCTGAATGATACAGTATGTGTGCATACAAAATGTTATGGAAGCTCCTCAATTTGCTGTGTCTACTTTGACCATAAAGTGTGTGAATACAAAGATTATAATGGATGCTTATAGAGAAAATGAAGCCTCAGGCATAGAACACAGGAAATATGATTGACAGTTTAGATTTTTAAATATATTTAAGGCAGAAATTTTTAATAAAAAAATAATTTGGGTTTCATGTTTAATATGCAAAGTGCTTTTATTATACAGCTTTTTATATCTGGGTGACAGGTCCCCTTTAATATTAACATGCCATTTTGCCATGTGAGTAGCACTTGTCTTCATAAACCATGCAAACTGCAGTGGAGAGCATTAGCTGAACTGAAGGGAAATATGAGATATAAAAGACAAAGAGCTTTGCATAGAATACAGGAATAAATTGCCCAGTGCATAGCACCCCCAGTAACACTCTTACCCTACACTAAAATGCAATTTGCTTCCAAATGTAGGCTTTAACAACCTTTTAGGAAACACATATAATAGTTATTTAAGGGAACAGATAAAATCTTAAAATAAAGCACCCCAACCTCCACTATACTTGCATCAGGAATCCAGCTAGTGTAACTACAATGGCTTCAAGCCTGTAATGTTTGAAGCAAGATCAGCAACAGCTGTAAAACCAAATTGTGTAGATAACGGAGATGTTGGGCTAATTTACTAGGTTAAACTAGTACAATTGTCCAAGCCAACAATCAGATCCTTGCTCGCTTAGCTCCATTGTGTTATTTTGTAGGTTCTGAGTATTGATTCTAAACATCTGGGCAACTACGTTTGTCTCCCGATATTCCCTCTCCCACACAGGTATACAGATAGCACACCTTATCCTTTAGGAGCTCCTTGAAGAATTGCTTGGCTTCCTCCTTTGTGCTCCAGTTATACGACCTCTTTTCTGGTTCCACCTTAACCCCATCCTCAATTCTGAGTGGTTCGCTGAAAAGGCAAAGAAAAGATGCCAGAAATAATTTATTGTTATATATATATATAGCATTAATAGGACAGGGGCCAATGCTAATGATGAACAATCTTTAATAAAACACTGGGTATAGAAAAAAGGAAAAATATATGTCAATCTTACCTTACTATATAATATTGTGAACCATTTGTATACATAAGGGGTAGTTCACCTTTAAATTAACTTGTAGCATAAAAGGAATAGGAAAGTTTTTTGACCATGGTGGTGCCTCTCAGTCAGAACTATGGCCGTCAGATAGCCTTTAAACATCTGGCATTTACATCTGCTTTACACTGTGCTTTGTGTCTGTCAGTCACTGTCAGTGATTGTAATTAACTGGCTTTTCAATAGGAAGTGGCAAATAAGTTGTTTTGACTGTTGCCTCAGAGGGCTTCAATGGTCAAAATGATTTAGTCTTAATGCTGACCAAAGTAGTATTTTGAGTACAATGTGGCAGGATGATACCTGTTTGAGATATCTTTCTGGCACTGCAATGTTTCTTCCTGTGGAGCTTCTACTTCCGATGCCTCTACTGGTTCTGGTATACTGGGTTGTGCTACAGCTGGTTCCTCAGTGGGTGTCATCTCTGTATCAGATGAAACTGCAGTTGAGGGGCTGGAGATAGCAGACTGGGTCTCCTGTTCAGCACTAGAAGAGTATCCATTGTCACATATCCATTGCCACATTGCAATTCAATCTTATACCAAAGGTAATGTATACTTAATGTGAAAAGTTAACTGGATTATAAAAATAAACTATTACCATGGTATAAATGTCACAAATAAAATGTTCTTAAAAACAGCAGATATGGTCAGTTTTAGTACTCTAGCAAGCTTCTTGTGGTTTGCTCAAAAGTAATGTTTGGCTAAGCTGTGTGCTCATTGGCAAGCCCACGCAGGATCTGACACTAACACACATATAACATTGCGGCATGCAAAGAAAATACTGTAAGCATCCATGATTCAGTGTTTACACAGACCCACCATATTCTACACAGCTATATATAAATTAAGGGGTGCGTCACTCAGAAGGTCAGAAAATAAAATCTAATGGTTGGACAAGCAAAATAAAGCAATAAGATTGAATTCCCTTGTTAAACAACACAAATAAGTTCTTGTTCACAAACAACACAGACCCAAAGGTGGGAGAGCCCCTTAGGGCTCATAAAACATTGGCAGATGCCAGGTGTTCTTTGTACCTGCCACTGGATTAAAAATCTGGTTCAAGGTGCTCTGAACAACTTGCACAGGTCCTGTATTTAATGGACAAATCAACCTAGAACATAATTCTTGCCTAATTAAAGAAAAATTCTAAGCAACTTTGCAATATACATTCATTACACTTTTGCAATGGTTTTGTATATATAATTGCTATTAAAAGCAATGTTTGTCCTTTTCTAGGGTATAATCACTGGGGGATTCCAAAATGATAGCAACTCTATCATTACACCCCAGGCCAGTGCTCCTGTTCAATAAAACTGCACCATCCCGGGGTATTTCTGTAGCCATCCCAGAGTATTTCTGTAGCCATCTTATTCAGCTTCGTTCTGGTCCAGTCAGACGCATGCGCAGTAGAGCAAAAGCCGAACTTAAATGCAAATAGCTGTTTTTTTCTCCGTAATGCACATGTACGTACCTGGGTTCAGGCAGCAGAGCAAGAAGATTGTGCCCAATGAGTTGCTACAGAAATACCCAAGGTGCCATTTTCCCGCTAAAAGGAGCACTAGGCCTGGAGCAATTTTACTTACTAGGGGTTAATATTTTGGCACCACCCAGTGATTATACCTTTAGTTCTCCTTCAAAGTATACCCATATCCTATTGGTGCTTTATAAATGCTTTTTAAGAATAAGAAGAAATAAGAATTTATCTTGCTGTGTTTTCCATATACATTACATATTCTGAGGCATATTGCCGATTCCCACTTTATCATTCCAATATCCTTTTGCCTTTATGCCACTTACTTATAGCTCACCATATTCTACTATATCCACTGTGTTATGAGCCCAAGACTTACCTAACATCCTCCTTTTGCTTTATCAGTGCTGCAAAAATAAATAAATAAAACAATGAATGTCTTAGTTTCACAATAGACTGGATATGACTTTATTTGCCTAACTTTTCATCACTGTGCCATATTCACTATTGCCCAAAACATTACATTCTGAATTTGTATATGAAATGTGCATTATTTTTTTCGAAAAAGTGCAGAAGTTATTGCCGGCTTAGCTTGCAGTTTCAGACTTGCCTATGCCTTCCCTTACAGATTATACTAAGCTAACCCTGCAAAGTGTTTAGAAGGCTTTTAAAAGAAATACTTTCTCTTCCTCCAGCCGTGCCCCCTTACCCTCTAATTCATCTAGGTCTTTGGGCTTGGTCCAGCGAGACTCCTTGGTCTGAGAGTTATAATAGTAGGATTTGCCTGTGTCAGATTTATATTCCTTCCAGGGACACTGTGAGAGGAGAAACTGTACAGAGAGGGGAACGTGATGATGATTAGAACAGATGAGAACACGATAATCTTTTAAATATCAGTTTGGGGTTCAGTTGCGTTGCCTAGTAATGAGTTGTTAAGCTGAAACTTTAAAAACATATCATAGCAATGGCATATTTAATGTGAAATAAAGGTTCCCTACTCAGACGCCTTGCTAAGGTTCCTTACTCACATGCCTTGCTAAGGTTCCCTACTCACACGCTTTGCTTTTTTGAGATGGAGAAGTCTCTCTAAGGTGTAGGTTCAGGGCTTTTGCACCCAGATCATTTTTCATTAGTGGTGAGTGACTGCTTCCCTCAGCTGTTCCACTTTATTACAACATAAGTGACTTCTGGTCTCAACCCCCCACCCCCCCACCGGAGGACTCATGGCTATGGCACCCAAGTTGGCTGAAAAATCTGTCCGTTTTCTTTTAACTGAGTGACTCCATAATGAAAGAACAAGGCTTGTGGCATCAGGGTCATAGTATGCACTGACTGTACTAATTGAATAATCTGTAATTCTAATCTAATTATTAAAGAAAAACTATACTTCCAACAATATAGGTCTCAATAAAAAATATATTACATAAACAAGCTCATATGTAAATCCCTGCTCCTCCAAAGAAACCATTTTTATGAAAAATATACTTTTTTAGTAGTATGTGCTATTGGGTAATCATAAATAGAAATTTGCCATTTTAAGCACTAAGGGCCGCCCCCTGCGATCGTATGACTCATGGTGCACACAACCAAACCAAGGCACATACATGTTAGGTCACATCGAATTAATGGACAAAGTTCTGCCTTTCACTCCCACACTTCTCCCTGTTACAGTTAAAGCTGTATTATTTCTGGTCATGTGATCTCTGAGGGAGCACACAGCCCATCACTAAATGGTGGCTCAAGGGAAAAGATAATATTTACTGATATATATATATTTCAGTTTGGTAAAATTCTTTAAAAGGCCACTAAATATGATATAAACTGTCTTTTGGTTAAGAATTCAATCTGGGGGAATAGTTTCCTCTTAAATGGGTAGTTCACTTTTAAATTAGTTTTTAGTGTTTTGAGCCTATGTACGACTTTCTTCATTTGTAATTTTTTAGTATAGAATTCCAGTATAGAATTCCAGCAGCTATCTGGTTGCCAGGGGCTTATTTACCTTAGTAACCAGACAGTTATTTAAATGAGAGACTGGAATATGGATAGGAGAAGCCTGAACAGAAAGATAAGTAATAAAAAGTAACAATGACAATCGTGTTTTTTTTGGCTGCTGGGGTCAGTGACCCCCATTTGAAAGCTGGAAAGAGAAATCTAATTGAACAGTTTCTAGGAGTGAGGCATTTATAACATACTAAAGGTGAACTCCCCCTTTAATAAGGATAACTGATTGTCATTAATGTGATGACTTTAACTGGGTTACAGGTTTTGTTGTTTGATTTAACTTAGGTGCCTTCACATTTCTACCTGTGCCTCCTATTGAGTTGCACAGTTGAATCCCTCTTACCTCTGCTTTGGATTTCAGCTCATCTGGTTTCTCCCATGTAGATTGCTTAGTTTCAGAGTTGTAGTAGTAAGTACGTCCATCTGGTGCCTTGTGTTCAGTCCACAATGATTTCTACCAAAACAACAAAAATATGTGAAGCAGATCACAAATCAGGGACACGATTTCACCTTCCAAAATCCCCCAATGGCACTTGTATAAAAATGAAGAAGGCCATAATTCTACACACAAAATATTCATGGCAGATGTTTTAACTATATCATTACATCTGCCAGTAGTCAGATCTCCCTATCTATGGGATGATTATGTCACCAATTATATACCTAACATATTGCATGGGAAAGCAAAGACCCAAAGGTGGATTTTGTCAATGTTATTGAAACACATAACTCAAACTAGTTATATTTTTCAGGGGGCTGCCCAGTTACTTTACACCAGTGATCCGCGAGCAGTGGATTGTAAGCAACATGTTGCTCAACAATCCCTTGAATGTTTCTTTCAGTTGCCTTCTTCACCTTTAAATTAACTTTTGGCATAATGTAGAGAGGGATATTCAGTGATGATTTGCTATTGGTTCACTTTTTTTTATTATCTGTAGTTTTTGAGTTAATTAGGATTTTATTTAGCAGCTCTCCAGTTCTGAAATTTAGAAGCTACCTGGTAGCTAGGGTCCAAATTACAATATACAAAAAAGAGAGGTGGATTGATCAATGCACATTCCCTGGTCCCCAGGGAAACAGGGGACCAGGGAATGTGTACTGAGCAATCCCCCTCTCTTTTTGTATGCTTGTAGTTAATTTGGCCAGATCATTGGAACTTCCATTGTATTGTATACTCTATTTAGCCTTGGAGTGCTCCCACAACCCCCTTCTGTGTATCTATGTATTTTAGCAGAGTTATTCTGCAGGAAGAATGGCCAAACTTCCATGTGGGTGCAGCACCCCCACATCCGTCCCTTTAATGGTGGTCTTAATGCCTTTAAAAAATTGGTGTTGGTTAATGGGCAGTCTTCTCCTTTACAAGCCGCTAGTGGGGGAGGATTTAGCCTGTAGAACCAGGCAATCTCTCTCTATATAAGCAGAAGGCATGGGAGTGACTAAGTGACTAAGCCCTCTGACTCAAACCAGCCCCCAGGTCAAGAATGGCAACAGTGCACGGGAGTGCCAGCCTTTGAAAAATATGACCAGAGGTAAATAGATAGGACTGCCATACGGGGTTTACCTTGATGTGGTATGGTGGCTTACCAATCTTATCATCATAATTTTGTAACTAAAAACCCCTGTTTGTAAACACATGCACTAGCATAGACAATTTACTTATGAAACAGGGGACCAGGGAATGTGCATTGATCAACCCCCTCTCTTTTTGTATGCTTGTAGTTCATTTGGCCAGATCAGTCGCACTTCCATTGTATTTGTATACTCTATTTAGCCTTGGAGTGCTCCCACAACCCCCTTCTGTGTATCCAAATTACAATAGCAACCAGGCATTTATTTAATAAGAGACTGGAATATAAATTGGAGAGGACCCAGAGAGAAAGATGAGTATAAAAAGTAGCAGTAACATTAAAATTGTAGCTGTAAAAAAATTTGTTTTTCAGATGTCGGGTTTGAAAGCTGGAAAGTCAGAAGTAGACTGCAAATAATTTTATAAACGGTTCCAAAAAAAAAGAAGGCCAAATGAAAAGTTGCTTAGAATTAGCCATTCTATAACATTGTAAAAGTTAACTTAAAGGTGAACCAACCCTTTAAAGGAGGTGCTCATTTTTGAATTCCTTGCTGGGAAGCAAGTTTTGGTTGCATAAAAATAGGTCTACTGCTGAAAAGAACCTTCTGTAAACTGCCAGTCCACATAGGGGCTACCAAATAGCCATTCAGAGCCCATATTTGGCATTTTATATGCTTGTGTTGCTCCCAAACTCTTTTAACATTTCAATGTGGATCACAAGTAAAAAAGGCTGGGGATACTTGCTTTACACTATTAGTCTACAGAGCTCCAGTCCTATATCCTGTCAGCTTTCCCATAACTGTATTTTATAGTTATTCTTGCTGATAAAAGACCACAATTCATTAACTTGTGCCTTCTGCACTGTGCTTAGAGGGCTGTGTCTCCTGCAGCTATGGCAATGTAACACTATTCCCAGGTGCTGTCATATTGCCACACCACTTATGAAGTCAAACTATGGTCTTTTGGCTACTGGGCTACCCCGACTCTGGCTTCTCATAAGGCAAGAGTTCTTGAACTTGGCTTCCCAGGTCTTGCTAAAAG
The DNA here is from genome assembly GCF_000004195.4 of Xenopus tropicalis. Lineage (NCBI taxonomy): Eukaryota > Metazoa > Chordata > Amphibia > Anura > Pipidae > Xenopus > Xenopus tropicalis. The sequence goes on along the minus strand of NC_030678.2, from coordinate 135,414,112 downwards.
CTAAGGTTAATAAGTGCTATTGTGAGGCACCAATGCAGGACTATGGGGGAGGTATGGAAGCTTGTAGCCACACGGTCAATATAAAAGCCTCAACACAGCATTAAATTTCTCCTGCTGCAGACACTTACTCATGTTCTATATTCTATAGCAGTAGCAATGGTTACAACAAAAAAGGTTGGTAGGTACATCATCTATATAATGATAGAAATTGAAAAAAAAAGTACAAAAAACCAGTACAAAATAAATTAGGAATTTAAAATAGTTTGGCAGCTCCCTTTAAAGGAGAAGGAAAGGCTAAAACACTTGGGGGTGCCAAAATGTTAGGCACCCCCAAGTGACTTAGATCGCTTACCTTTTACCCCGGGCTGGTGCCCCTGTTAGGAGAAAAAAGCACCAGCCCGGGGTACCTGTAGGAAGCGCTTCCTTCTTCCTTTATCTTCTGCCGGCGAAATCCGTGGGCCGGCGCATGCGCAGTAGAGTGAAACACCGACTTTCTTGTTTAAGTTCGGCTTTTCACTCTACCGCGCATGCGCGCGCAAGCGAATAGGAAGTAGGAAGCGATCACTGCTGCCCCGGGCTGGGGCTGTTTTCTTCGTACACTTACGTAAATCACTTGGGGGTGCCTAACATTTTGGCACCCCCAAGTGACTTAGCCTTTCCTTCTCCTTTAAGGAAAAAAATTAGAGGTTTTGTAAATATAAAAACATTTTTCAATAAGAACCTTCCAGAATCTCCTCATTTAATAGTTAAGCCTTACAATATAACACTGATACATCCCCAGGAACAACCCCTTTTACCAGACTGGTGAACCCTGCTATACTCGGTACATAAGCAGTAAAAACCTTTTTTGGAATGTCCTGAGCTGGTGAACTTTCCTCCACTGTTGCCTTCGCCACCTAGAGATACAATGAAATAATAGAAAAATAACACATGAGAAAAAAGCAGGGAGACAAGAGTCTGACATTCCCAGTTATATAACTTAATAACAGAACAATAATCAGTTTTCAAATATATAAGGCAGCTCCTTTATAGAGGAACTATAAAATTATAATGGAATATAAGCTTTGTCACATGGAAATATGAAACTTTCTTAATACAATCAATTAAAAATTCAGCACTGTTTCTGAAATGATCAAGTCAATCTTCGCTATCCCCCCTCGGCAACACGTTTCTCTTCCTCAGGTCAGGTCAGGTTTTGATTGACAAGTAGATCTAATATATCTTTTAGGGGGCACCCTTTCCCAGCAGATGTGTTAGGGTGAAGATACACCCAGCTACTTAGTAGCAGCTACTAAACACCAGAAAATACCCTGCCATAGACAATACTGAGAGTTGCCACTGCTAAAACACACAGAGACAATTAGCAGTAAATGATTAACATTGTCTATTTCTGTAGCTGTGACAAGTAGCTGCTACTAGTAGCTCTGTGTGTCTTTGCCCTTAGAACTCACACAAATATCTGACTTCAGCATAAACAAAATACCTTAAAGGAACAGTAACACCGAAAAATGAAAGTGTATAAAAGTAACTAAAATATAATGTGCGGCTGCCCTGCACTGGTAAAAGTTGTGTGTTTACTTCAAAAAGTCTACTATAATTTATATAAATAAGCTGCTATGTAGCCATGGAGGCAGCCATTCAAAGGAGAAAAGGCACAGGCACATAGCAGATAACAGATAAAACACCATTGTATTCTACAGAACTTATCTGTTATCTGCTATGTAACCTGTGCCTTTTCTCCTTTTTTCCAGCTTGAATGGCTGCCCCCGTGGCTACACAGCAGCTTATTATATAAATTATAGTAGTGTTACTGTAGCAAACACACCAGTTTTACCAGTGCAGGGCAACAGTGCATTATATTTTTATTACTTTAAAGCTCTTTCATTTTTTGGTGTTACTGTTCCTTTAAGCTGGCCATACACGGGCAGATTCACTCGCTCGGCGATGTCGCCAAGCGAGCGGATCTTCACCCGATATCCCCACCTACAAAGCTGGTTATTTTGAAAAAGTGAGCTTTAAGCAAAGAAAACAACTCCCCCCAAAGGATGTATTAAACCTAATTGTCAATGAAAACCTAACTGCACCTACTGCATTAAAAGAGAATGAAGAGAGGCAGATAATAAGATGGGCAGAGTAAAGAGAAACTTGATTATTTCAAAAACACAAAGATAACTTATTATATTTAGAAAGTTTCTAATATCACTATGAAGAAAGTTATATACAATTTCCGTTTTTTTACAATAGATCCCCTTTATCTGCATGAACATTTAGACCAGGTTCTAAAGCCTCTAAAACTGCTCTCACATTTTAAATCAAAAAATAAAAAGGTCACCTTTAGCCCAAAAGCCAGAGAGCTAGCAGTGATCCTGCAGAGCCACGTGGAGCAATGTGGAGCCAACAGTATACGATGGATAAGAGCAGAGTCAAATACTTACTGCTCTGTCCTGTATCTGTTCGTCCAGACTCCCAGTCTGAATCTGGGTGGTCTTTTCCATAATGGAGGGTCAGAAGGCACCAGGGATGCATGCTTCTGTGTCAGGGGTTAACATTTCAGGTGCAGGGAACCCTACCCAAAAGTCTTGCCCAGGTGTGAGCACTACTCTCCACTAAATGGCTCCTTTTGGTGGATCTAACTGGAGACCTATGGATCCAACCTCCTGCAGACAGGACACTTAAAAAACTGTGTCAGAGAGGAAGTGCTAGGGGTAAAGCTAGCCCACCCTCTCTTTTGTTCTTCAAATATCCTGCCTTCTGAAGGTAAAGTTTGGAGGAAAGGTACAAATGAATGTAATACAAAACCTGGCAATAACAGTAACCTTCACTGTAAGTAATGCTGCCCTTACACAGACCAATAAAAAGTTCTGCACAACTGTCTGGACCTCTATGTTGGATGAACAATCCCAACCAATATATCTATGCCATCGACTGGGCAGGTTTGAAAATATCATTTGCAGATGCACCATGTTGCCCACAGCACAAAGCACTGGAAATTGAAAAAGTGACAAAGAGACGCAGCTTCTCACATTTTATAACACAAGTGTTTGGAAATGTTAGTCCTTCAGGGTTATTTTCTAAGGGCTAGGCGGGAGTTACGTCACATTTAGTCCTCCTCTGAATCAAACAGCAACCTTGCAAACTTATGTACATATGTGACTGACCCCAAGTAACTAAATGTAAGTGCAACATGTTTCAAAGATTTTTTTTTATATATTAAATTTTTATTAGATTTTTGTATATCTTTTGTGTTGGAGTCTAAGGATGTAGTGAGAGTAGAGATCTGCTGGATTACTATAGGCAACCATCGGTTTGTAAGTAGGCAGTTCTGCTGAATGGTGGAGGCTCTGGATTAAATATCAGTATCTTGCTACAGCATTAATCTAAAAAACACCTGAATCTATGCACTAGTTTTGGAAATTAAAAGGGGAAATACACCTTTAAATATTTTCTGTAAGACTGGGTGTTGATTTAATTCATTGAAATTCTCACATGTTATGCTATTCTGATCATTTGGGCTGTATCCATCAGCCCAGGGACTGATCTGTGGGATTCTTAGACTTGGCCATTATATGGCCCCCTGAAGCTCTACAGTGCCAAGATACTTCTTATTGCAAAAGGAAAAGCAGTAATTACAGAGTGCCCTTTGCTCTACATCTTGTATACGGTTTAAGCCAGATGCCTCTAGCATGTCCCAAAGAACTACCCAACAAAGTAATGGTGAAAACACCCTGCACAATGTATAAATCACCCAGCATGTTAGGAAATTGTAACTGTATTTGTCCCAGGATTATGGACAAAACAGTCAATGGAAGGTCACAAAAGTTTTACAAATATGACATTTTAGGTCCTACATCTATCACATGCTGTTATGAACACATCAAATCTCCAGTATCAAATTATATTAAAAAGTTATTGCTTGTGCATCTGAAAAAAATAATGTAAACCAAACATCCAAATGTGCCTGAGTAGAAAGTTCATGAAGGAGACACTCATACAATTCAGCAAATAGATCCCAATATAAACAGTTGATGTCACTCTATAATAAGAAGTTCATATAAATAGTTAAAATGATTAATTAATGTGCTAATATGTCAGTCAGTTCATTGGGGAGGTATTTACCTTAAAGGAGAACTATACACCTGGGTGCAAAAAGCACCCTTAACTATTATTGGCTAGACCCCCTCACCTCTCCCTTATCGCATATTTTTTAAAGTTTACAATCTGTCCCTATCACTAACCGCTAACTAAAATTGCAGAGAAGCGCAGCCGCGTACCTCGCCGGCATCTCACCTACTGAAGACTCTTCGGGTCTCACAGCCAACAACCTAACCTGCTTGCGCATGCGCATTTGAAGAGGATTTCCTGCTGCCTCCAACTGCGCATGTGGAGAAACCCGAAAACTCTTCACTAGGTAAGATGTCAGAAAGGTACACGGTTTCTCTTCTCTGCAATTTTAGTTATCGGTTAGCGATAGGGACAGATTGTAAACTTTAAAACTATGTGATAAGGGAGAGGTGAGGGGGTCTAGCCAATAATAGTTAATGGTGCTTTTTGCGCCCGGGGGGTATAGTTCTCCTTTAAGTTATTTAGTTCATTGGTAGTCAGTGGAGTTTGCCCCTGCCTGCCCTTGTCAGCTTCTCTACATTGTCTTTTGCTTGTACGGAAGTTACCTAAGTTTCTAGGTAAGTTAAACTAGTTTTCATAACTTTATACATAACTTACGCAATTTACATAGCTTTCACGACATGGCCGAGCCCCACTTGCAAAGCTGATTTTTTCTAGCTCGGTATACTTGTACCCCCTCTGCCCCCAAATGGCGGCTCTGACTATGGCCCACAGAAATATAAAAATTGGAATATGTAGGGAGAAGTTTCTAGCTACTCACTGTGGGAGCCGGCTGAGCCACGGGCGCTGAAAAACAAATGCAAGGACATAAAAATACATGCTTACATTTATAAAGGAAAGGCTTCTAGGAAAGGAGGAGCAAAGCAGGTAGTGGGGAGAAATGCATCAGAAAGGGAAAGTAGAGACAGTGCTAGGAAATTAGCTTTTCTGGATTCAGCAAGGAGGGGAGAGATGCAAAGTGGGACTGTGTTACACATAAACGGAAATAATTTAGAAAAAAGTGGAAATATTATGATAACAAAAATGTAATAATAGTCTCATCTAAAGGAAATAAAATATTTTCTCAACATAATAAATTAAAAATTGCTCTTCCATTTCATTTATAATCCAGTTACCCTTAACTATCCCACTTTCAGCAATCTGTCTCTCTACATGCTGCCAGGCCAATTTTTGACAGTAAGCTTGAATATATAAATTGTCTGTTCTCCCTTTGCCTACATGATGTATGTATGTATAACTTTATTTATAAAGTGCCACAAGGGTACGCAGCGCTATACAATCTTACAATATACAAAATTACACACAGGGAGGACAAGAGTTATAATAAATACAATAAATAAGTATAAATAAACAGGGAGAAAGTGCCATGTGGTATGAGACACAGTAGGAAGGAGGTCCCTGCCCCGTAGAGCTTACAATCTAAGTGGTTGGGTAACAGACAGGCAGAAATTGGAAGGTAAAGGGTGCACCAGGTATGGGCATTTGTCCTTAAGCGCAGGACTATGTATTTGTGTTTCAAAAAGTCTGACACAAAGCTGAATACAGAGAGACAGGTTGCTGGGGAGGATAGTGAAACATTACTTGATTACTTCAGAAACAATACGGTATATTAAATTGCTCATATTTAGAAAGTTACTTACACCCATGGGAAAAAGTTTATTGTAAATGTTTTTACTATAGTCCCCCCTGAACAGAAGGGGAGAAGAAACATCTGTAAAATGTATAAAAACCCCATTTTATAAAAACTATTGGTACTAATAGCTTCCCAAAGCCCTCTGTTACTTCTACCTTAATGGGATACTCACAGCTCACAGACTCTGCTCCTGGAGCAGGCGCCTGCCAAAAGAAAAAGCACAGTATTACTCATGCAAACTGAATCTTTGCATTCATTGAAATAGACATATGGGTTTGTGAGGGAAAAGACCTCTCTCAAGTTAAATACCTGCACCTAATGGACACTGCAAACAAAGAAGTCACAGTATCACCTCAAATATTACACGGAATTATACCACGTGGTACTACTGTGCACAATCCACCAACCTGCCAAAGCCAATTTATCAAGGGGAGTTCCATAAAGAAGCCAGAAGGGGCCAGTAAAATATTGCAGTATTTTGTGTGGCACTCAAGAGTGGCAAGTGGGTCAAATACTGCACAAAAGCATTTTCCTCTATATGGACAACTGTCATGGTTGTAGAGGATTGTTCATATGCAGATGCTCAAAGGTGCAGAGATTTATCCTTGAAAAGGGTTTACAGAGAGAAACTGGCAGTTACGGGGTGACACCAGCCGACAATGGGAGAAAGTGGAGTAGGTGCAAAGCAGCTGTATGAGGTTATGTCACAGATACTCACAGTAGTAGAACTAGATGTAACTGCTGGCAGCATCATTGTTGGCATTAGGGGAGGCACCAGACTTGGAAGCTTTGGGAGACATTTAGTATTAAATATATCCTCATCAAATTGAACAGGGTGATGGTAACAAAAGAAATAAAACAACAAATTAATTAGTAAGTAGCCAAGGGGGGGGGGGGGGGAGTTTCAGGTAAAAATCAATATCTGCCTATTTCTCTTTTAAGAGGGAACACAGAGTATTGTTTATAGTATCCAATCGAAACATCAGACATTACAGGTATGGGACCTGTTATCTACAATGTTGGGGACCTGGGCTTTTCTGAATAAGGGATCTTTCCATACTTTGGATCTCCATACCTTAAATTAAACCTTAATCAAACCCAATATGATTGTTTTCCCTCAAATAAGGATTCATTATACCTTAGGTAGGATCAAGTACAAAGTACTGTTTTTTACAAGAAAAAAAGAAAGTAATTTTAAAAATTTAGAATTATTTGCTTAAAATGTAGTCCATGGAAAATCGTCTTCTTGTAATGCAGAACTTTCTGGATAACTTATTTCCAGATAACGGATCCAATACCTGTACCAGTCATTACCTATTTAGTAGAGGTTTTATAAAGGCAACAAAGAACTTAACCAGTATTAACTTGACTAAATGTAAATCGTGCCTGACATTACAATGAATGTTTCCCCTACACCAGTTGTTAAGAGGAAATGCTCACCATGCCCTGACTTCTTAAAGGGAGCTGTGCTTCATCCCCAGAGGGATGTTGGGCAAATGGGACTACAGGTATTATATTAATATATCATTATTTTTGTATTTTGACAGGCTCATTATTATAAAAATGACAGACCAACAAGTAATGCATGAGAAACAGAGCAAGTCCACAAGTATGTGCCTCATACCTGGCCAATAGGCGGAGGGCCTGCCAGAGGGGGAATCATAGGTGGTAGCATGGTATGTGGCATTGGTGGAATTGCTGGAGGTCTCTGCCCAATTGGTGGCAACCCGATTGGTGGGAAGGGTGGTGGAAGCCCTGGAGGTGGCATCTGTGAAAAAATATAAAGAAAAATCAAATTAGCAAAGAGAAGTTGTATGTCCTTTGGTAACAGGATCATTTACAAGAGAATTATTTACCTTCCCCAATAAAGTCTTTAGCAATTATCACTGGGTTCATTTGCCGATTGTTTTGGTTCCACCTCCTTTTTGATACTTTAGACTTGGCTTTTACTAGATTTAATTTCATTCTCTGGTATATATAAAAACCATCCCTTAGCCTATGGTAACACCTCATTTTTTTTTAAACTTATTAGAGGTGCTGAAACTTATATTTCTATTTCAATTTCTATTCTATTTCAGTGGGGTTTTATTTACTTCTGAGCCTTAATTCTTCCCTTACAAAATAGTAACATGCAGCAATTATAATTCATGAGTAACAGGACAATATGGAACAAGAAGTAAGAAGAACACAATTTTCTTGGCACACCTGTAAAGTCTAAAATGTAACTTTTAATTTTGTTCAAGCTAAAAAACTTTTTATTTAAAATAAGTAAAGCAAAGGAAAGAAAAGAAAGAATTAAAATATAAAGAAACACACCCTAGATCTATATAATACACCAGGCTTCAATGCGTGTCAACGAATTTGTGACACTGTTACTTATTTGTGAATGTTGCTATTAGGTGTCTTGATACGTATTACAAGTAACATATGTAGCAATTGATGGAAATCGTTACTCCTCTCACCAAACAACACTCGTGTCTTGCAGAGGACTTTGTTACAATAAAGACAGTGGTTTGCAGGTGAGTATTATTATAGGTCGTCTGAGGTTAATTTGTGTGACTTTAATACGCGTATAAAAATAAAAATATGTGTCGTTCACCTTTAATAACGTTCTACTTGTGGTTATTACTATTCAATCAATCTCATTGGTATGTTATTTAACCAATCTAATCATTACTCTTGGTGTAAGCTGCAGTTCGATTAGAGTGACCACGTTAGGTACGGATAGGTTCCTATCTCACGTTACGTGCAGTGTCCCACGGTTTGATATTACATTTAGTTATTATTGCGTATAGGCATAATCTTATTTACCCTTCCGGATACTTCGTAGTGAGAGCTTTAGGTAAGTATTTCACAATGCATTCAACCCCCGATGGAAACACTTAATGTGACGCTTGTAAAGTTATCTATTAAGTTAAAGATCACCGATCTTTGGATGATTTGCGAATTTGTAACTACACATCAATAACAAAGTTTTGTTATTGATGTGTAGTTACAAATTCGCAAATTTTGTGAAAATTGTGTTCTTCTTACTTCTTGTTCCATATTAAATACGTTACACATTGTGCACCCTGCAACACAAATCACTGTAGTGCGAGGTTTCCTTACCGATAGAGAGTAACAGGACAAAAGAACACAAGCACTTACAAAAGGCGGAGGCATAAGGGGCGGAGCCGTGGGAAATGGAGCAGGCTGTCCAGGTGGAGCTGTTCCTGAGTCTGGTGCTGACTATATTGGAAAAAGGAAACATAGTTACCCACAAACTACATACTATATGACTTTGGATGTATATATATATATATATATATATATATGCATTTGTGATGTTATAAAGAAGCATCAGATGGTATTTGGGTACAGATGGCACAGCTTTAGTACCAGCACAACATTTACTAGGTGGTGCACATCAATTACTACCTGCAGTAGTCCTAAGTGCAGTTTTCAGACACAAATCACTATTTTTTTAACCAACATATAGCAAATCAAGGGTAACTGCAGCTGCGCGGAAAGTTGCTTCATCGGCAATTGCACATGTTTTGCAAATCGCAAATGTGTTTCTCTGGCACTGGAAGGTTTTAGCCAGACAGCCTCAGTCTTAGTAGTATCTTATGCCAGACAGAGCCAATAAAATCTCTTTGTTTATATTCCTAATGGACAAGTATAGAGAACCTTAAGTACAATCATACATGTACTGACACTGAAACAACTTGATTTTTACCCAAGAAAATATATTTTATAAATAACAGAGAAAACAAACTTTATGTACAAACAGGAGAACCCTTCTTGAATTATCTACACCAACAGACCCAAATAATACAACTAAATATAGTTCAGAGTATGACTTTATCATATAAGCGTTTGCCAAAATGTAATGGGTGGGGGGCTTGGACAGCAAGCCTTATTTAACTTAGAACATTTTATCACACTTAAAGTATGCCAGGCACATGATGTACAACTCTGCCAGATAAAGACAGGGACCTCAGTGGTATAATCTTCCCCTCGCACTTTATATATATTCATTTACATACCAAACTAAGGACCTGCAGAAGTAGCCAATATTGCCACTAGAAGTTATGTTCTTTTAATATTAATTCTCCAACTCCACAGTTCCCCCATGATCTATCATTAATCAATGACCCTATGCATTCATTATTTCATACAGTTCCCAGCATACCATTGCCCAGAATGTGTCATGACCCATATCTGCATGGGTTTCCTCTAGGCACTCCACGCTCCCCTACAATCCAAAAACATACACAAATTAACTTTTTGTCTTGATGAACCTAACTTCACTGCTGAAGCAACAATTCCATGCTCCAACACTCTGTATTTGTGCTCAATGACAGGCCTGGAATCCTTGCCACTGACTGGCTTCCCTACAAGCACATAAAATGTAATGTGTAACATAAATAATAAACCCTGCTGTACAAATTTGTTCTTTTTCTATATAAAGTCCAACTTTTCCTTTGTGACCAAAAGATAATATAATATAATTAGCAGGTTCATCCCAGCACATCTGACTCTTTTAAACCAAATGGGATTAACCTATTTATAATGTATTTCCATTTGTCGCTGCACAGCTGCCTGATTCAGACACAGCAATATATTCCAGATCATGTTGAAGTATGTTTTAATAGACTTGAGGTATGGTGATCCAAATTGCTAGAAAAACCCCCATATCTAGAGAACCCCAGGTCCTAGGAATTCTGGATAATAGACATACTTGTATTAGTATATATTTATATTAGTGATTTGCAGGTCGACTATTGTATGCGCAGATACAATATATAGGTAATAAAACATAACTTACGATCGTTCGGATATGAAAATTTTGTGACTTTCGGATCACCATTACAAAAATTATCATGACTATTACAATATTTTTCGGAAGCATTTTTGTGACATTTCCAATCATCAGAAATGATCATATTTAATCAGAATTTTTCCCATTTTGTGATTCAAATTCGTACTTTGATAAATGTGCCCCATAGTAACCCTACAGCAGTTAAAACATCAAGCCTGAGATATGCAGAACAAAATATGTAAAAACTCAAAGATACAAAAAAAGTCCCTTTCATTGGAGCTCCCCATACATCTGCTAATGTCCCTGTCAGTATTTCAAATGAGGGGTAGGCATGTTCTAATGGTCTTCAATTTATTATGTTTGTTTTTTTAATTATTTAGCTTTTTGTTCAGCAGCCCTGGTTGCTAGAGTTCAAGTTTCCCTAGCAGCAAGCAGTGTGAATAACAGACTGGACTATCAACAGAAGAGGTCTGAACAGAAAGATAATGAAAGTAAAAGTAAAGTAATACAATTTAACAATAAAGGTCACAATAGGTTTTTGGGATCAGTGACCCCCTTCTATATTTAAGAGTATTATGCACTGTGTCATTCTTGTTCTTTTAACAGCCCCTGAGACAGGACTTTTCCCATCTTATAGTTACTGGAAGCTTACATTTGCTAAGAACATTTACAGGTTTTTCACTCTAGAGCCTACCTTTGTATAAAGCATCTTGTCCTGAACACCTTGATATAAATGGATATGCACACAGTTTATATGTTTAACCAACAGTATCTGCTGCTATATAATAATAATACAGGCACCATTCCTGTGTCGGCTATCTATATGTGGCTCCTATATAATAATACAGGCACCATTCCTGTGTCCTGTAATGTGTGGCTCCTATATAATAATACAGGCACCATTCCTGTGTCCTGTAATGTGTGGCTCCTATATAATAATACAGGCACCATTCCTGTGTCCTGTAATGTGTGGCTCCTATATAATAATACAGGCACCATTCCTGTGTCAGTTATGTGTGGCTCCTATATAATAATACAGGCACTATTCCTGTATCAGTTATGTGTGGCTCCTATATAATAATACAGGCACTATTCCTGTATCAGTTATGTGTGGCTCCTATATAATAATACAGGCACTATTCCTGTGTCAGTTATGTGTGGCTCCTATATAATAATACAGGCACTATTCCTGTATCAGTTATGTGTGGCTCCTATATAATAATACAGGCACCATTCCTGTGACAGTTATGTGTGGCTCTTATATAATAATACAGGCACTATTCCTGTATCTGTTATGTGTGGCTCCTATATAATAATACAGGCACTATTCCTGTATCAGTTATGTGTGGCTCCTATATAATAATACAGGCACTATTCCTGTATCAGTTATGTGTGGCTCCTATATAATAATACAGGCACTATTCCTGTATCAGTTATGTGTGGCTCCTATATAATAATACAGGCACTATTCCTGTATCAGTTATGTGTGGCTCCTATATAATAATACAGGCACTATTCCTGTGTCAGTTATGTGTGGCTCCTATATAATAATACAGGCACTATTCCTGTGTCAGTTATGTGTGGCTCCTATATAATAATACAGGCACTATTCCTGTGTCAGTTATGTGTGGCTCCTATATAATAATACAGGCACTATGCCTGCGACAGTTATGTTGGTATGACTAGCTGTGCCCATTCCTGCATGGCACCTCACCCACCCCCTATGTTCTACCCCATGTGCAGTAAATAGCCCCAGTGCCAGTCTCCCATCTGCCCTATGACATACACCCTTAGCTCCTACTGCAGATCCTCCTGATCGCTCCCCCGGCCATATTTCTAGCATGCCCCCAGCCCATTTACAGACAAGCATTCCGGAATAAAGGAACCAGTACCTAGTGCCCCCCACACCCCACTCCCGTTCCCATTACCCTAACCCCACCTCCCCCCTCGATAACCCAGAAAGAAATAAACAAAGCTCCGCTACCATCTCTGCGCCAGCCGAGAACCCATCACTGGCACCGCCCCTGCAACAAGCAGTGCACTCATTGGCCGCTACGCCTGCAAGAGGCGGGGGGCGAATAGTTAACCCTTTCAGTACCAACGCGATATTTCGCATGTGTGCCCCATACACCAGCGATGCCGGGGTGCAGAGAAAGTAGTGCAGCAGCGCAAGCATGGGCAATGATGATAATAAGGGCAGTCCAGCTCTACGAGTTGTACAGCAGCAGATGCAATGCTTGTACATGAATCTCACCTTAACAAGGTGCAGCTATTCTCCAATGAGCAGCTGTACAGACATTGCTAATGGCCTGAAGTGCTATGTTTGTGGCCACTGTGTTCCTTGCCCTCAGTGCCAGGGCTATGGGGCTGTTTGCTCCTTTGTGTACCTGAAAAGCCACGGCTTATTTTTGAAGTTTTTGTCAGTTTGGAAATGATGCCTTGGGCCCCTCTGCCTTTGTGCCATTCACCAGGCTGCAGAGTAGGTCTGAAGGGAACTGCCTATTGCCCCTTATGGTGCATAGGGAATTTAGCACTCTGCCCCAGGCACAAGACTGTTCAATGTGCTTTATGCCTAATAACCCATCCCTTAATGGGCCAGTAATATGGTGCAGAATCTGTATTTGCCCAGAAGGGCCACCAATACAAATAAATGGCATATGGGTAATTTATCCCTGAGAGACACACAGTGCATAGGGATTTGTGAGTATTAACCCAGATTCAGAGCTCAGGACATGGGACTTATTTCTTTAGACATATGTGTAAAGGACTTCTGGAATAATTCCAGACAAACCTTACTTATATGCATACTAATTTTTTCATTAATCGGCCCTTCTTGCTTTTCTGTTTTGGTAACCTCCTTCTCACCTGGCTAGGATGTCACTCATTTCTTTTGGTGCTTTCCCACAGTTCCTATCCTGTCTGCTTTCCCATCTGCTTTCCTGTGTACCTGCATATATCTTTTTCTCCTCTTCTATCCCTTTCCATGTTTACCATTAATCTTCACTTTTCTACATTTTCAACATCTCCCCCCCTCTTCATTCACTTATATTGCCCTTCTCTCTTCCTCCACCTTTTCTTTGTGAATTTCCTTTTTCTGCATTCCTTTATTAATCTTTACTGCCCTTCTTTCACCCATTGATATTCCATTTTCCAATATAAAAAAGATCATCACTCATGTATTCACAATCATTAGCCTGAAATGAAGTAAAAATCAGTGGTGTAACTTAACAGCCCCACACCTCTTTGCTGTTTCCCCACCCGCGGTCATGGAATCTGCTCCCTTTATAGTAATGCCACTAATGTAAATGTATAAATAATATGGAATTTAGATCTAAGTCAGTGATGTTTAACTTATCACATGTAGCAGGCCAGTTATTTCTGATATAACATATTTGAGGGCTGGATTGAATTAAAATTCAATCCAGCTGCACAGCCCTGATCTAAGTAAATACCCCCTCAACCCAACTAAAATAATAATTTTAATAGCGGACAAATAAGCACAGTGCATAGGTCATCTCCAGCCTGCAGGTGGCAGCCTATGGCAATCCGGAAACAGCAAGGCTGATTCCATGTGACTGTGTAAGGGGAGATGGGAAAGAGGAGCCAAGGCAATAAAACAAGGAGAGAGCATACACAAGGCTGGCTGCAGGGAGAGAGAGAGACCCCATGGGATGCAAGGCTGGTAAAGTGCAGGAAAGGCTGCACAATTTTCAGGTTGCAATTAGTGTGCCAGTAAGGGAAGGACTTCACCCTCCTTGCAGTTTAGGCCGTTAGGTTCTTGTTCCAGTAGGCTTTTACTCCAGCTATTGCAGATCTAAGGCCCAGTTAGGGACTTAGGAAATCACTTCATAAGAACTAGAAATTTTATTGGTCAGGCCCCTTCCCTAAACAGAGTAGGTTAGAGCGCCAGGTTTCAGTGCCCATTAGGGTTGGTCACTCCTGCATAACTAGTTACCCAGTTCTACCTAAGAGGAGAGCTGCAACTGAATGCTGGGCACTGCAATCCCTGGAAACAGAGGTGTAACTTGGGCATGCTGGGCCCTCCTGCAGAAAAATCTTCTAAGGGGGCACAGCGCAATCAGTCCCTCCTCCACTCCAGGCCCTCTAGTGCTGCACTTCCTGGCCCGACTGCCCCGCTAAACTTACAAGTAGGAGAGGGGTACAGCAGACCCTGTGGTCTGGACCTCCTGTGACCGCAGGGTCTGCTGTATACATAGTTCCAGGGGTGGGCCAAGATGACCGGGCGCCCTAGGCAACCCAGTCGGCCGCCACACCCCCCCGTGCTTTGGTGCGCATGCGTAGTCTTACGCGGGGGGGGGGTGCGCCATGCGATGGGTCATTGCCCCCGCCACTAATGACAAGCGGCGGGGGCAATGGCAAAGAAGGAGGACTAGGGGTAGGCAGGAGGCTCCTGCCTGGCCCCCCCACTATTCGTTGCACCCTAGGCAGCTGCCCCTTTTGCCTACCCTTAGTTCCGGCCCTGCATAGTTAGGCCACTTCCAAGGAATACAAGATGGATGTCCATTAACGAATTACAGATCTCATGGATGTTACACCATAGATTACTATAAGTGCGCACCAACAATAAAGTGTGCCCAACAGTCAGGCCTGAACTCTCAGTTCTGTGTGGTGCATCACAGGGGTTAATAAGTTGTGTCTGTATGGCTTTGTTCTGTTCTGGCATTCTTTGTATTTGTTCTGTTATGGTTTTGATTGACATTTTCTAGTAAAATAGAGTGCTGCATTCACTCTTATTATAAATACAGCAAGTGTGGCATCTCTTCTTTGTACCAGCCGGTTAAAGGAACCCATACCTTGCCAGGCTACCCAATAGGTGACAGAAAATTTGGCACACTAATAAAAACACTTTAGGATGCCAATATATCAATGGATAAAGCAAAACATTGTTTATTGTAGCTTTTCCTCATCACTAATAAATAACTGAAATTCAATCAGTAACTTGATCACAATTAACCACCAAACCACTGTTCCCAGCAATATAAAACACAGTAGTCACAGCAATATATGACACCCGCCTCCAGCATTTCATGACAAAATGTGTCATTCTTCCAGATATTTATGACATAGTTGCAAAGCAATGTATGGCACAGGGCAACAAGCATTTCATGACACAGTGGTCCAGACTCCCAGCAATATGTGACACAGTTGTGCCAGCAATATAAACAGTGGTGTAACAATAGAGGTAGCAGACCCCAAGTGTGGGAGGGGCGGGGCCAGGGACAGGGAGGACCAGACTGTGGGGGTCGGCTTCCTCCAATGCTGCATTCAAATCTCTGCTCACCACCAGCTCTCAGGTAGGAAAGAAGGAGGGAGTGGGGATTTAAATGAAAATAGGTCTGCGGGGACGTGTCAAGGTGGGTATACGCATCAGCACAGGGAGAGGGGGGGAGGCGAGAAGCGTGCAGGGTAGGTTTGCTACTCTGCGACAGGCCCTTATGAAGATTTTTTTGCGCAGAGTTGTTACATCACTGATTATAAATAGGCTCTGGCTTTTCAAGCCCCCCCCACCAGCCCAATAAATAGTAACTGTGTATGGCATCTTACAACAACCCCTCTGGCATTTTCCAGAATCCCCAAATTGCCAGTCCAGAACTTGCAGCTTGCTGAAAGCTCTTGCTGCTGCCAAACATCAGGCATTACACTGTACATTCTGATTTTAGTGTTTAGTCAGATGCTGCAGCTAGAATAGAAAGTTCTTGGTGGTGCCACTCACAATCCTGTGCTCTGCTAAAGATACGCAAAGTGCTTCTCATTTGGAGAGGCAGCCATTTGAAGTCCTGCTTTGGTCAATTGGTTTATCAGATTCTTTGGCTCTTGGCCCGAACCTTAGATGTCAGTGGAGGTCTATATAAATAAATATATATATATTTTATTTTTTTTGGAAAATTTGGTATTGGACAAAATCAAAAAATACAAGAGTAATATTATAACATGTCCAGTATTATTTTAGTGTATGAACCCTTTGATGTCAAACCTGTGGCTTACTAACTCTCACCATTCTTGCTGGGAGCTGCCAAATGCAAGAACTGCGCTATAACACCTATGATAATAATCTGCCTTGTTGCTATACAAGACATAAAAAAAGTTAATCCATTTGATACACATTTTAATCAATGATAAAAAAAACATTAAAATAAAATAAATCAGTCCTGCAGCATTTTTTCATTCCAACAGGTGTCAGTAAAGCACATTACACCAGTTTTATTTAGACTGAGCCAGACAGTATTATGGCTAAAGTTAGCCTTTATCTATGTGTCTATGTATCTACATGCAAATAATTCACCCTACAATTTAACATTTTATTCTTAAACCAACAAGTGTATTTTTTTAGTTGTAATATTGGTGTTTAGGCGCCATCTCTGTGCATAATGCCTGAGTCTGAGCTTTCAGAAGGAGCCAGCACTACATATTAGAACTGCTTTCAGATAACCTATGTTGGAGGAGTCCCAAGCTGGATTTGGATTTCTTACTATTGAGTGCTATTCTGATATCTAGTAGGAGCTGCTATCTTGCTCCCTTCCCATTGTTCTGCTGATTGGCTGTGGGGAGGGGAATATCACTCCAACTTGCAGCTCAGCAGTAAAGTGTGACTGAAGTTTATCAGAGCACAGGTCACATTGCTGTGGCACCCTGGGAAATGAAGAATATGGCTAGCCCCATGTGAAATTTCAAAATTAAAAATAAAAAAAATCTGTTTGCGTTTGTATAAAAAGGATTTCAATGCAGGATTCTGCTGAAGAAGCTCTATTATCTGATGTATTTTAAAAAAAACAAAACATGTTTTCCCATAACAGTATTCCTTTAAGCCTAATTTGTACATTTTGACAATGGTTCATTATGACTGGGCTCTGGTCATGATACAGGCACAGCAGTACCAAATCATTCCAGCAGATGTCACAAAAGCCCACCATATATTTGTGAGCATGTTGAGAGATCAACATTTTGCCCCCCTGTGTTTAGGCTAAGGTGTAATCTACCATAGCAACGTGCTCATTGGTATCGGAATGCATTCTTCTTTCTGTAACAATGAACACAGGATTTTGGCAGCATAAACACCTAAATCGGAACAAAAAAAGCGCCAGCATAAGTTTGTGTCAGAAACAGATACCTGCATTTATACTGCAGCTTCCCTACTCTTCACCATTAGAAATGCAGGCCACAATTCAGCAGGTGGTGTGTGCTTAGTGGAACGGAACAGAGCACAATCTATAAGGCCCCTTTGTTTCAGGCTTAACTAAAACACCATTGGCATACTGGCTTTATATATAGGTGGCCACACACCAACAAACATGGAAATATAATTGCTTTCAAATGAATTGGCTGAGGATAAATCTTGGTTTGGGCCCCCTTTGAAGTCATTTTGGAATCATGGATTGGGCTGATTGGTCTATAAAGGTATGGTCAGTTATACCAAAGGTCTGTGCATTGTGGCTAACATTTGACAAACATGACAGCAAATGTATCCAAATGCTTTTGTTATTCTGACTATTGTACAGGTTATGGATCCGTTAACTGGAAACTGGTCATACAGAAACTGCCAGATTAAAGGAGAAGGAAAGGTAAAAATCATTGGGGGGAGCCTATTCAACATTCACAAAACATATACACAATACATATACACAATATGATCAGACAGATACATACCACCCGACAATGAACAGCAAAAAAATTAAGGGCTTAAACGCCTTTGTCAAGGGTGGTAGGTATATGTTTGATATTTTGGGAGATGTTGTATATATGTTTTGTGAATGTTAAATTGCTGTTACACAATAATCTTCTATACAACTTTTTAACTGCAATACCACCTTTGTATGGCTCTTTTTAGTGTCCAATGTCTATATATGCTTTATATTTGTGTTTGTTGGGGGGAGAGTGTGACCTTAGCACCTGAATATATTTTCTATTAGCAAAATTGTTTATCTTAATGTTTAAATGTTAGGCACCCTCAGTGATTGTAATCGCTTACCTTATACCCCGGGCTGGTGCTCCTGTTAGGAGAAAAACGTACCAGCCCGGGGTAGGTGCAAGGGAGCAATCCTCTCCTGTCTTCTGTCTTCGCGCTGTTTGTGCGTGCACAATAAAGCGAAACAAGAAAGTCGTCATTTTCACCCTACTGCGCATACACCGGCCCTGGGATTCAGAAGAATGAAGACAGACGGAAGAGGATGGCTCCCTGGCAGCTACCGCGAGCTAGTGCAGTTCTCTCCTAACAGGGGTATAAGGTAAGCGACTACAATCGCTGAGTTGCCCCCCCCCCCAGTCATTTTTAACTCCTAAGGGAAGGCCATCTCCCATTGAGTTATAACCAAATACTGTCATTTCAATTTTTAAAATGAATTTCCTTTTTTTCTGAAATAGTAAAACAGTACCTTGTACTTAATATAATCCTTATTGGAGACAAAACAGTCCCATTGGGTTTATTTAATGTTTAAATGGTTTTAGTAGATTTAGTTTGGAGAGCCAAATTACAGAGAGATCACTAAAGCTGGCCATACATGCACCGATACTATCGTACGAAACCTCGTTTCGTATGATATTCGGTGCGTGTATGGCATGTCGGCGAGTCGACCGATATCGCAGGAAGCTGCTGATATCAGACGACTCGCCGATCGGCCAGGTTAGAAAATTTTGATCGGGCGCCATAGAAGGCACCTGACCAAAATCTGTTGTCAGGGCTGAATCGGCAGAAGGAGGTAGAAATCCTATTGTTTCTACCTCCTTATCTGCTGTTTCAGCCCTGACTGTGTGTGGCGGATCTGACGATGTTTTGTGCGATCGCCACGTGTATGGCCAGCTTTATTCAGAAAACCCCATGTCCCAAGCATTCTGGATAATATACCTGTATATGCAGGGGCGCTGGTGCTATGAGGCTAAATGAGAAAGGCCACCTCAGGGTAGCTTAGCCCCTAGAAACCTCCCTGTGTACATGGAACGCATTTCTTCAGACACCTGTAACTCAACTTTTAATTTCAGTGGTGATGTTCCACATTGGTGAGGCCTAACTGTTAACTGAGAAGATAAAATGCAACCTTTTATTTAAAAACAACTAGTTGGAGGGCCTCCGCCTTAGAGAAATCTATTAACCCTTCCAGTTAGCCTTGTGTGATAATTCTATTTCAACGAGATTAGAGGCTGTTAAGGAACAAGTACCAGTATAACAAGGTCAGCCATCATTTTTCTGCAAGGTGCTTGCATTTCCAGAACTGGGGTTTGGCACTACAAAGGCACCAGAAGGCACAAAGCAAATCTCTTGAGCTTTAAGAATTGTAGAGCTCGGCCCCAGTACCCGAGCCAAATCCCTAGTTGTGCTATGCAGTTAGGCCAAAGCACTCAGCTATGGAAACCCATTGTACATTGACCTCAGCTGTGTGGTTTTTTTTAAATGAGACTTCATTCTTGTTGCAGTAGTCACGAAGAGTTGTCACAGTGGCCTTTAATAATCCCACATTGTTGCTTAGCAAAGGAACATTTTAACACCCATTTGCCCTCCAGGAATCCCCTTGCCAGATTACATTATCTCAGATGATAGAAGCGTTTCTTTATAATCCCATACAAACAATAGCTCCTATTAAGGGGCACAGTGTTCAGTGAGGATGCGGCGCTCTCACCACAGTAGAGAGAAAGAAGTAGCCTGAGAAAGAATGAGTGTTCTGTGCCTTTACCAATGCATATTACTCAGATACTGAGAATTCTGAGGCATACAAATGAAAAGAGCCTGGAAAAATACAGAATTTAAAAAAATATGTAAATATATATTCAATGATTAAATAAACAAGGATTTTTTTTAAGATGCCAGTAGTGGCTTTGAATTCTGCATGCCTACATGTGGTTATTAATATTGTTGGGGCAGCAGTGTTTTCTGGTGTTGTTTTAAAATAAGGCATTTTCCTAAAGGCTGCATTGTGCAGCCCCCTGCATGTCCCTAGCTAGACCCAGAGGCTTCACTTTCTTCTAGTACCTACAGCAGCATTAGAGTTAATGCCACATGGGGCTGATTCTCAGCCTGTGGATAAATGTAAGCAATGAAAATAAGCAAATCCATTGGGAAAGAATAAACAAAAGGAATTCTGGGAATGAATTCCAAACTCTTAAAAAAATCCCATTTACATGGTTTATCCTATAGGCTACAGCTCACCCACTGGGTTTTAATGCAGAAGCCAGGATAATAGCTGATCAGATTCCCAACTACAGACCGGTTTCGCCCTTTCTGGGGCTCATCAGTGTAGTGCAGGGTTTTCTGATCAGCTTAGGTAGAGTCACCATGTGGTTCTACAAACAAACCCATGTAAATGGGATTTTTTTTAAGAGTTTGGAATTCATTCCCAGAATTCCTTTTGTTTGCTTTTGTCTGTATGAGGCAGTCTCCTCAACCTTATTTATTTGTTTGTAGAACCACATGGTGACTCTACCTAAGCTGATCAGAAAACCCTGCACTACACTGATGAGCCCCAGAAAGAGTGAAACCGGTCTGTAGTTGGGAATCTGATCAGCTATTGTCCTGGCTTCAGCTTCAAACCCAGTGGGTGAGCTGTAGCCTATAGGATAAACCCATGTAAGTGGGATTTTTTTAAGAGTTTGGAATTCATTCCCAGAATTCCTTTTGTTTGCTTTTGTCTGTATGAGGCAGTCTCCTCAACCTTATTTATTTGTATTGGGAAAGAATGAAATTTATAAACATTTTATAAATCACAATAACTGATTTTTGATATTGAACAACTGACAATAATACGTGTTTGACGCACACAACAGTTTGTTTTGTCGCACAACATTTTTGCCGTTTTGCACATTTTTCGAAAAGATTCTCACTAATGGCCAGTTCCTAGTAACTTTTTAGTTGGTCTTCACTTTTTATGTTATATAGTTTGTGAATTATTTGCTTTTCTCTTCTGACCTTCTATTCTCCTAACCTCCAAAAGAGGGTCACTGTCCCCAGCAGCAAAAAACTTATTCCTCTTTGAGGCTACAGTTGTATTGTTAATTTTATTGCTTATCTTATCTTTTTATTCAGACCCACTCCTATTTATATTCCAGTTTCTCATTTAAACCACTGCTTGGTTGCTAGGGTAATTTTGACCCTAGTAACCATATAGTTGATAAAATTGCAAACTGGAGAGTTGCTCAATAAAAAGCTAAATAATTAAACAAACACAAATAATAAGCAACAGGAGTTTAATCAGCTGTTATTTTTTTCAACTATATGGAAAGGGTATAATCCACCTAACATTTATCACACCTACATATGCCTCTCCTTATAAGACAGCCAGTTAGATAACAGGAATATGTAGCCATAGAAAATAGGCTCCCAATTTGTGAAATGTTCACCCTTGGGGCCCCCATGGATAGGGGGGGACAAAAGACCTAAAAAAAATTGTATAAATATATACAAAGCAAAGAGTGAACTAGTACATTGTATGAGCTTTAAAATCTCACATAATCTGCTTAATTTAGCAGCAAAGGGAAGAGAACATACACTCACATACAGTATATTTCTAGCAACAGTGTCTTTGTATTGTGTTACAGAATGCTACAGCATATGATATATAAAAAGGAATACGCAAATGGCCGAACCACGAGGACACAAGCGCAGGATAATAAAAAGATGAAAATAGCAAGAGACAGGGCAAGTGGAGTTAAAGCCTGAGGTCTCATAATCCCAAGGTTATATATCCCAATAGCTTAGGTCTATGGCACTGAGTCCCACTGAGAATGCAGTCCAGGCCAAATGCTTTCTCTGAGGCTTTAAGACAATTCACTAGTGCAAGATGACACTTTTTGAGCTGTGGCAGAACATTTTAAGTGCACTTTGCAAATTAAGTACATATGATGGAATCTGCAAGATACTAGTACTAGCTGACAACACACACTTTCTTAGGCAGTAGTTTTCAACATATTGTACACAGTAATGGCCCATAAAGTATATTTGGAAAATGCATGTTTAGTACTGAAATCCAGGTACAGGTATACAGGTATGGGATCCTTTATCAGGGAACATGCTAGCTAGAAACCTTAGAATTAAGGAAAGACCATCTCCCATAGAGTCCATTAAAGGGACAGTAACACCAAAAAATGAAAGTGTATAAAAGTTATTACTATATAATGTAATGCTGCCCTGCACTGGTACAACTGGTGTGTTTTCCTTAGAAAGACTACTATAGTTTATATAATAAGGCTGCTGTGTAGCCACGGGGGCAGCCATTTACAGGAGAAAAGGCAGCGGTCTAACTTGCAGATAACAGATAAAACCCCATTATATTCTACAAAGCCTATCTGTTATCTGCTATGTGCCTATGCCTTTTCTCCTTTTTCCCAGCTTTAATGGCTGCCCCTGTGTTGACATAGCAGCTCATTTATATAAACTATAGTAGCGTTTCTGTTGCAAACTTACCAGTTTTACCAGCGCAGGACAACTGTACATTATATTTTAATTACTTTAAAACACTTTCATTTTTTGGTGTTACTGTTCCTTTAAAGTAAAGTAAATAATTCACTTTTTTAAAAATTATTTCCTTTATTCTTTGTAATAATAAAACAGTACCTTGTACTTGATCCCGAGTATGATAAAATGAATCATTAGTGGAGGCAAAATAATCCTTGTAGGTTTAGTGGACTTTAGGTATGGAGATCCAATTTACAGAGACATCCCTTATCTGGAAAACTCCAGGTCACAATAATTCTGGATAACAGGTCCCAAACCTGTAATGTGATAACTTTATAATATCTTGCTTGGTGGTATGAATAAGATCACCCCTTACAGGTTGCACTTTTCAGTGCAGCTGTAAAAGAAAATAATATTATTGTATCATTTTGCCACAAATAAGAAGAAAGCTTTGTTTTTTGGACCTAAGGCGAAGAATGGCAAACTAAAAAAGCCCTAGGAGGCCCAAAAACTAATCATCATCATCCAGTCCCATGTATTACTTTCCACGCAGTGCTAATTTGAGGTGAGTATGTATGGTGTTGTAAAGTTGCAGAGACCAATATGCCATTAAACACCAGTGCCCTTTATTACCACCAGTTTCCTTATCTCATCCCCTCTGTCTACCCCATTTCCATATTCCAAATCAGTATTAAACAAAATAAAGGGATATTTATACACTATGTACTATGTAGAAATCGTGCAAAAAAAATTTATTTTCAGAAGAGTCTGTCCCTCTACAATCTCTCTACAAACTGTTTAAATTAGGGTGGTTAGGTAACCCCTCTCTCTATCTCTCTCTCTGCCTCTGTCTCTCACTCAAGCCTCTTTACCTTTATCCTATATACTGTACAACCCCATATCCAAACAAGTTGGAACACAGTAAAATGTAAATTAAGGCTAATATCAGACAAGGCGTCTGGCGTATATTTTTGGCTGAAAATCGCTTACCGAAAAAATAGCTCCATCCTCCGCCTACCTGTGCCTGCACCCGAATGAATGAGATACGCTCAGGGGCAGGCACATGTAGCCGATATCTGCATAAAAACGCGAGAATTTGAATTCTCTCGCGTTTTTATGCGTATTTCGTCTACATGTGCCTTGCAAATAATCCCATAAGAACATGCAGAAACAAAGTCAACAAAAATGAAAGCTATATCTATCCATCTGTCTGTCTATTTTCTAGCTATCATCTATTTTTCTATCTGTCTCATCAATCATGTTATGCCTTTATATGAGACAAAGCTGTTTAATGTGTATACAGTAGGTCAGTAGTTTTAAATGCTACTCAAAGATGCATTTGAGTAAGAACATCCATTCCTCACTGCTAGATGATTACACGACATATTCCTGTAACCTATTTCATTCAGGTTCTTAGTGCTCGAGAACACTAGATTCAGGGTATTAAGAATATGGACCCAGCAAACAGCTGCCTGAATAAGCAATTATTTATAGGAACCGACGAGGATACTTCATTTAAGGATTCCTAAAAGTCCAGAGGGCTTAGCCTAAGGAATCTCATTAGTGACTAATGCCATGGTTATAAGCCATTACCTTGGGAATTCAGACGAGCAGGGCCCAGTCTTCCTCTATAGAAGACAATTCCTGTTATTCAGATTGTTATTGGACCTTATGACAATAGGGGAATGCAGCACATTAAGGAACATTAGTATTTAGTTTGCTATGCATTAAGGATTTGTCACTGTGTATAACTATTTAGAACCCAGAACTGCACCAGCTCGCCTCTTCATTATATTAATACATGCTTTCAACAGGCCCAGTTAAACACAATGACATTGCATTCATTTTCCACACTGTCCTTTTAATCATAAATACAAATGTAGATAGACAAGCACAACAGATACAGAGATACATTAATGGACATGTTGAAATGAGTGGCATAAATGGAAGTTACTAGCTCTTATTAGGTCTCCTCAAAGCTAACAAGCTAATAAGTGTCCTTTTTTAATTTTTTTATTTATTTATTGCAAAATACATTCCAACTTCCCTGCCCCTGCAAGGCTCTCTATATTCTTTATTCTACGACGGGCCTCCACGACCGACATCTGGCTTGAAATTGGCCAGATTTCAGTTGGGCAGGTTTTATTTTTCCATTAGATTAGGGAACCACATTGACTCATTGATGCAGTCCCAGAACCGATTGTGCCTATCCCTGCCATTAGGCCCTAAGGCCAAACTATAGAATTAGCCCAACATCACCCACTCGTAGGTGGGCATATCGGGAGAGGATCCGCTTGCTTGGTGACCTCGCCAAACTAGCGGATCTTAAGGTGGCCACACACTTGGCGATTGAAACATCGTCAGATCCGCCACACACCGTTCAGGGCTGAAACAGCAGATAAGGAGGTAGAAACAATAGGATTTCTACTTCTTCTGCCGATTCAGCCCTGACGGCAGATTTTGGTCAGGCGCCTTCTATGGCGCCCGATCAAAATTTTCTAACCTGGCCGATCGGCGAGTCGACCGATCTCAGCAGCTTCCTGCGATATCGGTCGACTCGCCGGCAGGTTTCGTACGATATTATCGGTGCGTGTATGGCCAGCTTTAGAGTGTGTGTCCAACTTAAGTTTACTTTATTGCATTTGCAATTTAAAAATGACTGACGCGTTTTGTACTGTTGTACATATTCATAGTGTAAAACAAATCAAAAGTTGCTTAGGAAAGCCTAGCCGAAAATTCCATCATATACTAATAAGTATTTCTAACAATGTTAAGTCTTTCTACCTTGTTACAATGTGTCTGTATTCTCATACAATGTATACACATAGTCTCCATTTAGTTGTACAGAGTGCATAAATCCCACAGGCTTCAAATCACATCTACAGTGAAACCTCAATTTTACATACAGTGGAGGAAATAATTATTTGACCCCTCACTGATTTTGTAAGTTTGTCCAATGACAAAGAAATGAAAAGTCTCAGAACAGTATCATTTCAATGGTAGGTTTATTTTAACAGTGGCAGGAAAATCGAAAAAATAACTTTAAATAAAAGATAGCAACTGATTTGCATTTCATTGAGTGAAATAAGTTTTTGAACCCTCTAACAAAAAAAGACTTAATACTTAGTGGAAAAACCCTTGTTTGCAAGCACAGAGGTCAAACGTTTCTTGTAATTGATGACCAAGTTTGCGCACATTTTAGGAGGAATGTTGGTCCCACTCCTCTTTGCAGATCATCTCTAAATCCCTAAGGTTTCGAGGCTGTCTCTGTGCAACTCTGAGCTTGAGCTGCCTCCATAGGTTTTCTATTGGATTAAGGTCCGGAGACTGACTAGGCCACTCCATGACCTTAATGTGCTTCTTCTTGAGCCACTCCTTTGTTGCCTTTGCTGTATGTTTTGGGTCATTGTCGTGCTGGAACACCCATCCACGACCCATTTTCAGTTTCCTGGCAGAGGGAAGGAGGTTGTCGTTCAGGATTTCACGATACATGGCTCCGTCCATTTTCCCGTTAATGTGAATAAGTTGTCCTGTGCCCTTAGCAGAAAAACACCCCCAGCAAAATGTTTCCACCCCCATGCTTGACGGTGGGGACGGTGTTTTGGGGGTCATAGGCAGCATTTTTCTTCCTCCAAACACAGCGAGTTGAGTTAATGCCAAAGAGCTCTATTTTGGTCTCATCAGACCACAGCACCTTCTCCCAGTCACTCACAGAATCATTCAGGTGTTCATTGGCAAACTTCAGATGGGCCTGCACATGTGCCTTCTTGAGCAGGGGGACCTTGCGAGCCCTGCAGGATTTTAATCCATTGCGGTGTAATGTGTTTCCAATGGTTTTCTTGGTGACTGTGGTCCCTGCTAATTTGAGGTCATTAACTAACTCCTCCCGTGTAGTTCTAGGATGCTTTTTCACCTTTCTCAGAATCATTGACACCCCACGAGGTGAGATCTTGCGTGGAGCCCCAGAGCGAGGTCGATTGATGGTCATTTTGTGCTCCTTCCATTTTCGAACAATCGCACCAACAGTTGTCACCTTCTCTCCCAGCTTCTTGCTAATGGTTTTGTAGCCCATTCCAGCCTTGTGCAGGTCTACAATTTTGTCTCTGACATCCTTGGACAGCTCTTTGGTCTTTCCCATGTTGGAGAGTTTGGAGTCTGCTTGATTGATTGATTCTGTGGACAGGTGTCTTTTATACAGGTGACTAGTTAAGACAGGTGTCCTTAATGAGGTTGACTAATTGAGTAGAAGTGTCTAACCACTCTGTGGGAGCCAGAACTCTTAATGGTTGGTAGGGGTTCAAAAACTTATTTCACTCAATGAAATGCAAATCAGTTGCTATCTTTTATTTAAAGTTATTTTTTCGATTTTCCTTTTGATGTGCTATCTGCCACTGTTAAAATAAACCTACCATTGAAATGATACTGTTCTGAGACTTTTCATTTCTTTGTCATTGGACAAACTTACAAAATCAGTGAGGGGTCAAATAATTATTTCCTCCACTGTACACTGGTTTTTTAGTTTTGCTGCATTTTCCTGCGGTCCCAGCAGTTTATAATGCATAATACATTTCCCTGATTTCACATTTTTTTCTGGTCCCCTGAAAAGTGTAAAATGAGGGTTTTACAGTATAAATTATGAAATAAATACAGCTTCCAAAAATCCTACTCTCTGTAACGCTAATAAATTCCTTGTAAAAAAATATCCATTGACTACTTATCAATCTATCATAAAATGGATCCACAATAAATTATTAAATATATAAAAAGCCTAATTAGTTCATCCATTAAAATCTGTTTTGTTTAGTAATGTAAATGCATAATTTATTAATGAATTTTATTCAGCAATTTGATATATATAATAATGGATTTTCGGACTAGTTCACGGTCCATCTTTACAAATTTTAAACATAACTGGATATGTTGAATACCTAATTTAACCCCTTCAGGTGTCCGTTGTCAAGGTAAAAGATCTATTATACCTCTGTTAGCAGTAATCTATTCATCATGTTCCCACCTCTATGAGTGGGAACAATCTTTTTAGTCCCTGGAATTTTTCATTTTCTGAAATCACCTTCACAGCATATATTAAAATGCTTAGAAACTGAGCTGCTTTCACTCTTTCACTTTATCATGTTAATATGCTCTTGCATTGTACTTTTTATACTACTCTGTGTGCAGCCAACAGATTAGATGCAGCATTACCTACAAGTTAATAAGTAAACAATGAATTAGCTATTTCAATGAATGTAACTATGAATTTGATACAGGCCTGGAATGGCAATCTGCGGATTCTGGCAAGACCAGAGGGGCTGCTGTAAGATGCCACAGTCACTATTTAATGGGCTGATGGGGGCTGTTTTGGCCTCTGTGTACTTGAAATATCATGGCCTACTTTGAATCCCAGTGTGGGCCTGATTTGATATGACTTATTCTTGTATGTACTTAAAAAAGTCCTCATATTTGCCCTGTTTCAACACTTCTATAATCTTTTCATTATTAAATACTACAGGTAAGTTCCTAGAAATTTCTTATCTGACAAACTCTATTAGAAATACATATATGTATATGACTTTTTAGGCTTATAAAAATAAGTAAATTGTATAAAACACATTGACGATGAAATAAAGTACTTTGCTATAATCTCCTGCCTTAGGCGTGGCCCAATATTGCATGCGTGGGGTATTCTCCCAAATCTTTAGATTCGGGGATTTGGCACCCAGACTACATAGATTGTTTGTTGAGACTACAGTTATATTATCCTCATATGTCATAAGGCTGGTAATCCCTATGAGTGCAAGAGTATAATAAGATAAAAGTGTTTTCTTAATGTGAGAAGTCAGTGTCATTTTAAAAGGACTTGGGGCAAGTGCACCCAAGTCACTGCATTGAGTGGATATTCATACTGATGTTAGTTGAATTGGCCCCTCCTGTTTAAAATGTAGAACACTGTTTGTGGACTGAGCTGCTTATTAGTTGGAAGTGAATGGCCACTGAATAAGTTAAAAAAATGAATGAAAATTACTCAGAGCATTTCTTTAAGGAGTGCATAGAAAGGCAGATGGTTATGGCCAATGACAGTCTGGCCCTTCAAAAATATGTTGAGCTGAAAGCCTAAAATGACCAGTCTCAACTGCTTATACCTCAGAAACCACTAAAAAAATAAAAAAATAAAATGTCATTGCAATAGTGCTGAGAATGCCACTGAGTAATTTCACATCAATCAATTTTTTGGTTTTTCATTCCCCTTTGCAGAGTACAGGTATGGGATCCATCATCCGAAAACCTATTATCCATAACGTTCTGAATTACAGGAAGGCCATCTACCATAGACTCCTTTATAAGCAAATGATTCTAATTTTAAAAAATGATTTCCTTTTTCTCTGTAGTAATCAAACAATTTTGTCATTGATCCCAACTAAGATATAATTAATCGTGGAGGCAAAACAATCCTATAAGATTTAAGTCATGTTTAAATGATTGATTAGCAGACCTAATACATAAAGATCCAAATTATGGAAAGCCCCCTTATCTGGTCCCAAGTATTTTGGATAACAGGCCCCATACCTTTACATAATTATGACTTTATCCTTACAAAGTGGAAGCTTGACTGGGGCCAGATGGGTGATTTACTTTAAATATTTAAACACCATTGTAGTTGGAAACTTTGACAGGTCTCCCTGAGGTTGTAGCATACTGTGCTATTAGTATTTCTTTCTTGTTGCCGGAGCCATTTTCAACTTCAACCAAGGTACACTACATGAGATAGGACCATGCTTTTACAAATGATGCTGAATAATCAAAAATGCAGATTCCGAGCACAAGGCCACAGTGTAAAGTAATGTGCACACCTATGGCGATAACAGGAGATGTTTCTTCCTGGATGCAACACACTGTCTTACCAAAGACTTAAACCACTCTACAAACTCTACAAAATGTCTTTATACAAGAGGTTTATCTTAAATTGCCCTTACTGGCCATATGATCATAATATTGTATGTTTGTCTTTCTGGAACCATTTGTTTAAATTTTCAGCAGTCTTACGGTTAACAGTCCATTACTCAGCTGCTGGCACAGTCTATATAACATTTTCTACAACCACCAGGATGCACATTGCCATCATTTGTACTGAACGCTGACAGTTTTCCTGCTAATTTAGTCACTTGATGGCTGAGATTCTGGCTGGCTTTGGGCCACCATGAATATCAGTTACCTGTATACAAAATCTGACAAGTAGCAGGAATGGACCTCTCAACACTCTGGTCAACTGCTTACTGAGCTTCTTTTGCAGAGCCTACAAACTGACTTGCACGATAATTCTTTTAAAATTAAATAAATCTATGTACTGTATACAGCACAAGGCTTTGCTATAGCAATCTCTGTAGCACCCTCTTATGCAAATCTCTACATCTGTTACCTTGAAGAAAACTTTGTTTTTTTTTTAAATATTTCATTTACTAATGAGATATTACAAGAATACATTCACTGGTTATATTTTTGTGGGAATTGGTGTAAATATGCTTTGTACTGAATTATATACAAAATCTGGTGTCATTAAACTCAGAATGGAGAGTGTCTATAAGAAAGGGGTAAGATCAAATCTTGTACAGGTATGGCACCAGAATCCAGGACCAGTTATCCAGAATGCTCGGACCTGGGGTTTTCTAGATAAGGGATCTTTCCATAGTTGAAATTGCCATACCATGTCTACTAAAAATTCTGTAAACATGAATTAAACCCAATAGGATTGTTTTTCCCCCAATATGGATTAATTATACCTTATTTGGGAAGCATCAGATGATCGATACATTTATTAGATTTTGAGATCTCTTGGTTACCGCTTCGCTGTTCCGGATCCTAAAGCCACTATGCCTTCACTGTGACCTTTTCCTGTCCGTGTTTCTCCTACTCTTATTCCAGCAAAGACATTTTTGGCTCTACCTTCAACGTGCTAGGGCTAAGATTCATGAGCCTGAAGAGGGCTCTTCAATTAGTGCTTCATTCAGTTTGTTCCTGAATCTTTCTAAACTCATTAAACTGGGTAGTATAATCTCCTGGCTGGCTAATGAAGCATTGCCATTGGCTTCTTCCCTCTAGACTGACACACTGGTAACAATGCTACCAGCTAGCTGACTATGTTCAAGTTGTATTTTTACTCCTCTGCAGATTTATCACTCTAACTGTATTGCCATTCAGAATACTGAGGATTTCCAGACTCTATCTTTAGACACTATTGAAATTAGAAGTACTCAGATTTCTGAAGCAGAGAGGCTCCACAGTCTGCTGGTATGATGAAATAGCCATCTACCTAGTGAGCTACACATTGTCTTCTGCTTCATCTATCTGTGGACAAAGCTGCTTGTTGAAAAAGTAATATTTTACATTTCTTTACAGATTTAGATTCTGGTTTTCCTAAAACATTAGTAGTTTAATGTATGGATTTTACTGGCTCCTTTGTGTCATGATGTCATTGTCACTAATTCTTGGTGTTAGGTCTCTGTGAAGATATTGAGGATTTTAAAATACTGAAATGTTAAGACAATAAAAGAGACTGATTTAAGTCTGGCAATATGTATGTGATATATTTAAATTTGCCCCAGCGTATGGGACCATCCTGATCAATATCTGACTGGAGCTTATTCAACTATTGAGCAGACAAGATGGAGATCTCATAGATTAACAGCTTCATAAACCCATGGATTTTGTCTGTTGCTGGCAATTCTGCACAAGGGTCCACTTGGGGGGCCAAAGACACTGATTTTTATATTTATGGCAGCACAGATGTACATGCAAATGTGGCAGCTTTTTATCTACTGCCATACTAACCTAGCTTGTGGCCAACTTCTGATCACAACCATTTTTTTAAGGGACTCTCCATTTTCTTTGTTTTCATATACTGTAGGCAGCAGTTCTTTAGTCTGTACATACTCTCTCTCAAAAGCAATTCAATCTCTCAGATCACTCTTTAACATGCTTGTGTTAGTGTTCTCCTGTTGCACATTAAAGGAATACCGTCATTGGAAAAAAAAAAAAAATAATTCAAAACGCATCAGTTAACAGAGCTTCTACAGCAGAATCCTGCATTTAAATCTGTTTTTTCAAAGCAAAAACAGATTTTTTTATATTTAATTTTGAAATTTCCCATGAGGATAGCCATATTCTTCATTTCCCAGGGTGCTACAGCAATGTGACCTGTGCTCTGATAAACTTCAGTCACACTTTACTGCTGAGCTGCAAGTTGGAGTGATATCACACCCCTCCCATTAGCCTATCAGCAGAACAATGGGAAGGGAGCAAGATAGCAGCTCCCAGTAGATATCAGAATAGCACTTGATAGTAAGAAATCCAAGTCCAGCTTGGGACTCCTCCAGTTACATGGGAGTAGGAGAAACAATAGGTTACCTGAAAGCAGTTCTAATGTAAACAACCGCAAAAAATCCTCTGCACTCACCCATTATCAATATGTAGAAATAGGACATTATGACATTTCTGTGCATTCAGCTACTAAGAAATGCCTTCCCTCCCCACCCCAAAAAGAGGAATTGTTTGTCCGTACATTGCAATATACTTCAAGCTGGCCAACTACGTCAAAGTCATCCCTTCTGGCCAGTCCTACACTGACTGACCTATATAAGTAATTTAAGATTAGTACTGAGCAAAGGGACTAAGTTTTACCTGCAACATGCTTGCGTATAAGGTTAAAACTCCCATATGGTTGCCCTTTTATTGGCTCCATTGGGATCACCTGACTGTAGCTGGGAATAGTGGGGGCTACAACATGGAGCTGGCCACTGCTCCCGTATAAACAATAACACAAGAAAAAGGGAAAGTTGTGCTCAACCACTAAATTGTAAACCATTAGGCGGGGGTGCAATGAGGCTGTGACCACAAAATACATATAAACAACCGCAAAAAATCCTCTGCACTCACCCATTATCAATATGTAGAAATAGGACATTAGGACATTTCTGTGCGTTCAGCTACTAAGAAATGCCTTCCCTCCCCACCCCAAAAAGAGGGATTGTTTGTCCGTACATTGCAATATACTTCAAGCTGGCCAACTACGTCAAAGTAGGCTCCTACTGAAAGCTCAGACTCAGGCACACTGCACTAAGATGGCGCCTACACACCAATATTACAAATAAAAAATACATTTGTTAGTTCAAGAATAACATTTTAAATGGTAGAGTGAATTATTTGCCATGTAAGCAGTGTAATATAGAAATAAAAAGTATAAAATAATGACAGAATCCCTTTAATGTGAACATGCAGGGGCTTCCCACTCATGTCTGCAGAGAAATGTATCATTCAGCAACACCTTTAGATCTGCATTGTTCTGTGGTATCAGATTTTGCTGAGTAAAAAAAATCAGTAAATTCTCCAGTATGTACCACCCTCCATTTGCCCCTCACACACTGCCATTTGTAACTTGTACAGTTAACTTGCTGCCAAGTCAAGATATAAATTTTCAACTTGCAGCACAGCAAATATAAAAATACTTTGTCATCATTTTCCACAAGCCTTGGAAAAGCTCCTATAATCTTAAGTGATATTAAAGTCTGACCATTTTAATTTGCACACATACACCTCCCAAAGTGAGTTTTAAAAGAACTAAATCACAGTTTTCTGAGATGGACCATCAAAAAACTTTATCCATGATCAGAAATCAAGAATAGCTATGCATACTGTTATGCTGGGTCACCATTATCCCCCCGAAACTTTAGAAATAGAAGAAAATTTCAAGTTGTCCAGAGCACTTCCCCATCTTCTGATCCTGTTAAG
Organism: Xenopus tropicalis; assembly: GCF_000004195.4. Taxonomy (NCBI): domain Eukaryota; kingdom Metazoa; phylum Chordata; class Amphibia; order Anura; family Pipidae; genus Xenopus; species Xenopus tropicalis. The sequence continues at coordinate 135,380,377 of NC_030678.2, read as the reverse complement.
CCATCTTTTGATTGTCAGTATGCTCTGGCTGCTTTTAAGAAGCTAATGGGTAAAGAAATTGAATCCTTATATATCCTAATATATTTCACAGATTTATACTGCATTTTTTATTGTATGTATACAGTATACTGTGAGCAGATGTCACAAATCAGCATAAAATGAGATGTTCATCTATTTGAGGATATTATTAAAGATACACATTGTCATTCCTAAACGGCTGTTGTCAGGCCCAGACTGGGATACAAAATAGGCCCTGGAATCTAAAGTACACAGAGGCCCAAACAGCCCTCACAGGCCTAATAAATAGTGACTGTCTATGGCATCTTACAGCACCCCCACATATTGTTGCTCTGGCTCTGGAGGCATTTCTAGCATCATTTTCTGTTGAAGATTTGTTCTACTTTAGAATGAGCATTGTGCATAACTGGCCTTAAACAAATGGTTGTATTGTGATGCTGATTGTCCAACTTAATTTGGGTCCTCTGAAAAAACATATTAATCTAACAGCAATAGACTAACCCCTATATGTAATAAAAGGCATTAAGTTTGCTTTGAAGTAAACCATAGCAACCAACTTAAACAGGTGACCAATCAATTTTACCTGCTGATTGGTTGCTATAAGCTCCTGGGAAACATAGTGCCTTTTTTTTTTACATATTTTGTTCTGCGTTGAATCTGTGCTAGAATTTCTCCATGTTGTCTGTTTGTACCAGAATACAAAACACACCACGCCCAGCAGACCCTTGCCTTTCACATCTGCAGCTTCTTTGCATGGCTGCATTCAATACAGTACATAATTAATGGAAAATTTAAAAGAGGGTTTTGGTCAACCTGATGTGGAGAATTTCTGTCTTGAGTAACTGGGAGAAAGGCTGTGCAGATGGTATGATTTTGTTCTATAAAGAATTGTTGCTACTAACTGTCCTCCCTAACTCCCATTTCTCCCTAGAGAAATACAGTTTGTATTAAATACTCCTGCCAGAATTCTCCTCCTCTCACCTAAGAGAGTACAGGACCCTGCCCCTCTAAAGTACTTATCATGGCTTCCCATAAAACAAAGAAACCTGAATAAACTCCTTCTCTTAACCTTCAAAGCCCTTCATTCCTCTGCACCTCACTACATCTCTTCCCTTGTGTCTCTGTACGTTCCTGGCTGACTTCTCTGCTCCTCTCAGACCAACTGCTTGGTTGCACCCCCCACTACTAATACTGTTCCTCACCTTTAACCCTTCTGCCTTGCTGCTTCTTATATTTGGAATGCCATCCCTAAATTCATTCAGAGAGAATCCTCCCTCAGTCTCTTTAGAACTAAACTCAAATACCACCTCTTGGAGCACTCGCACAGCACCTGAACTGAGACTGGCACTTATATTGTAGCGTCACACACTGTACTTGCAGCACTTAATACCCTCCTATTTGTGTCTGTAAGTTACCCTGCCCTGGACTGGTACCTCAATCCTTTTGTCTCTTTGAAGCTTAGCTCTGGGAAATCTTTAATGTAACAGTAATTTATATGTATATTCATTTATTAGTGTACTTTGTATTTATTTATAGCATATTTGTACATATATACATACAGTTGCAGGACTGGAATTAGGGGTAGGCACAAGAGGCATATGCGTAGGGTGCAATGGCAGGGGGCTGTCAGACTAGTTGTGACCTGTGTAAATGCGGCCCTGGTGTGTACGTCACACTTGCATGCATATGGGGGGTTTACACATGCCATGGGAGGGGGGCATGTTGGGGTTGGGTGCCTACCTTGGACACACTAAAGCTGAGGCCAGGCACTGAACAGTGGTAGCATAATAAAAAGAGATGATCTCTTGGCGCAGGGCAAAACAGATGCTATTGCAGATCCAAAAACGCCTTAACAGCAGTGTCATTTTGCTTTCCCATTGACATGCATTTTGGAAAAATTTTGTGGTTTTGTAAAGTTTGTTGCACTTGGGCCAAAACCGCTTTGGCTCAATTCACCCACTCTTGTCTACAGAGACACATGGTAATCTGACCTGGTGCAAAGCATTTTTACGTTGGAAAGTAATTCCTTTAAAAAAAAGATTTGATTTGATCAAGTCACATGAAAATATGCAATCATATAAACACACAGCAATATTCCTTTAACACATATAAATTATTAACAGCAGTTAGAAAGGGTTCTAAAACGATCAAATAATTATAGTACTTGCAATGCATTTCAAGCTCTGAACTTTCCAGCAGTTGACAGCTTTTCATCTCTCTTAATAATCAGTCCTTGCCTGCAGCTAAAGCAAATGGCTCTCTGCTGGGTTTAATGCTCCTTTTCAACAGAGCTTCCTGCTTCTGCAGACAAACTGCTGCTAACTTATAGCCAGTCACAGGCACAACCCGGACTAGTTAACGTAGCTTAATCCAAATCTCATCACGTTCTTAACTAGGTCTCTGAAAAGGAGGCCAATCTGCAGTATCGGTGAGTTTTGGAAACATATTTCACATATTTTATTTCACCAGGCATCTGCCTACCAGTGTGTCCCACTATAGAAATACATTGCTCCCAACTGATGATGAATTTTATATAAAAATACTTAGATTGTAAGCTCTTCGGGGCAGGGACCTCTTTCCTACTGTGTCTCAAACCACATGGCACTTATATATATATATATATTGTATTTATTTATTATATCACTTGTCCTCCCTGTGTGTAATTTTGTATTCTGTGAGATTGTACAGCGCTGCGTATCCTTGTGGCACTTTATAAATAAAGTTATACATACATACATGTGGGATAATGTGTGATAATTACATTTTTGTATTTTATTGCAATTTAATGCTGAATGTACAATAACATAATAATATTTTTTATGTGGTTTTAATAAGGGAAGGATGACCCACAGCATTTTTAGTGCTTAACTGAACTATTCTTAACAATTTAATTTGTTTTTATATTATATATTAGTTCTGAGGGGGTTATTTGATTGACTAGTGAGTGGTTATAGGTCCCCTCTATGGATTTTTGGGGTGAGAAACATAATTAATGTCTGCTATGACACACATAGAAGAAAGCAATGGCACTCAGGAGCTACAAACGGGACTAGCCCTCTAGATACTTTATTACGGAAGTGCAACGTTTCGGGGCAATGGATTTTTGGGGTGAGAAACATAATTAATGTCTGCTATGACACACATAGAAGAAAGCAATGGTACTCGGGAGCTACAAACGGGACTAGCCCTCTAGATACTTTATTACGGAAGTGCAACGTTTCGGGGCAAAACAACCCCTTTGTCAAGCATGCTTGACAAAGGGGTTGTTTTGCCCCGAAACGTTGCACTTCCGTAATAAAGTATCTAGAGGGCTAGTCCCATTTGTAGCTCCTGAGTGCCATTGCTTTCTTCTATTTGGACTCTTTTGGAGGGTGCCGATCCCTCCGCAGTGAGCACCGAGCGTGAACTTCCGAGGAGAGTTAAGGGTGTGCGTATAAGGTCTTTCGTTTGTGCTATGACACACATGTCACATGAGAAGTGCACATTTCATGAATTATGTGGAAAGCCCATAATGGGCAAAAAGGCAAGTGTCCCACATTCAAGATGGCAGCCACCATCACATGAATGTACTATACAAATAGTCTATGAAGATTCTCATTCATCCAGGTCATGATATACAGTATCTAGTAGAATTAAGTCTAAAACAACTGGACATTTCTGAGTTTTTTCTTGAAAACCTTTCACCACTCATCCGAGTGGCTTCTTCAGTTCAAATGACTGGTAGGGAATTCCCCGGTATTTAAACTCTTGAACCATTGTGACATCCAATCACAATGGTTCCATTGAACTTGTTCAGTTAGGTGTTAGCTGAAACTGACAGGTGTAAGAAGGTATGATCCAATCACAATGGTACCAAGATTCTCATTGATGAAGGTGTTAATCCTTCAAAGTACATGACTGGAAGTGTGAACTGCTGTGAAACTGCCGGGGTGAGGATGTCAACACGCCATTGTATGTTGGTGACAAGCGGTGTCTCAGGCCCCCTCCTCTGTTCAGGGATGGTTTTTCCAAGCTGGCATAAATGGCCTCTTTCACACCTCTTTCGAACCATCTGTCCTCTCGGTCCAAGATATGCACGTTACTGTCCTCAAAAGAGTGACATTTTTCTTTGAGGTGTAGATAGACTGATGAGTCTTGTCCTGAGGAGTTCACCCGCCTATGTTGGGCCATTCTCTTACAGAGAGGTTGTTTTGTCTCCCCAATGTATAAGTCTGAGCACTCTTCATTACACTGGACAGCATAGACCACATTACTTTTCATGTGCTTGGGTGTTGGGTCTTTAGGGTGCTCCAGCTTTTGTCTCAGGGTGTTGCTGGGTTTGAAAAACACAGGAATGCGATGTTTGTTGAAAGTTTTTCTGATGTTCCAGCAACATATGGAATGACTATGTTGTTTCGCCTGCTGTGTTCCTCCCTTCTGTTTTTAGGTCTGGTCTTTCTGTTGGTCTTTGATTTGGTTTTGATGAAGGCCCAGTCTGGGTACCCACAAGTTTTCAGAGCTCCTTTTAGATGTTTATATTCTTTCTCCTTAGCCTCTGCATTGGATGCCACCGTTTCAGCCCGATGATGTAGAGTCCTAATTACACCCAGTTTATGTTCCAAAGGGTGGTGGGAATCAAACAGCAAGTACTGGTCTGTGTGGGTGGGTTTCCTGTATACTTCAATATCCAGGTCCCTCCCCTCTTTGATAACTATAGCACAGTCCAAAAAAAGCCAGTTTGCTGTCTTTCACATCTTCCCTTGTGAACGTGATGTTTTTGTCCACCGAGTTTATGTGTTTGGTGAAGGCTGGAACCTCGCATGCTTTAATTTTGACCCAGGTGTCATCCACATATCTGAACCAATGACTTGGTGTTGTTCCCTTGAAGGTGTCCAGGGCTTTCTTTTCCACTTCTTCCATGTAAAGGTTCGCTACAATTGGAGACACAGGCGAACCCATGGCACAGCCATGTTTTTGTCTATAGAAAACTTCCTTGTGCTTGAAGTAAGTGGTATTGAGACATAGGTCCAGTAAGGAACAAACTTGTTCGGGGGTCAGCTTTGTTCTGCTGCTGAGGGTGGTGTCTTGTTTCAGCCGTTTCCTCACTGATTCAATTGCCTCGGTAGTGGGTATGCATGTGAACAGAGATGTTACGTCATCGGACACCATTGTATCATCGATCTCCAGCTTTAACTCCTTCACTTTTTTGACAAAGTCCATGGAGTTCTGAATGTGGTGTACTGTGTTTCCAACTAAGGGGGCTAAGATGTTGGCCACGTATTTAGCAATGTTATAAGTCACACAGTTAATGCTGCTGACAATTGGCCTCAAAGGGGCTCCTTCTTTGTGTATTTTTGGGAGTCCATATAGGTATGGAGTGGCTTCGCCTGGGTAAAGGCGACGGTACAAAGCTGGACTGATGACCTTTTCCTTCTCAAGGTGCTGCAAGCAGTCTATAACCTTCTTCTTGTAGTTGCTTGTTGGATCTCTCTTGAGTTGTTCATATGTGTCTGAATCGTTGAGCAGTGTGGACACTTTGGCATGGTAGTCTGATGTATTCAGTACCACTGTACACCTTCCTTTATCTGCTGGCAGGATAGTGACACTTGAGTCATTGGCAAGTGATGTCAGAGCCCTCCTCTCTTGCAAGCTTAGGTTGGAAGGGGGAGCTTTAGCATTAGCTAGGGCAGCTGATACTTTTAACCGGATGTTTTCAGCCTCATCCACTGGTATCTTATTGTTGTGGATGGATGATTCTGTGGCTGTGATGAAGTCTACCACTGGTACATACTGTGGGGCCACTGCAAAGTTCAGTCCCTTGGCTAAGACATCCTTCTCTGGTTCTGTGAGTTCCCTGTCTGATAAATTCTTTACCCACAGATCCTTGATGTTCTGGCATGTCTTGTTTTCATCTTCCTTCCTCCCTGTTGATTTGTCTGTTCGCTGAGTGTTGTTGGTACAAATAGTCCCAAAAACAGGCCAGAACTGGGGGAACTAACCACAGGATGGTGCTGAAGACTTGTCCTTTTAGGATCTCTCAGGGAAGATGAGTCTTTAAAAATAACAATGACAATAACATTAAATAGGCATCTCCTTATTCTGCTAAGCAGCTGTAAAATAGAAAGCAGAATTCCACTTTAACAGATGGGGATTAAATGGCTGATCTTCTAATATAGATATTATTTCTAAGATTAACTGCTCATTATAGGCCATCGAGTTAGAGGCAAAGGATTCAGAGCTAAACTGCTGCACTCCTGTTACTCAGCAGGGAGGCCACATTGCTGGCCATCGCACCACAGCAACTAAAAAAACAATTACTCTTACAATAAAAAGTAGCTTCTTAGCTTCTTCCATTCACTAGTAATGTTATCTAAAAGATCATGCTGTATTTGACTCTAACTCCTTGGACAGTTTTATGAGGAAAACCCATTTCCCTTTTCCCTACTTCGTGGTCAGAAGGTTGTATTTAGGAAATTAACAATTATCTCTGCCATATGTTATCTCAGGTCATTTGCACATATCCAGCTATACTCATTATAAAAGACTCTGGTATAGCACCTTTATTTATCCCAGCACTTTACAGAGATTATACATCATTCCTATGAGTCTCTCCAGTGAAGCTTACAATCTAAGGTCCCTAATCACAAAATAGTCAGGTTACCAGGAACCAATTAACCTTCCTGTATGTTGGGAAGTCCCAAGGGGAAACCAATGCCTGCACATTTTCTTTACAATAATGAATATTTTTAAACAATTAAATATTCATATGTGGTAATATTTGAAATAAGTACAAATTTTAGGGTGCAATGTGCCGGGCCAGAATTTTAGTGCCAGCAATGAAACTGCAAGCAAGAGGGCAGTGTAATATTAGTTATTCTATTTTCCTTTAATTATATCCTTTGATAGTTTATTTACTAAAATGAATTTAAACGTGAACATTTACTTTTAGCACCTGCATTTTTTGTGATATGTAGTTTCATATTCACGTATGGATATTCGTTAAATTCTGTGATGCTATTTGACTTCATGTCGCCTTAGTTTTGCTGAATGTTTTAGATCAGGGGTGGGCAAACTTTTTGGCTCACGGGCCACATTTACTCACCCCCGGGCCGGACCGGGCCAGGGCGGGCCCCCTTCTCTCTTTAATTCCGGCACGCCAATGACACCAAGTCTCGCGTGATGAGACTTGGCGTCGTCGGCGGGCCGGATTAAAAAGGCAAAGGGGCCGGATGTGGCCCGCGGGCCGTAGTTTGCCCACCCCCTGTTTTAGATGCATGAGCACTTACAAGCTGATTATCTTATTTAGCTGACTATAGCTGCCCATCTGATTGCGGCATGTTACTCACATCATACAGTATATCAGCGTTCCCCAACCAGTGGATCATGAGCAACATGTTGCTCCCCAACCCCTTGGCTGTTGCTCCCAGTGGAGTCAAATCAGGTTCTCATTTTTAAATTTCTGGTTAGGAGACAAGTTTTGGTTGCATAAAGTTGTAATGTTGTTCCATCCATCCCTGTATGAATGTTAACTGTTCCTTTTAATATGCATTAGCAGCTTAGCACTGGGTGGAGTAATGAGAAAGGTTGGGACACAGGAAGTGGAAGCGAAGGGGAGGGGACACACTGTGTGGAGAGAGCAGCCATGAATAAAGCTGAGTTCTACCCTGCTATCTAAGATCTCCATGTGGGTTTTCTAGTTCTGCTACACCCGTGTACCAGGTTATCACAACTGGCGACGAGGGGCTGCCAGTCCACATAGGGGCTACTAAGTAGCCAATTATTGCTCTTATTGGCACCCCCAGGAACATTTTTCTTTCTTGTGTTGCTCCCCAACACTTTTTCCATTTAAATATGGCTCATGGATATAAAAGGTTGGGGATCCCTGCAGTATGTAGATAGGAAATGCACCTACATGTAGACAGTATACTAGAGCCATTTACTGGTTGCTGTTAAATTGTGCACTGGTTAAAGGATGGTACAGTAGCGTAGATTTTATATTTGTGCCAATGTGTTTGCTTATAGTTAGAGCATGATGTGTTTCTGCAGATCACATGTGTGTGTGCAGGGCCAACATTAGAAATTTTAGGGACCAATACAACTGCTTTGGAAATGGTTGAGGTATAAGTATTACAAAGTACAAAGCTTTTCCAAGTAAAATAATATTTTGCTAATCATTGCGTTATTTAAGAACAATTAATACATTTTCATCAAAAAAAGTCATTTTAAAGTGATACTGACACTAAAAAACGACTCCTCAAAATATGAATGTACATAAAAAGTTGCTTATAGGTCATGTTGATTGATTTTCGCTGAGAGATTTGCTTTTGTAAATAATTGTTACTTGAAGTCCCTAAACCTGACTGTTTAGCCAACCTGACTGTCCCTTCTCAGCCTGTCAGTTATAGCTTCTAATGGTAACGGCCTCTTGCTGCACAAATATGGCCGCCCCTCATAGAGGGACATGGGGGATCAGATAGGTAATATAAAAGCATTGGGCAAATACTTTTATGGCAAAAATTAAGGTCATGCAAAGACAATGTTATAATAGATGTAAAAAAAGGTTTAATTTCTGGTGTCAGTATCTCTTTAAGTTGGTCACATAACATAAAAAAATACAGTGAATGTACAGGCATTTTTGTATGTTTAAAATTATAAAAAACAAAAAGCAGTATATTGCTAAATATACTTACTAAACTAAAATAAGCACAATACTAAATACTATACTTACTAAAATAAGCACAATAAATGGGATTCTGCCTATTCTTTTATTTTTTTTTTTAAATTGCTATTATAAAGCACTAATCTAAAACATTTTTTTTTTACTGAACTCCCTCTGCCTCTTTTCCCCTATAAACAGGGAAATGTATTTAAAGGGAAATGATAAGCTTTGTATAAACAAACCCCTCCATTCTCTAAGCAGCAGCCTTTATAATAAGCTCATTATACATAGGGCATGTCTGTGGACTGGTAGTTTGTTTTTGTCAGCTTCTCTTCTGCAAACAGTGAAGGATACAGGATATGAAGTTGGAAAAGAGTGGTTTCATTTTCTTGTTTAGTTTAACAAAACTATAGGGACAAGCCCTATTCACAGTGCTTATGCTAAATAAATTTGTATACTTTTGCAGACATCACCCCCCTTCCCACTTTTCCATAAACCTGTCCCCATCGCTCTTCACACAGCTTAAAAGGGAGAATGGAGCTGCACTATGGACTGGTGCAGGTCGGACTTTCAAATACCAGTGGCTGCTATCATAATCCGTAAGTAGCAGAGCTACCTGGCTAATGTGTATTTTATTTGTATGTGCTTGGGCTTGTTGGCCACTTATTTGAATGACAGGACACAGACCAGATACTATCTTTCTTATTATTATGTGCTGCCATATTCCACAGCAATGTAAGGATAAATACAAATTACAAACAAATACTGATCAAAACAGGAGGTAATGTGGGCATGATCATTAGATTTAGGAAGGTGCAGGGTCTATTAGTTTATTAACAACTTGAGGGCCACAGGTTTGGCAACATCAATCATTTCTATACATTTTCCTCAGACAGGGGCTCCAACCTTCGTATCTTCCTGTTGGTCAGTGTGACCCCTTGTTTAAGTTCAGGCCTGCAGATAGCTAAGCTTGGCATGCTTTTTGCGCACTAAAGTTATCCCCTATTCATCTGAATGGTGTTCTTGGTAAATAACATGATGGGAAGGCTGCACTATTGCCAACAACAAGTGTGGAATCTGTCTTAGCTCCCCATTGTCTGGCGGAATGGAAAGATTTTATGGTTCTGATGGGCGTCATGAGGTGGAATAGAAGTCCCAGTGTGTTTTTCTGCTGTGCTACTGCTGGCAAAGTTGCAGACACTGGATTCTATCACAGGCCCCCGTACAAAGGCAATCAAAAGTGTCTATGCAATGGGTACTCTGAGAGGCAGCAGTATGAAGCGAGGCCCTCTGTTCCCAGTGAATAAGGATTTCCTTAACCCACACAGTGAAAAACGGCCTGTATTCAGCCCTGGAAAAAACAGGCTGGGATTCCATTTCTGCTGTTACGTCAATTTCTCTTTGACCATTGTACAGTTTAAGAAATTAATGATCAATACAGAACAGAACATTCATTGTTTATAGGCTGCTGTGATGCTGTCTGTTGGTTTCTAAGCTTTCAAAGGCACTGTTGTTCTGACTAGTCCTAGTATATTCATTAATTTTTTTCCAGGGGACATTTTATTTTATTAAAAAATACATGTATCCTCTGTTGTGGAACCATGTTTCCTCTCGCAGCAACGGTACATCCCAGGCCACGCTGTATCACAAATGTTGAATTTCTCATACAGACGTCATGCTTGGGCTATTATGCAACGATCTGGAGGAAATTTAGCTTTAGTAGGCTGAAGCCTAGAAAAGTCCTCATTGGCCCCCTATATAAACAATTACAGTACAGCAGCATTTAAATGCATAGATGATTTTGAAAATAAGATTAATTTCTAGATGTTTCTAGATGTGATTTTTAATTAGCCCTAATTCATCATCTGGTCCAACAGCTGTAAGATAAATTGAATAAAATGAGGCTTTGTGTGCTTTTACTGTAGTCTAATTAACTAACAAAAACCAAGGAGCAGTTAGCACAAGGTTACTAAACTGGATGGAATTTATTTTGTCTCTATTAAAATTCAGATTAGATATGATAATTTCTGATCGCAAACATCACGAAAATGCTTACGAAAGAATCGGAATACTCACGATAATATCGTATTGGCGATCCAAAAGTCACAAAATTTAGTATCAAACGGTCATAAACGGAGGGAAAACCGTTCTGACTTTGATCCTTCTGTGCATGATTTCAAGTCTCCCATAGGGCTCAATGGCACTCTGCAGCTCCAACCCGGCCCAAGGAAAGTCTCCCATAGGGCTCAATGGCACTCTGCAGCTCCAACCTGGCCCAAGGAAAGTCTCCCATAGGGCTCAATAGCACTCTGCAGCTCCAACCCGGCCCAAGGAAAGTCTCCCATAGGGCTCAATGGCACTCTGCAGCTCCAACCTGGCCCAAGGAAAGTCTCCCATAGGGCTCAATGGCACTCTGCAGCTCCAACCCGGCCCAAGGAAAGTCTCCCATAGGACTCAATGGCACTCTGCAGCTCCAACCCGGCCCAAGGAAAGTCTCCCATAGGGCTCAATGGTACTCTGCAGCTCCAACCCGGCCCAAGGAAAGTCTCCCATAGGGCTCAATGGCACTCTGCAGCTCCAACCCGGCCCAAGGAAAGTCTCCCATAGGGCTCAATGGCACTCTGCAGCTCCAACCCGGCCCAAGGAAAGTCTCCCATAGGGCTCAATGGCACTCTGCAGCTCCAACCCGGCCCAAGGAAAGTCTCCCATAGGGCTCAATGGCACTCTGCAGCTCCAACCCGGCCCAAGGAAAGTCTCCCATAGGGCTCAATGGTACTCTGCAGCTCCAACCCGGCCCAAGGAAAGTCTCCCATAGGGCTCAATGGCACTTTGCAGCTCCAACCCGGCCCAAGGAAAGTCTCCCATAGGGCTCAATGGCACTCTGCAGCTCCAACCCGGCCCAAGGAAAGTCTCCCATAGGGCTCAATGGCACTCTGCAGCTCCAACCCGGCCCAAGGAAAGTCTCCCATAGGGCTCAATGGCACTCTGCAGCTCCAACCCGGCCCAAGGAAAGTCTCCCATAGGGCTCAATGGCACTCTGCAGCTCCAACCTGGCCCAAGGAAAGTCTCCCATAGGGCTCAATGGCACTCTGCAGCTCCAACCCGGCCCAAGGAAAGTCTCCCATAGGGCTCAATGGCACTCTGCAGCTCCAACCCGGCCCAAGGAAAGTCTCCCATAGGGCTCAATGGCACTCTGCAGCTCCAACCCGGCCCAAGGAAAGTCTCCCATAGGACTCAATGGCACTCTGCAGCTCCAACCTGGCCCAAGGAAAGTCTCCCATAGGACTCAATGGCACTCTGCAGCTCCAACCCGGCCCAAGGAAAGCCTCCCATAGGGCTCAATGGCACTCTGCAGCTCCAACCTGGCCCAAGGAAAGTCTCCCATAGGACTCAATGGCACTTTGCAGCTCCAACCTGGCCAATGGAAAATCACAATACCGAAGCTTGAATGAATCCGTAACTTTCGTACTCGGCGCGACAATACGATTTTGTCGCACAAATTTTGTTGCAAAGTACAAAAAAGTTGTGCCAATGTACGAAAAAGTTGTAGAAATAGTACGAACCAATACAAATTTTTTGTATTCTGACTTAATCGTACTTTGATAAAATGTACCCTATGTCTGATGTTCTCTTAATTCTTGTATGATAAAGACAAATGGAGTCATTTACAGGGAGGCCTATTTATCAACATTCTCATTTTCGTGGTGGTGGAGGTTTTTGAAACCATGAAAAAAATTATTTTCTCTAAAACCACAAATGCCAAGTGATTTATTAAAACAGGCACAATCAATCAAGGTCAATTCCCATTGACTTCTACACAGCCTCAAAAGCTTTTGATGCCAATGTTTTGTATTAGTGTGGTTTCTACGTGGTTTCTATGTTATTAAATGCCCCTCTAAGGGGGGAATTCACAAAAGTGGTGATATTCCGACAAAATAAAAGTGGAGATAGATTTGTCGGATTTTCCACCTAATTCACAAACCTCTATCTCCACTTTTGTGAATTTGTCTTTTAAAGGAACAGTAACACTAAAAAATAAAAATGTTTTAAAATAATTAAAATATAATGTACTGTTGCCCTGCACTGGTAAAAGTTGTGTGTTTGCTTCAGAAAGTCTACTGTAGTTAATAGAAATAGCTGTTGTGTAGCCATGGGGGCAGCCATTTTAATTGAAAAAAGGAGAAAAGGCACAGGTTACATAAGAAGATAACAGATAACTGTGTAGAATACAATGGGAATCTATGCTACTTATCTGTTATCTGCTTAGTAACCTGTGCCTTTTCTCCTTTTTTCAATTTAAATGGCTGCCCCCATGGCTACACAACAGGGTATTTATATAAACTGTAGTAGTGTTTATGAAGCAAACACACAACTTTTACCAGTGCAGGGCAATAGTACATAGTATATTCATTATTTTTATACACTTTAATTTTTTGGTGTTACTGTTCCTTTAAACAGACAGTTTTCAGATTTTGTCATTTTCCCGACATTTTTTTAATGAATTTGCCTTTAGCTCTTAGTAAATCTGTCAGTGCCATCAAACCCAGTCCCACAGCTACAGGAGCCTTGGGGGAAGGATTTTACCGGAAGGATTTTGCATTTCATTTGCCATTTGTCATTTCACTTTGGGGCATTTCCTGAGGGGTAATTTTAGTTTGCCCAGGGAAACTATATGTCATTTTTTCAGGTCAATCTGGGCTTTCTAATGTTTTCTATATTTCTGTGTAATTCCACTTCTGTAACAAGATTTAATTGTCTAAAAACCTTCTTCTCTAGCCCCTACTCATTACTGGTCAGCAGCAATCCGGCCCCCACACCAACATGCCTAGTGAATAGAGCTCCAACAGGACTAGGGCCCACTGGGTTTTTATCCAGTACCCTGTTTGGGCCAGTCCAACCCTGTACCCCAATATCCCAGTTTGGGTGCCAGTATGTAGGTGCTGTTTGCTGATCACCAAGATGGCTGCTGGGAACAGGTGGGGGCCAATGCTGTCAGGCAGCTCTGTAGTTCTGGGCATGCTATGGGGGCACAGATAAATTGGGCAAATGTCAGTGAAGTGATTACAGAGGGGGCACTGCTGCTGCTAAAACTAACAATTTGCCTGGGACGCTTTACTTTTCCTTTTAATCAAAATGTTTACAATATATTCACTCAAAATGTTATAATCGTCTCATGTGAGGTAAAAACTTTTTATATATAAGATATAAATTAAACTTTTTTTAATCAGTCTTTTACTTGTTTATAAAATGTTAATGAGGCTTTTTGCACCTATTGTTCTAGGGTTAGACAGAAACTTGTCCCCTAACAACTGGCTGCTAATCCCCATTAATATGTTAATGATCCCCTAATGGGGCCCCTACCTTAGGTGTGAAGTGGAGACTGGGGAAAACAAAACAGAAGAGCTTAGAATTGGTCTGACAGAGTTACACTGAGCTTTACTCCATTTTGAAAATGTTGGGGAAAAATGTTGGGAAAAAATGTCGTTAAAACGTTGTATAAATGTTGTTTAAACTACAAATTCACAAAAGTGTCTGTAAACTATATTTCTTTCACCAAAAACAGAAAAGTGGCAGTTGAGTTGGAATTTAGGCGGATTTCTGTTTGTGAATCTGGAGAAAGTGTTTTCAACCAGTTTTTCCACCACTTTTACTCCAAAAAAGGGCTATCTCCACTTTTGTGAATCCCCCCCCTAAGTGTAGGGCACTCAGAGACCTGTATTCGCCCCATGAATACAAAGCTACCTGTGTTCACCAAAACGGCACCAATGTGGCCGCCCTCATGCCCTGTAACTTACATAAATCTGGCACCAGGTACAGTCAGATCCCACATGTGCTTTTTAAATGAGCACTAAGGGGAGCACTTTTGTGTCACTTGCACCCGGGGGCAAAGTAAATGACTCCCAATGTGTGTCTGGCATTGATTTTTACAGGTTGGCAGACAAGAATGATAGAGAGAAAACTGGGAAGCCAATCTTTCTAGTTTATTAACTTCTTAGAGGGGAGAAAGGAGAATTGTAACTGATATGATTCATGCTGAAGTCAACAATATTACTGAAGATGATATAGCTAGAGGGCTTTATAGATAGGATTATGTACAGTATGTGGAATGATTTTTACATTTCATGATGTGCACAGTAGTATAGCGAATTTAAGTCGACTGGCATTTGCTTTCATCTAAGGTACCTAGAGAAATCCATTTGCCACTGTACCATGTTTAGAGACTATCCACATGCCTATCAGGATAGGAGGAGGCTATTTTTAACAGTAAGATTGCATACAGCACCCCAAGGCTAAAGCAGTTTAGTAAGCCAACATGTTTGCATTAATAAATCACAAGTAATGTCAGTTATCTGCACCGTCTGGATTAACAATCCTGCCATTTCAGCTGTAACATCAGCTCTAGAGGCTGCGTCTTGGAAATGTTCGTGTCATACTAAATGTGCTATGGAAATATGGGTCTGTCTATGTCTTGTGGGGGAAAGAAGCTGCAACTGTGGGACAGTGTGTATACATATACTAAAATTCATTTTTTTCTGGCCCTGAAAGTCATATACTGTAAACTTGACATGGTATAAATTCAAATTAAACTTGACATGGTATAAATTCAATTAAACTTGATCATTTTTGTATTTATAAAATGTCACGATAATGCTTGAATCGTTTGTGCGAAAATATCGAGTTTACATTAGAAAATCCCAAATTGTTCGAGTTGAAAGTATTATTAAAACTCAAAATTCAAGTTTTATTATTATTATTATTATTATTAACATTTATTTATAAAGCGCCAACATATTCCGCAGCGCTGTACAATAAGTGGGTTTCATACATTGGACATACAGAATAACATATAAAGCAATCAATAACCGATACAAGAGGTGAAGAGAGCCCTGCCCAAAAGAGCTTACAATCTACAAGATTAAACAGATGTTCATTTTCATTCCATATTTTTCCCAAAAAGGAATTGCTCCAGCAGCCATTTTAGGAGCATTGGCACTCATTCTTGTAAAACAAAAATTTGTTTAAGTTTCACTTGAAACTGGGTGAAATAGAAAACAATGATGGGATTAACTTCCCCTTGAAGATGTTTAAAATAGAAAACAATGATGGGGATTAACTTTGCCTTGAAACTGGGTGAAACAGAAAACAATGATTGTGTTAACTTCTCCTTGAAACTGGGCGAAATAGAACACAATGAGGGGTTTAACTTCTTCTTTTTCTCAAAATAGCTTAGTAAATGTGCCCCATAGTGTCCAGTAATGCCTTTTATCTGGGATGTCTAAACAATACCCTGCAACCTGTTAGGTGATGCTGGAAATTGTGGTTCAATATCAGTTTAAAAAATATAGGGCCCCACACAGGTTAGATTGCTGCATGGCTTATGACTACAAAGTCTCATGCTATGCAGCCACGGCTAAAACTATATGCAGTCCACTGACTATAGGGTTTGTAACGCTTATTTGGCTATATTTAGACCAAACCCAGGCTAGTGTTGGGATTAGAGCATGGGCTACATGAGTCTCTCTTAAACAGGATGGGCCTTCGCTAGGTGGAAGAGACCATGCGGAGCAAAGGGGTAGTGGAACTACAACTCAATGTAGCTGTGTGTAGTGCAGATTAGCAAAGATGGACACCAGAAGGTTCTTGCAGTTGAACTATAGTACAAGTTTATTGACAAGTAGCAATGCAGGGTTATACTCACAATACAGATATAGATGTTAAAGGATAGTACTCTCTGCGGACAAACAAGGGAGGAATGCACACTGTTTTATCCTACCTCCTTCTGGGCAGTCTGGGCACGGTAACTGCAACATGTCAGCTTGGTACCCCTTTGGATAGATACCTCAGTCCTCAGGTGGATAACCCCTAGCTGAAGAGTCCTCTGGGTGACTATGAATCAGGCTTTGTTCTGGCCTGTCTCCTATGTCTACTCCACGGCCCTTGCCGGATGGAAGGGTACTTCGAGAACTATTGGTGGGGCTTAAGAACTGCCCTTGCTTGCTATGTTTCACTATCTCACTCTCCTAAAGAGTTCTCTTAAGGTTTCTGCTGATCTTACTATTCCTCATTCACGGGCCCTGTCCCCGACTTCACCAGAGTGGATGGTAACACTCTGGGGCAATAAGGGTTTTCTGGGGCCTAGTTTTGCTCCCAGTCTCAGTGGACCTTCACCTGAGATACAGAGGCAGCCAAAGAGGCAGCCACACCTCCTTGCTAGACACTATATGAGACTGCAAGGGGTGGGGACAACCATATAAACCAATAGGTACAAGTGCATAACTATAAACTGATACATGGGTCTTTGCCCAGTAACAGCATAGGGGAGCTTAACCCTATGGGTCCCTACAGGTTTGTAAAAGAGAAGTTAATACATTAATGTAAATCACAGAGGTCCTCAAATGTTATTATACATACTGTAACCAGGAAAAAAATTAGGCAAAAATGATGAATCCATTGAATAAACAGGGCCCTGTGATAAATGTCCTTGTAGTATTTTGCAGTTTTCTGGATAATGGGATTCTAGATAACAGATCCCATAGCTGTATCTGCAATTAATAGAATAGAACTATGTATGTATGTAAGCGCAATGGTACCAACCATAGGTTTTTTCAGCCAGTGTATCTGCTTCCTTACGCTCTGAAATCACTGAGCATTTGCACAGTATTGGCCTGTTAGTGCACAGACAGGGTCGATTTCAGCACAGAAACACAGAAGTATACATTTCATGCCAACATTTGTCCTGCCTGTGCCATAACAGGCCATGCCTCTTGATGCACAGTAATTCTGTGGCAGAAGGAAGCAGAAGGGCAGTAGATATGCTGGTAGAGAAAATGCCTCACGTGACATGGCCCTTAGGGTTGGGTGATTTTTCATTCAGGAAGAAGGAGCAGACTATTGTTTTGCACTGGGGCAATGCCTGCTCTTGTTTTGCCACCCTGCAATCATGATATAAAAAAGCCACCGAAACACAAAGCCTCATATGCCATTAGCCTAGGGAAACTCTGAGGTAAACCATAATCTTGTATTGTTACTGTGCAGTTATCATATACTGAAGGATAAGTGTTTTCATTTGCAAGAGGAATTCCATGCAGTTTACTCATACACTGTTTATATTACCATAGCAAGTGTATATGTTTGTTTCTAGGAAGTTCAGTATGACCCTTATATTATGCCTTAGTTTTCAAATACTTCACATGACCCACGCATCAACCTACACTCGCTCACCTCACTTACCAATAAAAACTGCGTGACGATCTCATTGTTGGAATGATAATGGCCACAGCTTTATTGAAAAATACAACAGTGCAAAATTATTAAATACAATACAAAAATGGTAAACATGTATAAACATAAACAATACATCAATATAATCATAATTGCAAAAACCTTACCATAACCAAAACACTGACCCCAAGCCCCTTGCCAGCCTGGCCTTCCATAACCAACCTGAGCCGTGTTATCCTTGAGCCGCCCAATCCCTAGTTTGGAGGATACCCGCCGCCAATCCGGGACCTATCCGGTTTCCTTTTCTAATTAGCCATGTCAGTACCCACCCAGCGCTTTATAGCGCACCTTTTGTATTCCATCCACCAATGATCACACCCCCCGGCAGACTGACAAGGACCCGCCAAAGCTGATCATCTGTGCCACTTTGCCTGTAACTCACCCCCATTTGTTTTCACTAGCTAACTAAACCCATGTACCCCTCAACCCTCCAAGGCCACATATGAACAGACTAGAAAACAATAAATCAACCAGAAAACCAACCCCCACTAAGGGAGGCTGGGTGGGGACCTTTCCTCTGCTACTTCCCTACAAAATGGTGGATAGCCAGCCCTCTCTGCCACTCCTATATACCCTTCTCCACCCCCTTCAATGCTGGGCTGCTGCTCCAGGGCTAATATTACTGATTGTTTTTTTTATCTTTGAGAATGGATCAATAGGTAATACAGTACTTATCTTAAAGTTGGGCGAAAAGGTCAGTATGTATTCAGTCTTTAACCCTTTATGATTTCTAGAATTGAAATATTTTATCACCCCCTGAAAACATCACATGAACAAAACTGAATCCACATTTAGACAGCCTTAACTGTTATCCTGAGTCTCTTACACAAAGGTTAATATTCTGTCCTGCTGAGCTATGGCACAGCCTGCTGTCTTATTAAAATCCCATCGTGCAGTATGTCGCTGGAAATTGAATCAAGTAGCATCGTTCGTCTGAAGGGGAAAATATGTATTTATTAAATTAATTATGTGATAAAGGGTTAGGCTGTGGCACATATAACATATTCAGCTGCAGTTGGAGCGCTGCTGTTTGCTTTGCATGGTTGCCCCTTGGGGTTCTGCACTACTATTATTGCTGCCGTTTCCAATAGAGTCCTAGTTAAACAAGCAAATCTTAATTTTTTAAGATAATAGTAAGACAGTACCTTCTACTTAATGGCAAATAAGCTACAATGAATCTATACTCACAGCAAAACAATACTGTTTTTAAAAAAATATGTATAGAAATGTTTTTATTAGCTCTAATGAATGGTGGGCCAAATGATGGGTAAACCTTTTATTTGGAAAATCACAGCTTCCAAGCATTCCAGATAATAGATATCATACCTTTGTGTGTAACTATACATACAGCCACAATAAGATTGTGAATTGTACAAGACAGAGTAGGCAGCGTGACATAGCGTGTGTGGCATCACTCATATGGAAGTGGCATCACAAGTTACTGGGAGAGACGTCACACTCACGCTGCACATGATGTCACTTCTGCAATCTGGGTGGCGTATTTTGGTCCCGTGCCTAGGGTGGCACTAAACCTAAATACAACACTAAAGGCAGAAATGTTATGTTTTGGGCTTCTGTACCAACCCAAGGCAACCACAGCCCCTTAACTGGGAAGATCTCTGCCTCCAAAGATACTCTCAGTAGCCCTCTATTTTCTTTTCAATCGATTTCTGGTTTTAGGGAATGATATTATACAGCAAATATAGAAGCTAACTAACAGAATCCAAGATAGGGACAACTTTCACGACTTGGATCATTATTACTATAGGAGATGCTGAACCTTTAGGATGATGCAATAAGTTCAGAATATAAAATATGGCATTACTAGCCATATTCATTTTATGCACATAGAGAGGTTAGGCTAATCGCTCCCCCATCCCAGATATTTTTAGTAAAGTCTGGAATGAATGTAGTTGGAGGGCATGAAAAAAAAGTGCAGACTGGTCTTCTATACATTGATTGGTAGTGTAAGGTGAACTGTTAATGAAATCATAATCAGGATATAAAATTACTGCATTTCAAAGCTGCTCATTGTAGGGTGCGAAGTTAGTGAATCATTATTATTAATAATTTGTCTAATATGATTTTTCATATGAATATATGAAATTTCACTAAAAATGTCTCCTTGCATTGGCACAAAAAGCAAACCTCGCTAAGAAGAGAAAAAACAAATCAGTGTTGCTATATGTGGTCTTTTGTTCACATCGCCTGACTATATTATTTAGAGGGCTGGTGTTTCTAGGCAACAATTGACCAAGCAAGGTTTCAGTCTCAGCGAGAGAATTCTGCTGAGTGTTTCTTCTGAGCTTTTATCTCCAGCACACTGGGCTCCTGGTTATGACTGGCAGTACCACACAGATTCATTAACGGGGGTGTGCTGTAACATGTACGCTGCTTTCTAGAGTACTTCAGATTTGTTAGAGACCCTGCGTATTACACAAAGCTAATGTACTGGCCAAGCCTTTCATAGGGAATATTACTTCCTTGGACATTTGTGGTTGCAGGGTAGACAGGGTTGTTTTACAGTGTGTGATGGTTGGTTCCACAATGTGCAATTTACCCAATTGTAGCAAACAAAAAGTTCACAGCTGCATTCCCCCTAAGCAAATTTCTGTGGTGCAAAGTCTCCTAAACATATGGCAACACCCCAATAATGCACAGAAAAAAAGAAATAGAAACTGCGCTCAAGCAAATTTTCGCTGGAGGACTTACCCCATTTATTCTGCCAGTGTACCACAAAAATTTGAGGTTGGGGGGGAGCACTCCCTCCCTTAATCAGGATGACCACACAGTGAAGTAACAATGCTTAAAACAGTGATAGGACTCCATCCCCAATCAGGAGGTGAGTACATGACAGGATAATTAAGCACCACCATTCCTTTTTGGAAACACATTGTCCGTGAAGGAGTCCAACATAAAGAAAAAAGTTTTTTTTAAATTCCATACAAAAAGTCCATTACAAGATCCGCAGAAGTCAGTTATCGCTATATCCTGAATATAAGTGCCAGTTGACCACGTCAATTATAACATAAAGTAGTGCAAACAATATATGTAACATTCAAATATAAATGAAGAAAATCACTGTGTTATTCTTATACTATACCACAATGCAATTATTCAACAAAATACAAAGAACAAAAATGTTAACTTTACCTTAATTTCTATAATCCCCAACCAGTGCTGGATTATCTGTGAAAAGAAAGAGGGTGTATCAAATACTATTTACAAAAAACAAGACAAATTCCAATTTTTATTTAACCCCTTTCCAAATCCAAAATGCTTCTGAGCAGAGCCCAATTGCAAGTTTTATCAGAATATCACTCTCTATATCATGCTAAAAGTTAATTTAGTGAAATAAGGAAGTGTAGGATTTAAAGCTATAGGGATTGTTAACCCTATAGGGCCCTACATTTATCAGTTTGCTAGGTCAAAACATGCCAATATGTACTCAATAAACACGTGTTACAGCAGTGGGCTTAATATATGAATAATTTGTCTGTTCATCTGTCATTTTGTGGCCTACATATGGATAAATCTTTATGTGAAATAGGGCAAATGTAAGATACATTTACTGATGTTGTGAGGCTGATGGGTTTGGCTACAAAGAAACGTTTTTGTTTTTTTTTGGCTTGCCACTGATTAAAGAAGGTTTTTTTGCAACTACAACACAGGTATGTATCCCACTGTATGTTTCTTTTATAAATCACCAAATAAATGACGTGAATGATGTATAAGCTCTGTAAAGCACTACACAATATGTTGGAGCTATATAAATAAAAGGTGCTAATTGTGTACCAATTTAAATTTGAATAATTTACAAAAAACAATTCAGCAAATACATTTTAAAGGGGATGTACACCTTTTGCAAAGTCCTACCAGAGTGATAGGACTTTCCAAACAAATAACTTTACCCATTACAATCGTTTTTTTAAAAATGCTTCCTTCTTATTATTTAGTTGGTAAAGCTCCTCTCTTACCATGTTTTCCAAGATGCACTTCCCCTCAGGAGGAGGGAGTCGCTGACCCCTCATCCACCACCTACATGCAGAGATGGGCAGCAGGAGGTAAGGATAGTTCCCGGCTGACATCTAGGGTAAGCGCTTCTGTGTGCGCGAATTGTTTTCTGTTAGCCACATCCCCTTTAAGCTGGCCATACATTATAAGATCCACTCTTATAGTAGGCCATACATGGGCAGGTGTAAGCTGGCGGTTTGGCCCCCTCAGACTGATTTGGCAGCTTATGTGCCCATGTATGGGCCCTCTGACAGGTCTACCTGACTAATATCTGGGGGAAAATTGAACTGATGCTCATCAGACAAATTTTATTTTCCCATCAGATTAAAAATCACATCGACTTGTTGATGTGGTCTTTGCCCCAGCTGTAGATATCAGATCAGCCTGTTATCGCCCAACTAAAGGTGGCCATACATTATAAGATCTACTCATTTGTTGAGGTTAACAAACAAGTAGTTCTTTCCAAGATATGCCCACCCCACCTAGGGTGGGCGATATGGGCCTCATCTGCTTGTTTGGACCTAGGGTCAAACGATCAGATCACAATGATGGGGATAAAGGACATTGAGGCAATCTTTGATCCAACAGAAAAATCAAACCTGCCCAATCAACATCTGGCCATTTTTCAGCCAGAAATAGGTAGGGTAGGTCTGTCACACAGGCCTGCCCCACACACGGGCAGATCAACTGCCCGAATCGGGCCAAATTGGCAGCTTAAATATGTCGGTGTATGGCCACCTTTAGTTGTTTGTGTAATATTCAGTCAGTGCACACTTACATGAAACCTTGAGGAAGTCCTGAAGGATAAGATCACAAGATGACCTTGGGAATGCAGGGGCCAGTGAACACTCTGCTTTTTAACATAACTTTAGAAGTATAGTGATATAGTAAGAAGGAAGCAGGTGCTTTACAAAGGATTGCTTGTTTTAGAAGAGGCTGTAGGGCAAAAGCATGTACAGTATTGCAGAATGACAGCAGGTGAAAGGAAAGCAGTCACCAGACCATAAGTAAGTCTTGATGATTTACTGTCTGTGTTAGACACACCATGGTGACCCTTCTCACATGTAGCAATGTACACTTTACAAGCATTCATTACCTAAAGAGGCATCTCATGCAATGGGATACATCCCTTGCTGGGTTTCAGTCTGCCTCCAAATTCATTATCCCAGCCAGATTGATAGCAATTGCACATGCCTGTGGATAAATGATTGCGTTTATCCTTTTTTTTTCTATTGTGTCATGGACCTGCAGGATGAGCTTTATAAACATGCAACGCTGCTGAAAATCGAAATCAGCTGGATTCACGGCACAAGGACACTTCTTGCCCTCCCTAAATAGCATGGTAGGTAATATTTGCTCACGCTGATATTAGTGTCTTCCAGGAATCTTATGCTGAAACACAGCTGGAGGGATTGAGGACAGAGCAAGCGAACTGGGTACATGAGACACATTCCATATTCTCCCTTTGACTCGCCTCAGCCGTCTCACAAATTAAAAATAAAAAGTATAAAATATCAGTATGTGTCCTTTGGGTTTACTGGGTGCCAATGTAACAATCTTTATTGAACAGTGTTTTTTTTTCTGGACTTACAGGCATAAGTGTGAAATTACCTATATCATTTCTGTTTTCTATGTAATTCTAAAAAGCCCTGTGCTATTTTGCTCTCTGTAACTTACTTGTACTATGTTGATGTTTATATCTAATTACACATAATTAAGTAAAAATACATTCCAAATGTTAGTGCCTGTGTGTATTTATTGTATGCACAGCTCACAGACCATATGCCTCAAGCTCATTCAGGGGCTTCATTTTACTTATGCACCCAGGACTGGATTAACAATGGGGGATGAAGCTGCTCTAGGCCGCTTTACTGAGATAAATGCACCTGTTGCAGAGTTGGGCAAAATTAAATTTGCCAGTCTCCTTCACAATATGCACTGGCTGCTGGGCAGCTGTCCTCTAGAAAAGCTTGACAAATATTCTGATCAGGCTCTGGGGAGTAACTAAGTTACTGGACCCCACAGCACATTCAATATAGGGCCCCAAGATATTGGTAAATTGTCCAGTTCTACCAAGATATATTGATATTGCTCATTAATTAGGGCCTTAATGGGCCCTCTACACTCCTGCCCCCCCCCCCTGCAACCACAGGGTCTGCTTCCTTTGTACATACACCCCTGAACAGGTTCTTCCTCAATCAGAGCACGCATAGCTTGTGTGAAACAAAAGAGCCAGCATTAGCAGTGAGGATGAGACCAGCAGTTCAAATGGAGAACTTGAGATTAATCATAGAATCAGACATGGGGATAAGGACAGACTTGTTCAGTGCTGGAAATTTGTGCTTCATGCTTCCAACTCCAATTGCAGCAACAAAAAAAGGGAGCCAGATTTACACAGATCACCTGGGGTTCCCATTGGAGGATATTTTTTATTTTAAAGCTGTCCCTGGCTATAGAGATTTTAGGAAACATTTTTGAAAAGTTTTTTTTGTGTAATATTGCTTTAAGAATACAACCCTGATGTTATCTTCATTATATATTAACTAATTATGGGATTTGTAGTCCAGCAACAACTGAATAAAGTTTGTTTGAGCAATGCAGCAGGGTTTACAACCCCCTATAAGATAAATAGGTAGGGGTATAACAGACTAAAAGTATATGAATGCATTTACATATCTGCTGCAGTGCATTTTAATGTGCGTTCAACACATACCTGTTGCAAGACCTGACACATACCATGAACATTGCAAGTAAAGGAAAACTATACCCCCAAACAATGTAGGTCTCTATAAAAATATATTGCATAAACAAGCTCATATGTAAAACCCTGCTTCATCTAAATAAACCATTTTCATAAAAATATACTTTTTTAGTAGTATGTGCTATTGGGTAATCCCAAATAGAAAATTGTCATTTTAAGAATTAAGTGCCACCCTTTGGGATCATCAAATAGCAGGTGGGAAAACATAAGCGTCTTTTTTTTTAAAAACATTACTATAAAACTAATGCATCACCCATTTGTTTGCAAATTTTTTCACCCAATACACAGTCTGCACGGACATTTAATGCAATGTACATGTAAGTCTGTGTTTAATCCAGTATTGTTTACTGTTATGTGGATGGTAAAATTTATCACCCAATATTAAGGTTTTACATACAACACAGTTCCCACATCTGCATACTCCACTTTTTGGAAACCCCCGCCCTTTGTTAAAACATATTTACTCACCAGGTCTGCCGGGGTTAACACTTCCTTCAGGCTTCAGTTACATTTATATCCAAAACATTATTAACCAATTTTATACTATATATTAACATATATTAACCAATTATCTACTGTCAGTATATACAACTGGCCAATACTTAATAATTTTTGATTTTAGGTGTACATGGGCCATATGTACTTGCAGGTCGTGCCAGCCTAGTAACTGCTAGCCAGACTGGAACATTGGATATACACGTATTTGTGTTTTACCTACTTGCATAGAACAAGTCAGTTTGATCTTTTTTATTATATACAGTATGGGATCTATTATCTAGAATGCTCGGGACCAGTGGTTTTCTGGAAAAGGGATCTTTCTGTAATTTGGGTCTACATACATTAAGGGGCAGATTTACTAAACCTCCATAATTTCTCTTTTTTTTCATTTTCATATTTGACTAAACTCATTTTGTGAGAAAGGTTGTAACAAACTCTACTTTTTTTAAATGTTGCATGAAAATCCTGACTTTGTGAAGTTGTGATTTTTGGACAAAACCCAACAAAATCTCTAAAATTTGGAGACAAAAGAAAGAACTACAAGGAAAGGGACCTTTGACATTGACTTGTACATGAATTTGGTAAGTTTAACCTGGTGAATTGGCGAATTCGGATTTTTAGCTGTTTAGACATATAGAGACAGTAAATCTCGAGAAAGTTGCAGAATTTTTTCTCTGCAACTTTTTATACTAAAAATGTATTTGAGTGGTTAGTCGATGGGTAAATCGATGGTTAGTAAATGGGCCCCTAAGTCTGTGGAAAATCATTTGAACAGTAAATAAACCCAGCAGGAATGTTTTGCCACCAGTGTGGATTCATTATATCTTAGTTTGATCAAGTACAAAGTACTGTTTTGTTATTACTGACAGAGCAAAAGGAAATACTGTTAACATTTTTAATTCATTACTAATTGAGTCTATGGGAGATGCCCTTCTTGTAATTCAGATTTTCCTGGTTAAGGGGTTTCCAGATTATGGAACCCCTACCTGTATACACCAAGAAAATACCAAGTGATAAAAGGAATGAGCTCTTGTGAGCAGGGCCCTGTGATCCTAGTTTCTGTAACCCTAGTTTGTTATAAATGAATGTAAAGAACTGTGCAACTTGCTGGAACTTTATAAATAAATGATGATGATGATCACAGAGCTTACAGTCAAAGGCTTATGGCACCAGGGGCTGATCCCAAGGATGTTGTCAGAGACCTAAAGCCGATCCACTGGCATCTGCTCAGTTGTGTGTCTGCACTGAATGTCGGCTCTGTTGCAGACAGACACATTTTGGGGCAGACATGTATAATTGTGTGTTTCACCCCCAAAAACTGCTCCGTGTGTTTGCACCCAGTCTGACATGGTCGCTCCAGGAACAGACATGGAAGATTGCAAATAAGAGAAGAGGGGCAACATTAGGTTAAAGGAACAGTAACACCAAAAAAAAAAGTCTTTTAAAGTAATGGAAATATAATGTACTGTGGCCCTGCACTGGTAAAACTGGTGTGTTTGCTTCAGGAACACTACTATAGTTTATATAAATAAGCTGCTGTGTAGCCATGGGGGCAGCCATTCAAGCTGCAAAAAGGAGAAAAGGCACAGGTTACATAGCAGATAACAGATAAGACACCACTGTATTCTACAGGGTTTATCTGTTAGCTGCTATATAACCTGTGCCTTTTCTTCTTTTGAATGGCTGCCCCCATGGCTACACACCAGGGTTTATATAAACTCTTGTATTCTTTCTGAAACAAACACAAAACTTTTACCAGTGCAGGGCAGCAGTACATTATTAAACTTACTAGTAGGAGGGTAATAAGTTATATTAATTTATGTATATATGTTACTGTAGTTGTGTCTCAAACACAACTCCTGATTTCCAACAAAAGGGCAACATCCAATTAGACAGGGGTGGGTTGGGGAACCATAAGGACAGCCAGTCTGAAGGGTGTATATATAACCAGGCACTCTGATACCAGTTATTCCTTTACCATCTGTAAAGTGTTGAAATGTTAGTGTAAGTAATGGACAGTTGCTATACCAATACAAACTGCTAAAAATAAATATATACAAAATATATATCATTACTGTATTTATTGTTGTCTGGTCTAGTTAACCCTTTTTTAACCCTAGTGAAAAAAGCAGCATATTCTCATTGTGTTCATGCTCATCATTATGGACAGGTATGGAACCTGTTATCCATAATACTCAGGACTTGGGGTTTTCTGGATAATGGATTTGTCTGTAATTTAGATCAGCATACTGCTTTATTATTATAAAGAAAAAAAATTAAAAATAATTTTTAAAAATGTTAAAATAAATTGTTTAAAATGAAGTCTGTGGGAGATGACTGTGTAATGTTTTCTGGATAAGGGATCCCATGCTCATATATATAGTGTTTCTGATTTTAGTTTTGAACAAAAGGACAGGTGCTGTCTTGTGACCCCGATAACATTTATATTAATTTATATAACAGTCTTTTTAGTGTCTGCACTCTGAAGCCTAAAAAAAATCCATGTTCTATTTATTCCTATGGGATTTTTAGAAGCATATTTATTAATGTGTGAATTCACTATTTGATAAATACAAGTCTAAAAATTCCATAGGAATGAATAGAACATGAGTGAGTTTGTGCGTATAAAGCTCTAAACTCATATTTTGATATGCCCCCTAATGTTATCTGGTCTCTATCCTGGGGGTTTGATCAACTGGATAAGCCTGACCTTGGTGGCAAAATCAGGTAAAGATCTGCTCATGTGATTCAATAGTTTGCCAATTGAATGGAACAGTCAGACATGGGCAGCCATATCAGAAAAAGATATATGGTAGCATGTATGGGCAGTTTCAATGGTTTTCTTCTTTTTCTTTTTATTTAACTTGTGATTAAAATTGATAATTGACTATTATTACCCCAACTATGCCTGTCTTATCAGTACACAGATATGATGAGAGTTGTAATTGAACAAAAGATAGTTTATTAAGGCTAGCTAGCAGAGTCAGGCCACAAAGTAAGTAGTTTAGATCATTAGTACCCTGGGTGAGTTCCACCACCATAGGACAGCATGTGTTAATTCAAAGCAGCGGAAACCCCTTGGAGTTCAACTTGAAGGGCCTTATGCACAGAACCCCCAAAGAGAGAACTACTTCAGTTTATACAGTGGTGTAACTAAGAAGGGGGAAGTCAGTGAGCACAGTCTTTCTTTACCAGTACCCCCCAAGTTTCACTGCGCACCCACCATAAACAACTAGCAAAATGAAAGCATCAGAATCAGCTGGGGAGGGGTCTGCCATAAACCTTACCTCATGGTCTGCCCCTGACCACAGCGCACAATCGCAGGGTCTGCTGTCTGCAACCCACAGTTCTCTACTGCTTAAGTTCCACCAATACATTATCACCTTGTTTAAGAACCACTGTTGCCGATCTTTGTACTTGCGTGTTAAGCTCTGTAATCCCAGCCCAACTGAGTAAAAAAGTCCTGAGTAACTAGAACGGCAGAAAAAAAAATAATATAAATAAATACAATGATGGGTGATGTTAATAACTTCAGTAAGATATATACAGAACAATTATAGAACAATTTAGCAAATGTGTCAATACAGATGGTTAAATTAATGACACATTTTCATAAGGTTCCTGGCAGCACCCTCCCAAATGAGCTTGAGTTTCACTGTGGTTTCTATGTCATTGCTTGCAGTAAGGGTTAGTTGTGCAGATGATGGGTTTTGTGGTCACAAAGCATACAAAGGAATTTACAGCCATGGTGTCAAAAACTAATGCTATAAAAATACTGCTGGGCAAAGTAAACACAGCTATTTTTGCCCTGTCCGCCTTTCATGTGTTCCTCAGTTTAAGAAGATACGGATGTAGCCATATTCTGTCCAGAATTCAGCATTAAATGCAGTTCTTGTATGACATTGCTCAGTGCACTATTGTACAAGAAATGCATGATTCACAATGCTATTTATCTTTCATTGCTTGAAATTCATGGTAAAAACATTATTTTTTTACTCCTGGTCATTGAGAGGAAAATGGGTAGAACAGATGATGTATGATGTCCACTCTTAGTGGGCTTGGCTAACAAACCTCCATGGAGAAGTAAGCACCAGTCTACTGTGAGATTTTATATTAACCATGGATAGGCAGCCTCTCAAAATATCACTACAAAGTGTTCACTACAGTTTGCTCACAATAAAGTTATAGTTTTGCAGATTTGTTTCTGATACACAGTGTTCCCATTCCATTTCCTTGCATATTTAACTTGCCACTAAATCTTAGGCAAAGCACGCCTAGCATAGAGACGCGTTTGTTTTAGAACTCTTATCCTGGTGTCAGTAAAGTTCCAACTCCCATACATAAAAGGATGCTGTATGTTTCTAGGTTCCCTCCAGGAAAGTGTAAAATAGCGTCTCTGAAGGGTCTGTGGGGAAGATTGTGAGAATAGTGTAGTATTTTCATAGGGGCTATTCCATTAAACCAAATGCAATGTTGGAATACTACACTGTCATGTGAAACAAAAGAAATTGTGAGTAGCCATCTGAGATAAACAGAAATCAGAAGGACAAAAGCAAATAATGATGTTACATAATGCTACTTTTACTTTGTAAGCGACATCACAGTGTCATAACAACACATGTATAATAATAAAATGGAACTCGTTCAAGAGAAGATTCCTCTATCAGTTAAATTTGTTGATCCATTCGGTGACCATTAAGGACAAAAAAAAATTCAAGATTTGACATATTGCTTTTAATACCCTTCCTATGCTACACAACAAGACATGGATTCTATTTGGATAATTTAAATTCTAAATTAAGTTTTGCTTGTACAGTATATGAACAACCAAGTAGTTTTGCTTTAATTTGATGCCATTAGTACCTTTAGGTTCTAGACATTGATCTTCTGGACAGGATCTGCATCAGGAATTACAATGCCCCAAACTAATAAGTTAGCAGGGGCCCCCAGCTATTAACCGATTGGTTACGTGGGCCCCTGGGTGGAGGCTTTTATACAGTGCTGGCAAAAGGTAAAATGCTGGCTGGTGTACCAATGTGAACTGTATCTCCAGTTTATCAGAGCAACAGTTCCCAACTTATCATTGCAGTCCTGAAGTATCATGCATTTAATGAAACTATCCCACTTTCTGATCTGCCTCTCAGACAGGGAGGGCAGTAAATTGCACAGGTTTGAGGCCTCATCTTGTTATGACCTAAATGTTTGCAGTTACATGGAAACGGCAGTACACTGTGCCCTCCAGCAAACCCTGCAGAACAGCATAAAGACTAGTTTTGAGTTAAGAGGCAGGATATTGGATAAGTGGGTTGTGGAAATAATGAGTGAAGCAAATTTTTCACAAGGGTCAAATATTTTATTTTGACCTCCTTAACAGCGTCATGTAGTCATAGCTGTCATAGCTTTCACAGTTAAGACTTAGGCCTCGCCCTTTTGCAATATTGTTACCTTCTAAGAATTAGGGTAGCCTGATATTTACACCATCTTTTGTCAGGTGTCAGGAAGATTATTACTATTAATTCTCTATGCAGTTTAGTATGTAAATACCCATTTTTCTTTTGCCTTTCCAGCTTTAAAGTATTGGAATCAGTCTTGGTGAGTTCAGGCCTATTTATAATCTATAGTGGTGTAGATAACTGATAACTGCCTTTATAAGGGACCGTGACAGGCTATAGTAGAACGATTCTTTGAGGCAATGAAGAAAGCCTCTCACTTGGAAGTGACATTTAGGTCGCCTCAGAGGTAGTACTAACAGAGTATGGCTGTAAAAACTGAATGTGTAACACAGCTGCAGGCTATTTGTTAAACAAGGGACACTCTGAGTTATTTATCAACAGTGGGCAAATTTGCCTATGGGCATTAACCTATGGCAACTGATCCAATTGTTGCATTCATTGTTTAAGCCAATCACTGATTACCGGTAGTTGCTATAGGTAACTGCCCATGGGCAAATTTGCCTAGTGTTGATAAATGAGCCCAAGTAGTGTCTCTCAAGGTAGACTACCTTGTAGTCAAATGGGACACCAGTTTGGAAGAATAAGTACAGGTGTATACAGATGTTCCTGAATCTAATTTTTGCTCAACAATGTATGCAAACTAACCACATTATGAAAGGGGTGCATCACCTTAATATTATGTTTTAGTATGTTATAGACATTGGTAGAGTCCTACAGCAGGATGGGTACCCCCAATCTACTTGATGTCCCCATCCTGTGGGAGACCCGCAGACCCTTTAGCTGCAGTGGGGTGGACATTAAACGCTGATAACAAATGAAAATCTACTTTTCACAATGTAAGAATGATTGGCGTGTGACATCACTTCCGGCAATGTGGAAGTGGGTGTTTAATGTTCTGCTTCTGTTAGGCTTGAAACTGCTATTTGGTTGCTGTTCAGTAAAGGCCCTGAGCAAAATAATAAGAAAGAAAAACAATTACCAGTGATGTAACTACCATACAGCAGAGTGTGTGGTTCTATGGTTCAGCACGTTACTGCAAACAAGCTTCCTGGGGGGGCTTCCTGGGGGTGTGGCATGTGGCTAGGGGGGGTCTGGTTTCAGAACAATACACCACTGTTTAGTACATGAGACTCCTGAGTTATGTGGTTATACAAAGCATTCAATTTTGAAGTCACTTCCGATATCCCTATTCTAAAACAGAAGGGTATATTTTTTTCTTCCTTTAATGGGCAAATTTCACTCAAAAGTAACAAAAGTGTAATTGCTACTTCTTTATTTCCTGTGTTAATAGATTCAAGTTCTCCTGCTTGAGGGTAGTCCCTTTACAAATATCTTGGGGTAGCTCTGGGGATCCACCAATGAGATCTTTGCCCTGGGCTCACTGGTTCCTTAAAGCATCCCTCAATCCATACAATGTGAAAAGTGTCTGGGAATATCTATATTTACCTACTTGGAGTAGGTTCTGTGTGTGTGTACAAATCCTATAGAAAATATTATCATAGGGAGCTGTTATTGCTTTATCCAAACTGCTCTTGGTTGTTTCCATGGTCCCCATGGGCAACCACCAACACAAGAACATCCTGTCATGTGCCCTCTTGCCCCACAGAATGCATTCAGTTATCCAGGCTGGAGACATCTGTAGTATGTGAAATATAGCACTACAAAAACTACACGCGTTAACATGAGGAGCAGTGTCCCTTTGTAATGTATAGGGTGTAACATGCCTTTATATACTGTACATTTGCCTCTCAGTTCAGCAACTCACGTCAGTTTCAGCTGAGCTAATGTCATTACGCAAATAAGACCACAGCAGGTATTTTCATGAATAAATGAAAGCTGCCAGAAGTGCTGTTAACCCAGTGTTTTGGGCAATTGCATTTTTAATCAGCAGTGTCCTGCGATATCTGAAATTCTAAATTAAGCATGGAAATGTGAAGCCAATGATTGAATTATACACTGGGGCCTAAAGGCAGGTGAATTTTAATATGATTAGGCAGCCAATAAAGACAATAAAAAATAGTCTGGGCTTACTGAAGTAGATGTGACATCTGAGTGTTGTGTTTCGCTGGGCCAACAGCCATAGGACTAGACTTTTCAAAAGTTGGGGCGTGTGTCTTCCCTCTTACTGCACTTGGGTAAAGTTAGTGCCTTTTGTTACATATGGGGGGAGTGAAAAGCAGTTTCTGTGCAGATTTGGTCTTTTATTTAAAGATGGCAAGGAATAAACTGAAATCTGACCAGAGGACAAAATACTAGGGAAATGGGTTCCTTGCGTTACCCCATTTTGTTATTGCAGCATTACCATCATCCTCCTCTGCCACTTCTCTCACTCATTGTGGATTGTACCCCATGGACTTTCAATGCTATTGTGGATGTCTCTGTGTCTGGAATGTAAAATGCACTTTATTTATTGAACGTTTTTAGGGCATCATTTGGTTATTTGTGTTTTTAATGTATTGGTTTATTGCTGCTAGGTACTAGAAATTATTTCATCAGGACTGTTCAACTATAGGCACCTAGACTAGATTTGGACCTTCAAAGGATATTTTAGCCACATCCATTTGTTTGTCATGTGATGATCTGACCTCAAAATGTGTCACATAATTGGGCCCCTTTATGTAAAAAAAAACAGTTGAAGAGCACTGATTTAAAGGATCGGTGTACAGCTTGGGCATATGGGGAAAATGAATTAAAAGTCAGCACCAGATAGCTTGGAAGGGCACATCTCATTGGCTGTCTTGTGCACACTAGCTACAGGTCTAGTAGCCAATAGTAAGCAATCAGCGGGTAGCTCTTTTGTTAAACTGGTCAACATCATGTCCTTTTAATTCTGTGGGCCAACCCATGAAAGCAGCACTGGTGAGTAAAATAAGTTGTTTACATTGCCTCAGTTTGCAGCTGGGAATTGCTAACTTATTCTATACAGTCTTACAAGTGAGTTACAGACTAATACCGTGACTTGATATTTTTTAACACTATGTTAGTGCTTGACCTTTAAAACCTTCCAAAGGTTAAAGGTCATCAATCACCTTGTTAGTTTGAAAAGAAATCTGTTATGCATACTTGTCTGTTCATTAACCTTTAAGTGGGCTCAGTTTTCAGCTGCACCTCTTTAAGTTTATCCTGGGTACTTAGACTGCTAGCAGATGACTTTATACAAGAGACCATCAAATTACCAAGCCTTTTGGTAAACATCAGAAAGCCCCTCCCAGTTCTGAGAAAGTTAAAGGTATATTATCACCGTACCATCAGCTCAAGATTTTCCTTTCTAAAATATGTGCCGTTCATTTGCTAGTTCTCTTATGGGCTGTGACACATAGGAGATTAGTCGCGCCGCAACAAATCTGCGATTTGCCGAAGTTTTCTCTCAAGGCAACTTCGGTAACTTCGGCAACTCGTGGCGCTGCGTATGCCATCCCACCGGCGATTTCCATTCAAGCCGTTGGGATGGCATTGTGGGGAGATTTGTTGAGGCGCGACTAATCTCCCCGTGTGTCACAGACCTAAAGGAACAGTAACACCAAAAAAATGAACGGGAAATTAAGTAAATTACTTAAGTAAATTAAGTAATTAAGTAAATGATTATGTACTGTTCCCCTGCATTGGTAAATGTTGCGTGTTTGCATCAGAAACACTACTATAGTTTATATAAACAAAGCTGCTGTGTAGCCATCGGGGGAGTCATTCAAACTAAAAAAGGAGAAAAGGCACAGGTTACAAAGCAGATAACAGATAAGTTGCATAGATTCCCTGTGTATTCTACAGAGCATATCTGTTATCTGCTGTCTAAACTGTGCCTTTTCTCCTTTTTCCAGCTTGTATGGCTGCCCCCATGGCTACACAACAGCTTATTTATATTACGGTAAATATAGTATTCTTTCTGAAGCAAACACAAACCGTACATTTTCATTTTTTGATGTTACTGTTCCTTTAATAAGCCTTGGACGGGACTAATTAAAACTGCCCACTTGCCTGTTACGGCAGTGGCACTAGGGAAGATGCCCAATGTTTTGCTGAATGTGGACTCTCCATTTCAGTAGCTGGCACAATGCCCGGAATGGCTCCCAACTGGCATGAAAGGTAATCACCTGGACTGTGAGGGTGCACTTATGGTCCAGGAGATTATCACTCAGAAATGCCTTGTTTCTAAGCAATAACTGCTTGACCTGTGAGTGCACAGGCAGGGTTCAACAGACTATCATTCAAGTTAATTGAGGGGTAATTTGAGGCATATTGCCCCTCACCTGCTAAGCCAGAAAATACTGGGAATGGGATTCACCCAATCTTGACTGACTTACCAAAATTTTCAAGCTCAGCTATGGGAGGGTTTTATCAAGCATTTTGCCGTCTGTATTTAAATGTGGGTAAGAAATTGCCCCTGTGTCATTAACCTAAGAATGATAACAGATGGGGCAATTAGTCGCCGTGACTTTTAAACTTGCAATCACAGCAACTAAAAATCCAGTCATGGTGAGACAATACCTCCATTAAAATATACTGGATTATATTGCTGCTCTATGAGAGGCATAAAAATTTGATTAGACTTTTTCCAAAAATGATTATTTATTTTCTGCACATTAGCAACAGTTTTTTTTTATCACACTGGCTTCATAAGAAACTATACAAGCCTCAAAGTCAGAGCAAAACTCTGATGTGTTTTACTATTATTATTATTTATTTTTATTTTTATTATTTTTTAGCATAATAGAAGAAAATATAACTGTGGGCAATGTTCCAATATGTACATATTAACTGATTTAGAAGCATGTTATGTACCTCTATTGATGCACTGCTTCTGACTTTAGAAACAATATGGCAAAAAGCAGCTGTTCTATAGTTAAGATCCCAATTCCTACAATACCCTGGATGTACCGAGACTGACAGGTGCAGCTCTGAGTGCTTTTAGACAGTCTCTGAATGTACTGGCCTTTGGGTATTTTAGCACTGCACCTAGGGAAGTGCCATAGGATAGGCATGGGCATCCCCTTGCACACCCCTTTCTTTTTTACTGTAAAGTACAGAGATTCCTTGCATGTAATATGCTAAATGTCTTGCAATGACACAAGAGTACAGAGTATATCTGCTGTGCATGAGGGTTAGGTGCTAGCAATACATGCATTGTACTGTGACTGCACAAGTTTTCATAGTACTGGCACAAACTAGCATTAAAAACATACTTTAACCAATTTAGATCAAGATGTATCATGTAGAGCAAAGGTTCTCGTTGGGTAGCTATAAAATTTAGTGCAAGACTAGCTCACCTAAAAAATATTTTTTAATATGTTAAAGACAATGTTATAGTGAGACAATGTGCAATTGGTCCTGGTATTTTGCATTTTTTTTTACATAACTTTTTGATCTGAAGCTCTATAGTTGATATCCAGTCCTACAAACGGGCAACAGCTTGGAAGGCAAAAAGCTAAGTGTGAAGATAATTCCATGGGAGAGTGCTGGAACAAATCACAAGTACTAGCATTGAATAGAACATACTTCAAAGTTTAACCAATAGTGTAGATCAATTGACGTAATCATGTGTTTGACTGATGTTGCAAACTTTGGGAACCCTGGCATCAAACCAGTAAAATTCAATATGTGAAATCTGATTGGCTGTTGGTGACCCCGCCCACTTTTTCAAACCTAACACTGCAGTCCCCTAGTGACTGTGAAAAGTTTGGGGACCCTGGTTTTAATACTGTGAGAATGGCAGCAGGTTTGATTTCCCCATTGAAAGTCAACAGGTAAAATCTGATTGGCTGTTGGTGGCTCCCCCAACTTTTTCTAACCTTGAACCGCAGTTACCTGGTGCCTAACCCTGCAAAGTTTGGGGACCCCGGTGTTATTACTGTGAGAATAGGCAGCAAGTTGGATTTCTGCCAAGTCAATAGGTAAAATCTAATTGGCTGTTCACAGCTCCGCCCACTTTTGGGCATCCAACAATCATCATATTTTCATTCAGGCTGAGCCCATGACTATGTGATTCAAGTTTGGGGAGTGTACTGTAGCCTCAAAGCTGTAAAATTGGCAGCAGTTTCAATTTCCCCATAAAAGTCAATGGGTGAAATTTGATTGGCTGTTGTTGGCCCCTCCCACTTTGGGGCCATCCAACAAAGTCGCTGTTTCATTTGGGGTGACCCCATGATTATGTTATTCAAATTTTGAGGGTGTAGCTTCAAAGCTGTAAGAGTGGCAGCAGTTTGAAAATCTTCCCTGTTAAAGTCAATGGGAAAATTGGGGTGTTCAGAGCGGCACCACAAAAAGACGGGGGTCGGGATCACTTAGAAAAGCACAAACAACCTGCTACGCTATAGGGCGAAGAAGTGTGGGGAGTTTGGGAGTTGTACCCCTAAAACTGTAGGAGGAGTAGTGTTTAGAAAATGGGGGGCGCGAAGAAGAAGAAAAAGTGGAAGAATAAGCTGAAGTCGAAGAACTGTAACTATAAAAATGTAACCTGAATGAAAACCAATTCTTGTTTGGGTCAGTGACCAGATAGAATTTAAATTGCAAGACAGAATAGGCAAAAAAAGAAAAAAGAAAAGAAAAAAAGGGCCAGTTGAAATGTTGCTAATTATGGGTCAATTTACAACATACTAAATGGAACTTCCCTTCTAAGTACCCTATATTAAAAATGCGGCCCTCCAGCTGTTACAGTACAGAATTTCCTGATTGGGAAAGCTGAATATTGCTTGTTGGACAGCTGGGTAGCTTACAAGCAATATCAGAAGTAATGAACTATCAGACCCCCACCCCAACAATATTTGTGTGACATGCCAAGCCCACTCATCTCAATCATTTCATGCCCAACACGCCATACACGCACCAATACAATCGTATGAAACATAGTTTTGTGCGATTATTGGACAGCGTGTGGGCTCAGAATAACCATCCTGTTAATTTTCATAACATGGCAAGCAGTCATTTAGTTGATTTGACAGGTTAGAAAATTTCGGTCGGATAACAATAAAATCTGCGCATGTATTTTGTATGTGACAATATCCTTGGGGGGCCTACAATGCATTTCCAGGAAGTCACTTTCAGACAACTGGTATCTACCAACTATTTCATGTTCAGAACATCCTCGGATTTGCTTTATCCTACAATGTTAGTTTTAGTTTGTTGCATTTAAACATACAATCGATATCTGCCTTTGTCGAAGGAGACTAAAATCTGAATGTGTATGGCCACCTTTATCCACCCCTTAGCTTTTTTGTTCTAAAGTGTCAGTGGAGGACCAAGTAGGCCACAGAAGCAGTGTGATAATCAACACCAGTGCAGCTACACCTTGGAACCAAGCAGGAACGAGCTCTTAGCTTACAGTATGTAGTCACAAAATCATACCCCCCAACTGTCCCAGTGCCCCCCATACACAGTACCCCCCTAATTGCCCCCATAGTGAGTACCTCATACATAGCGGCCCCCATTGCAGCCCCCATAGACTTCTTGGGCTCCCGCTCCTTATTAGGCTCCTCGTACGGCGGCGACAGGTCCTTTTATAAGGTTGCGCCCGTGCGCGCGTGTGACGTCACACGTACGCACGGGCGCAACCTTATAAAAGGACCTGTCGCTGCCTTACGAGGAGCCGAGTAAGGAGCAGGAGCCCAAGAAGTCTATGGGGGCTGCAATGGGGGCCGCTATGTATGAGGTACTCACTATGGGGGCAATTAGGGGGGTACTGTGTATGGGGGGCACTGTGTATGGCGGGGCTCTGTGTATGGGGGGCTCTGTGTAAGGAGGGCTACTGTGTATGGGGGCACTGTGTATGGGGGGCACTGTGTAAGGAGGGCTACTGTGTATGGGGGCACTGTGTATGGGGGCACTTTCCATGGGGGCATTGTGTATGGAGGGTACTTTCTATGGGGTGCTGTCTATTGGGCCATCGTGGGCACTATTTTAACTATTTTAAAAATGGGGTGTGGCAATTGGGACGTGGCCACAAATTGGGTGTGGCCAAAAAATTTTGCCGCGCTGCGCGCGCCAAGCCTTTTTGTCCCTCTTTTCATTTTTCAAATGTTGGGAGGTATGACAAAATCTCTAATTGGTTGCTATTGGTTAATACAGTGGTACAGACTGACCCAGGCTAAGAAATTACCCCAGCTAAGTTTTGCCATTGGTATGTCTCTGCGCAGCAGTTTAGCTTCCCATGTATCAGGGGCCTGGAAACTGCTTGAGTTGATGCTCACACTGGGTGGCAGGTCAAAAGGCACAACAATCATGTTACATGTGTGACAAATGACAGGACTGCACAATACATTTACCCACCCACAGACTAAAACTGACAGCAGGGTTGTCTAACTGCGGCTTTCTAAGGGATTTCCTTATTGTCCAGAGGCACCACACACTTTTTTTGGCCA
The DNA here is from genome assembly GCF_000004195.4 of Xenopus tropicalis. Taxonomy (NCBI): domain Eukaryota; kingdom Metazoa; phylum Chordata; class Amphibia; order Anura; family Pipidae; genus Xenopus; species Xenopus tropicalis. The sequence goes on along the minus strand of NC_030678.2, from coordinate 135,341,365 downwards.
TCTCTGTTGGGCAGAATTGATCTTGAAAATGACTATAAAACGTGCAACAATGCCCATTTTTTTAATGTTATATGTAAAATCTTTTTCTATTTCCTGCAGACCAATAGGTGTCCTTATTGTATGATTTTCTTTTTCCTGTACCATAATCTGTTTGCTGGGTTGAACCAGAAGGGAATGGGTTAAATGCCAGAAAGGAAAGGGTTAAATGCCCCAGATTGTGAGCAGAAAATGAGACCTGAACTGGTGTCCCTGTGAAGTGCTTGACTGTCGGCCAGACAGAGGCTCATCTCACTTGGGGAGAGGACGCAGCGAGGGCTCACGATTCCCCTTCTATTTCTGGGGTCGACAAATCAACAAGTAACAGGTGCTGCCTTTAAAAGCAGCCGTCGTGGTAGTATTGGTTACCCCTTTCAAGGGCATCAGAGTTTCCGCATGTGTCACACAAACCTAATGTGTGAATCCCGAAGCCCCACAGGCTTTTGACAGCTATGATCTGCAAGAGAAACCCTATCCCTGGCTTGACAAGTCCCTTGTTGCGAGGCAACGGAAACCCTGTGGCTGCTAGAGAAGCCTGCAGTGCATGGATTTCTTCCAGCAAGAGACAGGGGAATGAAGCACTGGTGATTATATTAAAATGTACAGATAATTAAAGATAATGTTACATTTTCTGGGCCTGAGCAGTATCTTTTAATTACATTTGGGTCCCTTAAATTATATGGCATAATGCTTTGTGGTTTAAGAGTAATACTATAGGGTGTACTGTAACTAGGAAGTACATTGTGATCTGCATACCTTCATTCAAACTGAGCTGACCCTGGAATGTTGAAAATAGCAATGTCATACACTGTATTTATATATAGGCAGCCAAGGGTCTGTGCCTAATGGGGGGCAGCCCTTGGGTGTCTATATAATCAATAAAGTTTAAAAAACAAAATTAATAAATACACACCCCATCCGCCACTGTTCGGGTGTGGGGGGGTCTAACGCATTTTTCCCCGCACTGGGAGTGACGTCACGCACACCAATGCCTGTGATGTTGCTTCCTCTGTCTGGTGGGGTGTACTTAGCTTTGTGCCTAGGGTGGCACAGGGCCCAAATACTTCCCTGTTCATACAAGGCTGCCATAAAAAATCCCTGGGCCCCATATTACTTGGGTAGCAAGGCAAAGATAAGACATCCTCTGCACTCAAACACAACAGTATATTTAGGACATTAAGCCATTTTGTGTATAAAGCTACTGAAAAATCCCCTTCCTTTTAGACAAAAGAAATATTGTGACTCCATATATTGCAATATTTTTAGGCTGGCCCGTGGCATCAAAGTCATACCTGTCTTTTGCATAGCTTATATAAAGGGGAGGGCATTTTTTGTAGATGTATGCACAAAATGTATTGATATCCTTAATATTTTGATATGTGTAGAGTGTAGAGGATCTCTCGTCTACGTCTAGATGAATGTTGGGGTTACAGCCTCATTGCACCTCTGTTTAATAACTGAAAATTGCTAGTAATGAGCACAACCTTAACTTTTGCTTTTAGTTGGTAGGGCCCTTCATCTATTGCACCCCCGCCTAATGGTTTGAAATTTAGTGGTTGAGCACAACTTTCCCTTTTTTTGTTATAGTTTATACAGGACCAGTGGCCAGCTCCATGTTGTAGCTCCCACCCTTCCCAGCTGCAGTCAGGTGATCCTTGAAAACCTTGAAAGCAAGAAAGTTGCAGGTAAAACTTAGTCCCTTTGCTAAACGTATATTGAAGTAGTAGAATTCTTAATGAATCGCATAAGTCAGTGTAGGACTGGCCAGAAGGGATGACTTTGACGCAGTTGGCCAGCTTGAAGTATATTGCAATATATGGACAAACAATCCCTGTTTTGCTTAAAGGGGGTGGGCATTTCTTAGTAACTTAATGCACAGAATGTCTTAATGTCCTATATATATTGATAATGGGTGAGTGCAGAGAATCTCTTGTTGTTGTTTCCCTTCATCCAGGAGCCATGTTGTTAACCCATTGCCCACCTTGGCCTCCTGAGGGGTAGGCCCATTCAACTAAGTTGCTGTGCCCCACTATGCCAAAAGCACCTGGTCCAACCGCAACCCCACTGATTCTAGAGAAGTATCAAAGCTTAATAGGCTCCACATGCAAACATTCCCCTAACAGAACTCCTGCCATTAATAACTGCACTACAGTAAATACAGTAACTAGGTCCCCAATTAATTCAATATATCAGTATTGCTGAAATAAACCCTGTCTGCATATTAAAATGATTGTTCCAAACACACATTTTATACGTGTATTAGGTTTTCTAAAGAGTGAAAGTGCTTTAAGCACAACCATTAATATGCAGACAGTAATGACTCCGGTAATATTGATACGCTGAATCATTTGGGGCTAATTGTGGGCTTTTGTACCATAGGGAAGTCATTTATTTGAGGGTTACGTTGGCATGCAGGCTCACACAGAGGGTGTACGGTTGGCACTTTATCTGCTTAAGAATTGTGATTTAAATACCTCACCTAAAGAAAAAGTGGTTACAGTTATGTCCCCATTTTATGTCCCAAAAGAGGAGCGAATCAATTGATTTTCTCTGTGGTTTGGATTAACCATATATGGGTTTTGCACCATACCCCTAATATTACTATTACCCAGACATTGCCCCCTGCATACATGGATCAGCAGCTGGGCTCTTGGGGTCCCTAACTAAACTATTTGTTTTACCTCCTTAGATTCTTTATAATAATATCATTAATAATGCGAGCCCCTTCAGTGTGACATAAACTTTTGTATACCTCAAAGTTGAAATGAGAATATATGTTTTGCACCTTCCTAAAGCTAAAAACCAGTATATCTGTAGGTAAAAAGAAGATTAAGTAACAATTCCATCACTTTCAACTTGTCAGTCCAGTTCCAGTGCTGTTTCAGAAAGCCAATAACATTAGCTTTACCTTCAGTACAGCTGCCTGTTCCTCTCATGCATACAAATCAGTACCTTGGGCATATGTAGATAAGCACAATACCCCCAGTACAATAATGCTCAGGCTGGGCGCACTACTAATCTGTTCATACTAATGTGGAAATGAAGGAGATGAGGAAAATGCTGTTTTTATGCCCTATGTCCATAAAATAGCTGGATGTGTTTGCACACACTATGCACTAGATAATTACTAAGTTAAACTTTAAATGAAGCCACTGCTAATTTGTGCACCACTGACTGACTGTATGTGAAAATGTGACAAGGCTCAAGATGTGGGCTCTACCAAATAAGATGTTTAAAATGAAAACTCCTCAAAATAAGTCACATCTTGCCATGCCCATGATTTACTCAGGCCTCACTACATTCTACCCAAATGCCCTAGCTGTTGACTAAACCCTATCTTCCCTTGATGGTGGCTCTGACTGTGATAGACTTGGCTACAGATGCATTCTGCTGGTTTATTACCTACTGGGAAGGAAGAGCTGCTTGGATTGTTGCATAAGGGAAAGCCTGAGACTTCTACATTGGTAGGGGCCCTGAAAACAAATATTTACTGTGAATCAGTATATCACAAGATTTCCTAAGTCTCACTTGTACTAGACTTCAGAGGAAAGTTTCTGATCCTAACTGTCTTAGAGATTAGTCGGCCGCAACAAATCTCCCTTATCACGGGTGACTAATCTCCCCGAGATGCCATCCCATCAGACCCACCCTCATGGCAACTTCCTCGTTTTTGGGGGAATTGCGGTGCCGCATATGCCATCCCACCGGCAATTTACATTTTCGTCGGTAGGATGGCATTTTGGGGAGATTAGTCACCCGCAACAAGGGAGATTTGACGCGGGCAACTAATCTCCCTGTGTGCCACAGCCCTTAAGAGAAAAGGCTTTGCCAGCTGGCACGTGTAGCAGACCCACACTGGCAAGCTAGATATTTTGGCAAACACCAGAGTGGCAGCTATAAATTGCCATAGGCCTGCTATTTAATTTGCAGTTGCTATTTGGGCTTTGGATTGGGGATAGGTGGGCAGTCATGTCACTTGGGGTGGGGTGATGACATCATAGGGTGGGGGAATGGGTGGATAGGGCAAGGAAAATGTGTGGGCATAGGCAGCCCTGTCCTTATAAGGGTATTAGCAATTCACCATCCCCAGCCCTAGCTGGTGATTTACTGGCTGGGCTAGTTAAATACTGTGTACTTGACGTGTCAGGGCCTATTTTGAATATTAGTCCACCTATGGCTTATATCAGTGCTGTCCAATGTCTGTGGTACCGAGGGCCGGAATCTTTCTGGCCTACATGGGGAGGGCTGATAATGGAAGCCAGGTTTGCATAGGACAGGCAGAGTATGGCACACACAGGCAGCATAGGGCAGGCAGAGTATGGCACAGATGGGCAGCATAGGGGAGGCAGTGTATGGCACACACAGACAGCATAGGGCAGGCAGAAAATGGCACACACAGGCAGCATAGGGTAGGCAGAGTATGGAACACACAGGCAGCATAGGGCAAGCAGAGTATGGCACACGCAGGCAGCAAGCTACTGAGACCAAGCCAAAATGGCAGCTGCTATCTTAAACAAATGGAGGGAGCTTCTAGGGCTCTTTACTCAGGTATGGTAAAGTTTTCTGAAGAATAAATATAGTGTTCTAGTTGGCACTAATGTGGCAGTAAAATGGCAAAATTATTTTTCTTCTCCTTTAAGATTGCAAGTAATATACCAGCAATTTATACATTGATTTTAAAAAGATCTCTTTGTTATCCATTTATTTCAGTTGAACTTTTCCTTATAATTTTAACTAGCCAGTAGCACCGAACAGACTCACAACCATGGGCTGACGAGTGTGCAGATCAGCCAGAAACTTATCATACGGCTACTGTATCTTCCCACAAGTGTCTGTACGCTGCAGCCAACCATGTACATGTTGTATTCGTCATTATTTAGGCATACAAGTTTAATTAAATTACAGTTATAAAACAAATTAGACCAGACAGGCACACAAAGCATATTAATATCTTTAATTCAATTAGGGATGCACCAAATCCAGCATTCAGTTCAGATGAATCCCAGGATTCATATTCAAGCATATCCTTAGTATTCAGTAAAACAAATTAACTGTGGGGGTGGGCCTTGCAAACAATAGCAAGTAGGGGCACAAACACAAAATAAGCACAAACTTACTGCCAGGCTGAGTAACCCATGCATGAGGCTCACAGCACGAACCAGGGACAGCATTTTCATTCAGCATTCAATTGCCTTGTCGACATGTCAAATAGCACTTTACTCTGAGAAGAACAGGAGAAGAGAGTGGGGTTGGAGTCTGAGGAGATGGGGAGAGCAGAAGAGAAAAGGAAAAGTGGGGCAGTAAATGCAAACATATATTAGAAAAGAACAGATTTGGGATACAGAAAAGCAGAAAAATTCAGTATAGAAGAGAAAGATGAGAAAAGAGGTTGCAGACAGGAAGTATTGAAGAGAAACGTGTATCAAAAATGGAACAATAGAAAAAAAGGGAAGGAGTATAGAAGAGGAGGGCTATATATAATTAATATAATATAGAAATATATTCATATTTTGTATTCAAATTAGGGTTTGCATTCACCTACTTTACTGTACTTTTATCTTCAAATATAGACACCTGCTAAAGTTATCCATAAAATTGTAGCTAATATAACTTCCTGCCACTGGTATTTCTGCCCCACTGCACCAGTGCAACAGAAAAGTGCAAGCAAATCAAAAAAGATGTAATTATACAGTAGTGAATCATTTTCTATGAAGGGTATAAACTTCAATCTCTCTGGCTCTGGTTGCATTAAAGCAAATTTACTCTTACATCTTTACAGAACATGTTTGGTATACCGGTAATTGAATACTTGGGATCAAGAGTTTTGGATAGGGGCGTTTCTATAACTTAGATCCTCATACCTTATATATATTGAAAGTTTTTTAAAAACTTTACATACCCTGAAATTATGTATTTCCGGAAACTACGCCCACTATTTGCGGTCCAGCACATGTAAGCAGCATTGGTGTGTTCACACATTTTACGCTGATTAAAGCAGTGTTTATGCAACTTGGTTACTATCAAGTGCTTGGTACTTTTTTATTATTACAGAGTACGAGGAAATGTATTCAGCGTTGGACTGACCCATGGGGATACATGAGAACATGGAGATCTCAGAGCATTCCCCAACCTCACTGCCCTCACTGTGAAAAACCACCTACGCTGCTTCAAATGGAAGCTCCGTTCCTCTAATCTATAGGGGTGGCCTCTGGTGCGTTGATTGTTTTTATGGGAAAAAAGAACATCCCCCAACTGCCTATAATCCCCTCTAATGTACTTGTACAGAGTAATCATGTCCCCTCGCAAGCGCCTCTTTTCCAGAGAAAACAACCCCAACCTCGACAGTCTCACCTCATAGTTTAAATCTTCCATCCCCTTAACCAGTTTAGTTGCAGTCTCTGCACTCTCTCCAGCATTAATAGCCTTCTTTAAGGGGTGGTTCACCTTTTAGCTAACTTTTAGTATGTTATAGAATGGCCTATTCTAATGGTCTTCATTATTTATTTGTTATGTATGTATGTATGTATGTATAACTTTATTTATAAAGCGCCACAAGCGTACGCAGCGCTGTACAGTCTTACAGAATACAAAATTACACACAGGGAGGACAAGTGATATAATAAATAAATACAATAAATATATATATGTATATATATAAGTGCTATGTGGTATGAGACACAGTAGGAAGGAGGTCCCTGCCTTTTAATTATTCTTCTTCTTCTTCCAACTCTTTGCAGTTTTTGAATGTGGGTTGCTGACCCCGGCAGCCAAAAACTATTGCTCTGTGAGGCTACAGTTTTATTGTTATTGTTACTTTTTGTAACTTTCTTTTCTATTCTTTTGTTCATAAAATTGCCTCTCATCCAAACCACTCCCTGGTTGCTAAGGTAACTTGGACCCTAACAATCAAATCACTGCTGAAACTTAAAACTGGAGAGCTACAAAACTACAAGTAATAAAAATGGAGACCAAATGCACATTGTCTCAGAATACTACTCTCTAGATCTTGCTAAAAGTTAACCCCTTTAATGACTGGAGCCCAAAACTGCACCGCATACTCAAGGTGAGGCCTTACCAGGGACCTATAAAGAGGCAAAATTATGTTCTCATCCCTTGAGTCAATGCCCTTTTTTATACAAGACAGCACTTTATTTGCTTTAGTAGCCACAGAATGACACTGCCTGGAATTAGACAACTTGTTATCTACAAAAATCTATGTATAAACACCCAGCATAGAACATGTGTGAGGGTGCTCAGTTGGCAATTACTGGGGATTAGAGTGAGCCAGCGATCAGCTTGTGGTGATATAGGGGCATGCTGCCAACTAACAAGAAAATAGTGCAATACTTATCCCAATCCCGTTTTAAATTCCTGTTTGTAATGTGTTAGCAACCAGGGTATAACACAGCAAGATCTGAGGAACAGTTGCCTCGGATGTTTTAAATGCTTGATTTTGATATGGGCTCTTGTAATTCTGAATTACAAGCTTTGTGTAGTTTAATTCTCTTAATTAAGTTCTGTTTTTTAGTCTTTTAGTATCCTTCCTAGTATCTAACACAGTTGGCATAATATGCCAGTTATTAAGAGGCCTGATCTCCGCTATTTACAAAATGTTAGTCAATCCTTTCACAGAGGAGAACTACAAACACAACTATATGCACAAATGGGAGACTTGGATAGGCAGAGAACTTGAGGAAACTTAATGGGAATCCATATGGGACAATATGAAACGAGGCATTACATGTGTAAAGCAACAAGAAAACATCTATAAAAAAGTCATGTTTTGGTACCATACGCCAGTCAAACTCCATGCACTATTCCCGGAAACAACACAAAATTGCTGGAGGGAATGCGGGCAACCTGGAGACTTACCTCACATCTTCTGGCATTGTCCCTTGATACAACCATACTGGGACAAAGTCCTGGCACTACTACGCCAGATCACGCTTGCACCTCTAGAAAAAGACATTACCACCCCACTCCTAGGTAAGCCATACAAACAACTATTTGATCCAGTAGTCAAAATACAAGCAATGTTTAGGGCAGCTGACTATTAAAACAGTCAAAACAAGAAAAGTCTGGAACTGGTTAATCAGACAGAAATTTCAACTTAGAAAGCACCCTTAAGTATACAGGTATAGGACCCCTTATCCAGAATGCTTGGGACCAAGGGTCTTCCGGATAAGGGGTCTTTCTGTAATTTGGATCTCCACATCTTAAGTCTACTAAAAAATCAATAAAACATTAATTAAACCCAATAGGATTGTTTTGCCTCCAATAAGGATGAATTATATCTTAGTTGGGATCAATTACAAGGTACTGTTTTATTATTACAGAGAAAAGTCAGTTTTAAAATTCTGGATTATTGGATTAAAATGGAGTCTATGGGAAATGGGCTTTCCGTATTTCGGAGCTTTCTGGATAACGGGTTTTCTAGATAAGGGTTCCCATACCTGTATAAGAAATACCTAAAATCGGGCATCAAACCTATCAAAGTAGAAGTGGCCCCATCTTTGGGTGTGAAGGATAGCTACATTAACGGGTATGTTTATCATGCTGCGTAAAAAGTGGAGTGAAGCATTACTGGTTATGTTGCCCAGGGCAACCAATCAGCAATTATATTTTAACAGGGACATGCTAAGGTGGGTGAACTGAGAATGCCTAACATAAAACTTTACTATTAAGCCAGTATCATTAAAGAGCAAGGAAAGGCTTCTACTATTCTACCTAATATATTGTAGAGCCCCCTTTCCTGAAGCAAATCGCCAACTTTATTTTTTAAAATAATACTAACTTCTCCCCAAAATTGTCTTTTAACTTCACAGTTAGTGTAGTCTATCACGGCCACCATCTTGGATTCCCAAACACCTGCGCTCGCACCCCCCTGCGCACCAAACACCCGCGCCCCCCCCCCGGTCGCCACACACCTGTGCTCGCCGCAGACACCAGCACACACCCCCCGCCGCTGCTGAGACAGTGAGACACAAGCAATGCTGAAGAGTACAACAGAGCGCAGCCCCTGCCGCCAGTGCCCCCCATACCGAGTGCTGTAGCCCAGATGTGCAGGGATAGCTTAGGCGCCTCACTCACAGCTACTTCTCTCGGCTGTTCTTGTCCCTCGGCTGTTCCTGTGTCTCAGTGAAGGGGAGCACGCCTGCTTCTGTGTCAGAAAAGCGCATGCGCTGCCTGGCCGCCTGCAGTCCCAAGTCGCCAAGTCTGAGAGGAGAGGCATTATGGGAATCTTCTCTACCCAGCTCAGCGTTTTTTCTTCCTGTTTGGCTTCTGATCATCTGAACAGGTGAAATATGGGGAGACTTAAGGGCACTATTGAGACAACTGAAGGTATGCCTGCAGCTTGAGATTAACTCTTTACTAGCCTTTCCTTCTCCTTTAACTAGATGATCTCAAGGTCTTTAGATACCATGAAGGAAAATGTGACTGCAAACAGAAGGCAAACCGTATGATGCGCTCCAAATTGTTTGGCCAAATCTGTATAAACACAAAAACATCCCAACAGATACCAACCCTATACGTACAACAAGTACAACACTTAAGATGTGACTGAGAACTGGGTTCAAACAGGCCTAGTGTTGACATGCACTAAGGCTCCACCATTACACTCTCTCAACTTGAACAAAAAATTGTCTGCAACTTGTCAAAACATTTTTCCCTTAATTTACAACTGAGGGCATTTTTTTCAAAAACTATCTAGCAGCCAAAGTAGTAATATAAGCTCTAGCATCCAAATACTCTGCTTCCCCCCAACAAATATTCCAAAATTATACAAACATCTGACCTTGGAAAAGAGACTCCAAGCCACACACACTATTGACTCATAGAAATCTGCAGTTAAGGCACCAAACAAATGTATATGAAAGGCAACTATCTCATTCCTATGATACGTATATCTTCTTTACTGCTTGGTTGGCAACACCCAAGCTGCGTGTGTGGTGAAAAATTTTTCAATTCTGTGTTCATGCAGTGACATTTAACCTTTCAAATCTTTATTAGCATATGCTAATTAGGATTCAGATTTGGTTTGGCCAGGACCGTGAATTCGGCTGAATCCGAACCCTGCAGAAAAAAATAGAATCCTGGCCAAATACCTAACCGAATCCTGGATTTGGTGCATCCCTATTTCAAATTAATCACTGCATTCATGGGCCTTCAGTATCATAGGCAAGAAACAAAACCATTCCCACGTTATGAAAAGAGAAGTAAAGGTAAAAACTAAGTAAGCTTTATCAGAAAGGTCTATGTAAATACAGCCATAAGCACTCACAGAAACGCTGAACTGAGTCCTCTATCAAAAGAAACACAGGATTTCTTGTCTCCTTTCTTGTAAACATGTTGTTCCAGTGTCTGACTTCCTCTCTCAGACAAATCCTTAATTCCCTAGGCCAGAGTCTGCACAGTTCTCTCCTCTTTACTCGGGTATGGCAATGCTTTCTGCAGAATAAATATATTGTTCTAGGTGGCACTAATGTGGCAAATCTGTTGGCAGTAAAAAGCCAAAATGACTTTCAGTCAATGTAACCTGATGTTATTAGAAATGTTTTTCCCTCACTCAGGTATATTGCTGTATAACCAACAATAGCCTTATGTAGGCAAATAATACTGCAGGGATACACAACACATTACTAGTAACTTCAAGGCCCAAATGTCTTATGCTCTTAAGTGTGATCTATATTGTTTTGTCAATGTATTTTTATTCATTCTCTATATCTATTTGTATACATATATATTGTATATACAGTATATTGTCAGGCTGAGACCCAGTGAGGGGAGATTATTTGGTACAGCCCATCCCAGTTAAATATATTCCGTTAATAAAACATGATGGCTAAATATTCTCCTCAGCTTCACTTTATCAAGTCCTTTGCTTCATTTTTATTCAGCAATAAGATGTGTCTTGCAGCAATCCTTAAATATAATCCCTACCTAATTCTTGGCAATGTTGCAAGTACAGTAATTACCTGAGAGCTGACATAATCCATCTCGGCACAAGAAGTCCTCCAGTCTGGCATTTTATCACTTCCACTTCCTAAAAGTTTTTCACCTGATGTGATGACATTATAAAATAGCATTTGGCCTATCATACACTACTAATTTCTTCACTTGCCTGTTGAAAGAATAAAGTTGGATGCCGCTGTATGAGAATTTAATGGTTGCCAAAATGGCTCCAACACAGCAACCTCCCTGGCTGCCTGAATGGTAGGACATATTGGGAATAAAAGCACCCCTTCTCATGTAGGAGGTTGCATTATAAATAAACCTGTGCCAGTTGAATATATTTTTAGGGTTCACATACACTTGTGCAAGATGCCACCTGCGGCCTAGATCACATAACCAGATGTCCTGTTGTATATAGAGCAGGGGCTGTATAGTGCCAGTCAGTCAGAGTTAAAAGAGAAAAAATATGAGAATCATCAAGAATTGTCTTCACCAAAATAACACTTTTTTTGGCTAATGATATATACAAAGAATAATGGTGCTAAGCCTGATCTATGTGACATACTAATAGTGTATTTCATCCTGCAACTCATGCTTTTCATTTTATAATCATCCCAGTTGGGGTGTTAGAGTGTAGTGTGTGCCCCAATTACCTATATATAATAAAGTTAGATTTTGATGGAAAAATCAGAGGTGCTGCTGTTGCCTGAATCCTTTTTGCATTGGAGTGGGTCAGTGGGGCACATCCCTAGTACAGAGGGCAGAGTTGTACTCTCTACATTAGAAGAGATGGATTTCTGTTTTAATAAATGCCTCTGAAAAGTTACCTCAAGTGACTTTTTTTTTTGCAGTCCCTGGTTTCACCTTGCCGAAAAAGCATCACTGGGAAAAGAATAGAATCTGGCAATAGGTCAGGTAAAGAAATTGTTTGAAGATTAACCTTTGCTGATTCATTTTGGGACATGCAATAAAAGGGTGCAAAACATGCTACGGTCTATGCACCTATAACATCCAATCAGCAGGATGTATTAACTGATCACCTTTGTAAATGCATTGTATTGGTTGCTACAGGTTACTGCACTCAGGGAAATGTTTTGCCCTTTATTAAATATGTGGGTTAAACTTAGTATATTTTATACACTACCATTGACCACATAAAGCCAGCTCGAAGAGAATAACTGCTAAGCCAGAATGCTAAGGATGTTAATACCAAGCATGCACTGTGGATATTGCGGGTATAATTAAATACATTTTCAGCAATGTGCTGCTGACAGGTTATAGAAGGTTAAGAGACACATGACATACCAAGCTCTCTTGAAATCTAAATTAGCACTTGCCCATTTTATCAATATTTGCAAACATGGCATGGTATGAAAAATGCATGCCTCCCCACAGTTTTGTGATATCTGTAGCAAATGGGATTTCAAGGATTGGTAACAAAATGACATTTTTTAGGGGTTGAACCATGACGGACTGAAGATGTTAAGGGGTTAAGGATACGTCATATTGAGTAAATAATAAACTAGGCATAGGGGCTTCCTAACAATGCTAAATGAAGTAGGATTTAATATAAAAATAATTCCTTCCCCTTTGTTTGCTGTGGAATCCAAGATTGCTATGTTGACAGCTCAGTCTCCTTTAAAGCTAAGAGAACTACCAAAACCTGTTGAATTTGCAGATTAGGATATGCGGTGCCTAGATTTGAAATTTGGAATCAAGCCTGGAACACCCTTGGCACGACTATGTGCCAAGAGCCAGACAGATTTATGGGGGGAAAACTGTGCAATCTGATATGAGTTCACACTTCCCCTTCAATCATGCTCTGCTTGGCCAAGCAGTCTATAAGCATTTGGCTAGTGGGTAGGGCTACATGAGATCTTACCTTTTATTTTATGCATGCACAAATACCAGACACTTGACTGACTGTACATTTTAAGATTCTGAAGCTGGCCAATTTGATTCCCCAGATAAGGGCAGGGAGAATTTTTGCCCTGAGTTCCCTTTTAAAAATGTAAGTGTCCATAAACCTAATCGATAGGTAATAATGGTAAAGCTTTACCGGCACATTAGTATTTAACAATTTATTTTCCACACAGAATGATTCACATGCAATACAAACAGGGGAGCAAGGCTTCAAGTTGGTGATAGCCCTTACTGCTAGTGCTGATTAGAAGCTTCAAGTCCTGTTGCTCTGTTAGTAACTGCTTAAAGCAGACAAACACATTCTGGAAAATTGACAGTAATCAGGTTTATTAAAAGCTTTCCTGGCTATCATGCAAATGGTCATGACAGTCACAAAAGTTTCAATAAATGAGGAAGAGTGTTTACTGAAAACAAGTGTTTTTTTATTAATGCACCACTTAGGTTTATGTCATACTGATTGCTCTACACTTGATGGTTGTTCCACTAGATCTCAGGTTGGAACAGAAGCCAAGGCAAGTTGCTTAGGCTATAGGTTCTTTAATCAGCTTATTCTGGCTAAATATTTGAGATAACCTTAAGGGTGAAGACACTGAGCTACTAGTAGCAGCTACTTTTTCATTGCTTCTTAACTCCAGAAAAGTAGCAAGTAGCTGCTACTAGTAGCTCTGTGTGTCTTCACCCTTAGGGGCACATTTACTAATCCATGAACGTCCGAAAAGCGTCCGAATGCGGTTTTTTCGTAATGATCGGTATTTTGTGATTTTTTTGTAAATTGACGCAACTTTTTCGTAGCCATTACGAGTTTTTCATAATTGTCGCAACTTTTTCGTAGCATTAGGACTTGCGCGAATTGTCACGACTTTTTCATAGCCGTCGCGCCGAGTACCAAAGTTTCGGATTCATTCAAGCTTCAGTATCGTGACTTTCCTTGGGCCAGGTTGGAGCTGCAGAGTACCATTGAGCCCTATGGGAGACTTTCCTTGGGCCGGGTTGGAGCTGCAGAGTGCCATTGAGTCCTATGGGAGACTTTCCTTGGGCCAGGTTGGAGCTGCAGAGTGCCATTGAGCCCTATGGGAGACTTTCCTTGGGCCAGGTTGGAGCTGCAGAGTGCCATTGAGCCCCATAGGAGACTTTCCTTGGGCCGGGTTGGAGCTGCAGAGTGCCATTGAGCCCTATGGGAGACTTTCCTTGGGCCAGGTTGGAGCTGCAGAGTGCCATTGAGCCCTATGGGAGACTTTCCTTGGGCCGGGTTGGAGCTGCAGAGTGCCATTGAGCCCTATGGGAGACTTTCCTTGGGCCGGGTTGGAGCTGCAGAGTACCATTGAGCCCTATGGGAGACTTTCCTTGGGCCGGGTTGGAGCTGCAGAGTGCCATTGAGCCCTATGGGAGACTTTCCTTGGGCCGGGTTGGAGCTGCAGAGTGCCATTGAGCCCTATGGGAGACTTTCCTTGGGCCGGGTTGGAGCTGCAGGGTGCCATTGAGCCCTATGGGAGACTTTCCTTGGGCCAGGTTGGAGCTGCAGAGTGCCATTGAGCCCTATGGGAGACTTTCCTTGGGCCAGGTTGGAGCTGCAGAGTGCCATTGAGCCCTATGGGAGACTTTCCTTGGGCCGGGTTGGAGCTGCAGAGTGCCATTGAGTCCTATGGGAGGCTTCCAAAATCATGCAAAGTCTGAAAGGTTTGCCCGCCGTTTACGAGCACTCAATACGAAAAAGTCGTGACAATATACGAGCAAATCGTAATGGCTATGAAAAAGTCGCGACAATTCGTGGAAGTCGTAACGGCTACAAAAAAGTCGTAACGGCGACGAAAAAATCGCACAAAATACGGAAAAGTCGCAAAATGTTCGTTTCCAATCCGAATTTTTCCCATTCGGATTCGTGGATTAGTAAATGTGCCCCTTAGTGTAGTATCTATGTAGGTGTATGTATTTTCAGGGAACATGTCTTTAGTTACAAAATGATGATCAGAAGATTGGTAAGACACCACGTAAACCAATTTTATGATCATAATTTTGTAACTAAATTCCCCTGTTTTCTGAATATACAAGCACTTGTATAAATACTAAATTACCAGGGAATGTGCATTGTGAGAAAAGTTTTCTCTTCTCCAACTGAATCTCATGTGATAAACCATAAAATAATGTTTCCCATAGAAATGAATTGGCCCAATATGAGAAATTGCGATGGGGTGTGTAGTGGGCAAGACTTCTTGCTACTGTAATGATTGGTCTCCAGAAAACCCCTCTAACCCTACAGGCAAACCCAATAACTTACCCTGGGTTGATCTAAAACAGCAATTTAAAAAAAAAAAAAAAGTATTTGTCTTTTAGCCCTTTAAGTGCACTCTTTTTGTTACATATACTACAGCAAAATAATCTGCCAGTCTTTATGTCACATGCCTTATTCATGCCATGGAAAAGTATACAAATCTGGGAGTTGAAAGACTGTATCAGCACCATGGCTGGCTGAGGATCGCAGAGCATGCTGACACCATGTTATTTGCCGATAAAGCCTTGACAAGGCGATGGGCAGAGGTGCAAGCAGAAGAGCTACTGACAGATCTGCAATGTTCCAGCGGGAAGCAATCCACTATGAATCATACTACGTGATAATGTTTTGTCATAGGAAAGTGGGACCGTAGCAACCGAGTAACAGTTCAAATTACAAACAGGAGGGCTGCATAAGAGAACTCTAAATAAATAAAAAAAACACACAAATCAGAAAAGACCTACTAAACCTTACCTTGCAGAACTTATATATAGATAATAGTCATACATTATTTATTTATGGCCAACAAATACTGATTATTTATCATTCACATCCATCCCAGTCCCAGTGGAAGTTACAACCAAAGGTCCAGTTCACATAAAAGCACTATTCTGAATTTTCTATTAGGAGCCAAGTACCTACCTGCATGTGTTTGGAGTGCGCAAGGAAACCAGGACACCTGGAGTAAATTCCCATGCGTGGTTTTAACTCCGTACTATGGAATAAGTTTACTGTATATAAATAAGGGATAACAATCATAATACCAACAACTTATGCATAATAATCATTCATTCATGGCGAGTGTTTGCTTTAAGATCTCCACAGGGAGCCTAGAGGAAAGCACACGGATTGTAAAAGAAATATGGACTGAACAAATAAACTACGATTTTGTTTTAAACTCAGTTAGGGCTCATTTACCAACACAGGGCAAATTTGCAGTAACTCATGATAACCCATCAAATCTTTGCTTTTATTGTTTTACTTGCAGCTAGCTGAACAAAGCTAATTACTTATTGTTCCAGTGACTGAGTGGGTAGCACTTGTGCCTTGTAGTGATGCGGTTCTGAGTTCGGTTGCCGTTGGGCACCAATGCCAAGGAGTTTATGTGCTCTCCCTTTGTCTGTGTGGGTTTCCTCTGGGTACTCTGATTTCCTGCCACACTCCAAAAACATACAGGCAGGTTATGGTCATAGTGTGTGGGGCACCGGGCAGGAACTGATGTAAGATCTCTGTGAAGAGCCACAAAAATATGCTGTTGCTATATGGATAACAGGTAGTAATATTGACTGACGTGTTACTAGCCTTTATTATCTCATAGGCAGTAAATTTCAGGCAGTTGTAATGGTTGAAATTAAATGTTAAATTATTAATAACAGCTTTTCCTCAAACACACCCTTTGGGGCCCCCAAACAGACTGGGATTTAAGGATTCTGTTAATGGCCCAAAGCAACAAGAAAGGTAATGTGCTTTGGTGACTACATGAACTCACTAGTACTACAGTTATTCTTTCGAAGCCAGTATGCTTCACCCTCAGGCTTGGTTTTAAAAGGATCCTATATAGGATTATGCATTTCTCTAATTAAAGACGTACATGATCAGACTGAAATGAGCACCAGAAATGTACATAAAGATATATTCTAGTATTAATTAATTCAGAGCAGTAAGACTTGTCCAGGAGAGAAGGTAACTTGAACATGAATAGCAAGGGAAGTGTTTAGATCAGCATCAGGTAATAGTTGTATCAGCAACTACTAGGCACTTTGTTACTTTGCCAGATGCAACATTCCACCGAGAAAGTCTCCTTGGACTTGACACTGGCTCCTGGCACACAGCTCCCTGTAATGCAGCTGGGATCCATCAGAGGGAATGTCACTCTTAACTCTCCACAGGGATGACAACTAGCACAAAGCATCTCTAGAGGCAGCAGAACTTGTTGGGCAGATATTTTGCAGGTAGTGACACCTTTTAGTGGGCCATTATGAGAGTTCTGTCATACTATAATGTGCACATAGGCATACAAGGCTATTCTACTGCTATGCAGTTGCTTTTGTTTCTGAATGCATAAAGAGAAAGGTATTTGAGTTGCTAGGAACCCAAATACTAAATCTCTGCACTTAGTATTACATTGACCTTATAGTCATCTTGGAGGCTGGAAGATGAAGGAACCCAAGTCTGGTGGGGGAAAAGAACAAAGAAAGAGAACAAACAGGGATACTGCACAATAGAAGGAGGTAGGTCTCAATGCGTATCATAATCATTTAAATATTATGGGTAAAGCAGACCAAATATAAATATATAGAAGGGATATGCATCCAAACTACTATTCCTTATTAGAACTAAGAAACCAGAAAATTAAAATGGACATGTATGCTACAGAGTAATGTTGGTTACTGTTGTATTAAAAGTCTTAAGAGTGAATACCTCCCTGAAATAGAGAACAGGAATAGAAAAAATAGGCAAATATTACATTAAACTCTAACATATACATTCCAAGTTAGTAAGTAAAAGGAGTATTAGTGTTCTGGGGCTAATTTCATGGTTCAGGGTCCTGGTGTCAGTTAAAGCAAACCTTAAGACAGACTTGTGGAAAACCTTGTTTTAACATAATAATGTCCCTGTTCAAAGGAGAGGTCCATACAGAATTAGTTTGGTATGATGGGAGAGGAAGAACATGACTGGCCCACGGAGAGAGCCCTTATATCAACTGTGGGATGGATTGGGATGTCAAGCCAAGCCTGAACCCCAGTGTTGCTACCCAACCTTATGGAATCTAATCTCACTAATACTGTTCCTGTTCCAATATCTAGTGGAAAGTATCCCCGGAAGGGTAGAGGCTGTTAAAGCTGGACCAAGTTCATATCAATGCCCTTGTTTTCTGAAAAGATGTTTTACAGGAAGGTGTTTTGCCACTTTTAGCTTATACTGTATTTCCAAAATGTATTTTGCTGATATGTCCATAGTTTTACAGGTGTTGTGCTTTTCATTACTCCCCTGTAAAAAGTGTTGATGTAAGAAATACTCTGGGAAATATATTTGAACAGATAGTGTTTCTTGAGTTAACTGTAAAATCATTTTGATACTGATTTTTCTTTGACACACCACTTACTTACAATATCCCTAGGCTGCTTCCATGTCACAGCATTACAGTCCATACAGGGAAAAAGCACACCATCCAACATTTTACCTTTAAGTGATTTATTGTTGCAGACTTTTTAGCACAACTTTTAGGGGCACTCCTATGAGTGAGGAATTGCCTAAATGTAAGGCAGTGTGTTCTTTCCTTCATGAACTGTAAAGTCATTCTAATACAGTGCACCTGATTGGACATTTGCAAGCATGCTCTCCAGCAGTCATCCAATCATATTTAATTGTTGCCCAAGAGATTTATAGACTTTACAATGCTAATTCCAATACGGCAGGGTTTACAAGCATGTAAGTTTAATCCACCCACTTCATGGAAACAGTTGGGTAACTCTTGTACTTCATAATCCAAACATTTGTAAGATGTCACATCAGCCACAGGCAATTTCCATGTAAGGAAACCACATACATTATGATGGACTGCAGTGCTGCACACTACCAAGCCTGGCTCAGAGCTTTCACTAAAAATTACAAGTATAAACGGAATCTACGATTTAGTTTCTTGGTCTTTCATATATAAGGATTATTTTACCGCTTACGTTCTATATTTTTGCTTTTAGTCTCTGGTTGTGAATATGCATTTCTCATCCCATGTCATTGTACATAACAGCAGGCTGTAATTCACTCTATTTTTTTAAAGACTTTATTTTTAATCAAATGCAAAATGAATTGTATAAAAATAGATCTAAGATATCCATTTTTGATCTTCTGACCAATTTACTTTTATGGTTCCCTGTTTGCCCCAGAGCTCCACAGACAACTTTATGCAGAATCATAATTTTAATACAACTGACCTAAGTGGTGAATCTAATTATAGGCCTACTTCATGTAAAAACTGAGCCCTGTTACACTGCAGTTTTTAGCATCCTCTGTTAAAAGGCTGTCCCGCTGAAGGTCCATTGGCTAGAAGTGGCTCTCCAGGGATTTTTATGGTCTACTCTAGGGCTCCATAGACTTCATCATAATTTTAATATATCCTGGCACAGGAGAACACTGTATGAAAATTTATCAGTCCCCAACATATAAGTTGGACAGCACTGCTCTATTAGATGGAATGCCTCAGGTTGCACATAACTGATGCAGAGGGACATCCATAGAATTGAAGTCCCACCTAGGATCAGTAATTTGTTCATTTAAAGAGCAGGGCAAAAGGATGACACAACATTTATGGCAGCAAATAGGAATTGAATGGAAATGCCAGTGCAGAAGTTAATGGGCCTCTACTGAACTTCCAGAGCTGTAACATAACAGAGACCCCTGTTCTTCTCGTATGATGATGGTATGAATGTCAGCAAGTGTCATGTACCATCAAAGTCATGCATCTTGTGACATTTTTAAAAAGTCACATAACTAAAAAGGTTAAAGCAGCTGAAACTGCCTTGCCCCATGATCCATTTGCTCTTTTGCGCTGCTTTATGGAGCTGAATATCTCTTCTCCCACCATATGCTCAAGTGGAGGTGAATTTGGGTGGAATGGCAAGAATGTGCACAGCCAAGTGCTGAATCAATAAACCCCAAAGGTCCCAAAGAACATGATCTCTAACTTCTCCCTAACATCACCTTTTTAAGCAAATGAGAACTAGACGGAATGCATATGGCACACACCAGTGCTCAGATAGATTTATGTTTAAAACAAACTCCTTCAAAGGATAGAGTGTGCTGGGACACAGGTGTATATGGCCCCTAAAGGACCAGTAATGTCAGAGAGCAAACATTCTCTTTTACATTTAAAGTTTGTATCTATTCCCTAATCAAGCAGCCATGAATAAAATATTTCTTGGTGATAAATCTCCTGTTTTCCATTATAAACATTTTAATTCCACAGTCCTGTAGAGAGCCATGAATTGTGTTTGACCCCTGTGTAAGAACTGAGCTTATCGGTTTTCTTTAAACATGTGCCTTTTTGCCCTATTCTGCTGGAATGGCTGCCTATTGTTCATACAAACTAAAGCAGTTATACTTAAATGCATATACTGTAAGTGTAAACAAACGTATAGCACATGGGTAGAAAAGATCTTGCTTCTCTTCAAGAAGATGCAAGGAAACATTTATTCCATTTTTGTAACTAACAAGGCAGCAAAGCAATGGCAACTAGCACCCCCATAGTGAGATTATATTTTTCCTATGAATTATATGTGATTTATTTTTTGGCACTGCTGAATAAGTTGCCACTTTATAGAGAGGTTGTTTTTTTTTTTTTCTTTTTAAATGATGTTATCTACACACCGCCTGTGGCACATAAAACACTGAAAAAACTCTTTTGCGAAAGCTTTGTATAATGAACTTATACTTCAACCTATCCTCTCATAAGATCAGACCCTGCCCTCTATAATCAGAGAGTTATTACCACTAGGACAGCTATGGCTTCTAACCAGTACTATATATACTGATTACTAAATATAACAAATAGGCACAAATTATTCCTTTAATCGGTGTTCCACATTTATCTAAATATATATGTTGCATTGTTGATATGAAGCTCACTGCACTCTCCATGGAGAGTTGTAGTGCAACAACAACTGCAGGTTGCTCAACCCTGATTATGATTAGACCAAAAAAATGATTAAAACAGCAGCCACAGCTGCCTCAATCTACAGGGGGTAGATACATCCTACTGAAATAGAAAGAAAAGAACAATGTCTTTTGAAATTTAGCAGTAAAAATTAATTTAAAAAATCATATTTGCTCCAGGTCAAATAACCTCTTGCAACCAATCAGATGCTTGCTTTTGAGCAGCTGTTTGGCTTCTGATTATCATTAGATCTGGTGTTAACTTTGCCACTTGGATTCAGTTTAGTGGTAAAACTCTAGAATCACTGAGCAACACTGATCTATAACTACTGAGCAGTTCTAGCTGCAGTGTTTGCCAGGCACCTTCAGGGCGAAGGACGTACTGGGAAGTTAAGATGGCATTAAAATGGCATTAGAGCTGTAAGGGATGGAAAGCAGCATACCTATGCCCTAAGATTATTTAAAACAAAAAAACAAAACACCTCATAATTATGGTTCACTTGCCCTTAAAATACAACTATAAGGTGTATACAAGGTGTTTTACAAAACCTAAAGTAGACCTATTTGCTATAAAAGTATGGATTGTAATGACTGGTATGCAGAAAGCCAAACAAGTCTCAAGAATAAGAGTTGCTTTGGGGAAATAGATAAAGCAGGGTATTATTACAGCAAATTTTTTATTCAATATATTAAATATATATTAATCGGGAAAAAAACCACATACTGTAAATCCAGTAAGATACACAAATATAAATGTTTCTTTTCAAAAATTACACATATTTACACACAGCTCAAAGGGCTGTGGGAACCAAAGTCACAGCTGAAGAGGGCAGCTTTGCATTTCACAGACCTATTTACAATTTTCTCTTAGTTCTATGTACAAGACTTTACAAACTGGCTGTGATTGTGGTGGGTCCATCCTTTCTGACCTATTTGGGAACAGTTGCATTTAAAGGGGTGAGTTTTTGTAGCAGGACAGACCCAATCTACAGAAGCAGTGAGAGGAAGGCTGTTTCAGAACCAGATGATCTCTGCAAGTGTTTCAATAAAAAAACATGTTTAAACATGAGACAATTGAAGAAAGGGGGAAATAATGGAAAAAGTCACTTTGAGCCAAAGGCACATCGGGGTTCTCTGTAGTATTAAAAATAAAGACTCCTAGTAAGATCCAGTAGATCACACTGCATTGCAAATCTGCTGGCCAAGGCACCGAATGTCAAAATATTTGAATGTTCCAAGAGTTTCCTCTTTTCACTTAGAGCATCTCTGGGCCCAAAGGCAAAAGCAGAGCAGTTTTAAAAGGGTAAAGTATCCATAAAGATCTTATCCACAATAGGAGGGGGAGGCACCAGATCTTCTAGTTTTAAGTAAAAGATACGCTGAAGACCCTGCGTACAGAGGGTGCGGAGCTCTGGAAGTTTCCCCAGAAGCTTGGACAGGCAGTTGGGTCTGTTCTGCTCATTCATAGAGGAGGGGACATGCTCTTTAAGGCAGTTGATAATCCGGCTTTGAAGCTCCTCAACTTTCTTCGGTTCTTTCAAGCCATGTCGATCTAATGAAGAAGAAAATAATAAGATCTCTTAGCTTTCTCAGTTGTGAAAACATCAAGCCAATACCTTTATATTTATGAGATGCTTTGCAACTGATTTTTGTTGCACAATTTATACTATTAAATCTTTCTATTGTGTCTCTGGCCCTGCTCTGCTGATCAGCCTATAAAGAGGGTTCTTTTAATGGGAACACTGTTATGCAGTGTTTGTGGATCAAAACAACTGAAATAATACACAATAGTAATCACTGCTGATCTTGGAATCATTATATGGCAGATGAGACATGAGGTGAAAAAAAATTGCAATCGCAAGCCTACTGTTGCTAGGGTATTTTTTTGTTTCGCAAACAAGAAAATTGTTGCAAAGCAAATTTTTAGTCCCATTAGGGAAATATATTACATTACTGCAAAAGCCTCTAGGCCACTGGTTTCCATAGAGTTGGCTGCTACCCCAAAGGGGTCTCAAATGGTGGGTTGACCAAGCCTGAAAGCTGGTGTTCAGATACACCTTCCGTATTTGAGCTAAGGTAGGTCTAAACAAACTTCTTCTGTACTCACCTGTGATAATGACAAGAGCCGAAAGGCAGGAGAAGGATGGGACATCAATGTTTGTGCGCTGGAGGTTGTGGGAAAACTCAATGATTGAATCTATCCACTCTCCAAAGCCTCGGACACACTGTGTGCGATGAAGCACAACACCATTGCAGAATATCAGCTTTCCTTCTTCTGGTCTTGACCTGTTGGTAATGAGAGGAATGCCATGGTTACAGTATGTATCAGTCAGAAAGGAACCAAGTATAAAATGAACAAAGATGGATGTAATAACTTTGTTTCATATAGAGGTTTGAAAACTTTGTTTCATATAGATTGCAGCTGATTTTGGAAACATTGTAATGCTTTAAATGGTTCGGGTCCACTACAGTCTTGTGAGCTTTTTACTTGCTGGTTCTAAACCGCCTGTTCAAGGGCTGGTTAAATAGACACTATGCTTAGAGTTAACTAAAATGGTATTTAGGTAACTGCTTGGCCCTCCACCCCCATGTGTGCAAGGGCATGGAACTAGGGTTAGGTGAAAGAAGAGATGCCTCTTCTGTCTACCCCTATTTCCAGCCCTGGTACAGATACTGTTTAATTGCTATACTTTTACAGCAAGTTAAGAAATAGTACTTGCCGTGGTTTGGTGCATTGGACACCAGTATTTGAAGTCCCTAGTTTAAAGGGGTAGTTCACCTTCAAATTAACTTTTAGTATGTTATAGAATGAGCATTTCTTAGCAACTTTTCAATTCGTCTTTATTTTTATTTTATTTTTTATAGTATTTGAATTATTTCCCTACTTCCAACTCTCAATATTGTTATATTGTATTACTTATCTTTCTATTTAGGCCCTCACCTGTTCATATGCCAATGTCTCACTCCACAGCTTGGTTGCTATAGAATTTAGACCCTGCAACCAGAGAGCTGCTAAACAAAAAACTAAATAATTCAAAACACACACATAATAAAATGAAGACCAATTGCAAATTCTCTCTCTCTCTCGCTAAATCATACTAAATGTTAAATTAAAGGTGAACAACCCCTTTAAATCACAGTCAGGACAGACAAGGCAGGAATAAAAAAATATACTTTTTTGGGTACAAGCCTATAACTAAGCTGTGGTTTCTTTAAATCTAAAATCAGTTTGGATTAACAGCTCCATGCCAGTGCCAGACACAGGCCTTAATTTGGTCTAACGTTTGCTTTGGCTGAACTCCACTCGGGAGAATCTGATTTCCCTGGCGGGCAGGTAGTTGAGCTCTTCTCGTTTATTACTGCATGTCCTGTCTAATGTTCAGTACAAGGATTAGCAGGGAGAAGCACATAACGCCTGCCTGCAAGTGACAGCTGGTTTACCTGTAAGCCAGGCGCAGAATGAAAAGCTCTAGAAAGGCGGATTCAAGCAGTAGGTCTTGATCTTCTTTGGGGAGCTCCACAAATCCCTGAATTTTCTCAGCCCACTTGCGAATGACTTCCAGTGAACCAGAGAGAAGGTCGTAGAACTGCTGCACATCAGCAGAGCTTTCTTTTTCTAACTGGACAGGCACGTTTTCCTGGAACTAACAGAGATAGGTACCAGAGTTAATCTCTAGCAATTACAATGCTTATATACTAAGCTATTAAATGAAAGGAGCAGTGTAAATGCACTGACACCAAGGAACTACCCAATTATCAATGTGAATATCCTTCATTCATTTAGGTCATCTACTATTCTCCTTTTTATGGATGAAAGCAAGTTACACACAGGGGAGGAAGTTTCCAGTTAAGTATATTAGTAGCTGGGGAATGCACTAACAGAGGTATCTTACATTATCATACTGTATTCAGTGGTTTTATGTGTTAGGAAACATTCTAAAGGCCTGTTGATGAACCACAACCTCCCCAGGCCTTTAGGAACCATAGGCCCTGCACTTGGCCCGTGGGCTCCTCACAGAGCAAACACTGCCAGTGGACAATATGTAAATATTTTTTTAATAGTGCATTGTTTAAGGTTTTTCTTAAATTTACTAATCTACACTGAGAGAAATACAAGAAATGTTAGTGTTTACTTACCTTGGAATAGTCCAATTTAGAGGAGCTGGGGATTGAGTCAATGTGCGCTCGCACCAGCGAATTGATCAGACTGACTGGCGATGATTCTGCAATTTGTTTTGGTTTTGATGGGAGCCGACCTCTCCTGCCCTTCAAACTGTCAGTCCGTACAACTGCAGTAAGAAAATATCCCATAAATGCACAGAAATACGATTTATAAGAGAAAATGCAACATGAACAACATGTTCTTGAAATGTTGACAAAACTCAGCTAATATGTGGTTTGTAAATGACTGCTTTCTCCAGTGCTCCAGGTTAATTGGCACATTGTTACTATTTGTATAAGTGTACCTACGCCACATCAACAGTAGGCAGGTTCATTAAGCTATACAGTGTGTATAAGCATCTACAACACATTGTGTTAGGTAAAAAACATAAAAAGAATAGACATCAATATTCCTCTTAAAGAATGGGCAGACCAGCTACACTGAGAAGCTAGTTGCTAGTATCGGGTGCAAAATAGAGGGCACACTTCTATGGTTTTTGTACTTCTTTTATTGTTATAATTATTACCAGGCTGGAGATCTAAATAAATGTGTCTATTTCCAGGACATAACCGTGCATACCTTCTTTTACCATTCCCACTGCTAAGCATTTCTGGAACCGGCAAAACTGGCAGCGATTCCGTCGTCTTTTGTCCACGGGACAGTCCTTGTTAGCCAAGCAGATGTACTTGGCATTTTTCTGTACAGTTCTCTACGGGGAAAAAAGGGAACAATTGTCAGGAGCAGCAAGATGCCAGGCCAAGACAAAGACCCTACTGTTCCCATTTATTTTTGTAACATTTCTCTTGTGTCGGACTGTTCCTAATATCAAGTTGACATTTGGCTCTCAGAGAAAGAAAGTGATTCACCTATCTTAATTAGTAGGGCTTCTCTTCTAAAGCATCTGATTTGACTACAACACAACGAACGTGGACCAAGATATGGAAAAACAAATCATTTAGATGATCTCAAACTGGAGTCAGTTGATTTATCCATCCCAAGATCCCATGATTGATTTCTGCAAATGGAGGCCAACTCTCAGCCTTTAAAGTGGAATAACACTGCCTGTATCCAGAATCAGATCCTCATTTCTCTGATTTCTCTGAGAAAGTCAAAGTATCCTTTAGTCTAAGTGGAAGTTTTAACACACATGTTTTAACAGTTACTACTAAAAGTATTTTCTCTATTTTTTGGGTGGGTGTCACTAAATACTGAATGGGTATTTAAAATAAATACATGCATCTCACAGTTTCTTTGTACAGCAAAGCCCTACAGCAGTGATGCCAACATGGAATTTATTCAACATCACATTTTGATTTGTTTCTTTTGCATGAGCAATATGGCCATTGCTAAAATACTAATGTTTTTTTGTTTGTGTCTATGTTTTGCAACAAGCTTGTTACACATAATGTAATTTATTGCTGAATATAAGCTTGCCAACATGCCCAACTGCCTTGTCCCTGCGTCTCAGTCTGGACCTATTTCTGGGCCTAAGTAACTTAACAGATTCTCAGGTGTGCAGCCCAGACACGACATGGTATCCGATGAGGGTGTCCTTATTGCTCAGTTTTTATAAACAAGAGGCATAGGACACTCTGTCCTGATTATTTCAACCATTTCCCATCCATACACATTTCTATTTTTTAAAATTAAAAGTCAAATATATTACGTCAGATCACTTTACACCCTATATAACAAACACTCCACCATGAGGTTAAGTATATCCTGATTGTTTAATGAGATACATTATTTTATAACTTAAAATCTGCAATTGTCTATAAGAGCCTCATATGTCTCCAGTAGTCAAAACAGTCTCATTTTGTACCGCTACTGCAGAACAACATAGGGGACACAGAAAGTAACAAAAGGGAGCTATTTAAAATAAGTCCATAAACTGCCTTTTTGATGGTAAATGTATTATACTACATTTTGGATATTACTTCCTTCAATGTGAAAATAATGTTTTGAAAGCAGTGTACCAAAATACAACTGCTGCATATTGTTGGAAAAAAGCCTGAAAAATTTCAGCACATTAATGGGACTTGGCAAAATATCTAAGAACCTGGCCCTGAACATGTCAATATGTGAAGCAGGTTCACTGGGTATCATGGCACATCAAAGTGTGTGATTTGCTAGGTAATGCGATTCTTACTTTTTCCACTATGGAAGGGGTTAAGGTTGCAGTTTATTTCACACCGTTCCAGCACCTGCTGCCTAATGGAAACTTTTGGTCCCCTTGCCGCTGTTTAATTGGTGTTGGGTTCCTTCTCTTATCCCCAGTTTGCCCCTGCTCGATCCTTTCAGTTGACGTTAGGAAAAGGCAGCAGAGATGATCAACTACTGTAGGACTGGGCCAAGAAACTGTAAACGGGGAAGGACAGCTGCTCCTGTTTAACACCACGAATGGTTTTGGGACGAGCCCCTTTTCTTCATCCCAAAGAACGCAAATCAGCTAAAGCGCAAAGACTGGATGGCTCACAGTCAAATTTAGGTGCCAGGCCTACTTGCCAAGTCTGCAGCCAACCAGCAGCCTGGGAGACCAACAGGTGAGGCAAGCATAGCTTAACATAAATCATGAAGCCAAGTTACAAACTGAATACTAATTTGGAGCTTACCTTAAAAAATCCTTTACATCCTTCACAGGTCCGTACTCCGTAATGCTGACAGGAAGCATTATCCCCACACACAGCACAGCGTCCCTCATTAGAACTGGGACTCCGTGTTTTTGAAGGAGATAAAGGACTGTCCAGTAAAACGGAGTTGTCAAGTACCCCAGGTGCCTGACCAAGAGGGATAGCAGGAAAGCCTGCTGAAGAGTTCTGTGCCAAAGCAAAAACATCAGCATCCACAACTTGCTGATCAAGTCTGTGTGTTGCAGGAGCTATCTTCATGGGATTGGCAGCCATGTTTGGGCTGTGAGCTGGAGTGCCAAAAGAAAAGAAAGTCTGCTGTGAAATACTGCTTTTCTGTTGCTCGGTCCAATGCCGCATGTTGTCATAGTTCTGAGTTGGTGAGTATGCACCATAGGAACACTCCCAAGTGGGCAGCTGAGGGTTCTGGAACCCTGGGGTTGAAGGAGATGGGATAGAGCAGGGACTACCATAATAGTCTGATCCACTGGAGGACATGGTTTCGTCCAGTTGGTTTGTGAAGGAACCTGGGTAGCAACCAAAAACCTGGAATTCCTCCACTTTCAGTGAGGACTGCTGATTTGAAGAAGGAATCTGGTAAAGAAAGGCGTCAAATTCTCCGGTGTATCCGTCCATGAAAGTGCTAAAACTGGGCAAGGAGGTGGAAGCTGCAATTTCACTGTTAACAAGGTCCATGGTGAATTTGCCAAACTCAGAATTTAAGATGTCTGGTACATAGTTGTCACAGGGACCTGCACATTGAGACAGACTTCCATGCTGTGCTTGAATACAGGGCATTTCTAAAATAGAACCAGAAACATGGTGTCAAATAAGAGAGGTAAATGGCTATGTTTACAAAGTTTTAACTATTTTTTTCCCTTATTTAATTTCAAATAAAGGCATTTTCATGCACCATTCATCAAATCTAAGATAAAAAGCACTTTTTCATTTGTAAAAATCACAACTGAAAAATGGAGCACTGATGGGACTGAGAAAAATCAGCAATTCTGAGCACTTTCTTTTTTTCTCTCTTGAAGAGGTTTTGTGTATCACTCTAATACAGGGAAGAGGAATACAGTCACAAACGGCTTCTTCCAGGGGCATAAATATGGAAGGAGCAGACCCAGGCAGTGCTGGAGGGTGGGGGCTAGGAGGTTTAGGAGGCCCCGTGGCACTGACTGAGGAGCATTTTACCTATATTTCAATATATATGCTCAAACAAACAACAAGTGTATTATACTTTTCCTTAAGATGCAAACTCAATATTACCTTGTACTTACAAACTAAGACGTAATTGGAGGCAAAACAATCCTATTGGGTTTAATTCACATTTAAATAATAGTAGTTTAAATAATAGCAATTTTTGAGGTATAGAGAACAAAATTATGGAAAGATCTGGAAATCCCCAGGTCCCAAACATTCTGGATAATAGGTCCCACACCTGTACCAGCTTTTGTATATAACAGTGTATCTGAAAGATACGTACTAATTCTACCACATTTTAGCCTGTATGTGTAAAAACTGCTAGGTTCTGGCAGAAAACCTGTTGAATTAAAATATTTAAGCGTCTACAGAAATCCTTTGGAAGAAAAGCTGAAACTTGCCATCCAACTTCTTGAAGTTCACACCCCATGACAGTATGTCACTCCAATAAGCAGGGTGTCGATTGACAGCTCAGCTTCCCATGATTATCTGCACTGACTTGTGTCATAGAAGTCAAGTGATTCCTATGATACAGCAAACTGTACTTGCCCAAAGACAAATTGGCGGCTTGCTTCAGAAGCCTTTAATTGCAGAAAGGACTGTAGATCAGAAAGTAATTTGAAGCAAAACATATGTTTAGTGCAATTCTGTAACAATCTTTATGTTTTATAAAACTAATATTCAGAATGGGGCTGCTGCTTTCACAAAATAAGAAATTGTTTTATCTATAGCTCAGAGCCATCTCCCATCATCATTGTTTTCAATGGATGGTCAACACTTGTTTCCCCCTGTGAGGTGCACTAGAGGGAGGCCTGCCGATTTGTTGTTTAGCTGTCGACAAAGGCCATATTGATCCAACACAACAAGACTGTTTTAGAAGCCTTATAGGTTAGAGACTTCCCCACGGGAAATGCAACCAGTACGAAGAGATAGGGAACTGCAGAGAGCCAAGAAAGCACTTTGCACAAGAACACAAAAGCACTGCAGCCCATTTGTCCCAGAAAGGTCAACCCTCCCTTTAATGTATCTGAGTTTCTCATTTACAGTAAGAAAAAAAAAAAGATTAGATCTTTATACTTCTGGACTTTCTTAGCGTGCATATCCTTATATATAACAGCAAGCTGATGGGAGAGTATATATATATATATATATATATATATATATATATATATATATATATGAAATGGCTGCTGACTGCAAAATTTGATGGAAGCAACAAAACAAGGGTTAAAAACAGAAACCATTAAGGAGCCTAGGTTGTGCAAATGAAACACATTTCATAAGGAAAGCAACATGACCAGGATGAAAAAGGCCAAGCAAAAATCCAGTGCTACGTCCCACTGGCAGCCCTCTAGCTATTCCAGGATTACAACTCCCAGCAAGGGGTAGTTGCAAACAATTACTGTCAAGGGTCTGTGGGAGTTGCAGTTGCACAGCAGCTAAAGGGGCTACTGCTTGGCTGCCCTAATCTGCAGCTCAGGTCTATATTTGAGGGTGCACACTGGGGCAACAGAGCACAGGAAAGATCTATACATCTTGATGATCAGAAGCATGCATATCATATTGTTTGCAGGATATATCACTAATACATGACTTATTATGTATAGAGAGGGACACCATATAGGTGTGTGCAGAGAGTGCATTGCTATGAGCACATTATGAACAGGTCTCCGCTAAGGGAAGTACAAAGCAGAGATACAAAGCAGAGATACAAAGCAGAGAGCCTCTGCACCTGTTGCTGTACAAAGCAGCCAGAGCTGCCATCGAACCTCCCCAATGCACAGAGGCTCCTCTCAGCCTCAGCCTGTACAAGCAGTCTCCCCAAAGCCATCTCCTGGGGAAAAGGAGTAATTGTGCAGGTGATGCCCACTAACCTAGAAACAGGCATCTCAATGCCCTACTGACACGGTGCAAGCAATGCACACCCCATGCAGTCTATGCAAAGATCCCCACACAGCCAGCAGGAGCCATACACTCACATACATAGAAAATGATAATAACATAATCTGCAAATAATTACCTGTCCCCCTTGCATGCATGTCTACCTCCCAAAGGGATGTATCTAGATAGCTATTAACCCCTGTGGCACCTTGTGATTGGAATGGCAAGCTAAGCTGACATACCAGATCTCCCAGCTGTAAGTCCCCGGTACGGGCTGTCCGCTGGGGTCAGCGTGTTGCACGGTGCCAGTGAGAGGAATGGGTTACTGTGCTGTCGCTGTCTCCAAGCTCACTGGGATTCAGTCCTGCATCTACATGTTATTAAAGCCTCCGTGACGCACATGGGCGGGGCCCTGTCAGAGGGGGTGTGTGACGCACAAGGGTGATCCTGCTCCGTCCCCCATAGAAGGACACGGGGGGCGTGGCTTTTCCGGTAGCAGACAGGCAGCGTGCTCCTGGAATGTATCTGTGTGACGCAGGCTGTTTCCTATGACGCAGACAACATTGTTTGATCTATTAATAGGGCCCCACGCACTAAAAATAGCTCCGACCCTGAAATAGTAGTCAGCAGACGGGGGGGGACACCGCGCAAGGACGTCACCAGTAGTCGGATATAGCCCAGGGTACGAGGGTTCCCGGGGATTCTCTTCATATTTACCGCTGAAAGGATTCCATGGGCACTTAGGTTATGGAAAGGTGGCGGCCAGGTCTCGCCCTGTATTATGTGTCTGTGATGTAACGGCTTATTCCTAACGCGACATACTGTGGCCCTACTGTGTCTATAGTGACACCCATACTGTGGCCCTACTGTGTCTATAGTGACACCCATACTGTGGCCCTACAGTGTCTATAGCGACACCCATACTGTGGCCCTACAGTGTCTATAGCGACACCCATACTGTGGCCCTACAGTGTCTATAGCGACACCCATACTGTGGCCCTACAGTGTCTATAGCGACACCCATACTGTGGCCCTACAGTGTCTATAGCGACACCCATACTGTGGCCCTACTGTGTCTATAGCGACACCCATACTGTGGCCCTACTGTGTCTATAGCGACACCCATACTGTGGCCCTACTGTGTCTATAGCGACACCCATACTGTGGCCCTACTGTGTCTATAGCGACACCCATACTGTGGCCCTACTGTGTCTATAGCGACACCCATACTGTGGCCCTACTGTGTCTATAGCGACACCCATACTGTGGCCCTACTGTGTCTATAGCGACACCCATACTGTGGCCCTACTGTGTCTATAGCGACACCCATACTGTGGCCCTACTGTGTCTATAGCGACACCCATACTGTGGCCCTACTGTGTCTATAGCGACACCCATACTGTGGCCCTACTGTGTCTATAGCGACACCCATACTGTGGCCCTACAGTGTCTGTGGCCTACAGTGTCTATAGCGACACCCATACTGTGGCCCTAGTGTTTATAGTGACACCCATACTGTGGTTACTGTGGCCCTACAGTGTTTATAGACACCCATACTGTGGCCCTACTGTGTTTATAGTGACACCCATACTGTGGCCCTACAGTGTTTATAGTGACACCCATACTGTGGCCCTACTGTGTTTATAGTCAAACCCATACTGTGGCCCTACAGTGTTTATAGTGACACCCATACTGTGGCCCTACTGTGTTTATAGTGACACCCATACTGTGGCCCTACTGTGTTTATAGTGACACCCATACTGTGGCCCTACAGTGTTTATAGTGACACCCATACTGTGGCCCTACTGTGTTTATAGTGACACCCATACTGTGGCCCTACTGTGTCTATAGTGACACCCATACTGTGGCCCTACAGTGTTATAGTGACACCCATACTGTGGCCCTACTGTGTTTATAGTCAAACCCATACTGTGGCCCTACAGTGTTTATAGTGACACCCATACTGTGGCCCTACTGTGTTTATAGTGACACCCATACTGTGGCCCTACTGTGTTTATAGTCAAACCCATACTGTGGCCCTACAGTGTTTATAGTCAAACCCATACTGTGGCCCTACAGTGTTTATAGTCAAACCCATACTGTGGCCCTACAGTGTTTATAGTGACACCCATACTGTGGCCCTACTGTGTTTATAGTGACACCCATACTGTGGCCCTACTGTGTTTATAGTGAAACCCATACTGTGGCCCTACAGTGTCTATAGTGACACCCATACTGTGGCCCTACTGTGTTTATAGTGAAACCCATACTGTGGCCCTACAGTGTCTATAGTGACACCCATACTGTGGCCCTACTGTGTTTATAGTCAAACCCAAACTGTGGCCCTACTGTGTTTATAGTGAAACCCATACTGTGGCCCTACAGTGTCTATAGTGACACCCATACTGTGGCCCTACAGTGTCTATAGTGACACCCATACTGTGGCCCTACTGTGTTTATAGTCAAGGAGAACCCCCCCGCAGGAGTAGTACAGTGGGACATGCCGGGCGCACCTCAAAGCCAATATCCCTTTCCATTAGCCCTCTCTGCGGTACTGCACTGATATTAGGGTTTGCCTGAGAAAATACATTTTTGTAATGGGGATGTACAATATAAATGGTTCTGAAGCGTGCACCCATTTATTTAGTAAATAAACACGAACATACATATTTAGTTAATACCTGGTCCAGAAGAACTACAACTCACATACCGTCAGTTCCGACTGATAAACCATTAGTACCAACTTCTCTGATCTGAAGCAGCTGCCCTGCCAGCCTGTGCCTTTATACACAATCCAACTCCTGTGTGACTTGTATCCCTGATTCAAACTGCATTTAACTTTTACTGCACATACAATATAACTTAAACACTTCACATGTATTTATTTGTAGTGCATTAAGCACCAAATATAACTCTTTAGTTAGGTAAAACAGTGGGCACATTGAATGATAAGCCTTTGATGTGGGATCTCATGCTATAGACACTTGCTGCACTCTAATAGCAAAAAGGGGAGCACTCACCAGATGGGTTGAACTGCAACTAGGTACACCCTGCTACAACGTCTCAAACACGCCCCCGATCCAGGCAAAACTTAGTGAAATATAGATAAATTGTGGACGGAGCACAGGAACATCCTTCCATAAAATATCACTTTTATTCAAACGATTAAAACCATCACGGAGTTAGGCACCCACAGCTTTACGCGTTTCATGGCTTCTCGCCACTTCATCAGAACGTAAAGCTGTGGGTGCCTAACTCCGTGATGGTTTTAATCGTTTGAATAAAAGTGATGTTTTATGGAAGGATGTTCCTGTGCTCCATGCTGCACTCTAATGGCTGCCTTACTTGCCGTAAAGTCCTATGGGAGGAAATCGCTATACTTTTCCCTTTCCATTTAAAAGTAATCACTGTTATATG
Source organism: Xenopus tropicalis (assembly GCF_000004195.4). NCBI lineage: Eukaryota > Metazoa > Chordata > Amphibia > Anura > Pipidae > Xenopus > Xenopus tropicalis. The sequence goes on along the minus strand of NC_030678.2, from coordinate 135,307,242 downwards.
ACTATGTGGGCTAGGTACACAGAGATATGAATACAATCGCCTTAGGCAGGTAACCCAGAGCAGCCAGTCCAATTTTGCTTTCATTTTTATAACAGAACTCCCATTTGAACCCAGTTTGAAAATTAATGAAAGTGCTCCGATCACTTTTTGCAATATACATAAACTTTCTGTTTTTGCATATTTTTGAGGTATTAGCATTAGCAGGACACATTTTAGACTTCTTAATTTCAAGCTTGCAGCTCTCCTTCAGGTAGTCACTGACTATATGCTGCCTGTATAGTCTTAGGGGCACATTTACTAATCCACGGACGGTCCGAAGGCGTCCGAATGCATTTTTTTCGTAATGATCAGTATTTTGCGACTTTTCCGCCGCCATCCTGACTTTTTCGTATGTTCCACGACTTCTTCTTCGCCGTCGCGACTTTTTTGTATATTTTCCGTGACTTTTTCGTCACCGGCACGAAAAAATCGGATTGGTTTTTCCACCGTTTACAATCGCTCAATACGAAAAAATCGTGACGGCGACGAAAGTGTCGCGCAAAATACAATAAAGTCGCGACAATTGCGATGTTTTCCTTTTCGGGGTTCGGATTCGTGGATTAGTAAATCTCCCCCCTGGTGTCACTGATACTCTGATTCTGAAAGAGCTGCAAACCTGGCACAATCAGTCAAAAACTGTAAATGTCTCAAAACCCACTAAAATAAAGAAGGAATGTAAATGGCAAAAGTGCTCAAAGACGACCTCTAAGTTTACATGAACTTTCTGTAGGAGTTTAGATCCCCCAGGTTTGACAGAAAGATGTAGTAAATGAATCTAAGCACTGAAACCTGTATGGGAAGCATACAAATGTCAGCTGGGTACATGTCACAGGAGAGTTCATATTAACAGTGGAATGAGTCCTTATTTCTGTTATTCTGCAACAGGCATTCCTGTCAAAGTAAAATAAGCGCTTCCACTTTAATGCAAAGCAATATAATGGAAAAAAATACCTTAAGTTACAGGGAAAAAGGAAATTATTTACAAAAATTTGCTTTCTAAATTTTTGGATAAGCGATCCCTGTAATACAGTATCTTTATTCTTCAAGAATACACTGCCCTTGCTAGATCTGCCTTATTGCATAGGGATTTCCAAACGCCTGCCCTCAACTTTGTGCTGAACTACAACTCCCAGTTTGGCAGCCTTTGTTTTGTCAAAACAGGTTTCTCTGCAACCTGCAAATTGTCAGTTGTGTTCGCTGTATGTTTTGCCGTGTGTGATCAGAGTTCACATTTCTTGTTCCATTGTGTAGTGCATGGGTCATTTGTTTAGTTGAGTGTTAAGAAAAATCCATAATACACTTAGTTGGCAATTACTCTCCATATTGCATATGGTTAAGCGGTTAAGCATTAGTCGTAATAATCAATACAGATAACATTCTAGCTGCGTCAATAGGAAACATTGACTTGGTTGGGCGATATATCATTGCCTCACTGTAATAACAAAGTTTCCATTTTAATTCTGCTTGGGTTAGAGCTTGCAGGCTTTGTTCATTGGGCTTTGTGAACCCCAAAGCAGGCAAAAAGTGGCCTACTCTATGGCTTCTGAATGAATGGTGTGTTGTTAGATATTTCCTTTTATTGTACAGTATAAAAGAACACTCAGGCGTATGTATAGTAAATTTCTGACAGTATACATAGCACTTATTTTTTTATTTTTATTTTTTTTTTACATGAGATATTTTCATCTAACTTTGAAGGCAAAAAAACTGGAAATTGTCATAAAAAAATAGGTAGAAATAAGAGCGAGCAGAAAAGGATATTGTATATGGGTGCTGTGACATCCGCCCAGTGCCTGTCATGTTGTTTGATCACTCCCTGTGCACTCACCAGGCAGCTGCGTGCCCTCAGGGAAAATTAAAGTCCCTGGGAACAAAATGTTAAAGGAAAACCGTCTTCGGAATAAAAAGCATTTACAACAGTACTGAAAAAAATACTTTCCTACTGGAAAAGTTATCAGCATTTTTTTATGCTTGCTCTGTATTGCTTTTTGGCAGATATTCAAAATTTACTGTCATGATCAAAGCAAGTGTGCCACAAGACCATGCAATTTCTCTGCTTGGAATACCAGTGGCTGATTTAACGCTATGGGGCACTTGGGCATTTTGATGGTACTTTGATGGCTGCTTCAAAATGTTACCTGTTCCACAGGTCTGAGAGTGAGAGAGATAAGGAGACTTAGCTGAGGCACAGAAGGGAAGGTTTTGCATTTGCAGTGAGCACTGCTGCCAGTTTAGGTGTTTTTTTCCAATAAGTGCCTGGGCTGAATGATGGCTTTAGTACAGAACTAGCTAAAGACTTTCTGTACTGCTGATGCCTCTGCACAGGGTGGCACAGAGGATCATTGGAAATAATATAATAATAACTACAATGGCAGCAGGATTTCCTGGGCTCATATTTTTTTTTTTAAATAAGAGAAGCACCAGAGAGGGATCCCAGGGTAGCAATTAGAATCATCTTGAGGCGCCTAACAAATTGGCACCCCATAAGATTTTAGGTTTGATTGTCCTTAAAAGCTTAGGTAAAAATGCTATTATGATAAAAGGTTCAGTTATGTAAACATGGTATCCCTTTAAATGAAGTCGGGCATAAACATTTGTATTGATAAAGGTAAGGTTCTCTGCCTGGCACAGGGGCCACAGCTGTCCTGTTGGTATCTCTTCCATATGGCCTGGTTACCGTACCCTTTTTTAAACTGAACAGTTTTATTTCTAGAAAATATATGAATTAACAAGTTTATTAAGGCATTTACTAGTATCAGGGGAGTAACAATAATTGAAGGAAACTGCAAATGCTGTGGCAATCTTAATATACAGTTATGAAATAGGATATTCCCAGAGTTTTGTGGTGAGTTTGCGGTTAGGCTCATTAAAAAAATAAATACACCACTGGGAGATACATTTAGGAATTCCATTCAGTCCATTATCCTAATGGCTGCTCTGAAAGTTTTCTAACACTGCCTTTATTTAGGAGAATCTTGTTCTAGATATTGAAAGCATATGAAATTATCATCTATAAGGCTAATGCCATATGGGCATACACCTCACATTTACTTAAAAGGTAAATAGGCAGTCTGTAGTATTTGCATTCCCAAGAGATACCATCCTGAGAGAAGTGTCTGCCATAGACACTACATTTTCAACCAAATCTATGGGAAGTGGCTGTCTTTGGATACAGGCATTTTGATTACTGATTCACCCTGAGAGGGCTGTAACAATAACATGACCCATGTGTCATGAGTTTTATAAGTAGTATTTCTTGAAGTGAATAGGCAACAATGTATTAGTGTAAAGAGGGTAAAGGTTTTTGCTTATGCTGATCATACTGTAACTGCTCTAAATATTTGTGTGCATTAAGTGGGTTCTGCCGTATTGCTTGTGTCCAAAGACTTGTGCATTGCCCGTAGACTCTACAATAACAAAAGTAGCCACCCAGGGGCCCAGCCTAAATGCCAAAGGCCCCAGTACAAATTTTGACACAGGGCTTCCTCCTTAGTGTCCTCAAAGAACCGACCATCATTAACCACCAGTTGCTTTCCTAATCTTACATCTTCTCTCCACCTATGTCCCTCATGTATATTTTGGTTTGAAGACTGTTCCTCTCATACTGCATTAGCATGGAAAGAAGAAATGTCCTTAAATATAAAATTCTTGTCTCTAAAGTCTTGTTTCAAAATTAACATTCACTCTTCACTATGCCCCTTTCATCAATCTGTCTCTCTACATGCAGCTTTGTGCTTGAGGTAGCTATTTTTGAAGAAAGTTAGCTCTAATATATTGTCTGGGCAAAGGGAGCACACACAATTGGGGAGCAGCAAAATAATTTAAAAAAATGTAAAAGAAAAAAAAAAAAAAAAACGAACAACAAAAAATTGAGGGATAATAGCAAATTGTCTAAGATTATTGCTGTGTACATCATACCAAAATGTAACAGTGAACTACCCCTTTAATGAGTTGTCAAATTACTTCCTAAAACTAAACTCCATGGCAGACATGCCCTGCACAAAGGGTCACATAAAGCTCACTAATTTCAGTGAGGGCTGATTTATTTCATATGGGGGGGCATTAACACTTTACATAAGGGGTTAACAATCCTTTCTATACCCCGCTAGAGATAATTTCAGATTACATATGTCAAGACTGCATACAGTAATTTTGCTGCATGCAATTGTAAATTAGAAAGGCTACAAAGTAGGGAATAACACCAGTTTGGCATGCCTGCCTTGGGGGGTCTAGTGCTGCAACAGCCAGAGCAGGAACGGGTAATTAGCAAAGCTTTTTTCTTTCAAAATATGGGAAAAAAATGGTTTTGATTTGGGAAACCTAGTACAGGTATGGGAATTGATATCTGGAAACCAGTTATACAGAAAGCTCCAAATTACAGGAAGGCAATTACAGGAAGACAAAAGATGCAGATCCAAATTACAGAAGGCCCCTTATCCAGAAGACCCCAGGTCCCAAGCACTCTGGATAACATGCCTGCACACACCACTCAACAATGGAAAGTTTTATTTCTGTACAGAGACTTCAAAACTAGCAATACATTATAGTCAGTAATTTTCTCTCCATGGATTGGTCCTACGCATACTGACAGATCACTGTGCAATCTCTTTAAAAAGCCTGTACCAAACATCCAACCTGTTGATGCGAGACCTGCGAGAGATTCTTGGCCAGGCGGAAATGCCAGTGTGTATTCTGCTCGATGTTATTGGTTGGCTGGCCCACATGTTGCCCAATCAGACTGCAATGTTAACAGCTTGTATAGGAACAACTTTTGGCTATGTTCTCAAGGTAGTGTTTGATTTGTCAGGTTGCACTTACAAACATTATATGGAGAAAAAGTATTGATTTGCTGAACATCATAATTATTCTAACGTGTATACATACATTTAGACAAATATATAAAATTAACAAAATTATGTTTTATACACCACACCTTTATTCTACTGTCCTAACTTTAGCACACAGGATAGACTATTACATTTCTGTGGCCAGTAAGCTGAAATATACAAGTAGCTGACAAGATTTGGAAAGTCAAGGCAGCCAGAGAAAGTAAACGAATGAGCATTACACATACAGAGCAAAGCATACACCCCACCCTAGCTAGTGAGACACTATCAAACACACATTTCCTGAGATACTCTCACAGTCTGTGCTGTCGTGGGGTTTTGCTTCTTGTGCAGCAGAGCACAGCTGTGCATTGACTGACTGCCGATACCCAATTGCTTGTCATCTCAAGCATACGCAGATGGCTTGTATTCTTGTTTAGGAAACTAAAAAAATTCAGGATTAATGGCAACCATTCATTTTATGTTGGCCTATGAAACTGTCACATCCCCTGCTGTTGTGGAACTTCCAGCTCCCTCGCTAGTGGGGGGAGGGATGTTGGGAGTTGTAGTTACTTAATTCCTGGAATGCAAAAAGGCTTAGTTTTAAGTTAATGAGACTCAAGTTTTGAAAGAAAAAAAGGGCATCCATAAAAAGTAGCAAAGTCTGTTTGCACAGCTGAACTGAATTATATTTTTTACAAAATATTTAGGCATAAATCTAAGGAGAAAATTTCAGTATTCAGTACTTTACACGCAATGGGTATTACATAAGAGGCCAGATGATTTATAGCTATGTACAATACTCCTGTTATGACCCTTCGTTTAACAAATAAAAATTGTTTTCCTTTAGTCAGGGGATAATTTCACTACTTTTACATTTTTGGTTCCACTTGATGTATAGCTGATGGCCAACAAATTCTTCAAAAAGCATTGGAACTGAGAGGCAGGAACCTCAGCCCCTAATGGCTGCTTCTTACATATTATATTTCTTTTTCTATTTTCTATTTCTATAGTGCTCACACTATACAATACTGTAATACTAAAAGTCATAAACACAACATATACTCTTATCACAAAAGCCATGCATAAATTGTAAAATATATCCTTATAAATGGTGCTCAGTGATGTCTTCAGTTTTAACTGGCACTTACTGATGTCACTTGTACCACGTGGAACTTTTGTAAGACCTGTCACCCTGGAAGGGCCTGCTGCTCTGTGCCTTTCTGTGGTCATTGTGATCTCATTTGTGTCATAACTCACTGAGGTACCATATCAGTGCTATTATGTATTATTTAGCAATATTTATGGATTTCATGGCAGGCGCAGATGTACTTAAGCTAGACACTTACATTAAAGAGCTCCCTGACAAGATTTACAAGTATAGGATCTATTATTCAGAATGTTTGAAACCTGTGGTTTTCCAGATAAGGGATCTATCTGTAATTTGGATCACAATACCTAAATTTGGCCAAAATATAGATCCATTATTTATAATTGAAGAGAAAGAGTAAAATTAGAAATACATGCGTAACACAAACTCTATAGAAAATGGTCTTAAAATAATTTGGAGCTTTCTCGAAAAGGGTTTACGGATAAGGGATCCCACATCTGCACCCCGAAGGAAACATCAACACAAAAATTCTTGCCTAATAAAAGGAAACATAATTCTAAGAAACTTTGCAATATACATTCATTACAAATTTGTAATGGTTTTTTTGTATATATAATTGCTATTAAAAGAAGTGTTTGTCCTTTTCTATTCTCTGCCCTGGTGGCTCTGGCATTTGAACCAATGTAACACAGACAGCAGCCTGACAGACCTGCCTTGCTGGAGGAGAATAAAGCTGGCCAAACACGCACTGATAATATCGTACAAAACCTTGTTTCGTACGATATTCGGTGCATGTATGGCAACTCGGCCAAACGGCCAATATCGCAGAAGGCTGCTGATATTGGTTGACTTGCCGATCGGGCGGGTTAAAATATTTTGATCGGGCGCCATTGAAGGCGCCTGAGCAAAATCTGCCTTCAGGGCTGAATCGGCAGAAGGAGGTAGAAATCCTATTGTTTCTACCTCCATATCTGACGATTCACCCCTGAATGTCAGTGGAGGGTTGGAACGATCTTTTGTGCAACCGATGGTCGCATGAAAGATCGAAAATCGCCACATGTGTGGCCAGCTTAACTTTGCCAACATTGTTTAAAAAATCATAACCAGTTCAGCAAATGCTGCTTTCAATATCAATTACATTTACAAATAACTTTTAAAGCAGTAACATTTAATAAATTCATATTGTAAAGTTGCTTAGAATTATGTTTTCTTTTATTAGGCAAAAAAATATTTTTTGGGTTGATCTCAACTAAGAGTGTAGCAATATATATGTTAGGGATACACCTTATCCCTCATTCTTCTTTTGCTTGGATTTATTTGAGGGAAGGCGGCAGCAAATAATTAAAAAAACAAAACAAAAAAAAAACCTATAACAATGAAGACTGGACTATCTGAAAAGTGTCTTATAATAGGACATTCTATAGCATACTTAGGGGGCACATTTACTAAAACGTCATATTTTCTCGTATTTTTGAATCTACATATTCTACTAAACTCGTTTTCCCAAATGTCTAATATTTACTAAAAAAAAAAAAAAGTTGCACAGAAATGTCGTTGCAAGAAAAGTCATAAAAAAAACTCCACTTTTTTAAAAAAGTGAAAAATCCAGATTTTATCAATTTGTCACTGTAAAAATTAAAAAAAGTCAGGATTTTCTGACAAAGGCCAGAGTAAAGACAAAAAGAAAAAACATCAAGGAAAGGGAAGGGACTTTCGCCATTGACTTCTACATAAACTCGGCAAGTTTAAACTGCCAAATATTCCAATTTTGATTTTTAGCTGTTTAGACGCATAGTCGCAGCATTTCTTCTCTGCAACTTTAAAAAGAAAAAAAAAAAAATTCAAGTAGTAAATGAGCCCCTAAATGTCAACCACTCCTTTATAACAGGACATGGGTTTTAAATATTGCAACTTCTAAAATTCATGAAAGCAACTTAAAATTATCATGACTATCATTTCAGTTAGCAGGAGAAAGTAATGTAGTTATAGTTATGGCAACCTCTTTCATTTATTTGTAGACCCACAAATTCTCAATCCAGTATATTCAAGCTATGAATATGCCCTTATTATGAAAACCCATACACATACCAGGCAAATGAATACAGTAATGTCAGTTTAAAATGATCATACTCTGCTTGTAGAATTGGCTTAGCAGTGCTTTGTAGTTTCAATTATCCTACCTGCGCAGAGATACGAGTTATGTCATTTACTGGAAATTAACGTCTTAAATCCAAGCAGAAAACAGGTCTTTTCATTGTTTTTGTCTTGTCTCAGGATTATACCTGCCAGAAAGTCCTTTACAGAAACACTATAAAAGGGTTGATTTTAATGGGCCTATTTAGCTTGCGCCATTATGCACAGCTACTTGTATAGCAGACAGCAGGTGCAAAATTGTCTTGGATTTTAACTGCAGGGATTTTAAGTAAAGGCACTCAATGCACCCCTGACTTTAAACAATTAGTTTCTCTTCTAAAAATGCCTGTTTTTTTCAGGACTTGTGGTTGTCTTCCAGACTGGATCCTGCTGAAGGTGAACCCACTGCCCCCAAGATGTACAAACACAAAGTATTGGCAAGCTGTCAGCAGCTGGCAGGCCATGAAGAGGATATGAAAGGCCACCAATGCAATATGAAATACAAACAGAAATGGGTTATGCACTTTTCCTTTTGTTAAATTCTATTTTTGGAGTTCTTTCTGAGTTGAATTAAGCAGGTCCACACACATGCGTAATTAATTCAACTTTATGGCATGTTTGCGTTGGATTCTTGGAATATGGCCCAGGGCTGCTGCTTTTCGGAATGTGCTGGTGGTTATTATTATGGACTGCTTTGCCAGCAGCTTTCTGGGATTCAAGCCACTGCCTAAAGAAGATTTGAAATTGCTTGTATTAATCATACATCAACAGAAGAGGTGGGCTGCACAGATGGCATTTTAGAGATGCAGGAGGGAAAGTGTTTGTTTCCTTAGCATTGTGTGGAGATATGGGAACGCCTGTGCGATGCAACCAATCAGAAAGTAATGCGTTATTAACTGGAATGGTGCCGGTGGCAAAATATGATCCAATAATAGTGCTGAATACATTGATATATTGATAAACTGATAAACTGTTTGGTTTGCCTTGTATTTATGTCATGTGCTAATTAAGGATGTACCAAATCCACTATTTCTTCATGAAACTTTCAGCCCAATACCGAATCTTAATTTGCACACGCAATTAAGGCCATGGGGGCTAAAGAGAGCACAGTGAAAAATGTTCAACTTCTGTGTTTATGTGACAAAAAGTCAAGCACTTTTAAGGATTTGTATTTGGTTCGGCCAGGCATGTGGATTCGGCCAGATCTGAATTGTGCTTAAAAAGGCCAAATCTTGGTCGAATCCTGGATGGGCCGTTCTGAATTGTTAATTGCTTCTTTGTTAAGTTGGCGTTGCCAAAAGCAAGAGCTTCCCAAACTATAGGCTTGCCCCACCACGAAGGCCCAAAGCAATAGTTGGGGGAGCAGTCCTGTAGGATGAAATTTGTGTAAATGTTCATTTGTATAGTCATGGAACTATAGCAGTATGGCGTATGGGGCCTTAAAACAAATGTTGGACCACTAAAACCCAAAATGTCCCATCACCTCTGCTTTAGGGTAGCTGCGCTCAAGGAGAATTTTGAATGCCGTGACGTACTTTTGTGTTGACAAAACATGGGGAATGCCCATGAATCACTTCAGCCACAAAGGCATTGTTATGGCTAAGACATATATTCTGATGCCAATCACTTGGCTTCCTCTATTTTCTCCCCTTGTCACAAGAGTCGTGTGACCTGAAATTAGTAAGGTGATGTGGATACCACCTACCACCACCAGCACTTAGCAAAGTACAATGCTGTGGGACTACTGCCACTGAACCTGGTTAGAAAGTTGCAACAAGCAAATCATCAAACAACAAATCATTTCCTAAACACAGTAATTCCAAGTGTGCAGCAGAACAAAGTCAAATAGCAATTACACCACAGTGAAGCACCCCTGCCACTGCAATACTTCAGTCAGATACTAGGAAGAAGCCATTTGCCTCAGGGATAAGGTGGTAAGAGTCTGTTCTCTTGCACTACAAGTTTTAATTAAACAACTAATTAGGATGCCATCTTATAAAATTAAAGTTGCCTGTGAAGGTAGCTTAGCTGCAGCCTCAGGTCTATTGCATGCATTTTAAGAGCAGTTTTCCATTTGAAATTGGTAACTGCATATTACAGTAATGAACACTATGGCCATCACTCTTATGTGAAATAAGTTTAAGTCATATTATACAGTATTAACACACATTAGGGACCCCCTAAGAACTATTTCCAAATGCTAACAAACCCCTGCCAGGTTCACCTCCCTACAGGCAGCATAGGGCAGGCAGAGTATGACATACATTCAGGCAGCATAGGGCAGGCAGAGTATGGCACACACAGGCAGCATAGGGCAGGCAGAGTATGGCACACACAGGCAGCATAGGGCAGGCAGAGTATGGCACACACAGGCAGCATAAGGCAGGCAGAGTATGGCACACACAAGTCGCATAGCGGAGACAGAGTATGGCACACACAGGCAGCATAGGGCAGGCAGAGTGTGGAACACACAGGCAGGGTGGGGCAGGCAGAGTATGGAACACACAGGCAGGGTATGGAACACACAGGCAGCATAGGGCAGGCAGAGTATGGCTCACACAGGCAGCATAGGGCAGGCAGAGTATGGCTCACACAGGCAGCATAGGGCAGGCAGAGTATGGCTCACACAGGCAGCATAGGGCAGGCAGAGTATGGCACACACAGGCAGCATAGGGCAGGCAGAGTATGGCACACACAGGCAGCATAGGGCAGGCAGAGTATGGCACACACAGGCAGCATAGGGCTTTCAGAGTATGGCACACACAGGCAGCATAGGGCAGGCAGAGTATGGCACGCACAGGCAGCATAGGGCAGGCAGAGTATCGCACATACAGGCAGCACAGAGCAGGCAGAGTATCGCACACACAGGCAGCATAGGGCAGGCAGAGTATCGCACACATAGGCAGGGTAGGGCAGGCAGAGTATCGCACACACAGGCAGCATAGGGCAGGCAGAGTATGGCACACACAGGCAGCATAGGGCAGGCAACATAGGGCAGGCAGAGCATGGTACACACAGGCAGGGTAGAGCAGTACAGGCAGAGAAGGGAAGGTGAAAGGGAAAACTATTATGACTGCACAAGTAACTGATCATGACCACTCCAACATGTGTGTACTGCAGTACAATACCCACACTGCTCCTACAGTCTGCGGTGTGAACATGTGACCAATGCAGGGGTTTACAGTCTGAAAATGCAGGATCTTAAAGGTGTGAACAAAACAGGGGCTTACATCCTGAATCTAAAGTATGAATAATGCAGGGAAGCATTAATCTCAGTACTAATAACATTTAAAGTTTACACAAGGTTAAGCCATCACAGGAGACATACAGATGGGGGGCCACTGGGGGTGGGGCATGGGCAGCCAGTCGGACAGCACCAAATTAGATAATAGTGACAAATATCACATTCACAAACCGACAGCAACGAAGTGGACAACTGAAGGGAATTAGTAGCAGTAAAATTGGATTGACAATGGCAATTCTTTATTTTGGAAGCTTCTGAATTGCATAAAAGATATCAGAGAAGGAGACCTTCAGGGTAGAGTGGGGATTGTCACTAATACAACACATTACAACTACGCCAACAGCCAAATACTAATAGAAGTGGTCAATAGTGGAGCCCAATTTTTAGTGTGCCATTTGTACAAAATTTGGTGGGTCACCCTGGAAACCATAATCCTGTTTTTCTACATAGGAGGCATTTTTTGTGCAATCTCGTACGTACATTAAGGGTGAGGAAAGAAGACTGCATACGTTAAAAATGGTCACACAATGAGGGAAGACAGAATACCAGTGTAGTGTTTTGCTTGTGTCTGTTTAGAAGCTGAAGGAATCCTTCAAGCCCCAGTGATAATGAAAGGAGTCAGTGCGCATTGCTTTATGTCCCATCACGAAAGACATGTTTCTTTGTTTGTGTGAAAATAAGGAAAACAGGTTGGGTGTATATATTTGTCTCATAGTGAGGTGTGCCTTGCACAATGCTACCTGTGGCTGCCAAACTCCCTGCCTCACTGGCATCATGGAAGGTCTGCTATTTTGCCAAGCGACATCTATGGTATCATCACTCCTAAAATATAGTGGGCCATCCCTTGATTCTACAACTAAAGATAGAAGATGTGGAAGAAGGAATAAAAGTTGGATTACTAACATTTTCTATTCTGGAAATATAAAGTATTCTAACAAGTACATAAAGTGTGAAGCCCGTTCCCAGTTGCCTGCAACAAGCACAGCCATTCCTAACAGCTATCCAGGAAAGCTGAAATAGAATGCCCCTTTCACCTCTGACCTTAACTGTATACGCAGTTGCATTCCAGCAGGCGTAGGAGAGTCTCCTTACACACATAGGATCGTAAAGATCCACCATAAACTAGGGTCGGATATAGCCGAGACATCTATAAAAAGCTAATGGCACAGTAACGCATTTTGATAAGTTTCTAACGTAGTATGGCCATCAATCCTTTCTGCTTAGCACTCAATTATCATCACTCAACGCACGGTTTCAGCCCTATTTTAGCATCTGGGGCAGCACTCCATTCTCTGCTTGTGCACATGACATTAACAGGCAAATACAGCAGGGTTTCAGTGACCAAGTGTTGGGTATATATATTTTCACAACTCAGAATGATAATAGCATATTAATGGAGGGGGTAAGGTACTTTTCCTGTGATCATCTATCAGTATTTTTGTTGTAAACACAGCTCTAAGAACTTGACACAGACGCAACAAGACCAAAAATGATGCAGAGATTCACTGAATTCAGTTTTATGATTCTGATAATCATTAAATTATTTGCAACGTTTTAGCTTTTGTAGACAACAATGTGTTGTTTTCAGTTGCCTAGTGCAACAAATTTACCTTACAAAAAAGGTTTAAACCTGACCAGCCAAACCAAGGTGGCCATACATGGGCCGATAAAAGTTGCAGAAGGACCACGTCAGCAGCTTATAGAGCTATGTATAGGGCCCTTAAAGGGCCTACCAGGCCAAAATCTAGCTGAACATTTGGCAGATGACGATTGTGAAGATTTAAAAATCCAGCTGGGGCAAGGAGCCCAACAGCTTTTTGATGTGGTCCTTGCCTCAACTGCCTTAATACCATTGGCCACCTAAAAGTGGGCATCTTGGAGAAAGATTCCCTTGTTTGGCGACCTTGCCTAATAAGCGGGTATTTCAGTGTATGGCCAGCTTTAGGGCAACTCCCGATCCCTTTTGCTTGGTTACCTTCTTTGTGCCATCCAATTTCAGGCCTTTTAGCATATTCCTGCTATGTTACTAAAGACTAGTCTTGTTAAATAACAACAAAATGTGGTTTGATAAGCTACATCTGCATCGCCCAGCCAGCTTATAGAATGAAAGAAAATGGTATAGTGAGTGTTATAATCACCCAACAAGATCTTTAACTCCTCTTTCATGCTTGAAACACATCAAGTATCATGTAGAAGCCAATGCTGCCTCCCCATCCAGGTGGAACATGAAAATATGGCTCTACCCATGTATTAAATTACATGGGACCTTAAGGTCAGCAGCCGATGGTGGGCTACAAAAAAAACACAGAAAGTTTTAACTACCTTCTCACGCTAAGGTGCTGGCAGGGGCACCCCTGAGGTGACCTTTCTGATGCTGTCCCCCTCATGCTTAACTTTTCAGTGTTGGTGGGGGTCAAGAGGAGCCTCATCACTAGTGTAGAAAGTGATACTGCAATCAGAATCAAAATAAATTATTTTTCCTTACAGGTGGGGTAAAGATAGTGAGCAACAGTGATGTGCAGGTCATGAAAAACAACCCACACACGACCCTAACCCAGAAAATGTATGACCTGCACCCAGGCCGGACTGGCAAATGCCATAGGGGATGCTGTAAGATGCCATAGCAGTTTGGACCTCTGTGTACTCAGAATGCCAGGGCCTATTTTGACTTCCAGTCCAGACCTGCCCACACCCAACCTGTAGCTGTGTCTTTCCACTCTGTATGCTATTTCTGTGCACACCTTAGGTTCCAAGACAGGTAAACTTGTGTACTTACCCAGTCTGATCTGCACCCAACCCTAACCCACAATGGTTGCCCAAATTTCAATGTTAACCTGCCTGCTCTAAGGCTAAACCTGCGGGTCCCTTGGGTTGAGCATCAAATCGCGCATAGTTAGTGAGCAGCATTACTGCTGAACAGCCTTGTGCACAAAAAGGTGTTCATCTGCTCAAAGAAGTCGAACAAATGCCAGGGCCTATTTTTACTTCCAGTCCAGACCTGCCCGCACCCAACCTGTAGCCAGGGTCGGACTGGGCCGCCAGGACACCGGCGGCACAGAATTTTTTTTATAAATCATAAAACAGAATGAACTGCAGATTTATTTTAAATCTGCATTGGGAAGAACAGAAAACCTATTACTATGGCTTACTATAATTCCAAATCTCAGAAATGCTCATAGAAACTATGAAGTTTTCATGTGCTAAACATGGCCTTGAATTGCACATAACGTCCCTACCAACATGTAACAGAGGGAAAATCTTTACAGTCTTCTCAAGTAACCAGTTCTTGGACTATGCCCAAACAACTTCCATCTGTTCAGAATGTAAATCTTTGCTATTTCACTTTACAAGTCATTGTATATGTTATTGCTGGAAGACAGAAAAATGAAATCTGCTTCTAATAACCACTGACAGGCAGCAGCCCGCACACTGACATTCAATATATATTAATTTGAATAGATTTGCTCAAAAAAGCTCTTTATCCAAAGAGTGCAAGGGAGGGTAGTGGTTCTCTAAATCTATTTTGCAATGTTTACAAGCAAAGAAAAATATTCTAGGGGATTTCACAGTAATGGTAATCGTAATGGAACCTAATCCTGGGGGATCCCTTACACACTTAGTGTTTCCTTGTGCTCACTCTTCTCAAAATGACGCAGGCAGTGAGCCTTCCCCTACGTGCAGGGATATGTCAGCCAAATGTACCACAGCTGTTGGGGGCTGCTGTAAGCAACATCTGCAAGGGGCAAGTCCTGCCAAAACCTAGATCACCCCATGGATTATTCTTTGTGGCTGAACACAACATAATTAAAAACATGTATTTGTTTTGCGGCTGCAGGCCAATTATATCTGTATACAGGTCAGTGACTTTACCCTGCATTTCTAAAGGGGACATAAAGCTTCCCTAGAACTGACTGATTTGCAACCCCTAGATCTGAATCCAGATAGGGAAATTATTCAAAAGCCAATAAAAAGAAAAAACAAGTAAAAGCTGCACTGTTCTAACTCTTTATAGGTGCTTGGGTGTTGGCTTGGATGAATAAACGTGTATTTATAAAGTGCAGACTTATTCCACAGCACTGTAAAATAAATGTGTGTATACAATGACCAAAAATATTTCTTTCAAAAAAACCCAAAAAGGTGCTAACCTAGGGTGCCACTGATCTGCACCCTGTCAGCCCAGTTTTCGGAAGGACAGTCCAGATTTAGAAATGATGAAATCCGGACATAGCTCTGCAATCAGCCAATTACTGACCCCCGTGTCATAGCCCTGCCCCTGGTGTCATTGACTCGCCCACAAAATATCACTTTCCCACCCCACCCCCTGCCTGGCAAATTCAAAAGGTGGCAACCCTATGCTAAGCAATACAACAGGTAAACAGGGCCCTATCTGAAAGAGCTTATGATGAAAAAGAAGAAGGGGTACAAGACACAAGAGGGCCGATTCACTAAAGGTCAATATTTCGAGCGCTATTTATAGCATGCGTTAAATATTTTATCGCTTCTTATTTTTTGCAACTTAATGCATGATTCACTATAGGATACTTGCATTAATTAAGATGCGATGTTGTTTGCGTTAAGTCGCGATGAGCGTTTTTCTTGCATTATTTTCCGCTCGTGCGTTAATTCCCGCTGTGCGCAATATATTTCACCTCTTGCTATATTAGCGCACAATTTAACACACGTAACCATTACGTTCGTAAAACTACTGTTCTGAAAATGACCATTTCCCTGAAAACTGGAGGCTGCATCACTCTAGGGCCAACATATACTTGAAAAAATCCCACTGCAAAGTCCATGTTGTGTTGCCAAAAGCTCATGAACCACAATTTTCTTTAAGTACCTCCTGCCCTAAGTAGGTGTTAATTTTCGCACAGACTAATGCTTCTTATGTGTTTGTCAATCATGCGTTGGTATTATTTCTATGCGAGAATTAACGCAATGTGTTAAAATGAACGCCTTCCGATCATATGTTATTTAGCGCATGCGATATGCGTCTTAACGCACACGATAATACTTTAGTGCGATACCGCTGATCACACTTTAGTGAATCAACCCTAATGTGTGGGTAAGAGAGAGTAGAAAGGCACGAGACAGAAAACGGAGGTAGCAGAGTGAGGTTAGAGCATGGGTCACTCATTGCACCCCATTCATTGCTATGCAAAGAGAGCTTGCACCAACAGCATCTCTTCAAATGATTATTTGTGTGTGCATCATTGCTATGGCTCTGCCCTTTATTAATAAACACTGCAGATATATAAATCATAATGGTCAAATTGATTTGTTAATATACAGTATAATAGAGCTTGTAATATTTTTTCAGGCCTCCTTATGTCAGAAAAAGGTAAGAGAAATATAAAGCTTAGGCCTAACAGTGAGATCAATATACAAAACATCACATTTTGGGGTCCTTCTATTCATTGCTTGTAACCTCTCAATCCAGGAACCTATAGAATACAGCCAAATAGATAGTAGCTAGGCAGACAGAGACCGAATGAGTGTGTAATGTATAGATATGGCAAAATGCAATTTATAAATTAAAAAGATACAGAAGATTTTACTTGTCCTTTTCAACCTCCAGGATAGAAAAGTCAAGAAATCCTCTATTTACCATTACATTAAGCATAGAAAGTCAGAAGTAGAAACCTGCAGGTTCTGTCTAGGCTATGCCTTCCATAACTGCTTAAAGTGGACCTGTCACCCAGACATAAAAAGCTGTATAATAAAAGCCCTTTTCAAATTAAACATGAAACCTAAAATCATTTTTTATTACCACATCCATACCCATTATAAAAGCATTTACAAATCCCAGCTGTCAATCATATATTGCTTGCCCCGCCTCTATGCCTTAGGCAGACAGTTACTTTCACTTTCAATTCAGAACTTTTTAGACGTTGCTGCCCTCCTTAAATTCCCCCTCCCTCCTCACCATCTAACTTTGTAACCAGTGCATGGACATGGGTATCAGGTCCCCCCATACTGGCACAGAATGGCAGGATGCAATGCCTGCTTTGATAACAGTGTCCACAAAATGGCCCCTGCCTGCTTGCTGCAATTGTGAATTCCAAGGCTGAAGAAAATAAGATTAAAATAATTTATATAGTGTAAGTAAAGTTTATTTTGCTTGACAAACACAATAAAAAACAATTTGGAATTATTTCTTAAGGTGACAAGTCCCCTTTAAAAACAATCACACTTTATAATTGCCCATGCTTAGTGCTGTATCTTCCAAGAAACTTACACTTCTCTGAATATATTACAGGTATTACTATATTAATAGAGCATAGTGTAGTAATATCTGTGTACTGCCCTTCAGCAGCTGCCTATAGTTGTGGCAATCTTGCCAAACTGTAAACAGAAGGACTGAGGAGATTCTCATATACTAGAGTAGGTGTAAGTGCTAACTTCCAGGATGGTCTATGTGAAAGGATCAGCCCCTCCTTATAAGCACAGTTCACCTTTAAAGAAGATATCAGGTTGTCTCTGATCTTTTCTGCAGTATTATTAAAATCTGCATGAAACGTAGGTGTATAATAGCTGTTTATATATAATCATTCTGAAATATTAGTGTCTAACATTTGCACTAAGTATATATCCAACAGGGGAAGGCCACAGATATAACCAGCATATCACTAGGTCTATAACCTCAAACACATATGCACTTAAAAACACTCTGATTCCTGCCAGGAAAAAATGGCAAATAATAGTAAATTGCAGTAAAAGTGTTTTTTCCCCGGGGAAGAAAAACAAAAAGGGCTTTCAAAATGTTAGTAAATCTGTCCCTATGTAAGGCAAAAGCACAAACAGTATGTACATGGCTTGATATTACACATATAAAATATAAACTCCTCTTGTGGGAAATCCCACTATTTACAAAGAAAGAAACCCCATTTCTCTAATTACAGATTCCCAGTGAGCAGATAAACAAGTAGATGCACATGCCCATGCGCCCTAAGTACTATGACACATATCTGGTGGGGCCATTTGAAGTTCTGGAAAAATCCTCATTAAGGTTCAACGTTCAGACATGGAAAATGTTGGCAGCGCGCAGGGAAAACATTACTAGTCGGCCCAAAGCAAAACAGCAGAGTCTCCTTGTTTTTTTTGTTTGAAATAAACTAGTCACAGGTTAGTGATCAGCTAACAATTTCCAATCCTAGTCATTTGCACCTCATTAAAGGATAAGTCAACCCAATGTATCTTACCACAATGTATCTTAAAGGGAAAATATACCCTATTTAACAGATGGAGTTGTGTTTAATATATTTCCCCATGATTTTCTAGCAAACAACATTAGCATAGGTTATTCTGCACATTTGAATGTATTAATGTGAATATGAGCTGCCATACTCTTTACTCTGTTGAGTACATACAATGGTTAATCCAGTCCAAAAATAAAGCAGAACCCCACTGGTCACATACTGATGTAACATAGTAACATGAAGCCAAACATCTAGGAATTAATAAAGGAACATGTGCAGTGAGCAAAGTGCAATTTTGATGCACATTTGTACTGCACCACCTGCAACTGCATCCAGATTGCCAAAATGAAGGCAACTGTACTTTGTTGCAACTGTACTTTGTTGCAACTGCGCCAGATGCAACAGACTTTTTTTCCTCACTTGAAATACATCAACAGTTGGTCTTCTAACCTTTTTAGGGTTGTGGCAGACAGGGAGACTAGTCGCCCGCGACAAATCGTGGCGCCGCTTATGCCATCCCACCGGCGATTTACATACTCGCTGGTGGGATGGTATTTCGGGGAGACTAGTCGCCCGCGACAAATCTCCCTGGTTGCGGGTGACTAGTCTCCCCGTCTGCCACAACCCTTATTCTGCGACTCCCTGCTGTTGCATTTGGGCAGTGATGTTAACAGTCAGGATTAGGGTGTCTCAGAAAACAAAAATCATTAGAACATTGGCAGTTATGAGCAGTTTGCTCCCTCACCTACATGTCTGCACCATCCCCCTCAGGGCCCACTTGCACCAGCAGCGTGGAACTAAACCATACAGCAAATGCCTTCACCCATCTGGGCGCTCAGGACCCCCCCCCCAGATGCATTTAGGTACAGTTGAGTTATTAGGGTGACTGACCTTAACAACCATATACAGGTTTGCATGATGAAGGGAAGAGGGGCAGTAAAGTCCAGATGTAGCAAAATTTAAACATTTTTACAAAGTACAGACATGCTTTCATCTGCACAATGTTTAAAAGGTTGGCAAGTTGCAGAGGGGTAAGGGGAAAAATTCAAAACCCACTAAAACGGTTATATTGCGACTGAGGAGCTGATTTACAAACTCAGGCAGTAAATTGCACAAGTGGAGTTGCCAAAAGCAACTAATTAGGTCTCTGCTTTCATTTTTAACATGTAGTAGACTGTTCAAAACTGATTGCTGATTGGTTGCTATTGGAAACTGCACTTCTGCAATGTAGTGCCTATTTTTGTGAAGCTGCTTATCACTTCTATCCAATACCTGGATACCAATGTTTGGCTTATATCACAGGTAGTGATTTGGTACATTTTGCCCACTGTGTGTTTTACACTCTTAAAATACCCTGGACGTCCCCACATTTCTGCCTATGGGACTTGTGTGTTAACATTATTGCAGGAGATTTTCAAAGTCTGTAGGACACTAACACATTTGAATGTGGTCTTAATCACATCTGCCTGAAAAATGCCCTGTTTGTATGTGCCCCATAGGTAGAACTGCAGTCTGATTCAGGTGCCCCTAACTGCAACATGTATCACTAAAGATGCATTTTCCCTTTGATATAGGTAGCACTGCAGGCTGATTCAGGTGCCCCTAACTGCAACATGTACCACTAAAGATACATTTTCCCTTTGGTATCTAGTGATAGTGCAACTGCAGTTGGAACAAGATAAACCAAACTACAGATCTTCAGCTGTGGCCAAAAGAAGACTTACAGCACCCTTAGGGCTGTGATACACGGAAAGATTAGTCACCTGCGACAAATCTCCCTTGTCATGGGTCACTAATCTCCCCGAAATGCCATCCCACCGGCGATAATGTAAATCGCCGGTGGGATGGCATAAGCGGCGCCGCGATTTCCCAAAATCACAGAAGTTTCCTCTCAAGGCAAGAATGGGGGCGGCCTCGGGGTGCCAGTATAAGAAATCTGGCACTGACTAAAATGGACAGTGATGATCATTTACTGATAATTTCTCTACATGTGTTTTAGCAGAGGCAATTCTTAGTACTGTCTATGGCAGGGTATTTTCTGGAGTTCAGTAGCCATGACAAGAAGCTGCTACTAGTATCTCAGTGTGTCTTCACTCTAATATGAAGGGCTGCAGGTAGGACCTGCCCACTGTACAGAATCGTGGAGAGAATAAAAATGGATTTGCAGCAGTGCAGTAATCAGAGAGTCTTTACAAACACAACTAATAACTGCTCAGACAATGCTATGTTGTGTATGGCAGCACAGCATTCAAGTTCCAGGACAGAAGCTGCTCTCACTGGTCCCAATGGAACATCAGATTTCAAGTAACTGCACACTAGGGATTGCTCCTGTTGTGCTACATCAGAAAGGATCAGGGACACTCTGTTCTTACAGCCCAGAATGTCTTGCCTTTTCCACTCCATATTCAGTCAAACAGTGGAAGTCGAGCAACTACTTAACTACAAGTCCCAGCATGCTCTGCTAACAAATCAAAACTTCAAGTCAAGCCTCACTGTCCTTATTCAATAGATTTTTAAAGAATACACTGCTCCCAAAGCTGCTCAAGGATGCTGGAAGTAAGAGTTCAGTGCAAGTTCCCTGATCATTCTGTGTGGGGGTTATACCATTAGCTTTAGAATGACAATTGGCACTCTAGGGGCATCTCAGTACTGTCTGGCAGCTGAAGCTACTGAAGTAATGGAGCAGTGAGCTGGTCATTCCCTGTTAGGGTGCTCCCCTGTCATCAGTATGAGAGGGGAGCACCCTGACAGGGAATGACCAGCTCACTGCTCCATTACTGGAGCAGAGTGTATTGCTGCCCTGCAAATCCCAGCAACTATTCTACCAGTTTAACAACTGGGCACCTGTTTCATTTCAGTGTAAACCAACTGAGAAAGCTGTATGGCAGTTCCCATTGAATACAATCATACAGATACAATAAACAAAGCTTATTCTTACCTATTTCAATTCTAGTGAAAGCAATTCATTCTTATACATTGGGTATATTCCACCGCCTCAGTTGAAGACTACATATATATATATGTGATTAAGAATATACCCTTATGTGTGATTGTTATTGGAGTCATCTCTAAAGCATGAGCAGTAAATCCACGCACTGAGAGCAGTGTCTGTACTTACACAGTGGGCACACTCTGTGTGTCTCTCCCCAGTCCCGACTGCTCTGATCAGGTTACAGGCTCCAGACGCATCCACCTGCTCTGTGTGGGGGGAGACAAGCAGGGATCCCTGGGTCACATTTAGCCCTCTCCCCCTCCCTGAGCCCCCTTCTTATCTGTCTTCTTCCAGTCGGGAAGCTCCTGCTCTGTCGCAGCCGGCAGCCCATCGCCCAGGCGAGCGGAGAGGGAAACCTGACGCTCCGTCTCTGCTTCTCACACAAGTTCACTCGCATTCTCACTGGCAGGTTGTTCCTTCTCCCGGCAGCCGGGGAGGGGGGGAGTGCCCGTGACGTCAGCACAGAGCCCCATTGACGTCAGTGGAATCCCTGTATCTGCATCAATGAGCTAAAATTAGCAGCAGAGAAGAAAAGCCCGAAATAACTCTCATGCTTTTGTGTCACAAGCTCCAGCAGTTATTCCACAGACAACAATGGGGGCAGACATCGAGCCCGCGGTGTATTTATAGCTTCCCGCAGCTCAGGCTGAGCTAAATGGAGCTTGTTTGTGGCTTATTTTTTTCCTCCTGCCTTGGGACGTCAGTTCTAATAGTACAGATCCTGCTCTCATTTCATCGTGTTCATCACGGGGGGCGTTTATATAAGGATTTGTAGTTGCTGCTTAGGGAGCAGATATTTATTACTCGGTTTAATTATAGTTGAACAGCTCAGTGCTGCCGAGGCCTGAGATTCCGAGCCTTACTTACAAGAAATGGGACAAAGTGCAAAATAGACACAAACACTCCCCTGGGGGTTCTCTGTAATTGTGCCCTTAGCTACTGTGTTATTCACAATGCGCAATGGGAAGCGCCGGAGGGTTTAGTGGCTAGAGAAGCAGAACTTACAGCTCCCTAGTTGCGCCCTGCGCCAAATTTATCATCCTGCTGAAGCTGTGGAATGCAGCTTGCACCTTCTCCCAGTGCTACAGACACAAATATGCAGTTCTGCCCCCCTTTGTGTTCTGTCACTTGGGCCTGTCAGGCACATTATGAACGTTTCAACCCACGTTTGGGCCTTTGGCTAAAAACGGGAATAGGTGTTTACTATTAGAAGATGTTCCAGTAGTGGATAAATATTTTGTAGAAGGTTTCCTTTTAGCCTTCATGAGAAGAGCCTCTCTGCTTCTGCTTCTACCCACACTGACCTAGACCTTGGCCTGCCCCCAAGGGTCAAGCAGTGTGTATAAGGGAATGGTGTCTGATAAGGTTTGTGAGAATGCTGACTATACTGACTATAGGAAGACTATACTACATACCTCCCAACTGTCCCGCTTTTTGCGGGCCAGTCCCAATATTTATAGCACTGCCCACTGTCCCGGATTCACTGTTAGATGTCCCGCTTCTCAGCATTGCCGTTTAATTGATTGCTGTGCCTACTCTGCTCTGGGGAATAAAGCCCCGCCCCTTAACTCTTGAATCTCCCCTGCTACCTCAAGCTCACAGGTTTACCTTTATGTTTAATTGTCCTGGGTGGAGCCAGCGCCGGATTTGTGACGCGGGCGCCCTGAGGCCGCCCCCTCCGGCCTCCCCCTGTGCGCATGCGTGAATCGCCAACCCCACCCCCCCACACAGCGAGCGCATGCGCGAACCCTCCCTCCGCGTCAGCTGCGCATGCGCATACATTTCATCTCCCATACGGAGCAGTGGGGAGAGGTCCCCATTGCTCTGTATAGGAGCAAAATTTAAAAATTTAATTGCGGCGGGGCGGCATGCCACCCCTAAACTTTTGCCGCCCTAGGCCCGGGCCTTTGTGGCCTCTCCACAAATCCGGGCCTGGGTGGAGCATTTGTGACAGGCAAGGGTTAACTATTAGCATTGGCGGCATCCCTTTCCTGCTCACCGGGTCAGGGGCTGAGGGGGCACTGTCTTTTATCAGGCAGAAGAGGCTGCTGTCTATATTTGTGTGCTGGGCAGTTTCACCTTTCCACCCCTAACATTTATCTCTCTGGGAATCTCTGGCAGAGCACAGCATGCAGGGGAAGAGGTAAAATATAGCAGACATTTAAAAGGGGCCCTTATAAGTCTGGGAACCTTAGGCCTTGTTAATATGGCTAGAACTTCTAGTGGTACATTAATATTGTTTTGCTTTCAACTGATAAAGAATAGAAGGAAATAACATAGATTTATGTACCTCTGGCTTTGACCCTGTTTATAACTTTGGCAAATGCACAGAACTGTTGGCATGTCTGAAGTTGATATGCCCTTTATCAGTTTCATTTAGTAATTTTACTGGGATGTCTGGGGTTAATATGCCCTTTATCAATTTAATGTAGTCATACTGACACTTAAGTTAATATGTCCTTTATTCTTTTTATTTAGTGATTATAATGGCACATCTGGGGCATGTAAAGTGGGTGTGGCATGTTGGGGCATGGTCACAAAGCAGGCGTGGCCAAAAAAATTTTGCCAACTACCCGCGTCACTCTTTCTCTTAATGAAATGTTGGGAGGTATGTATTAGGGTTTAGTAGATGCCAATCAAGCACTACAAAAAACATACAACTATTGAAAGGCTGATATTTATTTCCAGAAATGGTAGGGAACATACTGAACAGATTTGCTCACCAGTTCTACTGGGTTGCGTTTGGACAGTTGCAGCAGCAGCTTAGCAGTACCTGCATCTGATATACACGAGTGCACCCTGTGCAAGTGTAGACAAGAAGCTTACCCTGTATTCTGCTGCTTGGAAGTTGTGTGACCAATAGTTGATCTGCCCTTTCCCAACCCAATCCATTGTGCTGCCGTCACTTAAATATCTGCACCCGACAGATTCGAGCCAAAAGCTTCTTTGCAACCTAATTGCCCATGCCCCACTCACCACCTTCACCCCCCAGTTGCCTGGGGTTTCCCTGTGTCAATAGGCACAGCAGCACAAAATTTAGAATGGAAGGCAGAGGGAATGAGTGGTTTTAAGTGAAAGTGACTGCAAGAAAAGTGTGAGGACTGCAACCGCATTTGCAGACGTACATGAGCCTTTATGACTTTTAGCCAGGGAGCTACTGTATGTATTCATAGGTATATGACCATAGTGTCCCAGATAAAGGCCTTTGAAGCATAACGTTTTCACTGCCTATGGAGCTGCAATACAGTGCACATTGCCTTTAGCTGACTATATCCACCTAGCTATCATTACAGACACAGCATATCACTAGCACTAGTCTTGTATTTAGTATGGGTACTGGAGTTGTGTTTGTCCACAATGCAATCAGGACCAGTGGCTCAGCTCCACAAGGCAGAGGGCTCTGCTGATAAGTAGTATTGGGCTCCGTGATCAATTATGGCAGCCCTGACTGTAACACAAGTAAATCCAATAAATAATGATAGTATTGGCTAAGAAAGGCTAAAAACCTATCCATATTTTATCATTGATTTGAATCTGTTTGTCTGACATTTAAGGTGTAAAGCTGTATATCTTTTCTGGAAGAGACTTTATTTACAGCACTAGCCACTTATATCCATCCCACATTCATTTCATTATTCATCACCAGTTTATATAAGATTAAATATTTATCATGAATACATTACTTGCCCATATGCTTAATAGTAATCTGCATATCCTTTTTTAGATTTTCTCATCATTAGATATCTTTGGTTGGGGCTTTATATACTAGTGGGTATGTGTATACCTGTATATACCGTACATGGTCATTTTTTTTTTTTTTTTTTGCTTTTAGGTTTGTGCTGCTATCTAGTTCTTGTAGTCCAACCTGCCTCTGCATATATGCAATATATAGGATCCCTTCAACTGGCATTATTCAGGGTCAGACTGGCCCACCTGAGCACCAGCAGGAAACCTTGTGGACCCTGGTCGTGTTGGGCACCACTACCCCAGGCATGTTGGGGGGTAATGTTGTCTAGCATGGTAAGTGGTGGGGCAGATTGTCTCTGCCAGTTATGGCTGACAGCAGGGGTTGAGGGGTGTGATTTTGGGCCCTTGACTTGGGATTTTTGGTGGGCGCTGGATATACCACTCTAACACTGGTACTGTTCATATAAAACAATTGAAATTTCCCATTTAAGCTTGGGGAATGTATGTGTTATGGAAATTTATGCCATTTACAATTGCTTTTTAGCACTAGGTGCAAAAATGGGCACAGAGTTGCCACCATAAAGGGACAGTATACACCTAAAAACACATTTGTTTAAAATTAACACAATAAATAGGACCTATTTTAATGCCATTATAAAGAACTCGTTTGAAAGTCGGGTTATTTTCACTGACCTTACCCTTCCCCCCTTCCTTTATAAACAGGGCAATTCATTCAGAGTTTCCAATCTACCATTGTACAAACATACCCCTCCCTTCTTTAAGCAGCAGTCTTTCAGTTTTTTGTTATCAGGGGCTTCTGAGTGGACTGGTAATAAGTTTATCAGTTTGTCTGACATTTAGCAGCATCAGAAAGTGACAGGAAGTACTAAAATGAAATTTGCTTCATATTTTTGTTTAGTTCAAGAAATAACATAGACCATTGAAATTTTTTAAAGTAATACAAACATGGGACAACATGTTTTTTTTCAAAATGCATCTGTTCATAGAGCTTCTCCAGCAGAACCCTGCATTGAAATCCATTTTTCAAAAACGCAAACAGATGTTTTTATATTTTGTTTTGAAATTTCCCATGGGGCTAGACATATTCTTCATTTCCCAGGGTGCCACAGCCTTGTGACCTGTGCTCTGATAAAGTTCAGTCACACTTTGCAAGTTGAAGTGATATCACCCCCCACCCCCAGCAGCCAATCAGCAGAAAAATGGGAAGGGAGCAAGATAGCAGCTCCCAGTAGATATCAGAATAGCACTCAATAGTAAGAAATCCAAGTCCTGCTTGGGACTCCTCCATTTACATGGGAGTAGGAGAAACAATAGGTTACCTGAAGCGCTGGCTCCTTCCCCTCCCACGTGCGTACATTATACTTCACAGCAAGTGTGGGAGGGAGAGCAGTGGGAAAGTGATCCAGTGGGGCCCACTGGATTTTTTCCCAGCGTCCTGTTGGCCCAGTACAACCCTGCATGAAATTCTGTAGAAGACTCTCTTTGCATGTTTCACCTATAGGTCAGATGACATTTCTCATAAAGATACACATAAATACATGGTTCAGTGCTCATTAAACATAACTTTTATTCTTTTAAAATTCCCCTTGTTAAAATCAGTTACAAAACTGATATTTCCTTTTCAGCTCGCTTCACAGATCAACCTCAACAGCATTTTTCCTATGTAGCAGTATAGGCAACATCTTCCCCAGTCCAGTGACACGTAGCAGCCATTCAGATGTTTGCTTTCCTTTTTCTAATTACCATCAGACTATTAAAATCTAATTGCTGATTTGTTGCTATGGGACCAGAGCAAAGTTTGCACATATTGCTATATAAACCCATAGAATATTTGTAGACAAACCCATTAAAACGATCAGTTATCACACTATAAATAATGTTATCAGAGACAGGTCATTGTAAATATTGTACTGAGGTTAAGCAAGTCTATCAAAGATTTTCTCTTGACTTTTCATTCAGTTCAGTTTAAAGCCTCTGACAAATGTTTGTTCTGTGTGCCTTTGGGCATAATAAGGAAGCTGCTAAAATAGCAGCCAAAGTTTAAAGGAGGTTCTACACCCTGACATGTCCTGTAGTTCCAGCCAACACCTGCAAAGAAATGTACAGGATTCCAAAATCAACTTCAATGTTCTTTCCACTGCAGTTACACAGCCTCAGGGAACCTGTGTGTATGTGTTATATATATATATATATATATATATAAACGCATACACAATATATATATATATATATATATATATGTATATGTATGTTTTTTTGTTCTTGTTTTCAAATCCTTATAAAAAATGCCGCCTTTGTTCATAGCATACAAATAGGGGGATTTCCAACCCCCAGGAAATGCAAGTTCAAGAGTACCAAGGGGAACAATAGCCCCCCATTCGTGATGCACTCTATGCAGTGAGCAGTCACAGGGCACACAGCTCCAACAAATGACGCACAATGTAGGGGATGGGTAAGGGACACCTACATGCCTCCCAGCGCCCGCCTTTTTTGGATACAGTGCCATCCTGTGGCCATTTGCAGAGAGTCGAATGCAGCATGCAAAGTGCAAAAAAAATGGCAGATTGCAGACTGTTTTTGCACTTTGTATGCTGCATTTGGCTGTCCAGATAGCATCTGTAGTGGTCCTACAATAATGCAATTTGCATTTGTTTAAATGTAAAGTTGTGGTGTTTGTGTTTTCCTGCACCTGGTGTCATCACACTCTTTGCTTCTATGATTGTGACTTAGATGCTTGGTGCATCACCTAGTGCAGTAAGACACAAGGGAGCTCTGTACTTTATACCTGACACTATAGGGACATGGGTGCAGGCTTAGCCTGAAGGCTAAACTGGGTAAACTAATTACTGGTCTGGATACTATAGTATGATGATGTGATATTATTATATATATTTTGTATCTATATAAGGAGTTGGGGGCACCTGAAAATGTGACACTATGCAGTAGTCAGTACTGGACTTGGCCCACTAAGCCAGTGACTACTTTATACAAAGCACAGCAAGAAATAAGTATATATTCTATCTAAATGTAAATATACCACAAAAAAAATTCAGGAAACAAAAGTATAGTGACCCTGATGTCTCATTTACTTTGAATGTCATTCAAAGTAAGTGAGATAGGAAAAGAGAAGAGTGAGTAACATGTTGCAAATTTCCTGGTTGGCCCCTGGCACTACATTTTTGGTGTATTTGTTTGACAGTAACCCCTGGTTTCGTATTCATGGCCCCTCTGATATTATAGTATAGGGGATATGGTAATGCAACAAGTCCCCCCAAATCAGTTTGCATCTGAGTAACATGTTTGACTGACAAGATGACAGATGACAAAAGCTTTGGTGACTGCAGATAGTGAAGTAGCTTTAGAACTAATGAGATGGTCAGATAGGATAGGTAGGGGAGATTGTACAGTGAAGTTCCAGGGGAAGAAGCAATGTTACTGAACCCATGTGTTGTTATCAGAGGAAAGTGTGTATCACTGCTGAGCGTTTCTCTTCAGGGTGGATCTTCCCCTTTTGGAAAGAACTTCCTCTTTTATTTTATTTTTATCAGTAGCTGCCGCCTTGCGCAAACCATGTCTAATTGTAACACTTATAAATAGAAAGAAAGAAGCTTGTTTGGGCTTTTTATAGCTTTGCATTCATATTTTGTATGGGGAAAGTGAGAGGAGAGAGGAAACAGTCCAAATAAGGAGCTAATATATTCCGAATTTACAGAAGGAGAAAGTGTTCTATTATTAGACCTTTCCTTATACTCTGACGTGCCTTTTACATACTCTCAAGCAGCTGATACAATAGATGTGTTGGCGTGCCGCTGCCACCGCTGCTGCTGATGTGGAAGGAAGTTTATCACAAGAGTATGCTGTCATTTTGGAACAATCCTCAATCGTTGCTAGAAGATGAGGAGTTGCAGGTCAACCTCAGCTGAAACAGGAATGGTAACAGTGTAAGGTTAGTCTGTTAGAATTCCATTATGAGTCAGCTGTATAAATGCTCCATTTGCTTCACTCAGTAGGCCAGTTTTTTAAGGCAGTTTAAGGGCAGTTAAGAAAAGTGTGTGTGTATGAAAATGCTGATCAGATTTTCACTACTGACTGGGGATAAAGTTCCTTTTTTACTTTCATTTTTTTCCATTTTCATGCAATATTTAAAGGGCACCTCCTATCATCTAAAAATCCTTTCCACCGCACACTAACAGAGCCTGCACTTTAGATGGGGAAAACAATTGTATTTCTTAAATAAAATCCCTTATTGTGAGCAGACATATTGAGGCCCACACATGGCCATAATTAGCTAATGTCCCAGTGTACGTTGCTGTGTATTAATTGATGATGTGTCAGTGAGTGATAACGAGACTGTATCTGCATGCTTCACTTGCTGTGGCTTACAATACCCTCCATGTGCACTTACACTTGGGCTGCTTGGCCTGGCCATCCTTAAAGAGATACTGACACCAGAAATTAAACCCTTTTTTACAACTGCTATAACATTTTCTTTGCATGCTTTTCATAACTTTAACATAAAAGTATTTGTTCAATGTTTTTACATTACCTATCTGATCCCCCATGTCCCTCTATGAGGGGGCAGCCATATTTGTGCAGCAGTAGGCAGTTAGCATTAGAAGCTATAACTGACAGGCTGAGATGGGACAGTCTGGTTGGCAAAACAGTCAGGTTTAGGGACTTTAAGTAACAATTACTTACAAAAGCAGCCGTATCAGAAAAAAATGATCAACATGACCTATAGGTAACTTTTTACATACATTCATATTTCGAAGAGTAGATTTTTAGTGTCAGTATCACTTTAACTTTTTTTGTATTAGTTTAAGCAATGCAAGACAGAGTGTGGCAAATAGCATGAGATCACTGGGAGACATGAAAAGTTTGTGGTATTCTGCTTGTGCAAGTGTGGATGAGGTAATGCTTTCAATCTATGCATTTTATCTGCAGTGATCTTGGGGCATATCTGGGGTTAATATGCTCATAATCCATTTTCTGACATGATCTTACTGGCATATTTGGGTAAATAACTGCACTGTGGTGCATTTTTCTTGAGACAGTCCTGCTTGGGAGCCACAGCAGGAGGTTTACTTATGTGTTTAGTGTGCCCCTGTGGGGAGGTTCTCTGGTGGGCCCCAGGTACCCCAGTCCGACACTGAATATGGGCTATGCCTGACGTTTTTAACTTTAATGACATCCACCTTTCACTTTGCACACATGGAGAATTTGGGCCTAAAAATGCTCTAAAATGTGCCATGTCTGACATGAGCCTGTGTAAAAAAAAATTTACAAAAAGCAATGAAAATCCTGTGAACCACAGCCTCAGAAATAAATATACACCTAATTTACTGTCCAAAGAAAATCAGTACAGATATGACCACATGTGTTTATGACTACATTCACTGAAAAGATTATAAAACATTCCATGGTTGACTGGCCAATAAAATGAAATACATATAGTATATCTAATTAAAAACAGCATCCCGAATTATGGACAATAAAAATACCCACAGAGAATGAAAATGAGTTAGAGATCAGTAACAATGGAATTACACTGCTAATTAGTTCAAACCTGTCCCTCAGACACTGTTTTGGCAATGCATTGAGGACTGAGCAGTGGCAGCAAAGTTAAAAATGAAGTGACTAATTAGTTCATAACAATCCTTCAACTGGTATGTCAATAATAAAGTTCACAGAGGAAGATTACAATGTACAGATAGTAAAATGGCAAACATGTAGATGTGATGGTGAAAGATGAGGAGAGCTATATGACATTGTAAGTTAGACGAGGATATAATACGGGTTGGTGGCAAATACTGATGCAGATCACAAAGCTCTCTATGGCTGATATTATTGCAGAGAAACTCCATGGGTATATTGATAGCATACATGACTGGGACAGAGGAATTAACAGTGCCTAAGGTTAATCTCCAGGGCATCCCCTCTCTCCCTCCTAATGTACCAACCTATCCTTATTGTTTTACTTACCATATTCTGCTTTTCCTTTTTAGGTATTAACATGTGCATCCATATGTCTAACCCTGCCAATACCCTGATGTAGCTTCGCTCTTTTAAACCTTCTCTATTAATTGATCATGAGTAAGATGAGCCTGATTCTCAAAATACCATTACAATTCCTTATCTTGATATAGCACTAAATTAAAATGATACATCTCTTCTTTGTCTGGTTTCAATGCTTAAAGGACATGCAAACCCTTCATTTTCCTACCATGTATGAAGGTTGGGCACATACCCTCCACCAAAATGGCATCATTTATACTGCATATATCCCCTCCATTTGCCAGCACCATCACATTTTTCTCTAACAAATAACACCTTTCACCCGGCAGCCGTTTTCCCTCTGATACAGTACCCTATTTGCGCCTATGTCCTTATTTCATAGTTCTGATGGCCTTGCAATGCTGACAGTGGTATAACATTCATCCAGGTAGTTTCATGACGACTGCCAATAGAAATTTATGAAAATGTCTACCTCTTTAAAGTTTGTTGATACATCTATCACCCCTGTCAATCATTAGTAGAAGATCTAAGAATACTATTAGTATTACTACTGATCTGTAATAGGGATCTAACCAAGGAAACTGGTACACTCCCTCCTGGTAATAAGTGTTAGATTGGCCCAGTGTCATTGCCTTGTATGTCTAAACCATGGCTCTTTCCCATCTTTATATGGGAACAAAGAGGAAAAATGGAGAAAAAGGATAGACAATAGTATGTAAGAAAAAGTAACTGCAAGAATAAAGAAAGTGAGTAAAGAGTGAAGGAAAAATAGTTAAGGCAGTGGACCTGCAGTCTAAGTCTTTTCTGGTGGGCCCCTGGCAACCCAGTCCAACACTGCTGGAAATTCCCCTGACCCATAAGTATATAATCTCAGCAATAATATCAGCCATAGAGACCCTGTATCTGTATTTCCCACCATGCCATATTGTCTCCATCTGTGACTTACAATTTCATACATCTGTCCTCATCTTTCATCATCATATCTATGTGTTTGCCATCTGTACACTGTTATCTTCTATGAAATGTATTATTAACATACCAGTTGAATGGTTGCTATGCTAATTAGTTACTTCATTTTTAGCTTTGCTGCAATTGATCAGTTGTGAACTGCATTTTCAAAATAGCGAGTGAAGAACAGTTATGAACTAATTAGCCAATCTTCTTTCTTACTCCATTGCTACTGATCAGTTAGCCGCTCCTTTGTATTATTATTCTGTCTGTGAGCTATTTATGGTTCTACGTCTATGTACTGATTAGTTTTTTTTATTTTACTGGACAACCAGTTATTATTTATTCCTATAGGTGGAAAAATGTATGTGTGTTTTTGGTCATGATTTTTATTTGGGCAGTAAAACTGGCTATAAATGTATAAGTGGTAGGCCCTTTGTTTAAAGGGGATGTAAACCCTGCTGCACTGCACTGCTCAACCAAACTTTACTCAGAAGTTTCTAGACTACAAAGCCCAGAATAAAGTGGAGAGGCATGCTGAGAGCTGTAGTCCAGTAACATCAGGGTTGTATTCTTAAAGCAATATTGCACAATAAAACTTTTGCAAAACTTTTCCCAAATCTCCACAGCCAGAGACCCAGCACTGAACTGAAGTTTGTCCTTTATCCCCATGTCTGATTCCAGTGTCATATACTGAAGGAAGAAAATTACATAATTATCTCTATATTGTAAGAAAACAGCAAGATGCCTGACATAGTGCTGCAAATCAGCATTCTAAGGTCGAAGACACACTAAGTTACTAGTAGTAGCTATTTTTCAAGGTTACTAAACTGCAGACAGTACCCTGCCAGAGAGAATACTAAGAATTGCCTCTGCTAAAACACACGTAGAGACAATTATCAGTAGTAGCTCTGTGTGTCTTCCCCCTAAGGGCTGTGGCAGACGGGTAGATTAGTTGCCTTGAGAGGAACCTTACGCGATTTTGGGGAAATCGCGGTGCCGCGTATGGTATTTCGGGGAGATTACTCGCCAGCGACAAGGGAGATTTGTCACAGGTGACTAATCTCCCCGTCTGCCACAGCCCTAAATGACCAGCATTGTCTATTTTAGTAGCCACAACAAGTAGCTGCTACTAGTAGCTCAGTGTGTCTTTACCCTTAGAATGCTGATTTGCAGAATGTCCAATTCTTTTTTTAGCAGTAAAATTCTCATTTGTGAATTTTCGTGCATCTATCATTATGTTTTTTGGCAGCTTCTGTAGCAAAACTACTGGGGGCAGTGGGATAACATAATGGCTGGGTTTACAACCCTTTCAAAGTAAACCCATTCAGTAAAGGCTATGGAGCCCTAGTTTAGAGAGTGCACATGATCCAGCCTTCTGACACACAGGTCTCCCTGTCTACTTTAACTACTCTTTTGCGGAGCATGGACTTTATTAGATATCTTATTTACTTACATAAAGGCAGTTAATTTGAGCTGGGCTCTAGGATATTTAGAACATTTCCTCCTCAGTGGAGAATTTGTGTGGCACCTTCAGTTATTCTTTTCAGTTGAGCTGGGCTGAAAAATCACATTCAGATTTGGTCCAGCTGAACAGTAAGAATTAGTCTGAATCTGAATCTTGTAAAGTATGGTGGCCCAAAGTCCTAACAAAACCCTGCTTGTTTGCATTACCAATTAGAGTGCACACTCTTTCTTTGTCTGGCTCCATCCTTACTGGATAGCTAGCACTAGAACAGAATAAAAGGAACTGAAAAAGAGTGCTGACACCTACTGGTCATTACACACAGGTAACAATATCAAAGCTGCTGAAATGAGCCTAAACCTAAATGGGTGGCAGAGAATTACATTGTGCAGTGTTTGATTTCTCATGACTGAAATATACATAAGGAGGCACATTCACCTGCCTACGTTTGTGTTTATTTAAAAGTCTTAAGATGTAATTACATCAAACAAGCAGGCATTATATAGCAATGTGATAATAGAGACTCTCTAAAATATAATCATTCAAATAATGTTCACAAATGGAAAAGCCTTTCTGGTTTGGAGATGTGTCCTACTTGGCAGTAAATCTGTTCTTTTATTTATACATTTTTTTAAAGATCAACAATCTATTATATGCTCCCCTTATATATTTATACATACTTATCATATAGCTAGCTTAAGCACCTCTTCTCTGACCTGTCATACCTTTAACCAGCTTAGTCGCTCTTCTTTGGACTAAATCAATAATTTCCCTTTTAAGCACTGGCCCTTCCTGCTGCAGACCTCCATTGCTTGCTAAATCTTTCTTTTTAAAAGATTTGACTCATTCATGATATAATGACTTGTATATTTTTAAATCCCAGATGAAAAATTTTATATTTATCAGTGCTGAATCTCATTCACCACTAAGCTGCACAGATTTCTAGTTTGGCCAGATCCTTCAGCAATGATAACACATTCTACATGAAATGCATAGCCCTTCATAGTTTTGTGCCATTGTCAAAGACGGATACATTGCTAACAAAGCCCTTCTCCATGTTATTAATAAACACAGTAACTAAAAGTAAACCTGAAACAGAACCCTCCAGTAGAAGGAAACTTGTGCGGATATACAAATTTATTGCATAATTGTAGTTACATTTTTCCAACATTGAAATGTTTTATCTATTCTTTATTTAAATCGTACAGTGGGATAAAACATAAAGGTGGAAAAATACAACTAGAGGGCCTGACACAGTAGGAGTAATTTACAGAGACCTCAGACACAAGTGCAAGAGCCAGGCCCGGACCTAGGGGGTGCAATTTTAGGTTGCAGCAACGGCATTTGTTTTTTTCCATAGCAGTAGCTCCTTAAACAAATCTCCTGCTACCAATTCCTCAGTGCTCTGGGACCAGATGATAAGGAGCGCGAACATCAAGGGACAGTGGGGAAGCTGTGGGGAGGACACGAGGAGAGGAGCTACTGTGCATGCGTGTGGAGGGGGGTTGGGGCAGGGAAGGGGTGTGAAGTAAGGTGGTCAAGGGGCACCCCCTGTACTTTGCTGTGTGGCTGTGCTGTATTTAGGAGGTGTGGGCAGAAGCATCTCCTAAGTACAGGGGGGGTTGGGGCAGGGAAGGGGTGTGAAGTAAGGTGGCCCAAACTATAAATCCTGTGCTGGCAGGAGCACTGAAAGCACTATCATCCACAGTCTGGCTGCACTCTGTACCTAGCGTTGCACGACTGAATGATGTGCAAGTTAGGGAATGGGCTAGGGTTGTGTATGCCTACATGCCTCTGCCCGCACCTCCTAAATACACCTCAGCCACACAGCAAAGTGCAGGGCAAAGTACAAAAAACAGAATGCAACAGTGTTTAACACTTAATCCTGCCCTGCACTTAATAAATGACCCCCTAGTATGTTAATTGTACAGCAGTATCAACCAGTGTTGACCAGTGTTGAACCAGTGCAAACTAATTGGAGGGAAGCTATGTCCACTGTGTGTAACCCCTCCCATGTTTATAAGCCACACTCTCTGTTATAAGCCTCAC
This sequence comes from Xenopus tropicalis, assembly GCF_000004195.4. NCBI lineage: Eukaryota > Metazoa > Chordata > Amphibia > Anura > Pipidae > Xenopus > Xenopus tropicalis. Next base: position 135,271,513 of record NC_030678.2, on the reverse strand, counting down.
TCACCAACACTTTCTGGTTTCACCCACTTTAAAGCAAAGACACTTTGCTATTTCCAGCTAGTTTGATACCCAGTATGTACAGATTTCTGGATTGTAGGGATCCAAAAATGAAAATAGTGCATATGCATTTTCTTGGCTGGCAATTCAGCTTCTGCAAACACAGCCCCCTGTCTGTGTATATTGTGTCGTAACACAGCAATCCCAGCATCTTATACCCCACATTATTAAATATATATCATCATCCCACCATTCCCCAGTCTGCTACTGTTCTCTATCTTTATTTTATCTTTTTGTTTCCCCTATTTTCTTCTTTTCTACAATGTTTCTCTGACGTTTCAACCTTCTTAATCTGTACAACACTTCTCCACTCCTCCACTGGTATCAACTAAATATACAAGAATTGGAAAGGAAAATGACTTTGTTGTTGTTTATAGTGACACCTATACTAACTTTATAAGGAGAATTCTTTAAAAAGAAAGGTTGCTGTGGAAAAGGTATCAAGGGTTAAATGACTGCTTTAAACCACTACCTCTTGAAAGCAGTATTTTCTTTCCTCAGAGACTCTTTCTCTTTCCAGTAGCATTGGACAGCAGATGTAGACTTCCTGACATACCAGGTCTGCCCTTTTGCTGCCTTTGCTATTTGTGAATAATCTCTTTGTACTACTGCAAAGAGATTAACTTCTCATAAAATGGAAAAGCCAGGCAGAATAGCAGCACAATGAAAAAATTATTTGTGTTATTGGTAACCCACCCAAGATGCGAGCGCCAGAGAAATCCTAGGCTTTGCGGCAGTGATACAGTTAAAGCAGCTTCCATTATACAAGACAATGCTTCTTCCGGCTTGGAAACGTGCACTAGGCCCCAGTATGAAGGTTAGGGAACACACAGGGGATTAGTGGGATCTGGTCACATACAGGTTGCTAAGCAGCTGGCCTTCTCTTATTCCCAGCTAATTCCTCAGCGTTTCCTGAGGCCAGGAGAGAGTCTGTTATTTCTAAGAAATGGATGCACCTGCTTGTTTTGAAGCAAACTCCATTTGTACCTTGCCAGCGAGAAAGGCTTCTTCCTCCAGTTGCTATTCTCAGGTTGTTAGTGAAAGTTACACATATCAGCAAACTGGTACATGTAAAAAACCCTGCAATTAGTAAAGGGTAGAGTTTGTTACAAGGGGCAACCCTTATGGTCACTGGGTGGTGTCTCCCCTCTGTTGCTTCAAAGGTGTCATTAATAAGCATTAAAATCCTATTAAAGTAATGAAAATTTATAAGTAGGCTCTTTTGATTTAATGCTGAATAATGTATTGCAAGCAATTTTATTAAAAATCTTAGCCTTCAAAGATGCCCCAGTAGCTCCCCCTTTTCTTTTCTGCTGATTCATTGCACATGCATGTGTGGACCTGCTTTCAGTTACTGAACTTAGGGATTCACGCAGTATATATATACATTATAATATTCATGATCAAAGGCTAAATATGGATTTATTCACATGACATGTCAGCATGAAAACCATCAAAACTGATTATTAATTAGCCCTGCAGCATCATCCTTAATGAGAGGTATAACTACACTAATGTTTTGATGATTACAAAACCTTAACTTAGCTTTGCAACTCAGCTGAGAGCTCTTTGAGCATGTCCAGTGTCACTGACATTCAAAAGATGGCCTAGATAAGGAGCTGCTGTGGAGAATCTTTTAAACCTGTATTATTACTGGGTTGCTACAGTAAATTCAGTAGAGAGATAGATAGATGATGATGATAGATAGATAGATAGATAGATAGATAGATAGATAGATAGATGATAGATAGATAGATAGATAGATAGATAGATAGATAGATAGATAGATGATAGATAGGGAGCTGCTGTGGAGAATCTTTTAAACCTGTATTATTACTGGGTTGCTACAGTAAATTCAGTACAGAGATAGATAGATGATGATAGATAGGGAGCTGCTGTGGAGAATCTTTTAAACCTGTATTATTACTACAGTTGCTACAGCAAATTCAATAGATGATAGATAAATAGATGATAGATAGATATAGATAGATGATAGATAGACTGATGATAGACTGATGATAGATAGATAGATAGATAGATAGATAGATAGATAGATAGATAGATAGATAGAGATAGATAGATAGATAGATAGATAGATAGATAGATAGATAGATAGATAGATATGGATAGATAGATAGATATAGATAGATAGATAGATATAGATAGATAGGCAGATATACAGTCATGCAGAAAAGTCTTGGTATAAATCACAGACCATACCTAAAACTTAATTCAAGTTTGAACTTGCCTGGGACCCCAGTCTTAGAGGTAGTCCCCTGCCTGGAAATAGTACATTATTATAGTACAAATAACATAATGCCGTGAATTAAATGTAAGACAATTCTAGTATTTGCCCTACAGATGTCCAAATGGCCCTCCAGCCTTCAGCTGCCAGTGAAATTCTGAGACTTGTAATTCCGTAACTGTTGGAGACCTGCTTGTTGTACCTCACTGATTTCTATTGATGGTGCAGATGAGCAGCATTGTCACAGAGGGACATAAATAAAAAAAAGAACCATGCACAATGCTATAGATGAGCAACTACTGATGCAGCCTGTTGGTTTATTGTGAGCTTTTGGGCTATGGCGCATGGGATGTTTTGTTGCCCTCCAGCACGGGCAACAATATGCCCAAAGTTCCCTTCCCACTGATTATAATGTAAGTCGCTGGTGAGAAAGCATATGCATTGTGTAGTAGGCAGAAGTTGCCTCACTATTGGAAGCATAGGCCATGCATATGTTTCCCCAGTGGCTATTTACATTATTGATGGTGGGAATGGAACTTCATACATTTTGTGATCTGCACTGGAGGAGATTATGCACAGGCAACAAAACTGCCCATGTGCCTGTACCCTTAATGAAACAGCAGCATAGTCAGCAATGCACAAAGAGTGTGGCATATTGCCATCCTGTACTTGTCCACTGTACTGAGAAACAAAACTCTAAGCAAAAAGAAAAAAAGAACACAGTGCTCAGTGAATACTGTGAGTCCTAATTCTAGAGCTGGATTAAGGACTTCAGGGGCTTAAATAAAATAAATAAATTATAAATCAAGTGGCATATTCCCCATAACTTTTGCAAGCTTATATATAACATACAAAGTGTGTTTTCTTTTTATGTTTCAGATGCTTTAATGAAAAAATGTTTTCAACATGAGGTTTTAGGGGCCCACTGGAGCTGCCATGTCAGGAGCCCCCCAGTTGAAAGCCCCTCAACATGGCGTATATGGAGCTGTGTTCCCATCCCGCATGTTTTTTTGCTGTTTAGGGGAGCAGGTCTGAGGGTGTATTCCCATCCCAGCAGTTTAGGGGAGCAGGTCTGAGGGTGTATTCCCATCCCAGCAGTTTAGGGGAGCAGGTCTGAGGGTGCTATATTATTATTCATTTTTTAGTGCACAGTTTCTTGTAAAAGCAAGAGAGGGAGCAGCTGTCATTTCTGGTAGACCAAGCAACTATGCAAGATTCACACTAAGAGCCATGTATATTACCAAGGCTAACGATGCACAGAGAACTATTCAGCCAGCTGAAAGGTTGCCCTTCATTGATCTGAATGGAAAACATTTTGCACCACCAGTACTGGCTCTTTCTTTCAAAAATGTTCATTAGAGCGTTCCAGGTTAAGAAGAGCCAGTATTGGTGCTGTCAGGCATTTCCTATTCAAGTGAATGAGAAGTGGGGGGTAGGGGGTGGGCATTGCATTCAGGTGCTTTCCAGCTGTCTGAACCCCCCCCCCCCTAATATGGCATCAGAGAAGGAGTGAGCTTCTGTTATTTTATTTTGCCTCCAAAAATCCTTAACATTTGTGAGGTTTGAAGTGTATGCCTCTGCTATTATGGCTGAAATGAGGGTATATGGCACCTTGTAAACAAAGGTCAGCGTGTGTGTACAAATACAGCATACAATATGTATAAATAATAATCTGAATAATGTATCTATGAGCAAGAATATCTGCAAAACTGTGCACTTGTAGACCCTTACACTCTGGGGCCTATTTATTAAAGTACGACAGGTACGAAATACCAAAAATTTGTATTTGTTCGGACTGTGTGTATTTTTTGCGACTTTTTCGTATATGTGTGCAACTTTTTCGTACTTTGTGACCAAATTTGTGCAACAAAATCGTATTGTCGAGTACGAAAGTTTCGGATTCATTCAAGCTTCGGTATCGTGACTTTCCTTGGGCCAGGTTGGAGCTGCAGAGTGCCATTGAGCCCTATGGGAGACTTTCCTTGGGCCAGGTTGGAGCTGCAGAGTGCCATTGAGCCCTATGGGAGACTTTCCTTGGGCCAGGTTGGAGCTGCAGAGTGCCATTGAGCCCTATGGGCTACTTTCCTTGGGCCAGGTTGGAGCTGCAGAGTGCCACTGAGCCCTATGGGAGACTTTCCTTGGGCCAGGTTGGAGCTGCAGAGTGCCATTGAGCCCTATGGGAGACTTTCCTTGGGCCAGGTTGGAGCTGCAGAGTGCCATTGAGTCCTATGGTAGACTTTCCTTGGGCCGGGTTGGAGCTGCAGAGTGCCATTGAGCCCTATGGGAGACTTTCCTTGGGCCAGGTTGGAGCTGCAGAGTGCCATTGAGCCCTATGGGAGGCTTTCCTTGGGCCGGGTTGGAGCTGCAGAGTGCCATTGAGCCCTATGGGAGACTTTCCTTGGGCCAGGTTGGAGCTGCAGAGTGCCATTGAGCCCTATGGGAGGCTTTCCTTGGGCCAGGTTGGAGCTGCAGAGTGCCATTGAGTCCTATGGGAGGCTTCCAAATTCATGCACAGATGGATCAAAGTCAGAAAGGTTTTACCGCCATTTACGATCGTTCGGATACGAAAATTTTGTGACTTTCGGATCGCCAATACGATATTATTGTGACTAATACAATTTTTTCATAAGCATTTCCGTGATATATCCGATCATCAAAAATTATAGTATCCAATCCGTACTTTGATGAATCAGCCCCTAAGCTATTGCCTTATATACTGTCTTCATTTTGCAATGACTATTCTGCCAGACTGAAAATCCAGGGAAGAGTGCAGTACTGACAGGCAGCCCTGTGTTCAAGTACAGGACTCCTTGCATCCTGCAAACTTTGATGTCCCTTACTTACAATTAGGACAAGCTGAGGAGCGTTTTGCCTGATGCCTACATCTTATAGCATCTTATATAAGTGTAAGTAAGGGACATTAAACTTTGCAGGATGCAAGGAGTCCTGTACTTGAACACAGAGCAGCCAAAACCTTTATCTGCAGCTGCTAGATAGATGTATTGTTTAAATGTTTTCAACATACTTTAATTTTCTAGAGTATTGATCCCCAACAGGTGGCTCGCAAGTAACATGTTGCCCAACATCTTTTTTGATTTTTTCCCGAGTGGACTCAGATCAGGTGCTTATTTTAAATTGTATGTTTTAGAGGCGTAGCCACAAAAATATAAAATAAGTTCCTGGGGGTTGCCAACTTCATTTAGTGATTAACAGTCTACAGCGGGCTCTGGTTGTCAGAAAACATGTCATTAGGCCTACAATTTACATACAATTTAAAATAAGCACCTAGTTCACTCGGGAAAAAATCAAAAAAGATGTTGGGCAACATGTTACTTGCGAGCCACCATTTGGGGATCACTACTCTAGAAAATTAAGAATACATCTAAATAGCAGCTGCAGATAAAGTTTTTGGCAGAATTTGATCTTTACCTACTGTGTGCAAAGATTCAAAAATGATTTTTTGTCAGTAAACCATAATTGTATTCTAAATAGCTTATCTGTTATGTGCTATGCAAAGTGAAAACTACAGCCCAAGCAGACCTTGAATAGAAGCCCTTTGCAATAATAGCATTCACATATAAACTATATTATTATACTTACCAGCACAGCCTAAGAGTAAATTATATTTAATACATACAAAGCCTTTAACATCCTTTGGTACAACAGAAATTAATTGGGGATCTATAGCTAACTTCAAATCTAAACTATATAAGTTGTAGCACAGTGCTTTTAGGTGTTTTGGGTATATTTCTGGTTCTCTAACTGCAAAAATCAAAAAGATTGCCTGAATGTTCAGAATGGCAATCATCTATAAAGCCTTCCAAGGCTGATCAAGTATCGTAGAGAGAAGTGGAAAAGCCCGTCGTAAGAGGTACTGAAGGCAATCAGAAAGGAATCTAATCAAATGACCCATCTCATTACACAGCCTGTGCTAGGATTTTCTACTTGGCAAGAGGACAGTGCAGGAATAATTTCTTTGGTCTGGATATAGCAGTGTCCTTGACTGTAAAAAGAAAGCCCAAGTAACCCATACCATAAATGTCCAGACACAAAGTAATTTTGGATCAGGGACAGGACATCTGAGCTACCATGAGCAGCCCTCATGACACACCCCTCCTTCTCTCAGCTCAAAGTCTTGTGGCTTTGGACAGGCTCCCTTCCCTCAATCCCCCCACCTGACGCTCAGTGTTGCTGGGGAAGTGTAGAAACCGGTGGTGCTGTAACATTATAGAGCTTGATGTGGTTTCACTGAAGGGACAGCTTGTGTGTCAGCTGATGCACGGAGCGAGGAGCATTTCCTAGGGCTTGGCCTTGCATAAAGCATGCACATGCACTGCAGTCAGGTGATTTAGCAATCTGAGCCTCTTCAGGACATCCAAAATAGCAGAAAGGGATCTCCCATAAATTGTAAATGAACAAAGTCACATTGTCACACGCTCTGTAACACCTGTCTGTTAGGTTTCCCCTTACTGAACAAGGAGGGCTCTTCCCATGCAAACAGAAGAATTAAACTTTAACCTTATGGGTGCAAAAAAGGTTTGTAGCATTTTGTATTGTTCATTATCAGCACTGCTTGTGCCAGTAATCTTACCTACAGTGTCCTGCCATTAGCCAAGGACTACTTGGAAAAATAAGTAATACAAAATTATAATAATAATAAAATTGTAGCCTCGCAGAGCAATATTTTTTGGCCCCCATTTGAAATCTGTATAGAGGCAGAGAGAAAGGCAAATTATTCAAAAAAATTAATTAGGAAGACCAATTGCAAAGTTGCTAGGAATAGGCCATTTTATAACATACTAAAGGTTAACTTAAAAGTGAACCACCCCTTTAGATGTGTTTATGTTAGTTTATAGCAAGAAAGGCAGTGGGTACTGACTCCCCATTATATACAGTGAGACGCAGCCCGTATTTACAAACCCAGCACATTATATGCCATGAGGAGCAGTGGGTACAGATGGCAGATATTCAGGCCCTGGCACTATAACACTGGCACTGATACACAACATTGGCCCCACTGTAACTTACTATAAATGAACAAAACAATGACAAAACAAAAAAAAATAGTAAGTGCAAAAAACAACAACACATATATAAACACACAATGAGCTTTTTCAGAGGGAAAGAGTGATTCTTTAGAACTGTATAGTGCCTGGGTATAGTGCCTGGGTATAGTGGCCTGTGTATAGTGCCTGGGTATAGTGCCTGTGTATAGTGCCTGTGTATAGTACCTGGGTATAGTGCCTGGGTATAGTGCCTGTGTATAGTGCCTGGGTATAGTACCTGTGTATAGTGCCTGTGTATAGTGCCTGGGTATAGTACCTGGGTATAGTGCCTGGGTATAGTGCCTGGGTATAGTGCCTGGGTATAGTGCCTGGGTATAGTACCTGGGTATAGTGCCTGGGTATAGTGCCTGGGTATAGTGCCTGGGTATAGTGCCTGGGTATAGTGCCTGTGTATAGTGCCTGTGTATAGTGCCTGTGTATAGTGCCTGGGTATAGTACCTGTGTATAGTACCTGTGTATAGTACCTGTGTATAGTGCCTGGGTATAGTGCCTGTGTATAGTGCCTGGGTATAGTACCTGGGTATAGTACCTGTGTATAGTGCCTGTGTATAGTGCCTGTGTATAGTACCTGGGTATAGTGCCTGTGTATAGTACCTGTGTATAGTGCCTGGGTATAGTGCCTGTGTATAGTGCCTGGGTATAGTACCTGGGTATAGTACCTGTGTATAGTGCCTGTGTATAGTGCCTGGGTATAGTGCCTGTGTATAGTGCCTGGGTATAGTACCTGGGTATAGTACCTGTGTATAGTACCTGTGTATAGTACCTGGGTATAGTGCCTGGGTATAGTGCCTGGGTATAGTGCCTGGGTATAGTACCTGGGTATAGTACCTGGGTATAGTACCTGTGTATAGTACCTGTGTATAGTACCTGGGTATAGTGCCTGGGTATAGTACCTGGGTATAGTACCTGGGTATAGTACCTGTGTATAGTACCTGTGTATAGTGCCTGGGTATAGTGCCTGTGTATAGTGCCTGTGTATAGTACCTGGGTATAGTGCCTGTGTATAGTACCTGTGTATAGTGCCTGTGTATAGTGCCTGGGTATAGTGCCTGTGTATAGTGCCTGGGTATAGTACCTGGGTATAGTACCTGTGTATAGTACCTGTGTATAGTGCCTGGGTATAGTGCCTGGGTATAGTGCCTGTGTATAGTGCCTGGGTATAGTGCCTGGGTATAGTACCTGGGTATAGTACCTGGGTATAGTGCCTGTGTATAGTGCCTGGGTATAGTGCCTGGGTATAGTACCTGGGTATAGTACCTGTGTATAGTGCCTGTGTATAGTACCTGTGTATAGTACCTGTGGGATGAAATCTGCAGCAAAAGTTGAGAGTTGGTTCTTAGGTAAAGTTGTATTAGTATTAGGATATACAGAAGGATCATTGCTGCTTACACCCTCAAAAAAATGTAAATATATTCTGCATTATGGAGTTTTTTCAATTGCTGCTCTAGTGAAGGAAGAGCCATGGGGTAAAATCAGATCTTAGTGGATGGTGGGAAAGAGATAAGGAGCTCAAGCTAGTATTCAATTAGATCAAATGCTTTGCATTTTCACTCCAGGTATCAGGTAAAAACATAGCCCAAGCTGAAGCTCCACCAGTACAGGTTAGTACTCTGATTTCATCCATTGTGGGAAAATGTGTAGAGTTGGGGTAGTAGAGATTCCCATGCAGTTCACATTAGAGGACTTGGTACACTGTGGCTGGAACCCCAAAGTGAGCACCACCTAACAAACTGATTGTCCCTCTTCCACCAATTTAGCACGAGGGCTCAACTGAGTAAAAGTGTCCTATGTAACCTGTGTTCTACTTGAGTGTTCCAGGAGTGCGGCCATAATAGCATTACACATATAAAGAAGATCTGGTTCTGGTGGGACAGTGTACATGTTAAATCTCTGCTATAAAGCAAGAAATGATCACATGAGTCAGAAATAAATCACCCAAATGAATCATAAAAAATAACATTATTTTACACAATATCACACAATGTTTTAGGGAATAGAAGACACTTGTATTCTAGTGACAGTATGCCTTTAACTTGTAGATAACTGGTATTACCCAAGCCAGTGAAATTATATGTACAGCACAGTTCACCGATATCGGGTGACCAGTCACATTACATCCTGCAGCTGCTATTTGGTACTTGTGTTCTGTACTGGTACTGCTACTTCTAAACTATAATCTTCTTAGATCACTAACACTTTTCTCATTTTGTATTTATGGAACTTAGTGGTCACAGACAGCCTTCTGCTATGGCCAACAAGTGAATATTAAAGGGACTTGCCACCCAGACATAAAACGCTGTATAATAAATGTTCTTTTTATATTAAACGTGAAACCCAAATGTTTTTTTTTATTAACACATCCATACCTGTTATTAAGGTATTTAAAGATCTCAGCTGTCAATCATATATTGCCTGCCCCACCTTTATGCCTCAGGCATAGGGGCGGGGCTTTCACTTTCTAATCAGCACTTCCTGGAAGTCACTGCATACCTCACATTCCCCTCACATGTGTGGATTCAATAAAACAAAAAATGAAAGAAAATGTACATTTTTATAGCGTTAGTAAAGTTTATTTTGCTAGACAAACACAATAGAAAAGGTCACAGGTCCCCTTTAAGGTCACCATACACATTTATACATTTGGCTATCACGAGCATCATGCACGGGCAATATTAGGCACCATCAGTTGCAAGAAAAACATCTTTTTTTTCAGTTGTAGATAGTTTGTGCTTCCTGCAAGTAGAAAATCTGGAAATCACGACAATATTTCTACCATGAGGTAAGTTGGTGAAGTGTTAGTTGTTTGTGCCTACAATCCACCTGAAACCTGCTCCCAATTCTAGCCCCAAGGCAAGTCAAGGGGAGCAAGTCAAATGACCACTCCCTGTTGTTGCCATAGGAACCAAGGCTGCAACACACATGTGGTCACAAGAGGATAGGAGTAAATAGGTTACTCCAAGGCATAGGCATTAACCTTGTAGTATGTACGGTTTGAAGTATAATTCATTACCCTATCCACTTGTCACGCATTAGTCAGATGTGCAAGTTAAAGAGCACCAGAGGCCACAGCCCGCAACAAGGCCCTGTCCTCACTGCCTGCCCTATGGCAGCTGGTAAGAACAGGACTGGCCTGCACACCTGATGGTGCACTGTACACGTTTCTTATCTACACACGAGGTGTCTAGTGCAGCCATTCCCCCAGATGTGCTTTGTGGATCACTACTAATGAATGTGCTTTTGCACCCCTTAGTGGCCTAGAAGTGTAATTTTTTTTAATTAAATATATATTTATATTATATATAAATATTATATATTAAATATAATTATATTTATAAACACTGGGCAAATTTGCACCTGGGCAGTAACCCATAGCAACCATCAATATCAACTATCACAGATGAGATATTTCCAGCCAACTGCAGGTTGAGCACTGAAAGAAACATCTGATTGGTTGCCATGAGGTACTGCCCAGGTGCAAATTTGCCCAGTGTTGTATGCCTCTTAGTGCCTCACGGGGCCCCCTGGGTCCCTGATAATAGTACTTTGGATTTGCAACTGGCATGTTGTATAGAAATAGTCATGTGTGGGGCTTTATCATTGACTTTATTCTTTTACAGAGGCCCAAAGAGCTTACAATCTCATTTTGGTGCCCGTGGCATAGGGAGATTAAGTGACTTGCCCAAGGCTACAAATAATTTGAAGGTTGACACTTTCTAGTAATTTAACCAGCAGTGAGACACCACTTTTAGTATTTCCAGGCCAGACACTAAGTGGCAATGCCATTTTTAGTCAGAAGACGCACACTACCGTAACCCTGGGCCTGATAGCTTGCAGAAAATGTTGAAATGCCTTTGGAGGATTCTGGAAGTGGGCCAGAGACACTAAGGTCAGCAATACGTGAATGAAGCCGTTGAGGTCTCGCATTCCTGTTTGGTACACTCTTTTTTTTTCTCTTCAGCGTATGTTCTAAAAAAAGAAAGAAAGAAAGATGATGAAATATGGCTGTGGCAGAGCACTGAGCTCATGAGGGAAGGAGGGATGAGCAGCATATGGAGCAGCAACATATTTCACTTTAATGTACGCACAGGAAAAATATCTGACAGCTCCTACTGAATGGAATCTCTCCTTCCAAGCAGCATTGAATTCCAGAGTTACAGTGATTAACTCAGCAGTAATAATTCTGGACTCTAAGAACAGGCATCAGAATGAATCCTGGTAGAAAACCACAGTATCAGCATGCACAACTAATAAATTATAATTTTCTACAAAGATTTATACAGAAAAAAAAACTGCCTAATAAAAAATATGTAATTTCAGTAGTTTTAAAAGCTATTTGTAAATATAACTGCAGTATAGCACAATATTAGTCTGCCTCTTCCTATTCTCTGTAATGCTGGGTCTGAATTAAGGGGAACTCCAGCTTCTGAACCAAAATTTAATAAAGAGCCCTACACAACACAGAAACCCCTTATGTACCTATAAATGTAATCTGTTCTTTCAAAAAGTATAAATAAATACCATTAGTATATGCTGAAATCCAAACCATATTAGTACATAAAAATCAAGGCTGCATATTTTTAATTGATGTATAATGCAAAGTTGCTTGAAATTATGTTTACTTTTTGAAAAGTTGTGTTTGGGTGGAGTTCCCCTTTAATACACTTGGATGAGGGGTATCAGTTGTGGTTTTGGTGTGTTCTGGCTAATGGACCCTGGTACAATCACACATTATAGAATGGCAAGCAGAGAATGCTTGCTCACAGCTATATCCTTGCTTGTTATATTATGGCTGCCTCTAATGCCTCTTTTCTCAACCAATATATATCATATTACACCATTTTTTTTTACCAGGTACCTACTGTGTAACTAGTCACAAGAACATGAACGCCTCGGCTAGATTTAATGAACAATGGTAGCGACATTTGAACTGTCTCTCTCTGACATAGGAGCTTCCTTTGTTCAAAATTCATAACAGCCCAGAACATATTATTCCTTTAAAGCACTGCTTCCCAATCTCTGGGGTTAGAACCTTAGTGGGGCTGGGGCAGTGGGTGGGGACTGCTACTTGTAATTCACTTGGTTGAGATTTGGATGAACATATTTTTGACCCTATTGATGACTGCGTGACACAGTAATGTGTTTATATATGTATACAGTATATGTAATATTATTATAAGCTAAAGGGGGGCTAGAAGAATGCCAAAGAATGGCTTGAACTGAAAATTTCAAAAATCTTTAAAGGCACACAGTCATCAAATCATATTGTATTAGTGCCTAAAAAATGTAATGACTAGTAAGTTTTTTTTTTTTTTTAATTCTTTATTTTTCTTTTAACATAAAATGGGAGGGGATACAGAATTAAAAAAGGGTGGGGGAGGGGAGGGGTAGCAAGTATACATATATGATTGTTCACGATAAGCTTGAGGCATACGCTGACAACAAGTCATTACTATTAAGTGTAAATACATTTTCGCTTTATCACTTATAAATCTTTATCACTTATCACCTATTAGAGCATACAAAGTAAGTACATTTTTTAATCAATGTCAGATTATACCTTTTCCTGTGCTTTAATTTAGATGGGGAAGGCTTTATGTTCACCGGGTTAGTGCCAGTTTATTATAGGTAACTTTAGTGGCTTAGTTTCTGCAAGTAGTCTATCCAGGGTGACCAGATGTTTCTGTAAAATTGGCTATTATTTTATATTATCGCCAAGTAGTATCGCCAAACGAGTGGATCCTCTCCCGATATCCCCCACCTACAGGTGGGGGTTATCGGGAGAATCCAGGCTAATTCGATCGTTTGGCCCTGGGGGGCAACATCGCCAAGCAAGTGGATCTTAAGGTGTATGGGCACCTTAAGAGTTTTTAAATATGGCACAATTGTCCTTAAGAGTTTTTAAACATGGCACAATTGTCCTTAAGAGTTTTTAAATATGGCACAATTGTCCTTAAGAGTTTCTAAACATGGCACAATTGCAAATCGGGAATATATACTATATATATATATATTTGCGCCCATCAAACACGCACAGTGGCCATGCTCACACAAACCTCAACCTCATTAGCGAGCCATTTGCAAATTTTTATGCACAGTGCGCATTTCTCAGTTAGACAGGCACAGCTGTGCAAAATGTAACTACTTAGGGGAAAACATGCGCAAAACAACCATATGCGGAAAAAAATGTGCTGCGCAAACTTTAAAAATGACCCCCAGTATATCCAGGACCTCCTTGTACCCTCTGGTATTCCTGTGCATTCTGAATGATGTGCAATCAAGGGGCAAGTCAGGGGACCCATGTGCCACTCATGCTGTAGTCCATGGCTGTACAACTAGAGGCCCGTGGGCCAGATGTTGCCCTTCAAAGGATTTTTATGGCCCCCAGTATGCTCAAAGGCTCCATAGACGTCACTGTATGACATCATCATTTTAATTCATACTGGCCCTCAAACATGCTGTATCAGAAATAATAAGCCTGCTATACATTTTAGTTGGACATGGCTGCTCTAGCCTTTCTATATAAAGCACAGCCAAGTCCCATCTGTGCTACATAGAGAAAGGGAGAGGTTGCAGGGTCTGGCAGGTAGCAGGGTAGCATTTTCCACTTTTCACCCTTTGGTCACTTGGGTAAATGAGCCCATAGAGTATATGTTTATAGACAGACAGTTATAGTAGTCAATTTTAGAGCATTTTAATGGCAAGAAGTTATACATAGATACTGTTTGTGACACTGACATGGAAAGGTAGATATCTTTACCTATTTGTTTTTTCATGACATGTTTTGAAATATACTAGAAAACTTGCTTGGCTGTATCCTTTATAGCAGGGGTACCCTTGTTTTACTCAGCAGTAAATGCATATTCCATCTAGAAGCTGCACCTTTATATCTGTGAAGCAGGCAGGGCAGTGTAATCAAATAGTCCTTTTTTTCCCAAAGCGTCACTGTGGGTAAAGTGCTGATAGCCAGAAAAGAAATGACAAATAATTTGATCTAAATTCTATTGAATTTCTGGTAAGGTAAGACTGCCCTGTACATTACAAAAGGAATGTAATTCTGTAGCCATGTTTTTGTTTCTAGAACAGCAAAGAGCGAAAGCAAAGACACAATAGACGAGGGATTAGTGCTTGTGACGCTGTCTCCGAGGGCAGTGACACCAACCAGAACCGGGGGAGTCTGGTTTAAATCCTGAGTCAGCTACTTGTGACCATGGGCAAGCCATTTTATCTGGATCTCCACCCTGCAAAATCCTTGAGTTTCTGGTGTGCAAACACTCGAGACCAAAACACACCAAATATGAGAGCTTTTAACAGCCAGATACATGAACAAATCTGCCAGTGAATACTAAACACTGATACAGACCTGGTCCCCTATCTATGTCTGTAGTTTTATATGTACAGTAAATGTAAACCCACAATATAAATTAATGTAAAATTAATTTCTCTGCTAGGCACTTTTGAAATGTACATCAATTATTAATTTTCCCTAGAATTAAAGAAATTAGCTAATTTTACACTGTAAATATAATAAATTGAAACTACAGTAGTGGCATATCTATTGCAGCCTGGGCCCTACCACAAGGAAAGTCTGCTGTATGCTAGATACACCACTGAACAACTGCTCTGCCTGCTGGTCAGGTCTGCTGAACGCAGCAATAGGTCAGGGGAAAATAATTCAAAAGCAGAATAGGGAACTTTCTGAATGTTGCTCTGCTTCAGAAAGATCAGAGAAGACATTTTTTTTTACAAAATGCATGAGTTAATTGTGCTCCTCCTGCAGAATTGAAATCCATTTTTAAAAAGAGCAAATAATTTGTTTTTTTATATTTAATTTTGTGATGGGGGGCTAGCCATATTGTTAGTTTCCCAGGTGACCTCAGCCTAGTGACCTGTGCTCTGATAAACTTCAGTCACACTTTACTGCTGTGCTGCAAGTTGGAGTGATATCTGCCCCCCTTTCCCCCCCTGCAGCCGGGGGGAGGGGAAGTAGAAACATGGGAACGTAGCAAGTTAACAGATCCCTGTCACCTCTATTGCTAAAAAAATTTCCATGCCCCACCTAATGTTAGATATGAGAATAGCATTTTATAGTTAAAATCCAAGTTTGGCTCAACCAGTTCATGACTCCTCCAGTAACATGGGAGTAGGAGAAACAATACGTTACCTGAAAGCAGTTCTTAGTTATCCAGCAATTCAATATATTGTGGTAGAATTACAAATATTTGGGGACACAAAATTGATTTGTTGTAGGGCCCAGTGACATCTAGTTACGCCACTGTTTACAGGCCTCAAGGGTTGGGGCTTAGGACTATTTATGTTTCATAAAACTATTGCTGTTATATGCCATCTGATTCAATGTTTAGCTTGAGTAGTTGAACTCATTAGGTAATCTATAAAGTATGGATACAAACAAGGAGGATGTCCAAAGAAGACTGGGGATATTCTTCTTAGTTTTAATAGCAAACCCCCATTATATTGGGTTCATGTAGATAGTAAAAGTTTAGCAGGGGCGGGCCAAGCCGACCAGGCGCCCTAGGCAGTTTGCGCGGGGGGCGGAGTGGTGTGCGATGCAAAGTAGCGCAGCGCACAACTGCTGATCACGTACTAGGGGTAGGCAGGAGAGGCTCCTGCCTGGCGCCCCCCAATCGTTGCGCCCAGGGTCGCCATCAGAAATCACGGGGCCCCTCAAACAAAATTTTCTGGACCCCCCCTCCCAAAGGGCCCCTCCCCCCAAATGGACCCTCCCATCAGTACAAAGGACACACAGACATAAAAAGTATCAGGGCCCTCCAACACAGTGCTCCCTATACACAGTGCCCCCCTAATGCTATGCTGGCCAGGGCCCCCCCATACACAGTAACTCCCAAAGACAGTACCCCCAATTACCCCCTAAAGACAGTGCCCCCATACACAGTCCCCCAATTGCCCCCTGAAGACTTCGGGCTCCTATGAGAGACAGGCCCTTTTATAAAGTTGCACCCCGTGCGTACTGACGTCAGAAAACTGTAGCATGGCTGGGCCCACTTTAAAAATGAAGATTGCCTGGGCCCGGGACGACTGTCCCCCCTGTACACCCCTGATGGCGGCCCTGGTTGCGCCCTAGGCAGCTGCCTCTTCTGCCTACCCCTAGTTCCGGACCAGAAGCTTAGTATGCAAATCAAATATAATACATTCTCTTTTAATAACTAAAGATGTAGTAAATTTGTTCAGCAATACCTTCTTTTACTTACTGCCTATACCGCAAGCTACTAGTGACACTTTTTACATAGGCAAATACTACTATTTAGAACTCTCAAATGAAGTGACTAAGCCAGGGGCGCCCAGACTCTTGCCCAAACGCTGTGATCTACTCTTGCCACCTGGCCTCTGCCATGAGATCTACCACGACTATCATTTGGCACAATAAGCAAGAAAAAGTAACAAATACACATAGCAATAAATAAATGCTGCGCCAAATTCACATTTCACATAACATTATTACTAAGTGCCAGCTTCAAGTTTAATGTGAAAGGATTGCAAACAAATATATACAGCAGCCCAGTGGGGACAATCTTCTATACTGGGATAAAAGACGGATGGCTTGAGCAGCCGCACTCAAAAGCTCCAGTATGCTGGGGGGGAAAATGAAGTGACGGGATGTTACCCCACTGCATTCCGCTTTGAGGTCTACCAGAAACTTTAAAGCAATGGTTCTCAACCTGTGGGTCAAATGACCCTTTCACAGGGGTCACCTAGGACCATCGGAAAACTTTCCCATGGTCTTAGGAATAATTTTATGGTTGGGGGTCACCACAACATGAGGAACTGTATTAAAGGGTTGTGGAATTAAGAAGGTTGAGAACCACTGCTTTAAAGTGATCTACTGGTAGACTGCTATCTACCATTTGGGCACCCCTAGTCTAAGCCATGCAGTGTGCTAGACCTGCTTCCTTATTAATCATTTAGTGTATGTCTCCACCTTGTGGCAAAAAGGAAACAGCCCATCCTAAACTAGAGAAGCAGATTCTACAGATATATATTCAAAAATCATCAAAAATCCTATTTTATTAAAAGTTTGCAAAAAAAAAGATGGGGCAGAACAAATGTAAAGGCACTTATGACTCTTATTTACCTTTATTTACAGAATTTTGCAGATTTCACCTTATGTACTAAAAGAATGTGTTCTGCAGTGTCGAGCTAAGTATCATTAACTCCATCTGCATGTAAGTGCTGCTCTGGTAAGTGCAGGGAGACTGGGGCCCGGAGGTTACCCCTAAAGCAAGCTCTATTTCCAGTTTCTCAACTAAGCAGGAATCTGTGTAAAGAGAATAAATAATAATAGTTATTTGCCTACTTTGAAGAGACTGCTTCTGGGATGGCTAGGAAAGTAATAGAAAATGACTGGGCTTAGAAAATAATAGGAAATGATTGGCTGGTCATTATGATTACGTTATAATGAACTAAATTATGATTAAGTTATAAAAATTTTTTAGCTAGTATTAGGTCAGGAAGTAGAGTTCACTAATCCCTGGAGGGTGGAGAGAAGAGAATCAGGAATTGGGAGCAGACCAGAGGTATTATAGCTTATTCAGGGAGGTGGAATGGACAGCCGAAGGGAGTACAAATCAGGGAAGATTAAGAGACACAAGGAAGCCGGAGATGAACATTTGTGGCAAGTGTAGGTATGGGGGGTGACTTGGGTGGGGGGTAGAGGGGAATAGGAAGTTTTATACATACAAGGAATGACAGGAATGAGAGCCATTGATCTCTACCTCTTCAATTTTATTCCCCCCATCACACCCAAGGCAAATGTATCTTCTGCCTACCTCTAGTTTCACAAACTCAAAAATTGATAAGTAAGCCCATAAATTGCATCTTAGACTTCTCTATACTTCTGCCTTGCATGACCAGATGTGTCAACTTTGCTCAGCATGGATGCAAGGAAACATCTTCCGTGAGGAGCTTTCCTCCTGCACATCCCCTCTGGGCTAGGGGACTAATGGGCACCTGTGTTCCCTTAAAAAAATTGCTCAGGGTGCTTTCCTTAGCGCATTTGCAGAGTTACATCAGAAGAGGTCTCTATTTTTCCTTTCCAAAGGTACAGTTGCAGCAAGTGACCAGCAGGTGGCACTGTTGTCACAAAATCCATTACACTGACAATTAAAAAGTTAAATAGCTCTGAAAAAAATGTATGTAAAATATATTTTTTAAGGTTTACACATCCTTTAAAATAAAATAAAAGCTCAACCTTAAAATGTCTCGAAAACTATATTACTTGAGTTGGTCTGAGTGTATATAGCAGAGGGCTTTTTATGGGGCGAAAGGAGCAAAGCTCTTATGTTTTTTCCCCACAACGCACCTTACTCATAGGCACAAATCTTTGCAGTTCCCGAATGAAGCACAAAGATTTGCAGCCATGTTTGTATGCAGCACTGGGAGTGCCTCCTGGCACAACATGCAAGAGGAGCAGCCTATGGGCATCCCATGGTACAACCCTTGCTTAGTGTGTGACAAAGGGATTCAGAACCTTCTACTCAAGGCCTGTTTAGGGCCGGTATTTTGCATAGTGCTATTTTGCACTTGTGAACGTTGAGCTAGTCATAAAATCATGTGCAAGGCACACAGTGTGGGTACGGGAGAAAGTACTTTGTGCAGAATTTCACAAATTGTGAGGTGTCAAAAATCTGGCAAGCCATGCCCACAATCCATCCGACCCTGCTTCTGATCTGCCCAAACCCTGTCTCTTTCTTGGCAGTCAAGACAGAAATTTTTCGGCAGGCATGGTTTTGTGGCGAACTTCCACGTTCCTCCATTGGCAGATTTTTTTCACAAAATAGATGACAAAATTTGCATGGAAAAATTCCCCATGTGACCAAAAATTGTCGGCCGCATCAAAAAAAAATTACACACGACAATGTTTTTTGATGCATGTCCCAATATTTTTGATGCGCAACATTTTTGCCGTTTTGCGTATTTTTCACTGTTTCGCTAAACTTTTTAAAGATTTGCGAATTTCTTGGCAAAGCGAAACAGGACAGATTCACTCATTACTAGTCAGATCTTTGCTTTTATTTTCTAAGTTGTGGCAGACTGTTCTGGTAACTGCAATTTAGCATCTATGTTTATAAATCCACCCAAAGGTATCCAGAGTTATGGTCATCTTGGATTATACATTTAATACCATAATAGCATTGGTTCTGCCTATAGGGCTGCTGCACATTTATCCGCCCTCTTGATACTGACACCCTGCTTGAAACAAGTGGCAATGTGCAGTGCTCCTCTTATATAATGCTGTTATTTGCTTTGCACCTCTCTGTTACATCCAGTCAGAGTGACATTGTGTGTATGGATCTTCATCCTCTTGAATCTCAGTTCAGATGCCAGCACATTCTGTGTTAATGTGTGGAACTTGTAGTTCAGCAACAGCCAGGTGACCCAGAACATTTGAAGTGACTGGTCAACTGTGTGTAAATGGAGGTGAGGGAGAGTCAGAGTAAGCTATCCCGCAGAGCTTGCAGTATATGGAGCTGACACATGAGGGCAGTATATTCTTACATTTGCTAGAGAGAAGCTTTCGTGTCTGTAGTATAAACACACAGTTACAGCCTATGGTCATTACCAGTTCAGACTTGGTAACAGTCTTGACAGTTTATAAAGAGCCTCTCTACACAGGCAAGCATTCACATACATTATAATGGGCCTTTGCATGTGTGATCATACACACACGCACGCACGCACGCAGAAATGCTACAGGCTCAGACACACACAGTTGGACTCATTTATGAAAACAGGGCAAATTTGCCCCGGGCAGTAACCCATAGCAACCAATTAATTATTTGCTTTTTTAGCCGGCTGCAGTTAAATTAAAAGCAAATATCTAATTGGTTGCATGGATTGTTGCTCTGGTGCAAATTTGCCCAGCGTTCTTCATAATATTGGCACTGATTGGCAAGGAAAAAGTTGTTAACACAATATAGAGCCAGGATCTTTTCTATGAGATAATCCTGTCTAAGGTTTTACCCCATGAAAACTACAGTCTAAGGAGGTAGTTTTTTCTTAAAGAATTGAAGATTCCGTAATGTCATATGTAAAGAGATTTTGACACCAGAAAATAAGCCTTTTTTTACAACTATTATAACATATATCTTCATACCATAAAAGTGTTTACATTCCCTATCTGATCCCCCATGTTCCTCTATGAGGGGGCTGCCATATTTGTGCAGCAGGAGGCCGTTAGCATTAGAAGCTATAACTGACAGGTTGAAAAGAGACAGTCGGTGACAATTACTTACAAAAGCAGCACTATCAGGGAAAAATAATCAACATGACCTATAGGGAACTTTTAATGTACTTTAATATTTTGAAGAGTAGTTTTTTAGTGTCAGTATCACTTTAAGGCTGGGGCCAGGCCTGCACTTCTATAGAAATGGCCGGTGAGTGATATAACATGGTGAAGCCTGTCCATAACAATTGTTAGATATTTGATTATACATATAATGTCAAACCTGTTATCTTTTTACTGATGATAAACTAAATACACATATAAGAATATACATATACACTGCCAGACATAGCTGGAAATATATATGTTTTCCCCAAAAAATTCCACATACAGATTTGATTGGCACGCACACACTAACAGACACACATAGACAAAAACACAGACAAAACACACATACACCTTGCAGGACAAATATTATGTTGGTTCGTTTGACTCCAGATTTATACATGCTATTTCAAGTTGGCCCATTAAAATCATTTTTTTGTGTTCTTTTTATCTAAGTAAATGATGTGTAATTTGTATGGGATGTATAATTTGGATAATGTATATCTGTACTTTTGCCTGGAGCCAGTTTGATGGGTTAGTTTATCTACTAATATGTACTTGTGGCCGGAGTAAATACATAGCAGCGTGTATCTCCCCTGTGCTGAAATAGGAAGTGCGTCTGGGTGGGAACCTCACACAAGGCATTGCACAACATCCCAGAGGAAGGCAGACAGGAAGGGCTGGAAGAGACACATCTTACATTGCTCTAAAGCTCAGCTCTGTCTGTGTGCGCAGCCTTGTTCTCCCAACGCAAGCAGTCTCAGCCTCTCACGGTGTCATCCGTAGGGTACCCAGGGATTACGTGCATATTTTCTACTAAAGGGGCAGTTCATAGTCAAGTTAATGTTTAGTATCATATAAAATGTCCTATTCTTAGCAATTTTTAGTCTTCAAGTTTTTTTATATAGTTTTTGAATTATTTGCCTTCCTATTTTGCTTCTGTCCAGCTAATGCAAATGTTCATGGTATATGTTATTTGATAGAATATACAGATTGTCAGTCTGGCTTGAACTTTATACTGTGGAACCCATTTAGTTGGAACAGTGCTCTGAGGATGAGGCGAGAGCGTTACTGGAGAGCCTGAGAAATTAAGTCTCAGTAGGATGTAGAAGATCTTGAGGTAGGACTATCTATTTGAGGGTCAGCTCTTGTAAAATGAACACTAAGGGGCAGATTTATCAAAATGTGAGTTAAGAGCTTAATACATAAAACTCACCTATGTTCTATTCATTCCTATGGGGTATTTAGAAGTGTATTTATCAAAGAGTCCTAACTTTCACCCATTAATAAAGACACCTCTTAAAATCCCATAGGAATGAATAGAATGTGAGTTTTTATGTATTTAGTTCTGAACTCACATTTTGATAAATCTGCCCCTAAGGGTAAGACTGATAGGGCGAGGTTACACAAAGCATAGATCTGCTTCTCTCAGTCACACTGTCAGAAACAGATCTGCTTTCCTACACTGCCTGTGTGCCTGCACTGAAATATACCAAATCTGCTTCAGCGCAGCCACATGCGGCAGAGCAGAGCGTAGATCTGCCCAAAAATGCCCACTTTCACGCTTTACAGGCGGATTTTCACTCCATTCCACTGTGTGTGGCTGCACTGAAGCAAATTCCTATGGGCAGCATAGAAAAGTGTATCCGCTCCTCTAAGCCTGACTGAAAAATGTAGGACTGTGAGAAGCAGATCTACGCTTCGTGTGACCTCGCACATACACTAAAGGTAGTTAGAAGAGCATCCAGAGGCTCCAGTAAGGAGAGCTGAAGTGACAGTACCCTGGAACCACCAGACTTTTATTTCAGCGCTCAGAGGCTGCCCCCTTTCTCTGCCCCTCCCCCTCAGGATCACTTGCTCGCACAACCTAACAGCTCACATACAGAGCACTAAGGACAGGATGTGCTGAAGTATACTGCGCACCCCTTCCCCAGTCTCCATATGGGAGCAAATTCCACATGAGGCTGGGCGGCATGCCATTCCAAAAGTTATGCCGCCCTACACCTGGGCCTTTGTGGCCTTGCCACAAGTCTGGGCCTGGGAACCACCCATCAGTTCAACAATCACGAATATAGAATATAGGGATGTCCCAAAGAGGGGCACGACTGTAAGGGTCTGTCACATACAGTATATTAAGCCCCATCCCAAGGGATGTTTCTGGATTCCTGTCTAAGCTTTTTGCCTATAAAGCCACCTTTTGGGCCTGGCCCTCAGCAACTTGAGTGCCACCAGGACTTGCTGCATGAGAATCCACTGACACCCACAGGACAGAGAAGGAAGCCAAATGTTTACTGCATGGAATTAGCTAGTAAGAAAAGAAACTGGACTTAGTCAGACAGGACAGGTCAGAACCAGATAACAACTGTAGAATCATGAGGAAAACTCGAGATGAGGAACAAACCATGATCAAAACCAAGGGGTCAACGCAAGGGACAGGAGCAGGAAAGCACAGCATGTAGGAACTAGCACTAACAGGAATCAGAGCACATAGGAACCAGCAAGCTTGACCTATAACAGGCACTGATTGAGTTCAGAGCTGGGGCTTTATAGCCATACTGATGGCTAATAGTGAGCACCTGTGCCCAGTTTAACAGCAGCTGAAACAAGCCATGTTTGCTTAAAATGCAGGGATACCAAAAGTAATTTAACCAGACTCATAGCAGTCTTCTCATATAGTGCAGAGGTAGGGCAGACTGCATAGTAACCTGCAGGTCACTGGTTTAAATCCATGCAGGATATTACAGGGTCTTATAGTCTGAAGCTGGACACCTGTTGAGTGAGTACTACTGCTGGTTGAAACAACTAACTTGCATGTGTGTGTGTGTGTGGCTAACATCTCAGAAGTTGTGTACCATCTGAAAGGAGGATCTGTGAAACCTACTGAATGGGATGTGTTATTATAACTTGTGGATAAGAGTCTGTTTTGAAGTTTCAGCAACACAGTTAACTGGATACACAGACATACAGAGAACATTCACATGCTGTGCTCACCAAACCTTCGATGTTAGTGGAAGAGACTGCAAACCTGGAATTTATACCCTTCAGCTAATCAATTCAGATAGTTAATTCCTAAGCATACATGGACTAATGTATAATAACAGTGGGACATGCCAAAATATGTGTAACTGCAATTTGTTTTTAGGGAATATGATGATTAAATGGTTCAGAAGTATCTTTATAACCTTGCCAACTTCTAAACCCCACTCATCCCATTCTCTGGGACATGTACAAGAGCCATACCTAATCACAGATGCAGAAATGATACAAACACCTATGTTGGGAATCTATTATTTTAATCTAGCTTCATTTCAGTAAACATGAAATAGATTGGGACAGAATACTTGACAACTAATTCTAGTTTATTGTCTTTTATGATTGTTCTCCTTTGCTTTGAGGATCTCAGTATAATAACCATTTATTTAAATCTATGGACTTTTGTTATCTCGCAGATAGACTCTTCAGCACTTTCATCTCAAGTTCTGGCTTGTGCTTCTCTTTATAAAATAAACTATCTCCCAGAGACTCACCACCGCAGACATGTAACTCACATTTCATATTTTCTCAGTTGATACAACACACAGACACACAATGGTTCCAAAGCCATTCCTACCAGCCTAATTGTCTTTCATCTCTTGAAAAAAGAGCAAATTCTGTGCTTACTGAAGAATTAATTATTCAGTTATTTGTTTTAGAAAACTGTGGGTCTTTTGTTTTGGCTTTTGTTCATGGTTCATTTCAGCATTTATGTATGTATGTATGTATATATATATATATATGGCTACAAAATAACTTGCTAACAACTAAACAATAACACTAAAGTATATGTTGTTATGCAGTCTCCTCAATCTTAATGATTTGTTTCTTTATACTTGAAAGAGTATTTTCTTACAATCTCACACACATGCAACTGTTCATTCCTTCCCTGTCCATTCCTACAGGGCAATTTCTTATTTTCTCCATAAAAGTGTAGCAACACAATCCCAAAGCTCCACAAAACAAAAAAATTGGCAAAAAAATGAAGAGTTGTGGTGCGGATCCCCATTAGTGAGAACTAACAAAGTGATGGCTGGATGTTAAACAGCAATCACTGTTTCTAAGGCAGTTACTATTGGAGAAAATCTTAACAGAATAATTACAATCTTCCAGTGTAAGAAGCTTCTTTTTAATTTTTTTTCTTTTTGAGGGTATTAGAGAAGCAACTTGAAGTTAAATGGTAACCATGAAGAAGTGCCAGAGATTCACAGCTGAGATGAGAAAGGACACAAGTAAAACCCAAACACTCAAAAAGTTGGGTTTTATAGAAAAATAGTAAAAAGAACATTGTTGAAAAAGTCCAATATCAAAGTTAAAAGGCATGTAAATAAAATTCTCTGATCAGGGTTCCAACAAGGAGGACTGGGGCCCCATACACTTCATGGCCTGCACAAAATTGCTCCTATATGCCTAAACCCTGCCCTTTTGATAAAAACCCCATCACTTTGTTGGTAGGATGGGAGCCCAAAATGTGCAGAATTGTATGTGTGGAAATAACACAACGCACCTCATCACCCTGAGAAACCATCTGCATAGCAGAATTACCTGCTAAGCTTCATTTTTTTTTTGTTTTTGTGAACTTTAATGCCAAAGTTGCTAGATATATAAGGGCAGAAAGTGAGCAGGACATAGGCTTTCACTGGCATGCTACCTACTGCGTGCATCATTGAGTATGTACAAGGCAGGAGCAATAGAGGACACTAGGAACAACTTGCCTCTGTGCAAGCTGCTCTCTACATATTGTGCTGTTTTTTTAATATGATGAAAGGTTCACAGTGCACCTTACAAGATGGAAGATCATGGGTACAAGTCTAAACTGCATGGGCTTTAATGACTGCAAAACTGTGCTTCTGCTTAAACATGCACAATATTCTTGTTATGCATTATCACATATATATTCTGTATACTTAGGTTTACAATTGTTGAAATCAGTAGTGCTGATGCTACCAAAAAAAATTTATATGAAAATCACTCAAGTTAAGTTACCCTTTAATAATATGATACAACTATAGACTTATATTGAATTTACAAATATAACAACTTTTGTGTGGGCAAAATAACCGTGTAGGAACACATTACAGGATGTCTCCAATAGTGTAGTATTCGAGGAGCTCTTTCTTGGACTTGCCCAGGAGTATCTCCGAGTAGCAGACTCCGTCGGGTCATTGTCCTGCTTGCTAACAGTTTTCTTTTGTTAAAACTAATAACCTATGACAAAACAAGACAAGTGCTTCCAAAAAAGTGGTAAGGTTATAAATAACTTAATATAATCTATAGCAGCTGCTTAAACCATTACTTGTGCAATGAGATATTATCTACGTTTGGTCTCAATAAAATCATCCATATGGAGGTGTTTATTTGCTTTTCTAGTGTAACCAAGCCAAGCTGGTGGAAAGATTGTGGTTACTTTAAAAATGGAAATAACGTGCTTTGGGTTCATACCTTCTATAAATGCAATGTTAAATGTACAAAACATTTTAGTATCCCACTGTGCATTTATAGAATGCTGTGAGTGCATACTGGCATACGCCCAACCTGGGTGGTACATTACTGTGTGTAATCTGTGGGTGGCTGAATCCCAAGGCACTGTCATTTCTTTCTGTATTCAACTGAACTATGCCTCATCAGGTCATAATTACAGAAGTGTACAAGAACAGAGGCATAAATATATAGAAAATATAATTAGTATAGCATTAATAAAGTGTCTAGCTACAGCTGGCAATACAAAAAATATTCATTTGGCCACCCAGACACTGGTCCATATCAGGCTGCCTTGTGGGCCAGTGATCTGATCACTCTTGTTCTCCTGTTCTAGCCTCTTATTCTGTGTTCTTCCATGTTCCATCCTGTACAAGTCTTTCCAGATCTTTATCTGCTCCAACCTGTTCCTGTCTCTTATTCATCCACTCCACCTTGGTTAGGTCTGTCTTCTAGATCCCTTGGAGACCTGCTGCTTCTTGCCTGCAGGACTCGCTGCCTTCAGAAATAAGTGGGACATTGTGAATGAGTCCTAAAGTTGTGAATTCTCCCCCATGTCTAGGCATAAGCAGCCCATTCCAGTGATTTCATTAAATAAGAGCGTTTAGTACAAACAGCAACTTCAATAATCTCTTGTTTTAACAAACATCAATTGCAGCATTCTTCAAAGCATCATTGGGCAGCACCAAGCAGAGAACAGAGGGCAAATGAGGTTGTCCCTTTATCCGGTTGAGAAGAAAAGTCAAAGGCCCTGTTTGGAAGTAAAACATCTGTTTGCTTTTGTGCCTGAAATCTGATCATTGCTTCTGCTACCTCCTCCTCCCTGCGTCTTTCCTCAGATCAAGTTAATGACTCTGCTGGTCCTTTGAGTGGTGGGAATAGCACAGCTTAATGAAGAGCTGATTCATTCTGAAAGGGTCCTGTTTTAATGAACAACCACAACTGTTTATGCAATAACTACATCTGTTTGTATAGTCAACAAGTATAATTTTATGTTAATGAAACCAGTACAATAAATGCTTACATACGTTTGGCCAAACCAAATTTTTTTGATTCTACTCAAAGTTTAATTTGCAAATGAGGGATCTGATTCAGATTGGTGTTTGTGATGCAGGTATTTGTGATGCAGTTCTTCACAATTTTTCTTCTCTTTGATTTCACCAGCATCCATGTCTCTACAGGGTCAGAGCCAGAGGAGAGGGGACCCCAGATCAGCGTTATCAGTGGGATAGTAGCTTAGTTGAACAACAGCTGGAGGGCTGCAGACTGCACATTTCTGATGCATATTCCAAAACTCTGATAATCATTACAGCTATGCCCTTCTCCTATGCTGGGGCTCAGAACAGGTGTCTTCTCTGTCCCTAAACTATCCATGTGCTAATGGATATTATACTGTTATTATTGGAATGTATATACTGGTAACTCCCCAATCAAGGTTGAGTAATGGGAGTAAATTCTATACCATTTAAGAAAATGAACTGCACCATGTCTGGAAACCAATTTGAACAGGGCTGGGCTGGAAACAGAAAAGGGTACTATTAAGTGGGTGTTATTCAAGATACAGTAAGGTGAAGCTATTTGTGACTGGGTGTACTTAGCAGAAGGAAAACTCATGCCTTCAGCCAAAAATGTTGGGGTGGAAAATACCCTTTTTGTTTAAATTTTACAACCACTGCCCTATGAGTCACTTGTGCTGTTTAAATGATGTGAATGTGCTTTTGGGTTGAAAAAACAGCATTCTCTCAGCTGTGATGGATATCAGAGTAAGAGAAATGACAACAGTACTGACATTGTGCCAGTATAAACAGTTTTATAAAGGTAGCCCTTTCTGCTCAGTCAGAGCTGTAATCAGGGATAATGGTGGCTCTGTCTCCAACAAATGCACTTTTACGTGAAGATGTGGCATGTATGGACCAATAGGCACTCTGGTGATGATTAGTATAAGCAGAGAGGCCTATGGGACCGAAGGAAAGTATTTACAGGTTACATATAAAATACTCTTTTGTTCGTCTAATAAAAACTCCAAATGCAAAGCAGATGCTAGGATCTACGTGGAGAAGGTAATTATCAGTAGAAGCCAGAGACTAATTCCAAAGTTATTAGAAACGTGTGAATAGCATTTATCTGGGTCTCATGGCCCATTATCCTTCTGGCTTGCCTTTCTGTTTTCTTGGCCTATCTATCCTGTTCTTAACCTGTTAGAGGGAGCAAAAGGGAGAGGCAAAGTAAAGGTCAGACAAGGGCAAAGTAGACAAAATTAAGCAGGCATTGTTCTTTTTAGGTAGACCAATATTTATATTTATCTAGAGGTACCTATTGAATCAGAGCAGGGCAACATGGTCATATTCTTGTGCCCCATATTGCATAGTCTCTAATATTCAGCCATGTGTGGCCAGCTAAAACACAGAAGAGAAAGCGCATTTTTCTGAATATTTATTCTAAATGTTACTTACAGACTCCAACTCATGCACTTCAAATTTATAACTTTCAGGAAGCAGGAAGGAACCTTCATCAGGAGGGGGCCCATCATCATTAGGGAAGGAAAGGGGGGTATTTTGATGGACCCCAGTGGTTAGAATGTTAAGATGTGCTTTCTTTGCTAACTTCATGTACCCCCACAACCTATATTGTTGGTAATCTATGATGAAAGGTTCATCATTCATGTCAGGGCTAAAACAAATGGAAAATATCTGGATTTCTAATAGAATAGTGGTGACTTCCTCTCTATAAAGGCCTGAGGCAGCACAAGCTACATACAAACATACACCTGCCCTAGACTGGGGGACAGGACCAACTTCACCACAGATATGGCAAACTTTATCATAAGGATATTATTCTGTAGTTACATTTATTATAGCTGTCACCCTTATTTAGGTTTGTCAGTGTGCAGGTTATTGTATCAGCCTTTCCATCACCGGTCTGTGCTGTGTTCTAAGCCAGGTTAATGGGATGTTTATAAGAGATGAGTGTGCAGTCTCCAGAAAACTGTTAGGAAGCGGTACAGATTACTTGTTTATTTATATAAGAACTATTAAACACACAGAACACTAAAACCAGCAAACAAATGGCACAGTGGTACCTTACCTCATATGTGTAATGCGCTCATGTATCAGCTCTGGGAAAGCTCACTCTGTCGTCAGAAGGTTCGGGCCTGACAAAGCTAGCTTGTATCTTAATGTGTTTCTGATTAAAAGTATTTTCATGTTTAATGTACTTAATGTTGCTTTTTATTATAACATTCGTTATGTTGGTAGGGAGGGGGCTGCAAATGACAACAGCATTCTTAAATGGTATCCAGGCCTGAAAGGGGTTTCAAAACATGTTTTATAATGATGATGTTGTTTATTCCAGTGTACTGCAGCTGGTATAGAACTGTAGCCCAAACATGACTGTATGGTTTAAAGCTCCAGAAAAGATTCCATCCTACTTACATATATGTTTTGTATAAATAGAGATTTTAATTTGAAAGCAAAGGCATTGGCATCTGGATAGTGTTTATTAATGAGATAGTACAGTGTGTGTAGCTTGTTATATAGCTAGACAGAGGAGTAAATGGTTTTTATCTAAATTGTTCTACATTATATATATGTGTGGTATAAAATCCAGTGTTTGTGGTGCGGGAGGGGCATCACTCCCTTGAATTAAAGGCAGCACAGCCCTGGAAGAATAGTTGCACTATAGTTAAATCTCCCTGCATTCTCTTTATATAAGATGGTGTCTCACAGACAGACAGACCTGCCATCGAAATCACAGGGTCCCATACTTCTATGTTTGTCGGACCCTTTTACCCAGGGGTCCCCAATTGTTAACCCAACCCACCTGGTCCACTGGGGGGAGGGCCCTGCCAAAAGTAGTAGTAGAGCAGAGCCCCAAATAAAAAAAAAGGCCCTTCACAACAAATAAATGACACTTTTACATCTTTTATGCATGCTCGTCACAGGGCCCCTGAAAGTATTACTACCTTTACCCCCTTGCTGGCGGCCCTGCTCACAATATCCTTGCAAGAAACAGCTGCGTTATGTTTTGGTCCTGTATGATGATGATGTGCTCCTTGTTTTTTGGGATCAAGACATTGTTGGCCACACCACAGTGATAATTGTGTGTGCAGGAGCAAAGAAATTGTTTTTTTCCTAACTGTGGGGCACTGGCCCCATTTACTTGTAGAGTATATTTTTTTATTAGGCAGCCAATCATAAGGCTCAATGATGAGACTCAGTTCACATGCTCAGTGGATAAGTGTGATGTCAAAAACTATAAAAACCTTTTAAATCTATGCAATAACCTGGGCCCTTGGGTAGTTTTGACTAATCAGATAAATATTTAAAATACTTCAAACTCACAGGTTAATTGGCTCCTGATAAAATAAATTATAGGGGCACATTTATCAAAGTACAATTGTTTCCGAATACAAAAAAATTTAGATTTTTTCGTACTGTGTGTATTTTTTGAGACTTTTTCATTAATTTGCGCAACTTTTTCGCACTTTGCGGCAATTTGTGCAACAAAATCGTATTTGTTTCAACAAGTACAAAAGTTACACATTCATTCAAGCTTCGGTATCGTAACTTTCCTTGGGCCAGGTTGGAGCTGCAGAGTGCCATTGAGCCCTATGGGAGACTTTCCTTGGGCCGGGTTGGAGCTGCAGAGTGCCATTGAGTCCTATGGGAGACTTTCCTTGGGCCGGGTTGGAGCTGCAGAGTGCCATTGAGCCCTATGGGAGACTTTCCTTGGGCCAGGTTGGAGCTGCAGAGTGCCATTGAGCCCTATGGGAGACTTTCCTTGGGCCAGGTTGGAGCTGCAGAGTGCCATTGAGCCCTATGGGAGACTTTCCTTGGGCCAGGTTGGAGCTGCAGAGTGCCATTGAGCCCTATGGGAGACTTTCCTTGGGCCAGGTTGGAGCTGCAGAGTGCCATTGAGCCCTATGGGAGACTTTCCTTGGGCCGGGTTGGAGCTGCAGAGTGCCATTGAGCCCTATGGGAGACTTTCCTTGGGCCGGGTTGGAGCTGCAGAGTGCCATTGAGCCCTATGGGAGACTTTCCTTGGGCCAGGTTGGAGCTGCAGAGTGCCATTGAGCCCTATGGGAGACTTTCCTTGGGCCAGGTTGGAGCTGCAGAGTGCCATTGAGCCCTATGGGAGACTTTCCTTGGGCCAGGTTGGAGCTGCAGAGTGCCATTGAGCCCTATGGGAGACTTTCCTTGGGCCGGGTTGGAGCTGCAGAGTGCCATTGAGCCCTGTGGGAGGCTTCCAAAATCATGCACAGAAGGATCAAAGTCAGAAAGGTTTTCCTGCTGTTTACGATCGTTCAGATACGAAAATTTTGTGACTTTCAGATCACCATTACGATATTATCATGACTACTGTGATTTTTTTCGTAAGCATTTTTGTGACTTTTCCGATCATCAGAAATTATCATATCTAATCCGAATTTTACCCATTTCGGGATTCAAATTCCTACTTTGATGAATCTGCCCCATAGTGTGTGAGAATGTTGCCCTTAGATTATGAGCTCCACTGGGTCAGAGACTTATGTGAATTATGTATAATCTCTGTATAAATACTGTATACTTTATCAAAATAAAGTATAACAATAGTAATTATATGTTTGACTTTGACTGTAATAAGGTTTGTAAAGCGATTCATGACTACAGTATATTGGAAAAAAATTAATTGAAGGGGGCCAGATATGGGAACAAGTGGGAACAGATCTGATCAATCAAATATACATGCTTTTTACAATGCAGTCAATAGGTAAAGAGGGTTTCAGTAGCCTTTGGGGCAAACTACTGAAAGGGTGAAATAGAATTTGTTCTGTTTACTCTCTGGTACACATTACCTTAAAAATATGTGTGTGCAATTTTACTCTAGTGAACTGTTGCTAGATGTTGTAGAACATCATAGGTCTGTTGGGCTTTTAGTTCTTGGCCCTACATGTTCTAATTTAGATGTTTTTTAGGGCTTGTTTACAGAGCACAGGGCAGGGTGCAAAGTGCAAAAAACAAGTGCAAACCTGTATGTTTTTCGCACTATGCACCCTGCCTTGCTTAAAAACTGTTTAATTACAATTAATACAGCATATAGGCCTTCCCCTCTACCAGTGGGAACACAACGCTGTTGGGCCTTGTACTAACTACCTGTCCTATGGCTGCATTGCCCCTGCACTGCACGATGAAAGGCACAGGCTGCACTAAACTCTCCTGTGTGTAACTAAGATAGAGAGCACCCGGTAAGAACCCAAGTCCCCACTACCGCATGCATCCCTCAATTATTCCCAGATCCCAACCTGCCCCCATATTTACATTGATTACTGGGTGGCATTGGGTGAGTTGGCCAGGTATCCCTAGTTATGTCCCTCAGGCATCCCCTCTAAGCCCAAAATTTTAGACAAAAACATGGTTGCAAGAGTCATTCTGTTTAAGTTTCCTGCTGTACAGTTTTGCATTCAGTCTGTTTTTTGTTAAAAACTATTTATCTGTGTTTGTGACCCCCAAACTTTGCACAATATGTGAAGCAATAAAGAAGGCTTGTCCTTACAGAGGTAACAGAGAAACCTACCAATGTAGAGGTTTTTAAACAATTGCATAAAATGGAAGCAGAGCACCATGTTTTCCTGCACTTGCTACTCGGACGTTTTGCACTTCTACAGTCAATAACAGGGGCTTCATACAGGGGTGACTGCCAGAAGCTGGGGTGCCCTGTACCATCTGCAGACACACAGTACAGCTTGCCTTTCCCAGTGGTACAGACGCAAGTGCACTCTCCTCCACTAGTAAATTAACATGTGGGTATTTAACTGGCAGATAAGTGTAATTTTATGCACTTTTGTGAAGACTTTTGAAGACTTTTTCCCCACTCTGAGGCAAGCTAGGGCAGCTATATGTCACCTTATTTGCCTTCCTTGAAATATTGATGGAATTAAAAGAGCTACTGTATTACAATGTTAATGTTTATTTATAACAGTTTTAGATCTTGTTAGTGAAACTTACAAAAACAAGAGACAAAATGGGCCAATTTGCTACTGAGTGCGTAAATTTGCATACATAAATTTACTTACATATTGCACTTGTGCCTGTTGTATCTATTACTGCCACTCCTGCACATGATGTCTGTACTAAACAGGCAGCACCGTATTTCATATCTGGGCGCCCCTAGGCCTCCCCCTGCCGCGAGTGCGCATGCGAATTTGGGCATTTTTTAAACTTCCATATGGAGCAGTGGGGAGAAGTCCCCATTGCACCATATTTGAGGTACATTTCAAAATTTTGTTGCGGCGGGGCCCATAAATTTTTGCCACCCTAGGTCCGGGCCTTTGTGGCCTCGCCACAAATCCGGTCCAGGTGCTAAATAAAGGATTCCCTTTGCATATCACATTTTTTCCCCAAAAAACATGTGCATTTGGGTGTGAAACAGCTGCCCCCTTTTGCCTCCCACCCCGGCACCCAAGCTTCACGCATGTGCACCACAATACCCCCCCCCCTTCATTCATTCAGAGCCGTGGGGAAAGGATGCGCTAAAGTTTCGGCGCTTTCTCTCCCCATTACTCTGCATGGGGGCAAATTATTCTGGTGTGGCTTGGCAGCATGCTGCCCCTTCATTTCTGTCGCCCTAGGCCCAGGCCTTTGTGGCCTCACCACAAATCTGGGCCTGCCTGTGCACCTAATCCCATGATTTTGTTGATGCCGCTTGTGTGCCGTTTACAAACAAGGGCAAGTTTTTTGTCAGTGTTCTAGCATAGCTGGCACTTAGAAGCAAGTCCAAAACTCTGTGATTCAGTCCCAATGATGCTCAATATTCTTGGGGACCTTCTGTGTTTCAGATAAAGGAAACTTTATTAAATTATGCTGATCTTTTTAGCACTTTCCTCTGTATGCAAACAAACCCCAATGAGTGAAGAAAAATGTTGCAAAGAGAATATAGGTTTTAGTAGTAAAGTTATGCCTGATGATTGTTTTATGGTTTTTGCATGTGTTCAGGGCTGGAAGTTACCACCCATCCCCTCATAGAACTCCATCTGATCACTGGTGGGCTGAAATTCCTTACACTCTTCAAATTCAAAACCATAGCATAGCAGCAACTCATTGAAATGTTCCTTATCATCACTTGCTGAGTGTGTAGAATCTGCCACCAAATTGACATGTATCTGCCCTTTCTTCCTCTCCATGAGATAAGTGCACACTGACACACACAGGTCAAGGAAGAAAAGGAAACTGTGTCTAATAAACAAGCCTAAGTGAATTTCCTAGAAGTGCTTCAATACACACCCAGCACACACACTTACTGGAACACAATATATAAAGCAAAAAGTTCTGCACCAGGTAATGATGCCATAAACGGACAGTATAAATACGCTAGGTTTCTCTACCAATCCTGCTTAAGCTTAGAGCTAAAGTTTCCTTACTAATTGGGAATCCGTGTAATACTTGGCAGAAGAATGGTGGGGCCAGCTGCCAGAATACTAAGCTAAACTTGGCTCCCTGCAGTTGTCTCCTCTACCAATCCAGTCATAATGTAGAGAATGAAGGAATTCATAACATAAATACCTCGTATTAAACATATGTTTCAATGTACTGCTCGTGGGTCAGTGAGGTCAGTGTGCAGCGTCCAGTGTTCAGATATTATTGAAATTCAAGCTTTTTGTACTTTGGGATGTAAAGACTTCTTTAGCCAAAACCCAGTGATTGTTACTTAGAGGCCCTCCAGCTGTTTTATCTCTCTTCCAGCATCTGCTTTAAGAGCTTTAAGGGTCATTATGCTTTTTTAAGGTGTTTTTAATAAAAAAAATGTATTCTAAAAAACTATATTAGATTGTAAGCTTTTTGGTTATGGTCCTCTTTTTTAAAGGTTCCCACCCTCCACTGACATTCAGGGCTGAATCGATTTTGCTTGGGGACTTCAATGGAGCCCGATCAAAATCTTTTAACCTGGCCGACTGACAAGTCGATCGGTGCATGTATGGCCTGCTTAAGTAATTTATATAGTTTAGGTAAAGATTATTTTGCTCAACTAACATGATAGAAAAGGATATGGAGCTATTTATTATGGCGACTGGGCCCCTTTAAGTGCATTTTGCCACATTTTTTACTCAAATGGTATAACTTTGACAGAATTCAAGCATTGTTGAGTACATTGATGCTTCAATATAGGAGCACATTTTTGCACCCACTTGTAAATCATGTACATATTGTATTCCCATCAATATAATATGTAAGGTGGTGCTAATTACTAAGATCGGCACAACCCAGTGATGTCACTGTATTGTGCCAAATTCAAGACAGAAACCCCATTAGGCTCTGGGTTTAATGCTTGATTGTAGGTCTCTGGCTTGAGAGTTCCTTTGTCCATTATTATCATTATTATTATTATCTGTTAATAAACTCTTTGGCTGTTTCCTGACTATCTTGATTGCTGCCTACCCTGAACCTACTTACCCCTAAATACCTGATCCTGCCTTGTAGCAACATGCAGTGCAAAAAGCATCTTTAAAGGTGAAGGATGTACGAGACCAATGAAGTGAAAATGGGTAACATCAAAAAACATGAAAGATGTGAGTATAGCACATAGCAGGTGGCAGCAGGTTATAGTGTAGGAGTAGGAATATACTTTAGGAGTGGGGCAGAGTTGTGAGCTGCTATGAACATCATGGTCAGTAAGGTACATTTTATTCTGAATGGTTTAGGAAGCCAATGTATTGGTTGGCAGAGTGGCACGGCTGAAGAAGAGCAGTTGGTGTTCTGTATGAGCCTGGCAGAAGCACAGTACTCAGTACAAGAAACAATGCATTAGTCAAAGCTCCATATAGACTACAGCAAACTGACTGATAATGGTATATATAGAGGAGCCATGTTTGAACAGTCATTATTCTTCTAGATGCTATTTATATATTGCGACAAATATGTTATGTTATCGTCTATCATTTTGACATTATTTTACGGAAACCTAGGGGGTGTATTTATCATTCTGTGTAAAAAGTGGAGTGATGCATAAGCGGTGATGTTGCCCAGGGCAACCAATCAGCAATTAGATTTCAACAGTTAGAAAACCAAAGCAAAGCATCTGATTGGCTGCTATGAGCAACATCACTCATACTCCACTTTTTACACAGCATGATAAATATCCCCCCTAGTGTATTTAAATGCAAGATCACAGATTTGGATTTGACAATAGCAAGTCTCCGCTGAGGCTGGATGTAGTTAATGTTCAGCTTTCTGTATCAGAGGAAGTGCTGTGTGGCAATAACAGATCTGCAGAAGTGAAGGTACAAGCAGTAGCAGAGAGAATACAGAAGGGGCAATGTAATAGTAGTGAGCCCCTGGGGTGAGATTCTCTGTCAGGTCATCTGAGTTCTGCTCTGACAACTCCTCCTACTCTTGTGTGGAAAGGCTGGATTTTGAGTTTACTATACATCTAGGACCCTGGGTAACATGGTCTTATTTATTTTGACACAGGTAATAAAAAAGGCACAGTTTCAGAATGTTCACTATAAACCTGAAAGGCCTCCAGAAAAAGTTTACCTTTATGCTTTCACTGGGCAGCTTGACAGCTGCAGCCTGACACTCTGGCACCGCCATGAGGAAGTATTTAAGGATTCTGTTTATTAAGAAGTCAAATGGGCTAGCATAAGAAGCATTTGGATGTCATTTACAAGGCAGGTCTTCAGCAGTAGACAAGAAGAAGTGTTATTAACATGGCAGGATATAGTATTTGAAAGGTTCATTGCAATTAGGACTGAGGCAATAGAGAGGCATCTGGCACTCACATGTGGGTCATAAAGGCACAGTAGTTAAATCAACGTGGGAGTGAATTGCGCAATGTCATACTGATGTCTGGCACAATGCAGCAGTCACATTACCAACACCAGAACACTAACTTATTGAAGCAATTATTTTCATGGCAGTTTTTTGTCCCAAGGATTTATTCACAGACCTTTAATGTCAGCTCTTTCTAGGTTGTAAAGATGTGTTAATGGTTACTGGCACTTTGGGTTTGTATTTAAATTGGATCATTGTTAAAATATAAGGAAGATTTATGAAGTAATAATTTGACTCTGGAGTATAGTAAGGGTTTCCAGGGGTTGTGTAACTTTGTCCCAGGTATTTATACATGGGGTTCATATTGAGCAAGCGAAGCCTTGATTATGGGAGAAATGCTTTGGCCATCATTGTAAGAATGCATTTAGTTAGGATATTAAAGGTGATTTCAAATGCTATGTTCCAAACCCTGGTGGAGCTGTGAATTCTGGTTGCAGGGTTTTCTTCTGCCTATAGCCAGAGCCTTTGGCGTGGGCTCTGACATTAATCTGCTTGGGTACCACTATGTTTCAAATCAGTGATCCCTAACCAGTGGCTCTTGTGCACCATATTGCTCACTACCCATTTTGATGTTGCTCCCAGTGGCCTCAAAGTAGGAGCCCATTTTTACATTTCTGGCTTGGAGGCAAGTGTTGGAAGCACAGAGACACAGTTTTCCTCCAAGTAAAGCCTCCTGCAGGCTAACAGTCCACATGAGGTTACCAAATAGCCAATCACAGTCCTTATTTGGCACCCCAAAGAACATCTTTCATGCTTGTGTGGCTCACCAACACTTTTTACATCTGAGTGGGGTTCACGAGTAAAAAAGGTTGGGGATTCCTGTTTTAGATGCACAAGAACAAGAATCTATTGCAGAGGAGCACAATGGAGCCAAGCCTAGTGTGCTGAGCTGAAGAGGTTATTTGTAGTGGTACAGGCATGGAGGATAAGAGATCAAAGGTACCAAACTGAAAGCTTAAGATGTAACCAA
The DNA here is from genome assembly GCF_000004195.4 of Xenopus tropicalis. Classification (NCBI taxonomy): domain Eukaryota; kingdom Metazoa; phylum Chordata; class Amphibia; order Anura; family Pipidae; genus Xenopus; species Xenopus tropicalis. Next base: position 135,233,556 of record NC_030678.2, on the reverse strand, counting down.
GGTCACTGGCAAGGGTCAGGCAGGCTGAATACAAACAAGATCAATAGACAGGAACAGACTGAATTCAGAATCATAGAGACAATCCCAGTATCTAGGGAGGAGGATGAAAGGCTTGTGAAACTGCTTCATGTAATGATGCACAACATTAGCAAGGACAACAACATCAAGGTACAAAACTAGCTTGGCCTTCAATAGGAAATCAAGTAGTAATGGACAGTACTGTTGTGAATTGTATTCTAATGAGCAGAACTTGGTGGTTAATGCCACACACAAGAACGATAACTGTGAGGAAAACCACATTAAAATGGCAGTTTACTGTTGTAGTCCACTGGTGTTCTGCGTCTACAGAGGTTGTCCAGCAAAATATAAGGTACAGAAAGCCAGCATGAGTCAGAGGAAAGGTAGGAGTTCTGGAACACAGTGGTTCATTTACTAACACTGGGCAAATCTGCATCAAATGTTTGCTTTCACTGTTTCACTTCCTTGAGTTACTGACCAGGTGCAAATTTGCTCAAGGTAAGTAAATGAGCCACACTGAGTTCCAAAGGTGTAATGCCACACCTATTCCCCCCCATACTAGGGTTGGCACCTTTTCTGTAAAACAATTACCAGCCTTATTATATATATTTATGTTTCTTCCCTTACCTATTCTCCAGGAGGCGACTCTACCCCATACACAGATATTATTATTATTTATTATTATTATAAAGTACAGTGTTTATCTAGGAGTATTCTTATTATATATGTATATTTTTAAAGCACTACTTGTGCAGTAGGTCTTTCACTGGTATTTGTTCTACCCTCTTTGGGGGTGACTTTAAAACTATATATTAAATAGGAAATATACGGCAAAAGGACTGAACTTTGTGCTATGTTGAATCCTTAAAAAAGCGCAAATGGGATACTATTTTCAAAATGAAATGCAAGGTAAATGATTTTGCTTCTTACGCTGAACTTACAGGATCTCCCACTTGCAAAGCCAAATAAACAAGCTTCATCATTTGCTATTCCTTCAGGGGGTCACACGAGCCTGTCCCCTAATGCTTACAATCTAGGTTAGATGCCTGAGGTGTTGGGAGATTAAGTGACTTGCCTGGAGCCTCAAGGAGTTAACTCAGGAGTCAATTGCCTTAATTAGTAAAGGTTCTAACAGGATGAGAAGGTCACCGAGTGCTGAATACTCTCTTGGTGACTGTAAGCGACTCTCTGCAGTGTTAAGTGGGAACCATTGGTTGCAAATGTATGTTCTCATATACTAATGATTGCTCTTCTGAGGGTTGTAATGCTCCTTACTTTTCATTTCTTTATTTAAAACATTTATATGTTTTAAAAAACAGATATTTAGAAATGTTTATTTAAATATCTGATTGAGGTTTTGTTTCCTTAAATCATGGGCCACATTTACTCAAAGTGGCCTTGAATATTTAAAGGTGTTGTTCACCTTTAAATTAACTTGCAATATGACATAGACATTAATATGCAGAGACAATTTGCTCACAGAGCAATGTTTTTTGGATGCCAGGGTCAGTAACTCTCATTTAAAAGCTGGGAAGATGTAGAATAGCAAAGCAAATAATGCAAAAAAATATATACAAACAAATAAATAATAAAGGCCAAATGCAAAGTAATTAGCAATAGGAAATTCTATGTTTTTATTTAAAACACATCAGTTAATGGAGCTTCTGCTCCACTGCAAGTTGAAGTGATATCACCCCGCTCCCAGCAGCCAATCAGCAGAACAATGGGAAGGGAGCAAGATAGCAGCTCCCAGTAGATATCAGAATAGCGCTCAATAGTAAGAAATCCAAGTCTGGCTTGGGACTCCTCCAGTTACACTGGAATAGGAGAATACAATTTTTTAATGGTAGAGTAAATTATTTGCTATGTAAACAGTGTAATTTAGAAATAAAAAAAATACCATAAAATTCATGACAGTAAAAAATGCCTATTTATAGGAATGAAAAGCTGACCCCCTATATGAGCTGTAAGGATAAAGACACTTATGCTGACATACAGTTTGTAACTGTCATTGCTGTTCTTGGTTTGGTCAAAAAGGGGGGTTGTGGGAATCCTCCAAGGCTAAGTAAAATATACAAGTGCAATAGAAGTGCAACTAATCTGTCCAAATAAGCTACAAGCATAGAAAAGAGAGAGGGGATTGATCAATGCACATTCACTGGTCCCCTTTTCTACGTAATTTAGTATTTTCAAAAACGGGTTTTTAATTTAAAAGTTATGATCATAAAACCAACAACTAAAAATCCCTGTTTTAAAATACATGCACTTGCATAGATACTAAATTACTTGGAAAACAGGGGACTGGGAAGGTGCATTGATAAATCCTCTCTCTCTTTTGTATGCTTGTTCTCTGCTGGGTCTGCATCATCACAGTTGGGATGATGGGAAATTTCTGTGGTCACTGGGGTATTTGCTTATGAGGTTTTTTAAATAAGAATTGGCAATTATATGACTGTTTTTTGGTAAATTCAGAATGGTGAGCAAGCATCTTAATATGTGGGAAACTGAAATTGTTTTGTAGTCTGGAATAAATCAGATGAATACATGATGTACATAAACTTTCATTGGTGCAAGTGAGGTGTAGAGTGAGGAACCAAGCTTCATAGCTTTTTGCCATGTACAGTCTTTTAAATCATTTGTGTTCCCATTCTGCCTATTTCTAGCCTGAAACTGAGAATGCTTTTGGTTCTCATTTAAAAAAAAAAAAAACATTATTACAACAAAATTACTCTTTCTTCCCATATGTATTATGGATTTTGCAGCCATCTCCTTTAAATTCCTCTGTTTTCCATACAGAGAGTTGGGAGTCACAGTCATTTTAAGAGCCAGACCTTTGTGAGCACATATTTCCTGAGGCCGTATCTAGTGATTCTGGCGGCTGCAGTTACACGGCTGACTCAACCCCTCCTTCAGAAGCACCAGCACCATCTAAAGTACCTGGAATGACCTTATGATAAACAAGTAACAGCCATAGCAGCTGCCAAGGAACAGTACTCCCAGCAATACATGATTATACTGTCAAGAAGTACTTTTTTTCACATATATCTTCATAAGCTTTCTGATGTTTTAACAGCATTGTAACAAAAGTAATATAATATGTCAACGCTTCACATTTGAGTCACATAATAATCAAGATTTTACTTATTAAATCTGGCACATTTATTTGCTGCTTAATAAATATAGGTCCATTTGCTGTAAATATAACAGGCTAATTGGTGGAAAGCCACTGTAAGTGATACAGACATTATTTTGTCACATTCAGTTTAAAGATGAATAAAAGCCATGTACCTAAATTAGGATCCCAGGAGTGGCCTCACTCCCCCCTGCCAAATCACATCCCAGTACAGCCCCATTTGTCCTACCTTTCCCCATATGCAGAGTAGAGCAGCGGGGTTGGATGGCATCATCTTGTGCCACTTAATTTTCTATTTGAAGCGATTTCCTGAACGAAACAGTTCAATAAATTGAAAGAGAAGTTTGATTCAGCCCTGCTGCAGTACTTGAGCCCATATATATTTATGTTTAGTGGGGATTCACTTTACTGAAAGAAGAGACAATAGGACGCATTGACTTGCATTGACGCATCTTTATGTTTTTTTCCCACAATAGAATATTTTTTCCCAGAATTCTGTCATTGTGGACACAAACAGGTGATTCCTTTGACACAATTGCGCTCTACCTACTGCAGTTGTGTTCTTTTTTGCAAAATGGACTTAACCGGCCAAATCAGCTGCACTGAATATTTTCTAGCTGCCTAAAGTCATTTCCGTCCAAAATTATCCACAGGGACTACTGCAATCAAATGTTATATAATAGCTCTCTACACAGTGGTATGGGGTCGCCACCTCCAAAATAATGGATCAAAATGTAAAAGGAATCCACCGGAGAGATCACATCTGTGCAAACAAGTGTGAACTTTATTAGAGATGCATAGCACTACTAGTTTGGGACAGTTTCTGCACCAGAGGAAGGGCCCATGTGGTCCGAAACATGTAGTGCTATGCATCTTTAATAAAGTTCACACTTGTTTGCATAGACGTGAGCTCTCCGGTGGATTCCTTTTACATTTTGATCTAAAGTAATTTCCAATGTTCTGCATGCAGATGACATGTGGAGCCTATCATTTCAGCGCAAGTGTGCTGTGCATATTGACACAGGTCACTGAGGGAACCCTAGAGTTTCCACCTTAGGAGGTGGTGGTAGCTCTAGGGTTACCATTTGTCACTAATAATAACAATAATAATAATATCAGAATGGTGCACAACTATGCAACTAGAGCTCTGGTGTTATGTGCAACTGACTGAGGAGGAAAACACAAGTGCTTACCATGCTTGCAGATTTAAGGAAGAAACAGCAACATCCAATGTAGTTTTTATGCAGGTATACACCTGTGTTTTAGTCACAGCAGATTTTGGCACAATACTTTTCACACAACCTAAGCAAATAAAACAATATTTTACTCACAAGTTTTTTTCCATCAACTCTCTCAGCTGCACAAGTGCTTTCCCCCACTTCCTACTTCCTGGACAGAGAGCTCACAGTCTCTCTCCTTTTCCCAGGTAATGGGTCAGTACCTCTTTTGGCTGGGCTGGGACTAGGGGTAGGGAGAAGAGGTAAATGCTTAGGGTGCAATGGTGAGGGGCACTAGGCACATACCTCTTTTGTACCCTACCCCCAGTCAACGCCCTTGTCCCCCCACTGCCAAATTGTTAGTTACTGCCCCTGTTGCCAGTGCATGCCCGCACATTTGTGTGCCAGGGTTGCCTAGGGGGCCCGGCCAGATTGGCCCAGCACTGTGCATTGGATTCTTCAGCTTGAGTGAACACAGACCAATGTCTTCTTTAAGGGAGTAGCTCTGTCTCATAAATTGTTAGAGCTGACTAACACTGGTTTCTCCAAATGTCAAGCCATTTTATCAGCTGTAAATTTCCTGAGAAACATTTTGTGAACAGGGCAGTAGGTTTTATATATATATATATATATAGATAGATATTTATATATGTCACATGTAGTGTAGAAATCCCCCTACCTCATCTGTTAGCTGAACATGATTCAGTCATGAATATGCAAAGGAAATACAACCAAGGTTCAGTGATTAGGGCTCACATGTTATAAAGAACTGTTTTAATGGGTGGGGGTAAGGACACAACCCAATTTAAATAGAATACTATCTTAGCATCGCCTTGCGGTACAATGACATAGAGAATGAGGCAGAAGAATAAAGTCAAATGCAAGTTAAAATAATTCCTGGGGGAGTGGGAGGGTAAGAAGAGAAAGCCCCTGTGTATTTAATGATAGTATACCCTATGGCTTGTGTATAGATCAGAGCAGTCATCCCCAACCAGTGGCTCCTGATCCACCCCCTTTAATGTTGCTCCTGCAAACAATTTTGTAATGTCCTATGGAGAGGTTAAAAGACAGTGTATGCTGTATTGCACAGTTTGCTCTTTTTCAGTTTTTGGTTGTTGTTGTGCAACATGTAAAAAAAAGTTAAAAAGTATTTAATTTATGCATCTGTTTGATTCCTTTTTCTTTGGGCCGCTATATTTACTGCTGCAAGTTATTTAAATGAATGTTCATTACAAAGAATAAAAGGTTGGTGCATGTGCAGTTTCCAAATTGTTAAGCGATTGAAAGCCGTCCATCCCATCAAAGGACAAAAGATACAATTTTTGAAACCTGTAAAACCTGAAAGAGGACCAGGTGTATGATAGTTTAGTGCACACCAACCTTAAGATAATTTGATGATTGCATTGAAATCGGTGATTAAGTAAAGGAAAATCATTATGTGTCTGGCCAGCTTTTGTTGGCATAATTGTAGTTAAAGATTAAAGGTGGCCTTTAGACTGATTCCGCAGCTTATCTGCCTGTATATGGGCATCAACGACGGGCCTCCTCAACCAATATCTGGCCTGAAATTGGGCAGGTTTGATTTTTCGGTTGGATCGGGGACTGCATTGGCTATGCCCGCCATTTTAATTCGATTATTTGGCCCTAGGGCCAAGGGATCGAATTAGCTGATAACACCCAGCCGTAGGTGGGCTTATCGGGAGAAGATCTGTTCACTTGGAAACCTCTCCAAGCGAGCGGATCTTTCAGTGTATGGCCATATCTAAAATACGTTTCCACCCACAGTGTAGTGTACTGTAACTAGTATGCATTGTAATGAGGAACCTGTAATTTCTGGGAGATATTTAATTAAATGTTATTTAATTTCAGTCATCAGTGTCAAAGCAGCAGCCCAAATCCAAACTGGTAGCATGGTTCTACTGCTCATCAGGCTGAACCAGGGAGAGAGGGCAATTTTCATAGGAAAAATCACCATGAAAAATAGTGACATTTAGACCTCACATGCCGGCCTCTGTTGTCAAAGGTTACTGACAGTAATATGCTTTGTGTTCCATAACCAAGGAGATTGCCATATACTTTTCGTAGAGATATTTGTTTGGATATTGTCCTGGGAATAGTCTCAAAGATCGGGGAAAGACCCAAACAAAGTGCTCTGTGTGTCATAGTGCAACAGAAATGAGTTGTGGCAGCAGATTAGAAGATGACCATGGGCCCAGGGGCAACATTTGCAGCCAGTCCCTCCTGCACTTTCTAGGGCGTAATTTCTGGCATGCTTTAACATTTCCATGCTGAAATCCACTGTGTGTGCCTTCTGCCCTGACTGATTCCATGCCTGACAGTGTATATACATGCAAAGTGCCTGCACTTCAGTGGATCTAGGGCAAATCTCAGGTGTCATATATATATGCCAAGAAATAGGTAACCCATCAGTTTGTGAGAAAAAATTACATCTTTTGTGTTCCTCCCTTTCTTTAGGTGCAGAGGGACATATAATGCACAAAAACAGCAGACAGAAAATCAACACAATATGCACTAGTTTGCCTTTGTTCATTTAATGCTTGCATGAGCATAATAGGCCTAGAACAAGTGCAAGGCAGGTACTGACAAATCATCCATATGCCCAAGTCATATGCATGATGGTGTTCAAAACAGAAGCTGTAAAAAAAAATTAGCTCTATTGTGCTGCATGTCTGACATTTTTTCATGCTACTCTACTCTAATGTCTGATTAAAGTATATTTGTAGTTTTGTCCAAAAAGCCAATTCCATGTCCATACGGCACTATGGCTGCTGGAAGGCAAGCCACATTGTAATAATCTTGTTAACCAGGGTGTAGAATGGGGTATTTATTTCTGGCACTCAAAAAGAATTGCAGGTCGACTGTTTGATTATAATAGGCTGAGTGGCAGCTTGAGGGCCAGTACTTCCCCCATATTAATACAGGTCCAGCCTAACTGGACTAACCAAATGTCTACATATGTACAAAACTGCTTTGGTTATTCTGTCTGATGATGACAGCGGCTAGAGAAGGCAACGTCATGAGCAATAACTAGGATCTAATTTAATCATGACCTACCACTATCTACACCAGTATAGGCATTCTCACCACATAAAGGAAACCTATAACCCCAGGATGAATACTTAACTAACTTTAAGGGGCCCATTTATCAATAACTTTTAGAACCATGCCTATTTTCTGCAATTTTTTTGTTAATTTTCACAACTTTTTCGTACCTTGCTACAATTTGTGCGACAAAATCGTATTTGTTGCAACGAGTACAAAAGTTGCAGAATTCATTAAAGCTTCGGTATTGGCCAGGTTGGAGCTGCAGAGTGAGTCCTATGGGAGGCTTCCCAAAGCATGCATTGAAGTTTCAAAGTCAGAAAGGGTTTTGCGCCGTTTACAATCATTGTGATATGAAAATTTCGAGACTTTCAGATCGCCAATACGTTTACAATATCTTCAATATTTTGTCCTTTGAATGGCTGCCCCAATGGCTACACAGCAACAGATTTACATAAACTATAGTAGTCTTTCTAAGGCAAAAACACACACTTTTACCAGTGCAGGGCAATAGTACGTAATATATATTCAATAGTTTAATACACTTTTATTTTTTTGTTGTTACTGTTTCTTTAAGTCTTAAAATGGCAATTTTCTATTTAGGATTACCCAATAGCACATACTACTAAAAAGTATAATTTTATGAAAATGGTTTATTTAGATGACGCAGGGTTTTACATATGAGCTTGTTTACGTAATATATTTTTATAGAGACCTACATTGTTTGGATATAGTTTTCCTTTAAATGGCTACCGGAAAAGTTATTACAGATTACTCTTTATTGGTAAATTCAATAACATATGAGTAATGATAGAAAAAACCCTCTCTTTATATATATAAATATATATATTTTATATCTCCCCAACCTAAGTGAGCTTCCTTGGTTTTAGTGCCGTGCAAACCATTAACGCCTCACTGCCTTTGTGACGTGTCTGTGGTTATTGATATTTTCCACTTCCCCAATTCATTCTTTCATTTCTTCCTTTTGCTACTGTTAAGCCGTAATCAGCCAGAGCCAGAGAGCGGTGTGGTCTGCAGCAGAAATGTGTTACATCATGGATCCAGATAGGGGTGATTTCTTCATCTGCCCTGCATGTTGTGTCTTCCTGACATAAATCTTCCCATGTGTACTCATTGCCCGACTACATGCTGAATTACTGAGCTTGTTTTTCTATCCAGCGTCCCACTTTGTTCTTATTGTTCCTCTTTTGGCTGCAGAAAATGTCACAAGGCATTTTACTCAGTAATTTTAAAGCAATGGTCAATAGAAAAAAATATACTTACAGGTTAAAGGGGTTGTTCACCTTTAGATGAACTTTTAATACAATGTAGACCTAGGGGTGTCAAACTTAATCACATAAGGGGGCCGCAATCTAAAACACAGGCTAAGTTGCCGGTCAGGCACTGTGCAGTCAGGCGATTGGTGCTGCACGATCAGGCATAGTCACCAGGGGCCACATAAAACAGCAAGAAGGGCCATCTTAAAAAAAGACCAATTCTCAGAATAACAACATCTATATTATACTAATTTTACCATGAACTCCCCCTCTTTAAACTGGTCACGGCAGAGTTAAATTTGATTTTTTAATTGCAGAACCTGCCCTATGAGCTTCTTCTGTAAACAAAGCCCAAGGGAAATATAGTGGCTATTGGCCTTAAAGCTATAACACATTCAGCACCATTAATAAATGTCTGCAAGGTGTGGTTTCTTGCAGAATTATCATGACCACTGACCACCTAGCAATGAGCATGCTGGGAGCCTTTCCTGGGCGGTCTGCAGAAGATGTTTGTGTTTATTAATTCTTTGCAGTGACACTCTTATACTGTAACTATGTTTAGTAACAACCAGGTTTCAAACGTGGCTGGTGTTGTATTCTCACACACATAACATTTCTGTTACAATTCACATAAGATTTTAGCACCAACTGCAATACTGCTATAGCCAAGTGTAACTGAGTGCAAACACCTCTTCTTCATCATGAGTGTAGCTTTTCCCTAGCAACCAGGCAGTGGTTTGAATGAAAGACTGGAATATGAACAGAAGAGAAATTGCATAGAAAGCTAAGTAATAAAAAGTAGCAATAACAGTAAGATTGTAGCCTTACAGAGCAATAGTATTTTTGCTGCTGGCGTCAGTGACCCCCATTTCATAGCTGAAAAGAGTCAAGAGAAGAAGATATAATAAATAAGAATAATTTATACTAACTGTAAGAAGTAAAATATGAAGACCAACTTAAAAATTGCTTTCTATAACATTTTAAAAGGTTACTCAAAGGTGAACTACTCCTTTACACAAACCTATGATTAAGTGCCCACTTAATCGCATCAGGCTGTTCATGTTTGAACTGAGTGTCTTTGCCTTTAAACAATCCAGTTGGAATCTTTTTTCTCTAATTTTGATACCCCTTTAAACAAACCCAAAGAGAAAACGACAGCTAAATATTAACAAAAGAGTAAATTTGTGTTAGCAATCATTTCATGCATGCAAACAGAAATCACATGAAATATGTAGAAGACAGAGGCATAACTATAGAGAATGCAGACCCCTTGTCCCTGGGCCCCACCCACCCACAACCATGGGGTCTGCTTCCTCTATAGCTTTAGTGAACCCTCCTCCCCACTGCTTACCTACCTGAAGGGAAGAGGGGACGTGAGGGGCGAGCAGAGGCAGGTAATGCTGGCGCTGCGCTCTGGGCCCCCAAGATTTTTTTTTTGCATGGGGGCCCAGAAGGGTCAATCAATGCCACTGGGTATTTTTTATATCATACCCATGTTAAGTTGAAGTAAACTTTACTTATTTCATTTTTATTAAATATGCATTTACTAACCTTTATAGTATTCATCATTCACAACATAACAGCTAAGAATGTTCTACAAATATGTTTTCTTTCATAACAATCAATTCCATGTACGGTGAACTTGCTTGTTTCATATTTGTTATCTCTGACAAAATGATATTGCAGCAAAGAAAGAGCCTTCTGTATAAGCAGACCTAGTGACCTGCCACAGCTGAACTGCGCAACCTGATCTTTAGTAACTTCTGCACACTCTCCTGGGATCTCAGGAGTTGAAGTCTGAAGCTTTTACAATGCAACTTCCTTTAGTTAGGCTCTGCTAAAATACTGATAACAGAAGGTAGAACAGTGCATTTTGGGGGACTGCTGCTGATTTCTTTGTGTACGTAAAAAACATCAGTTAATGCAGGGGTATTTACAGTATATTGTATACTGTGATTGTACATGAGTGTCAAATGGTTGTTGTTTTTTCTGTTTTTGCCAAATCAGAGCATGGGCTGTGGACTAGTAGTACAACGTGCAGAGCATCATTGCTGTTTTCTTATATTTGCAAGCAGCCAATCACTCCATTTGGCATATGTGGCTAGTGGGGTCCAGAAGCCATGCATAATTAGATATATAGTGAAATAGTAAATAATGTAAACCCCATTGTAAAATATAAGTATATTATAAATCACTAAGGAGCTCCACTAACGATCATCCAAAAGGCTGAGTGCTTTTATACAGGTTGTGGAATTTTAAGGTGGCCTCTAATGTTCTCATATTTAAAATTATTTATTATAAAGGGAGTCATGTGAATCATGACTTTTACATTCATGTGAAATTATATCACTAAGCACTGATGATGAACGGATGACATCTATAATGAATTATGTACCCCCTATCATAAAATATAAGGATATTATAAGAAATTACATTGAGTGCTACATCGAGCTGCTACATCGTGACAAAAAGTCAAAAAAATACTTCTAATATACTTATATTTTACAACAGGGGGTACATAATTAATTATATAATACACATGTTTCAGTGAGTCATTTAACTGAAATGATATCACTAAGCACTGATTATAACTGATCAACAAACGTTGTTAATAAAGATACATTTTACAGCAGGTACTTATGGCCCTTGTGTGTTATAAGGATATACATTACAGGATATTAATGCCATTTTGTGTATTATATACAGTATATATATATATATATGCTTGTTTATCCTCTGATTATAGTATACACCAACCAACTGCTTTCAGTAAATTGCAGCATATAAAGTGCCACCTTTTAATGACACAGCAGATTGCTCACAAAAGGTTTTGCTTTCATAAGCACTCATTGGATTAGCACACACATGCCCAGGCGGGGATGCATTTTAGTGCTTTAAATGATAGTAGTACAGGAAAGGCAAAGTCCAGCTGACATACCTTGTGCAATAAAAATGGGCTAATAAAAGAGACTGCTACTTTAATCCACGTGTCAACAGAGGCAGTGCAGATGAACAGAACATGTTTTACTGACGTCAGTTTTATACAACATAAAATGTTGTGTCTTTCCCAAAATGCCAAGAAATCATAACTGGCATACACAACTGGAAGGAAATGGGCATCTATCTGCTTCATGGCATAGGCTTTGTACAGGCAACGTATATTGTTGCAGTCTTGTTCCTCACAGTGCATTGAGTTTACATACCATAGAATTTCTGTTCTTACAAACTGGCCTGTATTTTACACCAAGCAAAAGTGCATTGGCAGACAATATTGTGCGATTATGTGGTTTGAATAACTTACCCTTGGATATCTCTGGAAGTCACTGAGTCAGCAACTATAAGCCAAAAATATTGCTTAGGAGCAGTTTGTATTTTTAGGTCTAGTGCCATTTTAGAATATCTTTAAACTGTTGATAAATTGTCCCATATAATCATACGCAGGTAGAAGGTTTGCTCTACTCACATCCATTAGCTCCATAAGTACTAGCAGGAACTGTGCTGGAATCATTGCCTGAGAAACACTTTTAGATATACATGTCATATGCGTCATGTAGTAGCCAGAAGTTGCCTTGCAAGCCAGCTTTGGGCTACTACACAAAGTCTTACCACCAGCAACTGACATTTATTCTGGTAGGGATGTAACTTTGGACATTGTCCAAGCTGAGAGGAAAGAATAAGAACAGGTGACAAAATGTCCCTTCTGCCAGATCCCTAAATGTGGCCCTACATAAGTCACCCTATCATTTATTCAACCATCAGCCTTAGCCTCAAACCAGTCAGCAGCAGAGAGGTAGCTGCAAGCAGAGTCCCCAGTAGCTGTGGAATTTTAGAAACCCTCTGCACTTTATCACTATCTTAAAGGATGCTACATCTGCAATGGAACTAGGGCAGTGCTGTCCAACTGGCGGCCCACGACCCCCCTCTGTGTGGCCCCCCACCTATGTGGCTGCTTTGATTGCTTACCTTTGTGTAAGCTTTAAATGGTATCAGTGAGATTATCTGGCCCCCTGCATGGTACACACCTCAGATTCAGGCTGTAAATCCCCTGCATTGTTTCCCCTGTACTGTTCACACCTTTTAATCCCAGCATTGTTCACCCACTGCAGTGTTCACACCTCTGGAGCAGGCTGTAATCACCCACATTGTTCACTTCTTCACATCTCAGACTGTAGGAGCAATGCCAGCATTGTGTCACTGTATGAACTCTGTATGGCACACACAGGCAGCATAGGGCAGGCAGAGTATGGCACACACAGGCAGCATAGGGCAGGCAGAGTATGGCACACACAGGCAGCATAGGGCAGGCAGAGCATGGCACACACAGGCAGGCAGAGTACTGCCTGTGTGTGCCATACTCTGCCTGCCCTACCCTGTCTGTGTGTGCCATGCTCTGCCTGCCCTATGCTGTCTGTAGGAGGTGAACCTGGCAGAGGTTTGTTCTGGGAGTTTGTTAGTAGTTGGACATAGCCATTAAATGGTCCCTAAGCTGTGTAATTATGTGCTGGGGGTTGCTGAGGTACCCACAAAGGAGGAGGAGGAGGCAAATGGATTTAAGGGTGTGTCTTAATATGACATAATATAATTCTTTCACATATGACTGATGGTTGATATCCCCACAGTGAGCACCAACCATTTGGGTTTTTGCTGTGCTACCACCATTAATGTGGGCATGGTCTTGTGATAACATGGGTATGGTTTGAAGTGGGTGAGGTTTAAAAAAGGGGAGTGGTCAAAACTGGCTTCCATTAGCGGCCCTCCACTATATATGCTAGAGAGATTCCGGCCCTCGGCACCACAGAAGTTGGACAGCACTGAACTAGGCGTAGGAAGCAGAAGCAACTGTTTTGGGTGCAAAAGGAAAGGGAGCACAAATCCAATGGAGAGAATGGCAAACCACTAGCATGGTGGTGTAAAGGTGGCCATACCCTGTAAGATCCGCTTGTTTGGCGAGTGGGTGGATCTTCTCCCAATATACCCACCTACGGGTGGGTGATATAAGGCTAATTTAGAAGTTCGGGCTAATTTGATGCAGTATCTGATCCGATGGAAAAATCAAACCTGCCCAAGCAAGATCTGGCCAATTTCATGCCAGATGCCAGTCGGGGAGGCTTGTTGATGATACCCATACACAGGCAGATAAGAGGCTGGATCAGTCTAATGGATCAATATCGGCAGCTGAAATTGACCTGTGTATGGCCACCTTTAGTTCACAAGTGAGCATCTGACAGGGTTTGTGCAAGCTTTAGTGGGGGATGGGGAAGGGGGGAGGACAGGTAGCATTGTCTTAAACGCAAATGCTGCTTGGCCTGGCTGATATCTGTCCATGTATACCTGCATTAGCACAACCAAGCATGGCAGTCAATTTGGGGGCCAAACGATCAGACCAGCCCAATATCAAGGTATCCATATAGGTCAAAGATTAGCTTGTTTGTCAACCTCCCCAAATAAGTGGATCTTAAGGTGTATGGGCTCCATAACTCTGTACCAGAGAGCACTGCAGGCCGATGCATGCTCAAATTTACTGGGCACTTTTGCAAATTAAGGGTGCAAAATGGCTCCCAATTTAAGCATGAATGCTTAGTAAAAGGTATGTATAGGATCACGTCTGACTCTTCAGTGTGTTGTCATGTCACTGTTTTGACTACATTCATCAAACGGAACTTTAACTTGGGGTAGCATAACAGCAAGAGTAAGAGCAAGCCTAATTTAGATTTCTACACTGTCAGCCAAAAAATGCAAGATAAAGCACTTTTGAGCTTTAAATACCATCTTCCTTTTGCTACGCTGGTGGCGTATTATATAACTGATTTCCCCTGACTACTGATTAAGGCAAAACATGTCTCAGCATCTCTATGAAAGCACTAAAGCCAATATTTTATCCCTTTTCAGATGCCAGAATTAGCAGGATATGTGAATCAAGGGATAATGGTCTTTGGGATACCATATTTTATTTTTTTGGTATTTCTCGCTATGCCCAATGACATGGGGGCTTAAATACCTATACTAACATACGTGCTAAATTGTATCTGGGCAGTTAACCATAGCAGTCAAATGCAATTTAGTAACTATTTTAGTAAATAAACCCCATGGTCTCCCAATGTAGAAGCCAAGGAAAATGCTGGTGTTTTCAAAAACTCAACAAACTGGGTAAATGTGTGACAGTGCAGTAACCCATAGCAGCCAAACAGAGATTTGCTTTCAGTAATCTACTTACAGAAGTCTGACAAAAGCTAATTGCTGATTGGTTGCTATGGGTAACTGCACTGGTGGAACACAGGCGAAACGCCCATCTTTATTAGCCCTTAATCCTGCAAAGGATAACAGAAAACACATCACCTTCATTTTATTACAGAAAAAGCTTTAGAAAATATTTGCTCTTCAGTTTATGAGTTTAAGCTATTTTTATTGATGTACTTTCCGGAGTCATTGCAACTAGTGCTGAAACTAAGTATAGCTCAGATGGTTTGGGGTTTTGTTAGCTCAATACAGGCTAAGAATGCTCATTAGAAGATTAGAGACATGCTGTGAGTAAAACCGCCCATAAGTAGAACTTAAAGATCCACTTAGTGAAGTTTCCAAACAAGCAGCCTTTCCTTGCCATACCCGATATTGGCTATTCCGATTGGATCACGATGATATTTTATGTATTTCATTACATTGCATTGAGCCAAACTACACTGAACAGTTCCAGTTGTTGTGCCTTAAAAAAATAAAAGGCTGCTGAGCTTTTGGAATTTGTAGTTGTAATTTAGTTTTTAGCTTATTTTACAGTTGCAGACTTTCTACACCTAATTCTTTAATGATATGTTTGTGTCCAGCATAAATGTGACCAGTTCCACAGGCTTCTATTTTTGAAAAATGATTTTCTGCAGTTGAAAGCTACTCGTACACAACTTATTTTTCTGTTCAGGTCCTCTTCTATTCAAAGCGACAGCCACAAAGCTCACTGAGGGTTAAAAGCAGCCATAACGCATTCCCATATGTGTCCCATCAGTTTGGCTATGACTAAACATTTAAACTCTCATGCAACTTCCTCTGCTCTCTCTAGGGCTGAAGATCTTATTCATTTGGACGTACAACAAGTTATCTCAGGCCTCGAGTATCCTCTTCCAAGACTCTCGGTGGGATTAGGCTTGCTATACACGCCTTGCTCCTGTAAGTCATGGATCAACAGTGTCACTATAATACAACCCAAATCTTCAAACACATGAAAGGTGCCTTAAAGAGATACTGACACCAGAATTAGGAACTTCAAGTAACAATTACTTACAAAAGCAGCTCTATTAGTAAAAAGGGATCAACATGACCTATAGGGAACTTTTTATGTACATTATTATTTCGATAGTTCTTTTTTAGTGTCAGTATCACTTTAAAATGAATCACTCATAAACTTTTTTGCACCATCATTCTGATCATCATTCAGATTCTGTGGAACTGCTTTTTTGGCTTCTTTCATGTTTTGGTGATCTTTCCTAGCCCTAAACTTCTTGATTTTAGGCAGGTGATGCCAGAGAGGACAGGTCCAGACTGGCAATCTGTGGATTCTGGCAAATGCCAGAGGGGCTGCTGTAAGATGCCATGGAAAGATGTAATAGACAGTCACTATTTATTGGGCTAATGGGGGGCTGTTTTGGCTTCTGTGTACATGAAATTCCAGGGCATATTTTAATTCCCAGTCCAGACCTGCAGGGGGGCATCACTTCATGAAAAATAATTTTGGGAAATTTGGTTTGTCCTGAATTTACATTGGCTTTGCAGGATTAAGGGCTAATACCCTGCATTCCCCTTTGGTGGAGTTCTCCTGTGTTCCATCAGTGCAGTTACCCATAGCAACCAATCAACAATTAGCTTTTATCAGACTTCTGCAACTACTACTGAGACCCATAAAGCTGGTTAAAAAATGGTTTCTGCTTTTAGATCTTTCACCTTTCCCTTCATCCAGTTGCATTATGTAAGGCTATTCCAAATCAATATAAAGGGAAACTTAAACTGGCCATAAACAGTCAGCAGCCCATGCATGAAAATGGATATATATCAATCAGACTGGTTTGAAAATCATCAGGAGATGACCAAATTGGTGCTGTTTTTTGGCCAGCCACACGCAGGCAACTTGCAAATAATATGTGCCAGAAGTTATTTCTGTGTGGGAGAATGTACAATTGATTAGGCCCAAGAGATGCCTTGTCCCAGTTATTATTTATAATGCCAGACAGTTTTCAGATTTATTTAGATTAATTTGTAAAACTGATTACAATTTAAAACAGTATTTTTCTATCTCATCCTCTACTCTGGTTCTGACTCTTGAAATAATTCAGCTGGTCAGTTCTCCAGGTAAGTTAACCAACTGCTACATTGTTTCAGGAGCCAGGAGCCAGAACCTGGAGTCCAGAAAATATAAACAGCTAGAGAGATAATGCTTTCAGTACCAATTACACTTACAAATATGTTTAAAACCAATAAAATCTTGAATGTGTACTGGAAAGTTGCTTAGAAGTACTTTATCTTGAGAGAGAGAGAGAGAGAGAGAGAGAGAGAGAGTGGGAGGGATGGATGGTAACATTATATATATGTATATGTCTCTTAAGAGGAACCATAAAGCACAAATGAAATAATGAATAATCCTTTCTAGTAATATTTACTGCTCCTAATTGCCGGCAATGTAATTATTTTGCATAGAAACCTTGTAATGTGGTCATGGCCTGGAGCCTGGTTTATACAAACTACAAAGCACATACTTTACGTAACGCGGCTTCCTGAGGCATCACTTACACAAATTTCGCCATAGGATGTAATGATAGATAAATAGCGCAGTTAATAGCAAGCCATTTGTAGCTCACACGCGCGCCGGGAATCAAACATACATGAAGGCAACAACGCAGACAGACACTGGTCTAGAAAGCAGCAGCCCAAGCTTATGATTAAGTGCATTTGTGCAAGAAACGCATAAGACTATTTGTATAACTTGTGGTTTTTGTGATAAATAAACTTTTCTTTTTTCATTTATTCCCCTGTGCCTGGATTTGTGAGTTTTGGTATGGACTGCCTTCTCTATCTGTTGGTCCTGGACTTGTGCACCCAGACCCCATGTTTCCACTGGTGAGCTTTACTTACTATTTGGCTGCCACACTATATATATTTATATATACACTCCCTGTAAAGTTAGAAAGCAGTGAGCCAAAGACTTAAAGGGCCACTGTACCTTTAATTTAATATACTCTTCTAGAAAAAGTATCTCTTTAACATTTCTAGCTGATGGCACATGGGGCATTTTTGTCAGCATAAAAAATGCCAGATTTCTACTGGGGCGCCCCAAGGCCACCCCCATTCAGCGCCCCCTATTCCCCCCCGCGTGTGAACGCGCATGCGCCAAAGTTAAAACTCCCATACGGAGCAGTGGGAAAAGGTCCCCATTGCAACATATGGGAGCAAAATTTGAAAATTTGCCTGCGGCGGGGCAACATGCTGCCACTATGTTTGTGCTGCCCTAGGCCCGGGCCTTTGTGGCCTCACCACAAATCCAGGCTTGAGCATATTAGGGCCCAAAAAACAACCTAGTTGCTCCTTGTTCCCCTGAAAGAGCTTTCTAACGCTGACATTTTTCTGGCTTAAAACACGCTGCCTCCCTTCACTTGAATGGAATGTTTTAAGCTATGCCTGCCAGTAAACTTCCTTACCACCTCCCTCAAAACTATTATTGTGTCATAATGCCCTTAACATGGAACCAAAAGGGTTGTATCGAAGCAGAGGGAAATGGATGACTTTCCATACTAAGGACAACACTGTTTTTTACTCATAATCTGAAAGTAGAAACCCAGTTGTCCCCTTTACTATTCTATACAATTCTGCAAAACATTTAGAAGACAGTACCCATTAAGTGCCATGTAAGGGCCTCATTGGATCACTGATAGAAGCACCAGCCAATGCATTGCTTTTATGTTTCTGGGGTTTATTGAATTGAGACTTTCAGGAAGCTTTGTTTACCAGGGGGTCTATAGAGGGGCTTAACAAAACAGCAGTAACTATTGTGTAGGGAACTTTAGCAACCACATCTCAGCTTTTTTTTGCTTTTCATTTGTGTAACTGCAGTTGACTGATCACAGTCAATTGCTGACCGAGGCAATTGTACTCTGGAGGCATAGAAAGCAGTGTTAGTAAATACCCCCCATATCTATGTTATAGTGCTGCAGGACTAGCGAGGAGGTGCACTTACCATTGTCAAGGGTTGCCAGCAGAGCCATTGAAAGATTGTCTGGGAATTCCCACCCAACATTTTGTGACTCGCTGGAGTAAACAGGGTAAATGTTGCTCCATATCCTACATAAAGCAGCACAAAGTAGTCTGCTAATTCACAGGCTTTTCATATAATATTCTGGTGATGGCATCTATACAGTAAGTTTGTTTTACACCTTTCAGCAAGAAGTCTGTAGCCTAATGCTAATAACACTGAGCAGCTTCCCAGTGGTCATTTAACTGAAATAAGGCAGTACAGAGCATTTCCCCTTCCCTGAAAGAATCAGCCAGGAGCATGTGGCCACAAGCCTTTGGGCTTATCTGAGTGACTAGCATACAAATTGAGAGCACCAGTTAACAGCAACATCGAAACGGGGAATCATTTATGGCATGTAAATAATATGGCTGCTCTGAACTCTATTGCATTAATAGATATAGGTATATATAGTTTATACAAAGTGAATGTAATGATAGGTTGGTGCACCGGGGTTTAACATAATGAACTTTTTTCAACCCAACTTAACTTTGTATGTTTGCTAGATCTCATTTCCTTTTTGATTTTTAAAAGTGTGGACTCTGCAAACCCTTATAAAAGTTGTCTGCAAGTTCTGAAATCTATCAGGCCATGACTTATTTCCCCATTTCCCACAAACGTCATGGAATTCTCAGATCTGCACTCGGCTGCATGTTATCATTTCTTTGCAAGCAGAAAAAAACAGCACAGGGTATCTCATACTCATTTTATACAAGACCTTACCAGATATATCTGCCAGTCTGGCACACTTGCTGCCCCTTTTTATCTGCACAGTAGATAGTTTTATAAAGGCCTGCAACACGATCTATTAAACCAGTGGCAAATGACCATTGTTTGCCCATCACTGCTGCTTTCAACACTACTTGATGTACTGTGACAATCTACAGACAGAATTCAGTGGCAAAATACTTCTTTGACCATACTGGTGCCCAGTTCTGCCATCACTGCTAGTGTGCATCTACTAAGGTGCTTTAAATTCAGTACTATTAGGAGTGGTGATAGGCACATTTTGAACATTCCTGGCAGTGGTTGTCAAAATGCCCCATGTGCCTTTAGCCTTAGAAACACGTTATTAAGCATTAATACAAGTCAGGACTATTGACTCTGATAATTTTAGATCTAATGTCAGTGCTGTCCCACCCAGCAGTTTGCCTGCAAAACAGACTTCTGGCTAATTCCCTTGCCTGTGAGAAGCAGAAGATGCATATGTTTATTTGCAGTTGTGCCTCTTGTTAAAAGTGAATGGCACATTTGAAAAAGAACTTCTAACGCAACAGTACATATCATGTAAAATAAGACCAGCAATTAGAAAGAAAAAGTGCAGCACTTTTGTGGCAACACAAATGTTTTATTGTCAGATGCGCAGGTCTGTAATAATGTTACACATAAAGTCACAGAGTTTTGGGAGGCACAGCTAAGGCATACGGAAATGGAAACCAGCATATACAAAGAACATATTTAGCTTTTCCTTGATATTTGTCTTTTATATATTTTTGTTAAAGGTAAGCATGAGGGGTACAGATAAAGCCAGGGCTGCCCAGCTGGGGGCCTCAGGGTCAGATGCAGGCCTCCAAGAAATATTTATAGCCTTCAGCCTGTCTAAGAGCTCCATTGACTTCTCTGTATAACATTAGTCTTAGGGGGCCTGCCCCACAGATTGTTAAGCATTGCTCTAGGGGAACTGAATATGCCTTGTTTGTGCATGCCTCCTGCTCTCCCATCACTTCTGTGCATAGTTTGTCACAGCTGTGGAGATTTCCTTTGGATGTTGGAATGTGGTTCTTGCGGTTGGAGATGCTGTGGGGCCCTTCTGTACAGTAACATTTGTCCTACACATGGTGCTTGTGGTGCCTGCCAGTGCGCTGCTGACTGGCATATTGTACTGTGTCAAAGGAGATTTGTAATAGCTACATGTACACATGGGAGTAATTCACATGCAAGGACAGACATTCCACCCACGCTGGCAGCCCATAGCTTGCTATCAAGGAATGAAGGAGTGTTTTAACCTCTTCACTGCCAACTTAACAAAAAAAGGCATACAAATGAGGGGCTATAATGTAGCAAAGGGGTAGCCAATTCTCAGTATTTTTAGGAAAAAGCATCCCTGAACCCAGACCAAACACACACACACTAGCATCATACATAAAGCAGTAAAACAGGAACCATAAAGTTGATTTAAAACCAGTCACATCCATGGGTAATAAGCCCCACAAGAGGAGGTTATCATGTCTTTTCCTGACAGCACATGCTTTAGCTCTGTCCCTGATGGCAAATATATTTTAGAGATCTTAAAGCATTTTTGTGAAAGAAGTTATGGCAGCGCCAATCATATGAAAGGTTAAGAACACCCCATGTGCACGGCTAGCCAGGAAACTAGCTGCAAATAAGCTTGGAATAGTTCTAGACCTGATATTCCTGACAGCTGCTGAGCTACAACCCACAATAAAGCTGCAAGTGGGAATTCATCAGCAGCTGTAGGACCCATCGGCCAGGCAACCACACTCAGAAACTGGTGGGTTTATCTTTTTCCAGGCCAAGTCGTGCAATAATCAAATGCTTCGATGCCTAAAGCAGACAATGGTTTGCCAATACCTTCGCATGGAATTACACTGCATAGGCTGCTGCCACTTTTTGGTAGAAAAAACAAAACTTTCTCGCTATTAGGATAAATAAGTAAATAAGGAGTGCAGGAGAAAACCCAGCTACTGCACTCCGCAATTTCATCAAACATGAGAAAGTTTGTGTCAAAATTATCCCCTCTGTATTAGGCTGAATAAGTGCAACTGCACTTTTATCTACAGTTTTCCCCAGTGGGGCCTTTCCTCCTAACACTAAAACCAGTGCTGAACAGTAAAGTGTAGATCTTCCCAGCACAGGACCCTCTGCTTGATTACAAGTGAGGTTAGCTGAAATTCAGCATTTTCATTGACTCCCAAGTCCTTTGCCAAGTATAAACCTAATATGTCTGAGGCCTGGAGTAAGGACAGCTCTGATCTAGAAAAGTGGTATCTTGTAATTGTGGGAATAGTGAGTCTTCTTCAATCCTTGTTTCCACATACATGGCACAGCTGCACTCTTTTCACAAGACTGATATTTCTCCTGAGTTACATTTAGCCTGAGAGTTTTCGGTACGCAAAACTTTATTTAAAGATGATTCACGCCATAGCCTTCTGACCTCATGCGCTGCAGGCTTCATGTGTGCATTTATAGGGGCATGATCTCGACTTGCAGTGAACCAGAATAAACCTTTTACCATGTAAAGGGCTTCCCTGCTGGAAGGAATATGGCTCCAACATCCTTTGAACACTGAAAATCACTGGAATAAACGTAGCATTTTTCATAGAAAAACCTGGAGTTTGGCACCTCTCGCTTTGCCAAACATTTTAATGAAAAACAAATGCCGAAGCTATAAAGTTGTACAGTTAAGTTTAACAAAAAAATTCAACACAAAGCTTTCACTTTTCTCCAGAAATAGAATAATAAATAAATAACTTAACTTCTTATATAAAGAAAGGGGGGACATTAAAGAGGGCTGGCCTCCTCTTCTAAATTTCGGTTAAGTCCAGGAATAAATTTTAGGAGTCTTTTTCGAAAACTTTTGTGCTTTTTCCTGGGCAGAGAGACAAAGTTATTTTGTTCCTTTGGTTTGTCCCAGTTTGTAGCAGGACCCGGGCACTTTACACTGGAGCTTCGTGTCAATGTTGACTTATAAGGCTTTCCATTGTTGTTACTTTTGCCTGGAAGGCTGTTTATTTCATCTGTGGAATCCGAGCTGAAGTAGCAAGTCTGATATACTGCATCCTCATTTTCCTCAGTAGTGCTGAGGCAACTTGCACTGCTACACATACTTCCAGCGGCCAAAGTCCCAGTGAGAGGATCTTTGCTGCATGTGTTGACTGTTCCATAGATGTAAGATCTCACAGATTCAAGGGTGTCATACACACTTGGGTCTTTCACTACTATACCTAAGAAAATGAAAAACAATTATTAGAGGGCTGCACTGGTCATGCATAATCCTAGTCAAATGGATCTCTATAAAGATAGAGATAGTCCCATAATATGAAACTAGCATCTAAGGCCAATTTACTAAGCTAGGTGCTACTTCACAACTAATCAGTTTTAATCTATTGCAAATTAAAAAAAATAAAGCAAAGGTTTAATACTGTACTGATAGGTTAGTAAATCAGCCCCCACTGACAAAATAAGCAGAGGTAGGATTCAAACAAGAGAGGAGCCTTCGTTTGGCTCAGCTTTCTAATAGAGCTGCTGCTCTGCCAGTGGAAAAGCATCTGAATTAGTAACAGATATGGTGCACCAAGCATCATGCAAGATGGATTTATTGAAGCTCTTTCAGCTAGCTGCCAGGCTCCCCAGATTGATACCCCTGAGGAATAGATCTGCACACCAGGCTCTGCAACATTTTTCATTTAAATAATGTATAGGCCCATAGCCCATGTAAAAAATGAATGTGTAACTACCAAATATTCTAGGATAGATCAATTATGTTAGGGAAAAATGTACAGTGTAAGAACGTGAAACCATTTGAGAAGTGAGAATTTGAAAGTTAAAATTAGTCATAAAGACAACTAAAATATAATCAGCGGAAAATCTTGCAGTATAACTAGAATGGGGCTCTTACCGTGCAGCAGTCTCTGCTCTTGCACCATGAGCGAGCGGTATTCTTCCCACTTCTCATACAAGGTTTGCTGCAAAGATAGAGAACATTAGGAACTGCAAGTTTAGACTATCTGTTCAAAGGCAAGGGATATATTCTGCTTCTTGTCTCAAGAACCATATAACAGACAGTAGCATTTGGAACATCTCATATAAGCATTAACTGGAGCAGCCATGTTATTGGTCTTCACTAAGGCAACATCAAACATCTTTAGCAGAAGAAGGTAGTTTATTCATGGCTATTAGAGTGAGCTAAACACAGTCAGTATTCACAATATGGGAGTTGCCACTGGGCAAAAATGCAAATATGCAGGTAAGAAATGTTCTGTGATAACAAAAAGCTATACCACCACCACACATGGAGGGTACTAGTGCAGTAGTAAAAGCACTTACCTTTAAATATTGTATTCGAGCCTCCAGCTCAGCCCTTCTGATTGCAGATCCATACACAGTCTCCAGCCTGCCAATATAAAGGGCAAGAACGTTACTTGAGAGCATGTTAGAGAGATTTAATTTACTCAGTGCTTTCACTTCTAGTATAATTCAGGCTACTGGCAAGGCTGACAATACTCTAATGAAACACTATAATTTAGACTTACTTTACATAAGAAAGAGGGCAGGGCCTAAGTGCAGTTTAGTTTGCTAGACATTTTTGCCTGACAGAACATTTGAATATATTCAGAAACAGTCAAGTAACCAAGCAACGAGGCACAGGGATTAAAGAGAGGGACTCTTCAACATGACTGCCAATATACACAATAGGAACAAAGATATACACAATGTGCAACAAAAAGCCCATCCTGTTATTTATATGTGCAATGTAAAGCATTGGTAATGTAAAACAGCCAAAGCCAACCCCAATTCTCTGCTATAAATTGTAATGCACAACTGCTACTTGGAGAGGACTTGCAATGAGAGTTAGCCATCCTGCCCAAATTGTGTGTACTCAAATAACTTTTAGACTCTGCAATGGACTTTCATGATCCAGTATAACCTTAAAATATGTTAAAACAAAAAAGAAAAAATCAGTTTTATATAGATATACTTATTATAGAGTGCACATGCGCCAAAAACAGCCAGACTCCTGTCATGGAGTGCTATTACAATCAGTAATGTTTAGCCTAACATGAGCTATTTAATCTGCTTTTGTCCATGTTCCTCTCCTACTTACATAATATCATTGTTTTTGTACCACATGTATCAAGGAATAAAACAAAGATCTATAGAACACAACATATAACCTACTTGCTTGTGTAAATGTGCCGGCCAAGAGAAGTGGTGCAGAGCGGAGGGAAAGAAGCAGGGAAGGAGTCCCAGATATCAGCTGCTCAGTTAAATACAGGTGAGAGCGACTACAGTTGAGAAGCAAGCCCCCTCCCTTAACCGCACACAAAATGACAACAAACACATAATCACCAGTCACCATAACAACCTGCCCAGCAGTCACGGCCCACCTTTGCTAATAAAGCAGCCTGTGTTGTGTCACTTGATTACAGCCAAACAGTTCTTTCCAGGCCTATTATTTAGACAACAGAGGAGGGTCGTGACAAAGAAAACAAAGAAGTGTGCGGTTATATAAAGAGGACAAGTCTCCTGTGTTTATTTGGGATCTCTCGCGTCCACCCAGGTGCATCTGAGCTAAAAAAGAGCGGGAATATTAATGGGATCCTGTTCCTATGGTTACAGAAAAGGGTAGCTTGGCACTCACATTAGTCCCATTTGGCTCACTGTTTCTAGTTGAGGTGGTTTTATTACAACTGCACTGTTTCTAATAGCTGGGACCTTCCTTCCTAAATTGTGTACAAAATAGAAAGCAAAAAAGCCTGCCACTGCTGTTTGGCACATTCTGTGTGAAAGTGACTGTCTCAAACTCCCCACAGGGCTTTAAGCATATCCTATTTGGCATGATCAATCAAAGCAGCATAAGTAATACATCATCATGAATGAGCCCTTACATTTCTGAATAAACACTAACGAGGAATAAACACTCTCTCTATGAGCTCTAATCAAACAAAACTGTGCCCCACAATTCAATTTACATCATAAATCATTGCTCTTCTTACAATAAGTTCCTTGCCATTGCTGAAAAAATATATTCATCATTAAAATTATCTTTACAATAGACTATAATCATTAATGAGCAAAATATAGGACACATTTAGAAGTTACAGCATTACTTTAGCCAGTGGTAACACATACACAAATGGAAAACAAGATTATATTGCTTTACCCCAGGGTAATATTTACCTTATTGTGTTTCCAGAAGCCTTGATGAGCTCTACAATATCTCTGTGCCTGACTCCATCCATGTTGAGGCCATTTACTCCAGCAATTATATCACCTGTAAAAAATGTGAGAGAAGGTCATATGTATAAGGCCTATATGGTTAGAATGCAGCATGTCATTGCTTTCACATGCTAATATCACAAAAATATGGTTCTGTATGTTATATGATACATGAAGTCTTGTAACAACACAATTGAGAACTTAACAGTCTTCTTTTAAACACCACCTGTAGGCTTTAGTTTTGCCCATGACCTTCCAAATATCCCTTTTGTATAAAGCATCCTAGTTTCTTTGGCTGTTGACATTTTTCACTATTCCTAAATGGGTGTTCTACTTTAACTAGAGCCAAAGGTTGGGGAACACTATTGCAACACAAGTATGGCACCAGTTATCCAGAATGCTCGGGACCTGGGGTTTTCCATATAAGGGATTATATTTTAGTTGGGATTAAGTACAAGGTATTGTTTTATTATTACAGAGAAAAAGGAAATGATTTTTAAAAATTCTAATTATTCGCTTAGAGTAGAGTCTATGGGAGATGGCCATCCCTTAATCCCTTTAATCCCTAAATAAGTTTCTGGGTAAGGATCCCATATCTGCACTATATCTGCTATCTTTGACTGCCCCTTCTAAGGGCTATGGCACACGGGGAGATTAGCCACCTGCGACAAAACTCCCTGTTCGCGGGCGACTTAATCTCCCCGAGTTGCCTTCACCTGCCATCCCACCGGATGCCTCGCGAGTCTTTTTCGGCGATTTCCCTAAATCACGCTGCCGCGTGTGCCATCCCACCGGCGACTTACATTGTCGCCGGTGGGATGGAAGGTGAAGGCAACTCGGGGAGATTAGTCGCCCGCAAACAGGGAGATATGTAATCTCCCCGTGTGCCAGAGCCCTTAGAGTCTACTATTCCTACTGCTGCTATAGATTCTAGACTGTTGCCTATTCTTGACAGCCCCCCCCAAAAAAAAGCCTGAGCAAAAGAAGTCAGTGGAGAAATACTGGAATAAGGCACAGAGCTTGTTATAACTACCCCCTGCTTCCTTGTACTTGGCCATTTCCTCTCAAACAGACATGACAGTAAAGTCATGAAGGGACACTGCATAAAGAATTCTTGAATTTTCCTGAACTTTGCTGAAATTTGGCACATGTGCATGGAGTGAGAGAACAGGAGTTCATTCCCAGCCCATCATGAAATAGACACAATCGGAGGCCCTTTTCCAAGCCCTGAGCCGAAGTGACTCATTTCCTGCACAGAACATGTTGTATAATGCAGAGAAGCAACGGGACTTAACCAAACACAGAACAAAAACATCCCCACTAACATGCGTTTCACATTAACACACCGCTGTTCAAAGAAACAGAGAAGTTAGACAAACAAACACTAGTTATGTAGGGCAAATAACTTACTTAACAAAATAGGCTTGCAGACAGATTTCAGAAACCTTTGATCAGATCACAGAGGAAAAATTACTTTAAAACCCAGGCAGGATTAAATCGGAGGCACAACCAGCCAATATTAATGGACAGGAGTCCCCAGTGCACACACGGTTATCTGCAGTACAGCAGTATCCTGAAATGCTGTGGGGGGGTGGACATAGGAAAGGCTAAACTTAATTTCCAAATACCTGGTCAGTACCATTTGGTGACTTCATACAAGAATTAGCAGAATAATGCTCGGTTGCTGAATAAAACTTTTTTTTTTTTTAAATGGCTTAATGCAATAGGTTTATTGGTAAACAACTACATTTCTATTCTGTTCAAGAAACATATTTGCCCATGGAAGAAACCCCCATGAAGGAAAATCATAGGCTACTGTACCAATCTGACTTTACAGCACCCCTGTGAATGAAGACTCATGCCTCTGAACTAGGTACCTCCATGTAAGACGGTGCTGCATATCCAAGCACCCAACCATTTTAAAACAGCTCACTCTCACATACATTATTGTATATCTTTATTTATAAAGCACTACTTATATACTCAGTGCTGTACAGCAGATTAATACAAATGGATGTTATTAAAATAAATAAATACAAATATAATAAGAAATACAAATAAATACAAGGTACAGTTGCAATAAATTAAGAATCAAAGAGAGGAGGATGGAGGTCCCTGCCCCACAAAGCTTACAATCTAAGCACAAATAGGAGGATATTAGTGCTGCAGGTTAGTGGGTTACACTGCAATATAAGTGACAGTTCCCAAATCAGGTGCTGTGTGAGTGATCCAAGAGGTAGTATTTGAGTTTTATTATAAAAAGACTGAGGGAGGATTCTCTTAAGAGAGATGGCATTCCAAATGTAGGGAGCAGCAAGGCAGAAAGATTTAAGGTTTAAGAGAAGAGATGTAGTGAGGTAAAGAGGAATGTAGGGCTTTTAGGGTTAAGAGAAGGAGTTTGTAAGGGATAGAGTATGAGCTTGCATAAGCATCCTGTTACAGTTAAAAGAAAGGGACGGATTTTGGCAATACTGAGTAAGAAAAAGTGACAGGTTTTGACAGTGGTGATAATATGGTCAGAAAAAGAAAGAAGGGAGTCAAAGATCACCCCACAAACAGTGTGCCAAGTCGATAGGGTTGATGAGCGTGCCATCAATAGATTTAATGAAGGGATCCAGAATTTACAGATATGTGATGCTTAGAAAAAGTAAGGGAGCTTTTGGCAACCTTATACAGGTATGAGACCTGTTATCCAGAATGCTTGGGACGTGAGGTCTTAATGTAATTTGGATCACTATATATTAAGTCTACTAAAAATTAATTGAAGTATCAAATAAACCCAATAGGATTGTTTGCCTCCAATAAGGATTAATTATATCTTAGTTTGGATCAAGTACAGGGTACATTTCTTTCATTACTGAGAAAAATGTGAATTATTTGCTTATAATGGAGTATATGGAAGATAACCTTTCCGTAATTCAGAGTTCTCTGGATTATGGGATCCATATTTTACTGGAATCTTAAACCATTCCTCTACAGGGAAGTAAATTAAAGCTTGAAAATATAGAATATGAAAAGCAGGAACAGCCTGAGTTCCTGGTTGCCTGCATTTGTTTGCTTTGCTATTTGCTGAATAACTCACACTTCCTCACTGTGTGATAAAAAAAAGAAGCTTTTGAATGAATATTTTGAACCCACTATTTATTACAAAATCAATAAGGACATTTTTTTTTTTATTTATGATTTTAGAAATTAAAGGTTATATAGATCTTTTCTATGCCTGCAACTATGTACAAACTATGTATGTGTGGGTGCTTAGCTCAAAAGTACTGCATGGTAAAAGCAAGCATTGCTCCCTCCCTAAGGAGGGCCTTAGTTCTATTGTTCAGAAACAGACAACTCTTGCTTTACATGTTTTGGAGAGTTTATGCAGAGGTGAGAATGAAAGGAGCAATAAACTTAAGTCCATTAGTATTAGGCACTCACACCTGTGTTTCCATATATCCTTCACATGACACTACAAAGCCACTACCCTGCTAAATTGTAACATATGGAAAAGCTTTCTCTCAACAACACTGGTCTAACAAGCTGTGCATGCTCATATCTGTTTTGATAATGGCCTGTGCCCGCTCAAGAAGTTGCATTACAGGAAGTTATCACGAAACAGGAAAAGCATGGTTTTTGCTTTCTAAATAAAACCACTCATTTTATTTTTACACTTCCTATTTACTAATACATCAACCTTAGCTAAAATTATCAGGAAATTCCAAAATGTTATGAGCCATATAATGACATTATGATTGTGCCCCCTTGCTGGGACAAACTGTCGGCATAATTAACAAGTTTTATGGTAAGTGACGTACCAACTTTGAGACCACACAGCTGAGCGGGACTTCCATCCTGCACCCGGCATACAAAGGTAAACATTTCCACTGCATTCTTGTCTTGGTGGTGCAGTCCATATGTCTACAAAAAGAAATTTTAAATTATATTAAAATAAATTATTACAGAGATCTGTTCAACTGGATTTAGGATGGGGGGGTTACCCCCATTTATAACATTCTGGGGTGGCAACTGGATTCTAAATTAGGTAACATGTCTCCATGATGAATGATAAGTACAAATTATCATATATATTTACCCTTCCTTGGTCTAACACAAATTAACTGGGGTGTTCCCTGGTGCAAATTGAGCTGACTGATCCTTTGGATAACTGTGCTACAAAGGGACATTGTTGATGAGCCTTTACAACCTTTTATACAGCTTTATATACCAGCCCTAAAGTAACCAACATTTTTATTTTCTACGTTGCATCTAGTTCCAGTAAGTGCTGTAATAAGCACAAAATGTAACCTTTTTAAGAGGTTTTTAACATTTTGACTGACCCAGAAAGCCACACAGACTGCAGCTTTCACGCAGATATATTTGTAGAACAAGAAGAAATGACATTTTCATTTAAAGGGTTTAACAAGAACCCAAACATAAAACTCGGCTAAGCGGCGCTGCTATGGAAAGAGTGACACTCCGCAAACAGTTACTATCAGCCAGATATCTGGCCACTTCCTAACAACTGTCACATGATGCTGCATTGAGGCAACATGCAACAGATGCTCCACTTTCCTTCTGTTTGCTTAGCAAATATGCAATCCCTCCGATTCCATCATGAACCAAATAACAAAATCTATTAACTGCAGCTGCAAAGCATAAGTGCCAGGAGGGTGTTAACCTGCTCAATATCCAGGATGCAGCCACGTGTATTGCTTCTCTCTGAAGCCAACTGGCAACCCTTCCTGCAGTTCATAAACAAAACCTTACTTAAAAAAATTTTTGATCTAAAAAAATAAAAGCTTCTTTTTAGCAATATTGTAGGAAACAGATATTATTGAACGATAATCGGTGTGTGTGTATGGTGGTAGATGAGGCAATCAATAGATCTCTCCAAGGAATGAGATTTAGCTTAGTTAGCTTCAGTTTAGTTTGTAGCCTGCCTGTCATATCTCCTAATTGTTTCTAGGAATACATTAAGCCACTACTTTAGGCCCAATATATTTACCAGGTTGAAGCCTTTACCCTGTGTGCCAGATTGTATAGAGCTTAATTTGGCATCTCAGGTGCTAATGTGACTCATTATACTGGTATGGTGCAACTTAATTTCTGTGCCAGGGACTACACAATTATTTATGGAACTGAAATTTTCCCTTTACTACCTTCTTAAGGCCAATTCACTCATGCAAAAAGCATCGGTACAAATAGCTTAAACCTGTCAAACTTACTTTTCACCTAGGAAACTGCAGACAGGTGATAGCATAAGGAAGACTATACACAGAATTTTTAATGCCATCTGAATTATTAAGCTGCCCTGTTTAACCCCCTCCCCAGCAGGCAAGGACTAACAGCCCTTATATTCACTAATGCCCTGTTATATCTTATGTTTGCAACTGATCAGCAAGTTTAATCTTCAGGGTTACTTTTATAAAAAAATATGGGTTAATGTTTGAATATTCTTGAACACCACTTCCTAGGAACTTTTGTTAACCATTTCCTTTTAATAGGTTTAGATAAGGCTATAGTCAGACTTGGCTTATATTCAAGCACGGCTATTTGGTTCCTGGTTCTGCTTATGAAATGACTCCCTCACAGAGCACAACATATTAACAAGGGGAAGAAGATGTTTGTTTGGAGCTGACCAAAACAACTGCATGTGATCTGGGTCAGCAGTTCTCCTTGTGCTGACCGTGCCAAGGGATAAGCAAAAACTGGCCCACCACACTTACCACACAGTTCCACAAGCAGATTTGCTAGCAGGGTAATACTGCATGGTATTGTTTTAATGACCACTGAAATGGTTCAAGTTTCCTACGTTTGTATTATTTGTTTCTACAGTACCTAAAGTAGGTTAGTGCAGAACATCTTCAGAAAGAACCTCATAATCAAAAATAATCCCAAACATAATAAATGTTAGTGCTGGATACATAGCCATGGTACCTGAAAGTTTTATTTCAGTCTTATTTTGCTAGAGTAATAAATATCACCTAAGATGCCCTTCTCCTTCTACTTGTATGAGGCTATTGATAATCAGAAGGCGGCCCTGAACAAAGTTGGTTTTGCCAATAATTCTACTAACCAGCACAATAAAAAATGAAAAACATAACCCAAACAGCCATCCAAATGCAGCACAACAGAAAGAATGGCTATGCCAGAGAGCAGGAGTAGAAAGCAGTGCAAAGTATCTTAAAATTCCATATCATGAAAAAAAGGAAAAAGTCTGCACTCCTTTCTCTAAAAAAAAACAAAAAACTTTTATTCCATTAAATGTAAAAACATGAGCCTGAAGCAGTTTGTTTCACAGCAACCACTCATGGTTTTATATTTAATGGAATAATGGATTTTTATTTTTTTTAGAGAAAGGAGTGTGGCCTTTACTTTTTTTTATGGTGTTATAGCAGTGGAGCACTGAGTCAATATGGCCAGAACCCATCTCTAGTCTTTTCACTGGATATCATGAAGGCATATAGTAAGGGGTGAGTCTGTGCAGAGAAACATATTAAATATATTTTTTAAAAATTCCATATAACTCACCTGAATTTCAAATCCAAAGGATTCAGAGTCTTCTTTTTGCAAAGTAAGTATTTTTCTAGAAACAAAAGTTGCAATAGTTTAATTATGGCACTAAACCCCATCAACTCCTGTACTTAATCACACAGATATACAGCCCCTGGAACAGCAGTGACTTACTTATCAGAAACCCCCTAACCCAAGGGAAAAACTACAAACACAAACAGTAGTAGCCTAAAATGCTCTTTCTGCAACAAAGACACAAAGTGCATTCTGTTGCACTGATCACCACAAACACCATCACCTCAGTGGCCCATTGTACGTGTGGTGCATACAGACGGAACAGGCCGACATATGCACGTCACTTCATGTGTATGCATGAGAAGGCATGTTAGTGGCAAGATTATAGTGATCAATGATCAATTTTATTTAAACACCTGATTTCTAGTTATATGTATTTCTTTTGTTAAAATGTTTCATGTCATGTTGTTACAGGTGTTAGAATATGACATCGCAAGATGTGCCTTTTCCCAACAAAAGCTGCTATGTAAAATAGTAAAATTGTTTTATTTGCCTAATAACAATGTCTCTAAAGGTTAACAGTCCATAGCCCATGCCAAAATGATGGCTCAGATGATGCACATGGAGAAGGGTGAGCAGATACAGGGTGCTTATTTACCTTTGGTACTCTGATGACTGGCTGACATTCTTCCATCCTGCTGTAGAGCCCTGCAGGAAAACAATAAAAAATGAGACAACTGGGTAAATACAGTCTCACAATTACAAATTTAATTTTCTAAGATTTTCCTTTTTTTGTTAGCTACAATCTGAACTTTTTTATCCTCAAATAAATGGCATTGTCATCAAGATGTTCAGTCAATTTTAGTATTTACTAGCAAAACCATTCTATGAACACTTGTGTATTTAGTTAAACATATTTGTATAAATGCCAGCTCTTCTGTTAACAATAAGGGGGCAACCATTTTAGCTTCAATGTCACTTTCTCCATTGGAATGTACAGATTTTATTAAATCACTGCACCATATTGCACTATTTTTTTTTGCCTGAAACAAGCAGCAGCCATTTGCAAAGTGCAAGTCTCCTCAAAACAATAGCATCAAAGAGGACATGAGAAAAAGTAGAAAGATTATTCTTGACATCAGAGCTTATAACAGGGCTGTGATACTAAATCAGACACAGAATCACTAAAATAATCTTTAATTAGACATTATATTATGCCAAATATAAGCATCAAACCTGTTGGATTAGGGGATTCACACTTTAGGCGTGTCTTTAATACATGTTTTGCCTATGCATCTAATTCATTACCAATAAACCATCAAACCATCCTAATCACCATTTGTATGTAAACAGAGAAAAACAAAAGCCCTGTGATGCCCCTCAGGTGACTAACCACGCCATTCTTTGTTTGCCTACAACGTTCCTTGTTATTCACTGAATTGTTGTTCATAGCAGCTCTCTGCCTGGTTCACGGAGAACTTGAAAACAAACATTTCCTCTCAAAGTAGAAACAATTGAAAGTAAAGACCCATAACTGGTCTAGCAACCTCTGGCCTGAACCACCACCTCAGGACTCTCACTTGGTCAAAAAAAATATTGTTCATGCAGCCCAGCCTTTTCTTTAAATGCTTAAACGTTACATTCCTTGAGAAAAACGTCATACAATCTGAAACAATTTACTGATTTTAAGATCATTATTCTTTTTACTAATGTAATCTTATTCTAACAGTGTAGAAATGTGCTGCTATAATGGACTTCACTGTTTCTTATGCAAATAGCAGGCATTTGCATCTGACGAATTCACATCACCTGTCTGGCTGACCATTTGAATATTCAAAAACTAAAGTACGTCAAACATTAAAAGTCTGTGAAATATTATTAGCACAGGGTAACAAGAACCTTTCAGATTTGCATTGATTGTGCATTCAGCAGATTAGAATTGGCGCATAAGTCCCTTTTATTACGTTATAGAAGTAACACCATGAGGAGGGCCCTTTATCTTGTACTGCCCTCTATTATAAAAAGCCTCTGTTACACTGGAGCAGCATATATTTTCATAACTTGCAATTCCTTTCCGCACACAATATCTCCCATTGTACGATTCAGGGGTCAAGGCAAACCAAGAGTCAGATACTTGGGAAAAATGAAGAGTGACCATTATAAGTCCAAAAATTTTTACTGAATAGAAATTGCTGATGTAGGCGTTTGAGTAGGGGCTGGGGAGATAGTTTCTCTGCTGCAAACATTAAAAGTATTTGAAATGTCTGTAATGCATATAATTGTAATAACAAAAAACTCTTGTTGCCATGAGCCAAGTTACTATATTTCTGAATTTATGTGAACTAAAAGCAAACAATTATAGATAGCCGATTCATATCAGATAAAGCCTGTATGTACTGTATAACAGAGTGAGCTTATATTGTACTAGAAAGTTGATGATACACAGGGAGCTTTGTCACTCTCAAGAAACCTCCTCTCCTGCAGGTGTCACAGCCCCTAGAACTACCTTCTCAACTGGATGAATGAAAACCTCTGCTGGTTAAATGCATCAATCTTGAATTTATTCTGAGTTCCCTTCCAAGGACACTGTGATTACGTAAGGTATGTTTTACCAGCATAGATTGACAATCATCCCAATGAGAAGGTGTTTCGGGGTGTTTTTTCGCCAGCAGGAAAGGAGAGTTCCTATGGAAGACAAAGGCCCTCTAAAGGGCCTAAAGAGGGATACTTTTCTAGCATCACCCAGAGTTCACCTCATTTGAAACATCACATAGTGCAGCAGAAAACTAAAACAAAATACTGCAGTGTATAAGGAGCAATTATTTCCCAAGCAAAACTAAAAGCTCAGCCTCCGTCTAGAAGTCCACTGGCTGACCAATAAGTAGCACAAGCCCTGAATCTCCTGTGCAGTCCAACTGTACATCCTTTAGGCCAAATGTTTCATCTACATGGCCCATGCTTGCCCACCGTACCCATATTTCAAGAGTAATAACTTTTAGATTTTAATGTATTTCTTTTTCAAAACTTTTCACAAAGCTGGATAGGTTTTTGAGGTTAGAAACAGTTATCTAAAAACCTAAGTTGTGGTTTGCACAAATATATACCTCGTCACCTGCAAGGAGGTTTTTCGTTTTCCAAGAACCCATTGTTGAGCTAAGTATCTGAAGAGGCCCTATATTCGGTAAATGTAGATCAAGCAATGAGTCATTACAAGTGGTGGTCCTACACTGCTCAATGCATAATATAATATGCATGGTTAGTTATTTAACCAGCAAGCTAGAGAATGTAAGCTTCTAGACTCTCCTACAACAACAGTATGCACCAAGCCTAGGTGCAACTCCTTACCTGCAATCAAGCAGCACCTATAGGTGAACAAACCCTTTTATCAGAAGGTGGTTACAAAAACATAGCAACTGTGCGCGTGGAAGTGGTTTCCAAAGCCAAAATATGGTTCACAGGCTTTCAAGCTTACCGTCAAGTGTACAGTAAAGAAGGGTTGTTAAGGAGAGGATACAAGATAATCCTTAAATATAATTACTACTATAAGGTCATCAGGACATTGTTTGCTGCCCATTACAGACAGGTATGTTTAGATTTTTAAGACCAGTCTAACAGGTCCAGTGTATATAAAGAAATCAGCCATAGTAAAAAAAAAAAAAAATCTATACTGTCCACCCACTTTCTTTACTCTAGTCCTAGTGCTAATGAAGTTCAAGAAAGAGTATGTGACAAACGTCATGTTGACTAGAGGAATTAAATGTTCATTTAAACACATAATTAAATCCTCTCTATCACTGCTGCAAAGAAAATCTCATTTGTGGCACATGCTAATGATTTTGTCTGTCTTGAGCTGATTAGAAAAAGATGGGACAAATGATAGTGAGGTGTGAGTTGTGCAGAAATGTTGACTCCCAAATCTAATGTTTTGCTATAAAGAATACCACATTTACCAGTACTGTAGAGAAAAACAATCTATCAATCCAATGCAGTTCAGTGATGTCCAGCTTTTTTAATGTAGTGGGCTAGTATCTAACAAATCCTCCATGTTCATAGGTGGTTCTATTTTAAATAAAGTACCCTGTGGGCAGGCAGTGGACAATAAATACGCACTTGAGGGCTGCATCCGGCCTGCAGACTTCCAGTTAGAAACTCTGTTAAGTTGGCCATACATTAAAAGATCTGCTTGTTTGGTGATGTCGTAAAACAAGTGGAACTTTCACTGATATGCCCACCTTCAGGTGGGTGATAGTGGCTAATCCAATCATTTAGCCCTGGGCCACCTAGGGCCAAATGATCGGATCACTACGGCAGGATACAATTCATTGGATCAAGGAAGGACCACATTAAAAAGCTGATGCAATCATTGTTCAGATAGATCGCTACTAAAAACATAGTATTTGTAGTGACACATTATAAAAGCATATAAGAAGGAATAACCAGATAATCGAAAAACACAAAGAAACAAATGGTTGGTACTGAAGAATGGCCGGTTTAGGAGAAGACAAGGATGCACCAGGATGCATAGATAAGGTGTGTAACGTAATGGAAGGAGTGAGGTACAGGCTAGCTCTTACCGGTGTATGAGGAAAGCTAAAGAAGGTAAGGACAGAGGATCAAGAGCAATGTGTAGGTTATAAAGGGACACTACAATGTAATGGTCTGTAAAGACATAAGCTATTATTGCATGTTCCTTTCTTATTACCAAATATGAGAAAGCAAGGCTCAAGGTTACTGGGAAAGAGGGTGAGCTGGACATATAAAGACACTAATACATTTAGAGGAGATAGTAAAGGCCAGTAACATGTAGCAAATACTCAAATTAACCTAATATGCAATGTATGTTTCAGATATTTAGCATTCAGGGAAATTCCAGCATTTAGCTTTTAGCTAACTGCCAATATTGAGTGAAATACTGACAAAATTCAAAAAGGTACTCTCATGTGTGTATCTGGTTGTTAATGACATATATAAATCCTCTACAGTAAACCAGACAGCTCCAGAAACTTGGCCATTTTAGTAGTGTGAGAATTAAATTAACCATGTTTACTAAGCAATAACAAATCGCAAACATAGCCATATGGTGAACGGACATGCTCTATATTTTATGATTCTTCTCAGAGCAAGCCTTAAATGTACAACTGTAATAAATTCCTCATAACTGCCAGAGACACATGCAAACACAATGAGATGCAGCAGCCACTTTCCGATTTACAATCCCATGTCACTTTGTGGGATTACTTGTTCCTTTAAACAAGTTTAAACTGCTCTCTAATGACATCAAAAGCAATATCTAATTGTTCCCAAATTCATAAACCATCTGCTGCTCAAAGGACAGGGCTCCAGAGAAGCTGCAACAAAGCTAATTAAATGAAGCAGATTTAGAGGCAGGGTGTGACCAGTGCTGCGCTGACTTCTCAGTGGGTGACAAAAAATTTCAATAAAACATAAAACGGAGAGAAGGCAGCACTGGCCCAGCAGACAGGCATAATGGCTTAATTACTAAAACAATCGGATTAACACAACTTTGATACATAGAGAACACAAATGTTAACAGCCCTTAAAAGCAAATAGGCAGTGGGAAAAGAGATTAGCAGCTGATTAGATAAAGTGTTTAAATGAGGGAGGCCTTGTTAGCAAACATCCAAAAATATATTCTCCTCTGACCAACATACACTACTTGTAACATAATAAACCAAAAGGGGATTAACAGGCCTTGTTTGTTTATTTATTTTGCATAATGAAAGAAAATGTAATTCTAAGCAACTTTACAATACATGTTCATTTAAGTTTAGAACAGTTTTAAAGTTATTGGTAAATGTAATTGCATTAAAAGCTATTTGTTGGTCCTATTTGTTCCTGTATGTAGATTGTAAGCTCTACGGGACAGAGATGTCTTTTCTACTTTGTCTCATATCACATGGCACATTATGTATTTATTATGTTTGTACGACCTGTGTGTATTTTTCTATATTGAAAAACTGTACATCAAGGCAAATCCTATCAACATTTATTAAAGTTACACATACACATTTTCCTGTTTGAAGAAACACTTGGGTGTGAATCTCTTTCCCTGCAGATTGGACAAGCCAGTGATAGCCAACTGGCTACATTTATACTACCCCAGAAAGAAATAGATGTACAGTATGTGCTGTCAGGGACCTTGCAGAGCAGGAAATAGGTGGTGTAGAAAGCTTCCGCATCCTGATCATACCCATATCTGCACCCTGCATTGCCCACCTTAATGTTTGCCGTGTTGCTTGTTTGCAGATTCTCAATAACATACTGCAGCCAGGAAATGCACAGTAATAGCCCAGGGCATGTGTAACAGCTCAGGAATGTCTCTACCAATATATATGGTTTTGATATAACATGCATAAATACATTCATGTTTTGAGATTCCTCTACCCCACAGCACTCTACTCATCACCCAAGTGTAAATAAGCTATACATATCTCTCTCATTTGGAAAACATGTGTCTTACAGTCACAGAAACAAAGGCCAGTGAAGGCAAAGACAAGGAAAATTATATGTCTTCTTTCACACACTGCTAATAAAAACCCAGCCATTCATCTTAATGAATACTGAGTCACCTTCTAAAAGACTTAGCACTTGTCTGTAAATACTTCCGATTGCCTCATAACTATTACTTAATCTGAACATGGTTCCTTTATATATTGATGTCCTCCATCTATTTGATGAACACCTGGTAGAGCCACAGTGGCAGAGCCGCACCGTACTGGTAGATCCCCAGCCAGAGGGCAGATGATTTTACAAGTTTTTGGTGCACTGTAACAAGTTGAAAGGGAAGCATCCACAAAACCGTGGTAAGGCAACAAACTAGATACTTGTAACAATACTGTGTGTATAAAAAGAAGCAAGGGCAGCATTTTCCAACAGCAAACTCTTGTTTCACAAACCAAACAAAACTAATACAATATATATCATCTAATATATCATCTGAAACGGAGCATTCACATCATTGCAGTATTTTGCACTCCTACCAAGGTTATTTTAGCAGCATGACTGAGATAAGAAAGCTTAGCAAGACCATGGTAACACCTCCACTTAAGTGTCCAAGACACATTCGTTTGTTCATTTGTAATTGTTAAAAAAAAAAAAAAAAAAAAGATTTAGAAATAAAACAGATTAGTGAATAAACAAGAAACAGAGAATGTCAAGAAGGAAATTTAAGGGTTAAAAGCCTCCATTGACTTCCCTATTCCTATTCTAATGTTACCGTTAAATAATAGTGACACCTCTACAGAAGACTGTGCGGCAGGTCTGACAGGTTTCCCCCCATGCCCTATGAGGTGGATGACACATTAACAGAATGAAGACTTTGGAACCAAGCTCATGTGCTACATCCCTTAATCCTTGAGAAAACATTCATCCAAAATACCAGTTTCTACTTGACCTGTTACATATCTTCCAGTCTCTAAGCGGTCAGGTGCCCCTCTGGTAATCACTTCAACTAGTCATAGGTAAGGGCGAAGACACACAGAGCGACTTAGTAGCAACTACTTTTCATGGCTACTAAACTCCAGAAAATACCCTGCTGTAGGCAATACTGAGAATTGCCTCTGCTAAAACACATACAATTTCAATAAATTATCAGCATTGTCTATTTTAGTAGCTGTGACAAGTAGCTGTTTTGTAAATTAGTCCCACTATCAGCCTCTCCTCTGGCACACTATAAACTCCAGTAGAGCACTGCCAGTTGCCAAATGCTGCATACACTGCTGCCACTAAAAATAATAATACTGATTCAAGGAAAAAGTGAAAGTAAACATACGCAAACCTAATAATAGCTTTTCCTATCACCGCAATATCCCAAAAGATAAGTGAGTGGTTCAAGCTCCCACTTTGGAGTCCAAAATTGGCCAAGCTCCACCTCCACTCAAAATAAGGTTTCAGGCATACAAACATATTTCCTATTATAAACAAGAATTTAAGTACTAACATATGGAGTGTCACCATAAAACATATTATCCAGTCACCCTTCTACTGATCCAATAGTATCCTGTATAGCAAAGTACACATCCCAGATCTCCGTTGTAGCGGACCCAGGCCCTGAACCCATGCCATTGCCAGAGACAATATGATGAAAAGGGGTCATACCCTATATGCTCTTAATGCTTCCAGTTAGTGAATCAAGGCTAGACGGTCACCCCAACACACACCTTCAGTTATCAACCCCAAATGGATTCAGATTTTGTCTATATCTCAGTTTTCGAAGTCCAGAATGAGGCAAGCAGTGATGCTCTGAGACAGGCACAGCAACAGTGGCATTAGGTTTTCACAGAGAACTATGCAAATAATTATTAGAGTAGTTTGATAACAAACAGAGAAGAAACACACTTTACTCAAACAGAAACTCGGTCTTCCAGTTTCATGTTTGCCATGCTGCTGGGTATTTGCATAACTGACAGTAGCTTATCTAAGCAGCTAAACAAGAGTCCAACCAGCTCTTTAAATACCCTTTTCCATACTAAAGATAACTTTTTATATTCTTTACTTCGAAATGATTCGCCAGATGATAACCTTTTAATATAAAGACAGTAGTTATCCAATAAAAGGGGTCAGGCACAGAAGGGCAGCTGCAGAGGTTAATTTGTGGCCACACATGTCGATATTTGCAGAAGACACTCATTCTGCAGACTGAGGACATGTTCAACACATCTTTGGTGTGGTTTCAATATCTATGTGATCATTTTATTGGTGGCAATGGGTAACCTAGTTTCATTCAGTTCTGTCTCATAAAAACCATCTGGATTAAAGGCATTAATACAAGGTAAAGTAATACCAAGCATAATAATAGCAATGTACATAAACCTGTCACTTGGAGATAAACTGTAGCAAATAACAAAAAGGACGTGTCTGCAAGTGTGCTAAACCTGATCCTGACACACAAGTCCAATACTGGGGACTGGGAAGACTTACTGGCAATTATGCAACAGTAGTTTCCCTCATTAAAGATGGGTTACCTCAGTGACAAGTACCAGAACAGATAAGTACAGCTCTGCATCATTAATTAATATGTGCTCCAACAAACCCATCAACCTTTTGTCTGTTCTTCGCTGTAAAATATTCAAACCCCTTGAAGCAGACACCGAAAAACTGTTCCTGCAGAAATTACCACTAAAACTCTTAGCACCCCACAAAAACAGACTTAAATTGTCAGTGGGATGTTGGGAGTTGTAGACTGAGGATCCCTAGATGGACAGAGTAACTTGTGTTTGTATCCTATTAAACACAGAAGTCTATCCTTGTTGCAAAGCTTATAAGGTTAAAGGCAATGGCACATGGGGTGCGCTGCCACCCCGAATGTCTCGCAGATTCCACATGCCTTTGCCCTTATGTCACAGCACCCAAGAAACCATTTTTTAAATGACTATCATACTTTGCTCATGTTTGCTTGCCTGGCTAAATAGCTTTTCACATTAGTTTGCTATAGGCAGGGGGCAATCAAAACAAGCACAATTTGCATATTACAAAGGCGCTAAAATAACCAAAATGGGCAGGAGGTAAATTACCTTTATCATTAATTAAATTAGTCACTACAGTTCTCACATGATTCAATTTTTTTTTAAAGACACTTCCCTATCAGTCCCATCAGATGAGACCATACGTCTGCACAGACATGTACGCCATCCGCCCCTGCGGTTAATGGAGTTTTACTGTTAGCAGGAACTGGCCAGGAAGTGTGCTCATATGGAAAGTAAAGAATACGTAGATGCAGACCTGCTTCTCTGTACAGCATCTGAGCAAAGAACCACAGATATAGATATATAAATATATATATATGAATATGATGTGGGAGGCAAGTGCAACTCTCTAAAAGATTTTTATGGCCCTCAGCCAGGCCAAAAGTTCCATACAACTCCTAGTATAACATTAAATTGCAAACTGTCCTGCAAATATGATATATATTAGATTACTGACACAAGCTATACATAATGGACACTATACACTATCAGTTGACTGCTACTTGATAATATTTCCATATAGCCAATTAACTTGCTATGTTAACATGTTAGAAACTGGAGTAGCCATTATTGTGCCACTTCCATGACCACCTCACAGGGCATTAGGTTTTTACCAAAACATAGTCTTATCAGCGTGTTAATTAAATTGCATCCATACCTGGGGTTCCTTAGGTCTCTAATTATCCTATGTTCAGTGCACTATGCTTATAAATGTCTCTGCACAAGAATTTTTTATATATAGGTGAAAAGTGAATTAATGTAAACGATGTGGCATGGGCATATTAAAAGACACACAAGAAATTGGCACTTTGTTTAAGTGTCCTAGATATGAATGGGTAGTATATAGTATATATAGTAGAAAGACGTACTAAGCAGCAGGCATACTGTTAGACTGGTGTGATACCAGAACTCCTTTGTGGAGGCAAGCAACGTGGCAACTTCAATCGCATAAATATAAATTAAACATTTTTTTTAAAGAAATTAAACTATACCCTGGGGGGCTATTTTACAGAAAACCGTTCATTTATATGTAAGAATATCACAAATGCCTATATAAACTCCAGGGCTAAAGTGGTGCTAAAAACATTCTAATAATACCTAAATGCCCCATATGTAATGCTACATTTCTATTGCACTTGGGTATATAAAGAGTATTTTCCCTGGAACAAGCAGCTCCTAATTAGAATGGGAATCCCAGGGGGTCGGAGTCAGGTACCTCTGAATAACAAACCCAGCAAGCTCAGGAGCCAGGAGGTCCAGCACTAGAACAGACTGCCCTGCTCGCATCCACAGGAGACAATGGCCCTTTAAATTGTTCCTGAAACAATGAGCTCACATCCCCCAGACGGGACCCACAAGCGCCGCTCTTTAACCCCTTATGGAAGAACAGAGAGAACTTTGCTAACTAAAATGAACACAGTTGAAGCGTTTCTGGGCAGCTGGCTGTCACTGCGCGTACATGTTAGTGCCCGGCACCCTATACAGGTAAGGGGGCTCTCCTGCTTCCCCCACCCCCGCCAGCAGCATCAGTTTGAGTGTAACCCACAGCTTTACCCCCCGGGGAGTCGCAGCTCAGCACGACCTGGGGGGGCAACAGGTTGGACATAACTCTCTATGGCTTTACCTTCTTAGTCCTGGGCAGGGTTCCCCCGGACACCGCCAGAGCCTTGTACATGTCAGCCTGCTTGTAGCTGGTGAGGGCGCTGTAAGGATCCAGCTTGTCCCGGTCTCTGTACACCGTTCGGTCTGGGGGACATGCATATTCCTCCTTGTGCTGCAGCTTCCTCAGGCGCCTGAAAGTCATTGCGCTCCCACCATATACACACGCTCTTCTATTGACTATAGCGCTGCGGCCGAGCGCTCGGAGGTATATATCAGCTCTTGGGGGCGGGGTCACGACACGAGTCCACACCCCTCCCCCCGCACATGGCAACCCTATTCATTAGCAGCGGGGAGTAGTCTGCATATGGCTGCACTTACTGTTTTACCTCAGGCTTCATTTGCACATAGTGCCCTCAGTCTGGGGCATGGCTACCCCTATCGGATTATTGTTACAAGTCTTTCATTGACATTGCTGGGCAGCACTGATGTAAAGTGACTGAATACATTACTTGAAATAATCTTCACTCTGCCTCACCCTAGGGAAGGCAGAAGTCACTATTGCCTAGTGGCAGCCACCTGAGAGGCAAGTGCTTCAAAGCTTGCAGGTAGCAGACGGTCAAGGGGAGCAATTTATTAGCCTCTAAGCCAAGTGGATGTCCCATGTACTTAAGGGTGAAGACACACGGATCTACTAGTTATAGCTACTTGTCATGGCTACTAAAATAGAGAATGCTGATCATTTACTGATAACCGTCTCAGTGTTGTCTATGGTAGGGTATTTTCCAGCACCGGATTTCAAATCCCGGCACCCGAGACTGCCCCCCCATACTATGTAATGGGGACCCCATGCGCGCTCGTGGCTGTGGGGGGAGGGGGGTTCACGCAAGTGCGCT
The DNA here is from genome assembly GCF_000004195.4 of Xenopus tropicalis. NCBI lineage: Eukaryota > Metazoa > Chordata > Amphibia > Anura > Pipidae > Xenopus > Xenopus tropicalis. The sequence continues at coordinate 135,189,128 of NC_030678.2, read as the reverse complement.
TGGGGGGCGACCGGAACACAAATCCGGTGCTGTATGGGGCAGGGACCTCAATCCTCTTGCCTCTTTGATTCTTAACTTATTGCAACTGTACCTTGTTTTTATTGCTATACTTTGTATTTATCTATTATTCTTTCAATAACCCCCTGTTGTGTTAATCTATGCTACTGTACAGCGCTGCGTATATAAGTAGCACTTTATAAATAAAGATATACATATATACATACTGACTGTACTTTTGTTTTCTGCTTTTCAGTAAATTCTGTAGGGTGATAGCCCCTAAAGAAATCTATCTGCCGTCACCCTTCATCTATAGTTTGTATTGGCTTGGATTATTATTATTATTGGCTTGTATTATTGACAAGTACTGGTGTAAATTAAGTAAGTGGTATGTGGAAGTTTGGTTACGTTTGAAGAGATTACAATGAAATTATATCAGTGTTACCCAACCTGCAGTCCATTGATTGTGAATGAATTACAACTCCCACCACCATGTTGTAATGCGGCAGAAAGGAACTGGATTACAGAACTAAATAACACACAGGCTTGCTAAATAAAGATAAGTAGAATGAAATACAGAAAGTGTAAAGGTGGCCATACACGGGCTGTGCATGGACACCACCGATCAACATCTGCCTGAAATCGGCCAAATCTCAGTTGGGCATGTTTAATTTTCCCGTTGGATTGGGAAACGCATCAACAAACAAATGGCGCACCTGCCCACCATTATAATTTGATCATTTGGCCCTAGGGCCAAACATTTGAACTAGCCCAATAACACCCATCCGTAGGTGGGCATAACAGAAGAAGATCCACTTGCTTGGGGACCTCGCCAAAGGAGTGGATCTTACAGTGTATGACCTTAAGAGTATATGACACAATTGAAAGCAAGGTTCTGCCCCTTTAGTGCTTAGACTATGACTTTAGTTAAAGAAGGTGTGATATTTAGGATTCATATGTGACCTGTCAAATCTGATTTAAAGCTGGTCTCCTAGTAAAAATAAAATGGCACACAAGGATTTTATAGGGGTTATTAAGTTGGCCGAATAATGGCCTAACCACAGGAGAGCTGACCTATTAAATTAGGCCACATGTGAAGATTGCACATGTGTGTGAACTGCTCCATACACTGTAATGTATTTCTGAGCAGCTGAATTGAGTCTTTCACCTGTGTTGGGAGCCACTGGGACACCTCCCATGTAGTGCTGTATTTAGCATATGTATCAGTGACTGTAAACATTTATATTAGCCCTGCTCCCACACAGAGGATCCAGTCCACATACTGGTGTGAAGTTACAATAAATAAGTAAATAGCTGATTTGCATGCAGAGTCGCCTGGACATGTCACAAACACACTGCAGGTTGTTCACATTTCACCATGGGGGAAACAATGTGTTTGGGTGGCAGAACATGTTAGCTCCATATAAATTAACCAAAATGTTTCTGCATTTTACAGTTTCCAGCAGTTTGTATTATTATTATGATCATCACTATGTTCATGAGAGGGAGGAGTGGGGAGATACTTGAGCATTCCCCCTCCCAAACATGCAAGTTGAGAAGTGGCAACTGAGGCATACAGCAATGTGGCACTCTACTTATCACATACCCTGTGCCAGGCAGTAAGGTTAGGGCTGGTCTATGCCCACCGATGCTCTGCACCTTGCTCCAGATTTTTTTATCTGGAGTGAGGTGCAGAGGGTGGCCATTCTCCTGTGCATAAATGCTCCTATCATAAGCATTAGGGGGCATGCTTTTGCATCGATTTAAGCTCTTTCACTTCTGCCATGGGGTATAGTAAATGCTCCAAGTGTCCATGAATTGGCAAATAGTGGGAGTCATTTTCTATGCCCCTGGGCAAAAGTGCAAGATCAATAAGGGGCGGAAGTGCACGCAGAGGACAGTAATGGTTCTAATTGATATATTGTTCTACTATATGTAGTAGATTACTGGGAGGGTGGGGGTCACTCATTTCTAGTTATACCAATGGCACATTACAGAATTGTGAACATTACCTTTTTCAGTGGTAATCTCTTTCACTATAAGATGTTCCTTTGATTTTATTCTTTATTTGTTAGAACATTATACCTTTGGTTGCACAGGTATGGGATTCCTTATCCGGAAACCCGTTATCCAGAAAGCTCCAAATTACGGTAAGCCCGTCTCTCATAGACTCCATTTTAATCAAATTATTTAGAATTTTAAAACTGATTTCCCTTTTCTCTGTAGAAATAAAATAGTAGGTTGTAATTGATCCCAACTAAGATGTAAATAATCCTTATTGGTTGCAAAACAATCCTATTGAGTTTAATTAATGTTTTATTGATTTTTTAATAGACAAAGTATGGGGATCCAAATTATGGAAAGACCCCTTATCCAGAATACCCTTGGCCCCGAGCATTCTGGATAAGGGGTCCTATACCTGTATAACAACATAAGATAGATAGATATTTGTGTGCGAACTGATATCAATGGGCAGGCCAGGGCATGCCAACAACACTCTACTCTCCTGGAAGGGGCATCCCAATGTACAAATTTAATATGAAAAGATTGGTGATAGTCAGGATGTCTAAAACTCTCAGACATGTCTTAAAGCCCCCTCTAAGCACATGGGTTAACTTGAACTTGGCTCCAGTTGGGTAATATACTCATGTCGTTTTTAGATGTGTTGAAAATAACATTAAAACCGATTATATATTTCTAAATACACAGGCTCCCCTGCCTTGGCATGAAACCTAGGGGACACTCAGGTGTCGTTTATCTCCCACCCAAACTCCATCAACACTCCTCAGTGAGGCACAATATTTTGCTTAATTTTAGAAGTTTTAGGGGACAATAAATGAGGTAAGGTTTGCTGCTTGTTCCACTATGGTTAATGAACAATTTAATCACTTAATTTGATGTTTGTATTTTTTATGGCGTTTGCTGTGGCTAATTTGAACGATAAAGAGGAAATTATTTGTGTCTTTTTGCTTTGTTTTACTTTGGTTAAACATTTCAGAAATGTTGCACCTCTTATTGAGAGCTGGCACAAAGGAACACAGGGGAAATGCGAGCATGTGAAAAAGCCAACAAAGCAATATCCACATCTGATTAGCTTGCGTCTTTTATACGAATTCTACACACAAACGAAAAACGTGCAGGAAATCAAGGAGTCACTCACTGAATCATATTGATTTTAGACTTAGAAAGCTTATAAAAGAGAAGGACGAGCTGTGGCCCCTTCAGATGCTGAAATGCAGCATGCAGGTACTTATAATTCAACGTCTAGGGAGGGCTGCAGTTTGTGTTTCCATATCCTTATCCAAATAGAAATGGATATAATGACCTCTTTCAGGATTCCTGCTTTTTGGCGTGGAGGTGAAACTCTGCCCCCTGTTTGTGCTCTCACCAAACATTCTCAAAAGCAAGACTGGCTCATTTGAATTTGAGTGTTGTTATGTTCTGCTATAACATATGCCAGGTTCTATACTAAGTAGCATATTTTAGGGAAATGCTGATTCTTAGTTACTAAGGTTTCCATGGACAGGGGAGAGAATTCTGAAAAGGAGAACTAAACCTCCTGCACTTGCCACCCTCCCTAACCACTACACCCAACGATCAAAAACTAACCCCCCCACCCACTCCCCAGTACTTTATCCTGAAATTCAGATTTGCACAGCTGGACATTTCAGGTTGAGGTACATGGGTCCTTTTTGAGAGTAAAGTGCTGCAGATGACATGGGGTGAAAGTGGACAGTGCAGGAACCCTCTTTTGTAAAATAGAGTTTTGTTCTCCTTTAAACAAAGGAACCAATCAGCAAATAGTATTTACTGATCAACTCATTGTACACAAACACATGTTTGGTTGCAATTGGTAACTGGACCTAGAAAAATAGCAACTTCTTAAAATATTACCCTCATGTTATAGATTGGCCTTGTCCAGGAGGGGAATTCACAATTAAATTTGCCAAAACAGTAACAGGTGGGGAGGGAGCAAGAAGTGTGCCCAATGGAGGGGGCCTGGGATTCAGGGCAAATCATTCTCCTTTTTGGCTTTCGTGAAATTGATGTTCTTTTAACTCCAGTGTTATTTCTTACTCTGGGTTCAGTTTACATAACTTTTTCAAGTCCCTTAGTAGTCTTGAGTATCTCTTCCTATACCAAACTAAATGGGATAATGAAGGTGATGAAGGATAACTGCCGTACAGTTAGATGTGGCTAGATCTCTTGTCAGTTACAAAACACTGTGTTGGGAACATTGGGATTCCTGACATTGCCTTGACCTCAGAGAGTTGTACATGTACCCTGTAATCCCATAGCCATCTGTGCTATTCAGATTGCCATACAGGAGAGCTCTTTCTATGCATCTAATAATCTCATCATTTTATTGAGTTTCAAGCTTCCATGCTTAGATATACTGACAGATGGTTACCTCCTTTATCTCTCCTCTGGGATCAGACAACTGTAATGTATGTAATGGTGTAGCCAATTACAGCCAATTGTATGTATATTCCTGGCAACCAAGTAGTAGTCACATGAAAATAACTTGATAATTAAATATAGTGGCTCAATTCTGAGCAAATCTTGTTTTGCAGCATTTCCATAAAGCTGAATGTGGAATGCTTCTGATTGATTATTCATTAAACCCAGACATCAGTGACAGTATTTTCAATAGGCTGTCAAGGCCCAGCATTGGACAGACAGATGAGTGTAAGCAGGCTCCTACTTTCTAAGAAAACCCCTATGGTATTAGGATCACTCAAAATCCAGGGTTAAGTTTGGGATTTGGTTGAACCTTATTGGCATGTGACAGCAGAGTTAAAGGCCAACAATGTTTTCCAGGTGATGCATTTTTATGGTTACTTTGCACCAATTTTAACATGCAAACGAGGACTCCATTTCGTTTAAGTATTCAGTCAAATTGGTATTCAGCAGTTTAGTAAATCCAAGCGTGTATTCCGTAGCATTTTGACTAGTGTTTAAGAACAGACTGAGCTCTGGGTGCTCTGGTTTCCTCCCATACAACATTGCACATTTACTGAAATCGCAAGTATGCAATTGGGCGTGTAATGTGCTGAAATTTTGCTTGCGTAAATTCCCTGTAAAAAAAACTTTGTGTCATACAGAAGTTACATATGTGGAATATTAGCAAGAGAATATAGTGTAGATATTGAGACGCAGAAGTGACTGCTGTATCTTTATAATGGTTTGGCAGCCTGAACCTGGCAAAATTCAAATTGCCAATGAATTTTCATTTTTGGTAAAACAAATACATATTAAATATGCTCCATGGTGTTTACTCACAGGACTCATATCACTGTGTTGTTTCTCTTGCTAATATTTAGACATCACTTTCAGGATCATGTTGCACTGATATTAATGGGCACAGGACACACTGCTTGAAAAAGGAGTATATTGCACCTACCTCTTTCTTTTTTTGAGCCCTTTGAGAAGCGTGGGGGTAATGTGCTTGTGAGGAAACCAAAGGCACCTGCAAAAGCAAGTAGGGGCATACAGTTACCGACTTCACTTAATGGTGTTTTGGAAATCAATAAATTACTCTACTGTGTTCAGTGGTGCTTAGATAATACATATACCCTACAAGAAAAGTTTTAAAGAAGAAATCCACAGACATGTTTAAATAAAAAATACATGCTTACTATATAACCATCATGTGTAAATACATTGAGAAGATTTCCTAGTTCCACTGGCCCTTTAAGGACAGGTGCAAAGCAAATTAGTAATTGCTTCACCTGTGTCCTAGCAGGGATATGAAATCCTATTAAAGGGGAAACCCCTTCAGGCAAAGTACTGTAGTAAACAAAGCATATCTGTCAACGTAATCATTTGTTTAGATCTGAATCACTTTGTACTCCTTAATATCTCTGCTTGCTGTCAGTAACCAAACACTGTCCTTTGCGAAGTGCATCTAGTAAGTAAATCAGCCAGGCCTGAACTTCCAATCTGTGGATTCTGGCAAATGCCAGAGGGGCTGCTGTAAGATGCAGTCAGTACCTCTGGCCACACAGGCAAACTTCTACTTAGACCCAGGTGCTATCCAAGCCATGATTACAAAAAAACAAAACACTGATGCACACCGATGATTCTTTCCTACTAAAAAGTTAGCTTTTATTGAACATCACAAAAGTGAATAATAATAACACCAGTTAGAAAACACTTGATTCATTAATTTGTTTGCAAATGGTGTGCAACTTACACTTCCTGTGTGCTGCACGGTTTCCCTGGTTTCACACCTTATGACTTGTGCACAAACACTGATGATAGGCTAAATATCTCTTATCTAAATATGCATTGGTTTAAGCCAGGGATCCCTAAATTTTTTTACCCATGAGCAACAGACAAATATAAAAAGACTTGGAGAACAACAGAAGCAGCAGTGTACAGAGAATGCTCTGGGCCCCCTGCAAAGAGATCTTCAGAGGGGCCAGGTGTGCACAGGTACCTAGCTGCTGCCCCCCTCCCCTCAATCTTACATGCACACGCATCTGCTGCTGAACAGTTGAAGCAAACATGCATCACAAGCATCATAAAAGTTCATGGAGTGCCAAATAAGGGCTGTGATTGGCTATTTGGTAGCCTCTGTGCAGACTACAAGCCTACAGAAGGCTTTATTTGGTAGTACAATTGTTGCTCACGAGCCACTGGTTGGGGATCACTGGTTTAAGCAAATGGTTGTTTCACAAAGGGGGCCAGTGAGCATGAACAGAACCTCTTGTTTAGTAACAACAAACCCGCGCCGTATGTGCACACAGAGCCAAATCACACACCTCAGACAATAGTTTTCCCTGCACCCAGTGCTGCCAGAGAAACAGAGGCTCGTGCTCTTCCTCCTGCAGCAAACTTTGTAACCAAATGGCAAATAGTACTGGTAAAACATTTAAAGAAAAACTATACCAACAGAATGAATACTTAACCAGCAGATAGTTAATATTATGTTTAGTGACCTATTAAAGAATCTCACCAAACTGGAATATATATATCAGTAAATATTGCCATTTTACATCCTTTCCCTTGATCCACCAATTAGTGATGGGCTGTGTGCTCCCTCAGAGATCACATGACCAGAAATAATGCAGCTCTAACTGTAACAGGAAGTAGAGTGGAAGCAAAAGACAGAGCTCTGTCCATTCATTGGCTGATGTAGCCTAGCATGTATGTGTGCCTTGGCTTGTTTGTGTGCAGTGTGAATGCTATGAGGCCCTTAATTCTTAAAATGGCCGTTTTCTATTTAGGATTACCCAATAGCACATACTATTAAAAAAGTATATTTTTATTTATTTAGATCAGTGACCCCCAACTAGTGGTTCTTGAGCAACATGTTGCTCCCCAGACCCTTGGATGTTGCTCCCAGTGGGCTCCTGGCTTGGAGGCAAGATTTGGTTGCATAAAAACCAGTTGTACTGCCAAACAGAGTCTCATTTAGGCTGCCAGTCCACATAGGAGCTACCAAATAGCCAATCACAGCCCTTATTTGGCACCCTCATGAACATTTTTAATGCTTGTGTGGCTCCCCAACTCTTTTTACATTTGAGTGTGGCTCACAGGTAAAAAAGGTTGGGGATCCCTGATTTAGATGAAGCAGGGTTTTACATATGAGCTTGTTTATGCAATATATTTTCATAGAGGCCTACATTGTTTGGGGGTACAATCAGACCTGTCAACCTTCAAAGATGTATTAGGGACCACCCTTATATATAAAGCCGGGTGAGGCAGTGCAAGGGTTGACCATAATTGGGGTTTACAGGTGGTACATTTTTTGTGTAATATTGAAGTATATCTGCCCTTACTGGTAATAACCTGCCGAGAACTGCTGACAGATAGAGCCTAATTAGGAGGTTATAAGGGCCAGTGTAGAATGGGAAGGATAAAAATAGTGTGATGAAGGCTAAGTAAACTCAGAGTGTTTAACGTAAATCTGAAGTTTTAACTTCAGTTTTTAGGATGAATGGGATTATTCAAAATAATGTACACGGGCCCAGTGATTAAATCCCCAATATTATCCCTTAAAATCAGACACCTGTTAGGCTTCAGGGCTAATTAGGATTAACTGCTTGATTAGCATGTGCCATGTTTTTAGTCTGGGTGGTGTAATCTCCAAGGGTAGAGGTGTCTGTCATCCTATTGTGATGAGACAAACCCTGAGTTTATAATCCCCCCAATCTGTGGGATATTTAATGATTCTAAACAGATATTAACTGTTTTGTGGTACAGACACACATGGCACTTTTGACAACATATCATTGGTTTGACTAGCCTAAGGCCTCTTAGGGCAGTGTAAACAAACAAAAGACCTTTTTTTCGCACACCCTCAGCTCTCCAAAAAACTTCACCGCTCTATGTATGCACACTGCTGGAGGGATCGGCACCCTCCCAAATATTCCAAAAAGAAACAACAGCACTGGTACTCAGGAGCTGCGTACGGGACTAGCCCTCTTAGGGCAGTGGCAGACAGGGGAGATTAGTCGTCCCGCAACAAATCATCATTACCGCAGGTGACTAATCTCCCTGCAATGCCATCCCACCGGCAACAATGTAAATCGCCAGTGGGATGGCATACACGTCACTATGATTTCCCGAAGTCGCTCAAATTTCCTCTCAAGGCAACATCAGGATATTGTAGCAATGCGTATGCCATCCCACAGGCGATTTACATTCATCCCGGTGGGATGCCAAGGGTGTCCTTGGGAGGGTGGACAGCCAAAATGGGCAAACATGAAAAATAACCCATATTAACAGCCCTACAGTTTACTAATAGCTTGGGCAGAGATACAATAATACCGCCTAGAATATGTATGTGCCTGTACTAAGCGCAATTCAGCTTGGAAATGTTTACAATTTACAGTTCCTTTAGGCAATATCAGAAATTATTTGAATTCTTTCCTAAACATGCCTGCTTGCTACTAAACTTAGACATAACATACCTTTTATATTTCAAAATGAAGAATCAAGAAAAGAAAGAACTCTAAACCAGTGCTGAAACACAGTGGGTCTAAGGGACAGGGAGGCCCAGACCGTGGGTTCTGCTTTCATCATTTTATATGTAAATCCCCACTCATCGCACGTAATATTGCTTATTAGCTTTATGCAGGCAAAGTAGGCAGCATGGTGGTTAAGTTTATACAGAAAGTAAGGATCTAACTGTCAGTTATAAGTATCATATCAGAGTTACAGTACAGAGACCAGTGATGGCACCATGGCAGCTTGTTTAGTCATAAGCAGTTTAAATTGCAGGAACTAACTATTTATAGTTACTAATGTTTGCATGGACAACGTCATCATCTGTATAACAATGCTGGAACAGGTATTTCCCTGTACTAAGGGGCCCATATACTAACGTTTTCATTTTTTCTTTTGTTTTAATGAATTGTGATTTTTAGTGCTAAAAATCATGGATTGTAATAATTACACAAAAACTTTGTGAAGCTAAAAAAAAAAACCACGAAACAAGACAAAACTACGCCATCTAAAAGCTGTCAAGGTCATGTAGAAGTCATTTGGAGCTGCCCTGGGCAAATTGTAGCAATCTTTAATTTGTGTTGTTTAGAGGTTTTAGAGCACATTTGTCATACACAAGGCCCGCGGGCCGAATACGACCCTTCTGGCTGTTTTATGTGGCCCCTTGTGACTGTGCCTGACAGTATCTTAATAAAAAATGTGTCCGGCGACTTAGCCTGTGTTTTAGATTTTGGCCCCCTTTTGTGATTGCGTTTGACACCCCTGTTTTAGAGGTTTTCAGGAGCTTTTTGTTCATAAGCGCACAAAAGTTCTAATGGAAATGAAAAGTTTGAGGTTTTTGTGTTCTTTTCGTTTTCATTCCACATTTTATTTTGTTCCTGCTTTTTATATTCAGAGCTTTAAATAAATGACTGTGTGGTTTTGGTAGAAATTATTTTTTTTCATGGTTTCAAAAAAAATATTAAAACCAATAAAATCATAATGTTGATAAATGGGCCTCCCCATAATTGTTTAAAGGCCCTTTCAGCGCTTTTATATGCACCCTAGCTTTTCCTGTAAGCCAACCATCAAAATCTTACCAGATATTACCAGTACAAGTTCCCCTCTTGACTCTCAAAACAGTACAGATGAGAATAACAAAATTTATTTGGGGTTCCAAACTACATAGAATTCCTCAAAAAATCTTGACTTCCCCCATCTCGCAAAGGGGCTTAGGTGCTGCTGATTTACACAAATATTACCTAGCAGCCCACTTACACCAAGCTGCAGCATGGTCAGACCAGGTAGAGTGTGGGAAATAGGTAACTCTAGAAATTGATAGTGTCATCATACAACATCTTCTCCCTACTTTGAAATGCATATATACCTCTTGACATAAAGGGGAGCTTCTTAGCTCTACAAAAATGACCTTTTCAATTTGGAAATACACAGATGTCATTACATTTTATTCAGAAACCGTACAGACTAACCCCAATTTTCAGGAATCCAACTTCTCCTGGGCTTGGCCAAATCTTTTGCCACTAACTGGAGAAGACAAGGCCTAAAACAACTGAGGGATTTCTACAATGCACAGACTCGCAAAATATACACATTCCAGGACTTTTGCTTTACCAATACATTCAGATTCAACATTTAGTTTTGCAATTAGGTGGGACGCAACTACCACTATGAAAGGAAATTCCAGCTTGCTAACACTTAGCAGTCTGCATTAGAGAGCATTTTGTCTCCTTTCTCAGCTGACATACTGTATATGTGCAGAGTATTGTAAACAAAATAGGCATATATTCATTGCAATTTGCTCAGGATCTAACTGAAATTATCCAATAATGAAAGTCAATAGGCTCTGACATTTATTTTCATAGCCAGTAATTGATACCATTGGGAGAATCAGGCAATATTACTGCTTCCAGACAGGTAGCCTGTAATTATTGAGGGAATGCTGTAGATCAGTTGCATCTAAAGCCTAAAGAGCCAGAACAGGTTGGAGTGATTCTACCTGCTTGCTTATAGCTTAAGATTTTATTGAATCAGTATTTTTATCTGACTAACTTGTCAAGTCCTATCCTTTAAACTCTGTTGAAAAGGGGTTATTCTGCCCCTTTAGTTCTGTTAACTTTGTAATCCTGAGATTTGCACAAGGTACATGGCAGCAAGGAAACATCTTTTCATGGCCCCCAGTCCCCAGATCATTAGAAAATATGATTTGTTTTACACACATATATAAATTGTACCTCTGTAAGAACACCCATAGGCCCATCTATACTACTTGCCCCCAAGCAGGATCTTCATACTGTCCCTATTGTCCATGTAGAAAGACAATACCTGATGAACAACATTGATATCTCATTCCGTGGAGCATCTACTGCTAGGCTTATAAGTAACATTTTCTGCTCTACACTGTCATTATTCTCACTATCCCCAAGGTATTTTGAAGTGTTATTCTTGAGGGGAAACATCTTCTTCAAAGTGGGGGGAAAAGCTGCAATTCATTATCTAGCACATTACAGGCCAATGTATAACATTAGTGACTGATTTGTTGCACAGTTGACCTAACCCTTTCCCAGTGGCATTTATGGTGTATTTTTAAAAGGCAAGATGATTATCTCCAGGTGACATACTTAGCAAATAGCCTAATGCACTGTTTGCATAGTATGTTATTTACTATGCTCTTCCATGCTTTTATCACTTAAAGGAACAGTAACACCAAAAAATGAAAGTAACTAAAATATAATGTGCTGCTGCCCTGCACTGGTAAAAGTTGTGTGGTTACTTCAGAAAATCTACTATAATTTATATAAATAAGCTGCTATGTAGCCATGGAGGCAGCCATTCAAAGGAGAAAAGGCACAGGCACATAGCAGATAACAGATAAAACACTATTGTATTCTACAGAGCTTATCTGTTATCTGCTATGTAACCTGTGCCTTTTCTCCTTTTTTCCAGCTTGAATGGCTGCCCCCATGGCTACACAGCAGCTTATTATATATATTATAGTAGTGTTACTGTAGCAAACACACCAGTTTTATCAGTGCAGGGCAACAGTGCATTATATTTTTATTACTTTAAAGCTCTTTCATTTTTTAGTGTTACTGTTCCTTTAAAGGAATACTGTCATGGGAAAATATGTTTTTTTTGAAAATGCATCAGTTAATAGAGCTTCTCCAGCAGAATCCTGCATTGAAATCTACCCTTTAAAAAGCAAATTAAAAAAAATAATAATACTATTTAATTTTGAAATTTCACATGGGGCTAGCCATATTTTCCATTTCCCAGGGTGCCACGGCCATGTGACCTGTGCTCTGATAAACTTCAGTCACACTTTACAGCTGAGCTGCAAGTTGGAGTGATATCACCCCGCTCCCATCAGCAGAACAATGGGAAGGGAGCAAGATAGCAGCTCCCAGTAGATATCAGAATAGCACTCAATAGTAAGAAATCCAGGTCCGGCTTGGGACTCCTCCAGTTACATGGGAGTAGGAGAAATAATAGGTTACCTGAAAGCAGTTCTAATGTGTAGCGCTGGCTCCTTCTGATGGCTCAGACCCAGGCACAATGCACTGAGATGGCACCTACACACCAATATAACAGCTAAAAAAAATACATTTGTTGGTTCAAGAATATAATTTTAAACGGTGTGAATTATTTGCTATGTACACAGTGTAATTTAGAAATAAAAAGTACCCCATAAAAATCACGACAGAATCCCTTTAAAGGGCCAGTACTCTACTGTCTTTCTCATCAATTGCTAATAAGAGATAACAGACCTGTTTTGCAAAAGAGAGGTTTATATCCAGTAAAGGTGCCCATACACTATAAGATGTATGCGAGCGGATCTTCACCCGATATCCCCACCTACGGGTGGGCGATATTGCGTAGCAAGGGACTTAAAAAAAAAATAATCCCCAGGGCCAAACGATCGGATTACATTTGAGGTTATGGGGCAGTCGGTTCAACGAGCCGATGCGGTCCCCGATCCGACTGGATTTTCTAACCTGGCCGATCGAGATCTGGCCAATTTCAGGCCAGATATCGGTCGGCCAGGCCGCTCTGTTCTGCCCATACACGGGCCGATTAGCTGCCGAATCGGTCCAAGGGACCGATATCGGCAGCTATAGTCGGCCCGTGTATGGGGGCCTTTAGTTTGTAGAAAACAATGAATGACACTGGACTTTTTCTTATCATAATTTAAGTACTAAAACTATTGTATTCTTAATCTGTTATCTGCTTTGCAAAGTGGGTCCTGCATCCCACTGCTACAAAGGGGCTTATTTATATCAACAATATTAGATGTTTTGAAACCCTCAGCCCTGTAAAGAGGATGGGAAGACCGGAAAGGAAATGTCAGAGAATGCCAAAAAGATAAAGGAGTCTACATTAGCTAAACATTTTGTTGGCCAAGGTCATAAGCTGTCTCAATTACATTGGCAGATAAAAAATTGAACCCAGGGCTGATCATGATAAAAAGAAACTTTTATTACATTAATGTTACTGGATATGGGCCTTGCAGACAAAACATCTACGCGGCTTTAATGAGTTAAGGAGTTTAATTTAGCCTGCTTTTTATGAAGTCAATATAGTAGTTTGACATGATTATATAATACAGGTATAGGACCCGTTATCCAGAATGCTCGGGACCAAGGGATAAGGGGTCTTTCTGTAATTTGGATCTCCATACCTTAAGTCTACTAAAAAATCAATAAAAAAATTAATTAAACCCAATAGGATTGTTTTGCATTCAATAAGGATTATTTATATCTTAGTTGGGATCATGTACAAGGTACTGTTTTATTATTACAGAGAAAAAGGAAATCAGTTTTAAAATTCTGAATTATTTGATTAAAATGGAGTCTATGGGAGACAGGCTTTCCATAATTCAGAGCTTTCTGGACAGGTAAGCTTGGGTAAGGTTGTGCTAAATTTGTAATTCATTGTTGGTTACCTTTGTGACAACTTTGTTTTGGACAAACTATGTTTAATAATTTGTTTGGTTTTTTTTTGGTATGAAAAATGTTTTCTATAACATGGACTGGGTTAATATGGTAACACAGTAATTCAGTGGAGGAAACACAGATTTTTGCTTTGCTCTTGTTGGACTTTTGGGTGTATACCCTCTGTTGAACTTTTGATAATTATTTTAGTGATGTCACTACCTGTGTGTTATAAAGAAACCATTTTCATAATTCAGTATTTTCTCTCCATATACAGTTTTTAATATGGGTGCACAAACATTAACTTTTTTGCTAAAAATAAAGGGGACCCGCGATTTTGTGTGCAGAAAAGCATGTGTAAATAAAACCAGTAGTGCTCTTATCAGCCTATTAGCTGGTAAGATGTCAAATGTTAAACCACGGGCAGCATAGGGAGCAGTTAGGCCCGGATATCTGTGACGCGCACCCAGAGGCCGGCACCCTTCACTGCCCCCTCCACCCCCATCATTTTATAATCTCTCCTCTTCTATTCTCATGTTTTAAATTATACATTTTGTTTTAATCTTCTTCTTCTCTCCTCCTTTCCACCTTTTATGCCTCCTCTACTTCCCCTCCATATTTCTCTTTATTATTCTTTTTTTTGCCTTTTTACATTTTCTTAATTACCTTCCTATATTATTAGCTCCTTGTCTGCTTGTTTTATTATTTTTTACTTCTCATTTCTCTCTTTCCCACTTTTTATTTTGGTCTCTCCTACACCCATTTGCTATTCCATTTCTTGCTTGCCTGTGTCATTCAGCCCGTGTTCCCTCACACAGCCCAAGGCTAGCACACGTTACAATGAGTGATATCTCACCTAAACACTGATCTAACTAATAGACAAACTTTCTCTGTTGTATCTTATTTAATATGGGTAATCAGAGTTTCAATAGATTGGAAGTCTTTTTACAAACAGCGTTCGACCTGCGGTGTGTTTGGATTGTGCTAGGTCAAAGTTAGGTGCTGGGAACAACTATAATATTTAGTTTGAAGCTAAATTTGCCTGTATGTTGTGGAATTTAGCTTCAGGGGATTGGCCGTTGTTGCAACATGTGGCGGTAACGTGTTGTACAGATTTTTGCTAATTTTAGAACATATTTTAAACTTTCTAAGTAAAAATTTTCACATAAATTCGGAATAAATTTGTATGGGCGAGTATTTGTACAAATTCCCTCAACAACAAACCATGAAGGAAGTAAATTCCACAGTAACATCATTTTCTGGTTACGCCTGATAAGGAAAATACCTTTGGCTGGTTTATAAATGTAAAGGTCATAGAAAGTAGATGCATACTGCACATTTTTTTTCTCTCAGACTTGTACTTTTACAAAGGTTGCAGCACATATTCATGAACAAGAAACCTACTCTTAATTAAAGGGGGAGCTGAATGCAGCAAAAGCCTGGTAACTCGCTACAACTAATACCCTCAGGCTTTTCAGGCATTGCCAAAGAAAAGAGGATGAGCCCCCAGCTTCTATCCCACAGAGGGTCATTCTATTGGGCTCTGGTGCAGAGCACTGTGCTTAGGGCCATTGCAGCAGAACAGAGGATACCTCTAGTTTTGTTGCAAATGTAACAAGGGCTTTGTGTAAGTGAAACCTACTAAGGGCTCTGGCACACGGGGGAGATTAGTCGCCCGCGATTAACTCCCTGTTCGCGGGCGACTAATCTCCCCGAGTTGCCTACCCCTGCCATCCCACCGGCGAACATGTAAGTCGCCGGCGGGATGGCAGACGCGGCGGCGCGATTTTGCGCAAATCGCCGAAAAAGACTCGCGAGGCTTTTTCGGCGATTTCCCGAAATCGCCCCGCTGCGTCTGCCATCCCACCGGCGACTTACATGTTCGCCGGTGGGATGGCAGGGGGAAGGCAACTCGGGGAGATTAGTCGCCCGCGAGCAGGGAGTTTTGCCACGGGCGACTAATCTCCCCGTGTACCAGAGCCCTTAATCGCGGGCGACTAATCTCCCCCGTGTGCCAGAGCCCTTAATCATACACTGCAATCGTCTGTCCTGTCCATCTATTTATAAACATTTACTAAAATGGAGACTTAGGTCTCTGACACCCAGTTGAAGCAAGGTATAGATTCAAAAGCGGATGTGGCAGATTCTCTATTGCAGTATGGATTCCAGCTCTAAGCATGACAAAGTGCATCAATACCAGCAGAGCAGGGCAATTTGACTGAGGGAAAATGCTAAAAAGAAAATTTCACATATTAAGGTTTTCACGGCAGGGGCCATTTTCCTAACAGGTGTTTTTTTCACAAATTGCACTTAATCTTTGCAGCTGTATATATTTATCATTTGTTTACTTTGCCAGTATTATTAATCCACTGAATACAGTCACTGTGTATACCTCAATGCATGTTGGCCCTTGTGAATCTACTATAAACCAGGTCCAGATTGGTTGAGGCATTGTATCCAGGTCTGGATTTAGTTCAATACCTTAACCAATCTGTACCTGAAATACAGATATGCAGCCTGAACAGGGAAAAGATGCCAGTGTCCAAAGAGATTTGCCAAGACTCAGAGACGTCTTTAACTTATATGCCTGTATATGTGAGTCTATGTTATATGGTGCTGCATTTGCCTATAGGTTATTGTGAAAGAAGATTAATCAGAACTACTGGGAAACAATCTCAATGTTCAGAATTGTGATTTTTTTTTAATTTTATGCGAATATACCACCCATTGGAATTTGGTGGCAGAGCTTCTGATATAAGCAATATTGGCTATGGTGGAAGGCTAACTTGGTCTTTAAGGAGCAACTTTTTCATATATATTGGTGCTTTCTTAAGTGACATTTTTGGCATCTAAAGGTAGTTTCCCCCCATGTTTTAAAGTACTACTACACTATATCAGCTTTTTGATTATCTCTCCTTGAACCCTTTGCGCACTGGTTTATTTTAGATCCATTTCTTGTGGAAAAAAGTAATACAAGTATAACCGGCAAAGGATTGCTGCTTTTCCACGGTCTGGGCATTTCTAGACATTTGGACTTGTTGCCCGTGTGGGGCACAAGTGCAAGAAAGTCTTGTACACAGTGGCGTAAATACTGTATAGAGGAAGCAGACCTCTACAGTATAGAAATCCTCCCCTTAGCAGCCACTCTCCTACCTGAGAGCAGGTGGGGAGCTAGCTACACTAGCAGGCAAGGGGGTGGGGTAGTAGATTGGGGTGGGATTGGGATGACTGTGTGTGGATCGCTCCGAAGATATTTTTGCCCGGTGCCACCTAGTTACACTGCTGTTCCCAACATTGCCTATGTATCAGTTTGTTAGTAAATGATGTACCCTTATATACAGCACTGCAGAAAATGTTGGCACTTTATAAATAAAAGTAATAATATTAATACCTTTTTTGTTTTCCTGCTCACGTGTTAGGTTGGGTAAGCTGGATAAGCTGTAAGTGAGAAGAAAGCTAGTCAGATGGAAAGCAAGTCCTCATTGCTACAATAGACAGAGAAGCATATTGTGTAAATATACCCTGGCCTCCCCATGGTGCCAGAACCAAATACATTGAATCTCAGATTGACTTCTACAAAATGACAGTTCTTTGTTTCACCGTTACATTGAATGTATGAAACACAAAGGGAGAAGGAGGAAGGATAGTGGCTTTATTCAAGAAACAGATGATGTTTTGTCTCTTCTGACAAAAACTGAATTAGTGAGGGCTGTGCATCTGCCAGAGGTTCCTCCTGGATAAAGTGCACACAGACAGCTCCTGCATGGCTGTGCCACAACCCACAGCAGCTTACTATCACGTGTAGTTGGCAACACTCCCTAATCCACTGGCAGTTCTCATTTTTTACTCTGTGTTACAGAGTTTCCTAAAAGAAGTGTAATAGTCTGGCATTTTGGCATTTTGGCATTTAGTGATGGCAACAATATTTATAGGGCAAAAATTTGCCCTGGGGGGGGGGGGTTAGAGAAAAAGTGGTAACACTAAACAAAAGCCCAGCATCAAATCCTTCCCAGAATTACTTTGACTGTTAGAATATATGAGTGATGTTCATTGTCTAGATTGTGTTGCTTTGATTCATATGAAATAAATTATTATGAACCCAAATACAGATATAAGCACAGTCTTCTAAAGACCATTTTCTAAATTAGTGCCTCTTAGGGCTGTGCCTTAAGAGGAAACTTCCACGATTTTGGGGAAATCGCAGCGCCGTGTATGCCATCCCATTCGGGGAGATTAGTCCCCCGTGACAAGGGAGATTTGTCGCGGGCGACTAGTCTCCCGGTGTACCACAGCCCTAAAGTTGGCCACACACGTGGCAATTTTAGATCGTACAATCTGCCACTAACCGTTCAGGACTGAAACAGGCAGATAAGGAGGTAGAAACAAAAGGATTTCTACCTCCTTCTGCCGATTCAGCCCTGATCGGTGAGTCGACCGATATCAGCAGCTTCCTGTGATATCAGTCGACTCACCGACTTGCCATACACGCACCGAATATCGTACGAAACAGGGTTTTGTACAATATTATTGGTGCGTGTATGGCCAGCTTAAGGAAGACACACAAAACTAGTAGCAGTTACTTTCCACAGCTACAAAATAGACAATGCTGCTAATTTACTGATAATTGTCTCTATGTGTGTTTTAGCAGAGCCAATTCTCAGTATTGTCTATGGCAGGGTATTTTCTGGCATTTAGTAGCTGTGACAAGTAGCTGCTACTAAGTAGTTCCATGTGTCTTCACCCTTGTTGTTGTGTTCCTGGTGGTTTTAACACTCTGGTCATTCCTTGTGTTGTGTTTCATTATTCCCTTGCCTGTCGTGTGTACCCACCCCCTGTAGGCTTTTGCAGTCTCCTCACTGAATCCTAATAGGAGAAACATTACAAATGCATTGCATAATAATATGGTACAAAAAAAAACTTTTGTCACCCCATTATCCATTCTAGCTATGTCTCTACATGTTCCCTCCATGGTACATTGCAGACTCATTGTCCTGGGCACTGTACCGTACAGATGGGACATGATGGGGCAGCATTAAACCTATACAAAAGCATTTAACAGATAAATCTCTCAGACTAAGAACAAAATTAGAAGAATAAAATAAGCTCTTACCACAAAGGGAGAAAAAGCAGAGCAGAGCTAGAATTTAGAGCATGGGGTACAGAGGAATCTAACACACAAGATGGGCTTTCGCTATGTGGAAATATCAAAGAGGTGTAGTGCAACTACAACTCACTTCGTCTGTGTGCAAAGTTAACAGAACGGACGCCAGAAGGTTCTTTTGCAGTAATACAGAACTTAACTTGTTTATTTGCCCAAGACATATGATGCACAGGGTTATTGCAGTACTCACTCAGAGGAGTTAGCAGATAAAGGCACAGAAGGTAGAAAGGAATGGTGTCCACCGTTTTATCTCACCTCGACTGAGTGTGGGCAGGGTAAAGATAGCCAAACAGCACAGCACCACTGTGGAGAGTAGTCAGGACAAGTATCTTGTATCCTTAGGGTATATATCTTAGCAGTCAAGGATCCCAAGCAGCCAACTATGGATCAGGGATAGGAACTAACCCTGATTCCTGATTCTTAACCATGGTCCTACACTAAGGCAACAGTGCCTGTAGGGAAGGGTACTTTCAGCTAATCTCTCCTGGTTGGGGCCAGAAACTGTTCTTTCTATCTATACTGACTATCTTGATTTCTGAGAAAGTGCTCTTTAAGACGTTTTACTATTCTAGCTATTCCTCATTCACTGGGTTCCTGATCCCTGCCTTCACTAGAGTCAGATTGTTCTATAGGGTAGATGGCTTTCTAGGGCCCTGTTGATCCCAGGCTCAGTGGAACTTTCACCTGAGTCAACATATGCAGCCAAAGAGGAGCATCCACCCCTTTGCTGAGCACTATATAAGAGTGCAGAGGGAGTGGTCTACCTATAAACCAAAAAGGCACAAAATACTAACATCCAACTAGATACATGGGTCTTTGCCCAGTAACAAGAAGATATAGGAAATGGTAGGGCTTAAAGCCATAGGGGCATATAAACCCTATGGGTCCCTAAAGGTGCAAGTCCTAGAGCACTGAGTGGCACAAAACCAACACCTTAGTGCTTATTACAAGAGTGTCCCAGGGTCTTCTGCGTTCTGCACCTTGTCAGATGAAAAGTTGCATTCATTAGGTAAGTAGTATGAATGGAGGCATTGCTATATTCATAAGGGAAGGGCAGGTCCTTGAGCCCAGGCCCAGACTGGGATTCAAAATAGGCTCTTAGAGGCCCAAACTGCCTCCCACCAGCCCAATAAATATTGTCTAAATATCATGTTACATATTAGTACAGTGCTTTACACTATGATATTTTTAGTCTATCAGGGATGTCCAACCTGCAGCGCTATAACAACGGTTACAATTCTCAGCATCCCAGTGACCATACAGGCCAAATGGCATGTACCCTATTCAGCTAAAAAGAACTCCCTTTCATTTAGGTATGCTTTAGTTTTCTGTATGCACTTTTTTCCTACTGTTTCGTTTTTTCATTCCTCCCAACCAATGCACTGTTACTGACAATCAATACTTCTATTTTTAGGGATTTAAGATAAGAGTTTTGAAGAGAAGAAGCTCCTTTGTGCCAACTGATCACTGAGTGGAAGCCAAAGACATTCCTCTTTCGCAGATGGTAAGAATAATATTTTGGAATCTGAATACAAAGACTAGTTATGTACCTGTTTATTATGACTCTCCACGCACTATTACCGCCTGTTTCATTCCTCGTCATGTCCCAGTAACATTACACAAGGCGTGTTCTTTCTAGGTTCAGGTGGTTTGTTGAGTTACATTTGATCTTTCTACAAAGCATTTTATTATGTTGGGTTGAAAACCCCCAACATACAGTTCTTCGACTTCACCTTATTCTTCCGCTTCTTCCGCTTCTTATTCTTATTCTTAGCGCCCCCCATTTTCTAAACGCTACTCCTCCTACAGTTTTAGGGGTACAACACCCAAACTCTCCACACATCTTTGCCCTATAGCGGAGCAGATTGTTTGTGCTTTTCTAAGTGATCCCACCCCTCATCTTTTTGTGGCGCCGCTCCGAACCCCCAATTTTCCCACTGACTTTGACAGGGAAGATTTTCAAACTGCTGCCACTCTTACAGCTTTAAAGCTACACCCCCCAAACTTTAATAACACAATAATGGGGTCACCCCGAATGAAACGGCGACATTTGTTGGATGATCCCGAAGTGGGTGGGGCCAACAACAGCCAATCAAATTTTACCCATTGACTTTAATGTGGAAATTGAAACTGCTGCCAATCTTACAGCTTCGAGGCTACACTCCCCAAACTTGAATCACACAGTCATGGGCTCAGCCTGAATGAAAATATGATGATTGTTGGATGCCCAAAAGTGGGCGGAGCTGTGAACAGCCAATCAGATTTTACCTATTGACTTGGCAGAAATCCAACCTGCTGCCATTCTCACAGCAATAACACCAGGGTCCCCAAACTTTTCACAGTTGGTCACTAGGGGACTGCCGTTTTAGTTTTTTAAAAATTGGGCGGAGCCACCAACAGCCAATCAGATTTCACCTATTGAATTTTATTGGTTTGGTGCCAGGGTTCCCAAACTTTGCACAGTCAGTCACTGCGTGACTTCATACTCAAGGTTAGAAAAAGTGGGCGGGGCCCCCAAAAGCCAATCACATTTCTTTCATGTGGAAATTTTAACTGCTGCCATTCTCACATGTTTAATGTCAGGGTCCCCACATGTTGCATGTCGCTGGGTGACTATGTTCCAAGTTTAGAAAAGTGGGATGGGCTAACAACAGCCAATCAGATTTTCACCTATATGTTTAAATTTAAACTGCTGCCATTCTTTAAATATTAATACTAAGGTCCCCAAACTTTGCAGAGCTAGTCACCAGTTAACTGCAGTTCAGAGTTAGTGGGTGGAGCCACCAACAGCCAATCAGATTATTGATTTTCAATGGGAAAATTCAACCTGCTGCCATTCTCACAGTATTAACACCAGGGTCACTAGGGGACTGCATTTTTAGGGTTTAAAATGTGGGTGGAGCCACCAACAGCCAATCAGACTTCACTTATTGATTTTTTTTGGTTAAAATTTAAAATACTGCCTTTCTCACACTATTTATGTCAGGGTTCCCAAACTTTGCACAGTCAGTCACTGGCTGACTATGTATTTACATATTTACCCTGACCTTATGTCTCCCCCCTCCCTTTTAGAATGTAAGTTCTTGCGAGCAGGGCCCTCCCTCTAGTGTCTCCGATCCTCATTCAATGTAACTGCAAACCATTTTTGTAAATTGTTTATATGTACATGTTAACTTATGTCTTTTGTACCCCTCTATTCTGTAAAGTGCTGCGTAAATTGATGGTGCTATATAAATAATAATAATAATAATAATAATAATAATAATCAGGGTTAGAACAAGTGGGTGGAGCCACCAACAGCCAAGCCATTTCCACCCATTAAATTTCATTGGTTTATATTTAAACTGATGCCATTATTTAAGTATTAATTCCAGGGTTGTTAAACTTTCCAGAGTTAGTCACTGGGAAACTGCAGTTCCATTTTAGAAAAAGGGGGCAGAGCCACCAACCGCCAATCAGATGTCACTCGTTGACTTTCAGTGGGAAAATTTAAATTGCTGCCATTCAGACACTATTAAAACCAGGGTCCCCAAACTTTGCACAGGGGTTTTTACTCTATAATTGTGGTCCAAGGTTAGAAAAAGTGGGCGGAGCCAACAACAGATCAGATTTCATTCAGTGACTTGTTTTTCAACCCAACATGAAGTTTGTTCTCAAACTTCCCTTTCTAGTTTTTTCATACTTTTAATTCCTATTCTTCTTTACTGGGGCAAGTAATGTGGCACTACATTCAAAGCCATATACATTCCTGGGGCACTTTAGTTATTACAAATGTAGTTAGTTGATGCTCCAGCTAGCCCTTATATAAAGTGAGATTTTCAGTGCATGAATGAAGGGTGGATGATCCACCCAATAAACACATAGTCACCAGCACCCCTGCACACTACAGCATCCTGCTCGCCATCGACACCCCCTCAGATTGTCATCAGCACTTAACATTCACTCGGATACTCCACTTGCAAATCCACCCCAATCTTGTTTATGTACCACCGCTCCCGCCCACCTGGAACTAGGGGTAGACAGGCAGGTAGAAGAGGTATACCCTGGTATACCCCCATGTTCCACGTGAGTACAGTAAATAGGGCTTGTGCTAAACATACTTTTTGCCTGCTGTTTTTATCATGAAAATTCTATAGATTTTGTTATTTCTTAAACTTAACAGGGCAAACAGGGAACCTGTAGGCACTCCATGTTTGGTCCCTGTGAGTTAGATAGCTACATTACCAGTGCACTGTGCACTAGTAATGTAATTATCTACCTTGCAAGGACCAAACATGAAGTAGCTCTAGTTTTCCTGTTTGCCCTGTTTATCTCTGACAAAAAACATTGATTTTTTCATAATTAAATCAATAGGTAGAAAGTATGTTCAACACAAGTCCTAATTATTGCACTCATGTTGAAGGGGGTGCGTTGCCCCTTTAAAGGAATGGTAATATCGACATGTTTTGAAGCTTACAGTAACAGAACAATTCTTTTGTTTCAACATTTAAATCTACTAAATTATGCTCTTGATATTAATGTTACCTTGCCTGTCTACTGACTGATCTCTCCCACTAATGTTCATCATGATGGAATAGAAAAGAATAGTGTAAAGCTGCGTCAAGGACTCAAACAGATTTTGGTGAAAAAGCAATGAATTAAAATGTTGGTGAAATTGACATTTTGTTGCTTGATTAACAGGGAAAATGGAGCTGCCCAATGATTTAACATCATTTCTTTATTGCAAGACAAAATAAGATGTAGTCTTGATGGATACCTAGGCAATTGATGGAATAGAAAATAACGGTACATAATGGTGAAATGTGGCTTTGCAGATCGATAATCTTTACACTCTTTTGGGCAGTGCCCTCTTCACCTCTTGTATCAACTATTGGTTGCTTTATATGCAATTCTAGATGTTCAATGTATAAAACTATTTATTGTACCGCGCTATGGAACATGTTGGTGCTCTATAAATATATGTTAATGATAATAATACAGATATTATTTTTTAAAATGATTTATTTTTCTGTAATAATAAAACAGTACCTTGTACTTGAAGATAAAAATAATCCTTATTGGAGGCAAAACAATCCTATTGGGTTTATTTACTGTTTAAATGATTTTTAGCAAAATTAAGTTATAGAGATCCAAATTATGGAAAGATCCTTTATCTGAAAATCCCTAGGTCCAAGCATTCTGGAAAAGAGGTCCCATACCTGTAGTAATAAACAGGCCCTTCAGGCTAACGGCACACAGGTTGCTTTTCAGCTGGTTGAAGTGCCCCATAGGGCATCCGACTTATATCAGTCCTCCTGCTGCTATAGAACCTATAAATAAAATATAAAACTAAGCAGAGTTGAATACTGAGTATCCCTTCATTGCTCAAATCAAATAATTAAAAAGCATGTCATTAAAATTCTATGAGAAGCTTTATATCTATCAACTGTTCCTGTGTTTCAGGTACTGCACCTGGTATGTATAAGGAGCAGGTGCAGCCGCTCTGTGTGTTTCTGATACAGAATAATGGAAAGCTTTACCCTTTGTGTTCCGCAGCCAAACATCAGATCTGGAACTATAAAGAAACAATGGTAAAATCTTTTTTTGGATAGGCCACCAATAGAATTCAGGCGTTATAATGATATATGAATACAGTATACTGTATAGCAATAGGTCTTAGGTAAGGGGTTAAAGTTTATTATATTTAATATTTGTATCTATTTATTTTTTTGTTTGTCTATGTAAAGTTGGGAGGAACACGGGTCAAAAAAATTTCATTACAGTAATGATGCTTGTTATTTGTATATGACAATAAACTTGAAACTTGAAAAAAAACTTGAAGAGTTAGTGTGCTCAACTTAGCAACCAGAAAGCAATGGAGGGATGCAAGCAGAATGTATATTCACATAAACTCCAACAGTTTATTATGGGATATCCATTCCTGTTAGTTTCTACTTAATTACACAATTGTGCTGGTATTTTGACAAGAGTTGTGTTTGTGGAATTGTGCTTATACCTATTGACACAGCTCACAGGGGGAAGCCTGGAATTACTGCTGCATGTTAAAGGCACACTTGTGGGACAGATGCCCCAGCACGGAGCACAACTACAGGTGCATCATCCTATAATGACTGTGTCTAAAAACACACCTAGGGGGAGATTTATCAATTCACGAACGCTCCGAGCGCTTGTTCGATCGGAGCGTTCGTATTTTACGCAACTTTTTCGTACCTTGTGTATTTTCGCCGATTTTTTAGTTATTTTATGCAACTGTTTTGTACTTGCGTTAAAAATTACGTGAGTGTGAAAGTTTCGGATTCATTCAATTTTCGGTATTGTGACTTTCCTTGGGCCAGGTTGGAGCTGCAGAGTGCCATTGAGTCCTATGGGAGACTTTCCTTGGGCCAGGTTGGAGCTGCAGAGTGCCATTGAGCCCTATGGGAGACTTTCCTTGGGCCGGGTTGGAGCTGCAGAGTGCCATTGAGTCCTATGGGAGACTTTCCTTGGGCCAGGTTGGAGCTGCAGAGTGCCATTGAGCCCTATGGGAGACTTTCCTTGGGCCAGGTTGGAGCTGCAGAGTGCCATTGAGTCCTATGGGAGACTTTCCTTGGGCCGGGTTGGAGCTGCAGAGTGCCATTGAGTCCTATGGGAGACTTTCCTTGGGCCAGGTTGGAGCTGCAGAGTGCCATTGAGCCCTATGGGCTACTTTCCTTGGGCCAGGTTGGAGCTGCAGAGTGCCATTGAGCCCTATGGGAGACTTTCCTTGGGCCAGGTTGGAGCTGCAGAGTGCCATTGAGCCCTATGGGAGACTTTCCTTGGGCCGGGTTGGAGCTGCAGAGTGCCATTGAGCCCTATGGGAGACTTTCCTTGGGCCAGGTTGGAGCTGCAGAGTGCCATTGAGCCCTATGGGAGACTTTCCTTGGGTCAGGTTGGAGCTGCAGAGTGCCATTGAGCCCTATGGGAGACTTTCCTTGGGCCGGGTTGGAGCTGCAGAGTGCCATTGAGCCCTATGGGAGACTTTCCTTGGGCCAGGTTGGAGCTGCCAGAGTGCCATTGAGTCCTATGGGAGACTTTCCTTGGGCCAGGTTGGAGCTGCAGTGTGCCATTGAGCCCTATGGGAGACTTTCCTTGGGTCAGGTTGGAGCTGCAGAGTGCCATTGAGCCCTATGGGAGACTTTCCTTGGGCCGGGTTGGAGCTGCAGAGTGCCATTGAGCCCTATGGGAGACTTTCCTTGGGCCGGGTTGGAGCTGCAGAGTGCCATTGAGCCCTATGGGAGACTTTCCTTGGGCCGGGTTGGAGCTGCAGAGTGCCATTGAGCCCTATGGGAGACTTTCCTTGGGCCAGGTTGGAGCTGCAGAGTGCCATTGAGCCCTATGGGAGACTTTCCTTGGGCCGGGTTGGAGCTGCAGAGTGCCATTGAGCCCTATGGGAGACTTTCCTTGGGCCAGGTTGGAGCTGCAGAGTGCCATGAGCCCTATGGGAGACTTTCCTTGGGCCAGGTTGGAGCTGCAGAGTGCATTGAGCCCTATGGGAGACTTCTTGCAAGGTGAGCTGCAGATGCATTGAGCCTAGGGAGGCTTCAAAATCATGCACTGAAGAATAGGTTTTTTTTGCATTTTACGTTCATTCGGTACAAAAATTTCGTGACTTTCGGATCACCAATACGATATTATCGTGACTAATACGATTTTTTCGTAAGCATATTTGTGATATTTGCGATTCTAAGAAATTATCGTATCCAATCCAAATTTTTCCCATTCGGGATTTTAATGAATCGGCCCCCTAATGTCAAGCTCCCTTTTTATTGACTGTAAGTAACTGAGATTGTAAATGAGCCATTTGGTGTCTTCTTCAGTATGATGCCTTCTGCCTCTGCATAGGTTAAACACCTCAAAGGCTGACCCAGACCAGAACCTCATAGCTGGCTTCATGATAGAGCAGAGAGGGGATTTGTGCCATCAAAGGGGCTGCTTGTGAGTTTTTAAAAAAAATACAAAGACTTATCTGTGTAAGATTGTTTAGTATACAACATGTTCGTCAAACCTGCTGGCCTGAGCCGAAGGCTGTAGGGAACATGCTGGAAGTTTGGAGGGCCACAGGCTGGTCATTCATATACAAAGGGATACTGTTAATAAGCCCCTTTAATTATAATATTTTTAAATATTTTAACCAAGCTGTAACATTCAGTTATATTCTGTCACATTAAAGATTCAGATATTGCATATTTATTAAGTTCAAGCATCCGGCCAGTAAATGCTAATGAGATATTCAGTTAAAGATTCACTGGTCCTGCTTTGTCTTGTGGGATGCTGATTCTCATGCAGGCCCGGGCTGGCAATCTGTGGGTTCAGAGGGGCTACTGTGAGATGCCATAGACACTCACTATTTATTTGTTTGGGATTCTGTGTAGTTGAAAGTTAAATCCCAGTCCAGGCCTGCTCTCATCCTCACAGTATATCTAAAATCCTTGCCATAAAGCAAGACCAGACTTTTGTTGGAAATTGATTTTTTCATGGAAACATAAAAGTGTCCAGTAAAGTGACTTTTTTTTTTTCACCATAAAGGGACTGTTTTACACAATATTACACATTATTTTAGGCAATAACCCCCCCCCCCACCCCCACCAAATGAGATGCCTTTCTCTGGCTTTGGACTTGTGGAACTCCCAGTATCACAAATTTGCAATCTCTTTCCTTGATTGTTGCAGACAGTGGCATATTCAGGTCTCTAACACTTCTGTGTGGTCGCACAATGAAATTTATGCTTGTTTACCCCGATGTAAAGTGCATGCAGCGCGTGTGTGTGTGTGTGTGTGTGTGTGTGTGTGTGTGTTATGCAGACGGTTACTGGTAAAATCTGCATAATATTTTATGCAGCCAGTAGAAAAAAACTTTGCTGCCGAAACAGGGTGTCAGCGGCTGTACTTATTAATAGCAGCTGATTGGTTTTCAGATGTTTGGAACAGCGACAGCCAGATTCAGTGCTTCCTAACGTCTCGTGGCAGCTTGTGGACAATGGTACGGTGGTCCCAGAATTATTATTTAGGCAACAAGGGGAATAATGAGATGGAATATAGTGTAATTTAATGAAAGAGGAACAGTGGCTTCCAAAACAATATTCGTTAAAGAGCCCCATACAACACACTGATTAATATTAATAATGATCTGACCAGCTACCCTTGCAAACCCAGAGACCAGCAGCCAAGTTGCATCTCATACAGTTCATTAGCTCATACCCTAAACCACCTTCTTTCTACTCCTTATAGTTCCTCATCAAGTTCCAGGTACCTATAGGTACATAGAGTGTCCCATGTCCCCATGCCCACTGATCATGTGACAGCTTAAGGGGATGCTATAGGTGCCCATGTCTGTGATCAGCTTATAGGACCAATAAGAAATTTAGAAGAAAATAATAAACTGCTGGCTGGGGCTTCTGGAGTAGTGACTGCAACCAACAGAGGTTCAATAAGCCAACTGGCAGGACAAATAGGTGAGCTACAAAAACAAGGAGATGCATTTTCTGCTACAATGATTAAAGTAGGCAAAGGGAGAAGGTTTGGCTTGCTTCTGGAAAGTATGAGAGAAAAGGCTATGGTTTAGTGGAAGAGTGTCTTTTATCAGCCTTGCTGCCTATATAGGCCCCTTATCTACTATTGTCTGCATATTGCCATACAAGCCAGCCTCTAATATTTAGGCACAAACAGTAAATTATTCAGCGAGCTGCTGCTCTAGGAAGCCTGGATATCTCATTCCTACCCAGCAACAGTTGCAGGGGGCACAAGATAGAATAACTATTGACAATGTTGCATATTATTAGGCAATAATTAAGAAGATAACAAGTATTCATGTATCTGCGTGAGCATTTATTATAATAACTCTCAGTCTCTATCTAAGGGGCACATTCATGAAAACGCAAGTCCAAATCCCGAATGGGACAAATTCGCATTGGATGTAAAAATTTCTGAAGATCGCAAATATCACGAAAATGCTTACGAAAAATTCATATTAGTCACGATAATATCGTATTGGTGATCCGAAAGTCACAAAATTTTCATACCGAACGATTGTAAACAGCGGTAAAACCTTTCTGATTTTTTAGCGCAAGCGTACGAAAAAGTCACACAAGACACAAAAAATTTGGCGAAAATACGCTCGGTGTGCTCGAATAAATGCTCCGAGCGTTCGTGTCTTAATAAATCTGCCCCTAAGAGTTTTCAAGAAAAAAATATTAATCACTAGAAGAGTTGAAACAAACAGAGACAATAAAGATGAGCGGAGATGTTAGTTGTGTACAAAACAAATCTCTGTGCAAAAAAACTTACTTTGTGTTTGACTGTTGTGTTCCTTTCAGATTCTTCTGTTGTCCCATCTGGGGTGCAACATACGTGGTGCTCTGGTGCCCTCTATCTGCATTTACTACAATTTTTATTTATTTATCATTCCACATGCAGAATCTGCATCTAACACACAATACAGGCCAATTTTAAGCTGGCAATGAATTTAGCCCCGGCATCTTATCTGCACATGTATGGGGCCCTGGGCTGGGGAGCTCATCAGCCTGTAATCTGATTTTTTGCCCACCAGATCAGCCTGGTAGTGCCCACCTCAAGGTTGGCATATTGGGAAAAGAGACATTCGTTTGGCAACCTCACAAAGAGTGGATATTTTAATGTATGGCCAATTTTAGACACATCTTGTGACAACATGCATTAAGAGTGCTGTATAAAGGTAAAATGTATGATGATCCCTTAGCTTTCTGATATGTGGGCTCTCCGGGCATGCTTCTGTAGTACAGAAGTCTGTACAAGATGAGAAAGGAAAAGCAAATATCTACATTACAGAGTGCAGACTTGAGAATATCATGTCTCCAACTTTTCCGTTAATGCAAAGAATAAAAGAACTCTACAAAGTGGAAAAATCTGTACTTTTATGGTATTCCTCGTGTAAAATAAAATCCATTGACTCCTAAAATCTTCGGCTGTATGCTGGCAGTTGCAGTTTAACAGCAGCAGCTGGAGGGCCACAAGCTGAGCTTCCTTGGCAGGGAGTAATACACAGTGCAATAAAATGTTAGTTGTACCTTTACTTGATTATTCTATGGTTGCACTAGCTCCCTTTCCCTATCTAGTTCAGCAATACATCTGATTCCATCTCCTACATCTGTTCCAGTATAACAGAAAAGCTGCCAGCTCCAAGAATGAAGAAGGAAGTTCATTGCATTCCTAAACTGGTGACAGTTCCTGCTCTGTAGCCGATAGGCTCCTGAGTCGTGTTGTGCAGCGCAGACAAAAAACAAAGTTTTGTTGACGTGGAACTGGGATTTTCATTCTGCTTCTAATATTGGCTGCAGAAAATAACTCTATACTGCAGCCTTGGGTCGAGGCATTACCTGAAAGCATTGGCACACATGCACACTTTATGGACAATAACTGCAATTTAATTCAGAAGGCGGCAAAAATGCCTTCTAAAACCCCTCCTATTTGCCGCAAAGGGGGAAAAATTCCTTTCTGACTCCAACATGGCAATCGGACCAGTCCCAAGATCAGCTTAGTACCAAGAGCTACTTTCAATAACCCTGTATTTCACTTGTTAAAAAACCATTCAACCCCCTCTTGAAATATTACAATGAAACTTCCTTTCTTCTAATTCCAGCCCTTGTGTCTGCTTGAAGACCTACTGGTAAATATTTCGATTGTAAGCTCTACGGGGCAGGGAACTCTATCTTCTTGTCTCTTTGATTCATAACTTATAGCAAATGTACCTTGTAACTATTTTTTTTTCATTTCCATACTTTGTATTTAGGTATTTTTGTGATGACCCCGTTTTGTTGTATTAATTTACTGTTCTATTGTACAGCACTGCATATATAATTGGCACTTTAGAAATATATAAAGCATTAGAGAGATTATTATATAATCCCATTATATATTTATACATAGTTATCCTATCCCATTTTAAGCGCCTCTTCTTCATCAGATAACTCTTCTCTACTATTCTCCTACTACTTTGTAAGCAGAACAACATCAGAGGATTTTCCAGCACTGTTTCTAAACCCCCCACCCCTGACTGTAGGCGCAATACTACATACGAAAGCAGTTTTACCCAGAATTCACTTAGTGTGCCTGCACCTGGGTTGATGCAATAGCTCTGGGTGCAGGTGCCACAATCAGGGAGCAAATTATCCACAGGCAGAGAATCTGCCCCATGTGTCATTAGCCTGAGTGTGAAAGTAGCTAGCTGATCCCACAGCTGCCCACCAAATTTCATTTTATCCACAGTCATTGGCTACTATGCTCCAGACACCTCCTCTCCTTCTGCCTCTCAGTGCCGTGCCACATTTAAATGTAATTAAAAGGGTTATTTATTCACGGGAAGTGGAATTCTCCCCTATACAAAGCGCTGGTAAGGCCCCATCTAGAATATGCTGTTCAGTTTTGGTCCCTAGTCCTCAAACAGGATATTACTGTATTAGAGGGGGCCCAGAGAAGGGCAACTAAGCTGGTAAAGGGTATGGGAGTCAAAGTTATAAATAAAGACTGATCAAGTTGGGTCTTTTACGCTGTAGAAGAGGCACTTAAGGGGAATATTATAATTATGTATAAATATATAAGAAGTCATAATAATCTCTGTACTGCTTTATTTACCAGTAGGTCCTTCCAGCAGATACAAGGGCACACCCAGAGTGCTGTGAAGTTGTGGAATTTTCTTACTGAAGTGGTTGTACTGGCAGATTCATTGGATAGCTTTAAAGGTTCGGATTTTTTTTCTGAAGTGAAAAACTACAATGCTACTGAAATTAGGGACTGGTCCAATTGCCCTCCTGACTCAGGAAGATATTATTTCTGAGGGAAACTGGAGAGGCTTCAGCTGGGGTTTTTGCCTTCCTCTGGATCAAGCAGCAGTTAGGCAGGCACATAGACAAAAACGCTTTCTTGCCTTTATTCAACCTCATTCATTATGTCACTATGCAAAAGTTTCCTCAGATGCACAAAATCATTTTTGGCCAAATCATTAGCAAAAGAATCATCCCAATACAGAAATGATATTGAATCCCAATTTGCATTTACAATTTCAGAAAAATGTCCCAAAATTTGCATAATATGAAAGGAAAAAAAAAAAAAACAGTTGCATGACTTTAGACCAACAATTAGGCTGAATCCTAAAAGAAAGCCAGCTGCTGTATTACCAACTCTGACCAGGTGATGGCACTCCTGTCAAATTAAATGACTTCATTTAGGATATGGGACATTACACTCCTTGCGCTTTCTATGAATTCATTTTAATAAAGGTTTTCCTTATTTCATTGACAGATTTATCAAACACCAGCTTGCCTCCATTCCCACAGTACTGGAAACCCATCACAGGGACAAGGTACTTTAATGCAAAGTTTGGTGTGAATCTTCAACAGTAGCTCATCATAAAAATATATATATATATTTTTTTTTAATGTACTTAATAATTATAATTACTCAGCCTGCTCAGCACATTGCACAATTTTTATGGCAGGAACGGTATATGTTTAATGCATTTTGTATGGCAAGGGTGGAGTGTGCCTATAAATCTATGCTTTCACAGAATTTAAAGCATCACTGCAATTGCTGCATTATTTTATATATATCTCAGAGGTGACGGCACACACAGGAATTTGCACGCATAAATCAAAAGACATACAGGAGTCAAGTGTCAGATTTTGAAGGTCAGTTAGACACAACACATTACTTGCTAATGCACAACTTTGCCTTTAGAATAGGGGTCCCCAAACCTTTTTTTTACCTGTGAGCCACATTCAAATGTAAAACATTCCTGGGGATGCCAAATAAGGGCTATGATTGGTTATTTAGTAGGCACTACATTGACTGGCCAGCCAGGAATTCAATAAGCACCTGCTTTGAGGCCACTGAAAGCAACATCCAAGGGGTTGGTGAGCAACATGCACGAGCCATTGGTTGGGGATCACTGCTTTAACCCAGAAGTCAGGCAGGCTGAGCACAGGGGATAGAAATTATTGGCCAACCACCTTCTTTGGAATCCATGACAGAACCCGAAGTTTATGCGGATATATTAGAAAAAAAAAACCCAAACCTTTCAAACAACATTACTCCAGCACAGGGTTAGTACTGGAAAACACATACGATTAATATTGGATAGGCACAGAATATATTTCTTTGTATTAAAATATATTACTGTTCTTTTTAAAGCCTATCGGGATTACCGTAGTCACACAGTAACACTGAATAGAACAATACACACCAATAACATGAATAAAACAAACTTTTAATGTACAGCAGAAACTGAACAGCTTTTTATATTAACAAAAGATTCTCTATTATACAGTTTATTTACACATTTTGCATACTGAGGAGGTAAAGTGTCTAAGTGGTTCTTTTACAGTCCTTATCCAAAACAATGAAAACCTGGATGATAAGTACCAAATCCATCTCTTCTAGAGCCAGAGTGTCTCCACAATCCACCCGAACCTGAAAGCGGGACCTCAATGGACTAGGGCACCCACTGGCTCAGGAAGGACTGCTATAAAGTAATCCAATAACTTTTCACTGGAAGCATTTTATACCTTTAAAAATAAACACGCTGCAAACATAAAGCTTCAGGAACAAGATGCATGTGATTACTTTCTAACCTGATGATTATCTTGTGTGCGATGAGTTTTGTGTAGTTCTGTTATAACCTGGTTTCACAAAAAAAGTACTATAAAAGCACAGTGGATCTGTCTCTGCTGTACGTCAGATTTATCTTTTGTTCTGAACTTACTCTTTGCTACAGTGGTGTAAAAACTGGAACCCTGAGTCTTTATCTTACCATCAAGGATTTACTACTCTAATAAAACCATACTTTTTGCTTACAGGAAAGCAGTCGCTTGGCTAGCAAGAAACTGACTACTACACGAGTGCAATCATGCTTGGTTTGGAGCACAACACTACTGCCCATTATCAAGGGTTATACATGGGTTTTGAGGCGCACACAAAACTAGTGATTATAGAAACATTTTAAGATAAAAGACTAAAACAAAATGATGGAATACCAAGTGTATTTCGCTTGCCTCATTCAAAGAATGTAAAGCAGTAAAAAGGATATGAAGAGATTCTGTATTCTGTAAGCAAAGACTCATTTGAAAAATAACCCTTAGTTCAAATTCCTGGTGACAATAAGCCAGCAGTGTTGTTAAATCCAATCCACTGGCAATGATACCAAGCATATACCTATGGTGGCACAGTGGTTAGCACTACTGGGTTCCCAAGTTCATTTCTGACCTGGGAACTATTAGCAAGGTGTTGGTATGTTTCCCTGTATCTGCAAAATTCCTCTGTTGACTCTTGATACATTCAACAAACCAGAAGCCGACCGACTAACCAAGCAACTGGTTTATTGCTCTTACACATGGGCTTTTTTTCTATGCATTTGCAAACATGCTGAGCACGTAAAACTATATAAATACATTTATATGAATTTTTGCACCTAAATGCCTTTTTGTGGGTTCCAAAACCAACCCTACATTCAGCTGCATTTTAAAAAGATGCAAAATGCAGCATGTTGTACCTAAATAATGCAATAAATTGCAACTCTATACACAGAGTACTACGGGACAGAATATAATGGACTTAATAAGCTGATGTGTATAGGTGCTCACACCCTGTGTGTAAGAGCCCTAACTGATGACAATAACCCTAGTATGCAAGACTGTTATGGGGACTAGAGTGTAGGCTCCTCTTGGGCAGGAAACGATAAGCAATCTCTGTACATGAATGCAATGTATAAAGAACATAGAAATAACAATGATCACTGTACAAATAATTTAAGTTTACCAGATCAGGGCCTACACTGCCCAATTAAATTTTGTGACCAAATTGGCAGAAAATCTGCCCCTCAGGTCTAATGGAAAGATCTTTGTAGGAGTATCCTACTTTAGATATAGTTAGTAGACTGGCATATGTAGATCTACAGTTGCCTGAGGACAACAAATTGTCTTCACCAGGTACATGACAACATACATATGATACTTGCTGAATTTCCTTGCTCTACCTCATCATTTCTTAAATTATCAGCCTAGAGTCACTTATAATGAGGAATTTCACTCACACATTGCAGTCATCTGCTGCAATAAGGCTTATGACCCAAGGTTTTATGCTAGAACTGGGAGCCTCAAATACATTTTATATTGCAATACAACGATAATGCTTCCATTAGATTCTGACTAGGCACATGTATTTAATCATTTCTGCAGAGACCTGTAACTAGAACGGTTATTTCAGTAGTAATGTATATGGTAGGTGAGGCTAGGTGGAGGCAAGACAAGCTTGTGAGGCCTTGGTCAATAAAGCCTGAGATCCCTAGGTCTGCGTATTCACTGGAAATACACACTTCAGTTTTAAGGCCAAATACATCAGTAAAAACTAGATGGCTGTCAATATTTAATGCTATATGTTGATTTGCAGCCTTACAGAAGTTTGTTTAGCTGACATTGAATGAAGCCCAGCTAGCTTTTATATATGTGTTTCATATTGGTGAATGCTCCTGTATTAATAAGGGTTAAAACCACATCACCAAATGCAGCATGTTTATTTCTATTGGTAAAGAATAGCATCATCATCTAAAATGCAATTTACACAAACTGCCCTGATACCGAGGGCAAGCTATATAATCTATACAGCCTTGCAATCAGTGAAATAGAGCAGACAATATAGAGAAGAGTTTGCTGTCCCTGTTGATAATGTATGTATAGGCTATAGCACATGTAGCGTTTTGGCTGCTGTGGTGCTCTTACAGAAAACTGACACTAACCCCAAATCACCAATCACTGCTTACCATAAAAAAGCATGGGAAATGCTCTGCCTATGGAAGACACTGGTAGTGACTGGTGGAGTCAGGCACCCAGCACAAACCAAGTGGTGGTCTAACACCTGAGTGCACTGTGGTTGTCAAAACGCCATGTGTGCCCCAATTCTAACTCTTGATTACTATCGAACAGGAACAGGAAGTCTCGGTGCCTTAGCTGTTGCAGAAGCAGAACTCCTCCCTGGATGCTGAGATATGAAGTTCTGCTACAGCTGCAGCACCCAAAGTTACATATCCCTGCTGTAAAACATTTTTATTTGGACATCCTGAGAAATAATTGGATTTCATGCTACAACTCAAAAGCATCATTTTACTTTATGCTTAACTGCTTGTGGCCTTAAAGAGATACTGACACCAGAAATTAAACCTTTTTAACATCTATCATAACATTGTCTTTGCATGCCATTTATAATTTTGCCATAAAAGCATATGTCCAATGCTTTTACATTACATATCTGATCCCCCATGTCCCTCTATGAGGGGGCTGCTATATTTGTGCGGCAGGAGTCCATTAGCATTAGAAACTATAACTGACAGGCTGAGATGGGACAGTCAGGTTTAGTGCTCTGGCACACGGGGAAATTAGTCGCCCGCGACAAAACTCCATGTTCGCGGGCGACTAATCTCCCTGAGTTGCCATGACCCGCCATCCCACCGGCGAACATATAAGTCGCCGGGGGATGGCACACGCGGCGGCGCGATTTCCCGAAATCGCCAAAAAAGCCATTTTCGCCGATTTCTGGCAATCGCGCCGCCACGTGTGCCATCCCGCCGGCGACTTACATGTTCGCCGGTGGGATGGCGGGTCATGGCAACTCGGGGGGATTAGTCGCCTGTGACAAGGGAGATTTGTCGCGGGCGACTAATCTCCCCGTGTGCCAGAGCCCTTAGGAACTTCAAGTAACAATTACTTACAAAAGCAGCCCTATCAGCAAAAAATGATTAACCTAACCTATAGGTCACTTTTTGTGTAGATTCATTTAAAAGGTATTTTTTTTGTGTCAGTATTACTTTAAAAGCAATCAGTCAGCTGAAAGCAAAAAAAAAAAAAAAAAAAAAATCGCACACAAATAAAGCACAGCAGTTTCTCTTCAGATTTCAATATTACTCCTGTAAAGAAAATAAGCAGTGTAGAGCTCTCGTCCCATAAATGAATATAGTAGTGGTTGCACAAACAAAGGCAATTCCTGAACAAATGCTGCTGTATATCACATGGTACTGAGCATTACGATCCCTTTAGGTCAACAAGAGGCACATATAAATAGGAGGATAGGTGAACTATACCTGGAGCAGAGCGCCCAGCAGTGCCTTCTAGGCAAATCATGCATAACAAAGAACAGTTTGTCGGAAAAAAAAAAAGAAAGAGGCTGGGTGTGGGGAGATGACTAGGTAATAGCAAACCTGATGAATAGATTGTATGTGAGAGCACTAGTCCCCTTTAGGCATTAAAAGGAGGTACCAGACT
Organism: Xenopus tropicalis; assembly: GCF_000004195.4. Classification (NCBI taxonomy): domain Eukaryota; kingdom Metazoa; phylum Chordata; class Amphibia; order Anura; family Pipidae; genus Xenopus; species Xenopus tropicalis. The sequence goes on along the minus strand of NC_030678.2, from coordinate 135,151,792 downwards.
AGTGGAAGAAAATGCAGATTAATGCAGCCTTCATTCTTATAGTTGGCAACAACTGCAGGTACAGCGACCTGCCAGAACATTAAGGTCTGAAATTGCAATAGATATGAATACTGTACATGCTAATTAACATACCAACTAACTAAATGAATCAATCAAAAAAGTCAAGTCTGAACACACATTACCTTTGAGGTGCCTTCACATCTTGCTGACATACGTTGGCACAAAATATTGGCCTGAATAAGGCAAGCATAAGCAGCCGTGTGTTCTAAGAGCCTAATCTCCAGAACGCTCCCAGTAACTGAATCATTTGGTTATGCTCGAGTTTACATCTTTCATTTCATAGCTCTCTATGAAACCTTGTGAGCTTTGCTTCTATCAGAGCACAAACAGTATAGGAGTGCAAGAAAAGGATAAAGCTGAGAAGCCTAAAGGGTCATCTGAATCCAGAATAAAAATAGTCTACAGCAGATCAATCCATATCCAGCAATATGCAATGGTATCAAATCCAACAGTATATTATTTGCCTGATTTAATAAAACATTGTAAAAAAACTGCACATTGAACTCAGACTAAGGACAAATGCTGTACGCACATACACAACAGCTTCGAATGACACTGATCAGCCACCCCCTTAAAGTCTTTCTGTACACCCGATGAACGCATGAGGCAGCTTCACCCAAGTGCAACAGTGAGCGGCGCAGGGCTGATGCACACCTCCAATATGGAAACTGGGAGCTTCATTAACAGTTCTGCACAGAAAGCAGAAAAATATATCACTTTGAACACATCACGAAAACCCCTGAAGGATACACACAGAAAATGGTGTACACCTGAATAGAACAGACAATGAGAACATGACATTATAAAAAACGTGACATGTAAGGGGGGGGGGGGGGGGGGGAGAGGGAGAGGGGACAAATTCATTCCAGCTTTTAGAAGAAAAATTCCAGGTATGAGTACAAATAGTTCCAGTGTAAATATAGCTTGGCGCATTTGGTTTCTGTAGTGATTTCTATACAAACAATAGGCTGAGAGGTAATATTTATAATTATGCATGAGTGTATATATTTATAGTTTTTTTTTTATGTTTTCAGTTTCTTTTTTACAAAGAATATACTTAAAAAAGTTAAAATCCCCATAGTCCCCTAAAACGGAAAAACAAAAAAAAAGAGAACAGAAACAAAGTCTCAAAAAACACTCCAGTTAAAAGTTATGGCTTCAGAGTTATTGTAGTGTCGATGCTGAACCAAAATTTCTCCGAATTTAACTAAGATCCTGTATTAAAATGTGATGTGTCGCTCAAATACAAAGCGCACGTCTCCTCCTGCCTGTGGCTGAACCCAGGAGCAGGCACCCCAGCACAGACGCATGCTTGAACCACACCTTATCATATCAGTACCGCTTTTTAATAGTAGTACATCTTTGAGAAAGCAGGCCAGAAGGAACCATGTCTCTTTGATGCCTGGTTAATGAGCACAAACATCAAAATCCCTGCTGTTGGCAAATGCTTGACACCTGAGATTCATTGACAAATGGTGGATTTTTACAGGTTCTCCGCCTCTCTTCTAATCCTCTTGGACAGCGCAAGCTGAAGGTCTGTTATTGAAAGATTTCTATTGCCAATCAATATCACCAGCATGAATCTCCTGTTTTTTTTTGTTTTAGGAAGCAGGTGGCGAGATGTAAAAAAAAAAAAAAAAAGCTCAAAGTTGGATTTTGCAAAGACTAGGTGACAAGTGGCCCTGTATGCAGTTACATTAAGTGTCACTAAAGTCACCTAGAAGACACTTCAAAGTGGAGCTTTATAATTGCGCATGCAGACAAGCTAACATGTACACATGTGCACCTACAAAACACAGGTCAAAAAGAGCTACACACAACCTGCACATGCATGGACGCAGTCTGTGTATTCTTTCCTTTCAAGCTCCAGAGTCACTTTATACATTGCCTGAAAGCGAGATTAAACCATCCTTAAAAGGGAAGTCTCCTTGTGTGTGACTTGAATAAGTCCCAAGAAAAACCTCAGCTTGCTCAATAAAAGTTCACCCAGTTACACAAATGAGTGTGGTCTTATGCAGTGGCCAATTACCTGAACCTTTTTAAACATACAAGCTAGATGAAGTGGGTTGTGCCCTACACGGATGAGAGGGGTGCCACAGTGAATATCCTGTTTTAAAAAAAAAATGAGGCCTTGAAGCAATCAACTAATGTTGATTCTGTATCTTCTTGCTCTTCTGTTGAGGGGGGTTGGAGGGGCATTGGTTTCCTGTTTCATACCCAAACCTAGAATTTATGCAGTGTGCTGTTCTCTTCCATTGTGACCCAAAAGGCCCCATTGTTCAACTGGCAGTTGTCTGGGAAGAAACTCTGAGGTAGGCCTCATACTTATGTACTACATCATGGCAGCTTGTATGATTTTTCCACATTTTCTCAGGGGAGTTCTTGGAGTTTTCATATTTTCACATCTTCTTGTATACTGAGCTGTGACAGTGTTTTTTTAATGCGCAGAGCAGTCAATCTGGCTGCACCATTGGCGTACCAGCACTCCCTCATCATCTTCCCCATAACTCGAAGAGCCTGATTAAGTGATAAAAACAATTTTTTAGAAATAAAAAGTAACAGCCATCTGTTCAGATTTACTGCATGCGTGCCACAAGCTAAAATTGTTTTCTGCAAAATCAGAACATACCTTATGCACAAGCTAGCTTTTCACAATGTTGCATTACTATGCACAATATCAACATACAATGCAATCTGTGCATTGCACTTAGAATACTTCTCAGTATAAAGAATATATAATCAAACTAGAAGATATATAGCCAAACAAGGTAATTAATTTCTACATATAACGGCTTTAACATTACAAGTTAAAACATTGAGATGGTTCATGTGTCTTTATATCCATACCTCATAACTTTGCCACCAATTAGGTATGTTTGGCCGCAACTTCTGGTCACACACTACTTTCCTCATTTCTTCAATAGATGGATCCGAGGGAACAAGGTCATAAAAGGGAAGCTGATATTCCTCATGAAAACCTTAAAAAAAAAGTTGAAATATTTAAAGGAGAACTAAATCTCAAATAAGCAGCTAGAAATGCTACACATTATGTTTTGGGGTTCTGTACTAGCCAGTGGCAAACAGCCCTTTTGCCTCTAAGCAGCTATAAAGTGGCTGAAAAGGAACATACCTCCTGCACTGCATCTGCGGGCAATTTCCCAATAAACCAACCCCAGAGCGTAAATGTCAGCACATTTGAAGGAATCAAAATGTTTCATGTTTATGGTCTCATCCAAGACTTCAGGGGCCATATACCTATATAGATCACAGACAAACAGAAAATACAAAACTATTACAATAAAGTACACTGAAAAATGAAAATATAAATTTTAGCCTGCAAGTTGTATATACCTTTTGGTCCCGACTCTCTGGTTTGGAGCAATGTCAATAGTGTCAGTGGCAGAATCATGTCTTACAGCAAGACCCAAGTCTGCAATAGCACACATTCCATTCTTTTTCACCAAAATATTCTTGGACTTTAGATCTCTGTGAGCAATTCCAGGCTTTCCTGTAGACAGATAGCATATAACAGCTTAAGTGTGCTTCCATCCCCATATCAGTGTTTGGCTGACTGTATCCACCAAGATGCTGTTCTACATATATTTTTGCATAAGATCAGGCAAAACTTTATATTTTTATTTACATGTCTAAATAAAACTAATGAATACAGTTAAAGAAACAGTAACATCAAAAAATTTAAAGTGTTTTAAAGTAATTATAATATAATGTGCTGTTGCTCTGCAAAAAACTGGTGTTTTTGCTGCAGAAAAGCTACTATATAAATAAGCTGCTGTGTAGCCATGGGGGCAGCCATTCAAGCTGGAAAAAAGGCACAAGTTACATAGCAGATAACTAGTAGATAAGCCCCATATAATGGGGGTTTATCTGTTATCTGCTAAGTAACCTGTGCCTTTTCTCCTTTGAATGGCTGCCCCCATGGCTACACAGCAGCTAACTTATATAAACTATAGTAGTCTTTCTGAGGCAAACACACCAGTTGTAGCAATGCAGGGCAACAGTACATTATATTGTTATTACTTTTATACACATTCATTTTTTGGTGTTACTGTTCCTTTAATGTACCTTCAAAAAAAATAAATAAATAAATAACATTTGCTCGCCAAAGGCTGATTTTGTCCGTTAAGACTCTTTCTACTTGATTTAAAAACAGTCCTCTGCTTCATGTGGGTAATGTGGGGAAACTTTAGACCTTTTATTACATCTTATAACAACTAAATATAAAAATCAACAGGACCAAACTGCAGGCCAGGCTTCAAAATTGCTTAGTGAACGGATTTGCAGTAAAGGTTCTTCTGACACCAACAAACACCATCATTTTTACCAATGAGAATTGCAAGGCCACAGTCCCTGTGCTGTTAGATAACGACATCTCAAATGTCCCTGGACAAGATACAACTATATACCTACAATATACATACAACTGCATTTTTGTGCAAATATACCTCCCTGTTTGCCATGTTTATTGAAAACAGCATATGGTAGTGTTAACATTTTATTCTTTTTATGCAGCAAAATAATGTGTGTTGGTCTTAATACCATATAAGAAGGTGGTCATGTTAGAATATATTCCTGCTTAATTTCTATTTCTTTATTTCTGTGCTATCTGCTCTTACCTTGAGTGCCAACAATTTCCATATGTAAATGGGCAAGACCACTAGCTGCAGAAAGAGATAGCTTTATCATCCCTTCGATAGTAACTGTATATCGGTTGAGATAGTCGAACAGGGAGCCATGTTCGTGATAGTCAGAAACAAGCCACAACTGGGTCCAGGTTCCATTGTCTGTAAATAATATCAATTATACATTTGTAACATGATCACTTATTTAATGTCATCCTTTTGAAACACCATTTAGACTGTGTGGGTTCGATTGAATTAACTGTGGTGGATATTTTACCATAATGCATGGACAAAGTAATCACATGATATATAAAATTATGATGAGAGGATATTATTCAGCAAGTACAGAAATTATATGTTCTCAGCAAGGCCATATTATAATTTTTAGCTAGTTCAATGATTTATATTATAGGCATTAAAAAGCATCTTACCTTTGTTGTCTGCAGCAATAAATCCTAGGATATTTTCATGCCTCAGCATAACGGTTTGGTAGATTTCTGCTTCTCTAAACCAAGAACGTTCTTCTCGAGAGGAGAAAATTTTTACTGCAACATCACCGCCCCTCCACTTCCCACGCCAAACTTCACCAAAACGTCCCTTCCCAATTATCTCTTGCAAAACAATAGTTCTCGCCACAGTTCGCTGCACAAAAAGTGGTAGTCCTGCAGGGCAACAAGAGAGCAAGTGTGCTTTACAAGGGTGTTATACATCTTATAATTCACTAGGGATGTATGACTCTTGCATAAGAAAATCTGGCCAACTGGAATGTATTGTGTATTATTATGTATTATTGCCCACATAGTGGCCAATAAAATTTTGCTACATACAGTTTACCATTAGAGAATAACACACCAGTTGTAATCATAAATGGAAGGCCACACTTCTTCCATTTGAAATGACTACCAGTCTGGTAAATTTCTCCCCAACTATATCCTGCTCTGTTATTTATTCATGCTACAGGGCATAAGAGATGGCACTAAGGCAGTAGTCTCAGCATGGGCTGAAGAAAAGACATTGCTTCCACTGACAAAACAGAAATTCACTGAGAGACAGAAGTTAAAAAGCCTACACCTCATGTTTTTGGCTTGTGAACCAATGTTTTGCTCTCCTCTGAGGTTTTTGACAAGCTTACAGGAACAATCACAGCCCAGAGATTTATTTGGGATCATTGCCTCCATACTGATCTGATCATTCATTAAGTTGGGCAAACAGGGCCCTTCGTATCTGTACTGCTACCCACACTATCTAGTTCATTAATCCATTACCCAAGGAAGATGATAGCTCTAAATTAGCATGACATATAAAAAAAAAAACATATGAATGACATGGCTGGAGCAACATTTATTGAGGATTGGGGTACTGCCAAATGTAGTGTTTGTACAAGTCAAATAGGGCCAAACACTGAATTGGTTAAAACAACTACACTGGAGGTTGGAGCTAATCGTATAGCTCAACTTGTTCTCAAGCCTTAGAATACCCAAAAAGGCTCCAATATTTTAATTAATACAAAAAAATATTGAGTAATTGAATTGCAGGGTATTAGAAACTTAAAAGAACAAAAAAAAAAAAAAAAAAAAGGAATAAAGACAGGAAAAATATTTGAGAGATATGAAAAGTTACATTGTTGAGCTAAAGAGGATACAATATAAAAAAAGTATTTGACATCAGACTATCAAGAGCATTCTTATTTGACATTATTGGAAAACAGATAATGGCAGTTTCTTATTAAAATCCGTATTAGTATCTGTAACTGTATCAGGTTTGTATATACACACCTTGTTTCTAATTTCAATAGCAACAGTTCATAGTCTTCCCCCCTTCTACGAATAGGAACATGATCTATTACCATATATTGGAATTGTAGCAATAAACGTTAGTCAGAGGAAGGGAAGTTCTCATTAACTTTAACTTTTCAAGTACTTTATGTTTGAGGAATTAAGTCTCATCTTAGTCACAATTCCTCAGAATTATCACAAGAGAGATATATAGATATAGATATATATTTATATTATATATATATATATATATATATATATATCTCAAAATAAAACAGCCAGTCCCCAAAAGGGACCAAAACGTTGGTTGTACATGCAATAATAATACACAAGAGATTTTTTGAAACACAAAGACCCTTGGTGCTGGCTGTTTTATTTTGATAGAGGTTTTGGGACCTTGAAAAAGGTCCCAAGAGGGACCGAAACGTCGGTTGTACATGCAATTATAATACACAAGAGATTTTTTGAAACACAAAGACCCTTGGTGCTGGCTGTTTTATTTTGATATTTATATGATATCCCGTGCACAGGGGCAATCTGCAGCAGATTTTGGAGTGTGGTGCTGTCGTGTGGACTTTATATATATATATTATATAAAACTAAAATTACAAATCATTACCTGAGCCAGAACCAGATGTGGAGAGATCATAGACCAAGTCTGGCAGGGTTTTATCTTTTGCAAGATACATTTCACATGATGGATCCTCCAAGTCAAGTCTCTGGCGGTTGTGATAAACTCTCTGGTGACAGTGAAACAAGACTACGACAATGAGGATGACACAAATGAGAAATACCGGGATAGCGATAACAGCTACCAGCTCCACCGGACCCCATCCTGAAGGAGTATCAACTATAATTTGTCCTAAAATATATAAAAAAAAATGTAAATCCTTTAGTTAAAAGAAGTGGTTTATACAAGTTTACTATTCCCCAAACTCTTGTGTTCTTTAATTTATTACATGAAAGTATTGATGCATTTCCAAGACAAACACAAATATATATATATACCCATATAAATACAAGACAAATAAAAACATGCATCGCCCCATATACAGTCAGAAATAGAAATGAACTAGAATGACACTATGGTACAGCAGTGATGAACAACATTATAAGGACTAAAAGAGTGCTGTCCATCCATTTATGAGGTTACCCAGGAAAAGAACACTTCAAATGCTCAGTGTAAAATCCTCCAGCAAGGAATACAGCTTTGATAAGCAGTAAGACATCGCTAATGCCACTTATTTCCTCTTAGAGGATGAGGGTCGTTCCAATGGAACACAGAACAGTTGGCAAAATAGTAAAAGCCTATTTATTTTATCTTTAAATGTTATGTTATATTACATACTGGTATATGTCAAACCTTGATATGGTCTTTTTCATAAAGACAAAGTTTAACTGGGAGCATCGGAGTACAAAATGGAAAAAAAAAAAAAACAGATTTTAAACTCTTCTCACACCATTTTATTCTGGGCCTCTTGTAAAGCTCAGCTAGATGCCCCATTATTCAGATTTATAAAGATGTGGCTTGAGGGATGGGTGTTGATTAGAATAATATATACAGTGCATTCCCCCAGCGTAGTTAAATATGATTTTGCATGGACGTGTAACAGCATTGTGACAAGACGGCTGCAGTGGCTGATCTTGATAGATAGATTCGCTACTCTGGCAATGTACTTGTACCTTCAATTCAGAAAATAAAACTAAACAGGATTAATTGCTTGTATTTGATATTTTCCAAAGACCCAAAACTTAAGGGCTTAAGCAACTGGAAAAGTCATACATATTAAGGGCTCTGGTACACGGCGAGACTAGTCGCCCGCAACAAATCTCCCCAAAATGCCATCCCACCGGCGAGAATGTAAAACGCCGGTGGGATGGCATACGCGGCACCTTGAGAGGAAACTTATGCGATTTCGGGGGAAACTGCAGCGCCGCGTACGCCATCCCACCAGCTATTTACATTCTGCCCGGTGGGATGGCATTTCGGGGAGATTTGTCGCGGGCGACTAGTCTCCCCGTGTGCCAGAGCCCTAAAGGGGAACTAAACACCCCAAACAAATAAATGCAAAGCTAATTGTAAAATTGCTCCGAGTGGTCTTCTAAGCGATTTATATTTTCACAATATTAGCAGTTTTATACTGCTAACTGCATGATTTGCAAGAGCAGTGCCCCTTGGTAAGCTGAATACCCCACAAAAAGTCATGTCTCTAATGAAGAAGTGTCTTCCGATGCTTCCCTCCACAGTTCTTTCTATCCCTGTAACGTTGTTAAAGGAAAACTAAACCCTAAAAATGAATATGGCTAGAAATGCCATATTTTACATATGAAACTGACTTCCAAAAATCTCAGAATCTCTATAGCAGTAATGATATAGGTCTTTACAGTTATCACAGAAGCTCCTCATCTTGGATTCTGTTAGAAATGTCTGGGACACGGCACATGCTCAGTGAGCTCCGAGCGGCTGTTGAGAAACTAAGCTTAGAGGTCTTCATAAATTATCAAGCAGAAAATGAGGCTGGCCTGTTACATAAACTAATGCTACAGGTCTGGTACATTCTGGTACAGCTCTGATTATTACATTCTGATGTTAATTGCACTGGTTTCAGAGCTGCCATGTTATGTGAATCAGAATGAAACAGAAAAGATGGGGAGTTACTGGGGGCATCTTTGAAGGCTAAAGGCCTGTGGTTGCCTAGGGCTGGTACAGAAGCCCAAACCATAATGTACATTTCTAGCCTATTTCTTCAGTTAAGTTTTAGTTCTCTTTTAAATTAACTGTTAACCGTTATAAAACTACCCCTTTTACACAACTGATAGAAGCATAATGGACATGCTAAAATGTAAATTTGCAATTTATTAGATATGAATTCCGCCATGACAGGCATAATACATCATGAGCATGATCCTTTGTGTCCATATGCATTAGTTAAACATTAGCATTTGGGTGTCGAATCAACTAAAACAGTGCTGTCCAACTGGCGGCCCTCGACCCCCCTCTTTGTGGCCCCCCACCTGTCTGGCTGCTTTGATGTTTTACCCTTGTGTAAGCTTTAAATGGTATCAGTACTGAGATTAACTGGCCCCCTGCATGGTTCTCACCTCAGATTCAGGCTGTAATCCCCCTGTATTGTTTAAACATGTAATCCCCTGTAGTGTTCACACCTTTTAATCTATGCATTGTTCACCCCCTGCAGTGTTCACACCTCAGGCTTGGGCTGTAATCACCCACATTGTTTGTCTGTTCACACCTCAGACATTGTATGTACTGCCTGGCCTATGCTGCCTGTGTGTAGACAGCATAGGGTAGGCAGAGTATGGCACATAGGCAGCATAGGGCAGGGAGGGTATGGCACACACAGGCAGCATATGGCAGACACAGGCATCATAGGGCAGGCAGAGTATGGCACACACAGGTAGCGTAGGCCAGGCAGAGTGCTGCCTGTGTGTGCCATACTCTTTCTACCCTATGCTGCCTGTGGGAGGTGAACCTGGCAGGGGTTTGTTCTGGGAGTTTGTTAGCAGTTGGAAATAGCCATTAAATGGTCCCTAAGGTGTGTAATTATATGCTGGGGGTTGCTGTACTATCCACAGGGGAGGAGAAGTCATATGGATTTTAGGGTGTGTCTGCACTAACACCATTGTGATAAAATGGGTGTGGTTTGAAGTGGGTGTGGTTTAAAAGGGGGGAGTGGTCAAACTGGCTTCCATTAGCGGCCCTCCACCATGTATGCGCGAGAAATTCCGGCCCTCGGCACCGCAGAAGTTGGACAGCACTGAACTAAAACATCATAATTCTCAGAGAAAGGAAACCATGAACAAAGGATGAAGATTTCAAATTCCTACCAATCTGAATATTTACTTCACCAGTCTAATTTCAGCAAAGGGGAAATAACTCTGTTCCCATGTGTTGCTGGTTACAGTACTTATAAATGGGCTATAGTCAATGCAAAAGTAGCTGAAAGAGCAGATTAGTGGCAATAAAAACTCAAAGCATAGTTGGGTGCTAGAGTGAAACAAAGCAATTCATCTACTCTGTTATGATATGAAGAGTATATAAATCGTTTTTAAAAATTCAGCCTTCAGAGCAGATAAGCCTGTATAAAAAAAAATTGGCCCTTGAGAGAGTTTCTGCACTCTTATGGCTGTGGCACACATGGAGATTAGTCGCCCGGGCGACTATTCTTATCTCCCCAAAATGCTATCCCACCGGCGAGAATGTAAATCGCCAGTGGAGTGGCATACGCGGCGCCCTGAAATCGCGGCACTGCTTACGCCATACCACCGGCGATTTACATTCTTGCCAGTGGGATGGCATTTCGGGGAGATCTCCCCATGTGCCAGAGCCCTTAGGGTGAAGACACACTGACTTACTTAGTAGCAGCTACTTGTTGCGGGTACTAAAGTCCAGAAAATGCCTTGCCATAGAAAATACTGAGAATTGCCTCTGCTAAAACATACAGACAGTTATCAGTAAATGATCAGCATTGTCTGTTTTAGTAGCTGTAACAAGTAGCTGGTACTAGTAGCTCCGTGTGTCTTCACCCTTATTGTAAAACCACCATTCCCCCAGATAATCCAAGAGAATCATTCCTGATGCCAGATAAACATATTTGCCTTCTACTATAACTGGAGGTCCGGTGCCACTCACACATACAGAGAGCAATACTGAATGCAATAAAAATAGGTGTGGCTGAGTTTAAATTGCACATATAAAACTTACTGTCAAATATTTTTTACAGCTTGATGTACAATATTATAGCAATATTTCACATGCCGCCAATAACTTTTTTTCAGGTGATTAGAACATTTAAAGTGGCTTTCCCATGCCAATGCAGTTTAAGTAATGAAAACCATAGGTTTTGTGTAAATTACATCTGATATTACTTACCAGTTGGCACTCCTAAATCGATTTTGTTGCAGTAATCTGAGTAACAGCAGTGGGTGTTGCGAATATCCTCTGAGCTAAGACAATAAAATGGTTTTCCGGGAGGTACGAGATCCTCATGACCAATGCAAGCTCGCAAATGATATTCTTTACCCTTGACATTGGAGATAGAAACCATGCAGGCACCATCCGTAACACAGGTGAAGTTTGACTGAATGCAGTTAGAGCACATACATTTAAGCTCTGAAAGAAAAACAAACAAGGCAATAATAAAGATCTGCACAGCGCAAACTGTAAATGTTCCTTAGTATCTCTCTAATGGGTACCCTGAAAAATCAATTATAAACACAAATAGAAGGAGTGGCAAAATTTTCAAGCAGTCCTGCAACCTATACAATCAAAAAACACAGCATTAGGTGGCACCTGTCTGAAAGCAACAATCAAGTAGCTACAGGTTGCTAAATCTGGTGCAAATGTTGCACCTTTTCTGTATTACCCCCATAAACCACAGTACCTTCACAAATACTGCACTAGGAAGCAGTCAAAAGGTTAAGGGGTCCTTCACCAGTTTTTTGCATAATGATAGCAAATGAAATTCTAAGCAACTTCCCAGGAAACATTTTTAATAGTTCAAGTTTATTTGTACATTTCTTTGCAATTAAAGGCAGTATCTGATTGTATACATTCCCTGCAGTACTGGCTCTGACTCCAAAGCATTGTAGCAGAAGTAGCTGATTAGAAAACAACCAGGATAAAAACAGGAAGGGATAAACAAAGACTGCATTTATTTGTAATTACATTTACAAATAACTTTAAAATCATCAGAAATGTTTAATAAATGTATATTGAAATGTTGCCTGGAACTAATCTTATCTTTTTGGCATTATGAAAAAAAACTGTTTTTGGGTGAAGGACCCCCTAAACATTCATTTGATTTAACAGTGTATTTTCTAGGGATGCACCGAACCGACTTTTGAGTTCTGCCTAACCCCGAACCCACCCTGATGGATTCTGCCGAATCCCGAACCGAATCCTAATTAGCATATGTGCTTATGGCTCGGTTCGGCCGGGAGCATGGATTCGGCCGAAACGAATCCATCAAAAAAAGGCTGGATTTGGCCCGAATCCCGAACCGAATCCGGGATTCGGTGCATCCCTAGTATTTTCTGCTATTGAACAATTCACTCCAATGAGGAAAATAATTGCCTGAATTGTTAATCCATTAGATTTGTATTGGGAAGTTTACAATTTGGACGTGTGATGTGTGTCGAGAAACTGTGGTAGTTGTAGCTTAGCAACATTTGGCTAATGGTACATACATAAAAGTAATAGCATGTATTACCTATTTTAGTTTATATTGCTGCAGACATAGCTGCCAAGGAAACACGCACTGCTAAAGAAGAGTATAAGTCGTTACACAACTAAACACGGTGTCAGAATGTTTAATGGTTGTGTGTAAGCCCCAACAGTGGGGATAATGTAAGAAGTTTATTGCAGTTCTAATAGCCCACAACAACCGATCAGAAGGCAGTATTTTCCAGTAAGCAAAAATGGTCTGTTTTACATTACCTTTACATTACCATAACTGTATCTTTGATCCAGGATACAGAGCCCCCTCAAATGTATCATTAAAGAAGAAGGAAAGGTAAAAACTAAGTAAGCTTTATCAGAAAGATCTCTGTAAATACAGCCATAAGCACTCACAGAAACAGTGCACTGACTTCTCTTTCAAAAGATACAGGATTTCTTGTCTGTTTGTTTTCCTGTGCCAGATACACACAGCTCTCTCCTCTCCTGTTCCCCCTTCCCTCAAGAATGCTAAGAGCTCCCCCCCCCCCATAGAAATGTGTGATCTGAGCCAATCAGCAGGAAGCTTTCTCATAGTCTAACACACTGAGCATGTACACCTGTCTTGGTGCAGGAGTGAGGCATTATGGGAACTTTCTGTACAGAGCTCAGCATTTTTTCTTCCTGTTTGGCTCCTGATCATCTAAATGGGAGAAATATGGGGAGACTTAAGGGCACTATTGAGAGAACTGAAGGTATCCCTGCAGCTTCAGATTAACTCTTTATTAGCCTTTCCTTAAAATCACTCTGTCTTCGTTCTTCCGAATCCCGGGGCCAGCGCATGTGCAGCAGAGTGAAAATGGCGACTTTCTTGATAAAGATCAGCTTTTTACTCTACCGCACATGCACAAGCAATGTAAAGACAGAAGCAGGAAGAGGAAACACTCGCTCTCAGCTACCCCGGGCTGGTGCAGTTTCTGAGTGCAGTTTTCCCAGCCCAGGGTGTAAGGTAAGCAATTACAATCCCTATAAGGGATCTTTCTGAAATGCAAAACACCTTGTTTTAATTAAGGTAGCATATAAGGCTGATGCCACACGTGGCGTTTTTACGCTGCATATTTTCTCAGCCTAAAAACGCCACACAAGCCACACAGCCCCTGACTATGGCGTTTTTCAGCCTAGTACTGGTGACGTAGCAAATCCCGTTTCCATGGTGCTAATAGTGCGAAATAGTAAAAAACGCCGCGTATTTCTGCAAGGTCTGGCAGCTGCCTTTGTGTATACATAGGAATAGCTTGCTGTGCAAATACTGGCGTACTTCGGCAAACGCTTGAAAAATCCGTGGTAAGGCATTTCCTAGCGTATTTACGCATTGTGTGGTTTGCTTCGAGTCTTTTCAAGTTATTTCTATGGATGATGATATTGTGCGTTTTTCAGCCGCCGAGAGAATTAGAAAATACGCAGCGTAAAAACGCCACGTGTGGCATCAGCCTAAGGTGTAACACTGGGACTGCTGGCAAAAATGTGGATTTATGCTAGTATAGTTAATACCAAGTACAGGCACTGTCTAGTAAATAGAAAAGTGAGTTGACACAGAGTTAATTAATCATGGAAACTCATTACATGTTCTGTCTGGTCCACAGGTTGTACAAGTTAGAATCCTCAAAAGACTGGAAGAGTTGGCAAGGCATCTCCTAGCTTATTTACCATCATTCAGTGACAGCTGCAGGAGACATAAGGCATTGCAGAGCCATGCCAATAACGTTGCCTCAGCTTCCCTACAGAAATTTTGCTCAGGGAAATCAGCGTCTCCTTATATTTTTTTTTTTTTTTTTTTTAAGGAACAAATAATACTTAGTCAAGATAGTATCTGCACACACATGCACAAGCAAGCGCACTTTGCACGCACACACAGGAAAGGGGGGGGGGGGCAAATGGGGTAAGTAAAAGAAGAGGTTCCTGACTTGGGCCCACCCAGTGTTGCGCCCTAAGCAGGTGCCTCTTATGCCTACTCCTAGTTCCGGCCCTGTATGTACTGTATTAATCCAGAAAATGTAGGAACAGCAAAGATCAAGCTCCAGGCTGTGAGCTAAATACTTTTATTAAATTTATTGTTATAAACCTCTGTCTCCATATAACTGATGCATTAGCTGTTTGCTGTGGAAGCTGCCAGATACACAGAATTGAAGGGAAAGTAGAACGTTCCAAAGATAATTTGGTTCCTGTTGCTGGAAACTTGTTTCTTTGTAACTTTTCCAATATGAATGTATTTACATTTTAATACTCATTTCTCTCACTTTATTCCTACATTCATTTTTCACTTTTTCTTTGTTCATCTGTATGGATGACCATATTTTTTTTTTAAAAAAATTTTAAATTTCCAGGGCAGAAATAACCAGGGCAGAAGGAGAGGCAGGAAATGGAATGGACCTTTTTTCCAATATCTGTTATATACAACTTTATTATCACTGAAAGAGTGTAATTAAAGGGGTAGTTCACTTATGTTATCTTTTAGTATGTTACAGAATGCTAGCAAATTGCCATTGGCTTCCATTATTTATTGTTTTTAATTTTTGAATGATTTGCCTCCCTCTTCTGCCCCTTTCCAGCTTTAATATGGGGATCATTGACCCCGGCAACCAACAACGATTGCTCTGTGAGTCTACAATTTTATTGCTATCATTACTTTTTAATTACATCTCTTTCTATGCAGGTCCTCTCCTATTCATATTCCTGTCTCTTGTTCAACCCACTGCCTGGTTGCTAGTATAATTAAGACCCTAGCAACCAGATAGCTGCTGATATACCAAACTGGAGAGATGCTGAACAAAAATCTATATAACTGAAAGATTATACAAAAAAATAACCAATTGCAATTTATTGTATAAAATCAATGTCTACATCATACTAAAAGTTAATTTAAAGGTGAACAGCCCCTTTAATGTATATTGCTTAGAACATACATTTTTTCATTAGCCAAAATCATCTTTTTGGGTTTACATTCTCTTTTAAATGCATCACAACAATTCTAAGAGGCCTGCAGCCATTGAAGGGTTTCAAAACGTTTTTTCACTGCATGTGCTACCTAATAACAGAATGCATCATTTATTAAAGGAAGCAGTTCACCTTTAAATTCACACTGACACCATTGGTCAAAAAACTATTGGTCTATGAGGCTGCAATTATTGTTGTTACTTTTTATTACTTCGCTTTCCCTTCAGGCCCTCTCCTATTATATTACAGTTTCTCATTCATACCACATACCAGAGTGCTGTTACAAATTACAAAAAGTAAAATCAAGAGCCATTGCATTATGTATCACAATATTACTGTCTGCATCATACTAGGTCTTGATTTTACTTTTTGTAAAATCGAAATAATTTAACTATTACAAAAAAAACTTCAACAGCCCTCTGGTATGGGGTATGAATGAGAAACTGTAATATAATAGGAGAGGGCCTGAATGGAAAGCTAAGTAATAAAAAGTAACAATAATAATTGCAGCCTCATAGACCAATAGTTTTTTGACCAATGGTATCAGTGACCCCCCATTTGAAAGCTATAGTAGGAAGACAGCAAATAATTTAAAAAACTATATAAAAATAAATAAATAAATAAAAACTGATTGAAAAATTGGCAATAGGACATACTATATAACATATTAAAAGTTAACTGAAAGTTGAACTACCCCTTTTTGCCAACCCCGTATTTCCCCATATATCAGCGAAAGATCACTGAGCCGTGAAATGCTACAGGCAACAATGATTTGGTTACTTTTGTTGAGCAGCATATATTAAAAAATATTGATTTGCTTTTTATCCTTTTATTGTCAATTGTGTTATTTAATGTTCTGCAAATCTGTTGCTCTTTGCTTTAATATTTCCTTGTGTGATTTTGCCCAATTTTCGTTGCTGTAGAACAGTGCTGTCCAACTGGCGGCCCGCGACCCCCCTCTGTGTGGTCCCCCACCTGTCTGGCTGCTTTGATGGCTTACTTTTGTGTAAGCTTTAAATGGTATCAGTACTTTGATTAACTGCCCCTGCATGGTTCTCACCTCAGATTCAGGCTGCAAACCCTCTGTATTGTTTAAAAATGTAATCACACCTTTTAACCTCTGCATTGTTCACCCCCTGCAGTGTTCACACCTCAGGCTAAGACTGTAATCACCCACATTGGTCCCCTGTTCACACCTCAGACAGACTGTAGGAGCAGTAGAAACCCACAAATAATCCCAGTACACTACAAAAAGAACATATACTGAGGTGGTACTGCAATTAAAAAGTTTTTTTTTAATATATAGTTATTGTGCAGACTGTAGGAGCAGTGCCAGCATTGTGTCATTGTATGCTGCCTGTGAGCCATACACACAGGCAGCATAGGGAAAGCAGAGTATGGCACACACAGGCAGCATAGGGCAGGCAGGATAGGGAAGGCAGAGTATGGCACACGCAGGCAGGGTAGGGAAGGCAGAGTATGGCAGGTTTTTGCTGTACTACAACCATTAATATGGGTATGGTCATGTGATAACACGGGTGTGGTTTCAAGTGGGTGCAGTTTCAAAAAGGGGAGTGGTCAAAACTGGCTTCCATTATCGGCCCTCCACCACGTAGGTCTGAAAAATTCCGGCCCTCGGTGCCACAAAAGTTGGACAGCACTGCTTTAGAAGGCTGGGGGAGTAACGTGGGAACAACTACATTAGGAAGACTATGGCAAAGCAACTGAGGACATACAGTTAGCAATTACTTGATGGAAGGTATATTTTTTTTACAGGCGCAGCAATGGGAAGCAGTATTGGGTTAACTGCTATTACACAAGAGGGCAGATGCCTCAAACATTTCTCGGTTTCAATACGGAGAGCACAACAATAAGCCTCCCAGAATGTACCATTCACACTGTTATTGTTTTGGCTCATACCTCATCCAGAAAGGAATGCAGCCCTTTTCCAACGCAGCAAAGCATTGCACAATCCTTAGAAAAGCTGTGGGGTGAGTTTGACAAAGAGAAGGCACAGACAATGTGTAACAAAATACTTCCAGTCTGAGGGGTTGAAATGACTATTATGGAAGTTCTGGCTAAACAACCAAATTCTGCAGTACATGGAATTCAGAAATGCCTCGTATCAAAGCAAACAGAATAAGCATTTATTTTATCATTACTAGTGTGCAGACACATTCCACTGGCCATACCAGACACAATTCAAGGTTGTTCTTTAAGCCCCCATAACATTTAACTTCTCAGCTAAGTATCAAGCTCCAAAGCAAGGATCTGTGAGTATATAAAATATCTTTGCTAAAGTATAGGTGGCCATACACAGGCAGATTTGAGCTGCTGATATGGCCTGCTCCACTGATATATGCCAGGTTTGTGAATCTGGACAAGTATTGCATCGGCACTTTGATGTGGTCCTTGTCTAATAGGTCTTAAAAAAGTAGGAGTAGCGTCAGTTCAATTTGGCCCAGTATGTGGGTGGGCAAATCTGCCCAGATTCCCTTTAGTTATCCTACCAAAACAAACAAACCCGTTAAAAAAAATGTACAATCTTGTATAGCTGATTAAATACATACCTTAGTTACATAGTTACCCTACTGAAGGGAACAAACTTACAAATAAAAAAAATCATGTACAATGTTGTAAAAGGTTCTAGTTCAGTGATTCTCAACATTTTTTCACTAAAGCTTCCTATGCTTATTACAGTCAACACCCAGACCTCACCCATTTCAGAATCGCTACTAAAATTACAATTAGTTACAGGTTACTGTTATAAAAAAGCATGACTAGAACAACAGGAATACAAAGTTTGGGTTCTATATATAAGTAGCAGTTGCTTCAGCCAAGTATAGTGAGCACGGAGTCCATTCAGGTCTCACCAGATCAGGAAGCAGGTCTTACAAGTGAGAAATAAACACTGTAGCATTTCATACAATGGATGCACATAAGATTTAAAACCCTATATAAATGGTTTTAGCCTCAGTTTGACTAAGGGCACTGTTATACTAGCCATACACAGAAAGATCGGCCTGTTTGGCAAGGTCACCAAACAAGCAGATCTTTGGTCACATCAACTGCCTTTTTAACTCCTCGCCCAGTGGAATTTCATACCAGAAGTGATAGATATCGGAGTTATCTCAACCAGATATTAATTGGGCAAGCATTGTTTTGGCCCCACATAGGCCTCTAACCTGCTGACTGTTTGGAGTGGCTGAGCTAACACCCAATGTTGGAGCACTGCTTCTAACAAGGTGATCTTAGAACTAGAATGCATTTTATTTGGAGTACTTTGGTATACAAGGCTTAAATCTTTAAAAAAATGTGTGTAAATACACAACCTCACCTAGGAGTAGCAGTCATATCTGTGTATTTAAATATATGCTCATTAGGTCTGGTAAGAGCAACATTAACATTAACATTTTCATGGTAATGTACTGTAATAGAATAGAGTTATAAAATCAAAGTGCACATGGAACCAAAGCAAGTTTAAAAGTCTACAGTGTTCCAGAAATTGTTCTCGAGCTCGGACAAATCGCCACACATGAAAATAAACATCTGTCTCCCACAAGCCAGCTAACAAATCAAGGCTGAATGTCTGCTCAGCGTATGAAACCCAACCCTCCAAGACCTGTTCCGACACGTTGAAACAACAGGTTTCCAGGCTGAGAATGGCAGCTTTGTTCAGTACAGTTATGGTGAACAAAATTCATAGCAATATGAATGCCCCAGCAACACAGGGTGTAAAGGCACATGTACTGGTCATAAACACTGGCCACAGCAGTGATACCCAACCAGTTGCTCATAAGCAACATATTGCCCACCACCCCCTTTCATGTTGTTCCCAGAAGCCTCAAAGAAGGTGCCCATTTTCAAATTTCGGGCTTGAAGGCAAGTTTTGGAAGCACAGAGACAGTTTTACTTCAAGCAGAGCCTTTTGCAGGCCAGCAGTCCACAAGGTGCAACCAAATAGCCAATCACAGTCTGTATTTGGCACTCCCAGTTTTTATGCTTGTGCAGCTCACAGTAAAATAAAAGTTTAGGGAGCCCTTGGTTATAGCATAGATCCATGGGAATGGGTAGCAAGCAAAAGTATCCTTCTACAGACTCTTGCAGAACATAAATTTTAATAAAAATTTAATTTTTATTTTTTTAAAGCTTGAGCACTGGATAAGGTATAGATATGGTGATACGTTACCCACACAACTCCTTACACTATAAAAGGAAGAATCTGGTATAATAGCCAACAATGATGACTAGGGTCTTATAAGTTATGTCTCCACTAGTTAATTTAGTTCATTAAGTTATTTAATTTAGTTAATCAAGCTATACAAGTGCTTCCTTGTTTACCTTATTTACAAATATCTTACTGATTTTATTACCAAAAGTGAGGTCGGACACTTTTGAATATCAATACATTTGATTTAATGTTAACATAAAGTGACAATACTGATGGAACTGATTAAAAATGCTTGGGGTTTAACCCTACATGTATGTGCATTATCGGATATGAACATCAGATAAACATAAGAAAAAATTAACTATTATTCCGCTAAAATGTGTATGCTAACGTTTGTATAGTATTAACAAAAATTATGCTTGCCATGAAAAATTTGAATAAAAATGACAATATTAAATATATTCCAAATAAAAAATCAACTTGAGCAACAGTGCTATAGTTACTTTATGAAAGCACTAATCAGATAGTGGCCATGCAAACAACAAAGCAAAGTCCAAACAAAATAGCACTTCAAAAAAATTTCAAACTTTTTTTGACACACACGGTTGGACAGACTGCTCACATGAAAAAAAAATGGTCTGCACCTATTCCCAGAAATTGCTAGAAATTGTTCTTGATGCAATTTGCATGTGTGTGGATACTTTGCGACCCAAATCTTACTGCCACACAAAAGCTAGATACTGGAAATCAAGACTAAGGCTATGCACATAACGTCATTTTAAAGAAGTGAATTGTTTGGTGAAGATTGTATTTGCCACGTGTGCTAACTGTTCTCACATTTCCCTGTGGGTCTACACCCATGGGAATAGAGACCAACCCTGAACACAACAATATCTGAGCAAGACCTATTTTTACTGCGTTTAGAATTGGTCTCCATTTCCATAGGTACAAAAAACAAGACAAGCAGTGTAGATTAACCACCAACAAGATAAGCACCATGGCCATTCCCATTTATTAGAAACGCTAATGTAAATCAGTGAAATGTTCTGTGAACAATTAAAATAATAAGCCCTTACTTTACTGCTTATTTAACCCTTGTAATGCCAGCTTCTTTTTGACCTACCACACTGCCAGATAAACAGCACAGAATAAGAAATGTAGAGTCTACGGTGCCAGCACTAGAGCCAGCTCACAGATTCTATTATCCATGGCACTAAATGGGTTAACAACTCAACAAATTTTAGTTATTACAAATTAATGCCTTGTGGAACTCTCTGTTGATGCTACAAGAATACTTAGAGATAGCCTTGCTAAAGTACTTAATTGATGGGACTGATGGGAATACAGTAGAACAGACATTTTACGTTTTTCAGGGGACCTTGTAAAATCAAAGAAAATGTAAAATCAGGGAAATGTATTATGCATTATAGTCTGGTGTGACAACAAAAAATGTAAAATGTGAGAAAACATAAAATCAAGGTATGTAAAGTTGAGGTTTCACTGTAATGCACAATCTCTTTAAAGTGCGAAGGAATATGTCAATGCTGTAAAATTAATAATGGCCAGGCGATTATACCAGATATTGGTGTGAACCTATGCACACTGTCATGCTAAGAGCTTGATGTAGCATGTTATGCTAACACAAGCTAAGAGGGGGCAGAAGGAAACTATACATTTAACGCCTAATATTTTGTTTTAAGAGTAGCTATTTGCTTATAAAGACCAAGAAGGGGCCCCCAGAAGAGGACCAGTGGTCAGTCAGTTTAGTCAAATGGTTATTTGCATTGCATGTGGCCAATATAAAGCTGCTACAAAATATGACAACTTAAAAACCCGAATAAGATGCACAATTAGTCGATTTCACAGATCATACTTCATTCCTGTTAGACATGTACCAACTAAACTTTTTATCTGCCAATGTACCCTTTCAGAGAGTGCATGGTGCCTTGGCAGATGGGTTGGTGAGAGTGGCTGCACCTAGTCTTCACTGGCTGAATACCTCTATGCTGTCTTGCTTGCAAAAATGAAAAGTGTATACATTTGCATGAAAAGCGTAATATTGTACAATGAAATATGGTTTAGGTTAATGGCACACGTGGTATTGCTCTGCCAGCAAAAAAAAAAAAATCCTTTTTCATGGTGAGGATTTGTGATATACTGAAACTATGTGATCAGTGCTTATGCCTACTACAACCCTAGCAAGTATGAGAAAAAGCTTAAATATAAAACCACAGAAACTTTACTACATGAAATCCAACCCTCTAATGACATAACTCATTTTAAACATTGTGAAAAATTAAATGTGATGTTATAATTAAATAAAAATATTTATTCTTTTTTTAAGGAACCGGAGGTAAGGCAAGTATGCAAGTATTTATTTTCAGTATGTATACAAGTATGAGATCTGTTTTCCAGAATGTTTGGGACCTGGGATTTCCCAGATAACTTGGATTGACAAACCTTAAGTCTACTCAAAAATCATTTAAACATTAATTAAATCCAATAGAATTGTTTTACCCCCAATAAGGATAAATTATATCTTAGTTTGGATAAAGTACAATTAAGAAGTACGATTTTTAAGGTTATATGTTTTATGGTACTCTCTCAACATAAGCAGAAACAGGAACTAAGATTAAAAAAAAAATAGAAGTATGAAGGTAACTTTAGTGCAATGGTGTTTTTAATGTCATAAGGCTATATATTTATTAGCGAGGGTCTACCTTTATTGAAGTAATCAATAATAGTCAGGATCTAAAAACTTCAGTGCAGCCATGGGACAAGCTATACAGACAGTGTTACGTTTAAACAAATATCCCACTGGTTCAAAGATTAATGGGACGTACAAAGAACAACGGCGTTGTTTGTGGACAATGCTGAATCTACTGGTTGAGATAGATAGATGCTTATCAGGCCAGTTAGTTGGATGAGAAGCATATGCTCCCCCATAGGTTTAGGAAATCTGTACAGTATCCAATTAACAACCCAGTAACCAAAACGGTCAAATACTTAAACTGATCTGTGGGCTGCTAGCTTTTTAAAGAGAGGTCTGATCTGATCAACCAAATTGATGGGCAATTAGGGCAAGGTAAAAAAATCGATTAGCCCCAACGGCAGGATCCACTTGGTGCCTGTGCAAAGTTGTTCACCACGGCCCTCATCCATTGCCTGATGTGGCCGTCAACTAACAGCACTAACATATAAAAAGAAATGTTGATATTAAAGGTTTGTTTTTTTAAAGCTTCAGCTAGACAGAATGTCCAACCCCCACGTTTCTGCAACTAACTTAAAAAATACAAATACGAGAAGATGACTACCCTAATTATGTTACCGTCAGAAGGACACAGATCAGACGTACCTGATGTAGATTTTGTAGTATTTGTAAAAAGACAAAGCTGGTATCAGAAGTAAATCTATTTCATGTATAGATAAATGCTAAACTTAATTATTTCTGTTATTATTAAATTATATTAATTCTATATATAATGTTGTGCAGAGAATCCATGTGCCAGAGAATGTCCCTACACTTTATAGCTTACAATCTAAATATAGTACATAAAACACATGGAGCTTAAGTGACTCAAGGATTAAACACAGATGTTGTCACCAAGGATCAAACCAAGGTCTCAGCCCAGTACAATCACTGACCCAATCCTCCTCCTCTATGCAGAAAGTATCAGTGCAGTTTACAGCTGAGAGACTGGAAAGGGAAAACACATTTATTCCTACAGTTCTTTTCTGTCAATTTTATAGATTGAGATTTTTGCCCCCAAAGGTCCATATGTTTTTTCAGTTCTTTTATCTAAAAGTACTGAAAGAGTAACATGGAGTGACAAGGGAGTTGTAGCACCAGCTGGCATGGTGAATGCTGAAACTTTTTTAAGCAGGGAAGGAGGGGATAGGGAGATGAGAGACATTTTGCAATTGGCTGTGTAAGTGTTTTGGGGTGTGCTGAAATTCTTAGCTGTGCTGCACAGATAAGAATATCCAGATTGCCTGTTTGTAGATGGACGTTTCATGATTAAACGCTTACGTGCTGGTTGATTTTGACCATATTGCCCGATCATATAAAGCTGTTCCGATTGCTTAGCTGGGACAAACTGAACAATATAAAAGGTGTCCAAACACATATGGCCCCTCATACATGACCCATCTGTTTTATCTGGTTGGTTTATATAAGGCCATCTTTATGCAGATTCACTTAGTATTTAGATGTCTATACCAGTGACTGTTAATTTGCAGTAGCCTGCACTTTTTCCCTATGCTTAGGTGTATGCTTTATCCAGATGCGCCTATGGCAGACGAGGCACTCACAGAGGAGGCTGCATGGCAAGTGCCTCTAGTGACACACTGAGCTCTAGCTGGTGCTACTCAGGCAGTTCTTGCCAGAGCCATCACCCACTGTAGCACTAATGCAGATGGTTCAGGTCAAGAACCAGTGCTTTCAGGCCAGAGGACAAATGTTGGACCAAGATGAAAGAATAAATCTTCCCTTAATTACTGCATATTTATCATGTGCCAACATACTACCCAGTGCTATACAATACAATGATAGTAGAGAGAGAAGAACCAAATAAATATCATTTGTAAAATAATAAGGCAATATACATTAAACTATACCTAAAATAATAACCCATCACACACAAAACTCTCAAATATTCTATATTGGTTACCATACAATCCATCACCTGACTTACGCCAACTGCTAGTTTAAGACTAAAGCCAGAAACAAAAGATTGGCAACACTGCATTTCCCCCGAAGGCCAGCAGGTGTTGGAAGTTCTTGGATGTATTCACAAGCAGGTAAACTGAAACTAGGGGGGCCATTTACTAACATTCTGATTTTTTCCCCCGATACAAGATGCAGAAAAAAGTTTGCTAAGCAACAAAACAGCTAAAAATCAGAATTAGACAATTTGCCAGCTAAAACTTGTCAAAATCACGTATGAACAATACAATAGCAGATGAAACTGACAGAGGTTTTCAGATCTTCCCCAATATGCCCATTTAATGATGGCCAAAATATCAAATTAAATTGGGGATATATGGGCGTTTGGAATGAGGACTGCATCAATGAGCCAATGCTGTTGCCAATCCAATGGCAAAATCAAACCTGGCTGATGGAGATCTGGGCTATTTTAGGCCAGATATTGGTCAAGCAGGGCCATTGGGGATAGATAAGCTGCTGAATTGGTCTGAAGGACCCTAATTGGCAGCTCAAATCTGCCTGTGTATGGCTCCCTTTATTTCCTTGGTTGTAACCATAAGGATTAACAAAGCTTTTCCGTAACTTTTTTCTACAGACCCAGTACCTTAAAAGTTGTCAATTTGGGTCTAGCCTAAATAAAAGACTATCATGGAAAAAGTATCAGAAGTATTTGCCTAATAAAGGCAAATATAATTCTAAGCAACTGAAATATACATTCATTCATTATTTATATACATTATAGCTATTAAAAGCTGTGTTTGTCCTTTCCTATTCTCTGCGCTAGTTGTTATGACTTTTGAAACAATGTAACACAAGCAGCAGACTGCCTTGTTGGAGGGGACTGGCTTTTGCAACATTGTTTAAAAAGTTATAACCAGGAGTTCAGTAAATGCTGCTTTCATTAGCAACGTGCAGCTTACTCTTGTAGGAACATACACACAGAAATATGCTAACGGATTAAAGTGCAATTTATACAAATAACCTTCAACATGGCAACACATGCTGACCACTAAAGAGTTCTAATATAACACCCCATCTCATTCCACATAACATGGATAACGATGAAATAAGACCTAAAGATAAAAATTGTTCTGTGCATAACAGAAGAAAATGTTATTCTAAGCAACTTGCTGTTAAGGGGGGTTTCATTCTCTTTCAGTTAGGGTGCTAACACATGAGGCGCTTTGTCACCCGATGAGAAATCTCTCTCTCTTTCGGAAACAATGCACCCAACAATACCTGCCCCTTCTAATTAGTTGGATTCACTGCATGTTAAAGACATTACGTGCACCAATCCGGAATTGCTTAAGGGCTCTGGTACACGGGGAGATTAGTCGCCCGCGGCAAAACTCCCTGCTCGCGGGCGACTAATCTCCCCGAGTTGCCTTCCCCCTGCCATCCCACCGGCGAACATGTAAGTCGCCGGCGGGATGGCAGACGCGGCGGCGCGATTTCGCGCAAATCGCCGAAAAAGACTCGCGAGGCTTTTTCGGCGATTTCCCGAAATCGCCCCGCCACGTCTGCCATCCCGCCGGCGACTTACATGTTCGCCGGTGGGATGGCAGGGGGAAGGCAACTCGGGGAGATTAGTCGCCCGCGAGCAGGGAGTTTTGCCGCGGGCGACTAATCTCCCCGTGTACCAGAGCCCTAAAAATGCAACCTTCCCCATTTTTGGGTTAGGTGCAAAAAAGGATGGCTGCACATATTGTGTTTTACAGGCTACGATTCCAAATAACAAAAAGGGCCAAGTATTTAGGGGAGTTTCATCGCCTGTGGAAGAGATTTACCACCGTATGTGACATGGCCTTTAAACAACATCTCAGTAGTTCTTAAAAGGGTTATTCTGAAACAACTTGCAATTGGTTTTCTTTTTTTTTTATTATTATCTGTGGTTTTTCAGTTATTAAGTTCTCCAGTTTGTAATTAGCTTTGTAAGTAGCTATCTGGTTGCTAGGGTCTCGTTTTCCTTAACAGCCAGGCAGTGGTTTAAATAAGAGACTACAATATGAATAGACGGAAGCCTGAATAGAAAGAAAAAGAATTTAAAGTAAAAATTATAATAAAATTGTAGCCTCCTAGAACAATAGGTTTTTATAAATAATGAAGGTCAATGGCAAAGCTACTAGCAATGGGATATTCTATAACATTAACTGTTAACCTTAAGGTAAACCACCCCGTTAAGTTATTTGAAATTACTATAGAACTCAGTATCATCTTTACATTCTCTGCTCTAATTCCTTAATAAGAGAACAGTTGATTAAAAGACCTGGAGAACTAACCTTTGCTACATTGTTCCAGAACCAAAAAACAGAAAAGAATAAAACACTGCTTTCAGCTCTAATTATATTTATATCCCCCTCCTGGCTGCCCTCCCTTGTACAGGTAACATAGCCGGCCCTCCCATTTCTGTTGAAACTCTGCAACAGCATCGAATCACGGCATGAAGTTTTTCTAAAGAAAAGCCTTGGCTGACATGATTTGCTGCTCCCCCTTTCTTCAGACTGGATGGTCAGCAACCTGACACACTTGCACTATAGGCAGCACTCATGAACAGCACAGTTAAAAACATGCAAAGGCATCATTAGTTCCTTCATTCTGCTCCCCAATGAGCAAGGTCTTTCCTGCTGCCACCACTGACAGATCAGGAAAGTCTAGATTCAACATGGCAGCTGCTAAGACATGAATGTTTTGGATTATCCAAATATCATATATCAGGTTGGGGGTATTCAGGATGCAGAATTCTGTGGGACTAAAAATGAAATATGATGCTTTCTTACATTCCCCTTTAAAAGACAAAAAAAGGTCAATTCTCTGGGGAATGCCAATATATTAGACCCCCCCCCCCCAACCTCAACCCAGCAATTCCCCAGGACGACACTACTTTTATGAAAAAATACAGCACAGCTCCAGTTTGTCATGTTTCTCACCTTTCCCAGTCCAATGACAGACTGATGACACTAATGTCATTCTCAGTTTTCTAATGACTCTCTACTCCACACCTCCTGCATACAGGAGTTTAAATATGTGCTGGGGACCTGGGAAAGGTAATAAACATGGCAGCACTATTTTTTTTTTTTTTTTTTTTTTACTAGGACAGTAAATTTTTCCCTCTAAAAGCAGCATTGACCCAGGAGGAAAAAATTTAGTGTCTGAATTCACTGGAGGGGGGGGGGGTATCTTGGCATTCCCCCCAGTGAAGTAGTCTTTTCTTGTCCTTTAATGTATTTTGGAAAGTTACTTAGAAATACATGTCATTGAGCAAAAAAAAAAAAAAATACAGAGCAAAACTGTTTTGGGGTGATCAAAGTGTCTGCACTCTGCCGAAACATATATCTACTATATATATATATATATATATATATATAAGTATGGAAGGATATGAAGGATAATAAAGGCCCCAGATGTGGTCCAAAATGCTGGACACACAATATAAAAAAACATTAAAGATTAACAAGATGATGTGTTCTGGTCCATTTTCAAAGTGTACATTTTTATATACATATTTATGTAAACACATATACGTAACTAGTGGCAGAAGTAGCAAGAAACTTAATGAACACTGTGCACCCCACTCTAGTGTACTCAAAATATTAAAGTACACCAGTCAAGCTAAAATTAATTTTCAAACACACAATGTAATTATTGAAGACATACAGTAATAAAACTGTTTATGCCAAGGATAAGCTGGGGCCCTAAGCTGCAGTGTAGCTAAGCTAGGAGCTGCTGATTTAAAACCAAGGGGCAGCTGGAAGTACAAACAGCCTTGTGTGATTGCTCTTACTACACAAATCCAAAACATCCCACCCCCTCCAGACACAACTTCCTGAATGTCCCACCTCATTTACACTGCCTGGGGGCCTCACTGAGCCCACACAAAAGCCAAGCAACCTGAATTTCTCTAACCAGTGCCCCTGCAACTATGGGCTGTTAACAACTGCCAGGGTTGTAGTTCACCCGAAGTAAAGCTACAGATTTAATGAAATAGAATGTGCAGCAAACGATGAAAAAAAAAAACCCAATAGTAGCAGCAGTATTGCCATACATTAGAGGTGCCCAATGCGAACCCTAAACTGATATGGGCATGATAAACACGGGGATTTATGGCACACTCTTCAGCAAGGCAGGGGGAATAATATGAAAGTTTCTCAGCATATAAACAAATCTAAACTGAGGCAATAATAAGACTCTGTCCTGGGACAACCATTGCAAGCGCGTTTTACAGCTTTATTGTAAGAGAATGAAAGCGTAAGTTGCCCATACCCAGCAATAAGGTATATTTACCCTTTAGACACCACCGTACCCCGCTGTTACGAGAAGTATTTAGGCAGCGTGCAGTTCATATTACTTCAAGTGGCATTTCGTGCAGGTTCGCTCTATGCCTGCGCCCGTATCCATAATTAAAAAGGCCCACAGGAATAATCTCTGGCACTTACCAAACGCAAAGCTGGGGCCCCCTCCAAAGAGAAGGAGGCTGAAGGCGATAAAGAAGGCCGGTAGCTCCGCCATAGTAATAGCCGCACAGCGCCCACAACCTGCGCGACCACGAACGACCCAGACAGACAAGCGTATTCCGGGAGCGCGTCCGCACGACGCCTCCAGCCAGAGAAAGCTGTCTAGCGCTTACTCTTGCGTTCCAGGCCTCACCTCCACAATTCACAACACCACAGAGTAAGGCGGAGAATGAAGGCGCCTATTGGGTCCAGACTGAAACCACGCCCCCATCAGTTTATAGGTGGTTCCACCAGTCTCTGACGTCAAAGCCGCTATCTTTTGTTTCGGATGGGTGAGTCGCGCACTTTCGGGAAGAGATGTGTGCGCGCATTAAAGAGACAGTGCACCGTGGTGTTGGCTTTGAGCCGGCATTTATTAAAGCGCCTGGCTGTCTGGGCCCGTCCTGCAAATAGACACATTCCCGAGACTGGACGGGGGCGCCTGAGGCCATCCTATGGAGCGGCAGGCGCGTCATACGTCACAAAATCATGCATCTTGAGCTGGGAACGTATGTAAGCAGATAGGCTGTTAGCCATGGCAGGTTTCTAAACCAGGGTTTTCCACAAGCGATTTTATTGTTTTTTGCTTTTAAAATGTAATTTTTCTGCCAGTTATTACTTTCACACAGCAAGAGACAGTCTCACGCCGAGTCTATCGTGTAACATTGTTTCGGAAAATGGGAAATAAACCTCCATTCCAATGTTTATATTGTTCTCTAATGCATCAAATCCTGCTTCATAATACCGGGATTGCTGCATGTGATCAAGGAACAGCTCTACCTTAGCTGAATCTCTCTCTCTATAAGGAGAAAATAGGCGTTATAGGAAAAGGAACACCAAAACGTGCCTGCTTACTTGTATGCACAAATATAAGGTGTTGTTACCCTGGCTGCTAAAAACTGAATGAAGAATGTGATGGAAGTGCATATATAAAAGAAAAAAATATATATAATAGTGTAATACGTACGTTACACAACCAGTGCGCAAAGTGACAAAAGTGTGTGCCTCCACCGAAAGTGCTAAAAATGCACACTCACCAGATAGCATTAATGTTGTGCCAAATGTAGAACCAATGATATATATTGATTGGAGAATCCGCCCAATCCGTTTCAATACCTCAGAAGTTAAAAATCAGGAAAAAGCCAAAAATAGCATAATAACATTTATTAAATAACTTGACCCTGCACAATACAGGCTACTCACAGAATGTAGAGATAAAACAATTGAATAAAATCGCTCTTGATTCAGAAACATTACTACAATCTATATACATGAGCTGCTGTGTATCTATGGGGGCAGCCATCCAAGTTTCTCTAGGGCATATATTTACAAAGCAGATAAACTGTGTAAAAAAAAAAAAAAAAAGCCTTTTTGGATCTTACATAGTCAGAAAACAGTCAGGTGACATTCATGGCTCTATACCCTTTTTAAATGGCTGAACAAGTGTTGCCAAGAAATTGTATGTTCTGGTTGAACAGATACAAACTTCAAACATATTTTTAAACACACTATTTTCAGGGCCTCCAGTCCACAGCAAAAGTTTGTAATCTCTTGTGAACAGGGCAGGGCCTTCTGATCCCATTTTTATTCTGTAAACCCTTGTTTGTTACCTTAAGACCCCTTTAATATAAGGCTAATGTCCTAAGGAGCATTTTAGTCACCCACTGTAGCACAGATCTATCACAGGCAACTAAATCTCTCTATGGGACTTTAGCCTTATATTAATTTAACAAACAAGGGTTTAGAGATTAAAAATGTAATCACTGCGGCTTTCTGAAGTCAAGCGAAGTTGCCTGCAGGAGGAAAACTGAAGTGATGGCTAGGCCATTCCACCAGCGATTCCCTTTGTTGCCAGTGGAAAGGCATTTCTGAGGGATTAGTCGCCCACGGTGGCAGAGATCTATAGCAAGCGACTAAATTTCTTTGTGGGACATTAGCTTTAAAGGACAAGTCAACCCAATATATTTTTTGCCTAATAAAAGAAAACAAAATTTCAAGCAACTTTACAAAATACATTTATTACAAATTTGTAATGATTTTTGCATTATTTGTATGTATAATTGCTAATAAAAGCAGTGCTTGCCTGTCCTTTTCTATTCTCTGCCCTGGTGGCTCTGGCATCTAAAACAATGTAACACAGGCAGCAGCCTGACAGACCTGACTTGCTGGAGGAGACTGACCTTTTCAACATTATTTAAAAAGTAACAACCAAGAGTTCAGCAAATGTTGCTTTTAATAGCAATTACATTTACAAACATTCATATTAAAAAAAGTTGCATAGAATTATATTTTCTTTTATTAGTCAAAAAATATTTTTGGGGTTGACATGTTCTTTATGAGCTGCATGAGAGCAGGACCTATCATTCCCAAAGGGTTGAAGCAGTACAATCTTCCTGTACTAAATCCTATAGAAGCATCAACCTATCCCAGAGTATGGTTCCTACCTGAGCAGCCTAGTCTGTAAAACACCTGCCAAGGCTGGGACGGGCATTACAAATTTGCCATCAATGTAGTTGCTGGTAAATTTATAATACCCTTAGGTTTAGCCCTGTTCTGCACCCAATCCGCTCCAATTAACTTTTTTCATCTTGATCCGGATTCAGATAACTGTGAAAATTAGATGTGGCTGGGCAGCATGCCATCCTGAAAAATGTGCCTGAGCCAATGTGATCTTCCCACAAATCCTGACCTGTTTCTCTGCTCACAGAATCAGAAAGTGCAGTGCTGTAGGTAAGGCTTTTTGGTATGCCAATTTTACTTTACTGGGGAACTGACCAAAAGTGGAGTAATCCTAAAAGTTTTTAGGTAGAGCTCAGCACAGTTCACAAGAGAGAAAATTACTCTGCTCTCCCTTTATTTCTATAGGTTTGTAAGGGGCATTTGTATCAAAAGGTGAAAGTGAGGGTCCAGCCACTCGTAAATGTGGATATAAACGTTCCATAAAAATGAATAGAGAGCACCAAAAATTTCACTCTTGGTTTTGGTCTTCTGACTAACACCAAATTCAAAAAGATGTTATCCTCAGTTTAAGATTTTTGCCCCAGCCTACAATGACAGGAGTATGTGCTGTTGGAGTGAGCCAATCAATGAGCCAATGAGGTCTTTTATTAGACATGAAAATCAAACCTGCCTGATTGACACCTGTCTGATTTTTGCCACATATCTGTTGGG
Source organism: Xenopus tropicalis (assembly GCF_000004195.4). Lineage (NCBI taxonomy): Eukaryota > Metazoa > Chordata > Amphibia > Anura > Pipidae > Xenopus > Xenopus tropicalis. Next base: position 135,119,611 of record NC_030678.2, on the reverse strand, counting down.
TAGATCATCAGGACCCCATACAGGTGTTTGCCACGTCACGTTTGTACCCTGGCTCAGCGGTACAGACTGCTGAGCAGGAGCACATGCTCTACGCCAGGAACACTGGTCAGCTTTCAGTAATCATGCTTCTGCTCAGTGATGGCAGCCCTAAATCCTGAGCCCAGGATTCCCTCAATCGCCATAAATAATGGTTGGCCACACCTTGGCAAAGTGGATCTCTTATTAGTGAAGTTATTCCTTTGGGTGCCTACCACCTCAAGTGTTACACTGTCACAGAATATGCAACATCTCTGCATTAGATAGAATAGCATATAGTTTAAATGAAATTAAACAACTGTTTCTCAAACTATTGTCCAAAAAATCTGAATCACATGCTATGATCTACTGGTCCTGGAGGGCTTGCCCCTACATAGTTTTTACCTATGCACCACCACCTGATGCCCCTGAGTCAGCCTGTCTGTCTACGCTGAACACTTCTCTTAATTCATGCACCCAGGACTGCCACTTGAAACAGAGATTTATTGTATGCATTGTAGGCAAAAACCAGAGCAGATGTCTGTGTTCATGAAAAACTCACTCACCACCTTCCAAGCTCAGCTCCTGAACAGAGAACAGAGTTAGTGTCAAACAATGTTAATTGGTAATGCAGCCACTTACACTGATAAATAGTTAGTTTTATACATGGTGGGGGTAATGGATATTATCAGGGGCACAGCTGCCATGAGGCCAGTTGAGAAACTCATCTCAGGCTCTGGAAGTTACCAGAGAAGGAAAAAAAACTTTTAGGGCACCCCCCCCCACATCCCCCACCACCAATTCGGGCTGTAATCCCTATACTGTTCACACCTTTAAGAATCTGCATTTATCACACCTTTAAATCATGCATTGTTCACACCTCAGACAGACTGTAGGAGCAACACCAGAATTGTGTGTCACTGTATGTACTGCATCACAAACTACTGATGTTGGAGTGGCTATGATCAGTTTCTTGTATAGTCATGATAGGTTTCCCTGTCTCCTGCATGTTCCATATTCTGCCTGTCCTGTGCTGCCTGTGTGTGCCATACTCTGCCTGCCCTACCCTGCCGGTGTGCCATACTCTGCCTGCCCTATGCTGCCTGTGTGTCCCATACTCTGCCTGCCCTACCCTGCCTGTGTGCCATACTCTGCCTGCCCTATGCTGCCTATGTGTGCCATACTCTGCCTGCCCTATGCTGCCTGTGCGTGCCATACTCTGCCTGCCCTATGCTGCCTATGTGTGCCATACTCTGCCTGCCCTATGCTGCCTGTGTGTGCCATACTCTGCCCGCCCTACCCTGCCTGTGTGTGCCATACTCTGCCCGCCCTACCCTGCCTGTGTGCCATACTCTGCCTGCCCTATGCTGCCTGTGTGCCATACTCTGCCTGCCCTATGCTGCCTATGTGCCATACTCTGCCTGCCCTATGCTGCCTGTGTGTGCCATACTATGCTTGCTCTACACTGCCTGTATGTGCCATAAGCTGCCTGTTCTACTCTGCCTGTGTGTGCCATACTCTGCCTGCCATACTCTGCCTGCCTTACCCTGGCTGTGTGTGCCATACTCTGTTCTACTCTGCCTGTCTGTGCCATACTCTGCCTGTGGGAGAGGAGTCTGGTAGAGGTTTGTTTGCATTTGGAAATAGTTATTATATAGTCCCTCAGGTGTTTATATGCTGGGGGTTGATGTGCTATCCACAGGGGAGGTGGAGGCATATGGATTTAACAGTGTGGCTTAATATGACTTCATTAACTTTTTTTACATATGAGTGATGGGGCATATACTTGCAGTGAGCACCAAATATTTCTTATTTTGATGTGCTACCACCATTAATGTGGGCATGGTCTTAAAAGTTCTTGTGATAACATGGGTTTGGTTTAAAAAAGGGGAGTGGTCAAAATTATCGGCCCTCCACCACATAGGTCAGGAAAATTCTGCCCATTGGTAGCACAGAAGTTGGAAAGCACTGCCCTAGGCTAATGTAAGATTTGATATGATATTTATAATAATATTATTCACCCATCTTACTTGGGTTACTGTGTTTTTGAGAAGCAGACTAATAAATCCAGACTAATTAATCCATACCAATATGTCTATAGGAAAGGGAATATATTGAATAATAACACAAAACATGGTGGTCTGGTTCCTTCTCTCCAGCAGGTCCATCATGGCTTCTCTCTGCAGGCTCTTGCACATCTGCTCTGCAGTCCTCACGTGCTGTCTGGTAACAGGCCTCCTCTCAATACTGTCCAGTCCACATTTATACACATTTTAGCAACTGCCCCTACAGCTAATATCCCAACTGATCATATGAGTTTGATAAAAACCACACCTTGCTCATTGTTCAAAGAGTGTTAAGTGAATTTCTCACATATACAGAAATGTGTTGTTATGTCTCCTGTACCAAACATACTGCCCAACAGCCATTCATAGGAAGGGGCTGATTTATCAAATTCAATTTTTTTCCAAGATTCAAATTTTCTTGCTAAAAAATTCCCAACTTTAAATTATGGTTTCCAAAACTGGAGTGTTCAATATTTATTAAGCAGAACATGTGTTTTAAAAAAAAAAAAAAAAAACCACCAGTGTAAAACTTTGTCATCTAGAAGCTTGCTAGTTCATGTAGAAGTAAACTGGAGTTGTGCTGGGCAAAATGTATTTATTATTTTAATTGGAGTTTTAAAAAAAAATGTAAGAGTTTGTAAACCCATTGAATAAGAATACAACTTCATACATTGATGTTTCTTTAACTGCTTAATTTGATTGAGTTTTTTTATAATCACATTTTTAAACACGTAAGCAAATATTTGAGTTTAGTTAAATTTCAAGTTTATTTAAATTGAAAAAAAACTCTAAAATGCACAAATTCCCTGTCTGTACCCAGGTTCAAGGGCACAAAAAACTCTAAAGACTTTCAAAAAAGACTTTTCTGGTGTTTCATGTGATTTCTGAGGGAGCACACAGCCCATCACTCAAGGGAAAGGATGCAAAAGGGCAATATTTACTGATATATATATTCTAGTTTGGCGAGATTCTTTAATAGGTCACTAAACATATTATAAACTATTTGTTGGTTAAGTATTCATTCTGTAAATTCACACTGTGAATCCTATGATCCCAGGGGGTGACCATTAATTCTTAAAATGGCAAATTTCTATTTAGGATTACCCAATAGCACATACAAAATAATATTTTTATGAAAATGGTTTAGATGAAGCAGAGTTTTACACCTGTTTTATGCAATATACAGTATTTTTTATAGAGATCTATATTTTTATAGAGGCATTGTTTGGGGTATAGTTTTCTATTAAGTTAAAATTCAAGTTTCTCAACTTCAGTTAACTAAATAAACTATTCACCACAAAAAAAAAATGGCATTATGGTTGCTTTAGGAATTTTGTAATGCTAACAACTGGCAGCAATCGAGTACCTTTGGGAAAGCAGGGTGTTTATTAGTAGAAGAGTGCACTGAGATCACATACCCCCTGTGCACTTGGCCAGAATCCAAACATAATAAATGATTAGTAAAATAGTTTGTGTTATACTGGTGTATATGCATTACTTGCAGTAATATATACAGTTGCATTGTTCCAAATAGTTCAATGACAGGGTTTATTATGCTGGCTTCCTTTGGGACTTAAAGTTAAATAAGGGCTAACTTGGATATACACAAATAATTGCATAATGGGCGAAAATGTAATTCCAAGCAACTTAACAAAATCTATTCATTTACAAATTTCAATCGTTTATTTGTTATAGAACAGAAAATGAGTGCACATTCATTTTCTGCTTTGAGATGAAAGAATCTGAAAGAAGGTGTGATGTTCCAGACTTACCAATACCCAAGAAGGAGTCTATTGCTAAGCACAGCTTGTCCTCGCTGCAGCTTTGATTGTTGTGAAAAATATTTTGTAATATAACTGTAATTGACAGTAGTAAATCTTTCTGTTCTCAAGTTCTAGCTATTACAACAATACAGCAGTTCTTTTCCAGGTCTTTTCCCCAATCTTTTCCAAGTCAGCTGTCTTCTGCTACATTGTTTTAGGCATTAGAAGTGCAGAGAAAACAGTTAAAAGTTGCTTTCAATAGCCATTACATTTAAAAGTAACTTTAAAACCACTGAAAATGTTAAATAATGTACAGTATATTGGAAAGTTGTTGGTGCAGAGCAGTTGAGTCTGGGTACATAATTCAGCACAAAGCACAGCACTGTGACAACTTACCACCCACAGCTCGCCCCTCATAAGTACAGCACTGCCAAATGTACCAATTGGGGAACAGTGCAGGTTGTACAGGGTGCAAAGCACACCAACATTATTTTTTTTTAAAAATTGCACCCTGTCCCACAAATTTGAATGCAATTTTTACTGTGATTTGAAATTTTAAGTAATTTTTTAAGTAAAATATAAGACTTTTTTGAGAGTTTGTAGACTCATGGAAAATGGTAAACAGAAGGTTAATTCCCTACATTAGAGTTTTCTTCATTGTTTAATCCAACAGAATTTTTATATTTGAGATTTTTCATAAGTAAGAACAAATTCAAGTTTTTTTAAATAAAAATTGCAAATTTAAATATTGATAAATAGGTCTCTAAGGCATGAATTTACGATATCTGCATTTTTGTCCTTGGGCACTACCGTATTTATGAAAAAAACTTGTGGAAAAAAAAGCGAATTGTCACATTTGGGCTTTTTGCTGGAAAACACCCAGCACACATGTGAGAATCATATTGTTCCATTCATTTTTAATGCCAAAAATCTGAAATGTTTTAATAAACTGGGAAAATAAAATTTTTGAGACAATTCCCATTGCCGTCAATATAAATGTGCTGGCTTTTACTACTCAATTTTTTCTGATGGCTTTTTGTGTTTTTTATTCTTAAGAAAAAAACAGTGAAAATCCAATGTTGCCAAAAGCCACAATGTAATTAGTCTAAAATCACATACAGGTGTAGGGCCTGTTATCCAGAATGCTCGGGACCAAGGGTATTCCGGATAAGGGGTCTTTCCGTAATTTGGATCTTCATATCTTAAGTCTACTAAGAAATCAATAAAACATGAATTAAACCCAATAGGATTATTTTACACCCAGCAAGGATTAATTATATATTAGTTGGGATCAAATACAAAGCACTGTTTTATTTTTACAGAGAAAAAGAAAATCGTAAAATCTGAATTATTTGATTAAAATGGGGTCTATGGGAGACAGGCTTTCCGTAATTCCAAGCTTTCTGGATATCGGGTTTCCGGATAAGGGATCCCATACCTGTATTGTTTTTCTATGAAATTATATATGGCTTTTCTGTATGCAAGGCTTGAGGGGGGGGGGGCTATCAGCCATGTAGTAAGCACATTGTTAAAGGAAACACAAAGTAGACATACAAACAACCATAAAACATTTGTAGTCACCAAGGCGCTGCTACTATGAGGCAAGGTGAGCATCTTGCATTATGCGGCCGCAGGTTGCCAAGGGCAGCAAAAAGCAGTTCCTGGTAACTTTAAGAACTAAAATTCTGTTTCAGGGAACTTAATCCCCTCATTGTTTTCAGTTTCACCCAGTTTCAATTGAAACTTGAACACATTATTGTTTTCCAAGAATGAGTGCCAATGCTCCTAAAATGGCTGCTGGAACAATTCCTGTTTGGGAAAAATGAAAAGCATTCATGGAAACGAATGTCCGTTTAAACTCTGCTTTCAACTCGAAAAATGAGGGATTTTCGGGATGGAAACTCGAAATTTTCGTACGATCGATAAAAGCATTTTTGTGACATTTTTAGAACATCAGAAATTATTGTGGTTGCTCCGAATTTTTACCATATCGTGTTTTAAGTCCCCCAAAAATTCAGATTTTAGTAAATGAGCCCCTACAAGTGTAGGTGGCTACATTGCCCAGAGAGTTCATCTGTGCTTCCATTGTCCAAAGAGTATCTGCTTTCTGATAACTTAAAGGAACAGTAACACCAAAAAATTTAAATGATTTAAAGTAATTAAAATATAACATACTGTTGCCCTGCACTGATAAAAGGTGTGTGTATTGTTCAGAAACACTACTATAGTTTATATAAACAAGCTGCTGTGTAGCCATGGGGGCAGCCATTCAAGCTGGAAAAAGGAGATAGCAGATAATGGATAAGCTCTACAGAATATAATGGGAATCTACACAGTTTATCTGTTATCTGCTATGTAACCTGTGTCTTTTCTCCTTTTTTCCAGCTTGAATGGCTGCCCCCGTGGCTACACAGCAACTTTGTTCATTTAAATATAGTTGGGTTTCTGAAGCAAACACACAACTTGTACCAGTGCAATAGTGCATAACATATTAATTATTTTGATACACTTTCTTTTTTCGGTGTAATTGGTCCTTTAAAGAGAAAGAAAAGTAAAATCTAAGTAAGCTTTATCAGAAAGGTCTATGTAAATACAGCCATAAGCGCTCACAGAAACACTGCACTGAGTTCTGTGTCAAAAGATTTCTTGTGTCTATAATTCATGTGCTAGAGACACGCAACTCTCTGCTCTTCCCCCCAGGCCCGGATTTGTGGAAAGGCCACAAAGGCCCGGGCCTAGGGCGGCAAAAATTGGGGGGCGGCATGCCGCCCCGCCGCACCAAAATATTAAAGTTTTTCGTGCATACGGAGCAATGGGGACCTCTCCCCCACTGCTCCGTATGTGATTGAAAAGGCCCGAGCATGCGCGGGGGGAGGTTCGTCGTTCGCGCATGCGCAGGGGGGCGCGACAGAGAGGGGGCGGCCTCGGGGTGCCCGGCAAACAAATCCGGCCCTGCTTCCCCCTCCCTCTAGAATGCTAAGAACTCACCCCCCCTTAGGAATGTGGATCTGAGCCAATCAGCAGGAAGCTGAGTCACAGTCTAACTAACTTGGTCTTGGTGCAGGAGTGAGGCATTATGGGAACTTTCTTTACACAGCTCAGCGTTTTTTCTTCCTGTTTGGCTTCTGATCATCTGAACAGGAGAAATATGGGGAGACTTAAGGGCAGTATTGAGACAACTGAAGGTATGCCTGCAGCTTGGGATTAACTCTTTATTAGCCTTTCCTTCTCCTTTAATAGTATAGCTGGGTGGTATGCATTATGTCTATGTATTATTGTTGAGATTGAAAATTTACCTTGCTGTATGTACATAAAATTTCAGTAAACTGTTTCCAATGATCATACCTCCTGTTGCTAAATTACTTGAAGGGTGTGCAGAATGTATAATAGAGTTGCTATTTGGTATAAATACACCCCATTATTAGGGGGATGATTATATCTAGCACCCCATATGCTATGGCATTTCCCAATGATATGTATTTGTGTATTCATTTAGCATGTCCCCCATTCATTAGTTATTCAATGCGCATTCCTTGTCCCGCATGTTGTATTGATAGCAAGTGTATTCATTTGCAACTATCAGAAATAGATTTTACTAAAATACTAAAATACATTACAGACTAAGAGACCTGTGTGGAAAAAAATGGAATAATCTATTAGTATGAGTTCTGTAAACTCACCTGCTTTCCATGTTCCTGGGCATCTGTGGTGTTCGCAGTGTAGGGTAAGGCCAAAGGAAAGGCTAGAAATAATGGTAATACAGGTATGGGACCCGTTATACAGAATGCTGGGGACCTGGGGTTTTCTGGATAAGGGGTACTTCCATAATTCAGATCTCCATACCCTAAATCTACTAAAAAAAAAGTAATTAAACCCAATAGGATTGATTTGGCTCCAATAAGGATTCATTCTATCTTAGTTCGGATTAAGAAGAAGGTCTTATTCTTACAGAGAAAAGGGAAATCATTTTTAAAAATGTGAATTAATTGATTGAAATTGAGTCTATGGGACATGGAGTTTCCGTAATTTGGAACTTTCCTGGTTAACAGGTTTCCGGATAATGGGTCCCATACTTGTATTTCATTCTAAGGGTATGCATTGAACATCATTTTCTCTGGGAGCATACGGTTGGCAACTTTCTGTGTTGGGAGTCCAGGTAGGTGATGTTATGGGGTTGGCCCATGGCACCAGTGGGCAGGAATATAATGTGTTGATCAGTGATTGGCTGATTGCTGCATCATTCAAGGAGAGTTCTGTTCAGAATTCCAGGCAGGCAGTTTTGACCTAAAGAAATCCAGTTGTTTGGGTCAAAACTGAACAGGTGCCAACCCTAGGAATTGAGGTTCCACACATTTTACCAACTGTAGGTAAAATTGTTAGCTCTGATTTTGAGACACATGCAGAGATAGGAAAAGTTCAAGAATTTTTAAAAGAATTTATTATTGAGTTAAAATGAAAAAAGTAATTTTGTATATCAACTTTATTTGAATTTGTACAACAATTTGCAATTTATGAGAAATGTACAAATAAGTTATTCCATATTTTAAATTTCCCCTGTTTTAGGATTTTTTTTTCTTTTTCAGCATGTAAAAATGCTATTTTAACAAAAGTGCACACAGTTTAGAAGTTAATAAAACGACATAGCTGTAACATATATAGTATTTTAATCCATAGTCAACATATGACACAGACAAGCAATGAAATAAGTTAAGCAATATTATCACAATGTATACACACCTTACAAAAGACCTTGTTTACAACTTATAGATACAAAATAGTTAATAACATATGATAGCAAATTAGGGAGATTTGCCTTTTTTGCATTTTTCATAGGCAATCAAGAAGGAGGCCTTATTGTGGCCATTGTACAAACCTTTATTTTTATATTCATATGCTCAACTCTCTCATCACATGTGGAAAGGAGATTTAAAAAAAAAAAGTATAGTTTTACTATTAAGAAGCAATCCATACCAACCAATCAGCAATTAGTTCTCATTTGCAGTAAAACAACTGAAAGAATATTTCCTATTGAACACAAGTTACTGTTCAAAAGTAAAATTACGCCCGTTTTGTAAATCCTCCAGAGCCATAAAAATATTGCACAACTTATCAGAGAAAGTTAAAAAAAAAAGCCCTGTGTTGACACATTCCAATCCTTTTAGTAACGCTAAGAAAATTTGGTCCTATACAGAGTCTTTTCACTCGGTTATTTTCAACTAATTAAAAATCACAAAATGTTGCATGAAATAACTTAAATACACAGAAAACACATTTACCTCTTGGTCATTATGGGGAGGAGGGTTACTGAATGAGGGGGGCTTTCATAGAGACCAATAGTCAGTGCCAACTAACTAATTAATTAATTAAGAATGGCTCTAGGAATACAGTAATATAACACAGTAAAGCCAATGGACGGGGAGATTTGCTACAAATGAAATTTTGAAGTTTTCTGAATTTCACAAATCTGAAAAATTTAAATTAGAAAAACTCTAAAGTAACTCTGGTAACAGTTGTTTTTCTCTGTGAAAATGTGAAAAACTCAAATTCCTGGAAAAAATGGAATCTCAAATAATAATATATCAGCCCCAAAGAGTTTAGTCACTAGAACATTTTTTCTGGAAAGTAAGTTCAATGTATCCAAGCACCTAGTGATGGAATGGATATCATTGTCGCTGTGTTAACTATAGGGCACACTCATTAATATTTGGTCAGCAAAAGATTATATATAATATTATATATAAAGCTAAAAAAACATTCTTTGTGCATGTATTTTCTTATATATGTGTGTGAACATGTAAGCACTATATAAATAACAGAAAATAATTATAATTTACAAATATAATAATAATACATTTCTTCCCTGTACCACCTGTTACAATCTTGATGTGCACCAAAGGGTGGGCTTGTAGGGTGGGGGGAGGACGGGTTTAGGCATCAAGCACAATTTTAGCTTATTTGTAGTAAAACTTAAAAGGAGTGAAGCCCTGCACAAGCTTTGCACATATGAGAGGTATTAAAGAATGCACCCAAACCAGTATGGTTTTATAAGCTGTCAACATAACTCAGTAAGGAGCTGTAATTGCACCCCATACTATGACAACTAGTAATTGCAGGGCATGTGCTTCTCCATGTGACCAGTGAGCTCTGTCCTTGCGTCTCCATTACAAGCTGCAAGACTTAAGGAACAAGAGCTGCATTTAGGAACATCTCTTGATAAACTGTAATCTGTTGGAGCTGTCCAACATTACCCCCCCCAATAATAGATTTAATAATGCAGATGTGCTCTTAAATACAACATCTGAAACAAATAAAAATAAAAACTATCCAATTTCTTTGCCTTAAAGGGGATATTTGTAATTGTAATTCCTATTGAATGCAGTATTTGTCCTAGGGCTGCCCCTCCATGGCTTATTGTGAAGATACTTTTTGTCCATTGTTTTAATTACAAAAACTCTATCGGGTTATGTAATATAAGGCATTACGTTCTTCTGTTTATCTGTGCACTGGTAATTCAGTCTCCCTGTCTCCCCTTTATAGCTCAAGAAATAACAAAAAACATAGATTTGTATGATTAAAATAACAAACAAGAATATTTCCCCTTTAAAGCAGTGCAAGCTTTCAGCCTGCGGAGTGATGCTGCCAGTGGTAGTTCTGCAATACTGGAAAGGCTGCAATTTGAATTCACTATGTACTTCCTGTGTCCGCTCTTTTTCAGCAGGAGTAGCACTGAAGGCAGATGAAACATTAATAAAGGCAATATTGTCTGGATTCTAATGGCAAAATCTAAGTGTATGATTTGTAAGACAGAATTAACTTATCCAGCACTTACAGTATATGCTGCTCAAAGCAAATGCCTTGCCTGCATCACGGATACAAAATTGTTTCAATAATGTTAGATTTATCCCACGTCTTACCTGCATACACTCTGTGTTCATGCTGTATAAATGCTATTATCAGCCAGCACATGCACAATATCATAGTCCACTACAGATAATGGCAAAACAATCATCTCTAGAGTGTACAAATACAAACCAGTTAAATCTAGGCACTTTATATATCAAAATCTTTACAGCAGCTCGACACTGCACTACAATATATATATATATATATATATATATATATATATCAGCTGGAATAAACACACTGCTTGTATCTGTCAGGAAATCTTGCTACCACAAGGCAAGGTGAGAATCTCCCTTCCCTCCGCCTAATGAGGGCCTGGGGCCCACAAACACCACTGTAGATGTAGGAGATCAGCATCTAATTATGACCAGGATTTGTACCCTGAACCTAGACCTTTGCCCAATGAAACAGGTGGCTGTATGGATGGAGGGGGGTTTTGTGTTACAGCTCCACCAGGCAGCAACCCTAAGACACTGTACTATTGTGTTTAGACATTAGGCTGATGCCACACGTGGCGTTTTTACGCTGCGTTTTTTCTCAGCCTAAAAACGCCGCACAAGCCACACATGGCGTTTTTCAGCCTAGAACTGGTGACGTAAGCAAATCCCGTTGCCATGGTGCTAATTGTGTGAAATAGCAAAAAACGCTGCGTATTTCTGCTAGGTCTGGCAGCTGCCTTTGCGTATACATAGGAATAGCTTGCTTTGCAAGTACTGGCGTATTTCAGCCTACGCTTGAAAAATCCGTGCTAAGGCGTTTTCTAGCGTATTTACGCTTTGTGTGGTTTGCTTCGCGTCTTTTCAAGTTATTTCTATGGATGATGATATCAGGCGTTTTTCAGCCGCCGAGAGAATTAGAAAATACGCAGCGTAAAAACGCCACGTGTGGCATCAGCCTTACATTTTAGATGTATTCTATATTATCCTGGTAACAGCAGAAGTATAGATATAACCACAATAGCACCTACCTAATATAATGATATATAAAAATAGAAGAATAGCTCATAACAGACACACCAGACTCGTGCAAACCCATCACTTTATGATGATATAAAAGTTAAGGACTTGCTCAAGATGGGTGTGCTACAGTCTTTGTAATTCTTACCCTGGTAAATGGTCTATCAGCTCACTGCAGTTCACAGGCCCAGTGCTTCACCCTACCAATAACAATCAAAAGAAAGCATTTGCTTCCAGTCTAAAAACAGACAAATCTGTAAGATCACTCTTATGGAGTAATATCTATACCGTAATATCCAACTGCTAGCACTGGCATCACACCCAGTGAATCTGCTTCCTCACATACTGGGGAACTCCCAGTCATTCTTCCCTCACATTGTCCTATTCTGTTATTTCTCAACATATCTGACTGACTGTACAACTTGATTATTCATATATTCACTGATAGGGCCTAGCGTCAGATTTGTAGGCTAATTCTGGCTAATTCCATTCTGTACTTTGTCATGCACACAGAAAAGAAAAAACAAACAAAGCACACTGAATACAAAATAACCCAAGTCTAAAAAAATGTATCACAGATAATAAATTCACATGGAGCCATTAAGTCATAACACTATTAATACATTTGTGTTTTTCCATAGCTTTAGTTTCTGCCCTGTAAAATTTTAGAGTCTGGAGCACAAAGAATAAAATAAAGAAGGGTGGTAACCATTTTGCCCAGTTCCAATAACTGCAACTAATAAGTTTTTAAAAAATCTCACCTTGACTAAACAAAGCTAACTGCTGATTGGTAAAACTAGATCAGGACACATTTCCATATCAACCCAAAAGAACTTGGTCAAGTATATGAACCCACAAAAGGCTTTAAAGGAAAAATAAAGTCAAAGTCACTTGGGGGTGCCAAAATGTTAGGCACCCCCAAGTGACTTTGACCGCCTACCTTTTACCCCGGGCTGGTGCCCCTGTGAGGAAGGAACAGCACCAGCCCGGGGTAGCTGCCGGCGCTTCCTTTTCCTGATTCGCTGCGCGCGCATGCGCAGTAGAGTGAAAAGCCGAACTTAAATGTTAAAGTCGGCTTTTCACTCTACTGCGCATGCGCCCACCGCTGGCACTCAGGAAAAGGAAGCGAGGAAGACGGAAGCGCTGCGCTCCAGGTGCCCCGGGCTGGTGCTGTTTTCTCCTAACAGGGGCACCAGCCCGGGGTACGAGGTAAGCGGTTAAAGTCACTTGGGGGTGCCTAACATTTTGGCACCCCCAAGTGACTTTGACTTTCGTTTCCCTTTAATCCCAATCCATTTTCTTACTCACTAATCCTTATAATGTTTATATAATATCTCTAAGATGTTTTTTACTTTATCAAATTATTTTTATGAATAAAAGGCATAGAGGTGGGGCAGGCAATATATGATTGACAGCTGGGATTTTTAAATGCCTTTATAATGGGTATGGCTGTATTAATAAAAAAATGGGTTTCATATTTAATTTAAAAAAGGGCTTTTATTATACAGCTTCTCATGCCTGGGTGACAGGTCCACTGATACTGAGAGGTGTTGGTTCTCAGTGCTGCCTCTCTAACACACATTGAGAGGAATGGTGTTTCAAATATATTCTGCACATTTGACACCTTCCATTTGTAATATCGCAAAAACACTTTCTAAATCAGCAGCATAACTTTGAGGAATGGATTTTTTAACATGCCATAACATATTAAAAGAGGCCCCACACCGTGTAATAAGGGTATGGTGCAACCACTCAAGTCTGTGGCTCATTACAAAGGTCATTATCCCAAACTTTTAGGGTCCTTAAACTGAATTTGCTGTGGATACCTGGAAATTCTGATTAGGTTGCACTTTGTCACTGTAGACATCGAAAGTTGCTTTTAAAGAAAATATCAACCACTTGTGCAACATCTGTCTTGTTGCATCTAAACCATGCATCCCATCTGTATAAAACAATCACAAGGATTACATTCCTATTCCTAAAAACAAACAAAAATTATATGAACACTAATAACTGCTTCAGGTATTGATGAAAAAGTTTGAATTCTGAACATCATATGATAATCCCAACAAAAGAATGGGTTTCATTTTCAGGGTTTTGGTTAAAATCTAAACAGACAGGTCCTGATTGCAGAGAGGATACTTTGCAGTTATTTGCTTGTTGTTTATCCCAAGTTCAGGCTTTTATAAATAGCACATAGGAATGTTTAATGAAGGGGCCCAGTTTAACTGGAGGTAGTCCTTACTGCTTGGGTCCTTTATAGATTTTACTCTGGGGTCTCTTCCCAATATGTTACGCAGCATTTGCCTTTTCAGCATTCTTGCTTTATTTGATCCAGGGAACTTCTCAGCTTGTTTAGGGTTTTTTTGATCCTCAAAGCAGTTAGCCGGGCGGATGGACTTGAGAACCAGCATTCCCTCATGATCTTTGTCATAGCAGACAAAATCTAGTAGACCACAAATAAAAGAGACGGTTATCTTATTTGTAGACTCAAATTTCACTGTTATCATTGGAGATGAAAGCATTACTAAAGGTGGCCATACACGTACCAATTTGTTCCCTCCATTGACGTTCAGGGCTGAATCATCAGGTATGGAGGTAGAAACAATAGGGATTCTACCTCTACCTGATGATTCAGCCCTAAAGGTGGCCACACACATGACGATTTTCGATTCGATGGTCGCACGAAAGAACGTTCCCACCCTCCACAAACGTTCAGGGCTGAACTGTCAGATATGGAGATAGAAACAATAGGATTTATACCTCCTTCTGCCAATTCAGCCCTGAAGGTAGATTTTGCTCAGGCGACTTTAATGGCACCTGATCAAAATCTTTTAACCCGCCCAATCCGCAGCCTTTTGCGATATCGGTTGCCTCACCGAGTCACCGTACATACACCGAATATTGTACGAAACGAGGTTTCGTACAATATCATTGGTGTATGTATGGCCAGCTTTAACGCAGATTTTGCTTGGGTGGCTTCAATTGCACCCAATCAAAGTCTTAATCCTGTCCGACCGATATCCAAAGCTTTTGTGATACTGGTCATCTTGTTGATCCGCCGTACACACACCCAATATCGTATGAAACGAGGTTTTGTACGATAATATTGGTGCGTGTATGGCCAGCTTAAAAGCATGTAAATATAAAAGCAATTACTAATTCTAATACAGGTATAGGACCCATTAGCCAGAATGTTTGGGACTAAGGGTATTCCAGATAAGGGGTCTTTCCGTAATTTGAATCTCCATCCCTTAAGTCTACTAAAAATCCATAAAACATCAATTAAACCCAATAGGATTGTTTTGCATCCAATAAGGATTATTTATATCTTAGTTGTGATCAGTTACAAGGTACTGTTTTATTATTACAGAGAAAAAGGTAATCAGTTTTAAAATTCTGAATTATTTGATTAAAATGGAGTCTATGGGAGACAGGCTTTCCGTAATTCGGAGCTTTCTGGATAACGGGTTTCTGGATAAGGGATCCCATACCTGTATACAATTTACATATAAATATCAGGCATGGCTTTAATATGAAACATTTTGAGTGTTTTCATACAGATCTGCAGAGATTCTTAAATATCAGATCAGGCATGCATCTGGTAGATGTATCACAGTGAATAGCACAGTTATGTACATAATTATGGTTTAATGTACAATTCCATGAAAGGAATGTTTAAAGTATTTGCAGGGGTGTAACAAGTAAAGCATTAGATCCTTCAGCCACATGGGACGGCTGGGCAGGCTCTGAAGGAATCGTAGTTATAACATATTTGCGCAAAACCGGTATCCCTCTACCTCAATATGTAGGGCAGGGATCCCCAACCTTTTATACCCAAGAGCCACATTTAAATCGAAAAAGTGTTGGGGAGAAAAGCAAGTATGAAAAAGGTTCCTAGGGGTGCCAATAAGAGATATGATTGGGTACAGAATACTTTTGAAAAGCTCTCCCTTATCATATTTTACTACTAGGACTGTGAACTATACCAAAGCAGTAGTGGGTGAGCTGTGTAGTATTGGAGCTGAAGAGCTACAAACACATACAAACATGTAGCTAAATGTAAATAAATAGTCAGAGGGATCAGAATCAAGGGTGTCTAACACACAAGAGCAATCCAAACTAGCATTCTTAATATTTGAATATATGTACTTAGAGAAAAGTTAATCTATAATGTATAATGGTTTACTTACATTGTCTGAACTCCATGTGTTGGATATATTTGGTCTCTGCTGGTCAATGCAGACAACTTTCCTCATATCCTCAAAGCTAGGGTCATGTGGAACAACATCAAAAAATGGAGGCCTGTAATCTTCCACCATGCCTAGCAAAACAGACAAAACTGCTTAAAGGAACAGCAACACCAAAAAATGAAAGTGTATAAATGTAACTAAAATATAATGTGCTGCTGCCCTGCACTGGTAACATTTGTGTGTTTAATTCAGAAAGTCTACTATAATTTATATAAATAAGCTGCTGTGTAGCCATGGAGGCAGCCATTCAAAGGAGAAAAGGCACAGGCACATAGCAGATAACAGATAAAACACTATTGTATTCTACAGAACTTATCTGTTATCTGCTATGTAACCTGTGCCTTTTCTCCTTTTTTCCAGCTTGAATGGCTGCCCCCGTGGCTACACAACAGCTTATTATATAAATTATAGTAGTGTTATTGTAGCAAACACACCAGTTTTACCAGTGCAGGGCAACAGTGCATTATATTTTTATTACTTTAAAGCTCTTTCATTTTTTAGTGTTACTGTTCCTTTAAAAAGAGAAATGGTTCTTACAAAGTGTAGCTATGGCAGTGTTTGCTACTTTGTCTCCCTTTAATATATTGCATGAAAGCAAGTGCTGTACAGACAACAGATTTAGGAGCATGCTTCTTGTATCAGTTAGAGATCTTCCAATTGATAAATGAGCAACTTAATTTTTAGATCAATTTGCCTTATTTTAATAAGTTTTTTGGCATAGGGTTGCTGTGCTGCTTTCCATGGGCTAGACTACAGGCTTACCCCATAGCTTACCCTTTATGCACAGTGCAGAATGTCACCATCGCCATCACATTGCACTAAATAATTGGTATTCTCTGGTAGGTCCAGTATATTGTTCCAAGCTGTCAATATCCATGTTACACCAACAGAATTACCAAACTGGCATCAGAGTGGGAACAAGGTCCTCCAAAATACATGTGCACTTAAATAATATTAAATGACCAACCACCTTTAGTCACTGTGAGTTGTGTTTCTTAGGTGTGAGATCAATATTGTATTTTTACCAGGGCAGTTAGTGTTGGTGGGGGGTGCCAGAGCCAGGAAAATACAACTTTGTTTTTTATGTATATAAAGCAGAGCTTCTATCTTTGTCATTTATAATGTGCTCAAATGGCAATTTTCATTTAAATGAATTTATGTAAAAGTTTTGGTTGTTTTACTGTATTTTCATTCAGTCATATGAAATGACAAAGATACAGCAAGTGGAAATTCAAGCAAATTACCACTAGTTGTGAGGATACTCTCTATTACTTTACTTTTTTTCTTCTTATCTCATATCTCTGTGCTTATCATGCATTTCCTCCACATAGCGGGGTTAATCCTTCCTTCTGCTGTATCCACCCACCGCACATTGTAGATTCTTTAGAACTCGGGGAATTGTGTGGGTGGAATTCAGACTCCATAACAACATTGTGACTGTACTGCAGAACTGGAATAAACTCAATGTCAAGCCCCTGGAACGTCCTATTTTCCACTTCGCAACATATATTGTGTGATTAAGCAGAACTCTTTCATGGTGGGAATGATTCCGCATTTAAGATTTATGGCATGAGGCTGGGAAAAGCATGGCAGCCTTCCAAGCCCATCTCCAATTCTACTAGTTTCCTAATCAGTGTTGAATAAACAGAGTGCTGATTGAATGTAATGGCTGCTTTAATCATGGACCTCGGTGCTGACACCAGATTACAGTGTTTATAATTTACAGCTAATCTCTTGTAGAAAACAAAACCAGTGGAAATCAAAGCCCCTGATTTGCAGGCACACAGTGTCTGATTTGCACCAATGTCAAGCACAAGTTCTGCTTTGCCAGCTTAATACTTCTCAAATAGTTTTGATGTTGAATAACTAAACATTAACATGTGTTTGTGAATACAAACCAGGCATACAGCCTGCAAAATGACCAGAACAGCGGCAGATCTGGTTTTTTACATGACTAGATGCAAATCTAATATGATTGGTAAATCATGGTAACTCTGCAGTAAACAATGGGAAAATGTGCTTAGTATGATTTGTCCCCCTCCTGTCCTACTCCAACCCTCTACTGTTATCAGGTAAAGATTGCATATCTATAGCCTCTGTGGCTAAAAAATCAAAGTGTGGTAAGTAATAACTGTCTGACATCATCCAATGTTCCTTTTGGAAACTTTGCCCTATCATACTGTTATAGTTCTGTGGTTAAGAGAGGAGAAACCATAAGGCTTATGTCATAAGGTAAATTCCACTGCTCCCAATGAACTGACTGACTTATAAGCACAATAACTAATTATTTTAACTATTTATATGAACTTATTATAGAGTAACATCAGCTGTTTATTATTTGAGTGTTTCCCACATGAACTTGGTGTGTGTAGCACCAATAATAGGTACAGTGTTGGCCTGAGTGCAGCTACACAGAGCAGAGATCGGCCCAAAAAACAAAAAGATCAGCCCAAAAAGGCATGCATTCTCAGGTCATTCTTTAGTAACGTAAATCGCCAGTGGGAAAAATGCCAAATGCCTGCATTTGCCATAATGTATATGCAGGCAGCAGAAAAGGGATTTTTGTGGATCTGCGAGAGGGGCACAAAGGAGCCAGATGCCTGCTATACATCACTGCTATAAAAAGCTTTAGTGGTCAGTGTGTTAATAGGGCCATACACATCCCTTCAGACCACTGGCAGCTTATTGGGCTATTTACGTGGCACTTCTGATGAAAAGGGCACAGTAATTATATGATGGTGAAGAGCAGATAATATAGGGATCAGGGAAAAGGGTAATATTTGGGAGAATCAGTAGCTTAAGTTGGAGGGTCAGTTGCTCAGCCTAAGGGTATTACAAATTTACCAGCAACTACCATGCCAGTAAATTTAAAATACTGGCCCCGTGCTCGGCAGGTGTTTTACCTCCTAAGTACTAATCAGCGAATGTCCTAGTCACCAGTGGCAACTCTAGTCACAGTAGGCCCCCATTATTATACACTTATTAACCCAGGGGGCTCAGGTATAGATAGTTGTATTTGTCAGGGGATATTCTCCTAAGATATTCCAACCAGGCAGTGACAAATATGACCATAGGTAGTTAGAACAACCATATGGTGGGTTTACTTGAATGTTTTTATCATCACAAATCTTGCACAGAATGAACTGCTGGTAAAACATGGGGCCAGGGATCTTTTTTGAGCAAGAATTTTAGCCAGATCAGTTGCACTCCCATTCTACTCTACTTATACTTTAATTAGGCTTGGACTGCTCCCGAAACTCCCTCTTTGCAGGGCCTACAAACTAGACATTTTGTATTTCATTCCATATGTTTCTGTATTCTAAAGATCTTTCTATGCCTGTTTTACATGTGAAAGAAAGCAATCTGTTACTGTTTGTCACAAATAACCGAGGATGTATGGAAATGGGAATACTGCCGCTTTCTTGTACACAGCTTAGTCCTTCAAAAATTAAAGCAGGGACAAAAAGTAACCTTTTGTAAGAACTAAAAAGGCCTGAAAAGTGAGGGAAAGAATCCTGATTGGTATAGATTTCTAGGCAACAAAGCTGTTTTGCAGACTGGCTGTCACAAAGTAACTCATGCATCAGGGAGGGAGAGAACTTGCCATCTGGCGTCTCTGTTAAATAATAGGACTTTGCTTTACACGTCTCCCATTACTCCAATTTGTTTTGCTTTTTTAAATCCAATCCACAAAAGTGAGAATCTCTTTGTACTAATACCACAATTTAAGAAATGACTCAGTATGGCTCAGTATGGGTAACATTAACCCACCAGCAGCAAAGCTACAACCATACATCCTATAATTAAAGTCAGATATCACTCAAATTCTGCAATTGGTCTTCATTTTCGATTTTTTAATTATTTCACTTTTTGTTCAGCAGCTTTCCAGTTTGTAATTTCAGCAGCTATTTGGTTGTTAGGGTCTAAATTATCTTAGCAACCAGGGAGTTGTTAGAAGAACAGATTGATATATAAATAGGAAAGGGGCCTGAATAGAAAAATAAGTAATAAAAAGAAATAACAACAATAAAATTGTAGCTTCACAGAGCAATAGTTTTTAGCTGACAGGGTCAGTGACCCCTATTTGAAAGATGGAAAGAAGAGAAATAATTAAAAAAAATATTAAAAATGAAGAACTATTGAACAATTGCTTAGAAATGTTCATTCTATAACATACTAAAAGTTAATTTAAAGGCAACAA
This sequence comes from Xenopus tropicalis, assembly GCF_000004195.4. Taxonomy (NCBI): domain Eukaryota; kingdom Metazoa; phylum Chordata; class Amphibia; order Anura; family Pipidae; genus Xenopus; species Xenopus tropicalis. The sequence goes on along the minus strand of NC_030678.2, from coordinate 135,099,454 downwards.
TAAAAACAATCAACTGTAAAAGGCACATAGTCACCTGCATAAAAAAATACATGAAAATATCCTTTCATAGGTACGACTATAATCACTGAAAACTTGTCAATAAAAGGGAGATTTACAGCTTGTTGTCCCTCCAGAGAGTGATTGCTCAGAAGGAAGGGGACAAAATACTACAAATTTTCCCAATGGCAATAGAAAACATATTGCTTGAAAATTCATGGACCAAAATGATTATAGTATACCTTGTGCTATCATTAGTATTTAAGTAGCCATTTCTAATTATCTGCTATACACACAGTTAGGGGCTGATTTACTAACCCACGAATCCGACCCGAATTGGAAAAGTTCCGACTTGAAAACGAACATTTTGCGACTTTTTCGTATGTTTTGCGTATTTTTTCGGATTCTGTACGAATTTTTCGGATCCAATACGATTTTTGCGTAAAAACGCGAGTTTTTCGTATCCATTACGAAAGTTGCGTAAAAAGTTGCGCATTTTTCGTAGCGTTAAAACTTACGCGAAACGTTGCGCATTTTTCGTAGCGTTAAAACTTAATGCTACGAAAAATGCGCAACTTTTCGCGTAAGTTTTAACGCTACGCAAAATGCGCAACTTTTTACGCAACTTTCGTAATGGATAGGAAAACTCGCGTTTTTACGCAAAAATCGTATTGGATCCGAAAAATTCGTAAAGAATCCGAAAAAATACGCAAAACATACGAAAAAATCGCAAAGTACCGATCATTACGAAAAAAACGCAATCGGACTCCATTCGACCCGTTCGTGGGTAAGTAAATCAGCCCCTTAGACTCCTATGTCAGGAAGAAAATAGAGTTGAAATATTCCTATTCCTTTCCAAGTTAAAACATTTTTTAACATTAAAAATCAATTTATTTTTTCAAAATTAACATGTTATTATTAAACACGATTTATTTTCAGTAGTATATTTTTTAGAATTTAGAGTTCCTGTAAAATATAATGCTCAGGCACTGTAACAGGAAATGAGTAACTAGCAATATGGGAATATTATTACCATGTTATTATCAGGTATTTATGAAGTGGTGACATATCCTACAGTGCTGTTAAATAAAAGAAGTGCATATTCAGCCATACATTCAAGTTAAGACCAGTACAAGCAGTAGAAAATGATCTGCTCTGTTGGGTCGTGCAGCAACATGGCACTGGGCACCATTAACCAATTATAATTGTATGAGATCTGTAAAAGCTAACAAGATATATAGGGCCCGATTCACTAAAGTCCGAAATAAGGGGCCTGATTCACTAAAGGGCGATAAAAATTATCGCACGCTTTTTCGCGTTAAAAAACGCAAAATAATTTGCGCGCGATTCACCATAGTATTATCGCGTGCGAAAAATCGACATTTTCGCATGGGTTATTTCTCGCACTAGTTTTACCGTTTTGCGTTAATTTCTGCGCTGAAAAGAATACAATCGCATGATTCACTATAACTTTTGCGCGCTAAATATCGCATTCGACTATGCGAAAATTAATACCTACTACAGGCAGGCGAAAAATTATACAAAAGTACAGTAAATGATTTTTTGCCAATAAAATATGGACTTACAGTGTTATTTATTCAAGTATGTGTTTCCCCTAGAGTGACGCAGCCGCCAGTTTGCAGCGAAATGTTCATTTTTAATACAGTAATTTTCTGCAAGTATTGGCGTGTATGGCTAACATGGCGTGCGTTCATTTGCGCAACTATTTCTGTTTGGCTACAAGTGATGAAATGTTTCGCCAGGCATGGATTCGCAGCGAACTTTTGGACGTGCGTTGAATTTTTTCGCGACGGATTTTTTCATGCGTTTCGCAAAACAATCCGCCAATGGCAAAACGCATGAAAAAATTCACCACGCAAAAATTCACCGCACATCCAAAAATTGATACAAGCGTCAAAAAATAATAGTCACAGCAACAATTTTTTTGCCCGCACAACATTTTTGCCGTTTCGTGGATCTTTCGAAAGATTTGCTAATTTTTCACTAAAGAAACCAGAACACATTTGCTCATCACTAGTGGCTACTATTTATAAGCATCTCCTATTTATATGCTACCATTTATATGTGGCTAATATTTATATACACCATTTATATGCGGCAACAATTTTTATACACTATTTCTATGCTACCATTCATACGCAGCGATTATTTGCGTAATTTAGCGCATGTACCGGCAAATACCGCATTGAAATAGTCTTTTCGCGAGTTAAATAACGCATGCAATATCGCGCGTAAAAAAGCGCGAGTATGTTTATAGTGAATCGTGCGAAAAATCGCCAAAATTAAGACGCGGTAAAAATTTTAGCGCACAATAAAAATAGCGCACGTTTTATCGCCCTTTAGTGAATCAGGCCCAAGGAGTGCTATTTATAGCATGCGTTAAAAATCTTATCACTTCTTATTTTTCACTCGATTCACTAAAAGGACAAGAAGCAATGTTCTTGGCGTTATTTATCTTACGATGACATATTTTCAAGCAATATATTACGCAGCGCACAAGATATTACGCAGCGCGCGATATTTTACGCAGAGCGCAATATATTACGCAGAGCGCAATATATTACGCACATAACCATTACTTTCTGAAAACCACCATTTCCCTGAAAACTGGAGGATGCATCACTCTAGGGCCAACATATACTTAAAAAAATACGACTGCAAACTCCATGTTGTGTTGCCAATAGCTCACGAACCGCAATTTTCTTTAAGTACCGCTTGCCCCAAGTAGGGTTAATATTCACACAGATTAACACGATATTTTGCACGTTTAACGCTTCATATGTGTTTGTGAATCATGCGTTAGTACTATTTCTATTCCCTAATTAACGCAATGCGTTTTTTTTGTGCATGCGATATGCGGATTAACACATGCAAAATGACTTTGATGAATCGGTACTTAATTATCGCATGCTTTTTAATGAAAAAAACTATGCAATAAGCGTTATTGACCTTTAGTGAATCGGCCCCTATAATGCTTATCGCATAGTTTTTTTCATTAAAATATGTCATCGTAAGATAAATAACGCCAAGAACATCGCTTCTTAATTATCACAAGTGTCCTTTTAGTGAATCGAGCGAAAAATAAGAAGTGATAAGATTTTTAACGCATGCTATAAATAGCACTCCTTATTTCGGACTTTAGTGAATCAGGCCCATAGTGTTCATAAATACAAGTACCTTTTTTGGCATTGGACTTCTTGCAACAGCCATCTAGCAACATTAATAAACTGAAACCAGAATTTAATAACCAGTGAAGGATGCTAATAATGACAACCTATCAAAATGTTTTTTTTCTGATGTCTCACAAACTAGATATTTATGTCAAAATTTGGCAACCATTGGAATAGGAAGATAAAAATAATTATATATATAATTAAATAAATGCCAAGAGGCATAACTGGTGCTCAGACATCTGCACACAAAGCAGTATTTCAGAAAAGGTCTTTTGGCCTGCGCCCATCTCTGATTAACATATTAATTGGCACTTGGCACAACTTGGGTCATTTTATAAGTGGAGTTAAAAGGTCAGGGCTGATTAAACTCCAGCAATGCTATTTATATGCCTGAGATATCTATGCACTAGAAATATCATGTGCCTATCACCAGAAACGTAATGAATCAGCAGTAAAGCAACAATAAATATACAATGTGGCATGCATCAGAATGACCCCTGGAATACAAGTGTTTTGGTGAACTACATAAGTAACATTTTCTATCCCCACAACCCTGCTTTTCTCTTTAGTATATCAACACTATGAAAAATCCAAATAAGACCCTCTCATTTTAGCAGGGGTCCTGGAATGATGGACACCACTGATAAACATGCTTAGCTAATTATCTTTTTATCATCCAATAACCAGAAGTCCCATAGAGGGTTATATTTTAATTGCATGGATTAGGGCCTTTTGGCCTTCCACATGTGTGGACCACACTAGGCCAGCCTTAGCCAAAGAGTGTTATGTATTACAACAGTGATTTTTTATGCCCTAATTTACATTGCTTTCACCCATTGCTTACACAGTCACATTAGGCAATATGGTATAGTCAATGTCAGACAAAACTAAGCTTTCTGGCCCTACTGGGGGGTAAGATCCTGACTACACAGATCTGCATCCAGCCCTGCCCACACACTGGCAATCTCCACCCCTCATACAGCACACAAATCTGGACTGGTGAGTTTGTCTAGGCCAACCCACTGGGACCATGCACCTGATGGGAATCCTACTTGACACTCCTGATCGAAATTCTGATGATGATCAGTCAACCCCTTGCCAAGAAACTCTCTCTGTACTGGAAGGTATAAAAGATAGTTTCAAGAAAGGGATGGCTTTTTAGCGAGTGAGAAAATACTAGGCTACTGGTATTAATAGATATAGTATAAGACTAATCTAGGCTCTGGTACAGTTGCCATTTTGGAATCAGTAGGGCTAATTTACAAGTATAGGTGCTAAATTACACAAATGCTGTTGCCAGTAGCTACCAATGATTTGTTTGCTCTCATTTTTCATCTTGTAGTAGACTGTTTAAAACTAATTGCTCATTGATTGCTGTTGGCAACTGCAATTCTGCAATTAAGTATGTTTGTGAATCACCCCAGGGATATCATTTTTCTCCTGTTGCAACAAAATAGAGGCAGCTTTAGGAAGGGTTTCCAACCTTGTCATGCATTATCTAGGAGCTCAGTAGGCATTACCTTGAGCAGGGATCCCCAACCTTTCTTACCCGTGAGCCACATTCAAATGTAAAAAGAGTTGGGGAGCAACACAAGTATGAAACATGTTTATGGGGGTGCCAAATAAGGACTGTTATTGGCTATTTGGTAGCCCCTATGTGGACTGGCAGCCTACAGGAGACTCTTTTTAGCAGTACTAATGGTTTTTATGCATCCAAAACTTGCCTCTGAGCCAAGAATTCATAAATAAGCACCTGCTTTAAGGCCACTGGGAGCAACATCCAGCCACTGGTTGGGGATCACTGACCTTGAGAGAAAGGTGGATTACCTTAACTACCTTTTGACTATGTAATGCTATTATGTTTACATAGCACAACTGCACCCATGCATAAAAGTAACAAGGTGATCCTGTATTTATAAAAAAGCCTAAACTTGGGCTAGATTTTGTGTATTTTTTTTATTCACAAGGTATAGTTCACTCACCATTTACAACAGTTCTTCTGCATATTTCCCACAAAACCAGTCCATAAGCCCATAAATCTGTCTGTTTGTAGGACTCAAACGAGTCTGTGCGTATGGTTTCATCAAGGACTTCTGGTGCCATGTAACGCTTTGTGCCAACTCGTGGGTTGTTACCAATATCCAGGTAATCCCCATTCTGAGAATGCATCACTGCCAGGCCTAAAATAAGGAAACACATATATTTTGTGGTACAACATAATAAGGCAACAATAAAGGCAGATGGTTTTGCTATTCAATTCAATACATCAGACAAGCATCAAGGTAGAAATGACCAGACTGCAGGTTCAGGCAGTACCGTCACTTGTCTGCTGCTAGAGCTCTACCTGAAAGTGTCCACATCCAAGGTAAATGTGGCCATACAATGGGTAACATGGTGCATCTTAATTTGGGCAGATCATCTCTTATCTGACAGTAATGCAGGATGGCCTGTCAAAACCAACCCCTCTCCCTTTTCTCCCAGCAGGTAACAAGATAGCAGCTACCTGGCACCTGTATTACTAAAAAATGCTCCCATGCTCCACCTAATGGTAGATATAAGAATAGCTCTCAATACTAAAAATCCAAGTCTGGCTCATGACTCCTCCAGTTATATGGCATAGGAGAAACAATGGCTCATCTGAAAGCAGTTTTATGGTGTAGTGCTGGCTTCTTCTGAAAGCTCAGAATCAGGCATAATGCACTAATCGTACTAAAAAACTAAAAAATAAATAATATACATTTATTGGTTAAAAAATAAAATTTTTAATGGTAGAATTAATTATTTCCAATGTGAACAGTGAAACATAGTAATAACTATACAATAAAAATCATGACATAATCCCTTTAAGCTGCCCAGTTGAAATGTAAATATGACCAATGCACAGCTGATAAGGAAGATGAAGGTCTGGAAATTGTGATGCAGGATGTACCGGATCCCATAACCTGCCCATTAAATATAATTTCCCTTATGCTGTAGCTTTACTAGGGAATATGGAAGATGTTCAAAATATGAAACAAATTTTATCAGGTATGGAGGGTAGATTGTAAGCATTAATTAGCAGGGCCCTATTTATCTCCTGTATCAATCAGTAATTGAATGTTTTATGCATAGACCTGTTTTATTGTAGAAACCTGCAGAATACACTGGCAATTTAGAAATGTGAGTTAACAATTATAATAATATAAATTAACATAATCACCTAAATCTGCAATGCAGCACTGTTTATTGGCTTTCACAAGGATATTTCTACTCTTTAGGTCTCTATGTGCAATGGCAGCCTTGCCTTGGGTACCAAAGATTTCTACATGTAGGTGCACCAAGCCACAAATGATGGAAAGTGCCAATTTCAAGCAGCCCTCTGAATCCACACTAGTCCTCTGTAGATAATCATAAAGAGATCCATCATCATGATAATGAGTGATCAACCATAACTGGGTGCTGGAGTTCCTAGAAGTCATGTCAGATGCAATGAACCCTGCAAAGATAAAACATTGTTACAGAGAAGTTACCTAAATCACTTATTTTACCATCAACACAGAAAAAAAACAAGTATGGGCCTTTGGTTATAAGATATCTGACTTGCCAGTGTAACTGTAAGGGACCTACGGTGTTCCTACTGGCTCAAGAAGGTTCTCCTACTGGCTCAAGAAGTCCTGTTAGCTGTAGTCTATGCCCTAGAGTAGGCATGTGTTCCCAGAGGAACAGGGATAGTGTGAGTTATTCTGGACCATAGTTTATTTAAGGGGAAGGAGACTGGAAAGGGACTGCATGAACGAGATATAGATAGTGGATAGCAGATCCCATAACAGAACACTCTAGGAGTGTTAGATAGACAGGGTAGCTAGAAATAGCATTCTGTGCTCTACCAAGATCCCCAGGTGATCCTCACCAAGTATAGAGATTTAATTGGGTTGGGACTTAGAGAATTTAGTATGTAATGCTCTGGAGCACCCTTGAGGCATCCTGAAACAATGGGAGACAATACTTTGTGTGCGTGTGTGCTCATTTTATAGTTTACACTGGCAATGACATCCCTAAAAAATCCAACCAAACTGCACTGAAATTGTGTCATAATATCTAAGGGAGATGTTCACACTGGAGACATATTGCAATCCATTGATATTCAATGTTCGTTGTACTTACTATCAAATCAGATGGACAAAAGTACCAGTGTGAATGAAGTGCTCGGTGCTGTAACATAGCACAGGCGCACTAATATTGGGAATAAAAGAGACGTTGTGCTATCATCAGCCCTGCCAGAAAGTACAGGTGGGGGATGAGCAGACAAGGACACCACGACTGTATTCCCGGCAGGCTCCTTCCAATTGTCTGCTAAGTGAAACAAGATGCTAATAGCTTATTCTAGCCATATATCTTTTCTGCTTTCTGCAGTTTATCCTCTGACTTAGAAATAGCACAGTTAACTCCTGGTTCTCAGTGGAATTACTTTTGAGGTCTTTTATGGGCCTGTCATCAATATAACAACAGGTTCCCTTTAAAAGGTAATACAATGGGTAATACAATGGGCCAGATTAAATTCTATGAGAAATTGTTATTTTATGGTTTATCACATGAAAAATTATGGGTTTGAGGAGAGAAAACATTTCTTCTAATTCTGTCCCATTTTTCCCATAGACTTCAACAGAGCTTTCATGTGATAAACAGTGAGATAAGTTTTTCTCATTGTATAGGTTCTGGCTCTATGGAAAGATCTGGAGCTAAATTAGGTGATATGAAATTGAATCTGGCCCAGTGTGTGGTACTTTTTTTCAAGCTTTGAAGATATTAAGAGGAATGTGTACTGTTAATGTAAATTACTTTAGTTACAACAGCACCACCTACTGGTTTCCCACCATGATCAGTTGAAGAAATGTTCATGAGAAAGAAAGAGGGCTGGGCTGAAGCTCTTCTGGTTAGGAAAGATGGGAGAAAAGTTATCTAAGTTTTCTAATGGTTTTCTTACCAGAAGAAAATCAGATCAGCCCTTTTTTTCCTGACCATATCCTTGCCTGCGTCATGATTGGAAACAGACCAGCAGGTGGCACTGTTGTAAAAAAACTCATTCAATTTAACATTACATATTCCTCTTAATATCTTCATAGCTTGAAAAAAAATAATAAATGTAATTTGCAAAAAATGCTTAGAATAGCACTCTCATCAATTTTACATTCACTTATTGTAAAGGTTTACTTATGCGTTAAAAAAAACCCGGGCCACAAAGGCCCGGGCCTAGGGCGGCATAAATTTAGGGCCGGCATGCTGCCCAGCCGCACGTAAAATTTGCTCACATACAGAGCACTGGAGATGGGGTGCGCAGAAAACTTCAGCTCGTCCTGTCCCCAGTGCTCTATTTGTGAGCTAATAGGATGTGCATCCTGAGGGGAATGGAGGGGGGGGGGAGAATGGGGACAGCCTCTGGGTGCCCTAAATAGATATCCAGTGCTGCAAAAACCTTAGCAGTGTGATTACATATTACGGATCCCTCTTATAACCCTAGACAGAGCAACAATATAGGGCGTTGTTCAGAATAGCGCCACAAAATTCTTAGTTTAAAAGCCTTAGCCAAACTGCAGTGTTTACAAAATTACAATCATGGAAAGTATGTAGGAATGGTGAAAGAATACAAAATTATTTACATTATTTAGATTGTAAGCTCTAAGGGCAAGGACTTCCATCCTCTTGTCTCTTTGAATTTAAACTTATTGCAACCATACCTATTTGTTTGTATTATCATATTTTGTATTTATCATTGTAATAATAAGTAACGCCATATTAATGAACATACATACATACATATAACTAAGAACATTAATAAAATTACCCAGAATGTTTTCATGTCTCAGTAAAACTGTATTGTAAATTTCTGTCTCTCGAAACCATGACTGCTCATCTCGGGAAGAAAAGATCTTCACAGCCACATTTTCCCCCTGCCATGTGCCTCTCCATACCTCTCCATATCGACCTTTACCTGACAAATAAAAAATTGTTAAAATGGCCTTTTGTTATTATATATATATTTTATAGGTGTTTGTGTGTGTAGGGTCTATGTCCATAGGGTTTATAACATGCCAAAAGCTAAGCTTTTAACACCAGTAATAGTTATAAAACTGATATTCCATATCCATAAAGAAATAAAACTATTTGGCTTTATGTGTACTGTTCATCTAAATCGTTTTAGAGTTTTAGAATGTTGAATATAAAATGTTTGGCAATTCACACAGTACATATACTGTGCAACAGATATACATATATACAGATAAAATATTACAGTAGAAAGGAAACTAAAAGGGTCATAGCTTCCATATATGTTTTTCTTTAATAAAAGTACAATATACAAGATTAGTTTATTGGGGGCACAGAACACATCTTACTTGTCAGTGGTGTAACTACCATGCAGCCAGTGGCATTTCTCATGCAGCTGACACATAAGGCAGCAGCCCCAATGCTTCCCCACCCACTCCATGCCTACCTGCACTCTTTGCACTAGCAGAGCCAAATTTTAATTTTAAAATAATGGAAATTCGGCTCTTAAAGTTACCAGAGGCAGATTTTTGCCGACCCTGTTTACTGTCTGCTCACTGCCACCTGATGCAAGGTTCTTACAACAATTTGGCTATACCAAATATGGCCCCTTCTACAGTAAGCATTCATTCAGCCTGTTGTGTGATTACCAGATCATTTGACACTTCAGGGATACTTCCAGCTAGTAGGGTTGAAATTTAATTTAATCAGTGCAGCCCTGCTACATGCATTTATTAGACGTGTCCCTGAATTGATAAGTGATGTGTTAACCCTAGACTATGGGTTGATTGTTCAAATACCTTAAAGGAATATTGTCATGGGAAAACATGTTTTTTACAAAACACATCAGTTAATAGAGCTTCTCCAGCAAAATCCTGCAATAAAATCCATTTTTCAAAATAGCAAACAGATTTTTTACATTTAATTTTGAAATATGGGTCTAGACATATTCTTCATTTCCCAGATGCCCTTGGTCATGTGACTTGTGCTTCCCCCAAGTCTGGCTTATGACTCCTCCAGTTACCTGAAAGCAGTTCTAATGTGTAGTGCTGGCTCCTACTGAAAGCTCAGACTCAGACACAATGCACTCCACACGAATATTACAACTATAAAAAATACATTTGTTGGTTCAACAATACAATTTTAAATGGTAGAATAAATTATTTGCAATGTAGACAGTGTAATATAGTAACAAAAATTATACCATAAAAATCATGACAGAATCCATTTGAAGGATCAACACCATAAGTGAAAGCTGTTATACTTATATAAAACAGAAATAGCACAGCAGCCATAGTTTCCAGAAGTAGTTTTCTAAAGGATTGTGGCTCTCTGTATGCTCAAGCTCTCCACAGACTACCCTGTATGATTCCATCAATCGCATAATATGCATCCATCAGAAATACAGTATGAGATACAATTTTCCCACAATGTGAAAGTTGAAAAGCACTTCCATAGAAGATAGATACATACATAGAAGGCATTTTAAACAAAGGCAATATCAATACCAGCGCAGCTCAGTGGTTCATTTAGCATTTCCTAAGGCTCTCTATTATAAAACTTACCTACACACTCCACCAGTGTAATTTGGCGAGCTACAGTTCTCTGCACAAGGAATGGAAGTCCTGAGCCGCTGCCAGTAGTGCAGTACTCATCCAGAAATTCCTGCCAGAAAGAACTTTTCAGTTTTTTTCATAGAAAGCAAACAAAACTAATAACCCTAATTTTATGTTTATTTCATATTTCTATTACCTCTAAAAAGACCTTAGTTTACTATGAAGACATAACCATATGAATATTAAAGTATGCTGTTCCTACCTACTAAAGCCCACAGTTTCACCCCATTAGAAATATATATATTTTAAAAAAGGAATTCCTTGACTCTGAAAAAGCTTTTTTTTTTTTTTTTACAGTTTATGGAACACCTGAGTGACTACCAGGGTCGGACTGAGCTGCCGGGACACCGGGAAAAATCACGGTGGGCCCTGGCGGCCCAGACCCGACCCTTGCCGGCGCACCCCCTGCCGGACCACTCCTCCCGACACATTAAATTACGCGTACTCGGGGGAGAACGTCAGGTGGGGGGCCCTGCGAGGAGGGTTAGGGGGGCCCCTGCTGGGGGGGCATTAGAGGACGTGGCCGGCGGGGGCACCTGCAGTCCGACCCTGGTGACTACTAACATCAAACAGCAGGTAGTGCATAAATTCTTATGAAACAAGTTTTAATGTTTCTTATTACTGTTTCAGCAGAGGAAATGTATATAACATTAATTATGCAGATATTTCTGGACCCTGTGATTTTTAAATATTTGGTTTGCCAAATATTGGTTGCAATATTGGTTCTTTAATATGAAATGAAGCGAAATACCTTATTTTGCCATTGGGGAATATTTTTGCAAAACATTTCGGTGCAAACAAACAGACATATACTTCAATGTATTGTGCAGTGAAAAATTTGCAGCAGAAAAAAAGTTGGAAAAAGTATTTTCTGGCAAGTAAAACAGGACAGATTGGCACATCACTAATGAGCACAACTGTCTTTGGCTTAGCATATAGTTATTGCTTATCACATCACTGTCAGTGCAATCAGTTGCACTGGTGGTTTCATTAGATAGCTTGGATGGCTTTTTGGCAAGTGAGGAAGTACAAGTTGATCCAGGGACTGGTCCAGTTGCCAGTTAGACTGGTTATATATAGGCATAAAAGGCTAAATTTGATGAATGGGTCCTTTTTCAACCTAACTTACTATGCTAATAGATTTTCATTAAGCAGTTGGTGATGATTTTAGTATTTTGGTAAGTGTAAAAAACTGCAGCAGGCAAATGACACCACTGTGGGTCCAATAACTTTAAGTTATGCCCTTGCATGCCTCTCTATCCAATACATAACAACTTCCATAAAGAACATGTTTTACATTTTTTTACTTGCCATGGAAAGAAATGAACCTTCAGTGTACTCACCCCCAATGTGCTGTCACCAACAACTGAAGCCTTTAGCATGTCTGCATCATCAAAGTCACTGGGCATGGCCAATAGTCTGTTTCTTCTGTGTAGTTTTGCTTTATAAATCCAGGCTATGACAAGGAACAGAATAACTATAAAGATGACTGAGGGGAGGACGGTCACCAGAAGAAGGGTAACCAATGAGGGATTAATGGTAACTGAAAAAAAAAATATGTTCACATACTTGTTAGTCTAGCAGGAGAACTGTGGCTTTGGCTCTACTACTCACTTACAGCCCTGTGGCATCTAAAGTCACCTGATGGTTATCCAAAAATAATAATGCTACTTTATACAAACAATTGATGTACAATTCATTAGGCCCTATGAAAGCATTATACATTGCAATAAGGTATTTATATGGAGTGATTTTATTGCTGTGGAATTTTAGACAGATATCCAGATATTTATGTTGTAGTGTGTTTTAGGAATCTATCTTTGCCTCTCTGTCTTTCGTCTTAGAGATCTCACCCCTATAAACTGCTACAGTCAGGGAGGACACTTTTCCTAACATGCTACATATGACCAAATATGACAAATATGGCCAGAGGTAAATAGGAACACCTTATGCAGTTTATCTTGGCTTGTCTGGTGGCTTTTGTGAAGCTTCAGGATCACAGCTTTGAATGTTGATATTGAAGCCATTTTCAGTGAAAACAGCAAACAGACATGCATTGCAGAAAGCAAAGACCATACTAGTGCATTGGTGTTTACGTCACTACACTGTACTGGATCACAAAACTCCTCTCTGTAGCGCCAAACTGCGAAAAATCAATCAGGCTAACTACTTAGCAGACCATCTGAGGATTAAGGCTAAATATCAACAATGGAAGGGTATTTTGTGGTCCAGTATTTGCTGATGTGAACACCAAGAAACGAGTGTTTACTGAGTGTTTTATACATACTACCATATATATTTTTTAGTTTGTGCTCTCCCTTGCAGTGATTTTTTTTGTCTTTAAGCCCAATCAGAGTGGAGAGGTTGAAGGGAGATTCAGAGATTTAAATCTGTTTTGGAGGACCATGTTAAACAGTGAATATTATATATTTTTGCAGGAATGTCAGGGACACATGTTCAGTGGGTATAATACTTTGCAGGACCTCGCGCTGTTGACTCAAAACAACATCTATTGACAGACAGAAGGACACAAAATCTGACCTAAACCAGACTTTGCACTATAATGGAACCACATTACCTTTACCATAAGCGATAATGTTGTTTACAATACAGTAATTATAAAACTTATTACTAACATGAATTAGTAACTAATATAACAGCTATTATGGAATCTTCAACTTTTTATGATCTTTATTATAATGTTGCTGTATTGTTTTTCAGGATACTTTACCGTTCAGAACTTTGTCTTTGTTACAAAAGTCCCACTCACAACAATGTTCCTTAAGATTTGACATAAGGGATGAGCAATGCTCTTTTATGCTGTTATTGAAACATCCCTTTGCTCTGGAAATGCCTTCAGATTCAGATGCATAGCTTTCAGTCACATAGCATACCCTTCCAACACAAGTCTCCCCAGAGCAGCTGGCATCATTACAGTAACAAGTCCAATATTTGGACCCTGTGGAAAAAATGCAAATATTAAGCTTCAAGAATATCATGGGTTCAGTATATAGGTCGGTATTGCATGCAGTTTTTCCTTTGCATAGGGTTTTCCTTCTTATTTGTACTTTGTCTATTATAATAAGCACACTATAATTTCACACTCTCTAAATTAAAAATAATAATGGTGAACTTGTGAAGAAAATATATTATGGTTATGGCACGATACTAGCAATAGGTTTGATCAAGAAAAAGAGCTTTTCATGGCTCTTTTATGACAGGTATTTGGTACCGGCACAGCTTTCGGTGCACTGCACTGGGCTTGTACAGCTGCCCTGTTCTTTAAGATTCCGGTGACAGTATTTGGAGTATTAGGAGCCTCCTGACTGGAGAATCCTTTTACATTCAAGGATAACTGAAGGAGCCGGCAGATTGTCTGCTTTTGGGTCACAGGTCATTTACAACCACAAGTGTGGTGTACAAAGTGCAATTACGATGCACCATGGTTTTTTGTTTTTTTTACAGAATGCAATTATTTCCCAAAATTTTCCATAATTCCAACATAACTGAGTGCTGTGTCCAACACAATTGTGGATGATGTGAATTGAACAGGAGGTGGTACAGATGCATTGGCACCAAGCATAACTAGTGTTTGGATGCACATAACATTTTGTGTTAATTCATGCAATTACTGCATCAATTTGTGCACAACTGCCACTTTGGTTGCGGTAAATGACACCTTTCATTTTTAAAAATAAGTGGCGCTTTCCACATATATAAACATTTAATACCTCTTTAATGCCTCCATTTGCATTATTTAATGCAATGTAATGTTCTTATTTTTCTGTGATTGGTTTCAGTTGTTATGGTCATGGAGTGATATTTTATTTACATCTCCTCTTCTGAGCAGTTCCTGCCCTCTTAAAACACCACCACTGGGTGACATGAAACTGATGCAGACCTCCTTAGGTCACATTCTGACCTAAAAAATGCCTTGCATAGATTCATTGCTATTTCATTTAGGTTTAACTAAAAATAACATAACTATCAGCAGCAATAGTAAACTGATCCCACAACACAATATTCTCAGGGCTTACTGGGTTATAGCTTATAAAATGTTGATGGGTTGGCATTAAATGGTAAGTATAGCCCAATCTAAAAGTTACTTTGTTATTAGCACTAGAGCATGGAGCTCCTGTCCAACTTTGACCTAGTCCAACAACAATAATGTTCAACCTGGGGCTGCTGATAATAGAAAAGAAATTTAAAACAAACCTTTTGTTTTATCTTCTAAAGAATCTTCTTGATCAATGTCTCCAAGGCCTACAAAAAAAGGTAATATGGCTTAACAAGTAAAAATGCAATAATA
Source organism: Xenopus tropicalis (assembly GCF_000004195.4). Lineage (NCBI taxonomy): Eukaryota > Metazoa > Chordata > Amphibia > Anura > Pipidae > Xenopus > Xenopus tropicalis. The sequence continues at coordinate 135,084,317 of NC_030678.2, read as the reverse complement.
TGGACAATGCATATATGGGCTTTACTTCATTGTCACGTTTGCACTTTGTTTTGAATTTATGTAGGGAATAATAAACCTTCCATAGTAAAATATATTAATAACTGATGTCCCCAAGATACCTGTGACCAGGCATGTATTTTAATATAGTGATCACAGTACAGCGGGATGATTTCTGATATTCTTATATAAAAGTGTTTTCTTATATTGGAAACGATTTAAAAAGTCACAAGTAACAGCATCTATAGATACATAGTACAGGTTTTTCATGAATTGTGTATTACAGGACAAGTCTTATTAAATATCATAAAACTGCCAGGGAGTCAGTGCCAGGTCAACTAATATTTGCATGCCAACATTGCTCTGCACCTCCACCCTTGGTCCAAACAGCCTATCGCTTCTCTGTGCTGCATCAGAGACCCATATCTCCTCTGCCTTCTCCTAGTTTTGGCCCTGCCACAAACAGCCAGTAATGGCATAAGGGCATGGTGGCCATCCAGTGGGTAAAACACCATCTAGAGCCGGCAATGTAGTGTCTGGTAAATTTGTAATACCCTATAAATCACCCTTTGCTCACCTACTCCACTGCCCAATTCCCCTTATATGAATAGGCCCACCTCTGCTTAGGCCATTTTCCCATCCACCTGCCTTTTTCCCCACCCTATGCCATCATCACCCTGCCTTGCAAGTGCTTCCATCGCTGTCTGTTCCAAAGACCAGTATAATGTTGGCCAAAAGTTGGCAACCCTAGATAAGGGTTGAAGTAATATTTTCAATGTTTTGCTTTCACCTCCTGCTCTGTAGGTCTGTAGAGTATTTGTGACCTTTTCAGCATTATGCTGCATGCTTTCAGTTTATAATGGACTTATTGATAAGAAGATCCTGTAAATATCTTGAATAATTATATGTATCATTTGCACTTTTCTTTGAGAACAAGTCAGTAAGGATACATTTTATCTATGGTGTTGTATATGAAGTAAAAATAAATACTAATGACCAGAGAAGACCTACAATAATGTATGAAGATTTGCACTGTACACTACTTGCATGTGAAGTTGGAGCCATTATGCTGTGCAAGCTTGTACATTTAAATAACTTTCACTTACCAGTGGCTGAAGTCACAATTACAAGAGAAATTATCCAGATCTGTTTTTGTATCATCGTCTTTGAAAAAAGTATGAATTCTTTTGGCAGCAGCTTGTTTCATGAAGAAATGTGGTCTTTTCCTGTGCAGAAAGGAGACGTGATTGATTACACATTTGTGGTAAAAACAAATCTTTATGAGCTTATTATTGTTAACTCTCATAAACAAAACTTAATTTATCTTACAGGCTGAAACCTTATTTTTAGGAATACGTTATCAGTTTATAACTATTGTTTTACTAAGAAAGAGAAGAAATACATAATATCAATCACCTTCTGTATAAACCACCAGTAGAACAATAGCAGTTGTGTTTAAGTGTATCTCATGGTACAATGTATATGATGTTTATGAGCCAGTTAATATAATAGTAACCATCTTAGCAGGAACTCCCTGGCACAAAAGTTGATTTGTTATCCATGGGAATTCTGCGCTATTTGCAGCCAACAATTCTCTGCGAGTAAAATAAATCAGTCAGGTAATTTACTAAGGTTAATTCAATTGGGTAAATGTGCAAGGTTTCCTTGGAGGGGAAAAACCAGTGGTAAACTTCATTTTTCAAGGTGCAAAGTTATCTAAGGTGACTTGTCACCTACTGGAAACACAAATGTAGCACAGCCAATAAAACGCCCTGTGTGCAATCACCTTCCACCAGTGCATTTTTATAATCATTAATATTCAACACAGTGCCTTACAATAATATAACAAACCGCAGACTTACAATTAGTTTACAAGGGTACAAAATGAACCAATTGGAGACCTGTTTACAAAATCTTACAATCTAAAGGCACAGGACAACTGATACATTTAACTATAGTGTGCCCCTTAGCTTAATTTCCATAGCAACTGACAAGCTTCTGCATTTTGAACATGGTTCTAATGTCACTGTAAATGGTCTTTGGCCTATGGGGAATATTTTCCAGCTTATTCCATTCCAGTACACAGCCATGTTTCAAATTGCCAGGAAGAATACTCCCATGTGTAATGAGCCTTAGTATGAACTGCTCCTGAATGAAACAATGGATGAAAAATAGAAAACATTTTTTTTTCTTTAACTGGTGCTAAATATTACTGAAAAATCAGTTACAGGATTGTGCTCTCCACATTGGTAGTTAATAAATGTATAGCTGTTGTCATATTAACATACAAACGTAGACATGATCTTCACTCATGAGAAACGCCATGGGAAATGTATAATAGCATTCCTTGGCAATGAACAAGAAAGATAAGGGATATTATAAACTGGGAGTGATTCTTGCTCAGAGATTTATTCTGCTGTTTCAATGAGGCACCAGTACATATTTTGGACACATTTTATTTATACAATTCTATGTTTTGATCATGTTATAAGCTTTTTCACTTGTTTGTGTGACCGAATCGATCGGAACACAGAGAAAAAATACATGTGCAATGCCTTAATGTCACTTGTTTTCACGTAATCATGATCTGCAAACTGGAAAATTAATTATATTAATAATAATAGTTGTATAATATATATTCATGCATAAAATGATCTAGTACATAATGTCCTACCAAAATAAAAAGTTACAGTCACAACCAGTGCCTGACCTGCTGCATTTCCACCCATAATGCTTTTTGCAAATAGCCAAAAACACTTCCTAGCTGGCTAAATATTATTGCACCATAGGCTTAATTCCCTCTACACACACTTTTATTAATGACACCATTCAGTTAAATGTGGGAAAATCTGGACAACTGATCAAAGCGCTTCAGGCCAGGATGTGAACTAAGGACCTGATGTGCTTATTAGCTCTCCCACTCCATCCAGCCCAGGTCCAGCATCCAAGCTAGTAGCCCTAATAGTCTACTAAAGCCATCTATCCATCCTTATCCTTAATGCTTATTTTTCTTATCCCCATTATAATGTTTAATATGAAGCTCTAAAGGGTTTCTTATTTGACCTTTGGGATATGTTCTGTAAATATAACCCGAATGTTTGATTTTATTGTTTGTTAGAAACAAATGATAAATTTAAAAGCAGTTCTGCAATATCTGAATAGTGGACTAAAGAGATATTTTTGGAATGACTTTTCCTTCATTTCTTGTTTCCTTCTCCCACCAAAGTTACAATTGCATCCCAGACTTTGAAGGGATACATATTTACATTACTGATAAACACATGCTGTGCAACAGTTACATAATGGAATGGGATATTTAAAAGAGAAGGAAAGGCTAATAAAGAGTTAATCTCAAGCTGCAGGCATACCTTCAGTTGTCTCAATAGTGCCCTTAAGTCTCCCCATATTTCTCCTATTCAGATGATCAGAAGCCAAACAGGAAGAAAAAATGCTGAGCTGTGTAAGGAAAGTTCCCATAATGCCTCACTCCTGCACCGAGGCCGAGACCAAGTGTACATGCTCAGTTAGTAAAACTAGTCAGCTTCCTGCTGATTGGCTCAGATCCACATTCCTAAGGGGTGGGGGGTGAGCTCTTAGCATTCTTGAGGGAGGGGGGAGCAGAAGAGAGGAGAAAGCAGAGAGCAGTGTGTCTCTGGCACATGAATTACAGACCCAAGAAATCTTTTGACAGAGAAGTCAGTGCAGGGTTTCTATGAGTGCTTATGGCTGTATTTACATAGACTTTCTGATAAAGCTTACTTAGTTTTTACCTTTCTCGTTTAACATTTTCTTTCTGGTGCAACATAATGGAGAATATCAGTAGGAAAAAGGGTTATACTGAATTTTCATCCACAAGACCAGGTTTGTGCCAATTAAAGCAACAATACCCTACACAGTGGCCAAACTGCAAAATAATGTCCGACTGCAGGCTTTTGTGACTGTTTTGTTACCAGGAGCCCATTATGCAGGGGGATTGTCTGTACACTGGTGATATAAATTTTATACCTCACAAAGGCCAAACATGGAGTAGCTTCAGTGTTCCTGTTTGCCCGGTTTAGCTCAAGAACTAACTAAGTGAACTCATGTTTAGCAAAAGGGTGAACTTCCCTTTAACTTCTTTTTAAGGAAAAAAGTGAAAGAACACATTAATAAATGTATTATAACATACTACATGCCACGCCTGCTTTTGACAATATGTGCAGGGTTAATGAGAAGAAAGGTACCAAGTCTATACAAAAGTACTTGACTGGAAGTCTGATGCAGACACAAGACAAAATGGTTTGAAATGTAGCATAAACAGCTGGAGGCCAAGCTTTCCAGGTCGATTGCCTCATTTGCTTTGTCTACTGGGACCTCTTATCATGGCTATCTATAAACAAATCTAAATGTTCCAGTCTACAGAAATGTCTCGAGGAAACTAAAGTATGCATTATTTCTGCGGGAAAAAAAATATTAGAAGTACGCTTGTCAAAATGCCACTCCCGGTTTGTCCTCAGCACAATTGCTGGAATAAGAGAATGGCAACTTCTTAGACTCATAATTTCATCTGTGTTGTTTAAAAATGTAAAACAGAAATCTGCATGTCCCGAGCTTCCTGGCATTGAATTGAGGCACCCGGCTGTCTCTGTGGAAGCCAGCTCAGGAATCAAGATTGTTTAGATGTTGGCAGTGATGAAGGGCTGCAGTCACGCACTCTGAACTGCTTTCGTTTGTGTAGGACAGGAAAGCTTGACTCCCCCCCAACCTGGGTATACTGGAAAGGATATTCAAGGGGAAATGTATGGATATCTTTATTTATTTAGCACTGTACATCTGTACTGTACTGTAATAATACAAACAGCAGAATAGTGCCTTTCCACTGAAGCTTAAGGTGGCCATACACGCACCGCTAATATCGTACGAAACCTCGTTTCGTACGATATTCGGTGCGTGTATGGTATGTCGGCGAGTTGACCGATATCGCAGGAACCTGCTGATATCGGCCGACTCACCGATCGGACCAGTTGGAAAATTTTGATCGGGCGCCTGATCAAAATCTCCCTTCAGAGCTGAATCGGCAGAAGGAGGTAGAAATCCTATTGTTTCTACCTCCTTACCTGCCGATTCAGCCCTGAATGGTGTGTGGCACATCTGACGATGTTTCGTGCGACCCGCCACGTGTATGGCCACCTTTACAGTCTAAATGAAGCTGTCATTAACATTAGATATATATACATTCTGCGCAAACTGCTATGACTGAGCCATGATTCAGACATAAGATTTAAACATGGGGGCAAAATTTGACTTTTGTTAAAGGATAAAACATTGTTTTGTAAGTATGAATCTTGCAGCATGAGCACAGGGGGTGAAAAAAACAATATTATGAATGTTCTTTCTAGGTCCTTACTGGGATCCATTTTCCCCTCCATGCCTCTGCTATCTATTGCTAAGCCACTGCATATACACTAAAGATGACCAACATGTGGCCCTCAAGCTGTCGCTAAAATAAAGTTTTCAACAATTAAAAGTTTAAAGGAACGGTATACCCCCTTTTTCAACACTAGTGCGAAGAACAGGGCTTGTGCTGAACATATGTCTTGCTAGTTCTTTTAATTAGCAAATGTCTGTGGTTTTTGTTATTTCTTGCTCTAAAAAGGGCAAAATTTGAAAATAAAAATAAAGTCTCATTCTACTTTCTAAGTTCTGCTGCTTGCTTAAGAAAATATACAATAAATTGTCTCTCTCCTTCCATTCTTTCACATGGCAGGGGTTAAGCCATGCATCACGAGTCTATCTGTATGTAAATGTCACACAGTTTGGGTGTCTGAAAGCACCCATGCCGAGGCCCTGATTTGTGGTAAGGCCGCAAAGGCCCGGGCCTAGGGCGGCAGAAATTAAGGGGCGGCACGCCGCCCCGCCGTGTTCTAATTTTGCTCATACGGAGCAATGGGGACCAGACATGGAGAAACTTTAGCACATACTCTCCCCAATGCTCCATATGCGACCGAAGCAGCACGCATGCATAGTTGGTGGGGGTGGGCCGGTGTGAGAGGGCGCCCCGCCAATGCCCCCATTTAGACTATAGTGTTCCTATCTGAAAGTCTTTATTTTAATGCTGCGGGATTTTGAGCCCTTAATGAGGCCATTATTTGTTTGTAATTCAAGTTTATCAAGCCAATACAGCAGTTTTAAAATACTTCAACTTTTATAAGGGCCAGCATTAGGGTAAATTCTGTCCAAAACAGTGCAGTGGGTGGGCTGCTAAAAAAGTCTTTAGAATATAGTGCTCCCTGAATTAACTGCCAGCTGGCTATAGTATCTTACATTTCAAAACAGTCTAATTGTAATTTTTGTTATTCAGCTGTTTGTACGAAAGGAAAACAGCCAGTTTGGCATACCCTTTCCTTATGATGCCCTGTCACGCCACATACAGTAGATCTAATGTGCCAATTTGCAACCATGACTTTTAGTCTACAGATCTGTCTGTCTGTCTATTGGTTGATCTATTGATCTATCTGCAATATGTGTCTACCACTTAGGCAAAGTTGTTCCATGAAAGAAAACTGAAAGATAAACCCTGCTCATATCCTGGGCTCCGTCTGTAGAGCAGTTAGGGAAATGTCAATTAGCAGTTACTGTTGCTGGTCTAAAGCAGTTAGAATAACACATATCTTATGGGCTGCTATAAGTTACTGGACTAGCCATAATTTGACCATACAACAATTTAACCCCAATGGAGTGTTAACATAGGAGTGGAGTACAGGCCACAGGAGTTGTTGTGGTGAGCATGGGGCCCCTGTAAATATTTTTTGCAGGAGGGAGGCTGCACTGAGCAGTTACGCCACTGATTAATCTCTTTGGAAAAAAGTTAATAAAAATAATTATTGGACAATGCCTTTTTTAATTGAGTTGCCTTTACAGCCCTATAATACCCAAAAATTAAGATGGCAATGCACATGCCAAATTTTACATCTGTGTATGGGCATACAGGTGATTATGTAAGATCAGGACATGAATATTGTTGGCAGCTTCAACTAGTTCCAACAAGAAGTAATAGTGGCTACAGTGGGGATGGCCTTATTGGTGAGGCTTATTACAGTCACACATAAAAAGCTATGAAAACGTGATCATAATTTGATCATAAAAAGGATATTCAAGGCAGTAAAAGCATGTACCTTGAATTAATTTGGGTCTGCCTAAGGGGACCAGCATCACAGCCTTATTGCCTAGTGCTATGAGCACCGCAATGGCTAGTTAAATTCTCAATCAGCCATTACTTTGTGGGCAGGTAATTAAATCCTGAACTAAAGCAAGAGAATATCTAGTTCCCTTAGCTTGCAGTGCACTGTATCTTACTACAGCTTTCCACATCTTCAGCAACATATTTGGTATTTTTAGTTTTGCGGCAGCTAGAAAGCATTATTGGTGTGAAAGCAATCTACTTGGGCTGGACTGAATCCAGTAGGTCTGACTATTTGGATTACTTATAGCATCATAATTTTCCATGTCAGCCCCATGAATTAGTGCACACCTCACGCCTGCCCAAATGTTTTATTGACTCCAGTGGCTGTGAGTGTCATTTGGGTATCAATCAGATCAAGTGATCTGTATCAGCAATTTTCCCTAATATGTGGGTATGTAGGTCACCTTGGGGGGGTCAGTTGCGATAGGTCGATTGCAGACGATCTGTACAAGCTGATAATGTAATCTTCTGATGGAATTTGTTGGTGCATGCATGGTTTATGAGCAGATGAGAAAGTAAGAGAACTCCTCTTCACTTGCTGTCATATCTGATTTGACCATCAGGCCAAATTAATGTAATAAAAGTTTTTGGGCCATGGGCCAATCAGTCTTTTATCTTAAAGGTTTAGTCTGTGCATGGTTACCTTAATGCAATCCAGTGCCACTTTGCCAAAAAACACTGAGCAATACTCTCTGTAATAATTATAATGCAGTACAATATTGTGTTTATTAAATCTGGAAAAAATACAACTTGCTTTCTCCATATGCTAAATCATTGATAAACTAAAGTGTGGGATATTAGGAATAATGTACCTATTGTAAAATAGAAGGGTATTTTAATTAAACGATAAGCTGGTACTTCAAATGTTTGTAATATAGAATGACATTATTATTAAGCACAAAGCTTTATAGGAATGGTTAAGCATTTAGCTATAAATAGAATAACAGAATTATGTACAAGAGTCAAGCAAAAACTACAGAACTGTAACCTGCATAGATGCAGTAAAAATGGTTATAAGAGAGACAATTATCCTGTAGACCTCCAGGTGTTGCTAAATCACAACTCCCAACACCTTTAAATACCTTAAATCCCCAACATAATACATTACAGTGAAGCTTTATAATGAGAGAAAGTCATAAGGCTGCTGACTGAGAACCACACTTCAAGTCACAGAGCTCCAAGGTTACCCCTAATATTCTCTGCTTGTTTTATTAAGGACACATTATCTTATATTACAAGTAGTTTGAACCAAACAAATACAACATGAATAATGGGTGTTTGAAAATTAGGCAGCCTATTGGACAGTGCCCCTTCATACAGATCAAGAGACTCCAAGTCCAAAGTGACTTTGTACATCAAGGTCTTAAATATACAGTTGTGAAGTTAAGAACTATAACAGTGTCCATGGGTACCCAATATGGCTCTCTAACTTTAGTTGAGGTAAAAATAGCACAGCATTCTATGGTATTCATCTGCTGGCAGAGATTGCTAAGAGCTGTAGTCCAACAATGCTGTGACAATGTTAGCTTATAATACACAGTAGAACACTGCTCAATATACCACATAAAATACCTTTTCTACATTGAGAAACATTGCTTAACATTTCATATTTTGCTTCACTACTTTAATCAAACTGCCTGTTGTCTTCCTTTTCCACTTTGGCTTACAGTGTACTGTCAAACCCCACTGCCAGAGTGAAGCGGGCAGCAAGTAACGGACACTGGCAGTGTATTATCTTACCTCTCTCTTATTACCACTCAGCACAGGAAAACAAACAACAGATGTGGCACAGTCAGACAGTCACATGTGTGCTAAGCTCTGTCAGATATAAGAAATGTAGTTGTAGGAAAAGAGAGAAGGTAAGTCTTCATCTTGAACGTTACCTGAACGGGTTTTCAGGTGATAGAGAAGCAGCTGGCGCTGAGATGCAGTTCATGAAATAAACCTTGCAGATTTCCCTGCTCAAGTCCAGTCTGTGTTCCCTGCACATCAGCCCCTTCTCTCAGCTGGCTGGAACTTTCTCTAACTGCCTGCTCATGGTTTTGATTATAAGAAAACTATGCACTCTCGCGTCATGGCTTTTTAATGTCTTTAGTTTCCTCTCTCTAAAAACAGCCTTTTTTCTGGCTAGCAATCCCAGAACTTCCTGTTGGTTTTTTTTTTTTTGTTAAATACAGGATGCAACACATGACACAGTTCCCTTTTCAGGACCTAGCCACCGATGTGAAAGCTCAAACTAAATGGATTAATGAATAGTGACAAAGAGGTCCCATAGCTTTCATGTGAACGATTAGTTACAGCAACCATTTTGCATCTATGAAGCTCTGTTTACTTTCACAGCACCTAAAATATACTTTCAGCCTTCGAGGATGAAAATGAACAGTGATGCTCTGGTCCTGTGGGAAATACATTTAGCAGTTTCTCCTGTCTAATTCTGCCCAACCCCCCCCCCCCTTTTAAAAATGTAAGTAACCTTTAAACGGTTAAAAATAGTGAAAAAATGTAACCATGTAAATTAATTTCTTAAATGGCGTAAATCACTAGTGAGTCCAAATAATTTTTTCTTTGTTTTCATGAAAAAAAACCCAAAACATTGCATTCCACTGTTCCATGCCAGACAGCTGGGCTATAATACAGAATAAGATTAGTGAAGGAATTGAATAATTATAATGCGACAATTTAAGAGAATATAGAACTCTTGGATAACCAACTATCCACTACGAAAACAAGGAGGAATAAGGGCATATCTACATACACAGTTGCTGTGAGCAAAGTGCAATTTTGTGCTCAATCACCATATTTTTTCCCCTCATTGCAGTGTTTTTTCCCAGAATTCCAGCATCATTGGTGTCAAGGGAGCTATGTTCTTGGTGCAATCTAATTCACCAAAATTACTGCAACCAGGCACCCATTTTGCCACCAATCGCCCACCTGGTGTCATTTCCAGTATTCAGCCTTTGAGTGACATTTGTGCCTGATTCTTTAGGAGCAAGTGTGCTGTGCCTGTTGATACTGGGTGTTACTAGGAAGGGAACCCTAGATCTACTGCCTGGTCAGTTGGTGGCAGTAGCTCAAGGTTTCCTCTAAGTCAATACGTGCAGCAGACCTAGATTTGAGTGCAACTATACAGAAAGTCCTTTAATGAAACTGGTGTTACCAGCCACTGACTGCGGGGAAATCGCAGGGACCACAACTGCACTTGCAAATGTAATTGAGAACTATAGGTGGTGAATATAACAGAAATACAGGAAAAGAGAGAAGTTAGTATAGGGAGGGCTCTTCTTAACGCTTCAAAAGAAGCAGACCTTTTCACAAGAAAAATAAAATGATGCACCACAGTTGTTGATATGTTCAGTTTACCAGTACACAGTTCAGCATTGCTGTCTTACAAAAGTGATAAAGGCAAGTCAAGAAGCATTTTTTTTGATCCAGTGCATTGTATCATTACTGTAAATGTAACCAGCTGTTCTGTTCATTTAGTAATGTAAATATCTGAACAACCCTTAGCGATGAAAAAATAATATTATATTAATTATAAAATGATTATGCAGAGTGGCAAATGTATTAATTGCTTTTCCTCTTTACAACAAAGTAAGCAAAGTATAAGCCCTTGAGTTGTAGTAGTATAGAAAGCCAACACAAATGTATTCTGTTTGGGGGCAAGTACATTAAGACTAGAGATAAATATCACTGGTGATGTTGCCCATAGCAACCAATAAGATCTTTGCTCTTGATTTCTAACTTGTAAGTGACAGTTCAAATCTAAATGCTGATTGGTTGCTATGGGCAACATCACTAGTGATGTTTATCTCCAATCTTATTACATGACCCCCAATCCTCTGTGGCATAACTACAGATACAATGGGGGAGGGCAGATGTACCCCCTCCCCAGCTGCTTTCTTACTGGTGCTAGTGGTCAAGGAGCTAGGGACAAAGGCAAATGGGTGGAGGGAAGGCCGGGTAGGTATGTGCCAGGAAGTATTTTCTTGCGACAGGGCCAAGCACAGGGTTGTTACAATGCTGATGGTCCTTATATAAAATTAACATAATTATAGAGCCAGAGGTTAATAGAACTTATCTACAGGTTAAAAGAACTTATCTACAGATTTTTGCTATGTTTTATCTTAGCCATTATTTTTAGTATTCTCAGACTTACTCTCGCCTGGAATGGTGCCAGTTTATTGGAGGAAAGCTGGCATAATTTAATATTAATATACAACATAGCATATGTATACGTTGCTATTGGAACCTGGACTTGTGCAATTTAGTACACAGGCACATTAATCAGCATCATGGTCTCAGACAGGTCATTATTCAGCTGTCAAGTCTGACGTCCGAAGTAGGAAAGATATGTTTAGGAGAGTAAATAGTTGAATGTAAGGGAACATTTGACTTGCCTTTGAGAAAGTTACAGGACAATAAGCATCAGATGTGGCATCATCCTACTGAGCATCAGGAAGCATGCTGCAAAGCAGAACATAGGCACAGTCTTACAGCAGGTACCTTATTTTACTAAGAACAGGATGGATGGACTATTTACTTAAAGCACTATGTGATTGATTCAGGTCTTGAGTCTTGGGGTTGATTTGGGGAGAATTTTCAGACAAGCAAAGGTGTTGCTAAAACACATATTATATAAATGGTAGCAAGAGACACACTATAATGCCCATAATACCACAGCTGGTATAAAAAAGGAACATAAACTTGGCTTTCATCCAGACACCAGCAATGAAGGAAGCAACATTACTTATATGTTTGGGATGACTGACTCTCTGGCGCCAAAGATTTTAGTAATACATAGCAAAGAAGAGTCACAGCAGTGTTTGCTTTAACTCTCAACTAACTATTCCCTATATAAGAAAATCAATTTCCTGTTTTCTATAACAAAGCATACATTACCCTGTAGTAGCTAACATAGACAGAGGTTACTGGCTATTCATAATACAACCTATCCTTGTGGGTACCCTACCTGGACTCACAGGACTATGTACTATAGTATTTATCCAAAATCCTTTCCATCTCTTACACAGAATAATTACATTTGCACTCCTCAAATTCTCTTATGGCCATGGAACAGAATATATAGAAAGAGCCATAGCAGGGGATGACCAAATAACGAGGAATGAATACAAGTGCAGCAAGTGTGCTTTCCATGCTTTTCTTTTGCTTTACCTAGAAAAGCAATACCAAGGGCTGCCAAATGTTATGTGTGCCCCTGACCAACCTGCTCACCAAATGTATTTGTATGCCATCAATATATAAACATAATTTGAACCATGATTAATGTGGTATAGGGGATAAACAAAATGTGATTCATCACTTTCCTTTCAGCACTCATGTAGCTGTGTATCAATTAATTCTTACTTTGTGGTTCTTTAAAGGGATTCTGTCATGATTTTTGGGTGTACTTCTAAATTACACTGTTTACACTCCATTTAAAATTGTATTCTTGAACCAACAAATGTTTTTGTTATGTAGTTGTAATATTGGTGTGTAGGCATTGTGCCTGAGTCTGAGCTTTCAGAATGAGCCAGCGCTACACATTAGAACAGGGTCAGACTGGGGGTTGCAGGGGCTTCCGCCATACCCCCCTAACCCCCGACGTCCTCCCCTGAGTGTGAAACTTACTTTCAACGCATCAGGGGCGGGACAATGGTGCCCGGAAGCCCAGTTCGACCCTGCATTAGAACTGCTTTCAGATTTCTTACTATTGAGTGCTATTCTGATATCTACTGGAGCTATCTTGCTACCTTCCTATTGTTCTGCTGATCGGCTGCTGGTGGGTGGGGGGGGGGGATATCACTCCAACTTGCAGCTCAGCAGTAAAGTGTGACTGAAGTTTATCAGAGCACAGGTCACATGGCTGTAGCACCCTGGGAAATGAAGAATATGGCTAGCCTCTTGTGAAATTTCAAAATTAAGTACAGGTATGGGACCCATTATCTAGAATGCTTGGGACCTGGGGTTTTCCGGATAAGGGATCTTTCTGTAATTTGGATCTCCTACCTTAAGTCTACTTGAAAAAATATTTAAACAGTAATTAAACCCAATAGGCTTGTTTTGGCTCCAATAAGAATTAATTAGATCTTAGTTGAGATCAAGTACAAGGTACCCCAAGGGTCATTTGAACTGAAGAAGCCACTTGGATGAGTGGTGAAACGTTTTCAAGGAAAAAACTCAGAAAAGTCCAGTTGTTTTAGACTTAATTCTACTAGATACTACAAGGTACTGTTTTTTTATTACAGAGAGAAAAAGGAAACCACTTTCAAAATTGTGAATTATTTGATTAAAATGGAGTCTATGGAAGATGGCCTTTCCGTAATTCGGAACTTTCTGGATAACAGGTTTCCGGATAAGGGATCCCATACCTGTATACAAAAATCTGTCTGCATTTTTTAAAAATGGATTTCAATGCAGGATTCTGCTGGAAAAGCTCTATTAACTGATGTATTTTGAAAAAAACAAGTTTTCCCATTACAGTATTCCTTTAAGAAGGCAAGTGTGGTTGCACTAAAATGGACATTAATGTTGTGTGTATTTACAAAATGCTTGTTTCCCAACACACTCCTTGTAAATAAAAAAAAATGACAGTTTTTGTCAATTGCATATTGCATTAAACTCACCAAGATCAAAGTCCTGAATGATTTTTTCATTATACTATATTAATAACTAAAGAGCCACCAAATGACACCTCATCAAACTGGCTAAAAAAAAGATAACTCTGTAGGCCCAAAAACTAGGCTGTTTTCCACCAGCACTCATTCCATTTTTAGATACTGCCCATGAAGAGAGTATGGGTAAACCAAAATGGAGCTAACTAGATATAGCCTATATCATTGTATTATTTAGTATAATGCCCCAATTATTTGTTACACATTTTCAATGTTTACCGGGTTTCCGAATTATATATTCCATTCACAAGCTGTGTCCTGAACATGTTCTTAAGGGGGGCTGTTTAGTCTCTTGGCTCAGAGAAAGTCTACTAAGTCTATTATACCTTTCATTTTCCCTTAAAATGGTTAAAGTGGTGTCTCTTAATGTATAAGGAGCCAAAGTCACTTGTGGTGCCAGTAAGTTAGCGAATCCCAAGTCAGCTCAGTTGCTAACTTTTTTGCCTGGGCAGGTGCTCCTTTTAAGGAAAAGGGCAGCAAGGGGCAGATTTAAAATATCCATCAACATCTGCATAGGAGATTTCAATCTTGCTCATTTGATGCATTTCCTTGCATCGGTTTCTCTTTACCCTTTTGTATGATTTTTGTTTTATGTGTGCATGTGTGTGCTTTGCCTTATTATTTATTAAATTGTTCTCTACATTGGATTCTACGAGGAATACAATGCATATAAAAGTTCACTTTTGTATTTTGCACAATTATTTATACTCTGAACTATATACTTATTCACTTCTTTACAATATGGGTTTTTGAGCCTAGCATACATGTATGTGTGTTTATTATCATATGTCTGTGTCTGTTTATATATACATTTTTTTCTATTGATGGAATTAATAAAGGCATTTTGTATAAACATAAGGTTTTGGCAAGCAGCATTTTTTTTAGGGATTTTTTTTTCTTGTATTTTTTGCCTTGGACTAACAATTAGTGGACACCAGTTTACTGTGTGGATTTTGTTTTTTAATGATATTTGCAATGCACAACATATGCTAGTTTTATGGGGAGTTTTTGCTTCATTCAAATAAGTGCTGCAAGTAAAAGCACAACATTATCACCATTTGTATTATGTTACTCTCATGTTATTGTATGAAATATCTGCTGCACTGAGTAATTATTGTGTTGGTTCATGTTTTACATAGCTGAAGTATTTATGGGCATTTATTAAGAGGCAGAGTCACCTAGAGGACTAAAGTGGGAACTGCCAGGAAGCATAATTATTCTCTGTTATATCATCACCAATTATTATCCATTAATAATATCCATATTAATAATCCTGAAAAAACATGTAGAACCTAAAAAGTAAATTCTTTGAATTTGTGGGAGGGACAAACACTGCCAGACATATGGTAGCTGATCTGTAGCAGGGTACAATAGGGAGTACATTTTACAGTGGAGCAATGGCATGCATAGTGTGGAAGCTACACTTTGGCCACATCCACAAAATGTTAGGGCCTGTTTCCACATAGTTGCAGTGTCTCCCCCTTAATGTTATCTTTATATCCATCACTGTTCAGCTTCCTCTCTCGCAAGATCTGTGACATACTATACAAACTCAGGCACCATATTTGAACAGAAACCAGGAAGGAATTCACCACAGATGTGCTAGGGAGGATGGGAAACATTACCACTCTGGTATGTCAGAAAGGTCAACAAAATAAGAACAACTTTAATGAGGGAAAAGTGCAGCAGGGGTACAGTTTATAAATTTAAACATGTACACACTTACAATATCAATAATCTGATGCTGCTGTTTACACAGTTTTCAGATTCATCATTAAGGCTGATGCCCCTGCACCACAAAAGCTTTAAACTAACAGGTTTCTTTGATGGGGTACTAAACTGATAAATGTCTGTCGTTGGGCAATTTTCTGGGCTTATTTTAAGAAATGTTGTTCCTTCCAGCACTAATGTGGTTTCTCCAGGCATTAAGGCAGATTCAGCCAGAGGACTGTGCAGACTGCCCTTAGACAAGGTAAAGAAGGCCAGAAGTCTAAATAAAATACACATGATGCATGTGTTCCCTCCAGAGTGCAGGGTAGATAAAAGAAAAAAAATTCAGTCTGGATGTGTCAGTACACATTCCTTCAGGATTGGTACTGCTGGTCAGCAGTTAAGGGCATAAGTGAGCTGCAGATAAAACACCTGGGATGATGGCAGTCCAAATGTTTTAGGGCAGTGGCACACATGGAGATTAGTCGGCCGCAATAAATCTGCGTTACTGTGGGCGGCTAATATCCTTGACATGCCATCCCACCAGCAAGAATGTAAATCGCATACGCGGGATGGAATACAGGTCTCTTCTGTCTCCCGAAGGTGCCTCTCACGGGCCCTTAGGGTGAAGACACACAGAGTTACTAGTTGTGGCTGCCAGTATGTGGGGGCTCCAGACATTCTGGTGGTCCATGCCAGTGTGACTGACTAGCCTGACTCATAGAGATGAGCAGAGATGGCACGGAGATTAGCAAAGTGGTCACATTCCAAGGTCTTTTTCTCATTCTCAGGTGTACATGGCAGGGAGCTAACACTCATGTAGTTAAGAATAAGACTAGAATAGAACATGGGGGCCCCTGAGGCCATCTCAGGCATGGGAAGGCATACAGGGGCTATTGTTATGTAGATCATATGATCTAGTAAAAGCTGTCAAGGAGAGTGGTAGAAATAGTCATCTGACAGTCTAGGTTATAAGCAATAGTCAGCTGGCAGACTTGTGCCCTTAGCTGTCAGAGCTGTCTTTGCAAAGAGGAGCCAACTCAGGATGTATTTTTTGCACAAAAAACACTAGGACCCTCTTATGCCAAAGGTCAATTTTTCTATTCACCTACAATTTCACCTAATAAATTAGCCCATATTTTGTCCCTAAATTATGATTAGTTTGTCTCTAGTCTTTGCATAAAACACTGGATTGAAACTAATTAAATAATAAAAACTGTCTGTTCATGGGTTACATGGGTGACAAGGAAAAAGAAGGAAACCCCTGCAAGCATTGGCCTTTACCGATGCCTTTTTCATACCTTTCTTCTGCAGAACTGATAGGGAATCTGCACACTTTGAATTTAGGACCAGAATAGAAGATTGCTTTCAATCTGTTTTACCCAGTCTTCTTCTAAATTAGCCTTTGTTCTGTCCCCAGATACTAAAAGACCTGGCTCATAATAATTTCTTTATCTAAATTAGCCCATTTTTGTCCCTAAATTGTCAAAAATATTGCCCTAAAACTGACATCCCCTCATGCCAGAGAGATTACCTTTTGGGGCCATGGAGCATTCTGGACTGTCAAGGAACTTGTACACTTTGGGTATAGACTAGATTAAACAAAGAGTAGAAGATTACTTTTGATCAGTTTCACCCAGTCTTCACCTAAATTAACTGTGGTTTTGTTCATTGATTGGTCATAAATCTGGCCTAGTAGCAGCTACTTGCCATGGCTACTAAAATAGACAATGCAGATCATTTACTGATAACTGTCTCTATGGGGTGTATTCATCAAAGTACGAGTTCGAATCCTGAACTGGCAAAAATTTGGATTAAATACGATAATTTCTGATGATTGCAATTCATGAAAATGCTTACGAAAAAATCGTATTAGTCATGATAATATCATATTGGCGATCCAAAAGTCACAACATTTTTGTATCCGAACGATCGTAAACAGCAGGAAAACCTTTCCGACTTTGATCCATCTGTGCATGATTTTGGAAGCCTCCCATAGGACTCAATGGCACTCTGCAGCTCCAACCTGGCCCAAGGAAAGTCACGATACCGAAGCTTGAATGAATCCGAAACTTTTGTACTCGGCGCAACAATACGATTTTGTCGCACAAATTT
Organism: Xenopus tropicalis; assembly: GCF_000004195.4. Lineage (NCBI taxonomy): Eukaryota > Metazoa > Chordata > Amphibia > Anura > Pipidae > Xenopus > Xenopus tropicalis. The sequence continues at coordinate 135,066,602 of NC_030678.2, read as the reverse complement.
TGTCGCAAAGTACGAAAAAGTCACACGACTATACGAAAAAGTCACAGAAAATACGCACAGTACGATCAAATACGAATTCTCAGTATTGTCTATGGCAGGGTATTTTCTGGCGTTTATTAGCCATGACAAGTAGCTACTACTGAGTAGCTCCATGTGTGTTCATCCTAAGATTGATGGTCCCGCCATAGGTTATTATAAAAGTAGCTGCAACTAATCGTGCTCGGTTTTGCACTACACGGATAAATTGCCGCCGCTTTTTAAGAAGTCATAGCTACTAATCACCACGTACCTTCGCCCTAACACTGGGATCCTCTCAATGCCAGAGTAAAACAAAACCCTAAAAACTTAAGATTACTTTTGGACAATTGGACCTATTATCTTCTTCTAAATTAGTCCTTTTATGTCCCTTAGTTGTGAAAAATCTGGTCCTAATTTTCACATAAAACACTTGAACTTTCTGATTTAGCCCTTGACACCAGGGCCGGCCTTATAAACTTTGGGGCCCAATTGGAACTATTTTTGTGCCCCCCCCCCCAGATGGAGTCTTGCTGGCACTGCATGATGAAAAATACATGTATGAATTATCCTGGAAAAAGATCTATATTATACACCCCCATTGTGACTTGCTTGCTGCATCACAGTCATGCTGTTCTGCTCTGAGATGGGTGGTGGATATTACATCGAATATAGGAGGCTAAAGTTGAAGGGTGGGTTCAGCAGGAAAACAAAGAAATAGGGAGCAGCTTCTCCTATATATAAGAACAATGCTTGAATTGGGGTGGAAAAAATGGAGGGGTCAGCTGCAACAAATATAAGCCCCACTCACTGTTTTAATAATTTTGTTATTTACATCAACTAAACAACAGATAACCAATTTGCATAGATTTCCCAAAAAATGTGGCCTGTATGGACTATAAAATGAAAATAGTGCATACAAATGTTCTTGGCTTGGCTATTCAACTTCTACAAACACAACAAACTGCCTGTATTTTGTGTGTTGAAAGACCCCCTATTAGTACAAGAACCAAATATTTTTGTAAGCTACACATTCTGTTGAATACATGAAGAGATTTTAGGCTGATGCCACAAGAGGCGTAGGGCTGAAATTTTCGGCAAGCGGAAAAACACTTGCCGAAAATTCAGCCCTACGCCTGCTACTTGTGCCTGCACCCGAATGAATGGGATACGCTCGGGTGCAGGCACATGTAGCTGATATACGCATTCTCTCGCGTTTTCATGCGTATATCGGCTACATGTGCCTGCACCCGAGCGTAAAATTTCAGCCCTACGCCTTGTGTGGCATCAGCCTTACAATTTCTTTTTACTGCAAACTACCAAACTGCAAAGCCTCACTGAAACAACACCTTTCTTTTCCCTACTGGCTGTTTCTGTGCTGCTTTTGTTATTATGCACTTCTGGTACATACTTTTCTGTCCCAAATATGATTGGTGCAGTGTAATATATACACACATACACAGAGAAGAAGCTGGAGAACCAACCAGAAAGGGATATTTCTGCTATATCGCAATACAAAATACTCTTCATCATTCTGCTTTCCTTCTCTCCCTGTATGTCCTTTGTAGTTGTACCACAGGCTTAGGCACTTACCACATGTCCTTAGTTTCTGATCTCTTTCTTGCCCCACCTACCCTATTTAACTCTTTATCTTTTTGCCACCTAGGCTCTTCTATCAACCCTCTGTCCCTTTCTCATTTGTCCTAACTTTTAAAATTTTGTCATTTTGTCTTTCCTTATCCTCCCCTCTTCTACTTACTCTTTTAGCTAAGTTTCTTTCCCCTGCCGTGCTTGCCTTGAGATGGACAGAGATGGCACAAGCCACACAAGCATGAAAAATGTTCTTTGGGGATGCCAAATAAGGGCTGTGATTGGCTATTTGGTAGCCCCATGTGGGCATCTAGACTGCAGGAGGCTTGGAGTAAAACTGTGTCTCTGTGCTTCCAAAACTTGCATCCAAGCCAGTAATTTAAAAATGGGCTCCTACTTTCAGGAAACTGGGAGCAACATCCAAAGGGTTGGTGAGCAACATGTTGCTCATGAGCCACTGGTTGGGGATCTCTGCCCTAGAGCATTGGTTCTTACTTTTCTTTAGCCAAGGCCTCAAATGCTTATCCTAGTCCCTTCCAAAATTAAAAACAAAAATCCTGCTATATACATTTTAGAGCATTTATATTCATGAAATAGACTATAAATGATAACAACCAGCTGGTGAGCTATAAAAAAACACCAAGGAGCTCTCATCCTTCACATAAGCCTCACTCGCACTCAAACAGGAACGTAGATCTACTGTGCTACATGCTATGAGAAATAGAAAGGCTTTGGGTGATGTATGTGATACTTTGGCATAAATTACCCTTTAAGCATTACATATATTATATAAACCATTGAAAGTATTTAGAAAGCAACCTTTTCACTCTTGTTGTGACTAAAATGACATGGATACATTTATACATACAGTGGCTAGCAAAAGTATTCGGCCCCCTTAAACTTTTCCACATTTTGTCACATTACAGCCACAAACATGAATCAATTTTATTGGAATTCCATGTGAAAGACCAATACAAAGTGGTGTACACGTGAGAAGTGGAACGAAAATCATACATATAAAATATGTATATCATACAAATAAATAACTGCAAAGTGGGGTGTGCGTAATTATTCAGCCCCCTTTGGTCTGAGTGCAGTCAGTTGCCCATAGACATTGCCTGATGAGTGCTAATGACTAAATAGAGTGCACCTGTGTGTAATCTAATGTAATCTAATGTCATGACAGTCGGGGACAGGGCCCCGTGAACGAGGAATAAGCCAGAACAGCAGATTTTGTTATAGCACTTTCTAGGAAAGTGAAGTAGTCAGCTCTAGTAAGCAAGGGCAGCCTAATAGCCCCATCAAAGGAGAGATTAGTTCTAGGAGTATTTCTCCTATCTGGCAATGTTGCCTCATTGTAGGGCCATGGAGTAGAGATAGTGACTGGCCAGAATAAACCCTGATCCCTACTCACCCGGAGGACTCATATACTAGGGGTTATCAACCTGAAGGAGCATATATCTACCCAGACTACCTCCACAGGGGTATTGGCTGAAAGGTGTGTTTGCCCAGACTCTACCAAGAGTTGTGATAAACCGGTGTACACCCTCTCTTCTTCCTCAGAGTGTACCTTATTATACCATCTGCATCTGTTTGTGTGTGAGTATTGATAACCCTGCTTAACATCTTGTCTTGGACAATAAATCTGTAATATAGTTTACCACAAGAACCTTTCTGGTGTCCATTTTTACCAACTGCACTAGACAGCTACAGTGAGTTGTATTTCAACTACACCCTCAGCTCCTGTTAAGGTTTCTTCCACCTAAGTGAAGGCCCATCCTAAGAAAGAGGGTTGCATGTAACACATGCTCTCCATATAACTACTAGCCTGGTTTAAACATTTCCTAGCCAAACAAGTGTTACACTAACAAAATATATTACCTGTATTACTCTATTTCCTTCTTCCTTTCCCTTTCTCTTATAGATGCAGAGTAATGGCGCTGGTATAGGTATGGTGGCAGTGTGAACAGGAGCTGCCACTTACTAACACATTACAGTACATACTTCAAACATTCTAATCACCACACAAACACAATGGGACAATCTATATTTTCTATTTATGTGGATATTGTTGTTAAAAGACAATAAAATACAGAAATGTAATATGTGCTTGTTACAGAACAAGATTTTGATTGCAGGATTTTTATAATCAGACAAATGGCACAACATAAATGTTACCTCAAAAAGTAAATCTTTCCTATGGGAGGCAAAAGGCATCAGGTTGGGCTTTTCTCTAAAGAATAAGGCAAAACATAGATCATTAATGGCATTAACAGGCAACATGAACAAGCATTCATAATGCCAGTCTTATTACAAATCCAAGCCTTAGAGATAACATTAGGGCAGACACAAGTTAAAGCTGTCAACAGAAAATAAAAGTGATAGCTCTTAGCCTATTGAGAAAGCCTTCAAGAAAAGAACAGGGCTCAGAGGCAGCGAACACGGCTTGCAAAGAAAAAGAATAGTGAGCGGCAGCCCAGCACCTGCTCACACACTAAGCACATTATCAACCCAATCACCTCATGTGACACTGAAGCGCAGAGCTGCGCGTCACGGCGCTTATATACGGGCAGCGGGCAGCATAATCTCGCGAGAAGGGATTTGTGACGTGCCGGTAGCTGTCCGGCAGGAGCGCAGTATCTGTCCGGCTGGAGTTGTGGGTCTGGAGCTAGAGGCGCTGAGGGGCGTTTAAACACGATCCGGGATTGCAAGCTGTGTTCAGAAAAGCGGGACTGCTGCTGGGCGGTATGCTATTACTTTCCGTAAAAGTGACAGTGCTGTCATTATTTGTAACTTAGTAACTGTCACTATGTGCCGTGCCTGGCATGTGGGCTGATGAATAACCTCATGGGTTGGTAGGGCTTGTGTTTCAGCAGAGCGCACAGTATAACCCGTAGATGGCAATAGTATAGTTAGCCTGGTGTCATACAGTATAAGCCTAGCAGGGTTGCAATGGTGCTATTATGCCCGGGGGAGCTGTGCTATTCATCATTGCGTCCCTAAACCTGTACTTGCGCATGCATGTGGCTGTACATCGGGCGCTCTATGCGCTTACGGCTCTGCGCTTGACCCTAAGGCAGGGATCCCCAACCTTTTATACATGTGGAATGGAAAAAGTGTTGGGGAACAACACAAGCATGAAAAACACCTTCTGGGGGTGCCAGATAAGGGCTATGATTGGCTATTTGGTAGCCCCTATGTGGCTACTGGCAGCCTACAGAAGGCTCTGTTTGGCATTAGACTGGGTTTTTATGCAACCAAAACTTGCCCCCACTCCAGGAATTCAAAAATAACTACCTGCTTTGAGGCTACTGGGAGCAACATCCAAGGGGTTGGTGAGCAACATGTTGCCCCCCGAGCCACTGGTTGGGGATGACTGGCCTAAGGCAACAGCACACTGGAATTCCCCGCTATGTGGCCCAGCTGAGCAGCACACGGATACCATATGAGGGCAGCACGCCGTTCTGGTCACCTGTTTTTGTGTTTGTTCTGACTGACAGCATGAAGTGAAGAGGTGCTGGGACTTCCTTTGTACTTTATGCTGTCAGAACAAATCTGTCAATACACCATACACTGCTGCACTGATAGATTAAGTCTTCAAACCTGTTTGATGAACTGATCATTAAACTTAATACATGGTTATAAGCCTGGATTGTTGGGATACTGTATTTGTAATGATTTTCAGTACTTGTATTGCCAGCGTCAGTGGCACAACTATGTATACAGCAGGCACAGAAGTAGTGAGGGGACTTGGGCAACATGATGGCCTGGACTGTGGTGCCAGTATCTGCCCCTCTTCTACCTTTAAAGTGGACCCGTCACCCAGGCGTAAAAAGCTGTATAATAAAAGCCCTTTCCAAATTAAATATGAAACCAAAAGCCACTTTTTTATTAACACATCAATGCCCATAATAAAAGCATTTAAAAATCCCAGCTGTCAATCATATATTGCTTACCCCGCCTCTATGCATTAGGCATAGCGGTGGGGCAGACAGTTACTTTCACTTTCAATTCAGAACTTTTTGTTGCTGTTCCTCTCACATTCCCCCTCCCTCCTCGGTAACCAGTGCATGGACATGGGTATTAGGTCCCCCCATACTGGCATAGGCACAAGATTTTGGCAGGATTCAAAGCATGCCTTAATAATAGAGTCCACAAAATGGATGAATTCCAAGGCTGAATAAAATAAGATTAAAATAATTTCTACAGTGTAGGTGAAGCTTATTTTGCTTGACAAACACAATAGAAAACAATTTGGAATTATTTCTTAGGGTGACAGGACTGCTTTAAATATAGCCGCTCATTTTAGGCCAGGAAATGTGGCACAAGGGGGGCAACCCAGGGAGCGACCAAGGCCTCCAGGGGGGCGTGGAGCGACCAAGTTACGCCACTGCGTCAAGATGCAGAACAGCAACTCCCTGATAGAATGTATTGCAGCCTGCTGCATAGTGCTTAGCTGGTCTCTCAGCTATGACGGCCTAATGGTTTCTTATCCACTCCTCTAGGCTAATTTTAAGAGCTAAACTACAGGGGGGTATATCGAAGGATGGTGATGGAACAGAACACATCCTATAAGTCGAATGTAGTTGCATGAGAAAAATCTGGTGAGTAACTACATGGAAGCTTTGTCATGCCAGGCCTGTGGGAAGGGATGCATTCTGCGTCTGCATCAGACGAGATTAAATCTGATGGTGTCCAACAGACTTTTTCTCTCATTGAAATATATTGATCTGTCTGTTGTAGATGCAGGAACAAAACCCATTATCTTATGTGAATACATTGCAGCTGTGGGATCAGATTTTGTAGGATTCCATAAAATCTTGTGCTGTTGCCTTTAGAGTGCCAGACTGGGTCTAGGGCAGGGGTAGAGAACCTATGGCTCGGGAGCCAGATGTGGCTCTTTTGATGACTGCATCTGGCTGTCATCAAACATCAAGCGTCTTCTATCCGCCGAGCGCAGGCCACGCCCTCGTCCGCATCGCATTCAGCATCCTTGCCACCCACCCTACCTTGCCCCTGCGCTTGGCGGATAGAAGACATGTTCTAAGCATCCTTTGGACCCACCCTACCTTGCCCCGCAGCATCCACGGCCAAACATGTATGGCTCTCACAGAATTGCATTTTAAAATATGTGGTGTTTGTGGCTCTCTCAGCCAAAAAGGTTCCCGACCCCTGGTCTAGGGGGTGGGCCACATCACTAGTGCAGTGAGTACAATTGTGCTTCATGTACTAGAAGATCCAAATCCGGTTTAAAAACTGAGAATTCTGCTGTTAAAGTTGCCAGGAGCAGCTTTTTGCTGCCCATGGTAATGAGCAGGGTGCTGCCGTCTGAGGCGAGTATCTCAACTCTCCTCATGGCACTAGCACCCCTGGTCCTTACTTAGGCTTACATAAACCTTCAGGACTTCTGCACAACCAATTCTCTAGCCCTAGTAGGAAGCTACATGTTTTTCTCCCTGTGTTCTTCTGCGCGTGCTCAAGGTATTTTGTTTGATTACCAGTGTAAAAATACAAACTTTGAAACTTAGGGCTGGGACAGTAATGCTTATGTGCTGAAAGTAAAAACATCCCTTATCTGACTTTAGTAACCTTAGTGAGTAACTTTTTAATGGAATAGCACAGAGGAATTCTAATGTATCCATTTTCTTGTCAAAAATTTAAATGTAATAACTTTTAACGTGTTTTTAGTGACCCCAGAACATGTTGGTTTCTACAACTGAAAAAAAGGACTGCAGGTCTAAAGAGGTCTGACTATGGGTCCTGCGTTCAGCTGATCTTCTGCATAGACACATTAGGACAATGGAAGCATTCTGACCGCAGACAGGGTCTCTTTAAAGAAGCCTGTAAGCTTATGAAAAGAAGTTTGGGTCTACTTGGTGGTTAAATATAGGGGAATTTTACTGAGGAAAAAAATCTTAAAAATAGTAATATACTAGTAGTTTCTTTATAGTTCATAATAGTTTCTTTAATTTAATTAAAATTTCCCCCAAGTTTATCTAGTATCTAGAATTCCAGCCAATCAGCATTTTGTGGTCATGCAGGCCTACTGTTTATTAGCTGCACTTTCTTGGTAGACTTACAAATTATGTTGCAAGGAGTTTAACTTCGAGGGCATTAAAATAACAGTTTCTAATAGTCTCTTTCCTTAAATTATGTTCTGAAACACAGCACAGAATGATTTAAATCATTGTATTTTGCCAAGGTGTATTGTTTTTTTCAAATTATTTGCCAGTGGAGGTAGAAAGTATCCGTGTATAAATTTGTTGAGGATATAAGTGTCTAATTTAACACCTAAATGAAGCTTGTGCTGGGCAATCCTGTGTGTCTATAGAGCCATTTAAGTGCTTGTACACACCTTTTCCATTATTCCTTCATCCTTATGTCGTGATAAGCATAAATCAATTGGCAATGGACCAGTAATGAATATGCTGGTGCAACATGGATCAGAGACACATAAATATGTGCATATTATAGCTTACAAAAATATGTGCATATTATAGCTTTCCCTTTCAGAGGAATTCAGGGATGGAACTCCAGAGGTAAGTAGCAGCAAGATAAAAATAAAGGTGGCAGTGGGTATGGGTGGGGCAATTCTGTCCTTGCTGCTGCCCTGAGCAGTTTTGGCAAGAAAGGGAAGGGAAGCAGCAAAGATTACAACCCCAAGCAGCATTCTGATTCTGCAGGGTTTATATAGGGCTTCCATTAAGGCTATTTTCATGTGATTTGCATCATGCTACTGACATGTTAGCAAAGTGAAGTCTGTTGTAGCAGAATTTATACAGAGAATAAAATATAATGGAGCACTTGGCCAAAACAAATACAGATGGTATCTAGATACAATGGTGTACTGTGTCTTTTTCAGCCCCCGCTTTAAAAAAAACACCCAAACAACTTGTGGCCTCCCTTAGCACTGCCAGTGTGACCTCTGGCTGACTCAGTTCTACTGCCCGCCCCACCATGTAAGGGTGCTGCAGGTAGGATGGACGGCACAGATACAGGCAGATGGTGAGGGGCAGCAGTAAAGTCCTCACCAGACACCCGTTTTACTCGGGGGGCCCCCCCCACAGTCTCTGTCTGCTGTGGTGTAAATATGCCTAGAGCTGGGCGGTATGACCAAAAATTTATATCACGGTATTTGTCAAAATTATATCGGTGTCACGGTATTTGACGGTATTTTTTTTTTTCCATGCATGATTAGGTGTTAACCCCATTTCCTAATAAATTAGAGAATAATTACTGCAGTATTGAAAATCAGAGTCAGGCAAGCGAAGGATCGGCAACAGAAAGTCGTAAGGTAAATCAGGCAGGCTTAGTTTCCCAGGCAAGGCCGCAGACAACATAGCCCAGGAGGAGGCGTTTGATAGCTTTAAATACCCCCCCACGCAAGCGCAGAACCGGTGCCGCCAGCGCGTCATGGACGTGCATGCTTTGACATGTACGTGCGCTTTGATGCACACGCACCTGGACGCGTGTGCGCAACGGGACGCGCGCGAGACCGCGCCGCATGGGTGAGTACCCTGACACCCCGGTATTGCGGTATCTGAAAAATGAATATAGTTTTAAAAAAAAAACACCGGTATTCGGTATTAAACGGTATGTCGCCCAGCCCTAAATATGCCACTAACCCGCTCAATGAAGAGGCACTCGAAGAAACATTTTCTTTTAGCTATCTTCCTTTCAAATTCAAAGTGAAACCACAAACTGCAAATCTGAACATAAAAAAAGATAAGGGAAATGCTGAAAGATAACAGTGGAAATGCCAAGGCAGGGTGTGGGTGTATACACCCCTTCCAGTGATTGAGTATAAATAAACTACAGCCTGAATGAACCGAACAGGAACTTTACTTCTTATAGCAAAGCAGATTTACAGCAGAAATTCTAAGTGTCTAACCTGATGCCCTGTTCCTCATCCTGTTTCCTTAGCTAGTCATGGGAGTGTGAAAATGATTGTACATTTTTCTTTAAATTATTTTTGTTTGCATTTTAACTTTTGCAAGGTGGATATCACAATAGAGCAATTGTATAATGATAATCCGATATTATGAAAAGAAAGGAGGCAAGAAGAGGAAAGTTGGTCCTGCGTTGTTTGGACAGTAGGGCTGAGGAAATGAAGAAGCAAAAAGAGGAATTAAAGATTAACTCGATGGTCTATACATAATTAAAGTCACAAATATTTTAAGCTTATGATCTGATGATACCTTTAAATGAGAAGGAAATTCATTTTGGCATTTTACTGCCAATAGATTAGTCACATTAGTGCCACCTAGAACACTATATTTATTCTGCAGAAAGCTTTATCATACTTGAGTAAAGAGCCCTAGAATCTCCCTCCATTTGTTTAGCTTGGTCTTAGTAGCTTCCTGCTGCAGCTCTAGCAGTTGGTAGCTCAGATCACACATTCTGATGGGAGGGGGGAGCAGTTTGCGCCGGTTAGGAGAGAGTTGAGCTGTGGAGCAGCCTAATTGGATGCTGCAATCTCACGAGGCATTTTCGCCGATTTGCCGAAATCGCCTGCGCAGCGTGTGCCATCCCACCGGCGACTTACATTTTCGCCGGTGGGATTGTAGTTCGGGGAGATTAGTCGCCCGTGACAAGGGAGATTTGTCGCGGGCGACTAATCTCCCCGTGTGCCAGAGCCCTTATTGTTCTTACTGGCAAGATATTATCCTCCCTTCAGTTGTATGAGCCTCGCAACTTTTTCTTATTTCTAGTACATACATTTTTTTTACTTTATCTTTAAAAATATATTTAATTTTATCTTTTTAAATATATTTTGCAGATAACTGTGGACAGAAGGAAATGGCTGTCAAGCACTTCTCAAGTAATGCGGATGATAGCTCATTGCGATAATTATGACCTCAAACCAGGGTTAAAATAAAAGGTAAATTAGCCTTTTCTCCTGGTCTGATGGCTATTGGATGAAAAATCATTTCAGCATTTATGTTTGGGTTTTATAACAGGGTTTATAAGAGATTTCCATGCCACATGGTTAATTTTCACTTCAATTTGCATGATATGATTATAAATGAGACACCAGTGTACCAAGGTAGATTATCATTATTTATACTTCCTTATAATTTGATATAGCTAATCCCTTTAAAGTATCAGTGACCCAAAATATAGGTTTTTTTTTTTTTTCTTTAAAGAGGCATGCCACATTACAAACCACGCACCTGGCTTTTTGCTTTTGTATTTTTATTCCTGGGATGGGGTCTTGGCTCTGGTAGTTGGCTTGGCAGATATTTCTTTCTCCCCTTTAAAACAGGTGCTGGAAATTGCATGTATGTAAGGTGTAGGAAAAAATGTATCCCCCCCCCCCGAGCAGTCTATCTTTTTACCCAGTTTACACTAAACTGTTCCTTTAAGGGTATTAAGGATTAAAAAACAGTGGAAAGACTAAAGCTTGCCACACATGCCCAGATTTCATAGTGCAGTTTGTCTGGTTTCAAGCATGCTTGATGATTATCTGGGCACATATGGCAGGTTGCAAGTCATGCATCATGTGGTCCTGTTTGCAAATTTAATCTGACCATGCATGACTTTGATGACTAATTAAGTACATTGGCAGACACATTCCTTCTATATTTAAGAGTATAATACACTGGCACATTCTTGATTTTTACACAATACATTATCTTTAAAAATTCTCACAGCTTCCATGTTAGAGAAGTAAAATAGTCTGACTTGACTCTATTGACCGTTTGAAGGATTTTTTTTCTTTTATTTTTGGTGATGTAAAATTAGTACACTGCATGGTATGACTGATCCAAAAAGGCCCTAAACCGTTTTTTGTACTGGACCTTATAGATCCATGGAGTCTTTTGTCATATATACAAAGTATGCTCAAAATATGAAAGACTGTGTTGTCATTATTGAAATGTTATTATAAATGCTTCCGCGTTCTAACTTAGAACTCAAAATGTTCTATTTTGCAGACAGTTGCCAAGGATATGTTCTGGTCTATGGGCTGAACTGACAACACAAACCTAGGATAGTTTGATGGTGTACAACTAAAATTATTTCCTAAAGAAAGGTAATCCTTAAAAATCATTCTGTATTTCTGCTCCAATAAAGGGTAACTATTACAAAAATACATTTTATATTTTCTGAATTAATTAATTTTTTAAATATACTTTATTAAAAATTATACATGTTTTTCAAAGATATAAATTACCTGCCATGCCTGCTCTCTACTCACCAGCACCTGTACTGTTTTATTCCCCACTGTTAAGCCTGTATAAGCTTTTTATTTTTTTTATTTTTTTTTTATTAAACAAATGCTACCGTAGTGGTTGGTATTTATGTGCTGCGAGGGCAAACTTACCATCTGGCTTTACATTAGCCATTTAGGGAGTTATCTAATAACATTTGCAGAGGTTGCACCTGGTCTAGTAACAAGCAGTTTGATGTTTGCTTTAAAGAAAACCTGTCACCCTAAAATTATTCCAGATTTATTTTTATCATGTTAGTTGAGAAAAATAAACTTCACTTACATTATATAAATATAAATCTTGTTACCTTCAGTCTTGGAATTACACAATCACATCAAGCAGGCAGGTGCCATTTTATGGACATTGTTAGTAAGGCAAGCTTTGCATCATGCTTGTTTATGTGATAGAATGTATGACCAGGTGCCCAGGCTCATGCATTGACTACACAATTAGATGGTGAGTAGGGAGGGTGTATATGAGAGGTACAATGACATCTAGTCCTAAATGGAAAGTTAGTTATTGTCTGCCCCGTCTCAGACACAGAGGGGCAGGCAATATATGACTGACAGCTGGGATTTTTAAATGCCTTTATAATGGGTATGGATGTGTTAATTAAAAAAAGAAATTTGGGTTTCACTTTTAATTCGAAGAGGAGTTTTATTGTACAGCTTTTTATGTCTGGGTGACAGGTCTTTAATGGAGTACTAAACCCTACGAACAAATACAGATAGAAATGCCATATTTTATATGCTGAACTTACTGCAGCATCCTAAAGGTTTAGGGCTATCCACCACTACATGGAAGCATTAAATCTGGGTGCAGGCACCTGCTTTTGACTGCAGTCGATATCTGCCGGCAAAAGCCGAATCTTGCATTTGTTGGCAGATATCGGGTGCGTGGGGCTGGGCATATTCATTGCTTCTGGATGCAGTCACAGCTAGAAGTTTTTTCAAGCGTAGGGGCGGTAGATTTGTGTGATAGATTTACACTGAACTGTTTGCGAAGCTGCAGACCTAATAGCGTGATTGTTTATCTCCAGGAACAATGGTGGATGTTGGAAAATGGCCAATCTTTGCCCTTTGCCCGCAGGAGGACTTGAAGTTTATTCAGCAAGCCTGTGTTTTTGGGGCTGGAAATGAGGTTTTGTATCTTACGAAAAATGATGAGGTAAAATGTTTTATATATTAATATCCCAAAGCATAATTTCATTTACTTTATTATTAGTAATAATTTTATATATGGTGTCTTCCATAAAATGGAAAAGTAATGTTAAAGGGGCAATATACCCCCCCCCCCCCCCATGTTATCTGGGGGTAATCTTCTTCATCTCCTTCTCTAATCATAGTACCATTTATGGTTGAAGCTTGTCACTTTTTCCTGTGTATTATTGTACAGCAAAATCACACCTATGCCTGTCCTCATCTTACTCCTTCTTGACTTACAAAGCCCTTGATTCTTCTGCACCTCACAACATCTCTATTCTTGCCTCATTACATTGCTGGTCAACTTCTCCTTTGGAATGCCATCCCTGATTTTCTCTGGGAAAAATCTTCCCTCAGTCTCTCTAAGAATATGTTTTAAGACTCCATCTTTGAGCACTCATATAACATTTGGCTCAGTTCTGGCACCTATGCAGCACTTAATATCCTTCTGTTTGTTTCTGTAAATTACCCGCCCATGTAAGTTCTGAGAACAGGGACCCCATTCTGCTGCCTTAGTATTTAATCTTGAAAACTATACTGTATTATGGTATTGACCCATTTTCTGCTAATACAGTATTGTACACACGCTGCACAATATAAATTATATATATGATACTCCTTACAAGTAACGTAATATAACAAATCGTTTTTGACAAAAACTATAGACAGTCTACTGTAGGTATTTGTTGCATTAAAGGAATGGTCCTTTGCCGCTATACTTTTAAAGGGTTGGTGGAAATATTTTAATCTTTATTTCAATGCGATCATTTTCAAATGATAAAATAAAGGCTAGGTTTTAGGGGATCTTATCACCAAACCCCACAAGGACTAAACATGAAGAAGCTTAATATTCCACCTATGCCCTGTTTAACTCAAGAAATATCAAAAAACATGATTAAAACAGTAGGCAAAAAGTATGTTCAGCACAAGCCCTATTTATTGCAGTCGTGGCTGGAAGGAGGAATACAGCCCCTTTGAGGAGTTAAACATTCATATTTTTTTCATAGTAACATAGTAAGTTAGGTTGAAAAAAGACATATGTCCATCAAGTTCAACTATTATGCCTATATATAACCTGTGCTCTTTTGCTGGCAACTGGAGACATGGGCCTAACTAATGAATTGGCAGCTGCTCTTTATTTTATTTATGCAAATCAGTCTTTAACTTCTTTTTTGCTAATAGGAGCACCGGCCCGGAGTAAGTGAATACAATCTCAGGTGGGGCTAACATTTTGGCACCCTCCAGTGATTCGATCTTTCCTTCTCCTTCAAGAACTGGCATATTGTGCACCCAAGTACCTGGGCCATTTAAAAAAACAAAAAAAAAACAAATTGCAAAAAGGGCATTTGCCCAGGGCCCAATTGTAAAGTTGGGCACACCATCAGATTTCCATCTGCTGTAACTTTTCGCATGAAGTATCCCCTATCAGTTTTAATCAGCTGGAAGAGCTCATTTTCATTTCTTTAAATTTAATTTTTACTTTTATTATATGTTGTAACAAATATGTGGAACTTTTATATAAAAAGCTGATACATGTAGTGAAGACTTTTCTTTTGTGGGGTTATAAAGAAGTGCTATGGGAGCCAACCAGAATTTTTCAAAAATATCTTTTATGCAGCCATACTACGTACTGTAGTTTTGCTGTATAAGAAAACATTCACACAACACTTTTGCATATTTAAACAGAAACCTTGTTGATTTGGCAGGGGGATATAAAATATGGATGTCAGAAGGAAACCCATGTTCATTGCTTATATGGTATATCTGCTTAATGCCATTTGCTTTTTGAGATATAACCACAGTGAAAACTAATACACAAAACACTTATATTCTATATTTGCATTACATTCATAGTCCTGTTTTTTTTTTTTAGGTATTTGTGATGGGTACTAACAGCAGTGGCTGTTTAGGGACCGGCGATGCACAAAGTATCCTTGAACCACGACGTATAGATATGCTTTCAGGAAAAAGGATAGTAAGCTTGAGTTATGGAAGTGGACCTCATGTTGTCATTGTTACTTCTGGTATGTACTGTAAGCAAATGAAAGAAATAATGAATTGTTTTAACCCACTCTGTAGCGTTCACCAGCTGCTGTTTTATTTACAGTGCTTGGAATAACCCACATTCTGGAGCTGACCAGCAGCTACAAACAATAAACCGCACCCAAAAGTTCCCCACTGAATCATATTAAAGTTAGCTTAATCAGTTTGTTGAAACACTTACACTGCCGCTGAACTCTGACTAAAAAGAATTGATGTTGAATGAACGCAGACAAACTGGTGCATGAAAAATCCAAAATTATTTTATAAATGCACTGAAATGTTAATATTGGAATTAAGTTTCACATTATAAAGAAATCGGAAACACTGCACTCAGAAAAATATATGTACATCTCAAAGTACAAAATAATTTGACAGTACCTAGGGGGTAGGAGGGGGAATGTTGGGGGGGAATGTGGGGGGAGGTGTAAGGGTTCAGTGTTGGAGGGTAACCAACCAGCAAGTGTTCTGGATAGCAGTTAATCTAGACTGAACCCCAGGACACATCCCAGAGGGCATAGGAAGCTGCCATACAAATAGGTATTGTGCCCTGCGCCAGCCCATCCACAATGAATTATTTTGTGATCTGCACAGTACCGTATATTAGCATCTAAGCAGTCCTCCATTTTCACCTTCTTTGAAAATCTTATAGAGTGTAGACATGAAGGTAGATATACGTGGGTGGTCAGGGATGAAGTAAAAAAAAAAAAAGTTGTGGGTGAGAAAAAGGCTGATGGTAACATGTAAATGGGCTACTGATGGGGTGAGATCCAAAGATATGCCCAATTTGGATGCCATAAAGTGAGTGAGTTCTTGCCAGATCCCTTGGATCACCAGACATTCTCAGAAAACCCAAGCTATAGTCCCTATGGCACCACACTGTCGCCAGCATAGCAATGAGACACAAGTGTTTGGAACACTTGGTGGCTTGTTTAACAGCCCTGAATGTCCTCTCCTGATCATTTTTTTTCTATCTATATTTAGACGTCAGTTACCAATTTGAACACTGGTTTCCCTTTCTCATGGTGGTCAAAAATCAATAATTTTTTTGATACTTGGCAGGTGTTTGTACCATTGGTTTGTGTGTCAGCAAAGTGCCTTATATAAGCCGGGCTTCAAGGGGTTGTTCACCTTCAATCTACAAATATTATTAAACCACCAACAATGCTCTTAGAATGTCAGAAAATCCATTTTCCATTAAAAAAAGTAAAAAGGCTAATGTAAAAGTTACTTTTTATACCTGTCAGATCAGTCCTCTTTCTGTCTCTCTGATCAGTTTTCTGAAGGGATGGGAGTGGCCTATTTTGAACCTGACACACTGAGAACTTCCTATATGAAAATGGCTTGTTTAGATGAAGCAGGGTTTTAAGAAATGAGCCTGTTTATGCAATATATTTTTATAGAGACCTACATTGTTTGGGGGTATAGTTTTCCTTTTACTATGTATATGGCAAAGATTGTTCTATTAATATGAACTGTTAGTTGCAGTTCATTTCTATTTGAAATTTTCCATTAGCACCTACTACTAGAAAAGAATATTTTCATCAAAATACTTTATTTATATTGCAAATGTTTTGCATATGAGATGCTTTATGTGATCTATTTTTACAGAGACCCACAATGTTCAGGGGTAAAGTTGAAGTGGGAATTTCAGACTGTACTGACAAGATTTTACATGGGGTGGTAAGTTTGACCAACAGATTTAGAATCTTACATTGCATCATTTATATTTTACACAGATGGAGAAGTGTATAGCTGGGGCCACAATGCCTATAGCCAGCTGGGAAATGGCTCAACCAACCAAGCCCTAAGTCCATGTCAAGTTTCCACTAACTTAATAAACAAGAAAGCAATCAGTGTGGCCTGTGGATCCCATCATTCAATGGTATTAACATGCGATGGTGAGGTAAGAATATTATTACATAATCATTGAAGTATTAGAAAGCAATAATATAAGGCAAACTAGAAATGATGATCCTTCTAGGAGCAAGACTGAGTCAGTAGCCAGGTTAAAAAACATACGTAATTAGATTTTCAAAGAAAAAACACTCAGGTACAGAAGTAGGCTAAATAAATTGATTGCACTTAAAGTAATATCTAACTTACCCATGAGTGTTGCTGTTTTGTTCTTTATAATAATTATTTTGGATACAAAGGTCCTTGGATAAGATACAAACATTGTACTGCCACATGTTATATCTTCATTTCTGAAATATCAATAAGTGCCCAGGGGATTTGTTATAATTTTGTACACAGTATACACTATTTATCCCTTTTTTGGGTTTAATTAAATTATGGAAAGTCTCCTTATCTGGAAAACCCCAGATCACAAGCATTCTGCATAACAGGTTACTTGTATATGGTAGTAACATCAAGTAATTCACACAACCCAACTATGTATGATTTTTTTGCTGACTTCATATTTTTTTTTTTATATACATATGAAAACCACAGTTTTACCTGTCTACACCCTGTATATACTAAGATTTCAGCCAAAGCAATGAATTTGTATGCACTAAGCCAGGGACTTTTGTGAATGATGAATCATTTCTTTAAAGCTCTGCAGAATATGTTGGTTCTGTATAAATAAATAGCACTTATGTTGCCTAATTTTTATTTTATCTTTTTGGCAGGTCTATGCATGGGGGTACAACAACTCTGGACAAGTTGGTTCAGGTTCTACAGCCAATCAACCTATACCTAGGAAAGTTACCAGTTGTTTACAAAATAAAACTGTGATTGGTATTGCATGTGGTCAGATGAGCTCAATGGCTGTAGTAGATAATGGAGAGGTAAGGTACTGAAATATAAAATAAAATAACATCACATTGTATGTTGCATTTATGTTTCTAGCTTTTAATCAGGCCCAGACTGGCAATCCGTGGGCTCTGGCAAATGTCAGAGGGGCTGCTGTAAGATGCCATAGACAGATACTATTTGTTGGGCCTGGGGGGCTGTTTAGGCCTCTGTGTACTTGAAGTGCCAGGGCCTATTTTAAATCCTAGTCTGGGCCTATTTTTAATAGTGATTAGAATGTTTGTAGATCATTGGATGTTTTCATTCTTGTGGCACAGGGCTGTTATGCCACTTTTTTACTACCAGTAGCCCTATGCCATATAAGATAAAGCCTCCACTTCACTCCACATCTTCTAGGTTCATTTCACAGACTATTGTACTTAGTTAATGCATTGCTTTGGAACATTACACATGCTGTGTGCTGTACAGGTATGGGACCTATTATCCAGAATGCCTGGGACCTGGGGTTTTTCGGATAAGTGATCTTTCCGTAATTTGGATCTCCATAACTTAAGTCTGCTAAAAATCCTTAAAATATTGAATAAACCCAATAGGCTTGTTTTGCCTCCAGTAAGGATTAATTATATCTTAGTTGGGATCAAGTACAAGGTACTGTTTTATTATTACAGGGAAAAAGGAAATCATATTTTTAAAAATTAGAATTATTTGCTTATAATGGAGTCTATGGGAGATGGCCTTTCTGTATTTCGGAACTTTCTGGATAACGGGTTTCCGGATAAAGGATCCCATACCTGTACTAAAAAAAGCCACAGTGGTGAAACTTAGAATATAATTATCCTGTTTAGGATGCAGAGCTTGTGTGATTTGGGACTGCTGCCCCATAGAAAATTGAAATAATATGACTTTATTATGGAGTTTATTTGCCTTTTAAACAGGAACATTACATAGACTCTTATAACCCTTATCTGCCTGATACCTGCTGCGCTTTGGTATGCGTATTGATCCAGTTCTTCTCCAAACAAGGCAGTAACTGCATTTTGTTATATTTTTAAGGTGTATGCGTGGGGATACAATGGAAATGGGCAGCTAGGTTTAGGCAGCAGTGGCAACCAGCCAACACCTTGTCGAATTGCAGCACTACAGGGCATTCGTGTGGAACAGGTAGGTCTCCCTATTACTTTTAAAATCCCAAATATAATGTAGGCAACATATTAATTATTTTCAGATCTTTAAAAATAAATCACAAGTTGGCGGCAGCAGAATAAAAGTGTTCTAAAAACTAATAACAAACTAATAATATTATAAACATTAACTTAATTTATATAAATATTTCTACTTTGCAATTGTGTAATTGTTTTTATCCCCATGGTATAAACCTCCAGGTTGTGTGTGGATATGCTCATACGCTGGCATTAACAGATGAAGGGGTCATGTATGCTTGGGGAGCGAACTCCTATGGCCAGCTAGGCACAGGGAATAAAAGTAACCAGTCTTACCCTGTGCAAGTCATTGTGGACAAGGAAAGGTAACAAATCTGTTTAATAACCAACTGTTCTTTCCTAGTAAACCAGAGTAGATCTTTTAAATGTAATTCTAAATCACACTTTAATATATGTTCATTTAAAAAATGTAATTGAAATTGAAAGCTGTATTTCTTATATATATAATATATTCTTTGGTTTATAAAGAAAATTAAGCTCCCCTGAGCACTTTTGCAATTTACTTTTTTTTTTTTTTTTTTACTCTTTGAATTTTTTAAGAAATTGGGCTAAATCACACAATCTCTCTTGTTTTTACCATAAGATTTTATTTCCCCTTTTTAATGTATAACATAACTTTACTGTCTCGTAAATAGAGCTAGTTGGTATTTAACAGTTGGTGTTTAATTCCTTTTTTTTTTTTTTTTTTTTTTAAGTATACATCGATTCTCTTGGCCAGACTTGGCAATGCATCGGAGTGCCTTTAGGGCCGTGACACAAGGCAACTTCAGCAAATTGCGGTGCCGCGTATGCCACCCCACCGGCGATTTACATTGTAGCCGGTGGGATGGCATTACAGGGAGATTAGTCGCCCGCGACAACAGAGATTTGCCCGCCATTTTTTTTTTTTTCATTGTTTAAGGCCTCTGTAAGCACTAAATCAGGGAAATGTTCTTCCATCAGCCCCATCCTAAACTTAATAGCACAAACCACTAGTTTCTGGTGCTTAGGCTATCAGACAATGGTGTATTTTCAGCAAGTGGAAAAACACGTCAAAAATCAGCCCCGTGCTGAATGAATCTTTGGCTAATGCCACACGAGGCATAGGGTGGATATTTTCGGCAGGTGTAAAAGCGCTTGCTGAAAATTCTGCCCTACGCCTCCTACATGTGCCTGCACCCGAATGAATGAGATATGCTCGATAATGCAAAATCTCGCATTTTCATGCATATATCGGCTACATTGTGCCTGCACCCAGAAGCACTGAATCTGTCTGGGGGCAGGCACACACAGCATATTTATGTCTGAAACTGCTCAAGTATGCAGCTTCAGACAGAAATGCACCCTGCATGTGCCTGCCACCGGACAGATTCAGTTCTTCTGGGTGCAGGCACAAAGTAAAGATTATTACAGCATCGGGGCTCATTTTTGGCAAATGTTTTTCTGCTTGGCGAGAATATGCCACGTCTGGGATATCGGCCTAAGGCAGGGTGTTTTATGCCTGTGCACACAGCTGACTTGCATTTAATGAATCACATGCTATTGATCAAGCAAGATATGTAGATTTGTGCCTCGCCCTTTGCAGAATATGTATTATATGGTTTGACTAATGTTTTAATCATTTTCACATTTGAAGGCAAGGTAGTTTATATATCACACTGCTTCCCCTTAAAACAACACAAGTACTGAAAACTCATAATTAGACTGAAAACAACCTTCATAGTTGACACATGCTTTATTCCCAATGTCTGAAAGTGTGACCGTAAACACTGGTACGTGTTAGGCAGAGTACATAGCTTTGAAGCCAGGAATCACAAGTAGGTGTTCTGTAGTAATGTACTTGTACTGAGGAATTTCACAACCTTCTAGCAGATACAGTGCCTTGTATTCGGCCATTCAAACCACAAATTCTCTTGTTTTACGAGGTAACAAATTCTGTGCTAAAACTTTCTTCCCTGGGGTATGTTTATTTCAAGCACTGACACTAAGGGGGTCATTTACTAATTTTTTTTGTTTTTTGTATTAAAACGTTTTTTTTTGTTAAAAAAAATAAAATTTTTACCATTTATTATAAGTCAAAAACATAAAATGTAAAAATACACTGTCTAAAAGCTGTCGAGATCATGTAGATGTTAATGGGAGCTGTCATAGGCAAATTGTAACAACATTTAATTCATGGTTGTAGAGTTTTTCTTTCATTTGAAAGTCTACACATATTTTTGGACAATGTAAATATCACAACATTTTAATTTGTTTGTGCCTTTTCAATTCGGATGTTTTAATAAATGACTA